>NC_138205.1:85807503-87132503 GCF_964194415.1 Vipera berus
CTGCCAAAGGAGGGTCAACCAGTTATTAAGTCCAAAGGTTCACATACTTTTTCCACCCTGCACTGTGAATGTTTCCATCTTATGTTCAATTAAAACATGAGAACAGCTGTTTGTGTAGTATTATTTTAAGCAGACTGTGTTTTTCTATTGTTGTGACTTACATGACGTTTAGAGCGCATTTTATGGCCAATTCATGCAAAACTCCACGTAATCCCAAAGGGTTCACATACTTTTTCTTGCAACTGTATATGCCTACATGTAAAGAAAATAGAAAAAGCAAGAATTTGTAGAACTCCCTTAAATTGTTATTGTAAATAATATTCATACTGCAATAATTATTTTAAAGTCTTGCCTCACAAGAGCTATATTTAGACAATAGTTTATATCACCTTTTTTGCTTTTAATAATTGATATTTTTGAAAAATATTTTTTTTTAAAAAACTCGCTCAACGGGAGATAAGATATTTAAGGAAGTGAATTGTGCTTTACAGGGGATAATTTCATGGTACTGAATATATTTTGGCAAATTGAAGGACTTTAATATTGTGGCTGATTAAAAACAGGACAAATATTTATGAAATCTCTTTCATTTTTACTACAAATGCACAATACTACAGGCCGAAATTTAATGCACTCCTTTCAGACAGCTGAACTTTCAAAGAATCAGTAGTTGTAAAGCAAATGGCATTTCCTGGAGAGCCCCTAGGGAAGTGGGAACACTAAGTTCTGAATCTTTCCAGAGAGGAACAATTTGAGTTAATTAGGGTGAATGGAGTTGCATTTGATCAAAACATTCTATTAACCCTAATTTCTATTGCACCAGAGAGAGGATCAGAATATGTGTACATCCACACATGCATCTGCATGCGTAAATACATTGCAAAAATGCAAAGCACATATCTCACATACTTTAGAAAGTCAAAAGGAAACACCAAAGTTCAACCAAAGTACAAGTAATTAGAACCAGATTCTTTGCTGCTGATATGTGTACTTCATTGTAGAAGTCATTTATAAGCTTCCAAACTCTTTTTTGTAAGGTATCATTTAATTTTCATGTCTAGCGTTGGATAAAAAAAAAATCTGCTTTTAATTATCTTCCAGTGAAAGAGAAGACGAAACATCCCTATTCTAGAAAAGAGGCCTTTGCTTGTTTTCTATTTTTCTTTTCATGCATTGTTTAAAGATATTCTATACCTTATGGTTCAAAACAATATGTAATTTTATCATTACTCACAAAAAGGCAGAAGAAATGACAGGAAGATAGATGAAGAAATAGTGAGAGCAGGAATAAAATAAATGTGACCACAGAGGATTGTCAGACTAGACCTGGTAACCTGGCCATGACCCTGCACTCAGAGTATACTGTACATGACCAGGTCACAGAAGGCTCTGGCTGAGTCCTCTTGCTGGCTTAGGATGGCTCCCTGCTATTCTTGACACATATTTTAGAACAGGTGCAATTCACTAAGGACAGCAAAAAACAAACAAACCAGCATGATGAAGACTATTTTTTTTTTCTTTTTAGAGCTTCCCCCCCCCTTTCCAGACAATACAGCAAGAAAGAACCTTCGTGATATATACTTTTATTTCTGCATCTTTTTAGAGCTACATTTCCAAGCTGGTGGTCGCCTAGGTCTGCAGGAACTGTAACTCATACTCATCCCAACACATCTGGGAAGCATTAGGCCAGGAAAGGCAGCAAAAGGGTTCAACACAGGAAAATACTTAGAAAACTATAAGTTAATCAAATATATTCTGTATGCCTTACCATGAATTCTTCAGTTTAGTGTCTTCCAGACATAGATATGCTAAATAGCAACTACTGCTATCAACCAACACGATCACTGCTATAAAATAAATCACAGAAAAGCTTTTGCAGTGTTTTAAAGACCCATGAAAAACAACTGCTAAACCAGAGTGAATTATCATATCGTCATCTTCATTGTTTTTAATTGACTCCTCATTTATATCCCATCTCAATTTAAATTTCCAAAAGCTAAATAAGGAAATTTGCAGTGGTAACAGAGTTTCAACTGGGGAATAACTGTCTAGCCAGGCCTTTTTATTTTCTCGAATATTTCTGTAGTAGTGAGTTTAATATCTTTTATCACTATTACACTCAGCTTTGTCTTTAAAACAATTATATTGTAAAATACCTCATTTTAATTTGTGCCCATATTTTTCTGATATTGATTTTATTTAGTAGATGTACACCTCTTTAAAACAATTAATTGCTGGTTATTTGATAGGACAAAAGAAAAATGAAAAAAATCCTCCTTTAGTTTGACTTCATCTATATGTTCAATTGCAATTACAGGAGCAGTTCTACATTGATTTTTCTTTACTAGGTTCATCGCATCTTTTTCTTCATTTTATGGAAGAAAAAATATTATCTAATCTTCAAAATCACAGCAATACAACATAGACACAAATCCCCATAAAGATTGCTCTATTTATTGTAGTCTGCAGGTTACAATACATTTTCCATACATCTAACAATATAGCTTCCAGCCTATAAAGCAGGGGTGTCAAACTCAATTTCATTGAGGGCCACATCAGCATTGTGGTTGCCCTCAGAGGGCCGGGTGGGTATAGCCAGGGTGGGTGTGGCCTACTGGGTGGGCACAGCTGGAGTGCGTATGGCCTACTGGGTGGGCATGGCCAGCTCTACATCATTGGCATCAAGGGTGCCTATGGGGGCCTGGGCAGGAGTGGGACAGATCTGAGGGTCTCTGGCAGAAAGAGGGTCTCTGGGCCAGGGCCAAGGCAGTGGGGGCCGTTCCCTCACTGTTTCCAGGATGGCTTCGGGGGCCACATGAAACCACTTCGCGGGCCGGATATGGCCCCCGGGCCTTGTGTTTGACATGTCTGCTATAAAGGTTTATACCACTAAGTAGGTTCCTGTATGAATTTACTGAACTCAAGGGCACTGATAGCCAAAGAGACAAGCAAAGGCTACTTGGTATTTAAGTTACCACATAATCTTTGTTGGCTTTATTGCAAGAAGCCTTCTGGTGTCTATAACAGCCCAGAGATCTCCCACAACATGGTTCCATTTGTAGCATTTGTCAAACTTATATGAACACACTGTTAAATATTTAACAATGTATCACAATGATAGGGCTATTTTCCTGATAACATTTTACTTTTCATATATGATTTAAAAACTCAAATATTTGAGGTCTTTAGGAAGGGATGATTTTGAAAATATTTCTATTACATTATTTTTTCTCAATATAATATGTTCCAGATGTTTGAGACGCTATATAGGGTCCTCAATTATTGAAGTAGAATCCTCAACCAGTATGATGATTGATCTGGCTGGCTGGGAATTCTTAAAGTTATGGTCCAAAACATGTACAGGTAGTCCTCAATTTATAACCACAAACAGGATCAGAACCTCTGTTATTAAGCAAGGTAGAGGTTAAGTGGGTCACTCCCAATGTTATGATTTTTTTTTGCTGAGGTTACTAAGCAAATCAGCACAACTGTTAAGTGAATTTCATGTTTGTTAAGAGAATCTGGCTTTCCTCATTGTTGGCTGGGAAAGTCACAAATGATGATCACATGACCACAGGACACTGTAGCTATATAAATACATGCCAGTTGCCAAGTATCTAAATTTTGATTGTATGATCATGGGAACACTACTTTTTTTTAGTACAGTTGTAAGTGTGTAACTAAGATGAGGACTACTTGCATCAATTGTTATCAAAAACAACTGCTTTAATAATGAGTGATGCTCTTTTCTTCCAAAATGGAAGGACCTTACATCTTAGATTGTGTAGCTGCATCTGCAAATCTTCTGTGTCCATATTTAACTGCACTTTAGCTCTTGTGAGTTGCAATACAATTTATGACACTTTTAAATGGCAAATTATTGTCGGAAATATGTTTCCGGATACATCCTAAACTTTTTTTTAAAAAATACAATGGTACTATGCGCTCCATTACCTATTAGAAAACTCTGCAACTCTGAATGATAGTCTCTTTCCTAATGCTTTTCATCTGGAAATGGCTGTGTTCTAATTGTGATACTAAAACATTAACTATTGGGATCATGTATTACAGCCTCTACTGCAGGGGTGTCAAACTGCCAGCCCACAGGCCGGACGTGTCATCAGGAAACCGCACCCACCCTATTGCCGGCAATGAGAAAAAAGCTCCAATACGTCGCACAATGTCACGTGACATCACGAGTTTGACATGTCTGCTCTACAGTTAATGTGAATATTGACCCTGACCCTGTGATTGGAGTGTATGTTTTGGTAATTCTGACCTATATCATTGTTTGTGGTCAAAAGATAAAGTCAGAGTGCCTTATCACCCTGCTGACATACTGACAATGAGAACTTCCCATAATAAAATTGTATAAAAAGTCACTGAAACCTTGCCATTTATTTAAACTTTTAAGTTCAAAGATTATGATTTTTTTAAAAAAATGCTTTGCCTTTGACTGGATGCTTGCTCTTTTGTTTTTACAAAAAGACTGAAGGAATATTTTAAATAAAATTATGCTCAATATTTTTCAAAACTGACATTTGTTTTCAAATAGTATTGTTGTAGACTCAGAAGATGGAGGGAACAAATAAAAAAGGTCCCATGACAGGTATTCCACCTGATCTCTTCTTTTGAAAGTTATCCAAGTTATGAGAAACAAGGGAGGAGGCAAATCACATTTATTAATGTACAATAAAAGGTACACCATTGGTTACCATGATTAGTTTTGCGCAGGGATTTTATTTCTCTCTCTCTTTCAGGGGGAAAACACCAGAAAGCTTCTTTTTCATCAAATATAAAAAGAATGGAAATAAAAATGCAAATGAAATGTTCAGCTCAACTCAGATTTTGAGTTTCATGTGGCCATTGCTCTCTTTTAATTGAGTTGGCTGTTGTTGGGTAAAAAGTGCCTGTTCTACAGATGCATCTGAGTTTATCAGACTTTTCTGGATAAGACACCCATCAGCTTAACCAAAGTAAAATATTACATAATCTCAAGAATGGTATTTTGTGGGTAGCAGTGGGAGCTATAGACAACAGATAGAAGAAGTTAGGCAGGTAGGGAGACTGCTTCACATGGCAGCTATCACACACCTCCTCGCTTAAGATCATATCTTCTACTTTGTAACTGCTACCCAATCTCCAATTATGCTACATGACTCACATTTCTTGCTAGCCATGTGGCAAATACAACAGACATCTATGAATAATAATAAATTCAATACAAAATATGATAAAAAATAAGAGACTTTGGAAGCCAATGTGATAGTGTAGTGGATGAGATGCTAGACTAGAAGTAGATAATAAATCCACTCTAAGCTTTGGAATTTTTTTGCTTTCCATTGTCTCTCAGGTCAACTTACCTGAGAGGGAGGTTGCTGTAGAAGTGAAACATGAAGGGTGGTGATGACAGTAACATAGTCAATCTAAAAAACTGCATGGGAAAAGATGTCTGAACATACAACTAGCAGTACACTGAGCACATGAAGCATTTTGACAGCTGAAAATCCTATCATGTTCTTTTTATTTTAAACAAACCAATTCTCAAAAATCTATCCACATTTTTAATTAAATACCAGAAAAAATATTTGACTGTACTATAAAACTACCCCATAGGACAGAAAACCTGAGTAAGTTTATACTAAACTACTTATTCCTAGGAAATGGCTGCAATTTTTTACAGGTGATAAGAAAGACCCAGGTACTCTACTCTTACCCAAACTAAAGAAGTCAGCATTTTAAATGAATGAATCCCTATCTTAGTTCTCAATCAGCACAATATACTGGACTATTGTTAATTCAATTCACAGAATTACCATAAGGTAAAGGTAAAGGTAAAGGTTCCCCCGCACATGTGTGCTAGTCGTTTCCGACTCTAGGGGCCGGTGCTCATCTCCATTTCAAAGCCGAAGAGCCAGCGCTTGTCCGAGGACGTCTCCGTGGTCATGTGGCCGGCATGACTAGACGCCAAAGGCGCACGGAACGCTGTTACCTTCCCACCATAGGGAATTACCATAGGGCATGCATTATAATATAAATGGGATTTAAAAAAAATTAACAGAACAATATACTAGGAAAAAAAACTCCAGAGGGTACCCATGGGAGTAATTTCCAAGAAGAAAGCTATTACATCTTACTACAATCTTATACAGTTGCTTTTAATGATTTTAGTGTCAATCATTGTTACTAGTATCTCAGTTAATGTAATTTTGATCAATTGAGTTCTAGGTCTGGAAATAAAAAATGCAAACTCTGGGAAGAGAATGGCTTCCATATCTCTATTTCCAATGACTTTTGAGGATGGCTATTTTCCCTCTTTATTGAAAGAAAGTTACCCTAACCACTTTCTCAATAGGGATTTCATAATGCCAAGCCTTAAATGTACTCTACATTCATGGAAAGCTACCAAAGATAATCCCCCAAATTCCTTGAGAAATGGATCCTGAGCTATTGATTATGCATTTATCCCTGTTTCAGGTGACTTTTCCATTATTGAATTCATTGATTTTTTTTACTTTTGCCAGGCTGCTTCAAAGAGAAATCCAATGAATATGTATTCATTTTCAAATAAGTATTGTATAAAAATTTTAATTAGGTTTTGTTCATATCAGAACACAATAGTGTGTTTTACTTACTTTTATAGGAACTCTTTCTGTGAGATTATTTATCCCATTTTATGTCCTAGCTGAAAGCAGAGAAAATATAAGAGGTTTAATACCTTTAATTTATTACACATTTGTCCAATAGCATGTGAACAGACTAAAACACCAGTGTTATAATCACATGTAATAAAATTGACCTTTTAAGTGATATTTATGTAGCATTTTATTACTCAATTTCATGATGCTGTTATTAAAGAAACTGAAAACTTTGTATCATAGTTAAATCTTAAAATGCACTGACTTAATGAGTAGAATTATTTCCAACTTAGAATCATATTCTCTGAAAACTGTAGATTGTCCCAATTAATTGGGATCCCAGATGTACTGATGTGCGTTGTTAATTGATTTATATAACTTCCTATGTGTTTCAGTAGGAAAGGGTTTTAAGGAAGCCAGTAGATTTATTTAAGTGAGTTATGCCTGAATTATTTTAAAAGAGATGCATCTTGTATTTTTCTCCTTAGATTAAAAAAAAAGTAACTGAGTGTGCTCATTAGATTGAATGATATGCTACCTTTTATAAATACCTTTTATTTTTTAATTATACTCTTTTAGTCATAGTTGCCTAAACTACTACTGCTACTATTACCACCACCACTATTGTCACAAGTTAATTACGAAAACTTCAAACATGCAGCTGTTGTTTTCTGGCTAATAATTTTTAGTTACCAAATGTGTTACAATGTAATATAGAGGTAGTCTTTGACATTTGACTGTAATGGAGCCAACTCATTATGCTTGAATGTCATGTCTGTTAAACAAGATGGCCTCACTTAATGATCCCCCTGCTCTCCCTGATGTGGCCAATAAAGAAACACGGAGAATCATGGAGGCATAACAAGGCTCATGAACACTGTGTTCTGGTTTATGCCCAAAGATCCATGGCCTGCAAGGACCCTGTGTCTGTGTGTGTCTGTTTGTATGTGTGTGTAAGCCTGTTGAGATCTTCTAAGAAAGGGGAGGAAAGGCCTCTGGGAATCCTATGTGTGTGGAGGTAAGACTGTGGAGACCTGGTGGGTTGATGGGGGAGATAACTGTAGCACAATCTAAGACCAAATGACTGCAGGGGCACTGGAATGGCTGTAACTTTGGGAACAGGTCATAAATAGGCTTTTGCAGGGGGTCCGTTACAACTTTCAATAACCATTATAAGTGACCACTATAAGTCAATGACTATCTGTATATTATTCAGAAGAACCTTGCTTAGCTATTTTATGTTTTCTCTGTATATAAAAATAAATTCATCTGAATATGAAACAAAAACAGCAATGTATTAATTGTCGTTATATTTTCTTAGGAACTGGCAATTTGTTTTGAATTGTACAACACAGAAAAATGAAGTTATTTTCAGTATTTCCCCACAAGACTTACTATAATTAGTAAAAATCAATGGCATGATTTTTCTGAAATGAGTTTCCATAATTTTCACTGTTTCTCTAACTGGATGCTTCAAAATTATTAGAACGCTTATTTTGAGTGCAGGCCCATATTCAAATATAAAAAATATCTAATTAATTTGACTTTATTTTACTCATTATTAATTATTAAATACTGCTAATCTGATTAGTTTCCTGTCAAATATTTCATAGTTTTCCTTACTATAATATTACAAATCAAAATAATTTTTGGAATTCTCTGAGGATCCCTGACAAGGGCCTGTGGATATAGGGCCTCAACCTAAGGAATAGTTAGCATTTTGGTGTCTATGCTCCCAATCCATTCTGAAGATGCCATATTGGAGAAATCTAAGATATATATAATGCATGGAACAATGTCTGTGCCAATATACTGTAAAAAATTGCATTTACAGTACATACTTGAGAATTTGCTTACTAAAACTATATTAAAAGTTCTCAATAACCCTGTGTAATCAAGTGTATAGCAAAAAAAATCAGTCTAGAATATTACTGCCTTCCTTTGATCCATAAGAGCAATGGTATACAAATTGTTGTTATTTAGGTGAGATGGCTAGTGTAGAAATTGAATAAATAAATAAAATAAATAATATTGTAATTATGGGGTGCAGCATTCTACCCCAGTGAACCAGAGGTGAAAAACCTGGAGCCTAATTCTCATTCTTTGTAGCCCTACAAAGTTCCTCTGACCAAAAACATTTTCTCATTAGTGTTTAAGAAATACGATAAACATGCCTAAATATGTTCAACATTATTTAAAAACAAAGAAAAATCCTTCTCCCAACAGTCTTTGTTCATGATCCCTGCCCACCCTATCCCCTGCAGAATGTTTGCTTGTTGCTGCATTGATCAGTTGTGTCATACAAAATTATCTTACTACAAGGGAGAGCATTTAGTTTAATATTGAGCATAGTGATAGGTGGCTGCTGCAAGGGCTTCAAGGACACCTGACTAGCTGTTGTTTTTTTGGTTTTAATGTTGAGGTATTTACCTATGATCTCTGCATATAAAATCTGAGCTGGAAGAATGCATGACAGTTCAATATTTACAAATTGGTTTGTCGAACAACTGCATTCTATTGTTTCCTCAGATAAGTTGGACCACAGTGAACAATTAAACCTTTCAATAAATAATCTGTAAGCACATTCCTTTGATTTACTGTTATTTGATATAGCAGTCAGTTTCAATGGGACAGTTAATATTGATCACACAAAGAACTACAGACAAACATGAAACAGAATTCTATGGATTATTACTTTTTATCTGCCACTCATCACACTTACTTGTAATTGTAGCAAAATTGAAAATCAATAATCATTAGTGTTGGACACATTTAAAGAAATGAAGAATGAAAGTTATGCTTTGGGTTTGGTTTATGTTTTGGCAGCAATACAATAAAGTATTACAACTGAAAATATGAATATAATTGTGCTAGTTTCCACATTCTTTGGTGTAAAATACTTACTTATAATAAAGAGAAAGTATTTATTTGTAGCATATATATTAGAAAGAAAATAGATATTTTAAGATGTAATTGTTTTTCTGAACTAACTAAAATAACAATAACCAATACCAACAAGTCAGAAAAATTATCCTTTCAGAATTTCCAGAGGCTATGAATAAAAGACATGTGGTTTAAGAATTTTAAGAAAGACACCCCCAGATTAGGAAAGAATGAAAAAGCCTCTTCCTATAAAAATCAGAAGTTAACTTTTTAAAAAACTCATCTCTGCTCTTCTTTGCATTTAATCTCAAGTAGTTCTAATTTAATACTATAGATAAATGCTTTTTAGGTTTAATTAACTTCAATTGTCTTGATTAAATTATACAAATCTAAGTCTTTACTGCTGTACTCCAAACAAAAAAATAACTTGCTCATAGGCTAATCTGCTTTTATAGCCCAGTCTTTTGTTCTTGTTCTGGCCCCATGTTCTGATAGTACTTGTATCCATAGCTACAAAATCTTTATTTCCCTCAGAACTTCAAACAAGTAAAAATCACTCTTCCACTACACATAAAGACACGCACAATTTCTTCTAGGTCAGAAATAACAAGAAATTCACTGCAAGTGATGCCTTTTCTTTTTCTCTTTTCAAAGCAAATGGTAATGTGGCTGATACTCTAAAAGGTGAAGAGGGAGAAGCTTCCTTAGACAAGCACACTTGATTAGCAAAACTTGTATAATATCACACACATACAAATATTGAAAGATAACCCTTCCCCTTAGAAAAGGGGAGAGGGATTTTTTTTAACTTAAGTCACTGTGAATTTAAGATAATGCATGAAAATCATACTATTAGAGTATATTTGTTACAATAATAATCCTAGTTAATTGTGACAGTTAATTAATCCTAATTAAATTGTGACAATGTTTGCATAATCAAAAGTATCTGTGAAGCAACCATTCATTAAGTCTTTTTTTAATCTATTTATTGTTGTTCTGATGCAATGAAAGGAAAAACTGATTAAAATACATAATTCCATATGCAATAGCTTCTCATTAAATCCAACAGAGACATTTGGAGGATCATCATGAAATAATTATGTTTGCTTTCAAGAATTCTTCTCTTCAACAACATATAACAACACAGCACTGAACTGAACACCGGCAGCTAAATTTCACTTGTCTCCATCTCCATTTTAGCTAATTATATCCTTAAGCTTTCCAACAGACTAAGCCTCAAAAATCTTTTGAAGCTGAAATGGCTCAAAGAAAAGCATCCTTTAACAGTTACTTTAGTGAAGAAACAAAGGTAATTCAGTCCCCAAACTCTTTAATATTTCAAGGAAATACAATCTACAGTTTGGAAAAAAATGTTGGCTCAAATTTAGGATGTATTCAAGCTTAATTTCTCAAGCACTTACATAAATTGCCCAATCTCTACTTGGCAGTAACTGAGACTTGTAATTTGGAATATGCCAACTGGTTCAGCCACTATGAACCAACTCTGAAGCAATTCACATGCATTTAACATACATTAAGACAGATCTGCACAACTTATTAAAACTCTCATAATGATGCTAGGTGACCAGGAAACATATTACTACATGTATGCAACCTGACAGGTCCTTGAAATTTGTTATCCTTCTTGCAATCCAGACAGGCAGCACTCCTAGAAGCTTACTGAGTTGCTGATGGTTTATAGCAGGATAGAAATTGCATGATATTGGATTAATGTCAGAGCTTTTGAAAGGAAGTTTATCTAAGGACAGAGCTTCAACCCCTGGTCTCTGTTGATGTGGTTTGGGAAAGGTTGCATATTTCTGGCTTCTCTTTTAATTTGTCCTCATCTGAAATAAATAGTTTGTAACTGAGGAGAAAAATACCATGTGTAACACATTCATCCTATAACTTTCCAAATCATATTCCCTCATCATAGAAAATAAATTAATACTTAGGTTCAGTGTATGGAACATATTTAACTTGGACAGTTAAATATGGAGAGCTGCTAAATTTTAGAGATTTGAGTAAATTTATTTTTAAATATATTTAAAAATAGGTTAATTCATTAAGCATATTAAACATCTGTGAAGAGCACAGCCATACATTCATATAGATACACATGTAAAGTTCCTTCTATGTACTTATCTCACAGATTTTTTAAAAAATAATTCTTTATGGAGGGAGTTAACAGAAACTTATAGAACATGTTTGAAAGGGGCAACATGAGCTTGAGTACTTTACAAGAGGTAAGGATTATCGGAATACAAATGCCCTGTATTCAACATTAATTGTACCAACGAAACAACTGCCTTTTATAATGAAATTCAGTTGAAAGTTACAGATCACATCATTCACAAGCAGACATAGCAAAAATGAGAAAGGCTTGCCTACTTAGGAATCTTGATTTAAATCACCTCAATTTAAATCATAATTTTTAAAGAGCAACAACTGTCATAGCTGTTCCACAGCAGCTCCTCCTCTGACCCACTGTTGACTCACTGACAGTCCCACTCACTTTAATGGGACGGCTGGTGATAAGGCAGTGACACAACAAGATGAGTGACATAACAGGCAGCAGGTGAGTGGATACCTGCTAACAGGCACTGCCATTATAGATCTGAAATGACAGATGCTCTTTAAATGTAAGGTCTCATTCTTGCTGGTAGTTAGAATCTTTAATATTACTATTTGCAAACAAAATGAAGGCTTCCTATTTAGAATAATAAGCTGTCGGGTTAGTAAAACAGCGATATCAGAACCGATTTTAAGTTAATAGATTAATCACACATAGTTGGAGAACTACTCAAATTCTTTTCAGTTTCAGTTTCAGTTTTATTTGATTTGTATACCGCCCTTCTCCCTAGGGACTCAGGGTGGTTCACAGGGCATATATAAATAACAATACAATACAATACAAGAGTTAAAAAAAAAGATTAAATCAATGCCCAGTTAAAAACAGTAATACAATTCTAAAACAACAATTTAAAACCCAAATCCCCCATCAGGCCAGACCAGCTAATTCAAATAAATGGGTCTTCAGGCCACGACGGAAAGTTCGGAGGTCTGATGCCATCCGGAGCTCCACCGGCAGTTGGTTCCACAAAGCCGGGGCACCCACAGAGAAGGCTCTCCCCCTGGGGGCCGCCAGTCGGCATTCCCTGACTGGAGGCACCCTGAGGAGGCCCTCTCTGTGGGAACGCACAGGGCGGAGGGGAGTTGACGCCGGCAGCAGGTGGTCCCCGAGGTAACCCGGACCCATGCCATGTAAGGACTTAAAGATCATAACCAAGACCTTGAACCTCACCCGGAAGACAACTGGTAGCCAATGCAGCTCGCAGAGCAAAGGTGTAACATGGGAGTACCGGGAAACTCCCAAGACAACTCTCGCGGCCGCATTCTGTACCAGTTGGAGCCTCCGAGTGGTCTTCAAGGGAAGCCCCATGTAGAGAGCATTACAGTAGTCAAGGCGAGAGGCCACGAGCGCATGAGTGACCGTGCACAGGGCATCCCGGTCCAGATAGGGCCGCAACTGGCGCACCAGGCGAACCTGGGCGAAAGCCCCCCTAGTCACGGCCACTATATGATCTTCCAGGGTAAGCCGTGAATCTAGGAGGACTCCCAAGTTGCGAGCCCTATCCACGGGGGGTAAGAGCTCACCCCCCATAGAAAGAGATGGAACGTTTTGAATGTCCCGGGATGCCGGAATGCACAGCCACTCAGTCTTGTCAGGGTTGAGTTGAAGTCTGTTCCTCCCCATCCAGACCCGAACCGCCTCCAGGCAACGGGACATCACAGCGAGGGCATCAAATTAATTTTATTTAATTAAAACACTTAGCACCTGGTACAGATGCATTTCTCTTCAAACAATCATACAGTTTGTAGTGTACATAGATTTGCAAAACAATGGGGTAAAGGAATATTCCTGAACTTTGTTTTATGATTTATCTCATGGTGACTGTGAAATTGTGTGAATGCATCAGTTATCTCAGCTTGCAGAGCTTGGATTCCTTGAATGAGTTTACCAAAAATGTAAATATGGCTGAATATATTCTGCAGAATATTCTGACATTTACAAAATTACCTCTTACAGCAAAAGCCATGATCTGTAAAGAACTTACAAAGCATCAAAATATTTTCATTGTTGGAAGCTGTCAGGAGAAGAATACAAAACAATTTCTAAGGCATTGGATATACCATGGAATACAGTGAAGACAGTCATCAACAAGTGGAGAAAATATGGTACAATAGTGACATTACAAAAAACTAAATGTCCCTCCAAAACTGATGGGGGGAAAAAAACCATCAGGAATTTCTGACAAGTACTGATTGTGTACATATGACAACAGTCTTCCATATTCTTCATATATCTGGACTCTGGGATAGAGCAACAAGAGGGAAACTTTTTCTTACAAAAAGCCCCCAAAACATTCAAGCCTGGGTACATTTTCTAAAACCCAGATCAAGTCTGACAAAAATATATGGGAAAATGTGTTATGGTCTGATGAGACCGAGGTTGAACTTTTGGGCCACAATTCCAAAAAGTATGTTTAGCACAAAACAAGACTGCACATCACCAAAAGTATACCATACCGACAGAGAAGCATGTTGGAAGCATGCTTTGGGACTGCTTTTCTTCAGCTAGAATTGGGGCTTCAGTCAAAGTAGAGGGAATTATGAACAATTCCAAATATCGGTCAATATTAGTACAAAATCTTCAGGTTTTTGTTAAAATACTAAAGATGAAGAGGAGTTTCACTTTTCAAAATGACAATAACCCAAAGCATACCTCCAAAGCAATAAAACAATGGCTTCACCAGAAGATCAATGAAAAAGATTATTCAACTGGCTGGAATGGCCCAGCCAGAGCCTGGAAGTGAACCAAGTGGGGTGAGCTAAAGAAGGCTGTGCATGTGATATGCCCTTGAAATCTGACAGATTTAGAGTGCTTTTGCAAGGAAGAGTGGGTAAAGATTCCCAAGACAAGATGTGTCATGCTGACAGGCTCCTATTCTATAAGACTTATTGCTGTCAATAAAATCAAAAAGTGCTTCAACAAAATATTACTTTACGCATGTAATTTTAAATTTTTTATATTTATTTCCCCCCTAAAAGATTTCAGTTTGTTTTACTATTGAATTGCACAGCTTATATGTTATATTAAAAGTGAAAAAAAATCTGAAGTCATTTATCTTGGTCTGATTTTTTTTATATCTCAAAACTGGTCATCTTAATAGTAGTATATACTTATTATATCTACTGTATATATCCATGAATAAAGGACTAGAAATTCCATGTATCTTTGGTCCAAGTATGCCACATGTCTCTGGCTAAAAATGAAATTCCAAGCATTATTGTGAATGGAAAAAAATATGAATGCTCATATGAGCGATAAGTAAAATATACCATTTACTTTTTGGTAATGTAGAAAAATGTGGGATAGATAGCATCACCACCAGATGGATTTGTAACTGGCTGATCAATCGCAGACAACATGTAGTCTTCAATGGAACTACAACTATGTGAAAGGAATCATATAGTAGTAGCCCAAGGTTCTGTCTTAGGCCCAGAACTCCAACATTTTCATAAATGATTTAAATGATGGGGCAGAAGGGAAGTTCAGCAAATTTGCAGACAATACCGAGCTGGGGGAATAGTCAACACTTTAGAAAAGATAGACTTATGATCCAGAAGGATCTTGACACTTGAATGCTCTATCCAAGAAATTGAAAAGGTTTTACACTTAGGCAAGAAAAACCAAATGCACAGATATAGAGTAGGTGGTGCCTGGCTCAAAAGTAGTAACTATGAGAAGGATGTAAAATATGGATTAGATATGAATTAGCAATGTGCTACAGCTACCAAAAAAGCCAAAGCAATCCAAGGCTGCATCAACGGAGAGATAGTATCAAGATCACAAAGTGTTTAGTACCACTTTATACTCCTTTGGAAAGACCATACTTGGTATACTGCATCCAGTTTTGATCATTATGATACAAAAAAGATGCTGAGAACCCTAGAAAGAGTGCAGAGAAGAGCAACAGAGATGCTCTCAACAGGGAACTGGAGGATAAACATATGAATGGTTGCAGCAATTGGTTGTGTTTAGTCTAATGAAGGGAAGGACTAGGGGTAAGATGATAGCAATGTTCAATATTTAGATGTCAACCTATTTTCCAAAGGATCTGAGTTCAGGACATGAAATTAGGGATAGAAACTTATCAAGGAGAGATCCATACTAGAACTACGGAGAAATTTCCTGACAGTGAGATCAAATAATCAAAGGAATGGACTTCCTCCACAAGTTATGATTGCTCTATCACTGGAGGTTTTTAAGAAGAGATTTCACAACCATTTGTCTGGACTGGTATAGGGCCTCTTGCTTGAGTGGGAGGCTTGGACCAGAAGATCTTCAGGATCCCTTCCAACTCTGTTATTCTGTTATTAATTGTAAAGTTTTTACCAGCCAACATAGGTTGGAAGCAAGGACAATTTTGTACAAAGAAAAATTTCTTAGGAGCTCTAAATGCAAACCCTAGTAACGAAATAAAGAGATGTTCAAGAAAATTCAAAGAATATTCAGTGATTCTTTCTTTTTGTGCCTGCTTTAAAAACATTGTTGAATATATTGCTTATATAGTAAGATGGGTTTTAAAAAGTATTAGGAAAAGATTAATGTAAAAGCACTGTAACAAGCAGGGAAGGACTACATTAGAGGGCGTCCTCTCGTATGGTATTGTGGTTTGGTATGCTGGTCTGACAGCCGCGGATAGGAAAGTATTACAGAGGGTAGCGAGCACAGCACAAGACATTGTGGGCTGTCCCCTGACACCACTGGATGACATCGCCAGGGCTCGTTGCCTTGGAAGAGTGAGGAAGATTCTCAGGGATGACTCACACCCTGGACGGTATCTCTTTACTCTCCTACCATCCGGTAGGAGATATAGGAATATAGCCAGCCGTACCAACAGGCTGAAAAATAGCTTTTATCCGTGGGCTGTTAGGCTTTTAAATGGGACATAATGTTATGCAGAATTGACTTGGGAGGCTGGTGTGTGGTGTAGTTGGTTCACATAGTGTGGTGGGATGGTTTGTTGTCACTGTATGTTGGGGGGAGACAGCACGGGGGGAGGCTCAGCTAATCTCAATGTACACATGTTGTACTTTGACAATAAAGTTTATTATTATTAATTTTTTAACTTATTTTAATGAAATACATTTAAATTTAGTTTAGCCATATTTCCTGTAGAAATTTGACAGCATAATAGTCAAACAGTCTCCTCCTGGGAATATTTCATAGTTGTAAAGTTTGTGTTGGACAGCAGTGCAAAATTATAATGGACATACCCACTGGGAAAACATCCTCTGCCGGTCATGGGCTAGTTACTTTTTGGTGGATATTTGTGTTATACCAACCATTAATCTGTGTTTCTGTTGAAAATATGTTGCTGCATCTTCCCGTCTGCCTTCAGTTCATATGCTGCAATAAAATGCAGAAGCTTTAATATGAATTTGAAGAACATGTTGCTTCTTAAAAGGATTGAATCTGCAGCATCCTCTTCACAGAACAAATGGCTATAGCCAACCTCCATTAGATCAAGTGTGTTTTATGTTTGACTGATTTCTATAGCTGCCCATCTCTGCAAATGACTCTGGGTAGTGTTGGTTTGATGTCCCTATCAGTGATATGCTTAGTTGACCATTGACATAGTTTGTCTTACTGAAAAAAAACTGCTTTCCAAAGACAAATGTTGTGGCTTTCCAGTGTTCTCCTTCTACCTAGTCTTTATCTTGCTCTTTGGGAATTGACCTATTTGTGGCACAGTGCACTTTTAAACTACTGTAAAGGCTCAAATAGTTTGAAGAACCCAATTCTATTGCCAATAGTACAATGAACTTCTATCACCAGCCTTGTTGATGCTATTCCATGGTGGTACAATATCCGATTTCCTTTTCCTCAGGCATGAATATATCCTGCTCTAGCCTTGTTAGGGTTTTCCTGTTTGCATGGGAAATGCTGACACAGAATAGGTTCTATGTTGAATTTAAACAAATGCAAAAAATACCTAAATGGTTTCAATAGCTTCAAGGGCACAGAAGTAGTCCTCTTAATTGTTAGATGAATACAGTTTGATTTCTCAACAACAGCCTATAATCATTCAAATCCTTGGGGGGAAAAATCATGTTTGAAATTTATGAACATGTCATTTGAAGTTGGTGCACCAAAAGTTGTACTACAGTAACTAAGTGACTATACTGTACTATAGTTCCAAATATTCCATATTTACAGCGTATAGCAACCACAGAAGTAGCATTACATAAATGGCAGAAAGAATACATATCATATGTGCTGTAGTCTGGCATGCAGTTATGATCAGAGGAAGTTGTTTTTCATTTCTGTTACATTTGACCTGTGATAGCAGGGACATGGAACAGAAAAGAAAAAAATGTAGCGCCAAAGACACTAAAATTGGATTCCTTACTACTGTATGGGGAATATATCTAGTTAACTATCAGATCCTCAGAAGAGCTCTTCAGGAGTGCTAAATTGGGCTACACAAATATATACTGTATGCACAACCAAAGGGAAGCTTTAGCAATAATAACCAAATAGCTTGTAGTACATCTAAAAGCTACACAATTATTAGGTTCTGCAGTCCTTTCTCAAACAACTGTAAATAAAAGGAGAACTCAAGAGATAAAAGTGAAATGTAGGAGATAATTGCCTATAGATTGTGGACATTCACAAATTGCATATGACCCATTCTTTCAATAGTGAGCTCATTAATACCAGTTCAGTAGTGCGGTAGAATGATTGTTAAGTTTCAAAATTATGTCCAGCTCACATTATTTATGTTTATTTTTATATATTTCATTTTTTTAAACCGCCAATCTTTTCCTCAAAGTGGGGCTCTGGGTGGGGTACAATATAACTGATAAACAAAACAACATCAAATTAACATTAAAAATAAATTATGATTAAAGCTTTTAAAATTATAGAATAATTAAACATCAAAAGGGGGGAAATCCTGAGATGCCATTTCTGAAAGAAAGAAGTAGATATGTATATGAATATTTTCAGACTTTTGGAATTCAAATGCAGGGTTCAAAGGATTATATTCAACTAATTCTGAGTCCTTGACCTAAAATGTCTTTGGAATAAGTTTTAATTTTTTATCAGGTAATGTAAGTTAATAGTAGGTTAAAATGATGCTAAACATCAGACATTTTACACTGAGATTAAATATGCTGCCATAAGTATGACATAATTTGCTACCTTTGTAAAAAGTGACATAGGAAACAGGAGTAAGGCAGAGATTGCACTTTTAAACTGGTAAGAGTTTACGAATAAACAAACAGCTTTCAGTAGAGATGGCCAATGTATGAATACAATTAATGTATAAACAGCTTTGGAAATATACTTGTTTGGATAATATAAAGATTATTGTCACAATCTGAGATCGGACTTTATCTCATCTTACTAGCTGGACTATAATGATCTGCCAGTTAACACTAGGCTAAAATCTGGAAGTAATCAATGTTTTTTCCATGCAAGAAGATAGTAACTGAATTCCCATTTAGGAATAAACAATAATCAGCCCCTCTTACCTCTTAAAATTCAGGTATATTAACATCAGCTTTTTTTAAAAAAGTGAAATATATTTGAAAAAGAAGTTGGCTTCTTCAATTGAAAAAAATGTCACAGGAAAAATCAAGAAAGTTAGATTCACTGTTTTTCAAAGTATCCTAAATTATTAGTTTGGATCCATATTAAACAATAAATGAGCAAGAATCTTTTAGACCAATCTACAGCAAATAAAAGCTTTCTAATAAAGGTTTTTTAGTAACCATACCAGAAATTCGTTAGAAATTTTAAGTAAACCTACATAACAATGAATCTTCTCTTTGGCTGAAATGCAGAACCTTCAATAGCACCTGCTGCAATTCAATACCTAGGAATGTAGATATCATGTCATACACTTAAATATGTTTGTTTTTATATTCTAAATAGAGATACAAAAAAATAAACAGAGTTTTCTCTTTATTTGTGAACTTTATGAAGCTAATTACTGCAAGAATGCAGTCAGATTTAAACATTGATATTAGCCAATATTTTAGCAATGTCCTGTATAATTCCAATTTTTAAGAGACTTTATGCAGACCTGTAAACTGTAAGTTTGATTTGTGTAAACTGACATTTTTAAGACCCATACATTCTATTGTGAAAGAGATCAAAGTTTTAATCCTAAACACACATAAGGATTACATCTCACTCAACATAGCGAAGTTTATTTCTGAATAAACAGGATTATGTTGTTACCTTCCAGTCCTATGCAGTTCCCTTAAAGTATGTATCATTTAACTTCACTGGGCTTACTTCTGAGTAGAGATACACATGTACTTCATTATCTTATTTAAATAAATAATGTTAATACCATTACATATTTTTTCTGAAAACCATGGAAAAATATATAAGGGCATTCTAAAACAGGCATTATATATCCATTGAAAAGCTGGTTTATTACCATTTTTCTTATAAGAATAATTAGAAATAAAATAGTTTTCATTCATTTATACTTGGCATCATTTTAAAAATCAGAAAAATCAGAAATATATACCAGCCTTTATCTAAGCCTTTTATATTTTCATAAAATTGTTTTAAATACTTAGCTATAGGAAAAATACAATAGGTTATTTGTAAATTCTTGAGTAAAGAAATGTTTCACTTTGGCATATTGGCCCTAAGATTAGAATATATTTTAAACTCCAATAAAAGTTTTATTTTGAGGGGAGACTCACACCTTAGCACGTTTGAGAATAATATACAATAAGTGCACACACATACACACACACACACACACACACATACACACACACACACACACACAAAACAAACATGATTTTAATACTGGCAACCCAAACCTTAAACACACAATTTTAGGATATATCAAATATTTACTGCATTTCTGTGTAATTTCAATTATTTGCATGTTTGCATCACAGAAAACTACCAATATTTTCCTGGGTGTTTCTGCGCTAATTACTGAACCATCAGAAGTGCTGTTACTGTCTACTTATTAAACTTCTATTATCGAGGCATCAAAAATTGTGGAAGAAGCCAACTATTGCAACATGTTTATGCCCAAACCAAAATACACTCGACTATTCCTTTTTTTATATCTTGTAAAATAGCTCTTATCTCAATACATTATGCAAAACTGCAGTTTGTTGTTAGCAAAAGTAAGGAAATATTTGCAACTGGAATTGCTGTTTACTACGAAGACCATATTTTTATTATAGATAATAGGTTAAATATCAGAATAAAATCAAGCATATTGCAGAATATGATCATTACTATAAATATCACTAATTAAAAATCATAATTTGCAAAAAATAATTTTAATCCTTGAATATTTTGGAACCATTTTGCTGTATGGTAGTGTAATTTAATTAACATTATACAGCCTCTAACAAATGGCATATTTAGAACCTGCAATTCAGAGATCAGGGTAAGCCTGTTTTAACTTGCGCTGGAGCAACTGGCATTGACATTTTTTTAAAAAAAATAGTTCTCTTTCATAGCAATCTCTTGTAGAACTCTGCAATATTAGCTTTTTATAGGAGATTTGACACTGGAAAAGCTCTTGCTCCACTAGGCAACACCTTAAACATTTAAATATTTATACTATGATTACAACTAAACTATACATTATAAAATTCTTGCTAAAAAAGGAACAGAAGTGTGAAAGGTATACTGGCAGACTTAAATAAAATTCTTTCTTAGTCAGCAGTGCTGAATTAATGCAGTTTAAATACCTTCCCTCCCTAGTATGGAAATACTTGGAAATACCTTCACTATTTTAATTGTCTGTTGATTTTAACACTTTACACTTGCTTTTAACTTTATTCCTGAATCATTGTCAATATTTTATCCCAGAGCCTCATTTTCTAAGTTCTTTTGTTTTTATGATTAATAATGGTGATCTAATAACAATGAAAATACTTTTGATTGTGGCATTTGTTATCAAAATGCTCATATAAAAAAAACACAAAATTTACTTCTTTTGCAGTTTGCACATTTTTAAGCTTGGGTATTTTGAAGCAATTGAGCAGCCTAAGAACCACATTGTCAACCATACTCTCTAGTTAATGGTCCACTGAAGTGTCAAAGAGCATGTTAAAACAATTTGATAGATAGTTATCATTTATCCAAATCAGTGTCAAAGCAACAAGCATCCTTCAAGGGTGTCCCTCCTTCCCCATGCACTGTTAGAACTTTGGCACTGCTTGCTCTTTCTCAAACTTTAAAGTAAATTATAAAAGCATGCCACGTTTTGACACCCATGTCCTTTAACACTGGACGAATATCTGATAATTCACTAGGCATTTTAAAACAATTTTGTAAGATTAAACTATAGCTTTTTGTCCAGTTTGAACTGTTCACACACCAAGAAAGTGCTGAGATAATTGATGGCAAAACACAAGGGGTGTTCATAGTTACATTTTCTAGAAAAAACAGGGACTTCTTAGAGCAACAAAGTAAAAAAATAAACGTAGCAGCATGGTCAATGCAAAGAAATAGTGCTTTTTTCTTTTTCTTGGTCAGAAAAAGAGAAACATTTACAGAAGCACTCAACTTTCCATTTTACCTGCCCCTAGATGGCTGCTTTGCAAAACGTTCTTTCTTTCAGAATGCTAAAATACACCTACCAGTAGTTAAAATATTAAAATTCATTTTTTAAAAATAGCCTATGAAAAGCAAATAAACATACAGATAAGGAAATTCTGCATGACATTTTATTTAATAAAAAGCATTACCTCATTTACATTTAATGGCCAAACTATTTAAATATACTAGAGGAATAAGGTTGAAAATTGAAATGTGCTTAAATTTGTGCTATTTTTTTTTTAAAGTGCAAAGCCAAAATGTGCATGCATGCACATACACCTGCACAAAAATCTACCTGGGAAAATACACCTTGTTTTAACCTTTCCTGTTCTCTTTTGGGTAGCATTTTTCTCCTGTTTTTGACATGCAAATATTTTTTTTAAAAAAATGAGAGCAACAAATAAGTGCAACAAAGCAATAGCAGGACCTACATTGAGCACTGTGTCGGTGCTGCCACTCTGTTTGTGCCAATCCACTGAAGCAGGCTTTCAGAGCCTTCTCCTGGAGCATGCAGGAAGATGGACTTGCTGTGTAGAAATCCAGCATTTGACCAGGGCTGACTGCAAGGACATCCATGCAGTCAAACATGATTCCCTCTCCAGTAGGTCTGCAAAAGTGCCTTCCTCTAGGTGTGGGGGAAAATGACATATAAAAGTACATCCAACTCCATCAAACTCTGCCCCTTTTTTGGCACGTAAGCTGTTGGTCTTTTTCCCAGACCAGAATCATGAATTATGACAGACAACACAGCTAAAAGCCTGTAATTGATCCAAATGATCATTTACCATTTTCCAGGCTCTTCAACCAATCCTGTCGAATAAAGGGAGGAGGGGAAAACAAGCAGCATTCCAAGTTCTACTTTCCCCAAATCTGTGCCCCCAAATCTTTCAGAAGCCTTCGAGTCACTTTGCCTTGCTCTGAAGCGGTGGTATTTTTTTGCTTCCTATGCAGCCTTGAAGTTTGCGGACGAAACAGGCTTCGATAGCAGCTTGAGATCCCCCTTTGCTGCTGAATAGATCCTTCTGCTTTCGAACGGCTCACTTCCTACTACTTGTGTCACAGAGAATGAAAGATTGAATTGCTTAATATATGCGAGTGAACTTTCTATGAACCCTTCCCAGGCTGCTAACCTTCAAATGACCCAACCCGTCTGACATCACCAACTCCCAGGATTCTCACACAGCTTAAAAACTCCCAACAGCCTTACAGAATAAAGCAGGGAAGGCAGGATAGCAGGCAAGCAAGCGCCCGTTCCCGCACGGAAGCAACTTCCCTTTGAAAACAAAAAGAAAAATGGAACGATATAAAACAGACGTAAAAGATGCCTTAGAATTCTAAGCAACAAAAACTGTCTTTTGCAAAAAAACAAAAACAAAACTCTTTAACCAAGTTCTCTCCCTTCAAAGGCTTTAAAAGCTGCTGTTTTTAAACTGTCTTATATGCTCAGTTCTGTGCACAGAACCCTGTTAGACTGTCCACAGGAGAAACCAAGTTGCATTTACTCTACAGCCAAGATAGAGATCATTTTCCTGGCTGAAAACAGAGAAAGCAAAACGGATAGCCAAAGCAAGAGTCAAATGAAAATATGGAGCAGAGAATGCATTCACAAAGCACTGGGACTTGCAAGCTTAGAATAGAATTAGAGGCATCTCTTGATCGCTAGCTCTGGCTGCTTCAAGTTTCTCTGCTTTTATTCTATAGCCAGCAGTATACAGTGAGGGAGATCCCTTTGCCCAATTGGCATATGGCATGATGCTGACGATGTCTTTCTTCCCTATGAAAATAATTGCCTCTGTTTATTAAAGACACATTCTATCCCCATCATGAAAATACATGGCAATTTGTCAGTCTCTATTAAAAGGTTTGCAGAGTATAGTGAACAGAGAGAGCCCAGGATTTGTGTCTAATGGTTAAGGCACCGAGACAGAAACCAAGAGATCTTGAGTTCTAGTCCTGCCTTAGGCACATAGCCAGCTAGCTTGGGTGATGGACCAGTCAGGAACTAGTCCAGGCAGTTACCAGGAGACAACTGTGACTTGAAGGCTCAATAAAATGAAATGTATCAGAGCCCCTTTGGTGGAATTAATGTGAAGCAGAACTAAAAATGCATGGGTGGAGGAAGAAGCACAGATTTCTAAGACAACTACAAATTTCAACTTCCTATCTACTAGACCTTTTATAACAACCATTCATCATGTTTTTATCAATTTACATTAAACTGCAGGTAAGGTTATTTTGTGCTGGCTAGCAATTCCTTGTGAAACATTTTCACAATTTTCTTCATCTGCTATTAAGAAAATGTAATGACTTCGTGGAGGCAGAATGCATAATAATTTTTCCACAGTTTGTAGCAAAGAGATAGAAGCATCATAATATATGAAACATATGCAATGCATTTCCTGTACTGACACAAACACATTATGAGTGGAAATGCTCTTAACTTTTCAAGCAGCATAATGAGGAAGAAAAGAAATGACATGTTGCAATATCAGAAAATGGCAGAAACCCATAGATTTCTTCTTGATATAGTTAAAACATACAACGTGCACAGCAATGTTTTAAGTACAATCTGAATCTTTCTATAATGACTACCCACCCGCTCCAATTTCAGTATCATAAAAATAGTAATTTTTTTTTCTAGGCAGTAGAACTATCCACAAAGAGGAATGATACAATCAGAGATTCAGTGAACTTGAAACAAGTACCAGTGAGTGCCGCATGTTTTTGAATAACATTTTTTCCTCAATCAAATTTAAAATGTTTTTAAAAACAATATTCAAAAAACATTGAAAATATTTACTTTTTACAATTTAGGAACTGTTTTTCCCTAACCAAAGAATATACAGGTAGTACTTTTCAAGTAGACAGTTATTTGAAGTTACAACTCCCAAAACATCTTAGGAAGATATTTACGCAAGAGAGATTCAAACAGCTTGACACAATGGTCAGATATGGGAGATTTCATGCTGTACCCTACAATGAGCATCTCTGTATTTGCAGAGCGGCAGAGGTAGAAGACCTGGCTCACATCCTATTTGACTGTTGCCTGTTATAAGAGGGTGAGAGGTATCTTGGTCTATATACCAAACTAATGACCCATTGGGATCCCCATATCAAAACAACTTACCTTATGTCCCGCCAGAACTTGAAAATAACATTTAACGCAGCACAGTACTTAAACAAATTGGTTCGGTTGAGATCTGCATATGTGGGACTGGGGTAGATTGCAAGGGAGACTTCAAAACATAATTTTATCTATTTTAAATATATCTTAAATTATTGTACACTATTACAATTTCATTTTAGATTGTATTTTATTCCCATTTCATTTTAAATTGTATTTTATTCTAATTCCATTTTAAATTGTATTTTATCAAATTCCATCTTAAATTGTTTTTATCAAATTTTAGTAACTATTTATTGCTGGAACTTTGCACTTTGATATGGCCCAAGGGCTAATCAATAAAGACTTATTATTATAGGTATTCCTTAAACTATGGAGTCTGTCCACTACAGCCATAAGTTGTGACTGTTGTAAAGCAGATCATCACATAAATTAACTCAATTTCACCTTTTTTGCAGGAGTTGTTAAGCTTGACTGTTAAATTAATCCATGGTCATTAAGCAATCCATTTTTCAATATGGAAGATTTTGCTGAAAACCGGAAGTAGATGCCATGTTTCATCATGAATTTTGTTCATGTCACCTTGGGAACTTACAAACAACCATAAATGCAGACAGATTGCCAAATTCCACAACACATGGTCATGTGACTTGGAGGCAGTTTTCAGAACATTAACACCAGATCGTAAGTACCTTTTGTGGGGTTGTGGTAACTTTGAATGGTTCCTAAGTTACTGATCATAAGTTGAGGACTACCTGCAGGTGAAGATTAATGTAAGGATGTGTGTTAATGTTTGGATTTACTACACAACTTTCCTACTATAAACTCTATTAATCACAATAAAGGCATTCTCAAAATAACTTTCACACCAATATTCATATGTACATCTAATTTAGCAAGCTATAAACTGCTTTAAGTAAACACCTGAAAGGAATGGTGCGTTCCATTCCAGTGCCAGTGCCACTGTGGTGTACAATTTTTAATATCCAATAAATATTATACATTTTTAGATACTCAAGAAATATTTCCATTCTGAAATGTATCTTACTGCCCCACCAGCCAGGGGAAAGCTTCCCTCTTGCTCAGTTTTACATGGCAAATAGCATTGGCTGAAAGGCTCTGTGCCTGTGATTCGGTACAGGTGAAAACTGTGGAAATGCACATTTCGTTGCCCTATTTACAGAGACATATCAAAAAGATTTGCCTTCTTCTGATTATGAGATATCCTGATCAATCAGATCTGGACTATGACCAAATGCTCAGGTTCCTGCTACGTACATAACTTTTTATATTATCACATCTTATGTAATTTATATATTATCACATTTTATATAGTTAATACATCACATTTTGGGTAATTTTAGATATTAATAACATTTTGTGTAAATTTAGGTATCTCATTTATAGCCAAGATATACTGTACATTACTGCTTTGGGGTTTCATTCATGGGTCCCAGCCAGATTGTTTTATAGCTGTATTTTAATTTTTATTTACAGGTTTCTAAAGCTAGACTTTTCTCTAGGTGTTTACAGATAACTTAAGGAGCTATTTCTTGTATTGGTCCAAGAATGAAATAAAATGACAGACTGACTGATCAACTGCTTGGTGCCCTGAAAGAAGAAAATACTCTTACATTGTTTCACTATGTGCTAATGCAATTTGATGAAATAGTTTGCTTTACAAAAGAACCTTCAAGGGGAAAAACAAAATTGCAGTGGAATTCTGTTGCTTAACCAATTAAAAAAATAGAAGTGTTGAATTTATTTAAGGGTGGTAGAAGGATGAGAATTTCATTTTCATCTATGCAATCCCCTTTCTAGCATCTTCTCTGTTTTTTCATGCTTCTGTTACACCATAAAGGAAAACTTCATGAGAAAATATTTTCTATTGGCTGTTTCATATTGGGAAAAGTGAGCTATCAGATGATTTCAGAATGATATGAAGATCTGTAACAGAAAACAACATTCTGTAAGTAGTCTTTGCTTAATGATTGGTTGTTTAGTGACTGTTTGAAATTATGATAGACCTCTGTGACCTGGGGGAATCTGCCTTTCTTGGAACTCCAGAACTTGATCATTAGTATCATGGGGGTGGGGGTGGGGGAGTCCTTCAAAACTTCAGAAAACTCAACTTTACAGTTAGCTGAAATGTTCCACAATCACAAGATGCATTTTACAACTTTTTCTGCCAGAAATTGATGTTTTCAGCGAGTTTCCAGAAAAAAATACCCATAGGAATGCCTTGACTCACTTAATGACTGTCATTCACTTAATGACCTCTACAAAAAAGTCATAAAATCAGTTGGTCATGTGGATGCTTCAATTTATGATTGTCATGACTTACAAGAAAAATCCTATGCTCTATTATAGCCATTAGTCAAGGATTCTTTGTATGTATACATCTTCTGGTTCCTCTAAAAATAATCTTTAAAAAACCAAGAAAGAAGTCCAATTATTGAATATTCTGCAAATATATAGATAGTATAGCATGAACCCATTTTATAGGGAAGAAAACTTTTGAGAAACTGGAGGCAACTTTGGCACAACATTAATCTTAACAGAGTGGAGAAAATACGTATGTTGAAATTAGAGCTTTCCATGTAAGACAGTTACTGTAAGTAAAATGCAATTCCATGAGCAATATACTAGTTCTTCTTCCTTCTTTGCAACATGTTACAAAGAGGGGAATGGATCTGTTTAATAGATATCACCACCACTTAGTCAGAGTTTTATTTATTTATTTGTTTTGTTTGTTTGCTATTGGTTTAGATGTATAGAAACGTAAAATGGTTAACATGGTGATCTCCCTTTATTTATCTTTACAGCAGCAACTCTGTAGGGCAGGTTGCTGGAAAGAGCATGTGAAACTAGCCCAGTTACCCAATGCATTTCCATGATTAGAGTAGGCATGAGCATGGTCTCCTCGGTACACGTGCAACACTTCAATGGTCACACCACATTGGCTTATTTTAAAATGGGGATTGGAGAGAGGCATCTTCTTGAGACATAAAGGCCCATCACATGAGTTTAGCTTATTTTAATCTCTCAGCGTACCCTCTGGTGTACAACCTAGTGTGAAATTAAAAACAGATGTGTGGCTATGCCTTAAGAAAACTGAAAGCTTAAAAGATGTCTTTCTGAGGTACAAATTTAACAAAGAATTATGCACCAACTAGTCCAATTTTTAATTGATAAGACTACCTGGTTGTTTTGACCAATGATATTTAGAATCTCATAAAATATGTGCCATGAAATACATATACAATTGCTAAATTCTGTGTCAAGTCATAAACCTCTATTTTGTTCAAATCCAATGAAATAAGTAGGCTATTCACTTAATTAATTAGATTTTACTATATTCTCACATTAAATTTAGTTGTTTTAACTTTTATGATCTGGTCTAGACTGCAATAAAATGTTAATTCATTCAAATAAATGTGAGTATAGCTCCCTTTCATGTTTCATTCTTTCGGCACTTTGAGCTATCCTCAAAGCATATATAAATTATCCTACTGGGAAATTTTCTCAGCTATCATCTGTTAATGTTCATATTAGTGACTGAGAGACTATACCCACTGACCTATTTTCTGTGAAGTTCTCATATATTCAGGAAGTCATTATAGGATGGACTCTGCTCTTTTGGGCAACCTTACAGAATTGTTTTGTCAACTGATTTAGTCAAATGTATTCTAAAATCGATGGTGTTATGGGATACCAATGTACATCAAATAAAAGTGTATTGCTAAGAAAATAATTTCACTCCTCCTTCCATGTATCATATATATTAATTAAAATCTATTTTAAGAAAAGAATGTGCATGCATTAATTTAACAATTTGACTTAATAACTATGTGTTGGTATATCACTGAGTCAATAAAAGCAAGCAATTTTTTTGCGTTAAGATTATTTTTCCCTACACAATGGGGATCAGCTCTAACAATTGAAAATTCTCAGAAAAACATCCATCCTCCCATTGCACAAGATGTCTGTGATTCATTAAAAGCTTAGTGACATTGCTTCCTCACAGGGGTTAACAAAACTTAAACATAAGAGGATTCAAAAACATCTTTAAAAACTGCTTTTGAAATTGATATTTGTAAATTGAAAGTAAACATCCAAAAGAAAAGAAAACAATAAAAGACAAGATGCTGGAGAAAGAGAAAGAAAAATGCTAAAGTAATATAAACTTGTTTAATAATACATAAACCTCTTTAAATATACAATATAAATAAATAGTAGATTTATTGTTTTTAGTCAATTGAACATACATCTTTAATGCTGCTGAGAAGCAAGAGCTGAACAAATAATCCCCTAATTCTATACTGTTTTAATTCATACTTCATTTTTATCCTTCCAGAAGCATTCCTATGATATCTATTGATTACTAAGATTTCTTACAGTTTTGTTATTGACTACCTACTGACGATCACAAATATATTTATGTGACAGAAGGTCCTAGGTTCAGACCCAGGCTTATCTAACTAAGGTTCCTATGTAATATCCAAGAAGATATCAGTCAATGTGGATCTAAGATGGCGGTGCCTGGAATGGCTGCGGCTGCATTGGCTCTTGAAGGCAAATAGTTTTGGGAAGGATAGTAAAGGCTATAGGCCACATGATCAGGAAGATTGTAATGTGTTTGAGCAACATGGTGGAACTAAGGTAACATACGACATACGATTGACAATCTTTGCTGGCATGGCAAGTTTCAAGTTGTTTTGGCACTGTTGGTGAGACCGTTAAAAGTCATTGGCACTGTTTGAATTTGTTCTACCAGCAGCAAGATCTGACTGCTGGCCCAGTGATGGATTCTATTTCAAATCAGGGCTGTTTCCAGGGGAGGCAGAGGAGGAGAGGACCTGGAGCTTATGGAGCGAAGAAACTGGATGAGGCTGTCGGCAGGCCCAGAGGAAGAGAGAGAGGCTTTTGGAGGAGTTGGTGGCGGCGGCAGCAGCAGCATGCTCCATGGGCGAAAAGAAGCAAGGCCTCTTTAAGGAAAGGGTGGAAGAGTCAGGATCAGAAAAAGGAAAAAAGGCAAGGTTGTCAGAATACAAGCAAATTTGAGGGCTAATCCACATGGACCCCCATTTCCATCTGTCCTGTTTGCTATTGTTCACTCCCTAGAGACTAAAATGGACAATGTGAAATTTTAGCGGGCTCCGAACAAGGAGTATATATCGGAGGTGGTGACCCTTTGAGAGCTGTATGCAACGAAATTTCATTTTGATGTATGCCAATTGGTGTACATTCAAAGTGACAATAAAGTTATCATCATTAGACTTCTTCCCTTTGATGCCCTCCATTGGCTACCCTAGCTTTGTTATGACAAAAGTTGTAGTCCAGTATATCTGCCACAAGTTTAAGGGAAAGCTGTGTAAATAATAAGTTAGATAAATTGATGGCATGAGATGTTCCACAAGCACACTGAGTATATAATCATTAATTTATTTTTTGGTCACTTTGTGGAGTTATTGTTTGAATAATAAAATAATAAAACACTAAAATAATAATAAAAATAAAAGATGAATTACTTCTTTTATTTTAATTTTAAAATTAAAAGACAAATAGAAAACAAATCTACATTTTATAGTCAATTAAAAGCCCCAAAGTTGGGAAAAATACAAAGACTGGATATACTTTCTATTTTGGTAAGGTATTGTCCACTACATTACGGTACTATTGTAAGTGACACTTAATACTTTTTGAATTAAAAAAAAGATCATTTTTATAATAATATATCTAAATTAACTGGATAGTTCATTATGTTTCATAATTAATTAATTCTAAATTAATGTCTCATTATTGAGCCTTTGTGCAATTAACACACATTAATTCTTTAGATAATCCTGATGTTAATTACAAGTATTTCTTCTGATTTTTTTATTGAAAAGTTTTAAAATACATTTTATCTTTAACAATCCCCCCTCCCCCCACCCCTACCTATCCCTCCCTACCCCTCCCCCCATTTCCCCCTCCCCCCCCCGACTTCCCAGAGCTAAGTACAAGGTATAAAAACAAAGGACAATCATAAACATCCATATGCTAACAACAATAAACTCTTAAATCTATCGCTCTCTAGCTCATATAAGATAACGACAAGCAATATTAATATTACATATAAAAAGAAGGAAAAAAGAAAAAAGAAAGGAAGACTTATTCAAATGCTAAATGAAACTTTTTAGTCCCGTATTTGTTCTGGATATAATCAATCCATTTTTTCCACTCCATAATATAACGTTCTTGCGAATGATCTTTCAAATAGGCCGAGATCTTTGCCATTTCCACCAGGTCAGAAACCTTTAGTGTCCATTCCTCTATAGTCGGCAGTTCCTCCTTCTTCCAATATTGACCTATTAAAAGTCTTGCTGCTGTAATTAAATTCAGCATCAACTTAGTGTCCACAACAGTAGCATCTGTAATTATGCCCAACAAAAACAATTGCGGACAAAACTTTATCCTTTGCTTGAAGATCTTCTCCATATTCCACCAAATTTTTATCCAAAAGGCCTTAACCTTTTTGCAGGTCCACCATATATGAAAATATGTTGCATCTTCGCCACCACACCTCCAACATTTTGGCTGATAGTTCAGATACATACTTGCAAGCTTTTTAGGATCTAAATGCCATCTATAAAACATTTTATAAAAGTTCTCTCTTAGGTTTTGAGCTTGTGTAAATTTTACGTTCCTCACCCAGATCTTTTCCCAAGTATCCATTGTAATAACTTCTTGAATATTCTGGGCCCATTTTATCATACAATCTTTAACATACAATCTTTAACAATCTTTAACGTTTATTGGACCCGTGCCCTTCCTGGCTGGTCTATGCAGCCCGGGAGAGGACACGCAGCTGGTTCCAGGCAGTTATATCGGCTTCTTTAAGTGAGGGCAGCTTCCCCGCGGTCTTGAAAGAGGCGGTGGTGAGGCCCCTCCTCAAGAAGCCTGCCTTGGACCCAGCTGTATTGAACAACTTTCGTCCTGTCTCCAACCTTCGCTTTCTTGCGAAGGTTGTTGAGAGTGTGGTGGCACATCAGCTCCCTCTGGTCCTGGATGAAGTGGATTATCTAGACCCGTACCAATCGGGTTTCAGGCCCAGGTACAGCACGGAGACGGCATTGGTCGCGCTGGTGAATGATCTCTGGAGGGCTCGGGACAGGGGGCATTCCTCTGTCCTGGTCCTATTAGACCTCTCAGCGGCTTTCGATACCATCGACCATGGTATCCTGCTGCGGCGTCTCAGGGGATTGGGAGTGGGAGGCACGGTTTTACAGTGGTTCTCCTCCTATCTCCAGGGACGCTCGCAGTCGGTGTTGGCAGGAGGGCAGAGGTCGACCGCGAGGTCTCTCATTTGTGGAGTTCCTCAGGGGTCGGTCCTCTCGCCTCTCCTGTTCAACATCTATATGAAACTGCTGGGTGAGATCATTCGTGGTTTTGGAGTTGGGTATCATCAGTATGCTGATGATACCCAACTTTTCTTTTCGACCCCAAACCACCCCAGTGATGCCCTCACCGTGATGTCCCGTTGCCTGGAGGCGGTTCGGGTCTGGATGGGGAGGAACAGACTTCAACTCAACCCCGACAAGACCGAGTGGCTTTGCATACCTTCATCCCAGGTTTATTCAGACATTCCACCTCTCGCTATGGGGGGTGAATTATTACCCCCCGTAAATAGGGCTCGCAACTTGGGAGTCCTCCTAGATTCACGGCTCACTCTGGAAGACCACATAGGAGCTGTGACTAGGGGGGCTTTCGCCCAGGTTCGCCTGGTGCGCCAGTTGCGGCCCTATCTAAGCCGGGATGATCTATGCACGGTCACTCACGCGCTCGTGACCTCTCGACTAGACTACTGCAACGCTCTCTACATGGGGCTGCCCTTGAGGACCACCCGGAAGCTCCAACTGGCACAGAATGCAGCCGCGAGAGTTGTGTTGGGAGTTTCCCGATACTCCCATGTCACACCTCTGCTCCGTGAGCTGCATTGGTTGCCAGTTGTCTTCCGGGTGAGATTCAAGGTACTAGTAATGGTGTTTAAAGCCCTACATGGCAGGGGTCCGGAGTACCTTAGGGAACACCTGCTGCCGGCGTCAACTTCCCTCCGCCCTGTGCGTTCCCACAGAGAGGGACTCCTCAGGGTGCCACCGGTCAGAGAATGTAGATTGGTGGCCCCCAGGGGGAGATCTTTCTCTGTGGGCGCCCCGGAGCTATGGAACCAGTTACCGGTTGAGCTCCGGACGGCGCCCGATCTTCGCTCCTTTCGCCGCGATCTGAAAACATACCTGTTCGAACAAGCCGGCCTGGCCTGAGGGGGGATTGGTGGGGTTTTTTATTATCATTTTATTGGGGTTTTTATTAATGTATCAACTGTTTTTATGGGCATGTATTTAATTATCTTTTAATTTTTGTAACTCTTGTTTTATTCTTGCCCTGTACACCGCCCTGAGTCCTTCGGGAGAAGGGCGGTATAGAAATATTAATAAATGAAATAAATGAAATGAAATGAAAGTTCTGTTTCTGAGTCAATTTCTATCAATGCAAGATATATCCGTTTGATATGTGCTGGACCCTGGTTTCTAATTTGCTCTATCAAATTTTCATCGGTCATTGAAAAGCCAATTTTCTGATCTTCTTTCCACTTGGCCTGTATCTTCTGATTTTTATAAATCAGCTATGTTAAGCTTTGAAAACTAAAAGCTTTTTCAAGTATTTGATTGAATACTCACATTTACAATTATTACACGATATAAAATGTGGATATTTTTCACATGAAACCAAAATCATTTAAAAGATGCAGCTTTTTATACATTATAATTAGAAAGAATATACATTGAAGCAGTAATTAATTCCTTAGTTAATTTAAATGCAATGGTGTGTGAATATTTTACGCTTAGTCATGCCTTTGAAAGATGATAATGGATAAAAATACTCTCAAATTCTTTTTTGTTCTTATTTTATGCCATTTTCCATTATCTATTTTGTTCCAATCTTCAGTTGCATTAAACAATCAAACAGCAACAACAAAACTGCAAAAAAATTGTTATTTGTCTGGATTATAAAGCAGCAATTTCTAGCCAAAGTTCAAATAAAACATCCACATCTTTTTATTTAATAATGAGTACACAGAACATTCAGATCCATGAATCAGATTCCAGCCACTTATATAAGAAATAATAATCTGCAAAATTAGGAATCTTTCATAGATATAACATTAAAAGCCACATTTTAAATTAGGTTTCATACTTTCAAGTCAAAAATAGATAGGTCATATTTCACGAATTTTTAAGCATGTACATTGAAAGCCCTCTTGGATATTTTGTTCCATGTACTGTACAATTCGGAGCACCAGTGAATATAGTAATTACAAGCACCAGTGAATATAGTAATTACTAATAGAATTCTAAACCATTTAGATGTATGACATTTCAAGGACCCCCATATGGGACATAAGACTGCTTGTATACTGCATTCATTATTTGATTCCCTTTGTTCCATACCTTGTCGCCATCTCATGTTGGACATGTTGTAACCAGACCAAGATTTATGGCAAGTGCAGAGAGACCCAGCTGTTGATCACTTAACCTTCTACCTACGTACATAGGCACAGTAACACCTGGATCTTAGGTCCAATATCCAGGATCCATAGGAGTAAATCTCAATTGTACACCAAAGAGCAGCAATATATGAAGCAGCAGCAAACAAGACTAATGTCAATGCCAGGGCATACTGAGAACTATTACAGATATTCTTCCTAAAGGACTTCCTCTGGGATATATTAGTAGTTTCAAAATCTTATTTAATCTAAAATTAAATGATTAATCAGCAGCAAATTAGTACTTATTCCTAACTAAGGCTTTCTTTCACTGTCCATTTATTCCAGTTAATGTTTTTTAATGCTGATTAGTACTGAATCTCCAGACATTCTGATAATATTTTTCCTATCCTATCTGTAAATAACAGAATTAAATCTGGGCCACTTCTGCATGTAAGACCTGAATGCCTTCTTCAACATACCAATACAACTAGCTTGTTACTGAACATAAAAATGTTTTAGAATTATTATAGATTTTTTAGGATCAAATGGAAGCATAGAGACAAATTCTTCATAAGAGATTTGTTCATAAGAGATACCTTCATAAGATCTTGGCACATTCTTTTCTCACCCTGAAATTAGTAAGAGCTGAATTCAAAGTATTTCTATTAGTGAGGATTCTTGGTGCTCTTCAAACTTGGTTATTTTCTTGCAGACGTTTCATTACACAAACTAGGTAATATCAATTTAATGAAATGTCTGCAAGAAAAGAACCAAGTTCAGAGGACTCATTTCCACCCTGAGCTACAAATATTCTCCTTTATTCCCATTAGTAGAAAAACAATACAAAAGTTATATTGATAAATATAGAATTAAACTTACTATTTGTTTTTCTGTAGTTTTCTAAATTTGATATGTCAAAGAAATACAGTTATTGATTGCCATGGTTATGAAAAGTTTATTTATTTATTTATTTATTTATTTATTTATTTATTTATTTATTTATTTATTTATTTATTTATTTAATTTGTATACCGCCCTTCTCCCGAAGGACTCAGGGCGGTGAACAGGGCAATACATAATAAAAACAAGATACAAAAATTAAAAATTATTAAAAAGTAATTAAACAGCAATGCCCGTAATAAATTAGTACAGATTAAAAGTTAAGACCAATTTATAAAAACCCAACCCCATCCCATCAGGCCAGGCTGGCTTGTTCAAAAAGGTGGGTTTTAAGATCGCGCTGGAAGGAGCGGAGATCAGGCGCCATCCGGAGCTCGACCGGAAGATGGTTCCATAAATCCGGCGCGCCCACAGAGAATGCCCTCCCCCTGGGGGCCACCAGTCGGCATTCTTTGACCAGTGGCACCCTGAGGAGGCCCTCTCTGTGGGAGCGTACTGGGCGGAGGGAAGTTGACGCCGGCCGCAGGTGCTCCCCAAGGTATTCCGGACCCATGCCATGTAGGGCTTTGTAGGTCATTACTAGTACCTTGAACCTCACCCGGAAGACAACTGGAAGCCAATGCAGCTCGCGGAGCAAAGGTGTGACATGGGAGTGTCGGGAAACTCCCAACACAACTCTCGCGGCTGCATTCTGTACCAGTTGGAGCCTCCGAGTGGTCTTCAAGGGTAGCCCCATGTAGAGAGCGTTGCAGTAGTCAAGACGAGAGGTCACGAACGCATGAGTGACCGTACGTAAGGCATCCCGGTCTAGATAGGGCCACAACTGGTGCACCAGGCGGACCTGGGCGAAGGCCCCCCTAGTCAGTGCTACTATATGGTCTTCTAGGGAAAGCTGTGAGTCTAGGAGGACTCCCAAGTTGCGAGCCCTATCTACAGGAGGTAATAACTCACCCCCCATAGAGAGGGGTGGGATATCCTGAATATCCCGAGATGCCGGTACGCACAGCCACAGCCACATCTAATCATACTATTACAGATATAATCGAACTGCTTCTTCTCATAAAAACATTAAAAAAGAAAAAAACTACTGAAACCAAGAAACACTAAAAGAAACTTACATCAGGGTCAATATTTTTTTAAGCAGAGTATTGTAACTGCAGTGCTGTAATGTTTAATAAAGTCACTGGGAAATGTTAAAACTACAAGTTGTTGTAATACGGAAAAGAATATAAACTATGCAAATTACAGACACTAGATTTTATTTCAAAAGTAAACAAAGTAGATAATTAGGTTAGCACTGCTTAATAAGTATGGCAATCACAAGCATAACTAAATGTGGTCTAAATGGAAATAAATAGTCCACAATTTTTTACCACAACTGAGCCCCAAATTTCCATTGCTAAATGAGATAGTTGTTAAGTAAGTTTGCTCCATTTTATGACCTTTCTTGCAATTGTTGATCAGGCAATCATTGCAGTTGTTAAGTTAATAACACAACTGTTACGTGAATCTGGCTTCCCCATTGACTTTGTTGTCAGAAGGTCACAAAAGGTGATCACACATGACCCTATGACACTGCAACTGTCATAAATATGAACCAATTGGCAAGCATCTGGATTTTGATTACGTGACCATGGGGATGCTGCAATGGTCATAAGTGTGAAAAACAATCATAAGTAATTTTTTTCAATCCCTTTGTAACTTCCAGTGGTCACTAAATGAATTGTTGTAAGTTGAAGACTACCTGTACCACTGGGAACTTTCCTTCAAAGGAGGAGAACTTGACTAATACCCATTAATGTATTGATTTATTAGTAGATAGCTCTATTAACTTTCTAGGAGAATTTGAAATTATATCTGTAGGGTCCATGGAAAGCAGAAAACATTTTGTGAATTTTGAAAGTCAGAACGTGAGGGTTTTCTTCTAGATGCAACCATTCACTTGCTTAAGCTGTCTTATATAGTTATGTTCTTCTATGGAACTATAAATTTCTTCAGCAGATTTGTGAAGTAATTTAATCCCTGCCCGTGAAATAGGCAGAAAAATACTTACTTTTCCAAACAAAGAATTTTTCCCCTGAATACTGTCAGATCAGCACAGCTTTAAAAAATGTGTAACTAAGGCACACTGATCTTTAAACTAGACTTAGGTTTCTACTAGTTACTGCAGTAAAGCAAATGAATATTATGCCATGAAAGATGTTGAATTAATAATTGATAGGGTTGCCAGGTTAGACATTTATTGCTAAACTGCTTAGTTTCATCAATGATTTTTGTAGATAACATTGCCAAGGGAGACACTTATTGCACATGCACAATTGTTTAACCACCACAATGATTTTTGCAGAGAACATTTCTATTCAATTAGCATTTTCTAATCTATGGGTTTTTTTGTTTTTAATCATATGAAATATGTTTCATATGAAAAGATGAACCAACTTTGCTTGATTGGCAGCATTACTGGACTCAGTCTCAAAACACATAAAATATCTCAGTTCCACTGATTTTGGTTTCATTGACATTTCTGTAAACAAATGGTATCCTGATCACTACCACCCATAACAACACATGATGATGTAAATATGACTTGTGAGCTGAGGTATATGACATCTGTAAGTCATGGTATTTTTAAATTTATCAAGAGCCTTGGTGGAGCAGTGGGCTAATGCCTCCTTAAGTAACACCAGCTGCCTGCAATTAGTGCAGGTTCGAGTCCCACCAGGCTCAAGGTTGACTCAGCCTTCCATCCTTCCGAGGTAGGTAAAATGAGGACCCAGATTGTTGGGGGCAATAAGCTGACTTTGTAATAATGCCGCTGGGGGGGGGGGGTGAAAGCCCTAATAAGCAGGCATATACATAGAATGAAGGCTATTGCTAAGCACATTGATTTGTGCTTAGATTGTAAGCTGCCCTGAGTCTTCGGAGAAGGGCGGGATATAAATGGGATTAAAAAAAAACAATGTTATGACAAAGATTTTTTTCATTTGCCCTATCCCTTGCCTTATACTTCTTTCACTGTCCCCACCCAAGATAAATGATTCACTTATTCTTTTCAATCCACTTTTCATGATAATGTATAAACCATTAAATAATACACTTCTTTGTACAAATTGAAGCACTCTGCATTATAAACTAGAGTAGATGCCTTAGCAAGTGTGAATTCACCAGCCAGAATTTACCCGGAAAATTATGGTTTCTTAATTAAACTGTAGTTAAATAAGAGTTTAGAGCAATGTGGACCAGGTCTCTATAAAATCCAAGGAATTATAGAAAGTTGCATGTAATTCTTTCTATCTTATAAAAAATTTGTAGCCTTCAAGAATATTGCAGAATAGCTATAAATATCAATTGCAATTTTATGAAATTATGCAGATGTATAAAAATAAATTCCCCCTGTACCATTTTATTAATTTGCAGATTGACTACATTAGTGCTAAAACCATAAAACCTGAAGACGTGGACAGGATCATGGGGAAGCTGAGCTCCACTACGTGTTTATTGGACCCGTGCCCCTCCTGGCTGGTTTATGCGGCTCGAGATGGGACACGAGGCTGGCTCCAGGCAGTGATAACTGCTTCCTTGAGTGAGGGTAGTTTTCCCACCGCCTTGAAGGAGGCGGTGGTGAGACCCCTCCTTAAGAAGCCTGCCTTGGATCCAGCTGTATTAAATAACTTCCGTCCGGTCTCTAACCTTCGCTTTCTCGCGAAGGTTGTTGAGAGCGTGGTGGCGCATCAGCTCCCTTTGTTCCTGGAGGAAGCTGACTATCTGGACCCGTACCAATCGGGTTTCAGGCCCGGGCACAGCACGGAGACGGCATTGGTCGCTCTGGTGAATGATCTCTGGCGGGCTCGGGACAGGGGTTGTTCCTCTGTCCTAGTCCTATTAGACCCCTCAGCGGCTTTTGATACCATCGACCATGGTATCTTGCTGCAGCATCTCAGGGGGTTGGGAGTGGGAGGCACTGTTCTTCAGTGGTTCTCCTCCTACCTCCTGGGACGTTCGCAGTCGGTGTTGGCAGGGGGGCAGAGGTCGACCTTGAGGCCTCTCATTTGTGGAGTCCCTCAGGGGTCGGTCCTCTCGCCTCTCCTGTTCAACATATCTATATGAAGCCTCTGGGTGAGATCATTCGTGGCTTTGGAGTTGGTTATCATCAGTACGCTGATGATACCCAGCTTTTTATTTCAACCCCAAACCACCCCAGTGATGCCCTCGACGTGATGTCCCATTGCCTGGAGGCGGTCCGGGTCTGGATGGGGAGGAACAGGCTTTGACTCAACCCTGACAAGACTGAGTGGCTGTGCGTGCCGGCATCTCATGAAATTCAGATTGTTCCATCTCTTACTATGGGGGGTGAGTTATTACCCCCCGTAGATAGGGCTCGCAACTTGGGTGTCCTCCTAGATTCACAGCTTTCCTTAGAAGATCATATAGTAACTGTGACTAGGGGGGCCTTCGCCCAGGTTTGCCTGGTGCACCAGTTGCGGCCCTATCTGGACCGGGATGCCTTGCGTACAGTCACTCATGCGCTCATGACCTCTCGGTTAGACTACTGCAATGCTCTCTACATGGGGCTGCCCTTGAGGACCACTCGGAGGCTTCAACTGGTGCAAAATGCAGCCACGCGAGTTGTGTTGGGGGTCTCCCAATACTCCCATGTTACACCTCTGCTTCGTGAGGTGCATTGGCTTCCAGTTGCCCTCCGGGTGAGATTCAAGGTGCTGGTGATGACCTATAAAGCCCTACATGGCATGGGTCCGGAGTACCTAAGGGAGCACCTGCAGCCGGCGTCAACTTCCCTTTGCCCAGTGCGCTCCCACAGAGAGGGCCTCCTCAGGGTGCCACCGGTCAGAGAATGTCGACTGATGGCCCCCAGGGGGAGGGCATTCTCTGTGGGCACGCCAGACCTTTGGAATCGTCTACCGGTTGAGCTCCGGATGGCTCCCGACCTTCGCTCCTTCCAACGTGATCTAAAAACTCACTTGTTTGAACAAGCTGGCCTGGTCTGATGGGTGATGGGTTTTAATTACTGATTTTAACTAATTTATTATATTTGGGCACAATTGTTTAATCTGTTTTTAATTTTTGTATTGTATTTTTGGTATTTTATTGCCCTGTACACCGCCCTGAGTCCTTCGGGAGAAGGGTGGTATATAAATCAAATAAATATAAATATATAAATATAAATATAATATATAGGTCAAATCATTAAAAAGTCTTCTAAAATTAAATTTGTTGAAAGTATTCCAGATTGATTCATCACAGTTTAAAAGCTTTAAATTAGAGAAAAAATGTCAAATTGTAAAATCTGTTATTTTATTTTTATTACATTTTAAAAAATAACAAACTAAAACAAACTTGATAAGATAGAAAAATGTGAGTTACACAGCATCACCACCAGATGGATTTGTAGCTGGCTGACTAGCCGTACTCAGCATGTGGTCCTCAATGGAACTGTATCTACACAGAGGGAAGTGTGTAGCGGGGTGCCCCAGGGCTCTGTTCTAGGCCCAGTGCTCTTCAACATCTTCATCAATGATTTGGATGAGGGGATAGATGGGGAACTCATCAAATTTTCAGACAACACTAAGCTGGCAGGAATAGCCAACACTCCAGAAAATATGTTTAAGATACAGGAGGATCTGGACAGACTTGAACACTGGGCGCTATCTAACAAAATGAAATTCAGTGATGAAAAAAGTAAGGTTCTACATTTAGGCAAGAAAAACCAAATATACAGGTATAGTATAGGTTGTACCTTGCTCAATAGTAGTAACTCTGTGAGGGATCTTGGGAGTCCTAGTGGAGAATCACTTAAATATGAGCCAGCAATGTGCTGCAGGTGCCAAAAAAGATAAGGTGAGGTGAGGTGAGGTGAGGTGAGATGAGATGAGATGAGATGAGATAAGATAATCTTTATTGTCATTTTTTACTGTGGGCACAATGGCACATATCAAAAATGAAATTTAGTTCCCTGCTCTCAAAGTGAAACACATACATGACACACACCTAAAACATATTATATACAACATATGTATAGACCCACACCCCTAAATATACATAACAATAAAATATTAAATACTGTCCATCTTGAATATATAACGAAAGGAGGAAGCCTGAGTGTTCACAAGTTTAATGCTGTATGGAATGAAACTATGGCTGAATCTGGATGTTCTGCTACGGATACCACGAAGCCTCCTCCCAGAAGGTAACAAGGAAAACAGGTTGTGAAGAGGATGAGTAGTGTCCCAGATAATCTTACAGAATCTGTTCAAACAACGCTTCTGTGCTATGTCCTGGATGGGAGGGAGGGAACTGCCAATGATCTTTTCAGCCATCCTCACCACTCTCTGCACCGCCTTCCTGTCTGAAGCTGTGATACTTCCAAACCAGACTGTGATGCTGTATGACAGGATGCTCTCAATTGTCCCCCTGTAGAAAGTGGTCAGGACAGGGGAAGGAAGATGAGCTTTTCTCATGCGACGCAGAAAGTGCAGGCGCTGCTGTTTCTCACTGTTGAGCAACCAAGCCAGCCTACTCGTTAGCTGCACACCCAGGAATTTGATGCTGGTAACCATCTCCACAGGTGAATGATTAATGCACAGAGAAGTGTGGCTGTGTCTGCCTTTTCTGAAATCGACAATGATCTTTTTGGTTTTTCCGGTATTTAAAACTAGGCTGTTTTCTTACACCAGTTCACCAACCCTCAACCTCCTTGCGGTAAGCTTCTACATTGTCATCATGAATAAGGCTCACTACTGTTGTATCATCTGTAACATCACAATATGGTTGGTGGCAAACCTAGCACAACAGTCACAACAGCCCACACAGTGCTAGGCTGCATTAACAGAGGATAGAATCAAGATCATGTGAAGTATTATTACCACTTTACAATGCCTTGGTAAGGCCACACTTGGAATACTGCATCTAGTTTTGGTCACCACAGTGTAAAAAAGACGTTGAGACTCTAGAAGAAATACAGAGAAGAGCAACAAAGATGATTAGGGGACTGGAGGCTTTCCAGTCTGAGCAGGGGATTGGACTGGATGACCTCCAAGGTCCCTTCCAACTTTATATTATTATTGTTGTTGTTTTTGTTGTTGTTGTTGTTGTTTTGATCATCACACAGTCAGCCAGATGTTCAGACTGGATTTGGCATCTTTGTCTACCTATCGAGTCCTTACCAATGACCTGGGACAGGCAGATGTGGCAGATGGTATTATAAATATCATCGTAGGATGGAAGCAGTTCCTAGTAATTGACTAATGACAAATTTATCAATGCCAAAGGTGTTCAAGTGGTGCTCCGGTTATTTTGGGACTGCCCCCAAGGGGCCTATTACTATTGGTACTACCCTTGCTTGCCTTTGCCACAGTCTTTCTATTTCTATTTGTAGGTCTTTGTATTTTGTTATCTTCTCCAGTTCTCGTCTATTCTGCTGTCTCCAGTTACTGCCACATCCACTATCCAGACTTTTTTGTCTTTCTTATTGACAATTGTTAAGTCTGGGATGTTATGTTGCAGGCGCTTGTCTGTTTGATGATGATAATCAAATTACGCATGCCCAAGATGGCGGACGTGCTCGGCTGAGCTCCGCGAGCTCCAGCTGCTAGGCATCCCTTGGGGAGCCCCTCACAAGCCTTCAGGCTTTCTGAGATGGGGATTGGGGGTTTATGGTAAGAGGCAGAGAGGCAACTAGGAGGTTGATGAAGCTGGCAGTGACCTACTTAGACTCCTATTTTCCGAGCTGCCCGTCTGCTGGCCCTGCTGTCCTCCGGCTGTTTCCTCTTGCTGTTTGCCTCTTCCGGACCATCTGCCGCTGCTTGTGTCCGACGCCGGCGTTTCCTGATGTTTCGGGCCGTTCTGGGCCGCCTTTGGCGTTCTCAGGCTGGCTCTGGTCGGCGAGGAGGACGCCCGGAAGTCTGCTCGGGTGGCGGCAATGGCGGCGATGGCGTGGGCATCGGCTTCGGCGCTGGTTGCGGTGGTCTTTTGGGCCGCACTCGGCGCCGGCGGTGGCCCGCGCTCGGCGGCGGTGGCCCACGCTCAGCGGCGTCGGCCCACGCTCGGCGTCGTCGGCCCGCGCTCGGCGTCGGCCCACGCTCGGCGTCGGCCCGCGCTCGGCGTTGGCCCGTGCTCGGCGTCGGTCCGCGCTCGGCGTCGGCCCGCGCTCGGCGTCGGTCCGCGCGCGGCGGCGGCCCGCACGCGGCGGCGGAAACCCGTGCTTGGCGGCGGCCTGGGCGCAGCGGCGGCAGCCCTCGCTCAGCGGCGGCGGCCCGAGTCTGGCGGCGACGGCGATGGCGGCGTGTTCTGGCCGTTCTCGGCGGCCAACAGCTGGCGGGATGTTTCGGGGGCCTGCTTTCGGGCCGCTTTCGGCGGCACCGGCGTTTCTGGGACTGTTTGCCCCGTTCGCAGTGGCCGGCTGCTGGCTTTGGTGCTTTTTGGGCTTTTGGCCCCTCTCGCCGGCGGTGGGACTCCCATGTTGCCCCAGGCCGCCTCGGGCTGCTTTCGGCGGCGGTGTCGCCCTCGGGCCGTTTTGGCGGCGAAGAGGGCGACTATCATTCATCTCGGCGGCGATGGTGGTTTCTATCCTTGCTTCGGGCCGCCTTCTGCGGCGACGGCGTCTTCGGGCCGTTTCGGCGGCGGAGAAGACGACCGCGGGTCATCTTAATGGAGCAACAACGACATGGGGTTCCTGCACCGCTTTTGGACTGCTCCTGCAGCGATGACGGCGACTTCAGACCATCTCTACTATCCTGGCCTGCCTACCCTTTTTGCCTTGAACATACACATTTATCATCTTTCTGCCTACCCCCCCTCTCCCCTTGGATTTTGGACACACCTGGGTACTGGCCACGGTGGGAGAGTGGCTTGGCTTTTTCATCTGCAGCCCCATAGAGGTGGGAGCTCTATGGGGTATGCCTACCCAGAGTATATCTGGTCCACCCCCAGGAACAGAGTTGCAACCCGTCGTGAGAGGGTGGGGGGCGGCCTGTCTCTGGGGGCACCCAACAGTGGCAGTGAAGTTGGGTGTGGATCCAGATATGTGTCTCCATGCTTCTACCCTCCCATGGATATAACCAATGGGATGCCTATCCTGGACTTGCTGGACCCATGCGACAATACACCAGCATGGACCTGCACGCCCTCAGGGGTGCCTCCCTCTCCTGGGTGCGACCCGCCTCCTTAAATACTCTTAATCTCGATGAAGGGCCCGAGTTCTGGGACCCTGAGAGATGGCTGGGCAGGGGCAGGGGCCGTCAACACAAATTTAATAGGAGGCCCCTGATTAATTTTTTATCGAAATTTTTTATGGGGTTAGGGAGAGGGGTGGGAGATGGGGGTTGTCTGGCTATGGGGGGTGGCCAATCAACCATGGCTCAGGCCAGACTTGGGTCTGACCGCACGGGGGGAGAACAGGGTGTGGTTGTCTCCGGGGCTCATGAGCGGGTCGTGGGATTACCGATTCCCACGACGGGGAATGGCAGCAGGTGGATAGACAGAGGGCCGTATCGTTACCGGGAGGGCCGTCTCCGCTATTTGCAAGCGGTGAGGCGCTCCGACCCTCTGCTTCTTCCCCGAGGTTCCGGGAGCGAGGATGTGCAGCCTCCTGAGCTCCGGCTGGTGTACCTGAATGCCAGGTCCATGGTTAACAAAGCTCCCCTCATTAGGGATTTAGTTGAGGGTGAGCACGCGGACCTGACTTGCATCACGGAGACTTGGTTGGGCCCAGATGGTGGGGTCCCTTTGGTTGACCTTTGCCCACCAGGCTTCCGGGTGCTACACCGGCCACGAGCTCAAGGAAGGGGTGTGGGTGTGGCGGTGACTATCAGGGAGACCTTATGTCCGCGGGAGACCACCGTTCCTCAGATAGTCGGGTGTGAGTCTCTCTTTGTGAGATTTGGTTCCGGGGCGCAGTTGGGCTTGCTGCTGGTGTACATTTCGCCTAGTCGCGCAGCGGCAGCCCTGCCCGAGCTGCTCGACATCCTCTCGGGGTTGGTGGTTGAGTTCCCCAATCTTATAGTTTTGGGAGACTTCAATCTACCATCCCTGGGAGGCTCATCTGAGCTAGCTCGGGAGTTCATGGCTTCCATGACGGCCATGGACCTGACGCAAGTAATTTCTGAACCAACTCATGAGGGAGGCCACACCCTTGACCTGATTTTCTTATCTGGACCGTGGTTGGATGATCTTGGTGGGGGCTCTCCATTTATTATGCCCCTGTCATGGACCGATCATCACCTCCTGTGGCTGGTCTTCCGTTTTGCCACCCCCCGCCGTGGGGGTACAGAACCAATTGGATGGTACCGCCCCAGACGCTTAATGGATCCTGATAGATTCCAAGCGGCGCTGGGGTCCCCACCTGCCTCCATTGCTCACAACTCGGCGGATGCCTTAGTGGAAGCCTGGGAAAGGGCAGCCACTAAGGCACTTGACCGGGTTGTACCCTTGCGGCCCCTGACCCGGTGCAGATCCCAGCGAGCTCCATGGTTCTCCGCGGAGCTCCGGGAGATGAAGCGTCGGAAACGGGGCCTAGAGAGCTGCTGGAGGTCTAGCCGATCTGAATCCGACCGGTTGCGGTTAAGAACCTATATTAGGTCTTATCTCGCAGCGATGAGGGCGGCGAGGTGTAATTATGTCTCTACCCTCATCCCGTCCGCAGATAATCGCCCGGCCGCCCTGTTTAGGGTGACTCGCTCCCTTCTTAATCAGGAGGTGAGGGAGGATCCCTTGCAGGGTTGTGCCGAGGAATTTAGTCAACATCTGTCGGATAAAATCGCTCGGATTCGGACCGGTTTGGACTCCAGCTGGGCAGAGTCTGGCGATCAGGACACGGGCGGTCTTGTCAATGTTATCTGGGAGGAGTTTGATTCTGTGACCCCTGATGAAGTGGACAGGATTATGGGGAGGCTGAGCTCCACCACATGTTTATTGGATCCGTGCCTTTCTTGGCTGGTTTATGCAGCTAGGGAGAGGACACGAGGCTGGCTCCAGGCGGTTATATCTGCTTCTTTGAGTGAGGGTTATTTCCCCACCGTCTTGAAAGAGGCGGTGGTGAGACCTCTCCTCAAGAAGCCTGCCTTGGACCCAACTGTATTGAACAACTTTCGTCCAGTCTCCAAAATTCGCTTTCTTGCGAAGGTTGTTGAGAGTGTGGTGGCGCATCAGCTCCCTCTGGTCCTGGATGAAGCGGATTATTTGGACCCTTACCAATCGGGTTTCAGGCCCGGGTACAGCACGGAGACGGCATTGGTCGCTCTGGTGAATGATCTCTGGAGGGCTCGGGGTAGGGGATATTCCTCTGTCCTAGTCCTATTAGACCTCTCGGCGGCTTTCGATACCATCGACCATGGTATCTTGCTGCGGCGTCTCAGGGGATTGGGAGTGGGAGGCACAGTTCTTCAGTGGTTCTCCTCCTATCTCCTGGGACGCTCGCAGTCGGTGTTGGCAGGGGGGCAGAGATCGGCCCCTAGGTCTCTCGTTTGTGGAGTTCCTCAGGGGTCGGTCCTCTCGCCTCTCCTGTTCAACATCTACATGAAACCTCTGGGTGAGATCATTCGTGGTTTTGGAGTTGGGTATCATCAATACGCCGATGATACCCAACTTTTCATTTTGACCCCAAACCACCCCAGTGATGCCCTCGCCGTGATGTCCCGTTGCCTGGAGGCGGTTCGGGTCTGGATGGGGAGGAACAGACTTCAACTCAACCCTGACAAGACTGAGTGGCTGTACATTCCGGCATCCCGGGACATTCAAAATGTTCCATCACTTTCTATGGGGGGTGAGCTCTTCACCCCCGTGGATAGGGCTTGCAACTTGGGAGTCCTCCTAGATTCACGACTTACTCTGGAAGATCATATAGTGGCCGTGACTAGGGGGGCTTTCGCCCAGGTTCGCCTGGTGCGCCAGTTGCGGCCCTATCTGGACCGGGATGCCCTGTGTACGGTCACTCATGCGCTTGTGACCTCTCGCCTAGACTATTGTAATGCTCTCTACATGGGGCTTCCCTTGAAGACTACTCGGAGGCTCCAACTGGTACAGAATGCAGCCACGAGAATTTTCTTGGGAGTTTCCCGGTACTCCCATGTTACACCTTTGCTCCGCGAGCTGCATTGGTTACCAGTTGTCTTCCGGGTGAGGTTCAAGGTCTTGGTTATGATCTTTAAGTCCTTACATGGCATGGGTCCGGGATACCTCGAGGACCACCTGCTGCTGGCGTCAACTCCCCTCCGCCCTGTGTGTGCCCACAGAGAGGGCCTCCTCAGGGTGCCTCCGGTCAGGGAATGTCGACTGGTGGCCCCCAGGGGGAGGGCCTTCTCTGTAGGTGCTCCGGCATTATGGAACCAACTGCCGGTTGAGCTCCGGATGGCATCGGACCTTCGATCCTTCCGTCGCGGGTTGAAGACCCACTTATTTGAATTAGCTGGTCTGGCCTGATGGGGGAATATGGGTTTTTAATTGGTTTTTATTATTCTATCATTGTTGTATTTTAATTGGGCATTGGTTTAATTTTCTTTTAATTTTTGTATAGTTATTTATATATGCCCTGTGAACCGCCCTGAGTCCCTAGGGAGAAGGGCGGTATAGAAATCAAATAAATGAAATGAAATAAATGAAATGATGATGATGATGATGATGATGATGATGATTAGATTCAGTATTCCGTGTTACTGTAAAAATCATCAGTAACTACGTGGTAACTACGTGCTTCCATCTTAACAAAAAACTAGCTTATGAAGCCCTGAAGATCTACTTTAACAACAACCTATCTCCTATAACCCCATTCTTATAATAATAGTGGACTTCTCTCCTATAAGATACACCTAGAGCAGACATGTCAAATCGCAACGTCACATGATCATCAGATTTTTACTGAAAGAAGACAATAATAGTAAGAAGTGAACAAATTCTTATATATATGAATTAACAATTTAACCATTTCAGGAAAGAATATCCATGAATACATTTATTTCACAATAAAGAATCTGTCTTGTTCTAGACCTACAAAAACATAAATAAGAGATTAAAAATTCAGTTTTCTTCCAGGCCATCTCCCAAAACTACATTAATATAGAAGCTTACAATTTTTAAAATGTATGTGACATCAAATAGAAAAAAATAATATAAGCAAATTATTTATTTGTAACTAGAGCAATGAAAAAATGCAAATTTTCAACTATTTTTAATGCATTCTTAATAAAACAAGGAAAAATTGCAGATATAAAAAATTCTTGAAAGCTATTTTTAATCACCCTCCTAAAGATTATGAAGTAAAATAAGCTATTTTATTACCCATACTGAAATTATATGATCTCAAGAGCATAATTTTTAATTTTGAAAATCCTTTAAACTCAACTTTAATCTTTAATCATTCATTGTGTCAAAACAAATTCCTGTTTTTAACAATGCAGATTAAAGTCAGCAAGACAAATAAGGACAATTACAAAATTTCTGACTAAAGTCAAATCTGACAGTGAAATATTTAAGGGCATACTTGACTTCAGTCAAAATTTTTGTAACTCTCTTTATCTGCCTTATTGACTTTAATCTGCATATTATACTCTGCTAAAATCTCTATCAACTAATTAATAACATGCTGATTGGTAGGTTCTTTCAGATAATAATATCGGAACACAAATTTGGATACATTGATACACTGACATAATAGTACAAGGAAAAACACACGGAGGTGGCAGCTAGCCTCCTGTCCAAAGACCTTAAAATGTTGAGGAAATTCTTCACTGACTGGAAGATCACTCCTAGCATCAGCAAAATGGTAACTACGTGCTTCCATCTTAACAAAAAACTAGCTTATGAAGCCCTGAAGATCTACTTTAACAACAACCTATCTCCTATAACCCCATTCTTATAATAATAGTGGACTTCCCTCCTATAAGATACACCTAGAGCAGACATGTCAAATCGCAACGTCACATGATGTCACGCAACATATTGGGACAATTTTTTTTAAAAAAATTCCATTTATATCCCGCCCTTCTCCGAAGACTCAGGGCGGCTTACAAGCTTAGCAGTAGCCTTCATTCTATGTATATGCCTGCTTATTAGGGCTTTCACACACACCCCCAAGCGGCATTATTACAAAGTCAGCTTAATTGCCCCCAACAATCTGGGTCCTCATTTTACCTACCTCGGAAGGATGGAAGGCTGAGTCAACCTTGAGCCTGGTGGGATGCGAACCTGCACTAATTGCAGGCAGCTGGTGTTACTTAAGGAGGCATTAGCCCACTGCTCCACCAAGGCTCAATTTTGCCATTGCCGCCAATGGGGTGGGCACAGCTTCCACATGACGCATCCAGCCTGTGGGCCAGCAGTTTGATACCCCTGACCTAGAGAATACAGCACCAAAAATCAATACTAGAAACAACATTTTCCAGAAATTATGTGAAACTAAATGGGAAGCTTCGACTGCCACCCTCAGGTCATCAGGATTGGTCTTCTGAACAGCAAATTTCTCTGTCTCTGTATGGCTTCACAGCTGCCATACTAGTAAATTAGATCCAAGACTCAACAGTACCATGAACATTATAAGCAAATATATTAAAACCATTCTGACATGCTGGCTTCCTGTTGTGAGCCATATAGCACACCAGCTTTATGAAGGCAAGATGCACTAGTGAAAGAATACAGAAAAATTATGAACAACTCACTCTTACCAGTGCATCCCCATCTTCCTCATTCATTAGCCAGAAAACTCAAATCCAGGAAGCCCCCATTAGCACTTGCACAACATCTGCCCAACAACTTTAATAATGATCCCCAACAGAAAGCCAAATAGTTACTGAACATCCAGACATAGGTAGACATACAAATGACCAGTGCTTTTTTTGTAAAAGAAAAAGGTGCCGGAACTCACACATGTCATGCAACCCACCTTGCCTACCCTACAAGGTTCCATCCAATAAAGGTGCCGGAACTCCATTCTGAGCGTTCTATGACAAAAAAAAGCCCTGCAAATGACCCCACAAAAGAGATGCCAGGCTTTGAAGTACGTCAGCAATGGACAACCTTGGAGTCGGATTCATATCTCAACATAGTGTCTGCCAGGATTGTCTGCATAAATGAGGCAGAGTATTCTCCCCTCAGCGTGATTGTGGGGTTCCATGGCAAACTATAGACCACATTGTGACTGGTTGTACGTTGATGGCATATACTAGTCCAGTATCTGATTTTTTTAACATAAACGATGCCGTGCCTCAATGGTTAGATGGCCTAGACATTAGTATTTGATTTTTTTAACATTTATATTTTATTGTGTTTTACTAATTTAGATAAAATGTTAATATATATTGCACGTCCATGTATGATATGCCATATGCTAAATCAATAAATTTAAGGGCATGATTGCTAAGGGAAAAACTTGTAGTGTTCCCCTTTCTTTCATACTCATTTACTTATTTGGTTTAATGACTAATTTAGGATTGTAGAAAATAAAACAAATCCAGGAATGTTGTACATCCAATAAAATATTTTTTCATGATAATCTTTTTTTTCTGGTTGCAGTTCAGATGTGTCTCTCCCTTCAGGCTTTCATATAATATTTATTTCCCTATTCTCCTACCACATTCAAATTAAGTCTAAATAGGACACACTTGATGGCAGCATCAAAAATCTGTCCTGCTTTTACATGAAGTTCAGACTGCAGTTTAATTTAATTTTAATATCAAAGGGGCAACCTTATAAACAGTATTAACCCTTTCCCATTTAAAAAAGCTTTTAACTTTCAGCATTGTTTGTTACAAATTAGAGTACAGGAAATGAAAAAATAAAAAAAGTAAAATCTGGACACAATTTATTTTTCTTTGATCAAGTTTCTATTTCAGACTAAAAGTCTAAATAATTTTAATTAAATTTATGATTAAAAGTAAAGGTTGAATTTACTACTGAATTCAAGGATTTAAAAAAAACTATTCATGCCTTAAAAACCTATCTGTAAGATTTTATTTATTATTCATTTGGTTTTTATGTTTGTGAAATTGTAAACAAAAGGAGCAAAATTATCAGAAGACTATGAAAACACTCATAATATTATTAATAATATGACAAATGTTACTATTAGTATGACAAACAGAAATCTAAATCTAAGTTTGAACACAAAATGTTTCAGCATCTACATTCAACTGTTTCAAATATTTGGTAGCTGATTTTCTAATTATAGAATTGCTTAGGAGTGAATTATTTCAACTATGGAATTTATTGTACTACAAAAAGGCTAGAACAGATCTAGACATTCATTGTCTGAATTTTCAATCATGAAGATCATTACAACCTTTCGATGTCAAGTTTCTGACGTATGGGGCTTTTCAAGTGACTCTGAGGCATTGTTTACCTTAAAAGTCCTTTATTAGCCTAATACATCGGCAAATGCTTGCTGGAAGGAAGCTGGAATCTGAAATCTCCGCCCCTTGCACAATATATTAAAACACAATTCTCCATCTTTCTAATTTTGTTATTAATCATATTCTCCAATTAATTTAAAGAATCAGTTTCCCTTCGGTTAGAACCGCCAAAATCTTATCTTCTTTAGAGAGACAAATGGCCTTGAAAGTGCATTCCTACTCTTCCCTCCCTCCAATTTTAAAGTAAAGCAATACAAAAGTCTTAAAGCGATACACATTTAACATATGAAATAGCTATTTCTTCATCTCTTGTCAAGCAATAACATTCGATGTTAGCTGCGTTGACATTCATATTCCTACCCTCTCCTTCATTTAAAAAAACTGAAGTAATTAACATAATAGTATTTATATAATAAATGCAAAAGTATTATAAATGTAACATCAAAGATCATAACAGAAAAGGGAGGAAAAACCTGGAGAATTTTAATATAAACAGAACAAACTATTTGACCATACTGTTCAGAACTCTTCTTTGCCTCTTTGTGAACTATTGTTAATATGTTAACCACATGCGTTTTAGATATAGATGTCTCTTTCTAGCATTGTAATACTTCTTTCAGCCAGTTTCAAGCCTAATAAAGTCACAACCATAGATTCCAAACACTGGCATATAATGACACACATCTTTAACATACAATGATTAGTTTGGAGTTGTATTAACAATTCTACTGATTCCAGCCACAAAGATGGCAATAAAAGGCAAGTAGAGTTCACATGAGCTAATTTACTAACTCCTGAATTGCATCTAAAAAAAGCAAGGCTGTTGCCACACATTCTTATTAAACATCCTTGGAATTATTAATTAAGTAGAAAGTTATGGTTATTGTATTAACATTATTTTAGGATAATAGAAACTACACTGAAATTACATAAAACAAGTCTCCATTCACTAGGCTAAGACTTTCAAATTTGCATTTTCAGAAATTGCATAAATAACTACCAATTTGTTAAAACCACAATTTACTGGCTTTCTTTAATCCCAACTACTAAAATACTTCAGAAAATCTAACACAGTTTAAGAAAACTGTCGAGTAATAAAATGAGAGAAAATATGCCATTTTGTGACTTTCAGAAAGAAGTCACATTATCAATAAAAGGAAATTAAGCACTCTTTTAATGAAATTTATCCTAAAAAAGTAACAGTAAAGGTTCCCCCGCACATGTGTGCTAGTCGTTTCTGACTCTAGGGGCCGGTGCTCATCTCCGTTTCAAAGCCGAAGAGCCAGCGCTTGTCCGACGACGTCTCCGTGGTCATGTGGCCGGCATGACTAGACGCCAAAGACACACGGAACGCTGTTACCTTCCCACCGTAGTGGTCCCTATTTTTCTACTTGCATTTTTACGTGCTTTCAAACTGCTAGGTTGGCAGAAAATTTATTTTAAAATTTAAAATTTATTTTAAAAATTTATCCTAGAAGGATAATTTTTTTAATGAATAGGATAATTTCTAGGATAATTTTTAAATGGAAAACGTGAATTTTTAAATAGAAAAATATGATTATGAATGTTGCAACTAAGAGATTTAACAGATTGAGAAGATAAATGTTACTTAAAATGGTTAGTAGCATTTATGTCGTGTGAGGTGGGGGAGGTCCCACTGAGAAACAAAACAAGGGAGAATGAAGCTGGATGTCTTTATGCCATTTTCCCCAGATGGCCTCAAGCCAGAACAAAAGGGCCACATTCGTAATCCCTCTGTTAACACAAACGTTTCTTTCCTTTTGGAAAAGGGCACAAGGCTAATTTCTCTCTAGGAAACTGACTTTAAGGAAGAAAAAGATATGTGAAAAAAGTTAACTTAGCTGAGTTTCAAAACAAGTCATTCATGAGAATATAAATGCATGTATGACTTGGCATATTGACTTTGTCATGCATCTGTCCCCACACCGCTTTCCAGATGTAAGTCCAGAGGAAGAAAATGAGTCTGAATCAGTAAAGGAAAGAGCGGAGCCAAGTGATGGCCTGGATTGGGGCTTGAAGAATGCTAGCCTGACTGAGCAGTCTCAGCTCAGATCAGATGAATGACAGCTGCAAGGCAAGCCACAGCTGCAACAAATTGGCCAGGAAGTTCCAGGTGATGACCTGGAGCAGCTGCTGCCCATTAGCAATGAGAAGGAGGTGGAGTCCACACCTTCCCCCACACCTCCCCACAAGAACACGTAGGGAAGAGAGGATTCAGTCACAATGCCAGTCAGCTAGACTACTCTCAAGGAGACAACCTTGCCTCTTGTGAAGGGCTGCACTGGCATTGCCTACTTAATCCGGCCTCAAGGACTTGAATGTTGCTGGAGCAATGTGCCCAGTTCTGTGCCTTGTGTGTTTGTGCTGTGTATCCTGACCTGTTCAACTTGTGGACTGCTTTCCTGAACTACATTTGTGCCTGTTGACTTGGTTACCCAGTGACTCTTGCCGTGCTGAGCTCAGAATCTGAACCTGTGCAATGGGGATGCTTTCTGAGGACCTGTTTGGGGGGGGGGGTTGAATAAACACCTGTAGAACTCTTGGTGTACATGCACATGAGGGCAGCAGGGAAGCCCAGACCTATTCCAAAAAACAGATGTTGCCAGAAATGGAAAAACTGTCTCCTTTTGAATTTATTCCTCAAATTAGTTCATTTATTTTAAAAAAGTTCTCTGCTACAACTACAGCTAATGAGTGCTACTGAAATATTGATTTCAGCTGAAAAATTAGTGTTTCCTTATTTCTACTTAAGCTGACCTACTTTTGCTTTCATGGCAACCCTGAATGATTAGAGAATGCAATAGGTTAAATAAAGGACCAATAGATTTTCCATAGTGAATTAATATTTAGTTGATTTCTAAAAGATTATTCTTAGTTCAAGTCTTGATTTCTTACTACTCTCCAAGTTATGTCTCTCAGTTAATTTTTTATGAAAGCTGCATAAAGAAACTTTATTATTTTTCTCTCCATTCTGGCTTGTTACTTGAATATTGCCCAAGCACTTCATGTAACAAATTTTCTTTTACATTCCCCAGCAGATTATTTCTGATACAACTTCTTAATGGAAACAAACTTTGGCGGGAGTGCCTGCGATTGGATATGGGTTTACTGCTATAAAAATACTATTAATTAAGATGATATCAAACTGAACATGTGAGGTCGAGGAGTTATTTATTATGTGAGGTAAAAATTTTAAATAAAATCTACAAGCCTAGTATTGGCTATAAATACTTTGGAATGCATAAACATTAAAAAAACTTAATATTTATATAGGCCATACACTTCTGCTCCTGTCTATCTTTGAACTTTGTGGTTTATATTCAATATTTAAAATAATCCTGCCATTAGATAAAAAGATGACTTTCTAAACAAGGTATTCTACAATAATATAGGAAATCTCTGCTCTATAGATATTTGTAAATTAACTTACAACTCCCTATTAGATTTATCATTATATTGAATTTACTTTGATTTGTTATTCTTGGAATTTCAAAATATTAACAATCCTAGAAAAACTGAATAAGGCAGACAAACCTTTTCATAAATGAACTAAAATGAAAACCAAGCTGGCAGGAATAGCCAATACTCCAGAAGATAGGCTTAAGATACAGAAGGATGTGGACAGACTCGAACACTGGGCACTATCTAACAAAATGAAATTCAATGGTGAAAACAGTAAGGTTCTACATTTAGGCAGGAAAAATCAAATGCACAGGTATAGTAAACCCCCCCATTCCTGGGGTTTTATGTTTATCAGTGGATGTAAGAATTAAATCTGTCTTTTCTTTGATGAAACTTTTAATAAAAAAGAAATAAAGCATGACTTGTGTTTCTTGTGTTAAGATTTTACTAAAAAAAGATATGAAAGTAGCAAAACATTTAAGTGAGAGTGCTAAAATTCTCCTATAAACATTGCATTCTCACTATTTGAATCATGACTATCTAAATTTGCCAAAAAGTTTCATTCTGGGAATTATCAGTACTTAACAAAATGAAATTCAGTGGTGAAAAAAATAAGGTTCTACATTTAGACAAGAAAAACCAAATGCACAAATATAGTATAGGTGGTACCTTGCTCAATAGTAGTAACTGTGAGAGGGATCTCGGAGTCCTAGTAGACAATCACTTAAATCTGAGCCAGCAGTGTGCTGCAGCTGCCAAAAAAGCCAACACAGTGCTAGGCTGCATTAACAGAGGGATAGAATCAAGATCAAGTGAAGTACTAATACCACTTTACAATGCTTTGGTAAGCCCACACCGGGAATACTGCATCGAGTTTTGGTCACCACGATGTAAAAAAGATGTCGAGACTCTAGAAAGGGTACAGAGAAGAGCAACAAATATGATTAGGGGGCTGGAGGCCAAAACATATAGGGAACGGTTGCTGGAATTGGGTATGTGTAGTTTAACGAAGAGAAGAGTGAGGGGTGACATTTTAGCAGTGTTCCAATATCTCAGGGGCTACCACAAAGAAGAGGGAGTCAAGCTATTCTCCAAAGCACCTGAAAGCAGGACAAGAAGCAATGGATGGAAACTAGTCAAGGAGAGAAGCAACCTAGAACTAAGGAGAAACTTCCTGACAGTTAGAACAATTAACCAGTGGAACAACCTTCCTCCAGAGGTGGTGAATGCTCCAACACTGGATGTTTTTAAGAGACTGGACAGCCATTTGCCTGAAATGGTATAAGGTTTGGATGGAAATTGTAACACAAGTATACATTCACGTAAGACAATAAATTAGCCCTAGAATAATGAGGGAGAACTTGATTCAGGATTATCCATTGCTTTGACTCAAGAAAACATAACTAAAAATTGATCAAATCTAGAATTCACCAGGCACATATCCCTGTTTAATTCATAAAGAAAAGAATGCACATATACTGCAAATGATCTAATACAGCTATTGGAAAATCACACAAAATAAACAAAAGAGCATTGTGGTACTTTTAAGAAATTAGAATTACTTTATATAGTAGATATTCTGATTTTATTATTAGTTTGAAACTAGATTCTTGCATTTCCCCTCTATCAGGTTACCTTTTAACAGTGGGCAACTTGGAAACTGATAAAAGAACACAAATAATCTGTGAATGAATGAGTCAACTGCATGCTTGTGGCAGTTGGCTTCTGCTAAAAATAAAAGCTTATGCTCACCACATAGCAGAACAAAGGAAAGTCAGGAAAAAGTAATTATGCTGATTCCTTCTTATACCTGTAGTTGTGCCCAGAAGGCAGTAACAGGCATTCTCCTTTGAAAATCACAGCAATATTTTCTCTTTGGAATAAAATGCTGGGTTTCCTCAAAGAAAGGAGACTAGTCAACAGAAAAATACATGAAAAACTCCTTTACAAATTCTTTTGAAGAAAACTCTTTAAAATCCAAGGGAGGAAGAAGGCATTTTAGCAATTATAAACAGCACATCCCATCAAAATGCTGTTAAACTAAGGGAAGGCTTTAGAAAGACTGCACAGAATTAAAAAAATAATGACCATACAAGTCATAGAAAGATAAATCATATCTCATCAAATATACCACAGTATAGGCTTCATCAAGCAAGAAGCTATTTTATCAACAAATATTTAAAATTCAATATAATAGCATCTGTTATAATCTACTTTATCCACGTATCTCTTACTTTCCATCTATATACCTAAAATAATTAGAAATATATTTCTTTACATGAAATCTTTAAACCTAACTAAATAAGCAATCATTAAGAAATAAAAAATAGAGTGCATTGCTTTATATACTACATACCCTCAATAGGTCTCATAAACCAATGAATTAGAAAACAATTTCAGTTACCAACAAGTTCTTTGCTGTGTTGGGCTTTTAATCACAAAATGGCATATTATATATTCAGAAGTTACACTCACCACTATTGCAAGTTACATCTAACCAGTGCTTTTTTTGTAAAAAAAAAAGTGCTGGAACTCATATCTTGTAATTTTATACACACACACAAACACACACACACACACACACACACACACAGAGAGAGAGAGAGAGAGAGAGAGAGAGAGAGAGAGAGAGTTCTTAACGTAAATTTAATTTATTGTATTTAAGGCAGGGGTGTCAAACTCGCAGCATCATGTGACGTGTCGCAATGTATTGTCATTTTTTTTCCATTGCCAGCAATGGAGTGGGTGCAGTTTCGCTATGATGCATCCAGCCTGTGGGTTGGCAGTTTGATTTGCCTGATTTAAGGCAAATGTTCATAGTAAATTCCAAAGTTTTGTCCAACTCTCATCCGGCAAATCTTCTATACTCCTTTCTTTCCTGTTAGTATCTATAGCCGAATGTCGTCCTCTGAGTAACCACAGATCAACATACTTTGAAGGATCGAAAAGTCTCAGAGGTAGTCCAACAAGTTTGACAAACAAAAGTGCTGAAATTGTCTTAGTCTTCAACAAAGCTCTTTTTGAGGTGGCAATTAGATTCATCTGCGAAAACCATGTTCACATTCACTTGAAGAAATGGGAATGGTATTCAGAGTCCATATCAAATGCAAGTTTCTCTGGATATGTCTTTTCGAGAATGTATTCACGTAATCCACAAATCATTTCTCTTTCATTTAGTTGCAGTCTGATTGACAAGTTTCTAATTTCCACTTCTCCAAATGTCAGTCAAGTATTAACATTTTCAGGCCAATGTTTTTGATCAAGTACACGAGACCAATACACCAACTCATCATCTTTGCTATCAAGCAATCTTTTTTCAATTGACTCTTTCAATTTTGTATAAAATATAGTTGGGTCAATGTGAGGATCCTTTTTAGAATCTTTTTCATGAAGTAAAATTCCACAAAAGCGAAGATCGCATACGGATGGTTTGTAATTTCACCCTTGGGACATTCTTACTAATGCTGCATCTTAAAGATTTGAGCCAAGTTTAATTCATAATTGCCTTTAGTTTTTCCATCTGGTTTTGGCTTAGATGAAGTAATGCATCTTTCAGGCATTCACCAAATAAACTAGAATTTGTCGTGAGCATCTCCTTAAATACAAACAGCTCATAAGCTATTAGCAACCACATTATTGATGGCTTGTACATACCATTTTAAAGGTATGGTCACATAAAAAGGCAAAAAAAGGATAAGACTCCGGGCCCAGATGGACTTCCTGCAGAACTTTATACATCACTACAAGATGTATTAAGTCTGACTTTGAAAGAACTGTGTAATGAAATTCTTTTGGAGGCTAAAATACCAAAGTCGTGGACTGAAGCTAACATCACCTTAATACCTAAAGAAGATACTGATCTCACACAAATAAAAAATTATAGACCAATATCATTATTAAATGTAGATTATAAAATTTTTGCTTCGATAATGGCAGAAAAAATTAAGAAATTCTTGGCTGAATTTATACACACAAATCAAATCGGCTTTTTACCTAAAAGACAGATAAAAAATAACTTAAGAATGATCCTTGATGTGTTGCAGTATTATGAAACCCATCCAGGGAAACAGATGGCATTAATATTTCTTGACACACAAAAAGCTTTTGACAATTTAAACTGGCAATTTATGTTCTAGCAGTTGGTGGAAATGGACTTTGGGAAAAATTTCATAAATGCAATCCAAACAATTTACCAAAAACAAACTGCTAGAATAATTCTAAATGGAGACTATACAGAAAATTTGAACATTAAAAAAGGTACAAGACAGGGATGTCCACTATCCCCTTTGCTATTTATATTAACATTGGAAGTATTGAATAGAAATATTAGATAATATATAGAAATTAAAGGATTGGAGATAAAAGATGAATTATATTTTTCAAAGGTCCTCGAGCACTGGGGAACCACCAGAGGACTGGAAGAGAGCTGATGTTGTTCCCATCTTCAAAAAAGGGAAAAAAATAGATCCAAGAAACTACAGACCTATCAGCCTGACCTCAATACCTGGGAAGATTCTGGAAAAGATAATTAAACAACAAATCAGCAAACACCTTGATGCAAACAAAGTCATCACTAAAAGTCAACATGGGTTTGTCAAAAACAGATCATGCCAGGCAAATCTTATTGCATTCTTCGACCAAGTGACAAAATTACTGAACCAGAGGAATGCTGTAGATATAATTTACTTGGACTTCAGTAAGGCATTTGATAAAGTAGATCACAACCTACTACTTGATAAGATAGAAAAATGTGGGTTAGATAACATCACCACCAGATGGATTCATAGCTGGCTGACAGGCCTTACTCAGTGTGTGGTCCTCAATGGAACTGCATCTACATGGAAGGAAGTGTGTAGTGGGGTGCCCCAGGGCTCTGTTCTGGGCCCAGTGCTCTTCAACATCTTCATCAACGATTTGGATGAGGGGATAGATGGGGAACTCATCAAATTTGCAGACGACACCAAAATGGCAGGAATAGCCAACACTCCAAAAGATAGGCTTAAAATACAGGAGGATCTGACAGACTCGAACACTGGGCGCTATCTAACAAAATGAAATTCAATGGTGAAAAAAGTAAGGTTCTACATTTAGGCAGGAAAAATCAAATGCACAGGTATAGTATAGGTGGTACCTTGCTCAATAGTAGTAACTGTGAGAGGGATCTTGGAGTCCTAGTAGACAATCACTTCAATATGTGCTAGCAGTGTACTGTAGCTGCCAAAAAAGTCAACACAGTGCTAGGCTGCATTAACAGAGGGATAGAATCAAGATCACGTGAAGTACTAATACCATTTTACAATGCCTTGGTAAGGCCACACCGGGAATACTGCATCCAGTTTTGGTCACCACGATGTAAAAAAGATGTTGAGACTCTAGAAAGGGTACAGAGAAGAACAACAAAGATGATTGGGGGACTGGAGGCTAAAACATATAAGGAACACTTGCTGGAATTGGGTATGTGTAGTTTAACGAAGAGAAGGGTGAGGGGTGACATGATAGCAGTGTTCCAATATCTCAGGGGCTGCCACAAAGAAGAGGGAGTCAAGCTATTCTCCAAAGCACCTGAAAGCAGGGCAAAAAGCAACAGATGGAAACTAGTCAAGGAGAGAAGCAACCTAGAACTAAGGAGAAACTTCCTGACAGTTAGAACAATTAACCAGTAGAACAACCTGCCTCCAGAAGTGGTGAATGCTCCAACACTGGAAGTTTTTAAGAAGAGACTGGACAGCCATTTGCCTGAAATGGTATAGTGTTTTCTGCCTGAGCAGGGGGTTGGACTAGATGACCTCCAAGGTCCCTTCCAACTTATGATGATGATGATGATGAAAAATATAAATTACAAGCATTTGCGGACGACTTAGTTTTTATATTGGAGGACCCACTTGAAACAAGCACTAAACTGCTGGAGAAAATAGAAAAATTTGGAGAAGTGGCAGGTCTGAAAACAAACAGAAAAAACTAAAGTGTTAACAAAGAACTTAAGGAGGACTTCCAGGTGGCAAGGCTTCGCCGCAGGCAGCCATTCTGGCTGTCAGCCCCGTCGTCTCTGTAGAGCCACCGAAAACAGCGCTGATCAGCTGTTTTGACGGCTCGGAAGCCCGCTCCTCGGGAGAAGAGGAGGGGGTGAGCGCCCAGGTAGAGGTAGAGCTCTCCGGGGCCGCCAGAGCTAAAATTCTGGCGGCCGAAGGATTGAGCCCCCCCGAAGCCTGAGTTTGCTCCGGAACGTGGGGCGCCTCTGCTCCGGGTTTTTGGAGCAGAGCAGGGCATCAGCAACCATCCCTGCCAGCAAGAGAGAACTTTAGAGAACTTGGATGCAGGCAGAGCGATACAGGAGAATCAGGTGAAAGAGAATTTATGATCTTTAACTCGGTGGACTTTGTGGAGTTTGATGAAAGTGAAAGTGCGTAGCAGGCAATAGTGGGTGAAAATGGCTGCCAAATCTTCAAAAGTTCCTACAAGTGCGGGGGCTTCTCCGGTGCAGCAATCTTCGTTACAAGCCTTAATGCCCCACCCTCTGGACCTGCACCTGTACCAACTTTTACAGTTAAAGACTTGCAGGATGTTTTGCAAGAGGCTATGAAAAAGCAATCTCAACAATTAGTTGAACTTATGGATGAGAAGCTTACAGAACTTATGGATGAGAAGTTAACAGATATGAGGGCAGACATCTTACTTGCATTTCAAGGCATGGCTGTATGCATAGAGCGCTTGGACGAGAGAGTGGAAGATCTCAGCCAAAATAATATCAGATTAGATGCAAAAATGACAGAGACTGAAAATGTGGTGGATAAAATTGACGACGAATTGATCTTGGTACAGTACCACGAGATGGAGTTCGCTGTGAGAATCAGAGGCTTAAAAGAGGATCCTAAAGAATTTTTTTTTAAAATTACATTTATACCCCGCCCTTCTCCGAAGACTCAGGGCAGCTTACAAGCTTAGCAGTAGCCTTCATTCTATGTATATGCCTGCTTATTAGGGCTTTCACACACACCCTAAGCGGCATTATTACAAAGTCAGCTTAATTGCCCCCAACAATCTAGGTCCTCATTTTACCTACCTCGGAAGGATGGAAGGCTGAGTCAACCTTGAGCCTGGTGGGATGCGAACCTGCACTAATTGCAGGCAGCTGGTGTTACTTAAGGAGGCATTAGCCCACTGCTCCACCAAGGCTCCACCAAAGTTTCCGAGGCTTTGGAAGGTGTTTTGGGGTGATCAGCAGACGCAATTATGGAGGATATAGACAAAATTTTCTGTGTTAACTCGTGGATTGCAAGACAAAGGAAATTACCCAGAGATGTGGTGGTTTATTTTACAAAGAGAGCAATTAGAAATGAGGTTATTCAAGCCTTTTATAATAATAAATTTGCAATTGCTGAACAAGAAGTTTTGATTTTAAAAGAGATCTCTCCAAGAATCCTAAGGAGAAGGAAGTAATTTGCCTTTTTGGCACAAGAATTAAGACGACGTGATATTAAGTTCAGATGGGAGATACCAATGGGTATGGTGGTGATGCATGAAGGCACGAGACATCGTCTTATTACAGTGCTGCAGGCACGTGATTTTTATACTAATGTTTTAAAAGCAGTCCCCATACCACTTTTGGAATCTACAAACAAGAATGGTGAGGGAGAGTCTCAATTACGCAGTGAAAATTTACAAGGTGCTGAAGGAACAACGCAGATGAAAGAGAAAGCTACAGGAGTGGATCAAATTTCAGTATCATCGGAGGAGGTTAGAGATCAGAGAATGACACGTGCTGCTTCGAGACGAATGAGACGAGAGCAAGAACAAGAACAGCAGAAAGTCATGATGGCACCTCCAAAACTTACTTATAGTGAAGCTGTGGGAGGAGCGCGACCTAAGAGAGTGCAGGTGATTTTGGAAGAAGCGCTCCAAAAGCTTCAGGTCGCGAAAGATGGCGACAAAGTTTCTAACCTGGAATGTTAATGGCTTAAATTCACCACAGAAGAGAAAGAAAGTTTTTCAATATTTAAAACAATTTAAGAATGATGTTATTTGTTTACAAGAAACACATATTAAAGCTACGGATCAAAAGTATTTGTTAAACTCAAGACTGGGTACACAATTTATTACTTCCGCAACGGATAAGACAAATGGAGTGGTTGTTTATGTTAAGAATACCTTGACAGCGGCATTAATTGAAGCAGATAAACAAGGAAGATATGTTATAATTGAACTGTTAATAGAAGGCAAGAAAACGCTTTTGGTTGGATTATATGCTCCTAATCAACAACAAGCAGACTTTTATAGTTTATTACACAGCAAGATTACTCAGTGGGATTATAAATCTTGTATTTTTATGGGGGACTGGAACGGCGTTTTGGATGTACAAATGGACAAAGGGTTTTTTTAAAAAGTACTCCAAGTCATGCTAAACTGCCTAAATCTTTTTTTGAAATGAAGGACGATTTGGAATTGCGAGATATTTGGAGAGAATGAAATTTGCAAGAAAAGGATTATACTTTTTTTCTGATAGACATCAATCTTTTTCTAGGATTGACTTTATATTAATCACTAATGATTTCTTTTCTAGGACTAAGAAGATTAAGATTTGTCCAAGAACTATGTCTGATCATAGTCCAGTCTGGTTAGAGATAGAAAAAGATAATAGGGATAGGCGCTCCTGGTGTTTAAATGAGAATTTGTTTAGAAATCAGGAAAATGTGGAAGAGTGTAAAAAACAGATGAAGGATTTTTTTTAAATTAATATGCATAAAGGTACTTCTATTGAAATGGTCTGGGATGCTAGTAAAGCTTATATGAGAGGTGTATTAATAACAAATACAGACGCAATTTGGAATTTAGGAGGAAAGAATTAGAGAATGAAATTAGGGGAAAAAAGAGAAGAGGCTTCTGACCATGCACAAAGTGCTGCCCCGCCCTGTAATTTTTCTAGGGACCCGATCAGAGTCTCTATGCAGAATTAAGCACTACTCCTCACCTCCCATCCCCGGTCCTCTCTTACCCACAAGGAGATGGTGTGGTTGGGCAGCAGGGAGGGGTGCAAAGTTCCCGCCAACTCACCTCCACTGCAGACAACTTGGATGTGCAGTGTTTGCCAGCCAGGTCTTTTGGTGCGCTCAGCAGTGCACAGACAACTGACAATGACCACGTCCGGACTATTCCTATTGGCTTTCGAAAGGAGTAGCACAGCCCGTGCAGGAGACAGCAGCCGAGTCTGACTGGTGCAAGCACGTGAGTCGTGCCCCGGGACTAACCATGTGCCATTCCCCTGTTGGGGGCAGCAGAAGTTGAAAATCCATCAAAAAAAGATGCCAGAATACCGTTCTGTGTGTTCTATGACAAAAAAAGCCCTGCATCTAAGTCAAGGCAAACTTCTTGGTTTTACATGTTTACTAATCAAATGAAACAGATCAAAAAGCAAAGCCATGTTAGAGATTTACCATTTTCTTGCTTGCCAGAAAAGCTCTCATTAACTTATAAAGTAGAAAATGAATATTTATGCCTGTATGATCTAGTATTAATACTCCTATTTTATCTATCAGCCAGGTATCCACAACATCCAACAGTCAGAATAGTGCAATGGAAATTCATACACACAATTATCCAAACAAACCACTAACTGCTAGTAAAGTAAAACATGCAAACAATAGGTCAATACATTTTGTGTAACTTGTGTTCACTGCAAAGAGCAGGCAGTTTTTGAGAATACTGTTTACACAAAATCAATTTTACGAGCATCTAAATAATTCAGGAGTACATCTCAATAATAATTACATTTAGAATTCAATATAATAGTCTCTAACCTAATCTAATTTATCCACATATCTGCTTGCTTTCATTTTTTTATCCCTATCTTTTAAAATAATTAGAAATATATGCCTTTATATGAAATCTTTAGATATAGCTAAGTAAGCCACCACTGCTTATCAATATGCTGATTAATACATTATCCAACAACTGTTATAACCACTGGTTATAATCAATAAGCTCATTGTGGACACTTGGCATTATTTCAGTTTCTCCAGCAGTGGAATTTATTGCTCTAGAGATGACATAAGTTCTCCTTCATTGGATATGTTCAAGTGATAGTTAATAATCTATCAGGAAATTATAGCTTGGATTACAGCACTGATCACAGAGCTGGCTCTTTCCAACTCTAAGAATTTTAACAGAAAAATGAATGACTTTCAATTTTATGACAAGTATTTGTATGTTTAAGATAAAAGATGGCTAATTTCTTAACATTTTGGCATCTCCTTGACATTACAGATAAGAAGGTCTGGGTCGACTAGCAAGTGGATGGCATATACCAGTGATGGCAAACCTTTTAGAGACCGAGTGCCCAAACTGCAACCCCAAACCCACTTATGTATTGCTGGGTGTCGGGTGGGCATGGCCCATTGAGTGGGCCTGGCTAGGGTGGTCATGGCAGACTGGGTGGGTATGGCCAGGCTGGGCGTGGCCAGCTCAATGTTGCTCCTGGGGAGGGATGCCTGTGGGGGCCAGGCAGGGTTGGGGAAGATCCAGGGGGTCTCTGGTGGGTGGGACAGTGGGCAGGAGGGTGTCTTGCTCAGCTGATGGCTTGGGGTGGAAGAGGGTAGCTACACCCCCGCTCAAATGCTGCTGTCTCATGAAAGCAGGATGAAAACTCCAAAAAGCGACAAGGAAAAAAAGTTAAAACAGAAGAGTGTCTCACAATGGTTTCCTTCCCCACTTCCTTCTAGCTGCAGTTGAAATATGTAAAGACCACAAAAGAAAAAAAACTTGACTTTCTCTTGTTTTAATTCAGAAGGCAGGAACGGGAGGATTGGGGGGGTTATTTGTTTCAAAGAAAGGGAAAGAGAGGGGCTGGGGGAGCACGGCAGGCAAACGGCGATGGAGCAAGGCTTCTGGGGGGCATTGCGGGCGCATTCTCTTTAAAAGAGGAAACCAAGGCAAAAAGTAAAAATCCCCCACTCATTCCACCTCCCAAAAACACAATATCAGAGCTTTCAATGATACAAACAGTCCTTGGAGGCCATCTGGGTGGGCTCACTGCCCCTCTGACTCCCCTCACAGACTCTTGCCAGAGCCTCTTAATTGTAGAATGTTGGGGAGTCCCCCCACTTGACTCAGGGATGCCAGCTCAACAGCACCAAGGCAGATTGGCATGGTCTGTCTCACCCTCATGTCACTGTGTGTGTGTGTGTGTGTGTGTGTGTGTCTTCCAACCTAGCCTTGGCCTGCAGGGTGGGTGGCATCCCCTAAGACCACTCCTCCTCGGGTCGTCAGCATCCTGCTCTCCCCCCTTCCCTCGACTGCCATCTGTCAGAAATGGTGCTTGACCGCGGGGTGTGTGTGTGTGTGTGTGTGTGTGTATTGGAGTGCTGGATTAGAAAAATACCCGTCCAATGTCCACCAGCTGCTGCCAAGGTGGCTCAACTCCTTCCTTTGGGGAGAAAGGTGGCCAGGTTTGGGGGGCGTGGGGATGCTCCTGAGCCCCACAGCTCTTCCGAGGGGGGGAAGGAGAATGGGGAGGGGCTGTGCTGGAATCGGGGCTTCTCGTGTCCTCTGTTGCCTGCCTGCACTCTTCTGCCGCAGATTCCATGGCTCCACTTGCCTGGAAGGGTAGGGGCATACTCGCACACAGGGACACATGTGGTGTTGCTGCCTTGCTTGCCCTGCTGTACTGGGGCTGGGATGGGCTGGGATGGGTGTGGAGCCTCCTCACCACTTCTTCCCCCATGGACATCGGATGTGCCCAGCCTGCCTACTGCTCATCCCAGGGCAGATGCCACCATCCGGCGCTCTCCAGCCCATCACCGGCCAGCTAGACGCACCAAGCTCGGGCCTCAGGTGGATGGAGGCTGGAGGGGAGTGAGAGCTGCAGCTACCTGGCTCCTTTGCCTGAGGACGTGTGTGGGGAGAGGTGCTGCCTGGCTCGGTAAGCTGCAGTCCGCCCACAGGAGGAGGAGAGTGGAGGAGGAGGACTAGCCGAGGATGGGCTGGCGGCAGGTACAGCACTGCCCATGGGGGGTATCTGACCAGCCACAGCCTGGAGGGGGGAAGAGGCCAAGGGAGCCCAAAGGGAGGCAGGCGCAGTGCTTGGGGGTAGCTGCTCTCCCCCCTCTTCCTGCAGAAGGGCTGGCTGGCTTCGGTGTCACCTGGGTAAGCCTGGCTGAACATGTGCCCAGTGAGGCTGACAGGCCCTTCCTTCCTTCCCCCTCCCCTCCTTCCCCCCCTCTCTCTCCCTCTCTCTCCCTTTCTTCAAAGTCCAAACTCACGTCCTCCTTCCCCTGCTAGTCTTCTGCAAAGCGTGAACGGATGCCACGTCCTATTTGTCTTCTCCAAACTCATGCCCAAGATCACTTCCAAAGGCCCTCTGCTTGATTACTCGCTCTCTTGCTGCACTCCCTGCCCAGCTCTTGCAGCTGTTCCTGCAAGAGCGCTGCTGGATTCGGTTTTCCTGCCCTCTCCAATTCCCACTAGTTAGGCATACGTGGAGAGGGGGAGGGAAGCATCCCTCTGGCACACGTGCCGACAGAAAGGGTTCTGCGTGCCAGTCTGACATAGTAACTGTGAGAGGGATCTTGGATTTCTAGTGGACAATCACTTAAATATGAGCCAGCTGTGTGCTGCAGCTGCCAAAAAAGCCAACACAGTGCTAGGCTGCATTAACAGAGGAATAGAATCAAGATCACATAAAGTATTAATACCATTTTACAATGCCTTGGTAAGGCCACACTTGGAATACTGCATCCAGTTTTGGTCACCATGATGTAAAAAAGATGTTGAGACTCTAGAAAGAGTACAGAGAAGAGCAACAAAGATGATTAGGAGACTGGAGACTAAAACATATAAGGAACGGCTGCTGGAATTGGGTATGTGTAGTTTAATGAAGAGAAGGGTGAGGGGTGACATGATAACAGTGTTCCAATATCTCAGGGGCTGCCACAAAGAAGAGGGAGTCAAGCTATTCTCCAAAGCACCTGAAAGCAGGACAAGAGGCAACGGATGGAAACTAGTCAAGGAGAGAAGCAACCTAGAACTAAGGAGAAACTTCCTGACAGTTAGAACAATTAACCAGTGGAACAACCTGCCTCCAGAAGCTGTGAATGCTCCAACACTGGAAGTTTTTAAGAAGAGACTGGATAGCCATTTGTTCGAAATGGTATAAGGTTTCCTGCCTGAGCAGGGGGTTGGACTAGATGACCTCCAAGGTCCCTTCCAACTTTATTATTATTGTTATTGTTGTTGTTGTTATTGTTATTATTATTATTATTATGTGTTAATACCACTTTATAATGCCTTGGTAAAACTACACCTGGAATTCTGCATCCAGTTTTGGTTGCCACGATGTAAAAAAATGTTGAGACTCTAGAAAGAGAACAGAGAAGAGCAACAAAGATGATTAGGGGACTGGGAACTAAAATATATAAAGAACAGTTGCTGGAATTGGCTATGTCTAGTTTAATGAAGAGAAGGACTAGAGGTGACATGACAGCAGTGTTCCAATATCTCAGGGGTTACCACGAAGAAGAAGGGGTCAACCTATTCTCCAAAAAACCTACAGGCAGCACAAGAATCAATGGATGAAAACTAATAAAACAAAGAACCAAGCTAGAATTAAGGAAAAAAATTCCTGACAGTTAGAACAACTAATCAGTGGAACAGCCTGCCTCCAGTTGTGAACGCTCCAATACTGTAAGTTTTTAAGAAGAGATTTGTCTGAAATGGTATAGTGTTTTCTGCCTGAGCAGAGGATTGGACTACAAGATCTCCAAGGTCCCTTCCAAGTCTGTTACTCTTTTCTGCTGTTATTCCCCAGGGACTAGTGTTGCTATCCTTACTGCAGAAAACAGTTCAGTGTTATTGTCAATACATGTAATGTAGTAGAGAAAAAGCAACTTTGTTGAACAAAATAGAGTGGTACATGAATTGCTTAAGCTAAAGAACTCGGACTGTGGCACAATATAGTGATGTGTTTTTACCTCCAAATTAATGTTATTAAATTCCTCCCTATTATGTGCAAAAATGGGAAGGCACAATACTTGAGATCTGATTCATGACAGGTTGTTCAGTACCTGTTTGCAATTCATTAAAGCAGCCAAGCCTTTGTCTAGGATTATGTGGTTTCTTAATATGATCATTTGTATTGATAAAATGGCAACTTTGCATTATGTATGATATTATCCTTTTCTAAATTGGTACAATGCCTATTAAATAGAGGCAACATAATTATATATGGAAGCATGAAATTTGGGGACACAGCATTAGATAATGGAAAAACAAGTAACTGTATTTTCAAACTGGTAACTTACCAATATCAGGGCAATCTAGAGCAGAATATGCTAACTCTATTGCACTGCTGGTCTTTAGTAATTCAGATTAAGGGACTGTGGTGCTGCCATGATTGGCCCAGGAAATTTCTAAAGTTTTGAAATGTATGTATTTCTTGTCAACTGCTCAAGGGGAAAAGCAATACTATTGTGTGGTTGAAACACTGGAAGCTAAAATTTCTCAAGGTGGAAAGGTCACTTATATGAATAGCCAACTGTCACCTATAGCAGATGATAAAAAATGCAAAGCAAGGTGTTTGTTAAATTGTGGGAAAGACTGGCAGGCCTAGTGAGAGATTTAAAAAGCAAAGGGCATAAGAAGGGACTTCATGCTTATGCTTACAGCGAGAAGCAACTTACTTAAATTTCTATTAATACGTAATAAAGATATTTATATAGCTATGCTCTGTAAAGTACCTAGTTGTTTCTGAGAAGTTCTAGCCAGCCTGCCCACTTTCCCCCCCCCAAAAAAAAAATACAGCCTGACATATTGGTGTGGCTTGATATGATGCCTAAGCATCAATTGGCTTAGAAACATCATAGGTTCAACCCAAAACCAAGCATAATAGCTTAATGCAGTGTAAAACTGAAATATTGCTCCCCTTTACAGGGAACAATTCCTATAATATTGCTAATGTAGTCTATGACCTTGATTGCTATCAGTGAGTTTGTCAATATTCAGTACTGGATCTAAGCTTGGCTTCATTGATTTATTATTTATTTTTCCTATGGATCAATCCTGACGTGTTAAGGGCTTTGTGATTATAAGGATAAAGCTGATTATATGGTGTATAGCCGGGGCTGCTCTTTTTATGTCTTTAACTGAAGTATAATGTTGTAAATTTTAATACAGAAGACTAAAAACATATGAACCTCACTCTTATAGTAACCTAATTCTGAAAGCAAAATAATACTTAGCCACTGAAAAGGATATTCAATTCATAAAACTGGATGAAAATCTCTCAAGGCTGTAATGAGCTGATTTTCTTGATCATGAGAGATCAAAGCTAAAGTGATTAACTGATAAACCAAAACTGAGGCAACTAATATGCCTCTATGCTATTCTGGCTAGGAAAATCTGCCCGTTGTTCACAGAAAATGATTATCCTGAGCCGGAGAAAAAGAGATTTGCAGCTTTAAGTCCATTGCTGAATTCCCCTTCCTATTTATAGATATCTGTGCCTCCAGATCAAAGGCAGCGGAAAAGTAATGCAAGTAAATGGGTGAAAGAGAGTATCATGAAATATGCATTCCTACTCACTAGCTATAATTTTGATTATGTTCTTTTTTCATAAATTAAAAATATATTTTTTCTGAACCATGCTTAACTGGTTGTAGCACTGCATAATATCTGGGGGGGGGAAGAAACAGGAGATGGTTCAGCTAAATATGTGGCTGTTAAAATCAAATGACGGAAGCCCCATCCAAAGAAAAATATTCCAAAATATAAATTTAAACAGAATTGCTCTTTTTCTATGAACCTTTAATATTATACTTTAAAATATTTCCTCTAGTCTTATTTCTGAGTGCTCAGAGGTTAAGATCTCACATTTTCAAAAATATTATGTGTCTTTGTATGTATATATCAAATATTACACACACATATATTATAGTTGTCAAATATATATGTATGTGGGTATGTATACCCACACACACATTATACAAACACATGCTGATATACATTGCATTTTTTTTAAAAAAAGAGTGGATTTGCTACTGCTATCACAAACTCATGGTGAACTTTTCTCAAATATAATTTCTGTCAGGCTATCTAAAAGGATGTGAATTACTACTCAAAATTTTCAGCCCACTCAAACTTTTTTTTTAAAAAAAAGATAAATACAAATATGAAGAATAGCTTTTGTTTCTGCTTACAAGCAGCCTTTCCCTGAGCAAGTTCCTACAGTAGCTGTCATTAACAAAATGTATTGTTTCGTTCTAACATCTGCAGGTCACATTATTCCTAGACAAGGCAAAAAAAAAGCAAAAGGTATACTTATGCAGTTTATTAATCATCTACTCGCAATTTCCTCTGGACCTAAAATAAATATGTGCCATAAAGGTAAAGGTAAAGGTTCCCCCGCACATGCGTGCTAGTCGTTTCCGTGCCATAGCAGATTGTAAAATAATAAAAATATTTAATGTGAATCCCAGTAATATTAGGAAAAAATCATAACTTCACTGATCAAAGAAAGTAAAACTGAGTTATTCCAACATTTGAATATACACAGCTCAATGGTAATATGATTGAATAATAGGAATTGGTAAAAGGTAAAGGTAAAGGTTCCCCCGCACATGCGTGCTAGTCATTTCCGACTCTAGGGGCTGGTGCTCATCTCCGTTTCAAAGCCGAAGAGCCAGCGCTTGTCCGAGGACGTCTCTGTGGTCATGTGGCCGGCATGACTAGATGCCAAAGGTGCACGGAACACTGTTGCCTTCCCACCATAGTGGTCCCTATTTTTCTACTTGCATTTTTACGTGCTTTCGAACTGCTAGGTTGGCAGAAGCTGGGAAAAGTAACAGGCCCTCACTCTGTTACGCGGCACTCGGGATTCAACTCGCCAAACTGCCGACCTTCTGATCAACAGGCTCAGCATCCTAACCCACTGAGCCACCGCGTCCCTTAGGAATTGGTAGAAACAGGGCTTTTTTTCCTCATAGAACGCTCAGAACAGCGTTCCGGCACCTTTTTTTTGCAAAACAAAAAAAAGGTGCCTCTATTGGCTTTGGAAAGCCTATTGCAGTCTTTTATGACTCATGGACTTCAACTCCCAGAAATCCTGAGCCAGCCACGGTGAGGGGAAAGAGAGAGGTTTCCAAGCTGAGCCATGCTGGCTCAGGAATTCTGGGAGTTGAAGTCCTTGAGTCATAAAAGAGCCAGGTTTGCCTACCCTGCACTAGACGACATTAAAATTATTTACAAGGTTACTTCTTTAGGAACTAAACTTTTAGAATCTAAAACAGCTAATTCAAAAAAGCCAACAGAAAAGAACCTCACATTTTTCATCTGCTTCTGTCTTTTGGAAGGTAAAATTAGATAACAAAATAATCTCTTCAATGAAATCAATAAATCAATAAGGAAAGAAATGAGAAACATTTTTCTCAATGTAATATGTCTAATTTAGCTGATGCTAGAAAAAAATAGTATCTTTGTAAATACTCTTGAAAACTATTTTGAATCTATAAACATCTATTACAACTAAACTACTTTAAATTAAACAATTCTTAAGAATGAAATATTCTTAATTTGGACTTTACTTTTACTGTTTGGACTGTTGTGTGTTTTGAAAAATAGATTATTTAGAATCTAGTTATGTTGCACTTCAGTTTTTAAATAATTAACCTAGTATATACATAACAATATATGATGTTTTCCATGGTGAGCTTAACATCAATAACAACATTTATTAAAAAGGCTAAAATAATTTCTGGTGGTATTATCTGAACATTAAAATTTTGTTTACTCACAATCTTTCACTTTTCACATTCTGGGCAAGCAGTAGTCATGTATCCTAGCAAAAAATGTTACATATGTGCATAAGCATGGTCAGTAGCATATGCCTTTTTAAAAAATCAAACATGCAAAGAAACAAAAATAAGTCCAAAATATCTGTATTACATCCAGAAATGCCAACTTTGCAACCAATATTTCTCATCCATAACTATGGCACCCTAAGGATACCTGCATACATGCAAATGCTTCTCTGGGATCAGTAACGCAGCAGGGATTGCTTTTTCCTTCCAATAACATATACCTAAAACCAATTTATTGCATTTGGCAATTGTACTAAAAAAAAAATCTCATTGTCAACCAATATAATTCATTTAATTTGAAATCAAGTGAAAAATTGATTTAAATTGTTTTATTAAAACAAATTAATGGCAATTCTTTTATAAGAAGTTGCCTCAGACAAAATGATTTGACATGCCTGTTCTAGATAACTGAATGCTCCAAAATAAATTCTAGACCAGGCCTGTACATGCAGCCTACCAAGCACCCTTGGACAGAGCACAGACTTTTTAAAAAATAATAATAATAAAATCACCACCACTGCCCTGAAATTCATGTTGCCTAGTGCCTCCATAGCTTACCATGACCACGAGCTCCAACACTGTAGATGCTCCTCTAGTCACCAAATCATTGATTAGCCCACCAGCATTCTTTTGCAGACCACAAAGATTTTTAATTTATCAGTGTGGGCCTTTCCTTTCTACAAGTTGCACAGATCTCTTCTAGATTTTCCTCTTGCCTTTCTGAGTTAACTCCTTGGTCTGTCATTGAGCAAGAATTTACTTTGTAGGGAAGTATATTATCATTTGATGCATATTTAACATATGTTCTACCTTTATTTACCAATTATACAATATTTGTATGCAATCCACATGGCAAGGTTTGAGGCAACTTACAATAGAAAAAAATATATTTTTAAAATCAGAAGATTAAAACATAAAAGCATGGTTTTTTTTCTCATAGAATGCTCAGAATGGCGTTCCGGCACTTTTTTTTTTTTGCACACACACAAAAAAGCTTTTGCACAAGCTATGCTACTCCCTCTATTGGCTTTCAAAAGCCTATTGGCTTTCGAAAACTAATAGGAATTGCTGCTGAGCAAGCCAAAAGACCTGGCCGGCAAACGTTGCACCGGCAAGTTGTCTGCAGCGAAGGCGAGTTGGCAGGAACTTTGCATCCCTCCCTGCTGCCCAACTACACCATCTCAACTAGGTAAGTAAGAGAGGACAAGGAGTGGGAGATGGATTCTGTGGAGTCCATGTGCACTCCTTCCTTGTGCTCACCCGTGACAGCCAGGCTGGTGGCCTACCTGGTGCTGGACCTGTGCCACCATCGCCTTGCCCTGCACGCCTAAGTGGCCGCCCTGCATTGTCTGGCCTGCACTGCCTCCGCCGCACGCCCCGCCATATAGAGCGGGCCCTGCTGCTCCCACAGCACCAGCTGCACTCGCTTTGGCCCCGGGTGAAAACCCTCCACCAACACCCATCACACTCGTGACTGCAGCAGCGCCCCCCGCACTCCCCCGCCTCCTGCACCCGCCAAGTTGAGAGTTCCGGTACCTTTTTTTTAGAAAAAAAAGCCCTAGGTAAAAAACTGTAAATACACTTGGCCATTCTAAAGTCTTTATTTTGATGCTAATATTCTGATGATTTTTATTTCATTCCCAGTTATTATAATATCACTTTCTATTCAAAATACTGTGAATAAATTCTTCAGTTTCACTCTTCTCTAATCTTATTATCCCAACTGTAAATCTATTTAGGCTGCTTTTACATGAACTTGCTAAAAAACATCAGTGAGATAATTGTACTTATTTTCTTGCACATCCCCCATAACATACTGTACGTATTTATCACTAACTTAGTATAAGTCTTTTTGCAAGTCATATTGCCTTTAATATGAATATCTAGCATATTTTTATTTCATTTTGTAAAGTTATGAATTACATGGTGCAGATCTTCCCATTTAAGTGTACTCTATTTCAAGCAGAGATTGAGGAACTACAAACAAATAGTCCTTGACTGCCAACCACAATAGTAACTCTGTTGCTAAGTGATATAGTTGAAAAGTGAAATGTCATATGATTGCACCAATTTATTATGTCAATTCTGGCTGCAGTCATTTTTCGGATAACCACAGATCATTAAGAGGGTATCACATATCCACAACTTGTGACTACCTGCAAGCTTCTCCACTGACTTTGCTTCTGAGAAGTTGCAAATGGTGATTACATGATCACAGGAAGTTAAGACCATCTTAAGTGCAAGGCTGGTTGCCAAATGCCCAAATTGTGATCACATGACTGTGGGGACTCTTTGATAGCTGCAACTTTGAGGATATTAAGCTTCCTTTTTCAATGCCATCATAACCTTGAGTGGCTGATGAATGAATTATTTGTAGGCAAGTACTGGCTGCTCACAGTAAATTCATATAAAAATATATGAATATTTTTTCTATCTCTTCTTCACAACTCAATATCAATTTCTAATAACATTTTGTTGACCATTGGTCATCATAAGCAAACAATTTAAGATGGAAGGAGTTGGTAGCACTTTTCAGATTTTATTACATTACATTTTATTACAAGGCATTGGCTCAATTTATCAGATGGCTACAACAAGCTTTCATTCTCAAAAGACAAGATGGATAAATGCCTTAGATAAAAGTAACATCATAAGGCATGGGGTGGAGCAAGCTTAAACAATGATTTCAGAGGCATGGTGACTGCATTCTATGCCGCACTAGTTGATGTTAATTGCTCTGGATTTAAAATTAACATAGCTTTTTGCAATGCAGTGCAACTGTAACACTGAGCAATTTTATTTTAATAGGCTGCAGTCATACATACGTAGCTAACTTGAATGATACAGGTATTTCTCTGATAAAGAACTATGGCACACCTTGGAGGTTTGCTATGTTTTTTTCTTTCTTAAAGAGACACAGTCAAGATTAGTGGGTGATTAGTCAGGCAGACTTTTAAAGGTTAGCTGTTAAAACTTCAGCTAAATGATTTAGTCCCATAACAGAAGAGAAGGAACAGATCCCCTATGGCTGAACCTCGAACATTTTGCATAATATCAGGCACCTTTCATTTAAAATATACAGAAAACACATCTAAGAAGTGATAAAAAATTCCTCTATGAAGCAGCATTCAAGGATCAGTGTTGGACACAAAACCAAACGTGTTTGTTTAGGGCACAGGTCGGCAACCCGCGGCTCCGGAGCCGCATGCGGCTCTTTAAGCCGGCCCATGCGGCTCCCAGGCCTCCTCCCTCTTGAAAAAAAAAATGGTACTAAAAAAACTTAATCAATTTAAACTTCTCACAGAAAAACTTGAAAAGTTTAAATTGATTGGTTGGTTTGTGGGACCGCCCACAAACCTTTGTTTTTTTACTGGCAGAGTGGAGGAAGAGAGGAAGAAGTAAAACGTAAGTAGATTTGCTTCTTCCCCCCCCCCGTTCCCTCTCGTCGCCGGGGCTAGCAGCCCCGACGAGCAAGAAGGCGCGCTTCGCCCGCCCGCCCCCCCGTTGGCTCCTCGTCGCCGGGGCTGAGAGCCCCGGCAAGCGAAAGGCGCCTGCCAGCCCCGCCGAGCGAAAGGCGCCCGCCCCCTCCCCGTTGGCTCCTCGTCGCCGGGGCTGAGAGCCCCGGCGAGCGAAAGCCGCGCTTCGCCCGCCCGCCTCCCCCTTTGGCTCCTCGTCGCCGGGGCTGAGAGCCCCGGCGAGCGAAAGCCGCGCTTCGCCCGCCCGCCTCCCCCTTTGGCTCCTCGTCGCCGGGGCTGAGAGCCCCGGCGAGCGAAAGCCGCGCTTCGCCCGCCCGCCTCCCCCTTTGGCTCCTCGTCGCCGGGGCTGAGAGCCCCGGCGAGCGAAAGCCGCGCTTCGCCCGCCCGCCTCCCCCTTTGGCTCCTCGTCGCCGGGGCTGAGAGCCCCGGCAAGCGAAAGCCGCACTTCGCCCGCCCGCCCCCGTTGGCTCCTCGTCGCCGGGGCTGAGAGCCCCGGCAAGCGAAAGCCGCACTTCGCCCGCCCGCCTCCCCCTTTGGCTCCTCGTCGCCGGGGCTGAGAGCCCCGGCGAGCGAAAGCCGCGCTTCGCCCGCCCGCCTCCCCCTTTGGCTCCTCGTCGCCTGGGCTGAGAGCCCCGGCAAGCGAAAGCCGCGCTTCGCCCGCCCGCCTCCCCCTTTGGCTCCTCGTCGCCGGGGCTGAGAGCCCCGGCAAGCGAAAGCCGCGCTTCGCCCGCCCGCCTCCCCCTTTGGCTCCTCGTCGCCGGGGCTGAGAGCCCCGGCGAGCGAAAGCCGCGCTTCGCCCGCCCGCCTCCCCCTTTGGCTCCTCGTCGCCGGGGCTGAGAGCCCCGGCGAGCGAAAGCCGCGCTTCGCCCGCCCGCCTCCCCCTTTGGCTCCTCGTCGCCGGGGCTGAGAGCCCCGGCAAGCGAAAGCCGCACTTCGCCCGCCCGCCTCCCCCTTTGGCTCCTCGTCGCCGGGGCTGAGAGCCCCGGCGAGCGAAAGCCGCACTTCGCCCGCCCGCCCCCCGTTGGCTCCTCGTCGCCGGGGCTGAGAGCCCCGGCAAGCGAAAGCCGCACTTCGCCCGCCCGCCCGCCCCCCTGTTGGCTCCTCGTCGCCGGGGCTGTGCGCGCTTCCCCCCCTTCCCTCTCGTCGCCGGGGCTTGCAAAACGGCGGATCCAGCCTCTGCCGGCAGACACGCTTGCAGAACGGCGGATCGAGCCTCTGCCGCCAGCAAAGGCTCGATCCGCCATTCTCCAACGTGTCTGCCGGCAGAGGCTCGATCCGCCGTTTTGCAAGCCGCCGGCAGAGGCTGGATCCGCTGGTGCACGTTTTGCCTCTCTCGCCCGGTGGAGAAAAGGGGGCAGCGGGAGCCTCTGGGTGCCCAAGCCACGCCGGAGGGTCTCCAACGTGTGTGTGTGTGTGTGTGTGTGTGTGTGTGTGTGTGGCGGGGGGAAAATCAAATTGGATCTTTTTATTGATGTATCCTACTTTTATTCGGTATTAGGTTTTTATGGATCAATTATGAACACCCGGGGTCCCTCTGCGACTTACGGGCGAAATATCTAACTTCAGAGCCATCCTCTCCAGCTGCGGTGGCCCGGGGGAGGGCAGCACGGGGCTGTAGGTACTCCAGATAGTTGGGGGGGATCCAACCTGCCGCGGGGGGTGGGAGTGGGACTTTAGTCACGGACGGCGAGAGGAACCTTCGGAAGGGGAAGCAGGAACGAAGAGAAGATGAGGGTGGAGCGATCGGGGAGCCGGTAACTCAAGTTCCCCGAGTGGCTTTCAGCACTGGAGAAAATGCAAAATCGCTCGAGACCAAACTCGAAGGAATCAGCTGCCGGTGGGAGCGAGGCGATCCGTGTGGTCCCGTGACAGCCAGTCGGGCAAGCAACGCGAAGAGCGGCAGGGCTTTATTTTTGCACCGTGGAGCTCCCCCTCCCGCCCAAACTCCCCCTCCCTCCCCCTCACTTCCCAGAGCTGAATAGAAGGCAGAGGCTCGATCCGCCGTTCTGCAAGCGTGTCTGCCGGCAGAGGCTCGATCCGCCGTTTTGCAAGCCCCGGCGACGAGAGGGAAGGTGGGGAAGCGCGCACAGCCCCGGCGACGAGAGGGAAGGGGGGGAAGCGCGCACAGCCCTGCCCCCATCCACCTCCAGTATGGATGGCTCTGCCAAAAGAAAAGCAGCCGAAGCAAGCCTCCCATTGAGAGAATGGGGCGGCGGAGGCTTGCAAAACGGCGGATCCAGCCTCTGCCGGCAGCGGAGGCTTGCAGAACGGCGCATCGAGCCTCTGCCGGCGGCAGAGGCTGGATCCGCGCTCTGCAAGCCTCTGCCGCCGGCAGAGGCTCGATCCGCCATTCTGCAAGCGTGTCTGCCGGCAGAGGCTCAATCCGCCGTTTTGCAAGCCGCCGGCAGAGGCTGGATCCGCCGTTTTGCAAGCCTCCGCCGCCCCATTCTCTCAATGGGAGGCTTGCTTCGGCTGCTTTTCTTTTGGCAGAGCCATCCATACTGGAGGTGGATGGGGGGGCAGGGCTGGTGCACGTTTTGCCTTGTTTTGCGCATGCGCGTGCGTGCATGCACACGCGCGCACATTTTGCGGCTCCCACTTTTTTGTGTTTGTGAGGGAACCGGTTCTGAGTGGCTCTTTGCCTTTTTCCGGTTGCCGACCCCTGGTTTAGGGGTATATCAACATCTGTAGAAGATGTTGCATAAAGAGACACTTTGCTCACTTTGGAAGAAGCCACATTTATATACATTTTGCCTTCCACAGCCACCACAAGGATTCAGCCATTCTATAGAAGAAAGACATAAAGTTAAGAGAAATTCTAACAAAGGTAAAAGTTTAATGTAGCACATTCTGGAAATCCCTTAAGTCACAGCACTGAATTTTCATGACATATGGGCAAAAGTGTTCAGCTGTTAAGAGAAGGATTTTGATAGAAAGTCAAGATAAAAGAACAGAATTGGTAAACATATTAGCAATTTAGCAAGTTATAGAATAGTGTATGTTTATAATACAATCCAACTTCCTTACATGCCAGTATAAATCACCTATCATCAGGAAAGATTATGAGGCTGATACTAAGACTGTTTCATAAATAATCTGATTAACATAGATTTCTAAAGGAAGCTCAGACCAAAGAAGAGTGGGAGATTATAAGTTTAGGAAACTGGAAAAATAGAACTACCATGAAAGGAAACTGTCAAGGTGGATAAAGGGGAAGAGGAGAAGTCATTAAAAAGAAAAGGCATGACTGCAACCTTTGCAATTTAATAACTTTCAACCGAAGGTCTTGCAAGTAATTTTGCAATGTTTCCTTATTTTCAAAAACTTATTCCTAACCTGCAGAAAAACTAAATTTTGGGAAAACCTATCTGAACATTATTCCTTTGCTCTAGTAATAATGGAAATGAAATGGGATGCACTATCTATTTATCCTTCTCTCTATTTTCATTGCTATTTTAAAAGAGAATATCTAACCAGGGGATCCTGAGACAGCTCAATGTAGAAATGCTTTTACTATAACATAAGGAACAGAACAGAACAGAACAGAACAGAAGAGAATTCTTTATTGGCCAAGTGTGATTTGTCTCCGATGCAAAAGCACTCAGTGTATTGGAAAGCAGCACAGTAATAACAACAATAACAACAACAATAATAATAATATCAATAAGAGGTGATATTAATGATAAGGATAATAATACTACAGCCATACAACATGCCTAGATATACTTAGGCATAAGACAGATAGCCACCCATCTCAGCAATATGGACATATACATTATTAAATAATTAAAATACATAGTTGCCGAGTAAAACTATTGACATAGGTGTTAATGTAGACATGAAATAGAATTAACAAATTTGGGACCACAGGACTTCATGGCCAGAGAAGGCCAGCAAGCTTTGGATCATCTTGGTCTCTGAAGATAATTTCAGGACTAGAGGAAATAAGGCATATATTCCAGTCTCTACCAGCTGACAGTCCTTGTCTCATGGGACCTATAACATGCCTAACCTGCTGGCTTAAACTGGATGGTACAACCGACTGGGAGAAGATGGCCTCTCAAATAATCCAGTACCAAACCATGAAGGGCTTTAAAGATGACAACCAGTATCTTGAACTGGACACAGAAATATATTGGCAACCAATGCAGCTCAAGCGGGGGTTTTTTTTGTTTTTTTTAATCCCATTTATATCCTGCCCTTCTCCGAAGACTCAGGGCGGCTTACAATCTAAAGCACTAATCAATGTGCTTAGCAATAGCCTTCATTCTATGTATATGCCTGCTTATTAGGGCTTTCGCCCCCCTCAGGCAGCATTATTACAAAGTCAGCTTATTGCCCCCAACAATCTGGGTCCTCATTTTACCTACCTCGAAAGGATGGAAGGCTGAGTCAACCTTGAGCCTGGTGGGACTCGAACCTGCACTAATTGCAGGCAGCTGGTGTTACTTAAGGAGGCATTAGCCCACTGCTCCACCAAGGCTCTTGCATTGACTTTACATATGTTGAAAATCTGTTTACTACCAATGCAGCTGTGTTTTGCACCAGTTGAAGCTTGTGAATATGTTTCAAGGACACCCATATATAGAATGCAATGCAGTAAGTCAGAATACAGATACAAGGGCATGAGTGACTGTGAGCAAAACATCTTGATCTAGGAATGGGTGCACAATCCAACTCTTATAGCCATGGCTGCCACCTGCTCTTCTACCAAAAAAAAAAGTGAATCTTGAAAGTTTCTTTGAAACTGCTTTTTCCTGTAGAATTGTCTCACATGGAGATTCAGTGTCTAGTATAAAATATTCATTATCCTACTTTTCTTGCCAGAAGAGTGAGCCTCAGTTCTGAGTATCAGAGAAACCCATATTCTCTCTCTTTTTCCCCCTAAGTGACGGAAAACAGTGGAGATATGGTGGGCTTTATCTCTATTCTCTCAAAGGAATCCATTTCACTTCACTGAGCAGCAACTGAGACTACAAACCTTTATTTTCCTTTCTGAAAGGAAGTATCTGTATGATATCTTGAGTTGGAGAGGAATACTTGTCTCAAGGCAATCAACAGAGGTGAAGAGGCAATCATAATTTTGAAACTTCTTGGTAACTGGGAATTTGAGTGACTCTATTCTAACTAGTTTTTGCAATCCATATGCATACATTATATTTTATTTAGTCATTCATCTGAATGTATGACAGGTTGGTGATAAATCAAGGAGAGACAGTAACTAATTTCCTACTATCTTTGTTTAGTCTCTTCCTTTTCCTGACATCCTTGCACTGAATAAAAAAGTTCAAAGGGAACTATTCATTCATTCATTTTAATGTCTGATTATATTTATATGGCTGCTCATCTCAGGTAGCATGACTCTGGGCTGTGTGCAAACCATAGAAAAGAATTTTTAAAACATTTAATAAGTATAAAAATTAATAACATTATAAAAGGCTAAGAGAGAACATTAGGTTATAAACAACAGTGATCAAATTACTGTTTCTTCAACAGAGTGATCAAATTACTGTTTCTTTGTGATCCCAGGTCTGATTTAATAATCTTGTTTTAAAGAACTTCTGGAAGGTCAGAAGAGGAAACCAATCACATAAGCAGGATAAGATACCACAGGGCAAGTGCCATGACAGAAGTAGCTTGTCTCCCAGGTCCGATCAGATGTGACCCCTTAACAGACAAAACTGCAACATATCACTTCTACTAAATCTAATGGATGGGTCCATTATATAATTGGGAAGAAGTGGTCCCTTAAATAAGCTGGTCCTATTGCCATGAAGAACTTTAAAAGTCAAAAACAGTACCTGTAATTAGACCTGGAAGCAAATTGGCAACCCATGGAGCTTACAAAGCAGAGGTGTAATATGTGCCACTCTAGGTCCCATGTGGAGCTCATTAGAGTAACCCATTCAGGAGGTGATCAGGGCACAAGTGAGTGGAGGCTCCTGATCCAGGAATGGGCATAACTGATATGCAAACCTAACGCTGTGAAAATGCATTCCTAGCCAGGATATCCACTTGCTTTTTGAGCAAGAGTTTTGCATCCAGGAGAACCCTTCAAATCCAGTACCAAAGTCCAAGAATTAACAGGTCCCAAAACAAGAATCATTCTATCTTGCTTGGATTCATTTGAAGCCTACTGTTTTCCATCCAAACCCCCAATAACACCAGGAACTAGGATAAGACATCAACAGCATTGCTTAATTTGCCAGAGGCAGAAGATGTATAATTATACATCATCAGTGCTTACCTGTAATTACATGACCATCTTCTCTTCTCCTTCTCTAAAGGGGAAAGTTAGATATTGAACAAAAATCCTCCAATGTAATGGAGTACAGTGATGGTTCTTGAATAGAGGGTGAACCAAAGACTCCTTAAGAGTGTCAAAGGAACAACCCCGTCATCCTAGAAAGAACTCACCACTGCTAGAATCAAGTCACATGACACAACCAAAGCAGCTTTTATCAGCCAGAAAGGGCATGGGATGAAAAAATAGGTGACTGAACTGTCAATAAGGACACTGTCCACTTCTTAGGCCCAATAGGCTCAATCTATAACTGTTCATTTCAATACAACTTTCCATGTAATCTGGAACTTTAATTAAACAAGCACATTCTTGGATTGGAAAAAAGTTTACTTGGGTTCAGATAATATTGGATAACTTTTCTTCAGATCTTACAGCTGAACATGTTAAAGACTATAAGGAGTGATGTGCAATTGGCACAATGAACTATGTATGTGACCACATAAGCAGCTCCATTCTCTCCAATATCTGCATTCAGACAAATACAGATTGGTCTATTCATTTCATCACACAAATACATTTTGATGGCCAGTTTTGTTTAGCAGTGGTTAAGGCACCAGGCAAAAATCAGGAGACTATGAATTCTAGTCGAATCTCAGGGCTGAAAGCTGGCTAGATACTGGCACACTCACTCTCTCTCTCAGCCCAATACATCTCACAGAGTTGTTGTTGGGGGGAAATAGAAGGAGGAAAGAATACTAAATATGTTCTTTGTCTTGAGTTGTTTATAATAATAATAAACAATAATAAAGGCAAGATAAAAAATAAATACAATAACAATAAAATACTTTAAATAATAAATACATTTTCTGAAAATGTAATTATAGAATTATCAGGCACTACTGTAAAATATCAGTGAAACACCGAATTCATGCAAAATCAGTTTGTTGCCATCATTACATTACACAGTGTACCATAAAAGCAACTGCGGTTTCCTCAGAGTTTCTCTTTCTATCTATCCTACCCTTTTTGATTCTATGATGCCTGTCAACTTGACTGATTAAATGAAGCTAAGGATGTATTATAAAAGGTCTTATTTTATATAAATCTGAGTTTGAGATTAACAAGAACTGTTAATATGAGTTAAACTTTGAGACTGTGACAATTGGAACTGTTAGATGAATTGGGATGAGAGAGAGAGTAACTGGCCCAAGGTCACTCATCTGACTTTCATGGCTAAGATGCCACTGGGATCCACATTCTCCTGCTTTCCAGTTAACTACTAAAACCAAACTGGCTCTGTTTGTTTAGACATGTTTTCCATTAATACTCCCTCTTGTAATTTCACTATCATTTTCTTTTCTTTTTCTGTTTTGTAGTTTATGTAACTTTTTATCACCAAATATTATAGCTTGCTATTAAACTGCTAAGAAATATGTGAATTAAGGTATCCTTATTATCTGGATCAGAAATTATGATTTCTGCAGAAATGTGAATGTACTCAGCTAATAATAAAAAATAAATGAAACCAACTATACATGTTACTATAATTAATATAATATAACAGGAACATTAATGAACATTTGTCTTTGTGTATAGACTTGGTTCCAATCAGCTAACACTGATAATGAAATATACAATTAAGAGGGAAGAGCCATTTTAGAAAAAGCTTAAAATTGCTAGTTCTTCTATAATACTCCATTACATAAACAGTCAAATAGATATAATTGGAAAAAAATGACAGATGCTAAACTATGGACTAATTGAAGTGCAGCTATATAAGAGCATTACATTATTGTCCCAGTGACAGTATAAACATGCCTAGGATCTTTGTTTCAAAGAAGTTTCTATCACTTCTTTCCAAGAGATCAATTACTATGTAAAATCATCTAAATAATTTCAGAGCTAGAGCAATTTTTCTACACAATGTCATTTATCTTACACAAACTGTTCCAAAGGTCTGGCTTATGGTTCTGGCATGAATCTGAAGGGGGAAGTGGGCAGCTACATATGACCATATGCCATGTGGTTGCTAAGATAGTCTGAGTGTAAATCACATTGGGAGCCAGACGTTTGTAGCAACTAGTTGCATGGAGATGAACATTTTACCACAATCTTTCTCCAGTTCATATATCCAAGAAGCTAAATGAATGGTAACATTTCTCTCATTGTATGGCTTGCCAGCTTCTTGGACTAGATTATGTGATACAATGATAAATAGCCATTGTTTAAGCAGTGAACTGGAAATCTTCAATACAATCATAACTCTCAGAAGTAAAAATAAATCGATTAGGCTATAAATTCAGTAATTAGTTCAACTATTATTTAAATGTACAAAGCAAAAATATGGAGAGAAGTATATAAGTTTCAGTTCCATCAATAAACATAAAAGAAATATGAGAATATAGAAGTAATTGGATAAAGACCCTTAACCTTGGAGTCATTATATCATTGTTAACAATAAATAAAGCTTTTACAAGATTAATGCAGGAAACTCTTTTAAACAGGCTTCTTAAAGCCTAATTTGGGTTTTAAAAATAAGAATGAGATTCAGGATTAAGCCAATGAAGAATCAAAATTAAATTCACTAGAATTAAATTCAGCTGACATCAAAACATAATCAAATGCAACCAAACTGCAGTCATTACAATGATCTAATTTATGGAGCTGAGATTGATTGAGAATTGTAAGAGTAAGCAAATAGATGACAAGCAGAGAAAAAGATGAAATGCTGAAGCAAAAAAACAAAGAAATTAAATCTAGTAGCAGGTGCCAAACAACCAACCAGAAGGCAATATGTAGGAAATCATGAAATCTTAAATAAAGTGGTGTCTGAGGAGATAAGGCATTTTAATGCTTCTTTGGTTGGAAACAAAGGATCCCTGTAAGATAGTTCTGTTATTTGCCTGGATTAATACAATGCTACATATTGAATCTGCCTAATCTTAATAAAATCTGCTGGTGGAAAGACATGTCATATACATCATCTACCTAGTTGTTTTAAACAGAGTCTCCTAAAAGCAGATTTTAAAGGGTAAGATGTTACAAGCCAATTACATCATTGTCCAACCAGCCCAATACTGTCTATTTCAACACAATATGCAAGCTGTGATTCTAATGCTGCATGTAGTTGTCAAAATCCTTCCTATCTTCTGCAGATTGTACTTCAGATTGTGCTACCTTGAGGCATTCAAACAATTGAATACTTTTGGGGTGGAGACGAAGTCATGAATGAGTAAAACACTTATAAATCTCTATGCTACTGGCCTAATATAGTAAAACAACAACAACACAACAATACAAAAGCATACTACCCCTGCATGAGGAGCAGGAAGAAAAATCCTAGCCCCACCTAATAGCTTATTGTTATATCTAGTCAGTTTTTCCCCCCTCAAAAATCATTCCATGTGACTTTAGTCATTAAAAGATTCCCAATTCCCAATACAGAGATAAGTAGCAATTACCCAGGATTTGAGAGACTTGTGTAACTGGTTTATTTTGGATACCACCTCAATGAATTAGGGGAAATTTGCTTTTGGCAGTCTTGTTTATCTCTTTGAACAAGAATCAGGGTGTTGCCAAAAGGTAGTAGTATTGACAAAATGAACACTCTTAATTATGTATGCATGAAAGTAGCTGTCCCATTCGTTATCTTTTAAAAAATGAGATGATGGTAAGCAACACTAAACCTAATCTATCTTTGCCAGTCCATGAATGGAAGTCACACCTATTTACTACTACCTTCCAGGTCGTTGGAGTGTTCACTGATTAGCCAATAGTTTTATGTAAACTCCAGTTGGAGATGCTGAGGATTTAGTCTGAGATTTTCTGCCTGTAAATCATGACTTCTATCACCATGTTACAGCACTTTTCTGCCATCTCATGTATGGTACATTTCAGAAAACAAATGGCTAACTATCACCTTCTCATTTGTACAGTTGATTTTCCAGCACAATTGTCATTATCCCTGAGTTAACACAGCATTAACACAGCAATGATTTACATTCTATATGTTGCATGTTTTTATGTTACAAAATGTTAATCCACAACAGCATCTAGCATAGCAAGTAAACACAGTTTTACTTCATAGCCACATCACTTGAAATGCCAAAGTTTGTTTGCAATGACCTATAATTATCTAATAAGCACACTTAATCAATATTTTTATGCAAACCTTTTTCATATTTGCTTTTTGGCAAAGCAACAAGCAAATAAAAATGTAAAATTGTGCTTTTGTATACCAACAATATTAAAAGCCAACTAGGAATGTTAATGAGGAAATGTTTAAATAGAACTATATGAAAAATATGATGATACAAAAATAAAAAGCAGAGACATTTACATCAAAGGCACATAGAGTTTATGAATTTGGAAAAGAGTTGTGCATTATATAACTATTCACATTAACACTGAGAAAAATTTTCTCTGGCTTTAAATGCCTAATCGGAAAGATATATTTCCTATACACTAATTCCTGCTATCATCATTGCAGCAAAAATGCAAAGTGGAACAGAAATGGCCATTTCATGGGTCAAAACAGGATGTATTTCATCTTCTGTGAAGCTTTCTTTTTAACAAGCAACTCAGCTTATCACTGTCATTGTTCCAGATAATGAATCATCTATCCATATATTTTCAAGTGTAATGACACTCTTTCTTATTAAAGACCTCTCTTTAATAGGGCCAGAATATTATGAACTGGCCATTCCATCCATTTTCTTGAATATGTTATTCAGTATTTTATGCTAAAGAAGCAATACACCATCCATTTTAGTACAATAATCCTTATGTTCAATAAAACTGAAGTGCTGCATCGTAAATCATTAGAGTCATTTATTCTACATTAGACATATTAGACACCCCATTCCATAATCATTTACAATAAGGTGAGTTTAAATATACCCCAAGGAACTATACAATAATAACTTGAAGACCAAATATAGCAACTGAGGATGAAATATAGTTAAGCTAAAATTGCACTAGCTGAAAAACAGAGGTGAACTTTAAATGAAATTCCAAATATGTTATAATATAAATCAAATAAATAAACAGCTGAGAAAGAGTATGAAATCTGATTAAATAGTTCCTAAATACTTTGTTTATATTTTGCTTCTGTTTCTTTAGCTTATTTACGAAGAAATAAATCCCTCTTTAAAATGGAAGTGTTATGAAAATCTTCGCAGAACATATATCCATACTACTTTAGAGGTCACTGGTTCTTTATGCTTTTATATGATTATTTTACATAAGGTTTAATTTGCTGAAGGTTTGCATTTTTTCTTCCTAAGAGATGAGATTTTTTATACCGTAATTTTCATTTTAAATCTAGATGCTCAGCAACTACATTCCAAATAGTTCTCATGGAGTTAATCCTTTGGCTCTATCCAACACTTCTTCATGTGATAAACAGGAAGCTGATACGTAAAAGGGAGGAACAGACAGGAAGACCCTTATTTCCTCTTTTTTCAACATCTTGTTGCTTTAAAATATTAAGAAAATCAATTTAAAATCCCAAAACCATACAAAAGAGAAATTAATAGTGTCAAATATCTAACATGTCTTGAAATATATAATGGCAACTTAAAAAAGAGAAGAAAAGAAAAAGCTACCTGTTTACCAAAGCTCATTAAGCATATTACTAAAAAAAAGCTGGTTAGTGAGTTTTACCACAATAATGTAAAGGGAGATGAGTGTTTTCTTTAGAATTTTATATTCCTTGCTGTAGCAGTTTTTGTTCAGTTTCTTCTATATACTAAGAAATAGCTTAGAAAACAATGGAAAGCAGGCAACAGACCTGTAGCAATAACATAATTATTTTACCAGAAATATATACATCTGACTCAGGGCCACCACATCATGGTGAATGTAGTACATAGTAGACTGGAATGCTTCCATAATGTTCTAAAGTGCCAGCATCATATTACTACAACTTGACAATTAAACTTTTAGCCTGTAAGTTAATAAATTTATCAGGTAGCCATTAAGACAGGAAATACGTTTTCTGATGTCAATCAAACGGTATAACTCTTGGCCAAGTCCAGAAAAAGTACTCTGAGTGAATACTTTCTAATTATTTGAAAGCAGGACAGAGGTCACAAAAGTGCTGCTAAACCACATGCAATTCTCCAGTAATGGAATTTTGGGAGTAGGAACATATCCATTGATCATTTTTGTTCTGTAAATTCATTTAAATCCTTTACAGCATCAATACACTTAAAAACCAAAGTTTTTCTTACAATTATTTTGAATATTACATAATATTATTTATTATATCAATACTGGATATAAATTATTTTATTGAATATAAATGCTATATCATAAATGTTAGGTTTTTCATTTTATTCTGTCAAACTTTTATTTAAAATTTGGTATCTGTTCTAACCACTATATGGAATTTTATTTATTTCAAACAGTGGAAAGATATTTTGACATTTGTTTACATTTCTTAAATAGAAAATCTATTTTGTATTTCATTATTCTATTAAAACAAAAGTTCCACAATAAACCTTCTATGTCCGAATTTAATTTTTAAAACTTTAAAAAAAATCTTCTGGAAATCAAAGTTGTTTATTTCTCTTATATTATTTATTTTTCCTTTTTTTATATAAACCTCAGTTTCTGGAGGAACATTGTCCATGGGGTCGCGATGGGTCAGACACGACTTCGCAATTAACAACAACAACAGTTTCTTTACAGTACAAGGACAGTTTTCCTTCATTTTGTCCATTCTACTTATTAGAAATCCAAACAAATTTATTTAGCATGTTGTGCACGGTCTAAAATAGTGCCAAACATAGATTAAGGCATATGATTTTACTTTTCTTTCATCACAGGGTGTCATTATTCCAACAATTATATTTGAAATTGACTGGTAAGTAGAAAAATTGTTCATTTCTTTTCTAGAGATAAATAAATCAACAGTTATGGCTATTTAGAACTTTTCAGATGGCTACTGCCCTTTGACTAACAAACTAAAATAGCAATTATACTTATATTTTTATTTATACTGAATATTAGAATTTCTTTCTATTCTTTTCTTCTATTAAGAGATGATTCATTTCACTCTTATTAAAAAAGAAACAGTCTTTAATGAAGAAATGTCAGGAATACTGCAAAAGCTTTTTTGTATAGCTGCTAAGATTATCTATATTCCTACCCAGCACAGATGCTTATTTGAATGCTAATTTGAGAAATAGTATGCACAAAAGTGCCATGATTTAATTTTGTTTTGCTGAAGAATTTATCACAATCTAGTTCATATCATGCTAAGCTATTAACTATGATTTATAAACCATTTACTCATTGATCTAATCAAAACCACTCGAATCAGATTGTCAGGTAGGCTAAAATTCATCCCCTGATAACTTATAAGGATTCCTAAAACAAATGCCTAGTTCCAAGATAACACTAAAGTGTAATTCAACCTTCTGAAGAAATATTTAGGTGATTCTCAAGGGCCTGGCTTCCACATCTTTCTCCAGCAAAGCTGTAAAAAGGAGCTTTATAACTTTCTGTTTTTTTAATATAATTCCTCCATAAATTAGTCTTCCTACTGAGAAAAATAGGATAAAGGAACATAGCAACACTTCTCTTTATCTGACTCTGTACATTTAATCCCAAACGTTATTACTTTACTCAAAAAGTTAATCTGCAATGATAACTTTTTGTTATTGATGAGTTTTACATAAATCAAATTTATATAAAGCTCATCATGATTATGTAAATCAGAAATTTACATAGGTCAAAAAGTATTTTTTTGTTAAGGAAACTGAATTTATGCAAACATAACAAGCATAAATGCCCACTTATATGGAGACACAACCTATAAAGAGAGAGGGGGAGAAAGAGAATGGAGCAGTAAGGCAATGTGCATTTATCTGTATTCTCCATTTGTTTGGAATTGTAGCTCTCACTGGTTCCAACCAAGAGAATGTGGAACATATGAAACCATCTACTCCAGGATAGGTAGACAAAAGCATTTGTTTCCTCTTTTGCAAGGAGATTTTTTAAAAAAATATCTTGCTATAAAATGGTCATCATATGATTAATTTCTGACATCACAAAGTGATCATTTATATTTTAACAGATACAAGGAGATGAAACATTTACACATTTTACCATGAGCTAAATTCAAACCCCCTAGTAAATATTCTAACCAAATACAGCAGTAATTTAGCACATACAGTAGAACAAGATAGCATTTGCTGCTGATATTGATCCAACCTTTGAATAACTCCTGCCTCCAGATCAATACCAGCATGCAGATCCTATATTATTGTACAGTGTTTAAGAAAGTATATTCTTAAAAGATATATATGACAGATGTTTATATTTGCAAATAATAGATAAACACAATAAATGTGAGGATCACCAACTGAAAGCTAAGGTGGTAGAAACTTCTCAAGGTGGTAGAGACTCCTCAAGAGCTTTTTATTTTGCTATGTTGAACTGTAGACCATATGGCAAACTTCTCTCATGCATGGCTGAAAGGCGTCTCCCTATACTTTGACCATTAACCCATCTCTTCTGTATCCAATATAGAATATATTCGATCATCCAAACTTCGAAGTAATTAAAACTTTCTAAATCGTAGCTGCTCTGATTCATGACCTGGAACTAGCCACTTTCAATCCAAATGCAATGACAGAATTATTACGCTTCCTGACCAACCGGAAAAAACTCTAGTTTTAAATGCAATTGAAAGGCGGAAAACATTTCTTTCAATGATACATAGCTTTTTTTCCCCCATGATACAGTGATTTACTGCAAGAAGAATCAGAATTTGACAAGACATTTGCCTCTCTCCTATATCCAAATTCTTATAATTTGTATCTAAAAGTAGCTAAGAAGAGCATTTCTAGATTAATGTTTAGACTCAATTATATAAATATTTTTTTTGGTTAAAACACAGTTTAGAACATATAATGATTGGTTATTGATGTTTTATTAAAACTAATTATCTACCATGGGTGCATTTTAAATCCCTGTCAAGTCAGTTTCTTCTCTTCTGTCTGTAAAGCCTCACTGTTCATCATCTCCAGAGATTTCCACTCATCTCTATTTATATCTCACTTATGCTCCTGCTCTTACGCACACAGCTAGGAAAGATGAAAAGAAATTTAAAATAGAGCTTCTCCAGAGTCCCTGTAGTAAGTAAACTGCCATCATGGACTGAAAGAAAAAGGCCAGTAGCAATGGCAAAAAGACATTCAAATTCATTAAAACCATGGATCCTTTAATGGTCAATCTAAGTTCATTGCTACTTACATGGATGAACCTATACCAGTAGTAAGGACCATGTTTTATATGTAGGTTCAACATGTGATGTTTCTAGTTCAAATTGAACAAATTTATAAGTAAATGATAGAAAAGATATTTTCTTTTGGAATGGTTTACCACTGCCTTCATCCTAGAGCTGAGAGAAAAAGAACTGACCTAAACTGTTTTCATTCCTAAGCTGGAACTAAAACTCATTGTCTCATGGCTTTTACTTTGATGCTTTAACCACTACACCAAACCAGTTGTCCACATTTATAATACAATCTAATAATCCTAGGATTTGCTAAAAGCAAGATGAATTCAATTACAGCCTTTCTGAAAGCATTCCCTATTCTCCATCCATCCTTATGTGCCAGTATTTATTAAGACTCCAGATTCAGAGGGAAGAGTATTTTTTTTCACAGTTCCTTTAATATACCACAAACCAAACAATAAAATATAAACATTTTTTCAAGTATTTAACATTTGTTATATCAGTAATGCTGTAGGTATTATATATCGTCATACATAAATACATACACGTAAGTTTGGGTGCTGCTCGTCCATTTCCCCTTTCACTGTATCCACCCTCCTTCTCTCTCTTCCCTCTTCTCTACTTTCTTTCTCCCTTTCTCCTTTATTTCCTACTTCCCTCTTCTTCCTCTCCTCTCTTCTTTCCCTCATCACTCCAGAGGGAAGAGTATTTTATTGGATACCCTTTTTAAGGAACCAATACTTTTGGACTAATGTATATACTGAAACAGTTATCCATCACACTGAAAAATTCACAGTAGTGAAAAGCTAGATTTTACCTTTTCTATATATTAGAGGACACTGCATGTTAAAATAAACATCATATTTTAATTGGGCAGATGCAGATACAAGACAGAGGAAATTCATTACTAAATATAAGTGAATTTAAAAGTGGGCAAGAAATAAACTGATTAGTTTATCCAAATCCTGAAATAACTAATTTTTATGAGCATTGTTAAAAGATTAAATATAAGATTTTTTCTTGCATTATTGAAGTTAAAAATGCAAAATAGTTATTAATCTTTATTTAACTGGATCAAAGCCTGAGTAAATTATCCTAGACTTAAATGAGTACATTGTCACCATATTAGTTCTAGTAATAAACAAAATGAAAAAAATAACAAATGAGAAAAACTTAAGAAACAAGTAAAAGGATAGTGACAGAAATTTTCCTTTTCCTATTTAAAAAGCATTGCTCCACTATGTGATCACTTTTATATGTAGATAGATAGATAGAAACACTGCAGTAATATGAGGCAAGGTAAAGAAATTCAGAAATTCAGAGCAGACTTTCAGTTTTGCATCCCATCAAGACAAGACGGAAGAAGGCAGAGCTCTTCCTTCTATGTCTGATTTCGCCCTACTGGGGACCCTGAAAAGGGCCTAAAGTCGCCCTGAAGAGGCGATGAAGAAGGAGGGGTGCCTTGTCGATGATGGAGAGATGGCAGTCTCTCCATTCAATCCAAGGAAAGCCTTCTAAACTGGCAGGTGAAATATTGGCCACACCTCTGCGGCTGGCCATTAGCTGTTGACAACCGAAGAACAAAAGCTTTAATTAGCACCTTGTAAACAGCACGTTTGGACTGGGTGATAATATTGATCCTTTCTTTACTATTTTACAACTGAATTTCCTGGGAAAGGCTCCCAAGAAGCTTAAAACCTCCGGATGTGAACGGAAGGAGCATTGTCTTGCCTTTTCTCAGCATGATGATTGAGAATGGGTTAACTCTGTCTCCCTGCCCAATTAAGACTAAGTCTGTCAAACATCGTCCCAGTCATGACGAAGGTGAAGCTATTGATGACAGTCCAACATGTTGGCTCCCATACCCTTGACAGAGGACCTTACGGACACTAAGGGGAAGGCATGGATTCTCCATCATTATGCTGAGAAAAGGCGTTCAGGTAAGACAACGCCCCTTCTCCAGCATGATAGATGGAGAATCCACAAATGGGACATACCAAAGCCGCCCTGTCCCTATGGGAGGGAATCAGTCTGGGCCTGTGTCCCACCTTGAGGGCTTGTGCTTTGGCTGCCCAGAAGTGTTGGGGGCACCGTGCGAAGACTGAAGTGCCAAGTTGTCTGCCATCACAATCGGAGATATCTCAGTGGTATGCTGAGAGGGATCTCAAGTAGAGGAGCAGAGTACTGAACTGTGGCTGTGTGCCACCTCACAGGGATCAACAGGTACTCTATGGCAATGGAGGCTGCAGGACCAACTTAATGAACACTGGCACACCTGTAACGCTCCTGATGGCTGTAATACCAGTTGAAAGCACCTTTGGTGCACTGGACAGGTCTACTGTGGTGGCAAGATCATCTCAGTGATAACGGCCAGCTCACACATAGTTCACTTAGTGGCGGAAAGATCACCTCAGTGATAACCCCAGCTGATCGGCGCTTCCGGGAGAGGGGAGGAGAGCCTGTGCGAGATGCCTGCAGACCATTCTGGCGGCAGCGGCGGCGACGGCGACGGCGGCAGCGGCGGCGGAGACATTCTGTTATTGGACCTGCCGGTGCTGTTTGTTCGGCGGCTGCGCCGTCTTCGGGCCGTTTGGCGGCGGAGAAGACGACCGCTTGCTACTTTATTGACAAGGCTGCCCCTGTGCTGGTTTTGAGCCGCTGCCGGCGACGGAGGCGGTTATGGCGACGGCGTCCTCGGGCTGCTCTGGGCGGTGGAGAGGACGACCATGGCGACAGCGACTCGTTTGGTTCCGGCTGCTTGAGGTGATGGCGGCGACGGTGATGGCGATGGCGGCGTCTTCGAGGCCCGCTGGCCTGTTTTACTGGCAGCGACGATGGCTGTGGCAACGGCGGCGACATAGCGGACTACCAATTTATTTATTAATTTATTTATTAATTCTCCATCTGCCTCCTTTTTTCCCCTTTGGACTGGGACGGACCTGGGCACAAGCCACAGTGGGAGAGTGGCTTGTTTTACATCGGCAGCCCCATAGAGGTGGGAGCTCTATGGGTTCTGCCCCACCCAGGGTGTGCATTTTGGACCATCCCCGGGAGCAGACTCGCGCCCCGTCGTGAGAGGACGGGTTGTGGTCTGCCCCTGGGAGCATCCAACCGAGTGGCAGTAGGTTGGTGGATGGCCCAAATGTTCCACTCCTTACCTTCGAACCTCCTGTTGGATTTTTTAACCATTGGACTGCCCTCTCTGGACTTGTTTGGACTGTATGTACCGATATTCCGATACGGACTTGCTCGCCCTCAGGGGTGCCCCCCTCTCCTGGGTGCGTCCCGCCTTCATTGCTATCCCCAGTCTCGATGAAGGGCCCAATTATTGGGACCCTGAGAGATGGCCGGGTAAGGCCAGGGGCTCTCGATATAAATTTAATAAGAGGCCCCTGGTTAATTTTTTAGTCAAATTTTTTAGGGGGTTAGGGAGGGGGGTGGGGGTAATGGTTGTCTGACTATGGGGGGTGGCCATACAACCGTGTTGCAGGCCAGGCCTGGGTCTGACGGCGTTCGGGGGGAGCGGGTTGTGGTTACATCTGGGGCTCGGGAGCGGGTCGTGGGATTACCGATTCCCACGACACTGGGGTATGGCAGCAGGCGTATGGACAGAGGGCCGTATCGTTACCGGGAGGGCCGTCTCCGCTGTTTGCAAGCGGTGAGGCGCTCCGACCCTCTGGTTCTTCCCCGAGGTGCCGGGAGCGAGGATGTGCAGCCTCCTGAGCTCCGGCTGGTGTACCTGAATGCCAGGTCCGTGGTTAATAAGGCTCCCCTTGTGCGGGATCTGGTGGAGGGTGAGCATGCGGACCTGGCTTGTATCACCGAGACCTGGTTGGGTCCAGAGGGTGGGGTCCCTTTGGTTGACCTTTGCCCACCAGGTTTCCGAGCGTTACACCGGCCTCGGGCTCAAGGTAGGGGCGGGGGAGTGGCGGTTGTTATTAGGGAGACCTTATGTCCGCGGGAGACCACCGTTCCTCAGATAGTCGGGTGTGAGTCTCTCTTTTTGAGGTTTGGTTCGGGGGCGCAGTTGGGCTTGCTGCTGGTGTACGTTTCGCCTAGTCACACAGCGGCAGCCCTGCCCGTGCTACTCGATGTCCTCTCCAGTTTGGTGATTGAGTTCCCCAAACTTCTAGTTTTGGGTGACTTCAATCTGCCATCCCTGGGAGGGTCATCTGAATTAGCCCGGGAGTTCATGGCTTCCATGACGGCCATGGACCTGACGCAGGTAATTTCTGAACCAACTCATGAGGGAGGCCACACCCTTGACTTGGTTTTTTATCTGGACGGTGGTTGGATGATCTTGGTGGGGGCTCTCCATTTATTATGCCCCTGTCATGGACCGATCATCACCTCCTGCGGCTGGTCTTCCGTCTTGCCACCCCCCACTGTGGGGATGCGGAACCAACTAGATGGTACCGCCCCAGACGCTTAATGGACCCTCTCGGGTTCCAGGCAACGCTGGGATCCCCACCTGCCTCCGTCGCTCACAGCTCGGCGGATGCCTTAGTGGAAGCCTGGGAAAGGGCAGCCACTGAGGCACTGGACCGAGTTGTACCCCTGCGGCCCCTGACCCGGTGCAGATCCCATCGAGCTCCATGGTTCTCCGCGGAGCTCCGGGAGATGAAGCGTCGGAAACGGGGCCTAGAGAGCTGCTGGAGGTCCAGCCGATCCGAATCCGACCGGTTGCGGTTAAGAACCTATATTAGGTCTTATCTCGCAGCGATGAGGGCAGCGAGGTGCAATTACTTCTCTGCCCTCATCGCGTCCGCAGATAATCGCCCGGCCGCCCTGTTTAGGGTGACTCGCTCCCTCCTTAATCAGGAGGTGAGGGAGGATCCCTTGCAGGGTCGTGCCGAGGAGTTTGGTCAACATCTGTCGGATAAAATCGCTCGGATTCGGACCGGTTTGGACTCCAGCTGGGCAGAGTCTGACGATCAGGACACGGGTGGTCTTGTCAATGTTATCTGGGAGGAGTTTGATTCTGTGACCCCTGATGAAGTGGACAGGATTATGGGGAGGTTGAGCTCCACCACATGTTTATTGGATCCGTGCCCTTCCTGGCTGGTTTATGCAGCCAGGGAGAGGACACGAGGCTGGTTCCAGGCGGTGATATCTGCTTCTTTGAGTGAGGGTAATTTCCCCACCGTCTTGAAGGAGGCGGTGGTGAGACCTCTCCTCAAGAAGCCTGCCTTGGACCCAGCTGTCTTGAAAAACCTTCGTCCAGTCTCCAACCTTCGCTTTCTTGCGAAGGTTGTTGAGAGTGTGGTGGCGCATCAGCTCCCTCTGGTCAATTCTTGCACACAAAGAGGACATAAAAAGAAATCGTAATGAGACTAAAAATAACCTAGATGATATAAAGGACCAAATCTCAAAGTTGAAGCTACAACTGGAAAGCTCCCAGACAATGACTACAAAGTATGAACAAATAAACCAGAAATCAGAGGGTGAAGGAGATACATACACAAATAAAATACTCCAAGACCTACCTATAACAAAGAAAATACTCCTTTTTCCAAAATACACCTGATGGCAAGGAAGAGATTCTGGAAAATGGAACATAGAGCAGGCAGTGGAAATGTCTAAGGAATGTGGATGGGCAGAATTCCTTTCCAAAAATACTCTACCTAAATTGTCTTTGTCATGCCAAGCAGCTTTCACAAAAATAGAAAGAAAATTCTTGAGTGATTTAATTGCCTTGGCCTGGAAAGCTACTTGGCAAAGAAAGAAAAAGAGAGTTAGACTTAAAAAACAGAGGATTTGATCTATCAGAAGAGGCACTATCTATTTAATTTGAGTATAAGCCGACTCGAGTATAAGCTGAGACCCCTAATTTTACCCCAAAAAACTGGAAAAAGTTATTGACTCGAGTATAAGCCGAGGCTGGGATCCGCCGTTCTGCAAGCCTCCACCGGCGGTGGAGGCTGGATCCGCGCTCTGCAAGCCTCTGCCGCCAGCAGAGGCTGGATCCGCGCTCTGCAAGCCTCTGCCGCCAGCAGAGGCTGGATCCGCCATTTTGCAAGCCTGAATACACAGGAATACCCTGTGTGGCCGCGGCTCTCAGGGAAGCCCTGGCTGTCCGCTTCCTCGCTCCACGCTGCCATTCGGGGCCCACGCGTTCCCCGGGCAAATCGCGGCACCCAGCAGGCAAGGAAACATGCCCGCTCCAGTCGCCCCCCCTTCCCTCAGGAGACGCGAAGCAAGTGACCGCCCGGAGCTTACCGAGGACTTGCGCGCGGCCGAGGCTTCGGTGCTTCCGGGATCGCACGCACCTCTCCCAAGCCGCCGCCATCCGGAGACCTGCCGAAGTTTGGGGAGGTTTGGGGAGGTGCGCGCGCACCTCCCCAAACCTCCCCAAACGTCGGCAGGTGTCCGGACCTCCGGACCACAGCAGGACCTCCGGACCACGGCAGGAAGGGGATCTCTGCCCTAGAGCGAGAGGGGGGAGGGAAAGGGGGGGGAGGAAAGGCCCGATCGCTTTGTGTTACCTGCCGTGAAACCAGTCCTTGCAGGCGTTGCACTCGATCATGAAGCGGGTTACATCGTAGGGCAGCCAGGCAGCGGAAAGAAGCAGGCAGGCAGGGCGCGGAGGTCCGGAGACCTGCCGACGTTTGGGGAGGTTTGGGGAGGTGCGCGCGCACCTCCCCAAACTTCGGCAGGTCTCCGGACGGCGGCGGCTTGGGAGAGGTGCGCGCGATCCCGGAAGCACCAAAGCCTCGGCCGCGCACAAGTCCTCGGTAAGTTCTTTTTTTTTGTTCACTGGAGTATAAGCCGAAGTGGATTTTTCAGCCCAAAAAGTGTGCTGAAAAATTCGGCTTATACTCAAGTATATACGGTACCTGTTTGAATATGATTAAAAGAATGGATGATCCTTAGATATAACTAGATTTTTATAATGGAAGATATGATTTAGATTTAAAATAGCATTTTTTTTCTTTTTTTGATAAGGGAAATTTGAAAATAAGAGGAGAATTGGTATAAATAAATTTTTTTAGCTATATAAATGTAATTAATATTGAGAAAATCATAACTGACAAAGATACTTTAAATATTGATGGGAAATCAAACTTTAATAAGCACAAAAACAGGATATTGACTTATGAATTGATATTAAGCATATTCTCTCATCTCAAACAGTTATTAGTTTTTCCATATTCACATACCATTATTCTTATATTTGTACACTCTTTTCAAAAATTAGGCAGGTAGAGAATCATATCAAGATAAGCAGCCTCAATAATCAGTAGCCAAATTAGCCTAGACATTTGTGAAATATCCCAGGCATAAGTCCCAGAATCATTCTGGAAGCTAACAGGAAACACTAAGAGAGCTGGTGGGATCAGGGCTTTTTTTCCTCATAGAACGCTTTAACACACTGCATTTAAAAGTTGATATCTCCAAAAAGAAAAACAAAAAAACAAAAACCTCACAAAGAAAAATGACAGAAGGGAAAGTCCAAGAAACAGAAATGGTTCATGCAATGGAAAAGTGAACCATGCGCTAGCTCAGAAGAAATAAAGTTTTGGAAACAAAAAAAAAACAGATTTGTTCCAGGTTCAAACAAGTCATATTAAAAAAAATGAAAGACACCAACTCATCCCTAAATGTCAGCTGACGTTATGTGTCAGGAAGTGTTCCCAAAACCACATTAATTCCTTGCATAGATCTTCCATATTCTTTGTACATTTCAGTTAAGAATCTCATCTCTTTCTCTCTCTCACTCTCTCACTCACTCACTTTTCCCATATCTTCTATTTTGAAAATGTTGGAACCATTCATAGCCACACAATTACAATTCCAACTTTTTATAAAAAATAATGAAGGTTTTCACTTTTTCTGAACAAGCATACCTCTACAAGCATAAAAAAGTCAATGTCAGCTAGATAAAGTTAGTTGTCTAATACATTAAAATGAAAAGAGGAATGGATATTCTAGAGCAGACATGTAAAACGCAAGGCCCGGGGGCCGGATCCGGCCCGCGAAGTGGTTTCATGTGGCCTGCGAAGCCATCCTGGAAACAGTGAGGGAATGGCCCCCACTGCCTTGGCCCTGGCCCAGAGACCCTCCTTCTGCCAGAGACCCTCAGATCTGTCCCACTCCTGCCCAGGCCCCCATAGGCACCCTTGATGTGAACGATGTAGAGCTGGCCACGCCCACCCAATAGGCCATACGCACTCTAGCCACACCCACCCAGTAGGCCACACCCACCCTGGCCATACCCACCCGGCCCACTGAGGGCAACCACAATGCTGATGCGGCCCTCAATGAAATTGAGTTTGACACCCCTGTTATAGGCTGTCAGATGTTTATAGAGATGTATATTCTTAGAACTTAGAAAGAGATAGCGCATAGAACTCACAGAAGAAAACGATCTAGTTTTAGAATCTGGTATCACTGGTTGCTAAGCAAGAAAATGCCGTTTATAGCTGAATGTCTAAAATCCTTCATGCTTATCCAATTGTCTACCTTAAATTTAAGGCACTTAATTTATAATGACATAAACAGGCTTTTCAAATGTGGAATTTGAAAATGTGTTCCCAGATACCTAGGAATTCTAGGAATTGCAGTTCCAACAAACTTGGAGTATACCAAATTGAGGAAGCTGCAAACATTGAACGAATTAAGGGGTAATTTTATTGGGGTAACTTACTACTATGAGTCCCCTCAAGCCTTATTATACTGAAGATTGATGTTTATGTAAGGGATGGATCAAAAATGTTGTGAGAGTACATCAAGACTGTTTATACTCTTAGAAGTCCAGCTAAAGCAAACAGGTACCTATATTGTGTAGCAGAGATAGAGAAAGATGTTGGAGGTAGATGGTCACTTTATTTTTATTTTTTTATTTTAATTCCATTTATATCCCGCCCTTCTCCGAAGACTCAGGGCGGCTTAAAAGCTTAGCAGTAGCCTTCATTCTATGTATATGCCTGCTTATTAGGGCTTTCACACACACCCCAAGCGGCATTATTACAAAGTCAGCTTAATTGCCCCCAACAATCTGGGTCCTCATTTTACCTACCTCGGAAGGATGAAAGGCTGAGTCAACCTTGAGCCTGGTGGGATGCGAACCTGCACTAATTGCAGGCAGCTGGTGTTACTTAAGGAGGCATTAGCCCACTGCTCCACCAAGGCTCTTTAGTGACAATGGCAAAGACATCAATTCATACTCTATAGGAGAAGGCAGTGGCAAACTGCTCCTCTGTTTTACCTTAAAAAACTAGACTCTGCCATTGTGACTGACAAAATTATGATGGATATTGGGCCCTTATTGGGTTTGGTGCTGGAGATGCCGGGAGGCCTGACACAGTGCTCCGTGGCTGGGGCATCTTCAGCTGGTGTCAGGGACAGTACCGGAGGCTGTCAGCTGTTCAGTGCCAGAGACCACTGCCACGACGAACACAGCTCTGGGTTGGGGTTTGGAGCAGCTCCGGGTGGGGGCTCAGCATGGGCTGCAGCGTGGCAACTGCAGGGAGGGGAATCCCCATGGCGGCTGTGGGGAGGGGAATCCCCATGGCCTGTGGCTCCAAGCCGCAGGGGCGGGGATGCAAAGGACAGGTGGCGACGCCGTAGCAAGAGGGGGTTCTTACAGACACCAGCATCGCTCCCAGTGACAGCACCTCTGAGTTCCGGCACCTTTTTTTTTTTTAAGAAAAAAAGCACTGGGTGGGATACTTGCATGCCTTTACCATTAATGGAAAAGTCATTTATTTAGACTTTGGGCTGATTCAGTTTATCACAGATATATGAAATACTTTTTTAATTAACGCAGCCAGGACATTCAGATAATTTATTTTGCAAAAGTAACGAGGGAAATAATAGCTTTATGTAACATTTCCCTATAATAGGTAAAGGAGATATAGGCATGACACTAATCCTATTTCAAACTTTTCTGAATTAAAATCAAAGACCAACAAACTACTTGTGGATACTGGTGGTGGAGAGTCAATTCCTCTTACACGTTCAATGCAATCAATGAACAAGTATGAATAAAAAAACAAAAATAAAAAAGAACTAAAGATCAAGGTTAAAATCAAATGAAGATGCTCAATTAAAAAAGATAAATGTGCTGCAATTTAAAGCAAAGTATTTGAGAAACACCCTTGGTATGCTGAGCTCCGAGCCATGATTTTTGAAAAAGGCATGCAAATGCTAGCAAGTCAAGACTTCTCCGAATTATGTTTTCACTAAATATTGTGCTATTTTCCCAGAATAACAGCAAATGACACATGAACTTCATATGAACTATAGGTTATGCAAGGATTTAGCACTGGCATTTTTAATCTAAAAAGTCTGTTCCAGAAAATCAATATGTTTCAGTCACAGTATTCAAATGCAATTTTCTTCATATAATAGTGCTTCTTTCTTTCTGTCTTTCTTCCCTTCTCTTTCTCTGTTTCCCCGGCTCCCCTGCTCTCCTTTTAAAGAAATAATGACTAATTTCCCATTTTTCTATGAAACAAGCAGCTGTGTTATAAGGTAATGGCATCAATAACACATTACATGTAAACAGAAAATGAACAAAAAAAATCATTCAAGGCTCTTTTCAAACCAGTGTGCTTTTCATCAGTGCTATTACTGGTTCCATTCACATTATCGGATTGAACCATGCTGCATAACCAAGGTGCTGACAAGCCTTGATTACTCAATAACTCCTGTATTCCTTTCAGGCAGGTTCACTGAAAGGACAGGAACGCAGGGCCTTCCTGTGGAGCAGACAGCTTTCCACAGAGACTCAAGTCAATGAAACCCAATGCCCTTGCGACTCCAGCACCAAAATGGAGCTTTGCATTTCCTGGTATGTATTTATGACTTTTTTTCCTCCTTTGTTCTCTATTGTTTTAGATAACAATTTATTGTGCAGCAGAGAGGCCAAGCCAAACATTTTAAAAACTCTTTTCATAACACTTGGAAAGGGGCAAACAGCTAAACCAACTCTGCAGTAAATCTGCAGTTGGCTCTTTCCCATGCTGCAGAGTCAACAAATCTGCTTCTCATCCAGGACAAATCCAGACATTGCAATAACAGTGGAAACACAAATTTTGTATCCTAAGCCCCCAGGATCCTCTACTCCACCACCAGAATGTTGATCAGTACAGCTTCTATTCTTGGCACATTGTTTCAGCTGAATTTCCCCTTTTCTTAGTGCATTCTTTTGCAGGTCACCCTTAAATAATAATAAACTATTTAGTTTTTAAATGAAATGCTACTTAAATCTGACACTGGAGAAAAAAGAAATATGAATTTACTTTTCCTTATTGCAAAGTGTTAATGAAAAACAACTCTCCAGCTTGACTCAATGATGTGTCTACTGGTCTCAAACAAAGCAAAGCAGAGCTATTCTGGATATGCTATCAGATGAGCTTAAATCCAGAACTCTTAAATATCCTAATGCAAAAAAAAAAATCACATCTCTGCTATGATAAGGCATATATAACTAAATTAAGCCAATTAAGGTCTAGGAACAGAGTTTGCCTGTCCTTATTCATAATGCACTTTATAGATAGAAAATGTTATACAGTATAAACAACACCAATAACTTTTGTTTAGTTTTGTTTATCAGTGTCATCTTATGGTGCACATTCTCAGTAGCAGCACATGTCACCTGAAATGGTATCCCTGGAATCTCCCCTGGAGATTCATCTTGAGAGTCCCCAAGATGTTCCAAAAATTATTCAAAACTTGTTTTTCTCTGTTTTTGTATAGTCACTTTTAGTCAGTTTAGTTTGTTTAATTTAAAATTGAGTGTTTATTTTTATGGTTAGGCATGTTCCTTTTTTATCAGTTTTTTTTCCTTTTTTTAAAAAAGGTAAACCTTCCAGAATCAATAACAAATTGAGCAATCACAAAATTTGAATGAATGAATGAATGAACAAATGAATGGTGGGTTCATGCAGACAGCTACTAAATTTGGGATACAGATCTTAGAACTATTACCAGCTTCTTTGATTAACACTTATCTATCCATTCTTCAATGTATGCTTCCATGTGACCATCTGATGGTGTCCCTCCATGTGTTATTTTATCAAATACAACTACTTCAACTAATAATACTTTTGTACTGTTTTGTACAATTGAGAAATTGGTAACAAAGAGTTTAGAAATCTATGCTGGGCATGCTAAAATGAGAAAGAACTCCAATCCAAGAACAACTGGAGCTCATTTGCAGTTTTCAAAAGATACTGGTTCTTCAAAGTGCTTTAAGTTGCCATTTTGTTAGTTCAATAGCAGTCAAATGATTACACATTGTAAGGACAAAAGTAATGGAAATATTTTGGCAGAACTAATATACTTATTTTATTTTATTTTATCTTGATTAATTGTATCAATCAAATTCATATGGTTTCCTATCTTACCAAAGGTGATTCTTGGGCAGCATAGAAAACCAGAATAAGCATGACTTTCCTCAAAGCTGGAGATAGTTACAAGAAGAATATATATTCTTCCAGCTCCACTTTCTCACTTTTCTATGGAAGATGATATCAAAATCTTGTAAAATGGATCAAAATGGAAAGTCATTTTAAGATCCATTCTGTTTCCATATCATCAAGAAGAGCTCTTGATAAATGTTATAGAGTATGAGTGTCAAACCCGCTGTGTCACGTGATGTGTCACGACGTATCGCAACTTTTTTCACATTGCCGGAGCTAGGGTGGGTGCGGCCTCTGCATGATGTAACTGGCCTGCGGGCCAGCAGTTTGACACCACTATTATAGAGCAATTTCCTAGGAATTGCTTTTGACATGTCCTTAAATTGGAGCAAAAGACATAAGTTGAATCACTCAGCACTTTAAGTTTCAGTTGAATCTTATTAGTCTGGCTATGAATTTTAAGACTCATTTAGTGTCCTAACTTTCACAGCCATACTTTGTGGATCATTACAGATTATAATGTTATTAGTTATTTGAACGGTTTCATTTTGACTTCTATTGTTATCCCTCAACAATAACTGTCAAAACTGCATTTCATACAAAATATCATTAGTTGAAAGTCAGAAGAAAAGGTTAGGACATAGAGCAAATACATATTCCTCTGGGAGTTGCTGACATACTTCAGAATTTGTTACTTGAAGTTGATTTGTTCCTTGTATTAATATTGAGGACCAGCTGCTATTGTAGAGTTAAGTGAATCTACGTATATTCCCAACAAATCTTGTTTTAAATCATCCAGGTTTGAATAGTGAAACAAAATAGCATTGCAGCAGCATAGAAAATAGAACCAGAAATTAAGACAGCGAAAAGCAGCTTGGAAATCAATACTAAAGCACTGAAAAATGAAAAATCTCAGGTATAAACAAATAATAGGAACTAGTTAATTAAAAAGAGGTTTTTCACTATCTGGACACTGCAAAAAAGAAAGTCTGTCCTGCATTCCTATCACCGTATATACCTCTGACAGTATGGGACAGTCTCACCCCTGCAAATATCACTAGATAGGAAGATCATATGAGAACAGACAGTCTTTTCAGATACTCTTGTTTCAAATTTAAATATGAATTTGGCTTGAAATTTAATGGAAAGCCAATAAAATTCAAATCCTACTTAAATATTGTAGAACTGCAATAGATCCCAGTGTCAATATTCATTCAATCCTTTCAAAAATCACTAAAATCAGTCCTATCAGAACAAAATATTAATGAAAACTGAAATTTACAGTTAGTTAAAACAACTATTTCTCAATCAGTTGTCTTACTGAATTTTCTCATTGGAAACTGGCTCAGGTTTGGGTTCTTCTCTAATTGAGGACAATGTGATTCAGGACAGTCTTATAAAAAACTTCAAAATCTGTTTTTCCAGGGAGGCATCCTTAATGATGGTTATAAGTGGGTACTCAGCACATTGAAACAACATATTAAGACCTGGAAGCCCAACAGGACTAATATGCTTTACCCAGGAATGTTTTTTTTCTGAGAAGCCCCTTTTTAATACCAGTGAGATACTTGCACCACATATGCTTCCAAATTCCAAATAACACTAACTTTAGCACACTTCAACGCTTTCCTCACAACAATATTTATTTGTGTTTATCAAATTTTATACTACCCATCTCACCTAAGTGACTCTTAGTGGTTTCTAATAGAAACAAAAAAGTGATATAAATGCATAAATAAAAAGCAAATATAAAATAAAGCTAAGAACTAAGTTAAAATTAGAATATTAAAGATTAAAAAAGGAAGCCCTCTGTGATGACTCAAGACATGGCACAGAGGCAACACAGTCAGCTGACAGTTCAAACTGCCCCTTTATTGCTCCCAATGTTCCCCAAATGCTCCTACATTTCTGGCAAGTCCCAGAGCAAAGTGACCACAAACACACACATACACACACACATCTCCAGCAGCCTCTGGCTGCAAGTAGTCCAACACAAAGCTGTGAGCACAACGGCTGCCAAAATAAGAAATCCACCAGGACAAGGGATTAAATCAATTAGTCCAGGAAGCAAAGGAAGAAGGCAATTAATCCAGAAAGCAAGAAATAAAGCAAGAAGTCCAGGAAATGTCCAACATCAGCAACGGCATACAACCCTTCATGAATTCAGTGTTTGTTTCCAACAAATGCCCCTCCCCACACCATCTCCTTAAATCTTAGTCCCCAGGTGTGCCTTGTGAAGATGGGGTAGTGACCCGAGTAGTTTGGTCAGCCTGCGCTGCTCCCGCCTTCTCTCCACTCTCCATGCTCGAGTATCAGGAGTGGGTGGTCCTTGCTCATTGCATGAGTTCTGTTTCTCATGTTCACTGCTTAGCCTCTCTTGGTCAATCTGCCCATTGTTCCCTGCCTTCAAGCCATCCCAATCCTGAAAGGCCCTGGCCTTCCTCAGCCTGCTCCCCCCCCACCCCCTATTCCTCTGAAGCCAACGAGGCTTCCCCCTCAATCTCCATCAGCTCCAGCTCAGGCTCATCTTCCTCCACAGAGTCAGGCTCTGACAGGGGCATGACATTCTCATGTCACCAAACACAATTCTATAATGCATACAACTCTTCGACTCTCATACCAGTTGGCAAAGCCAGGTCTTAATAATATTTTGGAAGGTCAGAAGAGTGGGGGCCTGCCTCACCTATAGAGGCACGATTTTTCAAAGTACTGGATCTCTTCCAAGATCCCAGCAGGCAAAATTCTTTAATTGATGGGATCTGCAACATACCCACCTTGCCTGACCAGATGTGATAGAAAGATGTAATTGGGATGAGACAGTTGCTCAGGTAATCTGGTGCCATGCTAATAAGCTAATAACTAATACCTTGAACTGAACCTGGAAGCAAACTGTCACTCAATGCAGCTTATGTAGTAGACAAGTTACACAGCTTGGCAGACACCCCAAACTGCTCACCCTGCCAATTCTGCACCAACTGTAGCTTCTGCATACTCTTCAAGGATAACCCTATATAGAGCGCATTGCAATAATCCATTCAAAAGATGACCAAGCTATTAGTGATTGATGTCTTGATTCAAGAAATTATGGAACTGGCCCACAGCATGAAGTTGAGCAAAGGTCCTTCTAGACACACTTGCCATCTGTTCCTCAAGCAAGAGTTAGGAGTCCAGGAGGAACTCCAGATTATGTACCAGGTCTGTCTGGGGCAGTGTAAACCCCACCCAGATCAAAGATGGTAAACTTCTGTATACAATGGATTCTCCTACCCACAACCCTTCCATCATACCAGGATTCAGTAGAAGTCTATTGTTCCCCATCCAGACCCCAGACCACCAGGTACCATGAAAGCAAATCCACAACATCATTTATTTTGCCCAGGATTCAAGGAGTGCAGTGACTCATGTGGTTAGGATGTTGGGTTGCCAATCAACAATCCTATGTTTGAGACCCGACTGCTGCTGCAAGTTGGAGGGGTCCATCATTCCCTCCAACTCCTGATAACCTGTTAGTATGAAAGTGAATAATCATAATTAGATAGATAGGTATCACTTCAGTGGGCGCACTATCAGGGACAGGAAAGGAGCTGCCAACCAAACATCTCCTAGTCAATGGTGATGTCACCAGCTAATCCTTTCAATCTGGAAGTGCTCTGATGCTTTTGATACAAATGCAAGTAAGACAGAGGTATATACTGGATATCATCAACATAAGGATGCTACCCCATCCTGTGGAGACAGAGCCTCTCACCCAACAGTTCAATATAGATATTAAAAAAGAGCAAAGAGAAAGAGCTAAACAAGGAGCTTCCAGTAGAGTAAATGAAATTAAGAATGAAAATATTTTTGGTGAGAAATGAAATAATTTGCAAAAGAATTAAAAGAAGGAAATGTTTGGAGTATTTAAGGAATGATAGTGATATGAAAGAGTGGAACTTAAATAAATGCTACAAATGTTAGACTACAAGCACAAAAAAGGTGAAAAGGAAATACATTATGTGAGAATGGCAAAACTGAAGTATAAATGTAAAACAGAGAAATATTAAAGTGTGAATGTGCTTTGCTTATGGAGTAATTGTGTGACTTGATTAAAGTTGTATGAAGACTACATCAAGGCCTGATGGTTATACCTTGTGTAATAGGAAAGGTAGCAAGAAGGGATACAAAAACTGTGCAGCAATTAGGCTGAGAAAATATTTTGCAGAAGTTTGATTGAAAGGATATGGGAGATAACAGTGAGAAAAAATTGAAAATTACATGAAAAGAAAAAACAGACTAAGTAGAGGAACTTGTATTATCTTGATAAATTCTTTACTGAAAGTCAGGAAATGGATGAGAAATTTTAAGTCACTGAAATACTGATAAAACCTATGTGTAGAATATGCATTATGGTGTGAAATGAATATTTGTGAATAAATGAATGGAAAATATCTGCAACAGTCTGTTTTATTACATGGAAGTAAGAGCTGGGTAGCAGAATATAAAAGTAATCTGCATTCATTTTATATTATTTTTTATTTACTTAATTAAATGTATTAAATTTAGACAATTCCAGATGATTGCGTGGCCCACAGTATAAAAGCGAAGATCAAATCATAAAACAAATATCTAAAGGAAAAAGAATGAAAAGAAAAAGGAAACCGAGAAAGACGGTGAATGAAATTAACAAGATTTTTTTTAAAAAAACCCTATGTGATATAAAAGTCACATAAATAATTATGGTACCTTTTTTCAACTTCTGAAGAAGGGTTATTGACTTAGAACCAGTAATCAGTATGTAGTTTCAGGACAACAATTGCCCCTCCATATATATACCAAATAACAAGTGTTCAGGTTGAAAATCCTATCAAGAAGAGATTCTCAAATGGCCTCTCTTCTTCAGAAGACTACAAAAGTACTTTTAATTCTGCATTCAACTAATTTCACTTTTAGTATTATATTATATTAAATGGTTAAACAAATCAATTTGAAAACATGGTTACTTCAATAAAGCAGAGGTGAAACACATGGCACTGAATTACGGTGAATGAAATTAAGACGGTGAATGAAATTAACAAGATTTTTTTTAAAAAAAACCTATGTGATATAAAAGTCACATAAATAATTATGGTACCTTTTTTCAACTTCTGAAGAAGGGCTATTGACTTAGAACCAGTAATCAGTATGTAGTTTCAGGACAACAATTGCCCCTCCATATATATACCAAATAACAAGTGTTCAGGTTGAAAATCCTATCAAGAAGAGATTCTCAAATGGCCTCTCTTCTTCAGAAGACTACAAAAGTACTTTTAATTCTGCATTCAACTAATTTCAGTTTTAGTATTATATTATATTAAATGGTTAAACAAATCAATTTGAAAACATGGTTACTTCAATAAAGAAGAGGTGAAACACATGACATTGAATTACAATGAATTTAATGAAAATGAAACAGGAATATCTTCCTACCATGTTCCTGGAGGAGCAAACTTACAGTCTGTTCATATTTAAAATAAGTTGGTGTTCATTACATCTGAATGTGATCATTATGCTGCCTATATGTGCTACACTTAAAAGCTAAAAACAAAGTGAGATTTTTCTTAGAATATCTATTCATTTATTTTACAGTACAAAATATATCTTCCCATTATATAAATGTATTTCCAATTGTTTCGCCTTAATTGGATTGTGAATCAAGCTCTAACTGTCTCCGTGACTGAATGGGGCCACCAAAACCAGCTGTATATATTTGTCTGTAAGAAAAAAGGAAAAGGAAAAAATGCTAAAAAAAAAGTCTTGAGTATGATTAAAGGTATACTGTGCATGCTGAACAATATGTACAGGAAAATAGTATAAAGGCAATGGGCAATGATTTATTGGTGGAACTTCAAAGTCGGAGAAAATAAAAGTGGTTGTATAATAAAGAAAATGCACTTATATCAGGAATAAATATACCACAAGCTTTTAGAAAACAGTAAAAATTGAATGCTTTTATAGAGCATGACACAAATAGGTTATACAACAAGTGCAGTATTTTTATATCAGTTCAAATAAATAATATATACAGCTTACTTTTAGATAATGGTATAGATTCAACAATCCTTTGTCCCATAGCTGAAAAGGAAAAAAATGTATTAGAAAAGATGAATCATTTCTTGGAAATCTCTCAAGGTAAACAGATTTTAAAAATGTTTATATTTCCCCTCTCCTAATGCACATGGACCCACTTAAGAGCAAAAAATTGCCTGTTAAACACTAGATGTGATCAAGTTCATCTCTCATTTGAACATGTAACAGAAAAATGAAAATAAATAAGTAAACCATCTCAGAGAAAGAAATGATCATATAACATTTATCTTTATGAATAATTAATATATCAATTAATTCTATATAATTATTAATTCCCTTCATGGATTACTGCCTTGTCGTGGTGAAGGGGCTTGCGTAATTCAATGAAGCTATGAGCTATGCTGTACAGGGCCACCCAAGACGGAAAGGTCATAGCAGAGAGTTCTGACAAAACGTGATCTACTGGAGAAGGAAATGGCAACCCACTCCAGTATCTTTGCCATGAAAACCCTATGGACAGTACCAAAAGGCAAAATGATATGACGCTGGAAGATGAGCCCCTCAGGTCGGAAGGCATCCAATATGCTACTGGGGAAGAGCAGAGGGCTAGTACTAGTAGTGCCAGAAAGAATGAAGCCAAAGCCGAAAGGACGCTCAGCTGTGGATGTGTCTGGTGGTGAAAGGAAAGTCTGATAAAGATTTTTTCTCCATAGGAACCTGGAATGTAAGATCCATGAATCAAGGCAAGCTGGACGTGGTCAAACAAGAGATGACAAGACTGAACATTGACATCTTAGGTATCAGCGAACTAAAATGGACAGGAATGGGTGAATTTAATTCAGATGACCATCAGGTATACTACTGCGGGCAAGAATCCCTCAGAAGAAATGGAGTAGCCTTCACAGTCAATAAAAGAGTAGGAAAAGCAATACTGGGATACAATCCTCAAAATGACAGAATGATCTCAGTTCGAATCCAAGGCAAACCATTCAATATCACAGTAGTTCAAGTCTATGCCCCAACCACCAGTGCTGAAGAGGATGAAATTGACCAGTTCTATGAAGCCCTACAGCACCTTATAGAACTAACACCAAAAAATGATGTCCTTATCATCATGGGGGATTGGAATGCTAAAGTAGGAAGCCAAAAGATAACTGGAATAACAGGCAAGTTTGGCCTTGGAGTACAAAATGAAGCAGGGCACAGGCTGATAGAATTTTGTCAAGAGAATACGATGGTCATAGCAAACACTCTTTTCCAACAACCCAAGAGACGGCTCTACACATGGACATCACCAGACGGTCAACACAGAAATCAGATTGACTATATGCTTTGCAGCCAAAGATGGAGAAGCTCTATACAGTCAGTAAAAACAAGACCAGGAGCTGACTGTGGCTCAGACCATGAGCTTCTCATTGCAAAGTTTAGGCTTAAACTGAAGAAAGTAGGAAAAAGCACTAGGCCACTCAGGTATGAATTAAATCATATCCCTGTTGAATATACAGTAGAGGTGACAAATAGATTTAAGGAATTAGATCTGATAGACAGAGTGCCTGAAGAACTATGGACAGAGGTTCGCAACATTGTACAAGAGGTAGCAACCAAAACCATCCGAAAGAAAAAGAAATACAAGAAAGCAAAATGGCTGTCTGAGGAAGCTTTGCAAATAGCTGAGGAAAGGAGGGAAGCGAAAGGCAAGGGAGAAAAAGAAAGATACGCCCAATTGAATGCAGAATTCCAGAGAATAGCTAGGAGAGATAAGTGTTCTTAAATGAACAGTGCAAACAAATAGAAGAAAACAATAAAATAGGGAGGACCAGAGATCTTTTCAAGAAAATTGGAGAAATGAAGGGAACGTTTCATGCAAAAATGGGCATGATAAAGGACCAAAATGGCAGGGTCCTAACAGAGGCAGAAGAGATTAAGAAGAGGTGGCAAAATTACACAGAAGAACTATACAAGAATGAGCTTAATGTCCCTGATATTCACAGTGAGGTGGTTACTGACCTCGAGCCAGACATCCTAGAATGTGAAGTGAAGTGGGCCTTAGAAAAGCTGAGCAACAACAATGCTAGTGGAGGTGACAGTATTCCAGCTGAGCTATTCAAAATCTTAAAAGGCGATGCAGTAAAAGTGCTACACTCAATTTGCCGGCAAATTTGGAAAACTCAACAGTGGCCACAGGATTGGAAAAGATCAGTTTACATTCCAATTCCAAAGAAAGGCAGTGCCAAAGAATGTTCAAACTATCGCACCATTGCACTCATTTCTCATGCTAGTAAAGTTATGCTTAAAATCCTACAAGCTAGACTCCAGCAGTATGTGGACCGAGAACTACCAGAAGTACAGGCAGGATTTCAAAGAGGTAGAGAACTAGAGATCAAATTGCCAACATACATTGGATCATGGAGAAAGCTAGGGAGTTCCAGAAAAACATCTACTTCTGCTTCATTGACTATGCTAAAGCCTTTGATTGTGTGGATCATAACAAACTGTGGCAAGTTCTTAAAGAGATGGGCGTACCAGACCATCTTATTTGTCTCTTGAGAAACCTATATGTGGGCCAAGAAGCAACAGTGAAAACTGGACACGGAACCACTGATTGGTTCAAAATTGGGAAAGGAGTCCGGCAAGGCTGTATACTGTCGCCCTGCCTATTTAACTTATATGCAGAGCGCATCATGAGAAAGGCAGGATTAGAGGAATCAAAAGTTGGAGTTAAGATTGCCAGAAGAAATATCAACAACCTAAGATATGCAGATGATACCACTCTAATGGCAGAAAGTGAAGAAGAACTAAAGAGCCTCTTGTTGCGGGTGAAGAAGGAGAGTGCAAAAGGTGGGTTGAAACTTAACATTAAGAAAACCAAGATCATGGCATCTGGCCCTCTCAATTCCTGGCAAATAGATGGGGAAGAAATGGAGGTAGTGACAGATTTTATTTTCCTGGGCTCCAAGATCACTGCAGATGGGGACTGTAGCCAAGAAATTAAAAGATGCTTGCTCCTTGGGAGGCAAGCCATGACAAATCTAGACAGCACACTAAAAAGCAGAGACATCACCCTGTCAACAAAAGTGAGTATAGTCAAGGCTATGGTCTTCCCAGTTGCAATGTATGGCAGTGAAAGTTGGACCATAAGAAAGGCTGAACGCCAAAGAATTGAGGCCTTTGAACTATGGTGCTGGAGAAGACTCCTGTGAGTCCCTTGGACTGCAAGGCGATCAAACCGGTCAGTCCTAGAGGAGATCAACCCTGACTGCTCTTTAGAAGGCCAGATCCTGAAGCTAAAACTCAAATACTTTGGCCACCTAATGAGAAGGAAGGACTCACTGGAGAAGAGCCTAATGCTGGGAAAGATTGAAGGCAATAGAAGAAGGGGACGACAGAGAATGAGGTGGCTGGATGGAGTCACTGAAGCAGTAGGCGTGAGCTTAAATGGACTCCAGAGGACAGGAGGCCTGGAGGAACATTGTCCATAGGGTCGCGATGGGTCGGACACGACTTCACAGCTAACAACAACAAAATGAAAATAGAAGCAAACATTTCTCCTCTCAACCTCAAGGCTATTCTGGAGAAGGGAAGAGAAGGCTCATGCCTAGAAATATATTCACATAAGCTATGATATAATACCATGATAACTAGCAGCATCTAGATCAGAGATGTCAAACTTGCAATGTCACATGACATCACGCGACGCATCGGAACTTTTCCCACATTGCCTGCAATGGGGTGGGCATGGTTTCATTATGACACGTCTGGCCTACAGGCTGGCAATTTGACACCCCTGATGTAGGTTATCTTAAGATCTTGAAAAAGCAAAGTAGGATCAGACGTGGTAAAGAGGTATTTGGGGAAATAAGACTCAAAAATGCAAGTACTGGCCAAATTGGAAATGCAAGACCAAAACAAATATTTGAACTGATAATTTAAGCCCCAGAAGCTGACCTGACTTGAAATAGATTTTTTTTTACAATTCATCATAGCATTTAATGTCTGAATGTAATCAGTAAGATCATATCCTACTTAAGAATTTCACTAGTTGTTCATTCTAGAAACTACTTGAATCCTGGAAAAGAGAATATTTCAGTAATTGTTGCTTATTGTATGTTTGATTTTCTTTGAAGTAATATTATTTATAGTCTACTTTCTAATTTTTACAACGAAAGGTTAAAACCTCTTATAATAACTATACCTCAAAGATTTTTCCCTTATCTTTGCACCCTGTGAGAAAGTAACAGAAAAACAAAGTATTTTGAAATGCCTTTAAGCAAAATCTTGTCTTACAATCAATGATCTCTAACTCCCTCTCTTGCATAAAAGACTCTGGCCTACTTTCATTGCATTCTTTCCTGACTTTTTGATAGCTTGATAAAACTAAGGATATTTTTTCCCATTCTGGTTTTATACATCACAAATACCCATGCTCTTGTCTGCAGTGACATGAAGCCAAAAGAAGACTTGGTTTATTTTGCCTGCTTTCTGTTATTGAAATTGTCTGTTTGAATGTGAGCCAAACTCAAGGCAAAGGAGGTGTTATGACAGGGCAACCAAGAGCAAGCTATTTCATTGACTGCATTTTAGTAGCTATTTTTGTGATTCATCAGTCTCCAAGTAACTGGTTTCAGTACATCTTGATTAGGGTAAGAGGAGAAAGAGGTGCCAACTCAGGTAACAAACTGCCTTTGAACACTTCTGGCTGAGTTTTTTGTGATAGGAGAGATTTGCTCCAAAACACAAAAGAAAGAATGCAGAAATATTAAAAATGTGTATTTAATTTCAGAAAAGGAGAAATAAGTAAGTACAGATTATGCTGCCTCTGGCATTCCCTGTTCAATATGGAGTTTACACATTAGAGGCATAGCTTAGCTGGGAGGAAAACACTTAACAGAAGGCTATAGGAAAGGAAGCAGGAGAATTGATTCTTCATTTGCATATCTTCCTCTTATTTTATTTTAAGCCCTCAACCCTTCTTTTAAAGTAATTGGGGCATGGAGAATTCAAGGATATGCTATGACAATGTTCACTTTGGCCCTAAGAAAACTTCAAACCAAAAGCCTTCAAATATCAGGGAGCACATTGGGAGGTGGTGGGGGGGCGGCGAGAAATGGGTAGAGAAATAATGATGATGGTGGTGGTGGTGATGATGATGTAGCCAAAATCTCCATTACAAGGCAAGAATATGGATAACCAAACACAAAAAGCTTTGTGAAAGATGGAGTGATCAAAGAAGTTAAAGATTAATATTCCACACTGAGAACAAAAGGATGCTATTTTGTGGTCCTGTGCTTATTCCTTTGAATATAAACATTGTTCTGAGAACCATTTTTTCTTTAAACAATCTTTAAAGGATAATAAATTAGGCCCTGGACAACCATACAAGCTGCTACTAGATGTGAATGTGAATGTGTCTGTAGAAAAGGCTGACTTTCAATCAAAGTCCATTGAAAGAATAGTTGGATTTTCTAAAGAAGCATGTTGTGCCTATTAAGAAACTTACAAAAGGGGCTATTTTCTTGATTTATGTTTGGTTGCTATAGTGATCTTGCAATATAGACAGACAGATGAAGCCTTCATTTAACAATTGCATAGGGTTTCCCTCACTACATTCAGAAGGCATACAGCTACAGTAGATAAAGTATATTGTGCAAGTATATTGTACCTATAATATATCCTAAATTAGCTTTAAACACTCTCAAAACTAGCTATGAATAAATAAAATTAATTCAGGCCCTTGTACTTTGAACATTTTCACACAGTTTTGTTTTGTTATCTTCTTCCTTCTCTCAAAAGTATGTCCATTTCATTTGGGTTTAGAACCAGGGTTGAACTTGATTAGTGTTTGGATGAATGGCCTTAAGGAAATCCCAAAACGGAAGCAAATTTTAAAAAAATCATCCAGAAAGAAGGCAATGGCAAATCACATGTCTCTTATTCCCAATAAAATCCTATGGAAGCATCCATGTAGTCATCAGGACTGATTTAAATAACAAAACAAAAGTCTTGCCTCAAGGATTAAAGCGGATTTCCCAGTAAAGGCCAACTGATCACCTGGAGCTATATAGAAAGTCTAGGCAGGATAGTTACAAAAATATGTAACAGCAGGAATGGCAATCTAGATTGTCTTCAAGCACCAACTAGCCTTTACCTCTGGGGCAAAGTCTGGAGAACTGCAAACCAAGAATCTGCAATTATCATGTTGTGGCAGCTGATGGACACAGAGCAATTATACTCAATTAAATATATGATACAACATTATTTCTGTACATTTTTTTTAAAAAAAGACTTAATAAAGATTAACTAGCTAGCCATGAACACTGTTACTGATATTTACTATAATTCTCCCTTAATCTTTCCTGTAACAAAATTATGTGTATTACTAAATTAGTTTTGCAAGTTACAATTGCAGTATTAAAAACGCTTAAAGGATAATGCCATTGGATGCGTAAGATCTCAAAGCATACAGATAAAAGGTAGAATCCTACAAAAGAAAGAACCCTACAAGCACATTTAACAATATTCTTCCTTTAGACTTGAAGATATGACTCTGTAAGAGATGGCAGCGCCCTTTTCCCAAAAGGGGAGAACAGAAGTGAGTTAATCTTAAAATATGGCAATGGATGATTATGTATTAAGACATTCCCAAATTAGAACAAAATATTTATACAATATGCAAAACTGAATAAAATACATTGTCAGGCTTCCTTAAAATGAATTCACAAGAGAAAAAGGTAGTTAATTAGTTTTGATTACTGTGTTCCAAAATCAGTTCAGGTTCTTTCATGTCCACTCTGTGTCTAGCTGATGTGTATAGAACACTATAATGTTACATTATCAAGGTTGCCTTTCTGATTAAGCACATGCTTTTATTACCATTTTATCTTTTTTTCTCAAGTCTTTTTTCTCAAGACTATTATTGAAACATTACTTGTGAAGAACTAAAATGAACAAATCAATATTGGAATTTGGGTTTTATTCTATGCTACAATATTACCAAGATCACCTGACATCGAAGCTCAAACAGGATTTGGCTACATTGATTTTTTTTATATTCTAAGCTACCATGCTGCTGATGTTTGTGAACAGCTATATATCAAGTCACATGTAATTTTTTATTAGAAACTGCTGTTTGTTTGAAATTTAATCCTTTTTATAAGAGTAGACATCCTGTGGTTTTATGTTACTAGTTGAACTAGCTCCTTGTAACAGGCACAGTAAGTTATAGTTCAATATTTGTCAATTTTTCCTGGAAGTATACCAATTATGTATTCTTCTAGTGATTTTAGACTTGTCTGCCATTTTGGTATCTAGCCTAGATTTCAAACTAGGACCCATAACACTAATATTGCCGGTGGAATCAATTGCCGGTGGAGCTCCGGATGGCACCAGACCTTCGAACTTTCCGTCGGGGCCTGAAGACCCATCTGTTCGAATTAGCTGGTCTGGCCTGATGGGGGATTATGGGCTTTTAATTGTTTTTAATCTGTACTTCTGTTTTAATTGGGCATGGATTTAATTCTTTTTAATTTTTGTATAGTGTTTCTTATGTATGCCCTGTGAACCGCCCTGAGTCCCACCAAGGAGAAGGGCGGTATATAAATCAAATAAACTATAAACTATAAACTATAAACTATAACTATAATATGCAAAATATTGCTTTGCTCACCTGATTTTAACTGAGAATTATGAACTAGGTCAGTTCAACCAAAGCACCAGTTCTACTTAGGGCCTTATTTCCAAGAATGCAGTCCAATGCATTGGAAGTATGCCCATCTTATCAGAATAAAACTGTTGAGAAATTAATGAAGTTTAAGTAGTTTGTCATTATTCTGAAGTTTTTATTCCTGGCTGTCATTTTTTCTTGTTTAAATTATATGTTGAATTTTATAGTGTGTTAATTTTAAATTCTGTTCACCATCCATAACCATTTTGGTGATATATCAAAGGTGGTATATATTATCCTAGGAGTTCAGACTGGATGGTAAGTGGTATTGCCCTCTAGTAAATGGATGTTTAAGTCAACATAGTGGCTATTTTTTCAGAATGCCCAAAACATGCTTTTAAATTTCAAATTTGCCTGGATATTCAAAAAATACTGAAGATCCTTTCTGCATAAAGTATAAGTAAAGCAGGGTTCAAGATCGTGCTGATGGCTGTAAGTATCTTAAAATAAATGTAAGTTCTCTTAGCTAACAGTTTGGAAGTTAGAGATAAAAGTAGAGCCGTGTGTATAGTTCACTTTCTTCAAGTTAAATTCTCCAGGCATTCAAACATATATTTTAAACAGCTAAAATTAAATTTTAAACAGGAACAAGAAGTTGTAACAAAATGCACTTCTGGAAAAAAAACCCAGCCTGAGAATTTGGGAAGACCCTATTTAATAGCCTTGGAGCATTCAATGTGACTTTGTGCAAATCATTATCTCCTAACAAACATTAGAGATTTGGTACAAATATAAAAATGAGAAAGGGAAGTAGGTAAAAGGAGAGAGCCACATATACTGATTTTAGCTCTTACAATAAGTTGGGATAAAAATGGAGTGTTAATACAAATTATATATAATACAAATTAATATATAATTATTAAAAATGTGTTTAATATACAGATTACTATGTTTACATTGTCAATACACAAGTGATAATTTACCTTGCTTCCCTGATTTGCAGTCTTGAATGATGTAAGGTAGGCCTTTAGCCAGCATGGAGCTATGTTTAGATTTTACCTAATGATTCAGATTATGATGCAATATTCCACTGATACACCAATGATAAAAATTGGGACTAAGGGTTGAATCCATGAAATTCAGAGTTGCCCAGTAATCTACATATTACTAAAATTCTTGGGTCTGTTTGCCTGTTTATAACCTTCAGTTGTGTAAAATGTTCCATCACAATTTTTAAATCAACTTACCTCAAATGACCTAACTTGAGAATGTGTCCAAAATCTGGGACTTGTGATTACTGTGGGATTGAAATTTAGCAAAGTTGTAGCCACTTAATGCTGCAATGCTGCCACATTGTTACGGTCAGGTCAATCAGATGGTTGTTATTTAATGTTGCCTGCCAACTTCCTACAAGAAAAATCAATGGGGAAGCCAGCAGGAAATTGGAAATCAGTTCTGCTCCCACTGTGCCTTTGGAAATAGCAATAACATTTAGGCTTATATATCACCTCATAGTGTTTTACAACATTATCTAGGCGGTTTACAAAATATAAGCATTATTTGCATATTGCCCAACAATCTTGTCCTCATTTTACCAACCTTGAGGCTCATCAGGATCGAACTACAAGCTGTGGGCAGAGTTTGCCTACAATACTGCATTTTAACCACTTTGCCACCACAGTGACATTAGTCATTTTCTTTCTCTGCTTGTCTACAAGTTGTCTTGTTGAGAGATAAAAATGAAATAAATAATAATTGTGGCTTTACATACTTCAATTTTATATCTCTCTATATATCTATATCTATATATCTGTATCTCTCTCTCTCTCTCTCTCTCTCTCTCTCTCTATATATATATATATATATATATATATATATATATATATATATATATATATATGTGTGTGTGTGTGTGTGTGTGTGTGTGTGTGTGTGTGTGTGTGTGTGTGTGTAAATTTTTTGGCTTGCTAACAAAGAATAAAGGGAGACCGATATGATCATTTCAAACTTGTTCTCATCAGTCAGCCATACCCTTCTGAGATTCGAACCTGGGCCGACTGCGTCTTAAGCAGTTGTTTTAACCCCTAGGCCACAGGCGCTCTCTCTCTCTCTCTCTCTCTCTCTCTCTCTCTCTCTCTCTCTCTCTCTCTCTCTCTCTCTCTCTCTCTCTCTTTGTTAGCTGAGAAGCAAGGAAGATATGTGTTAAATGTTTGTTAAGCATTCAGAATGCACTTGCTTAGTCCCAGACACGGGACAAATCTTATTTCCTGTTTCAGCCTAGCCCAAGGCCATCTACAGGTAGTAGCCACAGCAGTGGCAGCTCATATTTGTGTAAATTTTTTGGCTTGCTAACAAAGAATAAAGGGAGACCGATATGATCATTTCAAATTTATTTGTTCTCATCAGTCAGCCATACCCTTCTGAGATTTGAACCTGGGCCGACTGCGTCTTAAGCAGTTGTTGCCTTGGGCTAGGCTGAAACAGGAAATAAGATTTGTCCCGTGTCTGGGACTAAGCAAGTGTATTCTGAATACTTAACAAACATTTAACATACATACATACATACATACATACATACATACATACATATATATATATAAAATGATTTTTTTTAAAACATACATTGGAAAGGAATTTATGTCTGTTATGAAATATTATTGATCATATACATATACATATACATATACATATACATATACATATATGTATATGATCAATAATATTTCATAACAGACATAAATTCCTTTCCAATGTATGTTTTTTAAAAAATCATTTATCATTTATTTCTTATTAAGCTTTCCAAAGTTTTGTTAATTTAGGTCACTTAATGGCAGGAGATTAAAGAAATCCTTCCTCTAAAGATTTAGAAAACGTTGTTAGCATTTACTTTATAAACATTGTTCAACTAGATGACCCATTAGTCTGACTCAGTAACTTCGAATGAGGCTATAAATGGACAACTTGAAAAAATGGAGTGTCTTCAGAAATTATTTTTCATCCTTATCTTTTTAGTTGTGAAACCTTTAATACCATTAATGCACAGCTGGTATAAATCATGATTCGTGTAGTCTTCAGAGCTCCCAGGAGTTTTATTCAAGGCAGCCTTCTCTAACACAAAGACTGACAACTATGCTTGTTTAGCACAGTTGTTTTTGAATAGGTATGTATGCTTGATTCAACAGAGGACACAGAAATGATATTGCAAAACCATAATAAAGGTAAAAGGTAAAGGTTCCCCCGCACATGCGTGCTAGTCGTTTCCGACTCTAGGGGCCGGTGCTCATCTCCGTTTCAAAGCCGAAGAGCCAGCGCTTGTCCGAGGACGTCTCCGTGGTCATGTGGCCGGCATGACTAGACGCCAAAGGCGCACGGAACGCTGTTACCTTCCCACCGGAGTGGTCCCTATTTTTCTACTTGCATTTTTACGTGCTTTCAAACTGCTAGGTTTGGCAGAAGCTGGGATGAGTAACAGGCGCTCACTCTGTTACACGGCACTCGGGATTCGACCTGCCAAACTGCCGACCTTCTGATCCACAAGCTCAGCGTCCTAACCCACTGAGCCACCGCGTCCCTTAAAACCATAATAGCACATGACAAATCAAGGTTCCTATAAGTTATATAAACCAACCAAAAAGTTTTATTAACTGCAGTATATAGTGCCTTGGAGCATTTTAGAGAAAGAGACAGGGGCACTAAACCAAAATATGATTGGTTCTGAAGTAGCATCTTGTAAATTCAGCCACCACTGTTTGTAAGCATGATTAATAGTTTAATGCTAATATGAATTCAGGCAACTGTGTCTTACACAATAAAGCCACTAAATGTATCTTAGTGCAATATATAAACTAGATAACTGGCAGGAAGTTACAAGGAGGTCCTCACTTAACAACTGAGAATCACATTTAATGATGGCAATGAGAATTGCTGGGATTGTAATTGCTAAGTGATGCAGTCATGTAACATCACTGCTTAGTAATGGAAATTACCATAGTTAACTGAGGACTATATGTAGTTTGCAAATAATTTCTTACTTACAACTCATTAGAGCAGGGGTGTCAAACTACTGGCTCATGGGCCGGATGCGTCATGCCGAAACTGTGCTCACCCCATTGCCGGCAATGGAGAAAAAAAGATGATACGTCGCAACACGTCATGTAACATTGCAAGTTTGACACCCTTGCTTTAGAGAGACCTCTGGTGAGCAAAAACTGGGTGAAAGGACAGGTAAATTTAATGCCCAGGTTCATGGCACATAAAGGCAAAAATGACCCTCAAAGAGACATGGTTCAACTAAAGCAACCATGGCCCCAACTGGTTCAAAGCAAGGCAGGGGCAAAAGCAGCTCCTGCAGGTCTGAAGCAAGGTGAATGAAAACATGACTCCAACAGGTTCAAAGCAAGTCAAAGGCAAATGTGACTCCAATAAGTTTGAAGCAGGACATTGTTCATGTTCATTACGGATATTTCTCCATATACAAAAGTAATGGGGCTTGCCATTATGGTTGTATGCTGTATCAATCATAAAATGGATTATAATTTTATAATCTTTTTTTGCAATGATCAACTGAATCATTGTGGTTTGTTTGGTCTAGTGGTTAAGACACCAGGCTAGAAAGTGGGAGTTCAAGTCCTGCCTTAGCCATGAAAACCAGCTGGGAGACCTTGGACCAGTCAGTTGCTCCATCCACCTCACATGTTCATTGTGGGGAAAATAGGAGGAGGAAGGTGTTTCAGGTATGGCTTAGGCCCGGGATATTTGCAGGACCGTCTGCTGCCAGGAACGACTTCCCATCGCCCAGTGCACTCACACAGGGAGGGCCTCCTCAGGTTGCCGTTGGCTAGACAATGTCGGCTGGTGACCCCCAGGGGGAGGGCCTTCTCTGAGGGAGCGCCTGCCCTGTGGAATCAGCTTCCCCTTGAGCTCCGGATGGCCCCGGATCTCCGGTCCTTTCGTCGCGACCTCAAAACATTTCTTTTCCATCAGGCTGACCTGGACTGATAGGGGTTTTTTTAAAAAAAGAAAATGTTTTTAATATTTTATCACTGGGGCTTGTTAGTTTAATCTTTTTTAACATTTGTATTATTGTGTTTTATTGTTGTTAGCCGCCCTGAGTCCTTCGGGAGATAGAGCGGCATATAAGTCCCAATAATAAATAAATAAATAAATGTTCACCACCTTCAGTTATAAAAATAATAAAAGGCGGAAAATCAATCAAACAATCAATGAATCCACAGTTGTTAAGCAAATACCAGTCATTAAGCAAATCAATGGTCTGAAATGGGTACAGTTTTGCCAAAAGTCAGAAATGCCTCAAGCTCAGTCATGTGACAATGGAGGGGGTTTTACCATTGAAAGTTCAAATTCAGGTCATAAGTCCCTTTTTTTTTCAGGTTGATCATAATTTCAAATAGCCAGTCACAAGTTGACGGTTATAGATAGTGATATTAATTTGGTCACCAGAGTAAGAAAGTTTTCTTCTTGCTCAACATGAAATCTGAGAGGTATGTAATAGAGGTGATGTTTCTGGGGCCACGCGTAACATGGAAAACGATTTGGCATTGCTGGAAAATTGGTCAAAAATGTGGAAATTGAAGTTTAGTGTTTCTAAATGTAAGATAATGCACTTGAATCTTCTGGCACAGTACAGTATTGTGGGTACAGTATTAGACAAAACAACAAAAGGAAAGGATTTAGGTGTGATATAGCAGATGACTGCAAAATAAGGAAATAATGTGGCCGGCCAACTGTAAAGCAAACAAAATTCTGGGATGTATTTTTGGAGGGATTTGCAGCAGGAAAAAGAAAGTCCTAATCCTGCTACATAGGCTTTTAGTCATACATTTGGAATATTGTGTCCAGTTGTCTATGGAGATTCTCAGTTATCCAGGTCATGGTTGTCACAAAGGTGTTTTTCAAAAGGCAACTGGACTTTGTTTTTCCTTGAAGATGTTTCGTTTCTCATCCAAGAAGAAATGAAGAAGCGTCTTGGATGAGAAGTGAAACGTCTCTAAGGAAAAACAAAGTCCAGTTGCCTTTTGAAAAAGCACTTTTGGGACTGTGCCCAATTCTGAGACTTAAAAAAAAATGATAAAATTGAGTGAGTCCAAATCCGGGCAACATAAATGGTGCAAGGTGTGAGAAACAGAACATATCAGGAGTGTTTGGAGGAAATGGATGTGTACAGCCTGAAGAAGGGAAAAGGGAATATGACTGAAACTTGGAAATATATTAAGGGTGTGAATAAGATTCTAGAAAACAGTATTTTCAATATTAAGCAAAAACCAAAAACACAAGGACATAACCTCAAACTGACAGGAGGAAAATTCAAAAGTAATGTTAGAAAGAATAGAAGCTTGGAACCAAATTCCACTGGAGGTAATGGGTCAGTCATCAGTAACTGAGTTTAAACATGCTTGGGATAAATGCATGTCTATCGTCTGACTAAAATTAAAAACATAAGTAAAACAAAATAAATGATAATAATATAATAATTAAAAATAATAATTAAAAATAATAAATAAATTAAAAAGAAAACAAAAACAAACAAAAATCTCAAAGAACAGACAATGGACCACTAGGTCTTTTTCTGCCTTCAGTTTTCTACATTTCTATGTTTTTATTTTAGAGCAACTCATTTCTAATGAAGTTTCCTTAAATAGTTATGTAGATTTAAAGTGAGTTTGGTTTATCATCTAATGCTGCTAGGTAGTTGATTAAACTGTTCCTGAATTATTTGATCTTGATGCTTTTTTTGCTTCTAAAAGTCCACAATGCTAAAGATTTTAGATAAGTCACTGCTTCAGATAGGAAGGCTGTGCAGAGAGTGGTGAGGATGGCCGAAAAGATCATTGGCAGTTCCCTCCCTCCCATCCAGGACATAGCACAGAAGCATTGTTTAAACAGGGTCCTTAAGATTGTCTGGGACACTAATCATCCTCTTCACAACCTGTTTTCCTTGTTACCTTCTGGGAGGAGGCTTCATGGTATCCGTAGCAGAACATCCACATTCAGCCATAGTTTCATTCCATACAGCATTAACCTTGTGAACTGTCAAGCTTCCTCCTTCCATTATATATTCAAGATGGACAGTATTGAATATTTATTTGTTATGTATTTATAGGGGTGTGGGTCTATACGTATGTTGTATATAGTATGTATAGGTGTGTATCATGTATGTGTTTCACTTTGAGAGTAGGCAAATAAATTTCATTTTTGATGTGTGCCATTGTGCCCACAGTAAAAAAAATGACAATAAAGGTTATCTTATCTTAAGTCAACTGAATCTCCTCCCCATAATTCATTCTCGGAATATGAAACTAATACTATTTATGGAACTTTTAGAAAAGGTAAACAAATAATTCATCAGAATGTTACTTGTTAATATTTTTTTAATTTTTATATGTGTTAAAAGACCAGAAAAATCTAGACACACCAGAAAAACTCAATAAGATTAGACCGCAATTACAATTTAACTGCACTTTGAGACACAAAGTGACAGAAAATATTAATTTACATAGCATAAAATATCTTGTTATTTTCTTTCATCTGAAATCCTATGGATTCTTAACTTGAATTTAGACTAACTGTTACACACAACTTAGCTATATTGTAATAAGTGGAACACATATTTCATGCATGAGAGATGGCCAAAAGAATCACTGGAAAGGACAATTCTATACATTATTTCCAGCAACAGAGATAGCTATTAATTCTCATCTTTGAATTAGGTTCCTTTTGAGAAAGAGACAAAACATGAACTTTTGTGCAATTTGATCAGATTTCATAATTATTTTTAAATTGTAGTTTTTAAATGCTAAAACAAATTTAAGTTGTTAAAATTATTGTCTGCATTTTTGTTAATTAATTTAATACAATCATTAATTTAATACAATAAATTAAAAAGCAAAAATAGCAAGTCATCCACCATATCCCTTGCAATTTGCATAAAAGTTATTTATATAAAATTTGCAATTTTTCAGTTACATGATACAGTTCCAATATTCAGCAACTTTCTCAAAACACCAAAAACATTTGTAAAAATACAATATAACTGAGAGGAAATGTCAAGATATTCCAGCCTGTAAGAAAAATAATATTGCTGACATTTGTTAAGCAATCCTTATAGCTTTTAGGACTATTGGTCTGGTTACAGCCAACATTCAAACCGTCTATTTATCTTCAGGTCAGGAGTTACAGGCAGTACAAGGTTTTCTAGGATGACCTGCTAATGACCTCCAACCAGGCCTGGAATGACTAGCATCCCTGGGAATCAGCAGATATTTAACTTTGATGCAAATTCAACCTCAGGATGATGCCCCCAAAAACTGCCAGATCCCTTGCCTAGAATATCACATAAATTTGATTAAATCGGGTTTTATCCATATTTTATGCTAAGGTTAAAATATCTATTAAAAAAGCAAAACAAAGCAAAATAGGCAAACTTGAAGGATAGGAACAGGAGGTGTTTCAATCTGATTCCTAAGTAGTTTATGCTGATTCCTATTATAATCCCTGGTAATATAATTATATTGGGGAGGGACATTTTCTTGATCACTTAGCTGCTTTGTGTTCATTTAAATGGTTGGCGATTAAACAATGAGCAGTATCAAATTGAGATTAATTTTCCCAGAACTAAAATTCCCCACAAGACAATTTCATCATGTACCACCATCATTTCCAGATGCACTGTGCTCTCTTGATAAATTACATACCATTTTTCATTCCAATAGACAACTAGTAAGAAATGACAAAGACACTAATACAGGGCTTTTCAACCTTTTCACCCATTGTACCACTTTTAGGATATGGCAACATCCGAGTACCACCAGTCACCTAGCAAGGTGTCAAAAATTGATGACCCCCCAAAAAAGGAAAAAAGTGAAGAAGTACAGGTAGTCCTCGACTTACAACAGTTCGCTTAGTGACTGTTCGAAGTTACAATGGCACTGAAAAAAGTGCCCAACTCACAGCTGAACAAGACACCTGCCTGCCCGCCCAGCAACGCTCTTCCTCCTGTCTGAGGTTTTCATTGTTGTGAGCATTTCTGTTGAGAATTGGCAGCAGGGGTGGGGTGGGGTGTGTGTATTTGGTTTTTATTCCTCCCCCCCCTCTGTTGGGTGGTTGCAGCAGGTTTTGGTCACTTCACATGACACTGGGACACTGTGACCATTATAAATATGAATTAGTTGCCAAGCATCTGAATGTAAATCACAAGACCCTGGGGATGCTGCAACATTCCAGCTGATCGACGCTTCTTCTGGGCTCAGCAGAAACACCAGGATCAGCACCGAGGTCCAGCTAGAGCCTGGTGCTGATCCTGGTGCTTTCACTGAGCCCTGACAGCCCTGCAGCTCCAGCCATCTCTTGCTCAGGCTTGTGCGGTGCTGCCATCGGTTCAGCTCATTCCCCTCCCCTGCTACCACTTTTCTAGGATGGTCACGTACCACCTGCCAGGTGCCAATGTACCACAGATGGTACCTGTACCACTGGTTGAAAAGCACTGTGCTAATATATTAATATGCACAATGCTGCATATCAGAATATCAGTATATTATATGCTTTTCCAAGTTTGGTTGGTGCACTTCAGAAATTTAAAATCTGAGAAGCAGTTTCAGCTAATGCTGACTATGGTGTTTGTGTGTGTGTGTGTGTGTGTGTGTGTGTGTGTGTCTGTGTGTTTGTGTGTGTTAGATGCATGGAAAAATACCTATTTTTTAAAATAAATAAGTATACCCCAGTGAAATTTCCTAAATATCTGAATTCTGGCTAAGAAATATAAATGCTATGCAAATAACTTTCATGTATTGTTTCAAGCCAAATTAAATTAAAACCTACTTAATTCATTTATTATTATTGTTTATTATTTGTTCAGTGTTCCAAGAGACTGAAAGCATGCAAGACATTTGATTATAACAATATTTTGTAATTTTTTGTCCAAAAGGTACTCTCAGATCAATGAAATCTCACAAAACATGATGATTTCCCAGTTTCTACTGTTACTATATAAAGACTAATTCCATAAAGAATTAGACAAGAATTCCATAAACTTTCCTACATACAGGTTCCTGAATTCAAAGTAAAATCCAGCAAACCCTGCAATATAGGAATATAATACAGATAGTCATTGACTTACAACGTTTCATTTAGTGACCAAAGTCACAACAGCACTGCAAAAAGTGACATGACCATTTTTCACAGTTACAACCTTTGCAGCACCTCCATGATCATGTATCAAAATACAGATGCTTGGCAGCTGGCTCATACTTATGACCGTTGCAGTGTCCCATGGATCATTTGATCATCTTTTGCAAACACCTGACAAGAAAAGTCAATGGGGAAGCCAGATTCACTTAACAACCAGGTTACTAACATCAATTGCAGTGATTCACTTAACAACTGTCGCAAGAAATGTTGTAAATGGGGCAAAACTCACTTAGTTTGGGCTCAATTGTGGTCGTAAGTCAAGGATTACCTGTACTGGTCATTTTAGCCCAGAATTACTCACATGGACTGGAAGTTGCTCTTAATTTAAGGTGAAAATTTTCTGACATTTCTGGAGATGATGAAACTTGAATTGGGGATCTGCTGCAGATTAAAGCTTTCCCACTAAATGCAATGCTTTTCAATCCATAGTACGCATACCACTGGTGCTACCTCAGCACCTGGCAGGTGGTACGCGTACAAGTTGAAAAGCACTGTAAAAAAAGTGTAAAGAAAGTGTAGCAGGGGGATGAGCTGAAGCAGCGGCAATGTCACACAGGCCTGTGGAAGAGACAGCAGTTGCTGGGCCTCTGCTGAGCACCCAGGATATGCGCAGAGCTCCAGCTGATTGGCACTTCTGAAAGGAGCTCACAGCCTTGTGGAAAGGAGTCAGCTGCAGCTACACTGAAGAGAAAAGGAGGAGGGGACAGAGAGGAGAGGATATAAAAGGAGGTTTTGGAGGAAAGGAAGAAAAAAACATGATGTGGAAAGAGAAGTAGAAGGAGAAACATGCAGCCTTGGGGAAAGGAGTCAGCTGCAGCTACACCAGAGAAAAGGAGGGGGGGGGGAGAACAGAGATGATATGGTCCATTAGTGGGAGAAAGTGGCATTAAGGTGAGAAAGCATAACTATTTAACTTGTTTTTTGCATCCGTCTTTACACAAAGGGGAAAAAAACAGTCAAACCCATCAAAAACAGTATTGTAAAAAACAGAATAGAAACACAAGTTAAGCCAGGCAACAAAATGGTAAGTGAGCACCTGTCCACCCTAGATGTGTTCAAATCACCAGGACCAGATGGATTACACCCCAAGGTTCTCAAGGAACTTGCAGATGTTATCTCAGAACCATTGAACTATATCTTTCAAAGATCCTGGAGCACTGGGGAAATACCAGAGGACTGGAAGAGAGCTGATGTAGTTCCCATCTTCAAAAAAGGAAAAAAAATGGATCCAGGAAACTACAGACCTACAGCCTGACCTTAATCATGGCAGACAAATCTTATTGCATTCTTTGATGAGGCAGACAAAATTAGTGGTCCAGAGGAATGCTATAGATATAATTTATTTGGACTTCAGTAAGGCATTTGATAAAGTAGACCACAACCTACTACTTGATAAGATAGGAAAATGTGGGTTAGACAGCATCACCATCAGATGGATTTGTAGCTGGTTGACCGGCCGTACTCAGCATGTGGTCCTCAATGAAATTGCATCTACATGGAGGGAAGTATGTATTGGGGTGCCCCAGGGCTCTGTTCTGGGCCTATGCTCTTCAACATCTTCATCAATGATTTGGATGATGGGGAACTCATCAAATTTGCAGATGACATCAAGCTGGCAGGAATAGCCAATACTCCAGAAGATAGGCTGAAGATACAGAAGGATCTTGACAGACTTGAACATTGGGCGCTATCTAACAAAATGAAATTCAGTGGTGAAAAAAGTAAGGTTCTACATTTAGACAAGAAAACCAGCAACCAAATACACAGGTACAGTATAGGTGGTACCTGGCTCAGTAGCAGTAACTGTGAGAGAGATCTCGGAGTCCTAGTGGATAGTCACTTAATTATGAACCAGCAGTGTGCTATAGCTGCCAAAAAGCCAACACAGTGCTAGGCTGCATTAACAGAGGGATAGAATCTAGATCATGTGAAATGTTAATACCACTTTATAATGCCTTGGTAAGGCCACAGTTGGAATACTGCATCCAGTAAATATAAAAAAGAGGTTGAGACTCTAGAAAAAATACAGAGAAGAGCAACAAAGATGATTAGGGGCCTGGGGGCTAAAACATATAAAGAACAGTTGCTGGAATTGAATATGTCTAGTTTAATGAAGAGAAGGACTAGAGGTGCCATGACAGCAATGTTCCAAAATCTCAGGGGTTGCCACTAAGAAGAGGGAGTCAAGCTATTCTCCAAAGCACCTGAGGGCAGGACAAGAAGCAATGGATGGAAACTAACCAAAGAGAGAAGCAACCTTGAACTAAGGAGAAATTTCCTGACAGTTAGTACAATTAATCAGTGGAACAACCTGCCTCCAGAAGCTGTGAATGCTCCAACACCGGAGGTTTTTAAGAAGAAGCTGGACAGCTATTGGTCTGAAATGATACAGGGTTTCCTGCCTGAGCACGGGGTTGGACTAGAAAACCTCCAAGGTCCCTTCCAACTCTATTGTTGTTGTTGTTGTTGTTGTTGTTGTTGTTGTTGTTGTTGTTGTTGTTGTTATTGTTATTATAAAACTTTTATTCATAAATCATGAAAATCAGTCAACTGAACACTCAAATTGATTGGCACTAATGGTTGATACGGGTTGCTGCCAGCATCCTAGGTATCAACCAGGTATCTCCTTAAAATGTAAGATGTTCCGAGTAGCATAGTTTTTTGTAGCTTTGCTGGAGTTATTGCAGGAAGCTGCAATTTCTTGATGTATTTTGCAAAGTTTTTGGACATAGTTCCCAATGCCCCGATGACAATGGGTATCACTGTTACACATTTTATCCATAATCGCACAGTTTTGATGGCCAGGTCGCAGTATTTCATAATTTTCCCCAGTTCTTTTTCTTTGACTCTGGCATCTCCTGGTACAGCAATATCAATTAACTGTACACTTCGGTTCTCTACAACTGTGATTTCTGGCGTGTTGTATTCCAAATGGCGATCTGTCTGTATTCGGAAGTCCCTCTCATTCTTTTTTTTTTTTTTTTTATTGAAAAGTTTTAAAATACAGTTTTCCTTTAAAAACCCCCCCCTTCCCCCTCCCTCCTCCCCTCCCTACCTCCCCCCTATCTCCCCCCTCCCCCTCTCCCTCCTCCCTCCCCTGCCTCCCCCCCCTACTTCCCCTCCTCCAGGAGGAGGGGAAGTAGGAAGTCCCTCTCATTCTTGAAAACTTTTTCCACCCTATGTTCCCATGACTTTTCGGACACAGGCAAGTCGTATTATGCCCAGTGGATTAGTTTAGCAACTCGGTCATGTCTAGCTTTGTAATCAGTTTGCGCGATTTCGCTGCACTCACATAATAAATGTGAAACTTTGTCATTGCAAAGTTGGCAATTTGGATTGTCAGTAGATTTTTGTATCTTCGGTTTCATGGCATTAGTTTGTAGTGCTTGTTTTTGAGCAGCCAGTATTAAGACTTCCGTTTCTTTTTTGATGGTTCCCATCTTAAGCCATGCCCATGTCAAGTTGTTATCACATTTTACTTCAATGTTTTTCAAATGCTGTCCATGCAAAGCTTTGGTTTTCCATCTATTTAATCTGTCATCCAGCTGTTTTTCCTTATATTCTGCCTTTGTTTCTGTTATTTTTATAATGCTCTCTGTTTTCATAGCCTGCAGCAATTTTTTTGTAGTTTGATTTACATAGTCATTCAAACTTTGTTTTTCTTCTTCTACAGTTTGGTGGATTTGCAGTAGCTTTCTGCCCCCTATTCTTCTTGGCAGGTACAACCTGTCACTGTCGTTATTATTATTATTATTATTATTATTATTATTATTATTATTAATATTAATATTAATATTATTATTATTATCAAAAAGGGATCACATGACCCTGAAACATTGCAACCATCTTCAATACAAATCAGTTGCCAAGCATTCAAATGTAAATCACAAGAAAGTATGATGCTGAAACGGTCATAAGTGTAAAAAATGGTCATAAGTCACATTTTTCAGTGCCGTTGTTAACTTTGAACAGTTACTAAGCGAACTGTTGTAAGTTGAGGACTATCTGTACTTTATCACTTTTTTCCTTTTTTTGGACACTTTTTTTTTGGACACTTTGCTAGGTGATTGGTGGTACTCAAATATTGCCATATGCTAAAAGTGGTACAATATGAAAAGGTTGAAAAGCACTGCACTAAAATACTGATTTGCTTTGTTTGATGGAAATTCTAATAAAACCCCAAACAACTTCCTGTAGTAGCAGTATTCAGTGAATTGTACCAGAGAGAGCATAACAGCATCAGAGGCCTTGTTATTTAGACTAATATTTAAACACTGGATTTTAAATATGTTATTCTTCATAAAATCTATTTCTGAATTTTTAGATGTTATTTTTCTAATTAAAGTAACTGCTTCCTTTCTACTTATATTATCAGCCATTCAGAGCCCTTCAAACCATGCTATTTTTATAATTCAGAAAGGGGGACATCAATAAAGGGGGGGCTGGCAAGAGGGAAGTCTGCAATTGGCAGTGAAATCGAAGGTTAGAACCATTAATACAGAACATCCAAAAGAGTACTGGACTGTGTTCACTATTTAAGATCTTACAAGGAAAAAAAATCAAATACATTTTATTCTGAAAGTAGATGATTTAAAAATATTTCTTTCTCATATGTTCTTCCACTTTCATGAAAAATACTTTGTTCAATTCTCAAGATAATCATCCTACTTTTACTGTCTTTTAAAAAGCTAATTTCTCTAAATCTACTTATACTGTAATTGGCTGTATTTTTGTTTCTTACTAATGCTTCCTATCACTTCCTTTATTTAAATAAAATAAAGTTGCTTTCAAAATGCAAGATTAAACAGTACTCTCATTTTTTTCAGGGACCAAATGCAGTAGACATAATTCACACAGTACATCTCTTATATTGCAGTGACTGGAATTTGCAACCAAACTACTATCATTTAATACTTAAACAATTTTTCAACCGTTAAGAATATGTAGACTGAAGTCCCACAGAAATTTAAGGTACCATGGTAAGAGATCTCCATACACAGACAGTTCACTTAATCACTTGCCATTTAAGAAAAAGAATTGTCAAATTCCCCAAATATTTACTGATCATAAATATACAACCAATCATAGTTTGGAAAACAGAGACAAGGTTTATTATATCTACAAATGATGCTCCTTAAGAAAAGACTCAGATTATTATGAAAATGCCATACAGTTTAATAAAACTTCTTTGGTCATATTCTATTTCTTCCAAAATCCTGCATCATCTGTACCAAGTGCATTGTATGAAGAATACATCCTTATCACAGAAATTTTTAAACAATTCATTTTTGTACTATTTAACTAATTATTAAAATTAGTAATTATTAAAACAGGCACATCAAATACCAGACATTAAAATCATCTTCAACAGAACGGCATACTGCTTAGGCTATTAGAAAACTTGGCAGCCACCCAAAACCTACAATAGCTTCTAATTAATTGATCTCACCTCTAATCTGCTATTGTTCGCCCAATGCTGATCATTTGTTTGGCCTACGGATCCTATTGCCCCTTTCATTTGATTGTATTTGTTACTGTACCCTTTCTATCTCTTTCAATTAAGTACAGGTTAAGTGGTTCAACCACAAGAGAATAGGAGATTATGGCACCAATCAAAGTAATCTCTTTAATTTGCTAAATGGATTACAAGGAAACCCCAGCCAAAGTGAAGTCATTGCTGTTGGCCTTTGCTTGAACCATACAAAAGAGTATTAACCCATGAAGTGCCAAACCTAATACTTCACTACTACTCATTCAACCTGGTTATCTCCATATCACAGATCTGGCCATTGTACATCATTCTAAAGTACAGCCATTGCTGGCATCTGTCCAACTCAGCTACATATCTTTGCTTGCACAAATTAACACTTTGGTATTGCTAGGTAAAACATTCAAAATCAAGCTCAAATCAAAACAAGTAGATTTATAATCTCTTTAAGGACAAGCTTAGAATAGACACCATTTTTCATATTTATACTATAAATGCAAATTAAGGTTCCTTGACATTCTTGCTTTTGCTGACTGAGTGAAAATGCTAACAGTAAAAATGCTTTGTCCTTAAAATGGTATGCAGACTTTTCTTCCCCTCCCAATCCTTTTCTAAAGAATTCAGAACTAGGCAAGCACCCAAAAGAGCTGTATGTTCAGTATTTCATTGATCAATCAAACAGTAGTTTTAAAAATGGGAGCTGCATAAGATCAGCAGTTATTTTATTTTATCATTAGACAGCAAAGAGGGAGCTAGAAAAAACAGAATAAATGCACAGAAATTACTACTATTTATTATCTAGGATTTTTTTTCAGACACAAGACTCATGTTTAATTAAACGATGCATTTGAAGATCCATTGTTTAATTCATTACCATTGATTTATATAGGTAATAACTGTTGTTGTTGCAGCTCAACTAAATCAAACCAACAGAGCATTGTTCTCCAAGATGGGGATCTCCAGATGTTGGACATCAGATCTCTTATTCTTCAGGCAGCAGGGATATTGCTCAAGAAATTACTAGAGCTTAAGGTCTGCATTTAATCCATGTCTGCTGGAATAGCCTCACTGCTGCTGAATTCTGCACAAAGACTAGCTTGAATATCCATTTTAGTGAGAAGGAAGAAAATGAAAAAAATATCAAAACCCTATAAAAATACAAACATTCACTCTTGAAATGTCTGTGTCTTTCACTCCATCCTTGCCAAAAAGAACTGTGCTTTCATAGATGCCTATAAAATGTTTCAGTATTAGGCTAAGGAGAATTTGCAAGAATAGTAGCAACTTTGAGCTAGGTGGATGCAATGAAGCTGGTGATTGCCTAGTGCAATTTTGTCAGGAAAATCATCTCAGCACCATGAACACATGGTTTATTCAACACAAGCAACATTTATACACATGGACAGCATCAAATGGACAAAATCAAAATCAGGTAGACTTTATTTTATGTAAACAACACTGGAAAGGTTCAGTTGCATCTGTTAAGACACTTACTGGTGCTGATTGTAGCTCAGACTATCTGCTCTAGTGGATAAACTGAAGTTCAAACTATGTGAACATCTTATCTATGTAAGATGTAGGTTTGGACCACTGAATTTAGAAGGGAAAGATTCACATGAACAGTGGCGAGAAATCCAAGATAACATCACGGAATTTGCTGCAAAGTATTTGTCATGCCAAAAACCAAAGAGAACAAACAAGTGCCTATCTGATGACATCATCAAAATAGAAGCAAAAGGGTGGCCAAAGCCAAAGGTAATAAGGACGAAATTAAAAAGCCATATGTAATTTTGCAACATGATGCCTGGAAAGACAAAAATAGGCAGTGGGAGGAGCAATGTCATCATCTTGTAAAAAGCTAACAGGAAGGATCATACTAAGGTCATGTTTGCTATAGTGAAAATGTTGCATACTGACATTCTCCCGGCCGCAGAAGAACAAGGAAACTCCTCGCGGCCGCGTTTGACAATTGACAGCTGTCAAAAGGCCACCAGAACCAAACACGCATGCGCACCAGCAGCCGCTGACACTGACAGCTGTCAGATGCCGCGCAGGCGCATTAACCAACAGACTGACAGCCGCGAGCTGTCAGAATGGCGGCCAGGGATGCACGCGCTACTCAGCTGGTGCGGCAGCCAGCTGACGGATTCCCCTCGGCCGAGCTGCGCATGCGTGATCACCAGGGAACTGTCAAAGCTGCCAGCTGGCCATTGGACGTGGGTCTCGCAGCGGGAGAATACGAGTTCCTGATTTGTTGTTGACTTTTACAGTTCACTATATAAAGGTATGTTTTGCCGCCATCAGCTCGCCCGGAGCTGAAGCAAATAAATCGTTGAACCCAAGCCATCTCCTGTCTCTCTGATTACCGTCTGAGCTATTACACTGGCGACGAAGGTGGGATCCCGGTACCGCAGAGCTGGTCACTGAGCTAAGTCACAGCCAGAAGGAGCTCGTCCCCCCAGCCGCTCAAGTCACTGCTGAAGTCACTGGCTGAGGGCAGGACACCCTTCTACCCGCTCGTACGGTACCGCAGACCCACTTATATGGCCAATCTCGGACATATCAGAGAGTTCGACATCCGATATCCTGAAGGATGGGAGTCGCACTGGGGCCAGGTCGAGGGCTACCTTGTCGTAAACAAAATCACGGAGGATCGCCACAAGGCCGCAGCACTCCTCTGCCTCAGCGGACCGGCCGTTTACGACATCGCCGTGGGACTGTGCAGCCTGGACCCGATCACCACTATACCCTACGCGGAACTGACGGACCACCTCAATAAACACTTCATGCCTAGGCGGTCAGAACTGTACTGGCGACTCCAATTCGCCCGCTGATGACAGAAACCGGGTGAGGCATCCACCGCGTTCATCGCAGAGGTCCGCCATGCCGCTCGCAGGTGCCAGTTCCCGGACCTGGAGGACCGCATCAGGGACCAGATCATCGCCGGCCTCCTGAACGAAGGACTCCAGCGAAAACTAGTGGCGAAGCCCACGATGGACCTCGCAGAACTCACCCTAGAGATCAGGGCATACGAAGACAGCCACCGCGAAGACCATCTGGCGTTCGGTGACGACCCCAGTGGCTCGGTCCATCAAACCTGGGAGCCTGACCACGAACCCTCAGCGGTCGACTCCGGGGTAGACGCAATCATCTCCCATTTCAACCGAATGGCGGCAGGCTGCGAAGGGAACCGCAAACCAACCAGGCCTGGGGGCGCCAACCAAAAAACCATCCCTGCAGGCACAAAGGCCAGGTGCGCCAGCTGCGGCGGGGGCCACGCAAGAGCAACTTGCAGGTTCAGAAATGCAAAGTGCCATTGTTGTGGGAAGACAGGCCACATCCGCTCCACATGCTGCAGCCAAAACCGGGAGACCCTCCACGAACTTGAGGAAATCCCGTCAGGTAGGACCAAATCTTCCCACCCCCCAGCAACCCGTACTGTCCATCTTCTCCAAACCCAAAACCTCAGCCACCCATCTCATTCGAGCCAAGGTCAAGGTCTGGGTCAAGATCCAAGGGGACCCATGCGAGATGGAAGTTGACTCTGGGTCCTCTGTCTCTATTCCATCGTGGGACACTCTCCAAAAGATCAGTTCTAGGTGCAAGTGCCGCATTCCCCTACAACCTTCCAAAATCCTATTAGCAGACTTCCAGGGCGCTCCCATAGTTTTAAAAGGACAGGCCAATCTAAAAATAGAATTCAAAAAATTCCAAGGAAACCTTCTAGCCCAAATCGGCCTGGACTGGTTCGAAGCTTTAGACATCCACCTAGAAGGGACCAACCGTGTCCAGTCCCTGACCCTGGATGGCGTCTGCAAAATTTTTGCGGACGTATTTGACAGGATGTTAGGCAGATACCCTCACGCTTACCCAGTCCCCACTGTCAGGGACATCCTGTCAGAAATAGCTTCAGTCTCCATTTTCGCGAAACTCGATCTGGCGCATGCGTTCCTGCAGCTCCCTGTCAGCAGAGACACAGCTGACGCCCAAACCATAGTCACCCACTGAGGGGCTTTCAGGGTAACCCGCCTCCAATTCGGATTCTCCGTGGCTCCTGGCATCTTCCAGGAGGTCATGGAAAGAACATTGAAGGGAATCCCCGGGGTGCTAAAACACTTTCGGAATCCCCTGTGATGAGGACATCACCAGACTGGTGACAAGGCTCGATAGATTGCACCCCAACAGACCGGCGGCCGAAGAAGCCAACACACCCCCATCCAGGACATTCACACATGGACAAAATGTCTGGGCCCGGGACTATGGGGGAAGGGATAAATGGACCCAGGGTGTTATCCTGGAGCAAACGGGGCCCCTTTCCTACACCATAAACATCGGCGGAGGACTCACCCTCCACAGGCACACAGATCAGCTCCGTCCCAGGTCACCTCCCAACCTTCCCCCGAGTCCAGTACCCGAAGATACTGTCCCACCCAGGAGCAATTATCCTGATGAACCACAAACACCCCCAGACTCACAAAACCCACCCCCGCCTTCCCCTGGGGACAATTCCGTGGTTGAAGAAAGCCCCCTCCTCCACCACTCTAAAAGGACCCGACGGCCTCCCGCCTACCTCACGGACTTCGATTGGGCCGGAAGCACGCTGATGAACAACAGTTGCGGTTAACTCGTGTATTTGTTACGTTCAATTCAAGGAAAGGGGTGTTGCATACTGACATTCTCCTGGCCGCAGAAGAACAAGGAAACTCCTCGCGGCCACATTTGACAGTTGACAGCTGTCAAAAGGCCACCAGAACCAAACACGCATGCGCGCCAGCAGCCGCTGACACTGACAGCTGTCAGATGCCGCGCAGGCGCATTAACCAACAGACTGACAGCCGCGAGCTGTCAGAATGGTGGCCGGGAATGCACGCGCTACTCAGCTGGTGCGGCAGCCAGCTGACGGATTCCCCTTGGCCAAGCTGCGCATGCGCAATCACCAGGGAACTGTCAAAGCTGCCAGCTGGCCATTGGACGCGGGTCTCGTGGCGGGAGAATACGAGTTCCTGATTTGTTGTTAACATTTACAGTTCACTATATAAAGGCATGTTTTGCCGCTGTCAGCTCACCCGGAGCTGAAGCGAATAAATCGTTGAACCCAAGCCGTCTCCTGTCTCTCTGATTACCATCTGAGCTATTACAGAAAATGATGCAATCCAGCTTTTCAGCATGGCAAGGAACTGTTAAAGACCACAGTGGGAATATACTGTGACTAGCAGAAGATCAAAAACATGTGGAAATAATAAATGGAAGGACTCTGCAGCAGTCTGACTTACTATCAAGATAACAATGACAGCCCAATTAATAAAGAACCAAACATCTTGAAAGAAGAAAAAGAATGGACTATGGAGAAATTGCCGAACTGGAAAGCCACAGGTATTCATAGCATACCTGTAGAATTATTAAGATCAGTGCCAGTTAACATTATCACTGCTCTGTGTCAAGAGATACGGACTACATGTCAATGGCCTCAGGACTGGAAAGATCTATTTTTATTCCATTAGTGAAGAAAGGCAATGCCAAAGACTGCTCCAACTATCACATGATTGCACTGATTTCTCATGCAAGTAAGATTCGGTTAAAAATCATTAAACAGAGGTTATAGAATGTCATTGATCAAGAGTTACTTGATGTACAAGCTGGCTTTGGAAAGGGACACAGCATTTGAGATCACATTGCCAATATTAGATGGATTATGGAAAAGTACATGAATATCAAGAGGATCTATATGTGTTTTATTGATTATAGAAAAGCTTTTGACTGTGTAGAACACAATAAGTTATGGATGGTTTTGCATGATTTTTGCGTCTCAACCCATTTGATCAGACTTATCAGATCACTATAATTGATCAGGAGGCAATTTATGGCAACACAAAATTTTATGGCAACACAAATTGATTTAGGATCAATAAGGGAGTTACACACAAATGTATTTTATCACCATTTTTAAAAATCTGTTTGCTGAAGTGATCAAGTGGAAATTAGATCTAGAGCTGCCTGATGTTGGAGTTGGAAGATTGCAGGAAGAACCATAAATAATTTGAGGTAAGCAGATAATAAAACATTATTCGCTGAAAATAAGGAAAATCTGGAAAAAAACGATAAAAAAAATTAAGGACAAAAGTGAAAAAGTAGGTTTGAGTCTTAACATCAGGAAAATAAATATAATGACAACAACTACAGATGGGACATAAGATGTTTAAAAGCAACCAGGAAGAAATTGAATTAGTTTGATAATTTATCTTCCTTGAATACAAAATTGATCACGAAGGCAGTTCTACTCCTGAAATCAAACATAGGATAACCTTAGGCTGCATTGCAATGCTTAACATGAATAAGATCTGGAAAAGCAGATATATTGATAAAAACAAAAGCAGGCTAGTTAGAGCAATAATCTCATTTATAATGATGTATGGTTGAGAGAGCTGGACACTAAAAATGGCTGATCGAACAAGAAACTTTTGAACTGTGTTGCTGGCGTAAATTATTGCATATACCGTGGACGACCAGAGTAATTAACAAAGAAGTGCTAAATCATATAAAACCAGATATAAAACTAGAAGTTAAATCATAAGACTACAACTGGCCACGCCATGCCTGCAAATTCATTGAAGAAATCACTGATGCTAAAAATGGTTAGTGGAACAAGAAGACAAGCAAAGAACACTGGCTGGCTTGATAACATCAAATCTGATACAAAGATGAACATCCAACAATTGAAAGAAGCTGTGCTTGACAGGATACCATGAAAAGTACATGCCGATAAGATCACCAAGAGTTGGACACAACTGAATGGTTAAAACAACAACATATATTAAATGCATGTGTATATACAACATGCACACACACACACACACACACACACACACACACACACGTAAAGATATCTGCAGTTTGATTATAATTTACCAAGGCTGCTTAAATTTAACACAATTTTATTGATTGGATGGTCAGAAAAACAACAACATATATTAAATGCATGTGTATATACAACACACACCCGGATACACACAAACACACATATAGATATGGGAGGAGGGCATTCTCTGTGGGGGAGGGTGTTCTCTGTGGGCGTGCCGGATTTATGGAACCATCTTCCGGTCGAGCTCCGGATGGCGCCTGATCTCCGCTCCTTCCGGCGCGATCTTAAAACCTACCTTTTTGAACAAGCTGGCCTGGCCTGATGGGATGGGGTTGGGTTTTATAAATTGGTCTTAACTTTTAATCTGTACTAATTTATTACGGGCATTGCTGTTTAATTACTTTTTAATTTTTGTATCTTGTTTTTATTATGTATTGCCCTGTTCAAGGGCGGTATACAAATTAAATTAATAAATAAATAATAAATAAATAAACAACCTGACAGACCTTGTTTAACTAGTAAAGATATCTGTAGAAAAACTGTCAGATGCTGATTTACAGGAGGAAACTCAGAAGATTGCTATTTTTAGCATGAAAAAGGACAAACAAATGCTTGAGCATGGTTAATGCCTAACCCTGTTTTTCATATTAGACTTCAGTTTTAATCTGAACTTTGAGAAAATAATGTTTCACACATAACATACAATAAGAAGGGAAATAAAACCTTATGAATCAATTCTGTGTTCAGATTTTTTTAATGCAATGAAAAGAAAATGTGTGATAATTCTATAAGATCAATACTTGAATTAGTTTGACTCAATTATTGACTTTTAATGTTAAAGATGGGACTGAAAGCAGAAGCTGGTTCAGCCTACTTTATAACTGAATTAGTTCATGCCTGAGCAAATGTAGTAGATTATAGTGTATATTGCTGGAGAAGAAATGATGCCCATATCCTGACTATAAAGCTTTTATGGTCCTTTCTTAGCAACCAGATGATGTAATTTCAGAGCCCGGGAACTTATATATATATTGGCCATATATATGTATGTACTGAAAATGCAACAATATGCCAATCTTATGTTGTGTATGTAAGTAAAGCCCAGCTGGACCAAATTAAAAATTATCTGTTCTAGCACTATGCCACATTAAACTAAAAATATGGGCTGTAAATATCAGTAGACCTCTAGATGGTAATAGTTCTAATTCCTTCATAGTAATAGTTGTATTTCCCAGATTGTAGCACCAGTCTGGATGCCTTATGGTAAGTGAAATATATACTGATGGCTCAGAAGGTTATCAAAGTATGAGGAAACTCATTTGTGTTCATAGCATATGCAATTTGTGTGGGCACTAAAATCTACAAATTTATCTCTCAAATTCCATTAAAACGTCCCTTAGTGTTAAACCACTTAAGTACCAGATTAATGGATAATTAAGGAAAAAGATCTAACAATATTTCAGTCATTTCTGAGATTGCAAAATTTGGGATTACAGGATTTTGCTAATCTCTGACTGGAATGATACTGTGGAATGTTAGTTCAATCATATTGATGGGATTTTCTATGCTTATTTATTGTAGTGCTTTCTCTATACTTTTTAACAGATAATTTATAACAGACCTGTGCAACCTAAAGGCTTTCAATGTATCCTTCAAAGCCGCTCCAAAATTTGCCATTGAATTTGTTTCTATTATGATAGAAGAAATGTAAAGTCACCACAGGGGCTGATTCAATTAATGTAATATAATTTAAATTTAATCACAACAAATTTAGTTTCTGTCCCACCTACATCTATTCCATGAAATTCATGACATGCCACAGAGACTGAATAAGGCTTCAAACCACAAAAAATCTGCACCCAATTTATAAGAAGCAAATGCATCATTCAACAAAGTGCCTTTTTTAAGGGGAAAAAAAGTGCAAGGGAGAAGACCAAATAAACAAGACAGAAGTGTCCTTGAACTGTGGAAAACTGTGAATGATATCATTGAAAAGCAGTCATTCTTTAAATGATGTTTTATTTCTATTCAAATATAAACTCAAGTAGACATTTCCAGGCAAATTACTGATACTTGAGATACAACCATAATGGAGTCTACCAATTACAGTTTAAGCAAAATGGCCTTACTTAATGACCCAGCCCTTGGTCTCCCTGATGCAGCAGTGAAACAAATGGGTCATGAAATACAGCTGGCAGAGGCCTACATAAGCTCAGGATCACTGCCTCAGGTCTCCTAAAGCCAACCCCTACCCTCTGAGGCACCCTGTAATGTATTGGCCCTTGTTTAACTGAGTGTACCACATGGGCTTTGAATGCTGGAAGGTTGCTTAAGCAAGAAGTTGGCTAATGGCCCCCAACTCCTCAGACAGCCTGTCTCCAGGGCTGCTATTGATTGCCTCTAGGGTGGCAATAGGTTGCTTTAAACCTATTGGCTGCCACCTAGAGGCCAGGGTATAAATAGCTGCATTTGCAGCCCTGTTTCCCAGTTCAGTTCCTGTATTTCAATAAAAGCATGTTCCTGCCTGAACTCACTCGCCTCGCCTCTTCCTTCAAGAAAAGACCCCAGTACACAACACACTCTGTGTTCCCTCCTCAACCCTTCAGCTTCCTTCCCACTCTGCAATCTAGGGGAGATCAGGCTTTCTGGAGTTTGCAAGCCCCCAGTGAGCAAGAGGAGATAAGGAAATCCACAGCTTGTAACCTCCAATGAGCAAGGGAGCTCAGGGGAGCTGGAGCCTGCAAGCCTCAAGTTGACTTCTCACCCAGCAAGCAAAGTGAGATCAGCTATAGAAACTGAATAAATATTTTTCTTTGACCCTTGAGTTTGAATTTCAAGTAATTTTTAATCTCTGTATGAAAAATGACACTGAAAAGAAAAATAGTACTGTCTAGATAACATGGTACCTGCTGAATGCATAAAAATAGTACCCTGATTAGGAATGATTCAATACCTTATGTGATTTGTCATCAAGGAATATTTAAAAAGAGCACTTAAGCACTTTTCCCCCCCTCAGTTTCTATAGATACGTTATTTTCCTTAGTGTCATTTTCAAATTCTGGCATTCAGTACCCCAGAAGCAAATCACCAACACTTGTTGCTAAACAAATACAGATAGTCCCCGACTTACAACTATTTTGTTTAGTGACCATTTAAAGTTACAATGACACTGAAAAAAGTGACATATGACCACTTTTCAGACTTAAAACAGTTGCAGCATCCCTGTAGTCATGTGATCAAAATTCGGATGCTTGGCAACTGGTTGATATTTATGACGGTTCCTAGATCCCCAGGGTCATGTGTTCACACCATATACAACCTTCTGACTAGCAAAGTCAATAAGAAGCCAGATTCATTTAACAATTGTATTACTAACTTAATAATTGCAGCGATTCCTTAACAGCTATAGCAAGAAAGATTGTTAAATAGGGCAAAACCTACTTAACAACTGTCTTACTTAGTAATAGAAATTTTGGGTTCAATTGTAGTCTTAAGTCAATGGCTACCTTTATTACAAATGTAGAAAAAGACACTTTTTAAAAAATAAATTAGCCATCTTAATTAGTTTTTAATTCTGGATTCCACCCCACTGCCTCCCTTTATTTGTCTTTCAGGGTTATTTCTCCCTCTGTGCAAAACTTTATTCTTAAAAAATCACTTACTCTCTTTGGGACCATTTGCAAACAGCATCACCACCCTTACCACCACAAGAAAACATTACAAGAAAATATTACCTATTGCAGAAAAATGATTACATCCACCAGTTAAACATATGATTAGCAACACAGAAAGGGAAGAATACATCAGAAAACAGCTATTAAAAGGCCACAAGTGAAATACTGTATTTGTGTTGTGTACTTTTGCACAGCAAAATGATTAAAGCACAATTCAACATACACATGTACACATATTTCATGATATAATTAAAAAAATAGTAATCACAATCCTCTCTTTTCAATCAAGCTCTAACACTGCTCTTTAAAAACATACCAAGTGGTCCAGCTAAATTGGAATGGAAATGCTAAATTCTTAAATAATTTTTTGTCTCATCGGTTTTTGCTGGCACTGGACATTCCTAAAGCCCATTTGTATATACTATTTATCAGATTTGGTATAAGTATTTTTTAATTTGGGAGAACTATTTTGTTCACTGAATTCAAAACTAAGTTCCAACAACTGGAGTTGGAGTCAGAAAGGTAGATCTGCTTTACTCCAAGAGTTATATATAGGGATGCAGATAACTGGTAATCAAAGACATTTGTTTACTTGTTTGATCAATTCATATAATGAGTATATACTTTTATCAATCTTCTATAAATATTCCAATAATCCAGAGTAAAATAAAAATTACCATGCTACCTGCTCCTGAATTGCTTCCATCAATTTCTTCCTACAAGAATACTTTTGGATTCCTTTTGTGTAGCTAAGACCTGCAGTTTTTTCTCTATTAAGTTTTGCCTGGAATGTTGCAGAGATTTATTGAATCGATAGGACAGAATCCCTCATTCCCCTTTTATTTTTACTTTGGGAAAGGGCTTTTAAAAAGTAAGACAGGTGCACTGCAACTTTATGAACTTACTTTACTTGTATGGGAAAATCAATATGAACAGTCATAATACTGAGTCTCACCTGATGTGTCATCGTGCTCATATCTGAGAATAGAGTAGAGACAGCAAAGGATTCCCAAGTCATTTGTGTTTCTTGAGAGTTATTTCCAAGACATACATTTAACACAAACCAGGCATGGAATCTTGGTCTCTAATGATTGATCAAGAACTGAAATGAACTCTAATGGTCTACATTACCTTTCTAACATTACAGAACAAAATAATGAAAGATCTTAAAATAGGGAAGAGAAGAGGAAAACTTTTTTTAGCATAGCCTATTCTTTGTTTCCCTTATCTGTCCAAAATCATCATTTGCCTCACTTGTGTTCTCAAAAAGCCAAGTTGGTGGCTTTCATTTTCTATCCTCTTTGTACAACAAACCACAGCTCACTTCATTAAGGACTGTCTTTTGAAAGTGGATAAGCCACATTTCTGACAGATCACTCACACCTAAGCAATCAGTTATGTCTTTTGTCAAAACTGTTTACTCTTTCAAACTGTGTCAAAGTCATTAAGAAAGAACACTGAGCAGGACTGGTTATTTATCCTTCTCCTTTTGACCTCCTAGGGAATTAATCTTAAACTTTCCATTTCATGATTTGAACAAAGATCCACTGTAGAAGACAGCCAATTGCATCAAGCAATAGCTATAGAAAGCCTTTGACTGAGGAACATCCCTTCCCACCATTTCCCCCCCAAACTTAAAAATATACTTTTTAGCCAATTTACAGTACTTTCATGAAGAAGAAACAAAAACTAAAATAAATGGAAAATGAGAAACAACTTTATGCCACATTTAGTGAATGGAATAAATTGATTCCTTTGTTCTGTGCTTATTATCATCTGGTTTCTTTATTGTAATTTAAATACTGGTAAATTTTTCATTATAAATTTATAATAAGGATCAGAATTTCCTTACAAGCTGCTTCTATAATCACGCAGTTCATAGGATCATAAGTTTTATGGAAGACATGTAGGAATTATCAAGAGAGTCTTCTGAAATTTCTTATATTCTTAGAAGTCTTGAGCTACAATGCTTAGAGTAGTGTACTTATCAGGACAGTCAATATGTACATAGAGGTTGGAAAGGGGTGATATTATTACAGAGATATACAGTGCATACACATACACGAGTTTGCAGATGTAGATTAATCTTTCACAGTAAAAAACCTCTATTTGATATTTGTTTCTAAAGTTTCATAAATCTCTTTGTTTTATAAAAGAAAATAGTTTTTACAGAAATTTTTATCTAATTGTAAGGCATTCTCTGATATTATCCCAAAGAATATGTGATTGATCAGTACATTTTAGATATTTGATCTACTAGAATAAAAATGTATTTATGCCAAATAAAAACACATACTGTTAAATGATCTTTGGTAGTTGCTGCAGAGGTAGTTGTTAACTTTATTAGCAAGAAAACTTTATTTAATTACAATTGAAACTATTGTTCTTGCACTTAAAAATAATAACTTCTCAATTTCTCTGTATCTCAAATTTTGTATCAGTCTTCTCCAACAATATGCTGACCATAAATGGTACGGTTTGTGTTACCTATGTATCTCGAATGTCCCAAATTAGAGAAGGCTGGAGTAATCTAAATACTGCAGTAAACCTTTTGTTTTCCTGGATACCTGAAACTACAATTACTATGACTCCTTTAATCCCTAGGACCATAATAATTATAATAATGCATTTGAAAAAAAATGTTTCCCAGATATAACATCTATGTAGTTTATACAAACAAAACTACACAAAGGCACTCATGCTCCTTTTAATAAATTTTAATTCAAATAGTACCTGTTACGTTCATGGAAGACATCCTTAGAGGCAACGGAGATAATATATCAAAGCAACACAGGATAAGGACAACCACAGAGCAAAATGTGTGTGTAGTTTTGGGCACACCGCCCAAAAAATGGACAGTGACTTATCTTTGATGGGAGCTAGTCATAGAATTCTAAACTACTTGTTCAATGGATGGAAACTTGTCAAAGAGAGAAGCAACCTGGAATTAAGAAGAAACTTCCTAACAATGAGAACAATAAACCAGTGGAACGGCTTGCCTTCAGAAGTTTTGGATGCTTCATCACTGGAGGCTTTCAGAAAGAGATTGGACAGGCACCTGTCTGAAATGGTATAGGGTCTCCTGCTTGAGCAGGGGATTGGAATAGATTAGAAGACCTGTAAGGTCTCTTTCAGATCTATTTTGAATTTAATAGTAGCACTGCTGCTAAACATGTCACATTAGATTATATTTCTTAGATATCATGTTATGTTTGAATCGCAGTCAATATGATACAGAAAGTCATAAAGCACACCAGTGTATCAGAATATGATAAAAAATCTTGTACTCATTAACCCTTAGTATAATTTCAAAAGTCGTTTTACCCTTAGAAAAATATATGACCTACCAAAATTTCAAAATATATTTATTTCACCTTTTCTGCTCTTCAAAGAAAACTCAACAAAACGTTTGTAGTGGCATGAAGGTATCCATTCTTACACTGAGCCATGGTTTACTAATCAAAGTTTACAAATAGAGCTAGAAGGGACCATGGTTCACTAACTCTACCCATGCTTTATGTTCAGTCAAGTTATGTCTTATGACTTGGTATGATGATAAATGAAGATAATCAATAAATTTATGGTAGAACCATTTTGCCTATCTGAATGATTTTTAGAAAGCACAGTTTATGCAAAGAACTGGCTAGATTTATTAGGTCTCCCAGGATGCAATGAAATTGCAGAATTTTAAAATCCATGCAAAACTTTTGTGTGATTATGTATGTAAGATGCAACCTGTCAATCACATCTGACCATATTTAATAAAGGAATCTTTTAATAAATGAATTTGCAAAAGATTTTAACAACTAATATAGAAAATAATGTTTTTTTCTGTGTAATCCTAAACAATTTTTTAAAAATGTCCTCTGCCTTGCCAAAAGCTCGTAATAACACATTTAGTATTTACAGTTGACCAGAATGTATTTTTCCCATACATTTCTCCCTTAACGTTGTCACTTTGCTCTTCTCTCTCCTTTGTCTGTTCTTTGGCAGTAGATGCCAGATATGTTGATTCTTTCAAAACTTCTTTGAGTATGAACATAAACTTATAGAGAATCTTTGATCCATGTTGTTATAATGCTTTAGCTATTCAAGGAATTGAAGTGATGATGGAGAACTATATCAAGCTATAAAGCAGTGTGACTTTTTTAAAACTAAGGCTTGTGATTCAAAGTCAGAGACAAAATTATCTGAAAATTTAATATGTTGATATGAATCAAGGGTTTGGCAAAGATCCACCATTCTTGCCACAATACTCATTTCTCTGGAATCAGCATAATTAGATGCTGTCACCACCAAAATCATTATTTATAACTGCACTTGGAAGACCTAGAATAGTCAGTACTTAAATAAAACTTTTTTCTCAAAAGGGATGCAGTGACTCAGTGGGTTAGGACACTGAGCTTGTCGATCAGAAGGTCGGCAGTTTGGCGGGTCGAATCCCGAGTGCCGCATAACAGAGTGAGCGCCTGTTACTCGTCCCAGCTTCTGCCAACCTAGCAGTTCGAAAGCATGTAAAAATGCAAGTAGAAAAATAGGGACCACTACGGTGGGAAGGTAACAGCATTCCGTGCGCCTTTGGCATCTAGTCATGCCGGCCACATGACCACGGAGACATCCTCAGACAAGCGCTGGCTCTTCGGCTTTGAAACGGAGATGATCACTGGCCCCTAGAGTCGGAAACGACTAGCACGCATGTGCGGGGGAACCTTTACCTTTACCTTTATATAAAACTTTTTTCTCATTCAGGGTAGATGAAAATTGTCCTGAGCTAACCTTGCCTTTCAGAAGTTTCTTAATATCCAGGGAATCATTAACAAAGAACATCCTAAAACAGTTAAGAAAGGAAATAGGTAAAACCAGTGTCTGTTTGAAAGTGCCAAACTGTGGCTTAGGAAGGCTGATTTTCTTCCAGCTCCCAGAGCTATTAAACCCTAAACTATTTTATGATCTTTTTGCAAGGATCCTCTGTGTGAAGCAAACGTATATAAAATATGGCCAATAAAGCTAATAGCCCTGCGCTGCTTGGTTTTTAGAGGTAGAAATCAGTGGGCAATTGTCAAAATTGTCAACAACTTCATCCAAGAAGTAAATGACTATATCGGATGGGCAGCAAATAGAAATAAGGCATGTTAATATCCAGTGACCAAGGAAACAAAAAGATTTTTTTTTCAAACAGAAAAATACTGAATGGAAAAGTGATAAACCTTGAGCCTTGTATCAATCATCTTTACTAGATGCATCAATCATCTTTAAACCAGCACTTAAGCAACTTAATGACTTCTGGAGGCATTTCTAATATTGTGGAAAGTTGTACCACAGCAATTGCAAGGGCCAACATGAGCTGAAATAAATTAAAACTGCATTGATTTCTGAAAGAAAGCACAAAGAAGAGTCTAACCTCTCTTTTTCTCCAAGAAAATGTTTCTGAAATAAGTCATGTGGCCAAGAAAAAAAACTGTCATTCACTGGATTAAAAACAAAACCTTCTCAACTTTAGGATATATTTTATGTTTTCTTAAATATGGACAGGGAAAACACAAAGTCACTGGGTTCAGGGGTGCTCAAGAACCATTTCAGGAAATGATATACAGTTATCTATCTTTTCTATTATGTTGTACTCAGACTGATGTTATCATTCAACTGTAGCACATAAATTTCTAGATACTTTCTTCATTAGATAGAGAAATGCATTATTAGTTTGGCTTCTGGATGATACATTACTCTAATGCATTATTAGAATGGTGTGTCACATCAGCAATGCATTACTGTGAAACATTATCAGACCAATAGTTCACTCAATGCCAGATCTTACAGAATGCCAAAATCCCTTTGATTCATTTTAAGATATCCATGCTGTAGCAGGGTTTTATCTAGAGGTTCATTCTTGTTGAATAACACATTATTTTGGAATAGATCAACATATGAGTTAGAATTTGTTTCAGATACATTTATGTTTTCCATAATTATACCCAAAGGTATAATTTATACCTTTGTTAAATACTTAGCATCATCACCACTTCACAGCAGAAATGGCTAGAAGATAATTTTGGATCCATTGCTCAACGTCTAGGTAAGTTGTAATGTGTAATATATTCTGAAACATTAAAGACTTTGAAAGTTAATTCCAAGTTAATGTGTTTTGCAGTTTTATCTGTGAATTATTACATTTAATAAACAAAAATAACATAGCCAAACAGAACAAGAGTCCTCCACACCTGAATTGCATCATTATTGGGTTAAACATTCAGAAATGTCTCTTTATTCTACTGAACATATAGAAGAATATATACAAACTGGATTCTTTATTATTAGTAGTATTAAAATCCATTAAAGAAATAATTTTCTATTCCAGCATTTTGCTTCATTTCCCCCCCCCCACCAGATTAGACTATAGTTATTTTCTTCATGGAAAAATATATACATATGAGCCATTAGTGTATTAAAAACACTCTTTTACTTTAATCTTGTCCAGTTTAATAAACTCTGAGCAGTTCGTGCAAAATCAAGAATGTTTAAAATGATCAATATAATCCAAAAATTAAAATTAAATTAGAAAAATTAATAATCCCATGCTCTCTTCAGTCAAGCTCCAATTGGTTGTTGGAAGATTCAAGTTGGATTGTTCTATAGAGATGTACCAATTACCAAGGCCTGTTCATGGACTCTAATTCCTTAATTTCCCTTAATCTCAGTATTCTGGAGCTGATCAAATAAGATGGGGCAGATTCTAGTGGAAGAAGACGCTCTTACAGACATCCTGAAGCAAAATCATACATGACTCCTAGGTTATTGCAAACACTTCGAATTATATTCAAAAATGAACTGACAGTCAAAGTAGGTCTTAAAATATGGATAAAAAGGTAAAGGTTCCCCCGCACATGCATGCTAGTCGTTTCCAACTCCGGTGCTCATCTCTGTTTCAAAGCCGAAGAGCCAGCGTTTGTCCGAGGACGTCTCCGTGGTCATGTGGCCACCATGACTAGACGCCAAAGGCGCACGGAACGCTGTTACCTTCCCACCGTAGTGGTCCCTATTTTTCTACTTGCATTTTTACATGCTTTAGAACTGCTAGGTTGGCAGAAGCTGGGATGAGTAACAGGCACTCACTCTGTTACACGGCACTCGGGATTCGACCCGCCAAACTGCCGACCTTCTGATTGACAAGCTCAGTGTCCTAACCCACTGAGCCACCGCGTCCCTACTAAAATATGTATACAATACTGCAAAGTCACTCTTACCTGCTTATTGCATTCTATACAAATTGCAATTTCATAGTAATCTTCTGCTGTACTATTGCACAAAGTATACCTGAAGAATTTCCTTTCCTATTGTATTAATTGCCATAAGCCTCTCTGTATCTTGCCAGCAAGGAAGGCATGATACGCAATGACATAAAGGAGAGATTACTTTGGTATCATTCTCTTCATTTATAAAAAGCAATTCCATATTTATAGCTATTAGACAGATGAAACTGCAGCTGAATACATAATGTTTATTCCAATATATTCCAATTATGTTTGCCCCTATAAACTTAATTTTTCAATACTATTATTTCTTGCAGTGTTCCAGTATAGTACTAAATATAGTACTTCTCTATTCTAATGAGTCAAACAGCATAATCAGTTACAAAGAAATGGACATCATTTCTTCTTATAGGATTCTCCAAGTAGACTATACTGTTAATGGAAAAACAGTACATTTCATATTAGAAATGATGTGATGTTTGTTATCAATGTCTGCAGCGGTACCAAACTGGATTCCTTTTCCAATTCTGCATGATTAGAACTTGTTCTATCCAAATTAGAATAGAATAGAATAACAGAGTTGGAAGGGACCTTGGAGGTCTTCTAGTCCAACCCACTGCTCAGACAGGTAATACTGTACCATTTCAGACAAATTTTTAAGGTCCTCCCTTCAAGTTCTGAAATGTGTTTCTTTTTTAGATATTTTATTAAGTTTTTATAGTTACAAATCCTTAGTGCTTAATAAACAACGTTTTATTTGGGTCCACATATCTGACATTAATAGTAATATAAATTCTATTCCTACTCTCTACTCTGTTTTTTCTAGCCATTTATAAAAATTATCCCATGTTTGAAAATAGTCTGTATCTTCTTTCCCTTTCATTTTCAATGTAAGCCTATCCATTTCCGCACAATCCAGGATTTTCCTAATTATGTCTTCTGATGATGTTTCTTCATTTTTCCAATACTGTGCAAATATAATTCTCACTGCTGGTAATACATGTAATATTAAATATATACATACATAGAAGAAATAGTTCTGGCTTAAAATCTACATGTTTTCTTAACATTTTCTCTAACCACATGTGTATTTTTGGCCATTTTTTTTTTTTTTTGCTTTAGTGCATGTCCACCAGAGGTGATTGTACATGCCTGGCTTTTGCCTACATTTCCAACAATTACTAGACAAGTTTTTAAACATTTTTGCTAATCTTGCAGGTGGTAAATTTTATTTTTTTATTTTAATTCCATTTATATCCCGCCCTTCTCCGAAGACTCAGGGCGGCTTTACAAACTTAGCAGTAGCCTTCATTCTATGTATATGCCTGCTTATTAGGGCTTTCACACACCCCAAGCGGCATTATTACAAAGTCAGCTTAATTGCCCCCAACAATCTGGGTCCTCATTTTACCTACCTCGGAAGGATGGAAGGCTGAGTCAACCTTGAGCCTGGTGGGATGCGAACCTGCACTAATTGCAGGCAGCTGGTGTTACTTAAGGAGGCATTAGCCCACTGCTCCACCAAGGCTCTTGGTGCCTTCTATAAAACATTTTATATAAATTTTTTTATATAAAACATTTTATATAAAACATTTTATATAAAATTTTTATAAATGCCATCTATAAAACATTTTATATAAATTTTCATCATCATCATCATCATAGTAATAATAATAATAGTTGGAAGGCACCTTGGAGGTCATCTAGTCCAACCCCTTGCTCAGGCAGGAAACCCTATACCATTTCAGACAAATGACTGTCCAGTCTCTTCTTAAAAACTTCCAGTGTTGGAGCATTCACCACTTCTGGAGGCAGGCTGTTCCACTGGTGAATTGTTCTAACTGTCAGGAAGTTTCTCCTTAGTTCTAGGTTGCTTCTCTCCTTGACTAGTTTCCATCTGTTGCTTCTTGTCCTGCCTTCAGGTGCTTTGGAAAATAGCTTGACTTCCTCTTCTTTGTGGCAGCCCCTGAGATATTGGAACACTGCTATCGTGTCCCCCCTTGTCCTTCTCTTCATTAAACTATACATACACAATTCCAGCAACCGTTCCTTGTAAGTTTTAGCCTCCAATCCCCTAATCATCTTTGTTGCTTTTCTCTGTACTTTGTACTATAAGTAGCTGCCTTTGTTATTTTATAGTTTCTTTCACACACGTTTCGTCATTTTTCTAATGTTACATTGTGCCCAAAATATTTTGGCCAAATTATCATTGTTTCTTAACTTTTTCATCTTCCATTTTCAAGTTTAACAAAAATTTATAGGGTTCCTTAATCAGTTTTTCATCTGATGACAATAGTATCTGGTCAAACAGTATTTGATCTTTAAAAAAGCCATATGTTTTAGCATCTTTTTCATATCTCATTTGCATTTGCAAGTGTGGCCACCATGATAGCTCAATCCCTGTTTTTCCAATTCTTGTTTAGTTTCTAATTTCCCTTCAGAAGTTTCTCATAGTTTATTAAATGTGAGTGCACAAACGCTTCATTGTCGAGATTCATCCTGGTGTTTTCATACAAATTTTCATTTTTATCTTTTCCCATGTCAAAAGCAAGGCATTTCTTATTTAGTGATTTTGAAAATATTTATGGATTTTATTCTTCCCATACCATAGAAAAGCGTGCCATCCAAGTTGTAAGTCGTGTCCTTCTAAACATAGTAATCTTTTGTGTCTAAGGGTTATCCACTCTTTTAACCATATATATTTTTTATTATTAAAGAGTTTTACAAAAAATGTTTTTATAATACATATCCCCAAAACCCACCCGCCCCAAACCACCCCCTCTTTTAACCATATTAATGCAGCTGCTTGATAGTATAGGACCCAGTCTGGTAGCCCAAATCCTCCATTTTCTTTTGCTTCTTGTAACAGTTTTGGTCTTATTCTGGCTTTTTTCCCTAATGTTATAGGTATTGTTTGGAATAGAAAAAGTAGTTTTGGTAAAATATTCATTTTCACAGCCGCTATTCTTCCCAACATTGATATTGTAGTTTTTTCCATCTTTCCAAATCTAATTTTATTTGTTTTAATAGTTTGAGATAATTATCTTCTTTTAATGTCACACATCTTGCTGTTAAGTATATCCCCAGGTATTTAACTTTCTTAACTATCTGGAGATCTGTTTTTTCTGACAGTTGGTTTTTTTGTTTATCTGTAAGATTTTTGACTATCACTTTAGTCTTATCTCTGTTTATTTTCAATCCTGCTACTTCTCCAAATTCTTCAATCTTTATCAATAATTTAGGGCTTGTCTCCAAGGGATCTTCTAGTATAAATACCAAATCCTCCGCAAATGCTTGTAATTAATATTTTTCATCTTTTAACTCCATACCTTTAATTTCTGGGACCATTTCTATTCAGTACTTCCAAGTTCTGAAATGTGTTTCTAATGCCACTCTGAGACTGAACAGAGATTTTGTGAAAGTGGACACCAGAGTCTGGATAAATTTGGGTAAACAGCAAATATAAATATACTATATCTTTTGATCATTTCAACTTCTTACAATAATTCTACCACAGTTCTATAATCAACTTTTCAAAAACAGACAAATAAAAATAATTATTTGATGACAAAATCCTCCCCAAGACTGAACAAAGTTGTTCTATGCAAAGATCTTTTTTTTAATTGAAAAGTTTTACAATACATTTTGAATACAAACCCCCCTCCTCCCCCTCCCCTCTCCCCAACCCCCCTTCCCCTCCCCTCCCCCCTCCCCGACTTCCCAGAGCTGAAGCAAAGATCATTCTTTTTTAATCTGCACAAGGGGAAATTGTAAACCTTTTGTTCTTGTATATTAAACCAAAGGTGTTTTTTTAAAGAAATGTATAAAATATAAGAGCAAGGATTAGATTATTTTGCAGGAAAGTACATTTTATAGCCCTTTTGTGTATAGATGCAATTTGGTTATTTATAGATGATATAAGATTATGTGATTATTCTCATGCTTTCATGCAACTTAGACAATGTATTAAAATATATTTATATTAAATATTGTAGGAATATATAATAATATACAAGGTGAGGGATTTTTTTTCCTCCGATGAAGATGGCCACGGTTCGCGGCTGAGCCTTAGATGCAGGAGGCCGATTTTTGGCTTTGGGGCATTGTAGGGCTGTTGGTTGCTGTGCGGCTTTAGTGGGGTGACAGGAACCCTCAGGGCCACGGCGACCTTTTTTGAGGCTGCTGGAGACAGTGACGAGGCGGTGGTGAAGCGTCTGGGGCCTGCAACGCTGAATGCTGCAACGCCGAACGCCCGATTAACAGGGGATCGGAGAGCTGAATGCCCGACTAACAGCTGATTGATGAGCCTTCCCCTCCGGTGGAGTTTCCTGGGAGGGTGGTGGTGAGCTGATCGACGGGCCGATGGTGAGCTTCCCCCTCCGTAGAGGCCCTTTGGGGGCTGTTTGTGGAGAGTGGAGGCTCCCAATGAAGCAGCCGGAGGACGAGAGGCGGAGCAAGCTGGGGCGAGCTGGGCGCATTATTACTCGAGATGCCCGGGGCCTAAGGTGATATTGAGGTGGCTCCTACGGACTGTGGTACCTGTGATTGCGGTGCCCCTTGGGACTATATTTATTTAAGATCAGAGGTGAGCCTCCTCCACTGTCAGCAATTATTTCTGCATTCTGCAGCCTCTTACAGCACTTTTGGTCGTGATTTTATCTATGAGTTGGTGACGGATGACTGGCCTGGATTTTGTAGCCACCATCTGACATCTTGGCGGCTTAGAGGTGTTGGTGGTGGGGCTCGACGATGTTGGGTTCAGGGGGGCCTGGCTGTTTTTGGCCAGGCCAGGAACCTGATGCCCGAGACTAATTTACATCTACTCATCGCCGGAGCTGTGGATGCCTTCTCCAATATGGACTTACCATCATCCCAGTCATCGGACTTTTCCCTCCCTATGACCAGCCCGGAGCTGGATAGTGGTTCTCCCTGAAACTGGAAGATCATGGTCGCTGTGAGAGGGTGACCCCATTTGGGAGTCACTGTCTAGCTCTGGGGTTTTAATATTTCTTTCCATTTGTCCTGCCAATATGTTCCTTCCTGCTTCTAATCATCTTAACGTTTTACTCCGTGGATGAACTTTTTGCCCTGAGGGAGTCCCCCCTCTCTCAGGTGTGGCCCTCTAACTTATGCCGCTGGTTCCTTAATGATGGATCTTGGGACCCCGAGAGGTGGCATGGCACTAAAAGGAGGCTTTGGGGTTTTCTTCTTAAATTTTTTAATGGGTTGAAGAGGGGGGAGGGATGCAAGCCCAGCAGAAAGATGGGGGGGGTTGCCGGACCTTCCTCAGTCCAGGTTGGTAGACAGTCGTGGCGTTGGGGGGGCCGGGATGGGGGGTCTCAGGGCCCGAGGGGATGGGGTGGGGACTGTGATCCCCATGGTGATTGGGAATGGTGGCAGATGGATGAACAGAGGGCCATATCAAAATCTGGGATTGTGCCCCAGCTGTCTTCGAGCGGTGGCGTGCTCTGACCCTCTGGCTTAATCCTGCTTTTCCAGGGGTGGGGGAGGACAGGTACCTGAGCTCAGGATGGTTTATTTGAATGCCAGGTCTGTGGTGAATAAAGCTCCCCTCATCTGGGATTTGAGGAGGAATGCGCAGACCTGGCATGCATTACGGAAACTTGGTTGGGCCCAGAGGGAGGAGTCCCTTTGATTGAGTTATGCCCACCAGGTTTCCATGTGCTTCACCAGCCTTGGGCTCAGGGTAGGGGCGGTGGGGTGGCAGTTGTTATTAAGGAGGCCCTTTGTCCGCGGGAGGCCACTGCCCCTCAGATAGGCAGATGTGAGTCCCTCCTCTTGAGGTGGTGCCCTGGGTGTCAGATGGGACTGTTGCTTGCGTACCTCTCTCCCAGCTGCGTAGCAACGGCCCTGCCTGGGCTGCTTGATGCTCTCTCGGGGTTGGCGGTTGAGTTTCCCAGATTTATGGTTCTGGGGGATTTTAACTTGCCCTCCCTGGGGGGTGCATCAGGGGTGGCCCAAGAGTTCATGGCTTCCATGATGGCCATGGACCTGACCTAGATTATTCAGGGTCCGACCCACGAGGGGGGAAACACGCCCAACCTTATTTTTATCTCCGGGCAGTGGCTTAATGATCTGGGTGGGTTTTTTCCTTCCATTCAAACCCTTTCATGGACAGATCATTATCTCTTGTGGCTGGGCCTCCGTCATGCCACCTCCCGCTGCTGGGAGGCGGAACCGACCAGGTGGTTCCACCCCAGGCGCCTGATGGACCCGGAAAGGTTTCAGATGGCGCTTGGACTGATTCCTGCCTCCCTTTCCCACAGCTTGGTCAAGACCTTGGTTGACGCCTGGCAACGGGCTGCTTCGGAGGCTCTTGACCGCATTGTGCCTTCGCGGCCACTGACCTGGCGCAGGTCCCAGTTGGCCCCTTGGTTTTCTGTGGACCTACGGGAGATGAAACGCCAGAGGAGGAGCCTAGAGAGCATTTGGAGATCCAGTCGGTCCGAATCTGACCGAACACAGTTAAGATCCTTTACCAGATCTTACCTTGTGGAAATGGGGGTGGCGAAGCATGCTTACTTCGCCACCCTCATTGCATCTGCAGATAATCGCCCGGCCGCCCTGTTTAGGGTGACCCGCTCCCTTTTAAATCAGGGGACAGGGGAAGATCCCTTACGAGGACGAGCCGAGGAGTTTTGTCAGCATCTGCTGGACAAAATTGCTCAGATTCGGATCGGTCTGGACTCCAATTGGGCAGTATCTGGCGAGGGAGAAGCGACGGGTCTGGCCAATATTATTTGGGAAGAGTTTGACCCTGTGACTCCAGATGAAGTGGACAGGATCATGGGTAGATTAAGTGCCGCCATGTGTTTGTTGGACCCGTGTCCCTCCTGGCTGGTTTATGCGGCTTAGGAGGTCACACGAGGCTGGCTCCAGGCAGTGATTAATGCTTCTTTGAGTGAGGGGTGCTTTCCTGCTGTCTTGAAGGAGGCGGTGGTGAGGCCCCTCCTCAAGAAACCTGCTCTGGACCCAGCTATTTTGAATAATTTTCGTCCTGTCTCCAACCTCTGCTTTCTTGCGAAGGTTGTTGAAAGCGTGGTGGCACGGCAGCTCCTGTTGGTCCTGGAGGAAACTGAGTACCTGGATCCATAACAATCGGGTTTCAGGCCCGGGTACAGCACGGAGACGGCATTGGTTGCGCTGGTGGATGATCTCTGGTGGGCTCGGGAGAGAGGTTATTCCTCTGTTCTAGTCCTATTAGATCTCTCAGCGGCTTTTGATACCATCGACCATGGTATCCTGCTGCGACGTCTCCGGGGGTTGGGAGTGGGAGGCACCTATTTACGGTGGTTCTCCTCCTACCTCTCGGGCCGTTTGCAGACAGTGTTGGCAGGAGGACAGAGGTCAACCCCAAGGCCCCTTGATTGTGGGGTGCCTCAGGGGTTGGTCCTCTCTCCCCTCCTGTTCAACATCTATATGAAGCCACTGGGTGAGATCATCCGTGATTTAGGGGTGAGGTATCATCAATATGCTGATGATACCCAGCTTTTCATCTCCACCCCGAACCAACCCAGTGATGCCCTCGACGTGATGTCCCGTTGCCTGGAAGCGGTTCGAATCTGGATGGGGAAGAACAGGCTCCAACTCAACCCGGCCAAGACTGAGTGGCTTTATGTATCAGCATCTCGTCCAGTCCAAGATTTACCATCTTTGGTTATGGGGGGAGAGGTGTTGCCTCCTGTTGATAGGACGCGCAACTTAGGCGTCCTCCTTGATGCACGACTCAGTTTAGAAGATCACTTAGGAGTCGTGGCCAGGGAGGCATTTGCCCAGGCTCGCCTGGTGTGCCAGTTGTGCCCCTATCTGGACCAAGATGCTTTACGTACGGTGACTCATGTGCTCGTTACCTCCCGCATAGATTACTGCAATGCTCTTGGGGAGGTGCGCGCGCACCTCCGGTCGTTCGGAGAGGTGTGCGCGTACCTCCCAGAATGGGCAGGGGCGCCGCTCTTTGAGGAAGCTGCCGCGGCCCGTCTGCAAAGCTGCCGCTTTCGGCAGCTTCGCAGACGGGCCGCAGCAGCTTCCTCAAAGAGCGGCGCCGCTGCCCCTTTGCGCGGAGGTACACACGCACCTCTCCAAAGGTTTGGGGAGGTGCGCGCGCACCTCCACCCATTCGGGGAAGTGCGCGCGCACCTCTCCAAACGGGCGGTGCCACTCTCCATTTGGAGAGGTGCGCGCGCACCACTGCCCGTTTGAAGAGGTGCGCGCGCACCGGGCGGCTGGGAGCCGCGGGTTGCCGACCCGTGGGTTATGGGAATTGGGTATGTCTAGTTTAATGAAGAGAAGGACAAGGCGGGACATGATAGCAGTGTTCCAATATTTCAGGGTTTGCCACAAAGAAGAGGGAGTCAAGCTATTCTCCAAAGCGCCTGAAGGCAGGACAAGAAGCAACGGATGGAAACTAATCAAAGAGAGAAGCAACCTAGAACTAAGGAGAAACTTCCTGACAGTTAGAACAATTAACCAGTGGAACAACCTGCCTCCAGAAGAGGTGAATGCTCCAACACTGGAAGTTTTTAAGAAGAGACTGGACAGTCATTTGTCTGAAATGGTATAGGGTTTCCTGCCTGAGCAGGGGGTTAGACTAGATGACCTCCAAGATCCCTTCCAACATCATCATTATTATTATTATTATTATTATTATTATTATTATTATTATTATTATTATTATTGTTGTTGTTGTTGTTGTTGTTGTTGTTATTGTTATTATTGTTGTTGTTGTTGTTGTTGTTGTTATTGTTAAAGTTTTAAAAAAGCAGCTCACCGTGAAGAACTATAGCAGAATACTTGATATACTAGGTATACTTTGGATATGGTTTATCTTCCTTTACTGTTATACAGTATTTCATTAATAAACTTATAAAACATAAGATTTTATATTTAAAATTTAAATTATTCATTTTTATAAAACTTGAACCAAATACCATTTTTATGGAAATATCACATTGAATAGTGTCAATATCAATAATCTGACTATTTCATGGCATTCGTTAACTGCTCTAATTGAGATCTACCTGGACCAACATGTTCAGTCCTGCATAAACCAATTTAGTAGATTTGCAGTACAAAAACACTATTTTTTCAATAGTTGCAACACATGTATCACAAACTTCTCAAATTGATCAATGAATGCATTTATTTTGTAAACTATCTACCCTATCCTATTCTATCCTATTCTAACCTATCCTATTCTACCTAGAAAATCTGGTAAAATTCTTGCAAATGCATGTTTGCTGTACAAGCTTCATCTATGGTACTTCTGGAGAGTCTAAGAAACTTTACAATGTTGACATCTTCCTTTTGGTGTCAAAGAAAGCATGCTTGGCTTTAGAAACCTAAGCAAGACAACTTGCTTCCCCTTGATTAGCAGCTCTGCTCTTTGGCAGTTGTGCAGCTGGTATTTTATTACTAAACTTCATGAGTCCAATCATGGCATAGGAAATAACTCAATATTCAAATCATCCAACTTACAATGTATTGATATCACATATCTACAACTGCTGTTTATGTCAACTATATATTAAGGACATTCAAAACAATGTTCCAAAAAAGGCAAATTTGGTGTTTGACTATATCTGGTGCGTAATAATAGAACAGCTGTCTTATGTTTATATTAGCTGCAATATAATGATTTTTAAAAGATTGAAATCTTGTTAAATGTCAGTTATCCCAAATTAGAAAAATTAAATCTTATAAAATCCTATGAGATTTCACATCACTTAGATATTCTCGATAAATGGTTACTATGAAATTTGACATGGAGTTGTGTTAATTCTAATAAGTAAATGTATGTAGACTGAGATCTTGGTATTAAATTATTCTGTAGTTTTCAGCCCTTTTTAAAATCTTCTTAATTTAAATATCCAATGCAAATGGTAAAGAGTGAGTGAAAGGATGAACACAGCATTGTATAATAGCACAGCACACAAAACAATACAACACAATACAGTATTTCCTACTGCACAAGGAGAGTTTGGGGAGTTTAGAATGGCAGGATTTTTCAGTTTTTTGAATGAGATAATTATGTTCAACAGCACACCTGTCAACAACATAAAACTTTAAATCTTAAACTATTACACAGAAATTACTTTCGAAATCATTTAGCAATATTACTGATATAAGTCTACACCATGTGAGGAACTGGATGATTCCAGGACAAAGAGGATGACAATGATTTTGCTTTCTCTTCAGGACTCAGTTAACTGTGTCACTGTTTCTCCATTTTAGATTGGAGATAATGGTGCTTAATAAGCAATTGAGTTTAAACAGATGCAGCTGAAAAATTTGTTTGCATTACTTTTAAACCAATTCAGAGCCAAGACAGGCACTAGCTTTGAAAATTATTTTCTTAATAGCATATCTTGAGTAGACGTACATGTAAGGAATAAGTAAAGAAACGAGTATCATTGAGATCAATGAGGTAACAAAGCACAAGATTTTTTAAATGATTGTTGCTTGAACATTCTCTTTATAAAACTTAAGTATGTATTAGATGGAACAATGTAGCTCATCAAAACAAAGTTTTGGGGAAATATACAATAGAATCCAGATGACTCATGTATTTTTCACTATTTATAAATATCAAATAACTAGGAAAAATGTATATACTTAAGAGAAAGATTGGAAGGTGCTCAGGCTACTAAGGAATCACATTCACCAGCATCACTATAACTATATATATATATATCTCACTGTTTTGGCGGTATCAAAACATATTGTAAAATGAAGAGATGAGATATGGAAAGGCCCCAAGACTATTATCACTTATAAATAATAAGTGTGCATGATGCATATCCTATCTGTATTTTTTCAAGGATACAAAACCAGAATTGAATGACAGAATATAAAAATGAAATGATAATAAACCACAACCCTCTTTTAAAATATGAATTACTTAGAAATATTACCTGCATGCACACAAACAGAACTGTGTGAAAAGTACTGATTCCCAAATTTTGTGACTATTCAAATCCTTTTACCACTGAATTATATCAGTTTCATGTATTTTGACTGATAAATAGTCCTCAGCTTACAACCATTGATTTAGAGACCAAATGAAATTACAACTGAAAAAAGTGATTTACTACATGATCATTTTTCAAACTTGGTCACATGGTCAAAATTCAGACACTTGGCAACTGGTATATATTTATGAAGGTTGCAGTGGGCTGGGATTACGTGATCACCTTCTGAGAAGCAAAGTCAGTGAGGAAGTCAAAGTCACTTAACAAACATGTTACTAATTTAATAATTGCAACGATTCACCTAACTGTGGGAAGGTCGTAAAATGGAACAAATTCACTTAACAATTATCTTGCTTAGCAACAGAAATCTGGAGCTTGATTATGGTCGTACATTGATACAAATATCACGTAACTCAAATATACTAATATTAGTACACCAAAATGTGATTCTTTTTTGGAGTATTTGATAAACGTAAATCTGTCCATATACAACATATTTATAATAAAAATAATCACCTCCCATAGTGATGAGAGGGCAGTTCTACTAGTACTTCACAAATCAGAACTGATTTTGACCTGATCTATCATATGCAAATCTTATAACCAATGAAGTTCTCACCTATGCAGACTGTAGAAGTAACACATGCCTTGTTCAAAAGAAATTTGTAAGATCTCTGTATAAAAATAATTGAATTCTACCAGTTCTAAAAAGATTAGTGTTATATATTGAGATAAGTTGCTTGTAAACTGTGTGCAATGGTTAAGTCCTAAGTCTAAGGAGCTTCAGGCCTTTTTAGGACTTCCGCACAAGGCCACAGTGGCAGAGCCGTTACCCAGGCTCTTGGACAAAAAGGCACAGCGGCAGCGGATGAGTGTCCACGAGAAAAGCTTCTCGGCAGTCAAATCACTGCTGTCTTCAAACTCAGTACTCACCCATTTTCAGGAAAAATTGCCTTTCTGCATTGCTTGTGATGCATCTCCATATGGGGTAGGAGCCATGTTGAGTCATTTGATGGCTGACGGGAGATGGCTCCCATCACTTATTATTCTAGGACCCTGTCTTCAGCGGAACACAATTACGTGCAAATAGACATGAAGGCACTGGCCATAGGGGCTGGTATTAAGAAGTTTCATGATTACTTGTATGGCCGCCATTTCACGGTCTTCACGGACAACAAGCCACTTCTGGGTTTGTTCACAACAAACAAATAGACACCTGAGATTCTATCTCCATTTATACTGAGGTAGTCTATCTTCCTTTCAGCCTATAATTATAGGCTGATTCACAAACCAGGCAGGGAAATGGGCCATGCAGACGGTCTCAGTAGACTGCCCCTGCCAATTTTAGAGCCAGACCCCACTCCAGCTGCTCGCATCCTGGCTATCCAGGATTTGCCAGTCTCCCCTTCACGCTGGGGATGTGGCTGCGGAAACAGCCGCTGAGAAGATGCTTAGCCGCATATTGAACTAGGTGTACACAGGATGGCCTGACAAATGTCCGGGGCCAAGCGTCCAGAGTTTTTACATGAGAAAGGATGAGCTCTCAGCCTATAAGGGTTGCATCCTTTGGGGGAGTCAGGTCATAGTCCCAAGCTCTGAGGCCCTGGGTTTTAGAATCTCTGCACAAGGGTCATCCAGGAATAGTCCGGATGAAGGCACTCGCGAGGAGCTACTTTTGGTGGCCTGGGCTGGATAAAGATATTGAGGCTCAAGTACATAGCTGTTTCACATGCTAGCAATCGAGGCCTGAAATGCCTCAAGTCCCTGTCCACTGATGAGAAGCCACACACGTCCCATGGTCAAGAATCCACATTGACTTTGCCAGGCCATTTCAGGGACAGCTGTTCTTTGTTGTGGTGGACAGCCCCTCTAAGTGGTTAGAGGTCGCACCAGTCCCAATAAGACTACTGCCAGGACCATCCAGGAACTGCACAGGATCTTTGCAACGCATGGGCTACCCAACGTGCTAGTCTCAGACAATGGGGCTCAATTTACAACTACAGAATTTCAGATGTTTCTGAGGGCTAACCTGATAAGGCACACCACTTCAGCCCCCTTTCACCCGGCCTCAAATGGCTAAGTGGAACACATAGTTCGAATGACCAAAGAATCCTTAAAGAGGATCATAACTGGCGACTGGCAGCACAGGCTAGCAGATTTCTTACTCTGACAACGCACAACACCCTGCACTTCAATGGGCAGAAGCCCAGCTGAACTTAGATGGGGACGGCGCTTAATCACTAATCTGGATCGGCTGCATCCAGACAGTTACCTCGGACACAGCACAGCCAAAACCACCGGGAAGTTTGCAAGTTGTTGACCGGGTTTGGGCCTGGAATTATGGTCAAGGGGCACTGTGGGTAGTAGCTGTGGTTGGTAAGATGTCAGGGCCACTTTCTTATGAAGTGGTCCTGGAAGATGGCAGAGTGATACGGCGGCACATTGACCAGCTGCCCTGGAGGCTAGTGAACCAATTGCTGGTGCAAGACTCATGTAATAGCCAACCCCAGGAGCAAATCGACAATGACCCAACAGCAGAGACTGCATTCACTGATGGGACTCCCAGCCGTGGAGAAGGGGGGCTAGTGGCAGGCAATTCATCCCTGAACACACAGGTTGCACCCACTGACTGGGACAGGCAACCAGCTCCGATGTCCAGCCCAGCAGAAACTGCACCACCAATGGACTTTGGCTCAAGTCTACTGGGACAGATCAGCCAAAGGGACTTGGGTAGATCCGAAGCAATCAGGTCTCAAAACCCTGGTCTACCCAGCCTGGCAGGCGAGCTGGTAGACTGGGAACTTCCAGCAACTCCGAGACACTCGGAGCAACCGCAAAGGCCACCAACATATTTAAAGGACTATGTGCATTATTTAAGAATTGCACTAGCTAGGGAAAAGCGGTGTTATGTATTGAGATAAGTTGCTTGAAACTGTGTGCAACGGTTAACAGCCATTATGGTTAAACTCCAGACAGCTTGTCTCTGGAGTTGTTACTTTGCATTTTAGGCGGGAAATTACTATTTAATCTCATTGGCTGCCAACTAGTGGCAGACCAGATAAATAGAAGCTAAGCAGCAGTTGGACCTGCTTCTGTTGTTACTGAATAAACGTGTTGCTGTTTCACCGTTCTGCCTCGTCAATGTCTCACCAAACAGAGAACTTAACAATTAGTGTTACCTATCCCTGCAGAAAGGTATAAAACTATTTCAAAAATCTTGAAAAATTTGAAGTAGCAGTAAAGAATGCCTGTCCTGTCTACATTATTCCATAAGAAATAATTAAGCACAAACTCCTCCAGGAGGTGACAAGGAAGCCCAGAACTTCGGAAATCTGCAAGCCTCTCTCGCCATGGCTAAAGATTGTATTTATGACTTTACCATAAGGAATTTTCATGATTCCAAGTGGGTATATTATATCTGCACCCACTACTTGTCCATTGCCAAAACGGTGGCACAGCAGCCCAATATAAGCTTTCATATACAGGTAGTCCTTACTCCTTACTGCACAATTGACCATGCATGATCTTTGAAGTTATGACTACTTCAGGCTCATGTGATCAAATTTCAGGCACTCAGCAGCCTGCCTGCACTTACAACTGCAGTGTGCTCTTCATCTGCTCCCACCTGCATATTTCCCCATCTCTGTCCTTTTGGCCATCTTATGTTCTGCCTCCCTATTTGGCCTTTGCAGTTTTCTTTCTTCTCCTGCTTTATGAAGCAACTGCTAACTAAGCATAGCCTTCTTTCCAAGGCTGTGCATGAACAACTGCCTGATGAAGGACCAGGATTACCAGCATACACAGTGGTGGGATTCAAATAGGTGAACAACTGGTTCTTTGTGTGGATGCTGCTTCCGGAAGTCCATTTTGGGCATGGGCAACAAAAAATTAGCTATCAGTTCTGCTGAAGTGGTGCGAACTGGCTGAATCCCACCACTGAGCATACAAAAGAATTCAGTTGCATTTTCTGGCAGCCATATTTTTTATGCCAGAATGTTTCCCTAATGCTTTACTTAGACTTCAGATGGGCCATATAGCATGGAAAGTAGAGTTAGGCAGATAACAACATATTATTAAGTCAAAGTCAATTCATCTTCTATAATCTATAGCCTTTTTTCCCAGTGTAAAAGAGTTTCCAATCCAAAAGATGAAGAGCTGTATTATGTGAATGGTTCCATTTGAGTATTTCATTTGATTTCCTTCTAACTATAAGATCTGATAAAACAAAGGAGGCTATTAAACATGCACTAAAAGCTATGGAACTCCAGATGAATATTGTAGCTGCCACAAGACTATGTCAATTATATAGGGACACAAGAAAACTGCAACTCACAATACTTACACAAGCTATCCTATTTCCAAAATTATTTTACTTTCTCAAGAGCGTGTTTCAATGCCCTTCATTTTGCAATCAAGAATGCTAGACATAATATGTCTTTCTATGGTGTAGATTTTACAAGGAGATGTGTACTAATCTAAGCTTTAACAGATAGACTGCCTGACCAATGGTATTTTTTTTCCTAAGCAGAGGAGCCCTGATATTCCCAATATACTAACTAAATTCTATGCCTAAAAAAGGTTTGCTGTACTCAAAAGAAGTGGATGGTTTACTCAATTAATTGAATATTATTGTATTTTTAAATGGACGATAAGTTCCAGCTACAAATGTAATAAATAAACCATCCTGATGAATCACCAGGCTACCAAAATAATCTCATTAGGAGGGCAGAATCTGCTACAGTTTTACTTTTTGATGGATTCCTACAGCATAGGATCTAATTTGGATAATCAGAAAATAAAGCTGTCAGCTACTAAACTTAAAATCTAATATACACAATTATGCTTTGTCAATTTTTAGAAACAAATAGTAAAGAGATCCAGCATTGCAGCATTATTTTCTTGTTTTCTTCCCAAGTATTCCCTAGAAGTACTTTGAAGAGGTCTGAAAACTTTCTGAGCAGATTTTGGATTGTTGTAGGATTTACTGGGCTTAGACTCTCAATTCTTTTTTCTGCAAACAGAATTATCTGCATCAAGCCACACTGGATTTATCTAGAAACTATTATAGAAGATAATAAAAGGTAAATAAAATAAATAAAAGCTTACTTGCTGGTGAGGGAATGTTGTATCGATTGGTTGATGGATTGCCTTGCATGCCATGAAGAGTTGAAAGTGAGAGTCCTCCAATGATAGGAGGAAAAAGTAATGGGTATGGTGGTCCAGCATAATGAGTCATATGTCCACTGACTGTTGGTACAGAACACGCATGGCTGCTGGTTGTCATGATTATACCTTGAAGGGAAGAGATGTCCAGTCACTGCTCCACAGAAATCTGGAAACAGGACACCTAGTCTGGCAATACACCATGAGTTATTTTCTCAAGAGATAATTTCTCATTTTTTCTCCTTATTGAATTGTTCCAGCCATTTTCCTGGTACATTCCTGCTGTAATTATAACTTTTTGTTTAATATCACATATGGAGATGGCTGTTCCTCTGTTGTTCCAAGCTTTTTCTTTTTTCTTGGAGCAATAGGTTCACTCTACAGCTGGTTGTGAAAGTGATCTGTAGGTGACAGAAAAATAAATGGAAGCTATAAATACGAATAACTCTGCAAAATAATCTTATTTTTGATAGAAGAAAATGTTTGTATCTCAGGGTTGAATTGGGGAGTCCTTGGTGCTCTCTGAGCTTGATTGTTTTATATTTCAACATAGCTAGAACACACACACACACACACACACACACACACACAAACCCCCACAAACACACACACACATACACACACACACGGGAGAGACAGAGAGAGGTGGGGGGAAGGGAGAAAGGGAGAGAAGAAGGGAGGAAGGTCTGACTCCAACTATGAATCACCTTTGCAAGTAGGAAGCCAAATTAAACATTCACTTATTTTTCTCATTATAATAAAAAATAAACATTAAAAAATAAACATTAGCTAATTTTATTTTTCTTGCCACAATAATCTAATCAAACTATGATAAAATTAACGAATGAATCATTTTTCATTTTTTTTCTTTTTTCAAAGACCATCCTGGGAGTAATAAATAGATGGGATAACACCAGGAACTCAAATCAACATTAATAACAAATTAATGTGAATCAGCCTCTCTGACTGCAAAGTCTCACAGACATTAATAAGGATGTATATTTATATTAATTATAATTATGCAATATATGATCATGCCTCATCACTTTTACAGATAGATCATAAATGCAAAGTTATCTTCTATGAATTCTAGTGCTCAGCAGTTTTGTATGATGCAGGCTATCTTCACATAAGCTAAAACCTAAGAAATACTGGAGGAAGAACACTCAATTTGATGCAAGAGAAGCATGACAGCAGGATTAAACCTCTATTAAATAATCCAGAGGTCACCTGAAGTATAAGGCTCAAACAAACATAAACATTCTTTTCCATTAATAATAATGTTTTCAATATAATCATTAAGAAGCTCCATCAGGCAAGTGAGCACTGAAATTCAAATAAAAGTTATAAGGCAATTTCAGCTAATAGTGGTTTCAGAGTAGACTACTGGAGCAGAAGTAGAGTCCAGAACAATAAAGTGAGCAGAAAGAGCCCTTAACAAGCAAGAATAATTGGTGTCAAATGAGATTAATGTCAGACATAGAACTAATAAGGAATTGGTCAACAGATTTGCTGTAACTAATTTCCAGGCTTCTAAAGACATAGATCCTGGGAATCAATTATATACCATTTTATTGTGCTTTATGTACTCTTTAAGTGGTTTACAGAGTCAGCATATTGCCTTCAACAATCTGGGTCCTCATTTTACCAACCTTGGAAGGATAGAAGGTGAAGTCAACCTTGAGCCAGTGAGGATCGAACTCCTGGCAATAAGCTGACTTAGCCTACAATACTGCATTCTAACCACTGTGCCACCACGGCTCTTCCAGACAGTGTAGACCTCAGGTTGAAAAAAGTACCCATCCAGCACAATAGAAATTTAAGCAGCTTTTACCCTTAGGTTAACACAGGAAATAGATTTAGGCCTTGTAATGCATGCAAATAACTCATTACAATAGCATCTAGAGAAATTCACTAAGAAATGTTGGAACCTGTCCATTCATAGTGTATAAGCTGACTTTTGTATTTGCTTTTATGTCTCAACTGTGAGAACATGGCAGATGGATTTTTTTCCAGCACAAATTGCTCTTTTATCTTTGGTACTCCTTTTATGATAATGTGATAAATGTTGCTTCTAGAATTTTTTTTTAAAAAATTAACATTTGTGCATCATCTCTTCTAATTGTGAATTGTAATAACAAAAGCCTCCCCAAAAACACAAAGAAAATTCAGATGTTCAATCTATATTTCAGAGATGGAAACAGTTTGACAGCTGTGGCCCACGTCATTTCTTTGTGGTGATAGGATATCAGCCAACAACCAATAACACAATTAATCATGACTGCACCATAAACTTAGGCACTCTGGAAGTTTTCTCTTTTTTCCTTCCTCAGGGTCAGTGTTCCCTCTTTCTTTAAAAAAAAACTGTTTTAAGACTATTTTTGCCAACATGTGGCAGGACAGTATTACATGTATATATACAAACAGTGCTTTTTTTGTAAAAGAAAAAGGTGCCGGAACTCACACATGTCATACAACCCGCCTTGCCTACCCTACAAGGTTCCATCCAAAAAAGGTGCCGGAACTCCGTTCTGAGCGTTCTATGAGAAAAAAAGCCCTGTATACAAATGTTTATCAAAGTTCTATATCATTCTTTTACAATCTTACCAGACAATCCATTTTATAAGCAACGTTTTATTTTCAACTTCCCCCAAAACATGAATTTGTATATGCATTTGGACCAATACAGACATTTATTATAAGCAAGTTTTCCATCTGAGAAATATTTCAAAATTAACATAGTGAATACTGTGTACTGTATATATGTTTGAACCTCAAATTGTGTTTGGCAGATTGTTCCATTTCATTTGAAAAGAAATCCATGACAGATTTCTCCAGTATTTCTAAAACATGTCCCTTCTTTGCTTGTACAAAAAATAGTATACAGACTATAAATATGTTGCTATTTCATTTAAGTGAAAAATCTGTATCCTGATGCACAATAACCAGTGAGCTATATGTTATATTTAGTTTTCTCTATTCGCTTTCAAATAAATTACACAAAAATCTCTCTTGAAAAATAATAATACATTCAAACTATCTTTGGTGCTCTGGTGTGAAAAGAATAGCCCATTTGCAGATTCCCAAGCAGTTTATTAATTTAATTTACCGGTATTGTAATGTTCTGCCATCTATGATGCCCATATTGTATTCAGTTATCTAGGTAGGCATATTCACATTTAAATTTAGACCATATGCATTTCCACAGTATTTGAATTTCCCTAGAAACATAGAAATATTGAGATGAAATGATATCTACTGCCATCCTTAAGATAGTATTTCTTATTAAATTTTATACAGTCATTGTAAATCTTCAATGCAATAGTGCTGCTGTTCAGGGTGGCTCAAATGGGGAGTAAGCCAATTGTTTCTCTTTTTTCAGGATGTGTGTGTGTGTGTGTGTGTGTGTGTTTGACATGTCAGCAGAATCAAGTTAGACATTTTCCAGTTTTTTTATATACCAAGCTCAAAAGGTTTGTCATCACTGATCTGTATCAATAAAAAGCATATTCATTTATTATGGAGTTTTGCTTTTTGACCTAGCCTACCTTAAAGGGCTCAGAGAACATTTTGTACTTAGCATAGAACTAGAAAAAAGAAATGGGAAAATACAATGTTTTCTTCTTCCCTCTATGATCATGAAAAATCAGGAATGAATAGCGATGTACTTCTAAACAAAAATGGACATTTCTTTTAATGGTCAATGTCTTGTCAACTGTAGTAAAATAAACTTATTTTTCCTTAGATGTTATTGTTTTCTTCAATGTTACTGTTTTTAATTGAAGTATACTTCATTTGTTGAAAATTATAGTGTTAAGCCTAAAATAATAGGTCCCTATCGCCTGATAGAACAGTGGAATTATAGTTTTCTCAATAGACTGATATATCTTTTTGAGTGGACTTAACTTCTTTTTTTGTCTGGCAGATGCTCAAATATTGTCAAATACTTAGCATGAAAAAGTGAACATTGTTCATATGAAAAAGCAGGTTTCTCAAAGTCTCTATTTTCCATTCAAAGAAAAAAATTCAAGCTTATAATACTCCAAATGTATACTAAACACAAACAGTTTTTGAGCCTTGCATAAAATGAGAGAAAATTGATCAGAAAAAACAAAAGCAAATAATAGTAGCTTGGAAAAACAATCTTTCCATTTTCCTTTCACTTAAAACTTCTACTTAAACCCCTTAAGAATATGCCAGAAGATGTGTTTAGTTCCAGGTAAATTAATAAGACTTACTCCCATATGACAGCCTGCCCAGTGACTACAAAGGCTATTTAAAAAGGCGAAGAAAGCAAAATGCCAATCCAGAACTTGTTTATTTTGAATGGGAGGGAATCAGTCACTGCACAAGATGGACAAGATAAACCATGATATTGTCAGACATCCAATGGAGTGGTGTGATTTCAATGGCTTTTGGTTGTAAGCAAACTTTAAAATACTTTAAAAATAATCATAGTTTTAGTCATCTGACCCCAAGATCTTTAGGCTGATGGCCTTTCTAGGCTGAAGGATGACTTTAGCCTCTTTTTGGTATACCAGACATGTCAAACACAAGGCCCGGGGGCCGGATCTGACCCGCGAAGTGGTTTCATGTGGCCCGTGAAGCCATCCTGGAAACAGTGAGGGAATGGCCCCCACTGCCTTGGCCCTGGCCCAGAGACCCTCCTTCTGCCAGAGACCCTCAGATCTGTCCCACTCCTGCCCGGGCCCCCATAGGCACCCTTGATGCGAACGATGTAGAGCTGGCCACGCCCACCCAGTAGGCCATACGCACTCTAGCCACACCCACCTGGTAGGCCACGCCCACCCTGGCCATACCCACCCGGCCCCCTGAGGGCAACCGCAATGCTGATGCGGCCCTCAATGAAATTGAGTTTGACACCCCTGTGATATACTGTCCTCCAAACAGTAAGTTGTCTCCAGAAATGAGAGAAGCAGCATTTGAACAGATTTGATTTACATGTAAACCTAATTAAAATTAATTATATTTAGTCTCAATACTGTTCAGTCAGGTAGTTGGCAGGAGCAGGACAAAAACTAAATTTTACTTAATTTCATTTACATTTAAACTTATATAATAATATATTTTAATAGGATTACTCTTTGGCATGAGAGAGTACGTAGTATTCCAGATTTAAAGGCAAGAAGGTTTCCTTGAGTATGCAGTAGTGTATAGGTAACACTTGCTGGCAATTCCTTCAACCAAACACGGATTTTCCCAGGATTCTGCAGAAGCAAAAGCAAACCACTATCTTTTCTTTAAATTCAAAGAATGACACAGATGTAATACCATCTCTCAATTATTCAAGATTAAAAATTAAAACATGCTAACAATTTTGCAGGTTTTTGGAGCTTGAGACCTTGTCTGTACAGCTTTAGCTACTGGATCTATGATGTATATGGTAAAATAAGACATTGGAAGGTGAAGAAAAATCTCCATTTATAAAATTTAATCCCACTGTAAATAGGCAAAAACAGATCCATTTGATTTTTAATGGCTCATTTTCTACTTCAAATAATTAAAAAAATTTAAAAGAATGGTTTTCTAATTCTAATGATATAAAGTAATACTCAAATTGTCTTTAACAGTAATAAAAATAGCATAATGATAAACTATGAAATAAATAAGATTTCTCTTTTTATAGAAGAAAAATCTTATTCATTTCATAGTTTATCTATGATTACAAGAAGCTGCTTACTGCATTTTACAATAACATAAATCAACAGAATAGGTTAGTTATGATACAAAAGGTTTTTAAAAGAACATGTGATGGAGGAGATAAGCTGTCAAAGTGTTATGTTTCTTTTATTAATGCAGCTCTTTGAAACTAAACAGCATGAGCAATCTAATAACAAATATTCTTTGAGTTCTGTGTAAGGAGCAGAAGGACATCCAGTTATTGTTCAACCCATCCCATTGGTCCATATATGGTTTGAAAGCACAATAGAAGGAAACAGGAAACTGAATGGTCCATCGGTATTATCTTATTAGCTGCTAATGGATATCTGAAAGGAACACGCATCTAATTCTGAGAGGCCTGTACTGATCTCCCATGTAATAACTCTTAATTAGCCAATTCTGTTTACAGATGGAACTTAATGTACCCTTTTGTCTGGAAGAGATGAAGACATCTTGAAGGAAAAAATACAAATAGGAATTTTTCTCTCTGGCATAAAGCCATTGCTATAATTCAAAAAATAAAAATAGGATACTGATAAAAAGAACAGGCACAAAATCCTTTGGTTTTAATACTGAAAGTTTAATTTATAAGATTGTACTATCTTATAAATACAATATTATTACAAGCATTGAACAATATTTTTAATAAAACATTGTCTTCTCCATATTGCTTTGGATCAGCTTCCCTTATGTTCTGATCAACATGACTATTAATGTGCTGACAGACTACTCCTATAGTGGTCCATGCTCGAGAAAAATAATGTAACACTAACTACCTCACTTACTGAATAAGCAATGCATCTGCTTTCCCATCCAAGCCAAAATCATACTAGATATCTGAACTGTAAAAAGCTTGTGTGAATTAGAGTTTTTTCAACAAACATATTGCTATTACCTATATAAATAAATGTATAAATAGTTGTCCAAGCATCATGCTCCTGGGAGTTGCTGTTTTTAGAAGGAATATAAATCCCTTTGTTTCACTATCCATTAAGAAAAATATCTTTTCTGTTCTGTATTTTCATTCCATAACTCTTTCATTAGTCAGCCATAGCCCAGAGAATTCTGCAAAGAAAGATAAATGGATGGGTCAATGGATGGGTTAACAATTTTACTATTTGTAGAGCCTTGAGAAGCCAGATGTAGGAGAACTTGATTGTGTTTATGTAAAGGATAAGTAGTGAATTTCCTGTACTGTCAACTTCCAAAACATCCTGCAAGGGAATGCATCATAATTACCTCAGCAGAGAAGAGGCAGTTATAGAGAATAGAGATGTTTTATCCTTCTTCCATATAATACTGCGATTATACCCTACAGCTGTAATTAGGTGTATTGCTTTATACACATACATGGTATTAAAATCAATGCCTTTTGCTAGCCAAACTTTGCTTAATAGGCATACATTTTTTTCAATTTTTAGTGGGATTTCTTATAAAAGCAGTGCTGTGTAAACTCCATATTCTTGAAGTAGGGTGTAGTAAGACTAAGTTATGTGAGTCCAATGCATGGTGATCAATTTTATCCAAGGTGTCATATTGATTCCCTTAAATCTCTATGCTTGACATTTATCTCTTTTGATGTGTAAATTCATCATGAGCTGCTCTGGAAAGTTATATGGCCATTAAAAGTACATGAAGCAGAGCATCAGCAATGTGCCTGGAAAGACAGTCCACAGGCTACACAGAAAGTCTTGGAGTTGGCAGATTATATTAGTCTTTATCTTAGATACTTCCAAACCATCATTAAATTTAAGGAGCATAACATTTTAAGGATGGAAAGGGGTATGTGTGTCAAATTGAAAGTGTTAGGGGCCACAAAGAAGGCATAGGAAGGAAAACGTGAGCATGTCCAGAATATAAAGTGTCTGTATGCATAACATCTTCTCTTATTCTGCCACTTGGCACATTAAAAAAAGCAACAGAGGTAGATCGCACAGAAAGGTAGATTGCAGAAAAGAGAAGCCACACAAGAAAAGAATGGAGATTTTGGTAGGAGCAACCGTACTGCCAATAAATCAGTGGCTGAAAGGAGTTAAATATTATTGGAATAATCTCATGTTGTCCATGGATTATGCGCTAAGCACCTCTTTGTTTCTGATGCACAAGAAATAATTAATGGGGAAAAGCAAGCAGAAGAACTTTAATTTAACCATCTCCTTTCTACTGAAATAATCCTCTCTTTTAAAGCTGCCATATGTTCTGTGGGAAAAACTGCCAATAAAAACCTGCACATACAGTTTGTCTTTAAACATGCAAATTAGATGCAAGAATATTCCACCATGATTTGTCTCCCTGTTCTTTTCAAAAAATAATCTTAATAAACTACTGCAGGGTATTCCACTGCAAAGTTTACTAAGAACCAGCTAAAATATTATGTAGTAATGAAAGCAGTGGTATGACAACCTTACCCTTCTCTTATAGTCAAAAGAGATAAACAAAATGTTTCAGGCATGAATAAGCAAATGTATAAATAACTCATGCTTCCTTTCTAAAGGAATTCTGTGAAATTAAGTTGCTACACTGACACATTACAACAAAATTCAAGGACCTGTAAAATTGGTCTACAAAATTACCAGAAGACGCTAACAATATCTAGATATACACAAGAAATCCAAACAAACCATTCATTTTTTCTTCTTTACATGTTTTGAGATCTCAATATGCTTCAAAACAGAACCTGGATGATAAAGGAAGGAACCAACCCACTTCCCCAGGATAGAGGATGCACTATTTTTTAAACATTCTTTTCCAGTCCTTCATTTATAAGCTCAAGCACACTTCAATCACACTAATATTTTGCAAGGTCAGCTAAAGATACTACTGAATTGATTATGATTCTGTACCTATTTTAAAAGCTATATTCTCTATTTAGTTTCTTGTCAAAAAAGCAATAAGGAAAGAACACTAGGAAAGAACAACCATTAACTGAGAGGAAATAAAATGATGTGATGACTGGGAGGGTGAAACAGCAATTTTTTTATTCAATATTGTGCTTAACAGGGAGCCACAACTGCTACATGCATAATATATTAAGATAATTTAGAACTGCTAAATTATTTGCTATCACTGTAAAAAAAATAATACTGCTATGAAATCAAAGTATTAAGGACCAATTTTATTGTTATTTTAACTTATACTACTACAACAATGTAAATAGGCAGAAATGTCACTTAGATAACAAGTAGTGCTACTATGTTGCACATAAAGACAGCTGGTAGAACCATATCAATATGACACAGCCATCCTAAGCCATTTTTAAAAAATTGCACCTTTGGAATGTAATTCAGAAGCGGCATTGCACCCCAAGGTTGTTTTTTTAATGTATGTCCTGTGCCAAGGATTGTTTTCTTTTACGTATGTGCTGTGCATGTACAAAAGAGATGGAGCTGCCACAACACTGCTTTCATCTCTTTTTCTCCCATGCTAATTCAATAGCTAAAAAAGACATGCTGTATATGAGGCTCTGAATTTGGTCTGAGAAATGTAAGAAATGAAAATTTAATTACATCTTTACCATTTTTCTGAATATTCTCTTTAAGTAAGATTACATAATAGTGCAAAAATGAGGAAGATGAACCTAGCAAGTGATAAATGAAATAGATAAGTGGAGCTACATTTAATGTAGTAAGCTACATTGCTTATTAATATGTAAAAATTTACAATTTCTTGTAAATCAATCAACTGTGTCCCTTTTCAACTACTCTTTCAACGGATTATTTTTTGCAGTCACCTAATTTCGCACAGCAGACCTTGATATACACACTGCATCACTATTATTATAAAGGCATTAAACAGTTTATTTTAAACCCTACTCTATATGTAACAGGTATGTCAGAATTCTATTTTTATGAAATAAGTTGTGATACACATTCCACAAATGCTTAAATACCACATTCTACACTAAAGCTGGGATGGAATTACAGTGAGGAAAGAGACATGAAAGGGCAGGAGCCAGGCTTTGTTATTACTATCCTCTGGACCCTTAAACTATTGAGGATAAGATACCACAAACCCCACCTAGCATTCCTATTGCAGCTTTCTCTCTACCCCAATCCTCTCAATAATATGCCTTTTATGCATGAGGATCTCTATTCATTTTATATCCACAAAAACAACCCTGTGAAATAAACTGAGCTGACTGGTGCAAAGTTCCTCAGTAAGTTTCCACAGCTGTCAGTCCTAATAAAACTATTCAATTTAATAATCAATAATTATTGAAATAAAGAAAAACTGAAAGAGTAATCTCTTCTTGATTTTGGCCTTTGACACATATTCAGTATCAGACTTCACACTCTTAAGAATTCTTTATTGAACATATTATTCGTAGATAAAGGAAATCTAAAACAGTTACTGCTTTGTCCGTCGTAAGGATTACGCGAGACAGCTGGCTAAAAGTAACACTTTATTCGTGAGGAACCGGGCGGGGGACAGAATCACAGCGCCTCTATTTATACCCCAGCTGGCAGGCTGGCGACCAATCCGTGCCTCGCCGGTTTCCCGCTGTCAGCGCGGACCAATCGGCGGTGGTGAGCTCTGACAGCCCTGAGCTGTCAAGGTGTGTCGCGCTTGCGCAGTTACCTGCGTCTTTTGACAGCTGAGAGCTGTCAAGCGGTTGCGCTTGCGCAGTGGCTACCGGCTTTTGACAGCTGTCAAAAGCTGCCGTTTGTGTTCGGATGGTTTTACCTCATAACTATTTACATGTAATACATAACCGTTAACCATAACATATTAATACACAACAGTTACAGTTTAAAAACTGTTTTGGATGGTAATCAGGCTATTTCAAAAGTAAATGGAAAAAAAGTTTCTCATTTGAAATGTCCTAATTCACATCAATGAAAATAAAAATTGTTAATAGGCAATCAGTTCTGAATAAGGAGTGCTAGCAAAGTACAAGTCAGACAATTAAAAATCAGACATAATATTATATTGCATTAGGACATAAATTTTGCTATGTCTTGAAATTGACAGTGATGATATCAAAATGGCACATAGCCTCTGATTTTTAGGATCAGCCATAAATAGTAAAAGAACAAGCAGGGTTCAGGAAATATGCTGCAGGGTGGCAGAACTATAAAGGCCTCAGCAAAGATATTCAGATGCTGTGAAGTATCTATACTAGAAAGGTCAGAACCAGGAACGCAAATGCATTCCTTGTGACACCTCTATGGAAGTGAAAGTTGAACTCTGAAGAAGCAGGAAAGGAACAGTATTAATGCTTTTGAACGTTGGTGTTGGAGAAGTGCCATGGTCAGTCAAAAAAACAAGCCAATAGATCACTGAACGAGTCAACCCAGAGTTCTCACTACACATGTAAATATCCAGGCTCAAATTATCTTAATTTGGACACTTATGCAGTAGTAGCCTAGCTCTCTGGGAAAAAGTTCTAATATTAGGAAAGATGGAAGGAAAGAGAAGGTGTGGATAGCTAGCAATAAAGTTACAGTGGGAACGTGTACCCTGTTAAAAGGTCTGGAGATAAGATTAGAGACAGACTGTTCTGGAAGAAGAAACAAGAAGCTGCAGAAAAATCTTTAATTTAAGCTTCAAAATATTTTCAACATTTTCCACTACTCTGTTGAAAATATTTTGAAGCTTCAATGAAAGAATTCCTACTTTAATTGTCAGAATCCAATATTGTAGTGGTGTCATATTAGTTTCCAACTGTGTACATTCTGGTTAAAAATGTCCAGCCATTGGGCCATCAATCAAGAGTAATGGACAATTTCTATAATCAAAAGCACTGGCTTTGCTATAGTCAACTCCTACTACACACAGAAGGGTTTTTATGTAACAATATGTTGAACATAGTTCTCAGAGACAACACACCAGTGCATAAGATCAGGCAAAGATCAGAGAAAGTAAATTGTTTCTCTGAATAAAGGAAAATATGAAAAAACATTCTGGATATTTTTAAAACGTAGATTACTGTTGTTGCTAGGATTATTTAGCAAAAGAACAATTCTTAATTGAAATATGTTTGCACTTTTTGCAAAGATATGAATCTATTTATTTTAATTTGTGAATGTTAAAGTCCAGGACTAGTATATTAGTTCAATTACACATTTAAATTGCCCTGGCATTTGTGATGAAATTTATAAATCAAGTTCAAAATATTTATTAAATGTTCAATTTCATAAAAGCCAATTTGACTTTATTGTGTTAAGCAATGTCATTACACTGTACTGTCATAAATCACTTGATACTCTTGGTATTGACCCTAAGTCCAATGGCAGATTTTAATGAATCTACAGACAGATGATTTCTGGTGCTCTATGCCAGGGTTTTTAAACTGGTGGTATGAGTACCACTAGTGGTACATTGGCACCTGGCAAGTGATACGCCTAGGACGGGTTGAACAGCACTGTAAAACAAACATAAACAAAAGTGTAAAAGTGGATGAGGTGAAGTGGCAGCAGCGCTGCATGGTCTTGTGGGAAAGCCAGATGGAATTGCACGTTGCCTGATTCCTACTTAGAGCCCAGGATCAAAGCGCGCAGCTCCAGCTGATTGGCGGTGGCCTTGGGGGTTACAGGCAGCCTCACACAGTCTTTGGGTGGAGATTCAGCTGGAGCTGCACGATGCATTGCCTGGGTCCGTGGTGGTGAAAACACCTGCTGAAGCCGCGCAGGGTAAGGTTGCCGCCACCCGCCCCTACCCAGATGCCCGCACCTCCCCCAAGCGTTTTTTTACTAACCTGTTTTCAGCTGCATTCCGTTTCTCCATTCACTTCTTAGCCTTTGCTACACATTTGTGGGAGAAAATAAAAGTTCCATGAGACTTTATAACTTCTTGTGAGATCTCGCGAGAAGTTAGGAAGTCTCATGGAACTTTTTTTTTTAAACAATATTCCCACAAACACAGGGTGAAGGCTCGGCTGCAATCTTGCCTCCTGCTTCTGCGCCTCCTCCTTCCTCCTTTCCCCCCTTGCAAAAAAAAAGGAGAAGGCAGGGGGTGGGGCAGGGGGTTTCCCCATCCCGGAGGCTCCAAGAAGGGGTTTCCCTTCCTTGCCCACCGCCCCACCCTGTATTGCTAGCATTCTCTGCTGGAGAACCCCTGTCTTTGCAAGAGAGGCAGAAGTGATCGCCCTCTTGCAAGCAGAAAATCTTGCATGGGAATTGCAGCTGGGGATTCCCCCCCCACACACACACACATTCTTTCCCTGGCTTGCCCCGCATCTTGAATTTCCTTCCTCAGAAGAAGACCCGCCTTAAATGCAAAGTCTCGATGCTTCCCTCGGCCTAAGCTGCCTGTCGTGATGGCTGCTTTTTTGAGCAACGTGGGAATTGCCCTGTGGAATCATCGGTGTTAGGATCCCGGTGGAGGGTTGCCTTGCCTTAAAGGGATCTGTTGTTTTGGAAGGGATCTGGTGTTAGGAGGCTGTAATCTGGTCCAGTCGGTCGCCAATCCAAAGAACCTCTAATATTGTTTCACACCTTTGCGATTTGTAGGGGGGGAAAGCAGCTGAATCGGCTTTCATGCTTTTAAAAGGCTGTTGCAGCATCAATTATTCTGACAGGGCGTAGATTTGAGTATTGATCCTGTGAGGTGGGGGCATTGCTCACGCTGCACATTAAATCCTGGTGGATTTGAGGTTCAGTGGTCTTAGCTGCCTGTCGAGTGAGATTCTGATTTTCGGGCCTAAACAAATGCAAAGTCTCTTTCATTTTCATGCAATACAATCATAACAGAACTGGAAGGGACCTTGGAGGTGGACCGGGTGGACCTTGCCCAGGAACTTCGGTAGCCGAAGTCGCACCGTGACAGGGTTGATCACCTGCACCACCCGAAACCGCCCAAGGTACTTGGGCCCCAACTTCTTGCAAGGCACCCAGAGACGTAGATATTTGGTGGACAGATATACAAGGTCCCCCACCTTAGGGGTGCCAAAAGGCCTCCGTTTCCTGTCTGCCTGCTCCTTGTGAGTTGCTGCGGCCCGCTCCAGTGCCTTCTTTACCGCACCCCAAACCTCCTCTATCTGTTTCATCCACTCCCTGGGCTGGCAGGGAGGCACGTACCCCCGGTCACACCCGGGAATGGGTACAAGGTCATACCCAGAGACCACTCGAAAGGGAGAGAACCCGGTACTGCTGTGCACTGCATTTTTGTAGGCTACTTCAGCGAATGCCAACAAATCCACCAAGTTGGACTGTTGGTAGGATACATAGCACCGCAGGTATCGCTCCACTGCGGCGTTCGCGTGCTCTGCTGCTCCGTTGGTGCATGGGTGGTACGCGGAGCTCAGGCCCTGGAACGATCCAATGTAATGGACGAACTCCCTCCAAAAGCGAGCCGTGAATTGCACCCCGTGGTCCGAAATGATATGGCGAGGCACTCCATGCAAGCGATAGATGTGTGTCACGAACATCCATGCCAACCGCCGAGCCGATGGCAGCCCTTTGCATGGTATGAAGTGTGCCTGCTTGGAAAATAGGTCGATGACCGTCCAAATGACGTTGTATCCCCTACTGTCAGGTAACTCAACAACAAAGTCCATGGCGATGTCTTGCCAGGGTTGAGTGGGGTCGGCCACCTGCTGAAGGAGGCCTAACGATTTACCAGAGGAGCACTTGGCAGTCGCACAGACATGGCACCTCCGCACATAGTCTTCAATATCCCGCTTCATTTGTGGCCACCAGAACTGCCAGCATGCCAAATGTAGGGTCTTCAGGAACCCGAAGTGTCCTGCCTGCCTAGCGTCATGGAGAGCACTACAATAAACCTCAGGGTCTCCCAATGCTCCCCCAATTCCACCGACTGGTTTTGTCACATGGGTTATGGGCGCCCCACCCAGAAGAGACCCATCCACCTGTTGGAACCTAAGGGGAGTGGCCAGCCGTTTCAACGAAACATCCACTTCGGATACCACCGTCTGGCTTATAAGGCAACGGGCGCTCCGTGTGTCGATCAGAGCCCTATACTCCCTCTTCCGTCCCGTCTGTGTGCTCACTAGCAACACCAGGAGTACAAAGGGACACACTGGAGCGCTTACCATTGGGTCCTCCTCCTGCTCTTGCTCCTCAGAACTGTCGTAGAGGGCAGGCCGAGCAGCTGCCGATGTCTCAATTTGGAGAGGGGCTGGAGTCCTGGGCACCTTGCCCGGCGCCTGGTATGCAGCCCGTGAGTGCTCCACAGTCCTCTCGAGGGTAGCCCCCCCATGCAGGAGTAAAGGGGGCAGCCCGGGCTGGCGGCAGTGGGCAATCCGATGCTCGATGGCCCTGCTGATCACATCTGAAGCACCGATCGTTGACCTTGGCACCTGGAGGGGTCCTCTGCAGCACTGTTACAGGTTTCTGCTCCTTTGGCCTTGCTCTTTCAGTTGACCTACAGCCTCCGGGCGCAGTCTCGGGCCTCCCCCGTACATCCTGTAGCCTGACGTCCAATTCCACAGCTACCCGGAACCATTCCTGTAACTGGGCTGGGACACCGCGCACCACACATGCCCTACGCAAAGCCTCATCGAGCCCGGCTTTGAAATGGTGCACGAGTAGGCGCTCCAGCCACGAACGCAGTTTACCGGCCACTGTGCGGAAGTCTCTGATGTAGGCCACCACTGGTCTGCCTTGCTGGCAAAGGTCCAGCACGTCGGCTTCAGCATGATGGACTCGCGAGATGTCCTCGAAACAAGCCCGCAGGGCTTCCCAAAAGAGACCAGCTCATGGGCGTGGTCACTAAATAGGTCGGCAGCCCAGGCTGTGGCCTCCCCCTGTAGGCAGGCCGTCACCGCCACCACCATCGCCCATTGGGACGGGTAGACCTGGGGGTACACATCCAGGTGTTTTATCACCTGTCCTAGAAACATCGCCAAGTGGTCAGGGTGGCCATCATACATTACTGGTAGCGGTGGTGGCCCCCACACCAGGCCTGTGCCCCAGGTCCCTGCCTGTGATCCTGGACCCTGTACACCACTAGCTGGCCTTGCTGCTTGCCGGCTGGAACCCCTGTTCGTGCTTGGCCAGGACTCTGCACTGCTCTACACCAATGCCACGGGGGGTTGTGTTCTTGGGGCTCTTGCTTGGGATGTGCTCCAGCTGGATGGACCTCTGAACCTCGGGCTGGCAAGCCGGAAGCGAGATGGCCCTGAATGTATGGACTGGGTGCCTGCGAGTGACCACTGTCCCGTCTCCTGCTCGGGGTCTGCAGCCACCCAGGGGCCGGGCTCCGGGCAGCCAACCTCCCTGAACCTGTCCCGTAGTATCTCCATGGTGTGGCTGCCGGGGGTGGTGGAGTAGCTCCATTCCTCTCCATCGTCGTCCGTCAGGCACCGCTCCCTCCAGTCCATCAATGCCCCGCTTGCCCTGGCCGCCTGTCCCTGGCCAGGTCCTGTGCACCCCAGGGCGGGGCTCAACCACCATTCTCCACCATGATCATGGCTGCCGGCTTTTGGGCACTCAACCGCAGAGACTACCGGTGGGGGGTCCCGGACCTTAGGCCTCACCAACGGCTGGGACTTCTCCACCTCCACCGCATCAAGGGGCTCAGCTGTTTAAACGCTGTTTAAAGCCATCCAGCACAAAACACCATGCCTCCCCCAACAAACCGACATCCGCCCAGCCCCCCATATAAATGCTACCTTTCCCCTCCAAGTCCTTTTGGCTTCCGCCTTTCCCCTGTGCTCCACATGCTCTTCCCCGGCAGGTATGTGTTCTGTACCAGCCTGCTACCGGCCCTGCAGAAAAGGCAGGGACAACCCCTTTTACAATAAGGCAAGAGGCTGGAATTACGCCTGCCAAATTTATTACTACAAAAACAAACGGAACAAGACAAACCAAGAAACAGGAGCTTAAAGAAACAGGAACAATCCAAGCGGTTGCCTTCAGCAAACCAGCCCTCCCAAACATTCCCCTTATATAGAGTTCAGGGCGTGGCTTCTCTCTGCCTCCTTCCGAGGAGCCCCATTGCCTTCCTCTGTTTACTCCTAATTGACTGCCTCCTGCGTCGGGCGTCCTTGAACAGGGCCAGCTGTGGGTCATCTTCATCCACGCTGTCAGGCTCACACAGCTGGGTCTCCGTGGTGACCAAGTGGGAGGGGCCTGGCTGAGGGCTCTCATCAGCAAGATCTTCAACCCCCTCAGCAAGGTCTTCAACACCCCCCTCCTCCTCCTCTGAGTCATCCGACCCAACTGCCGAACCCACAGGCTGACCCTGAATCACAAAAGTATGTATCCCCAGAAACCCCCACACCAAACCCCCAAGCCCCACCACCACTGACCCCTTCCCACCCGGGACTGTTCCCTTCACGGCCCTTAGGCTCTGGGACCCCTCTGCCTGTTGGAGCCACCCCAGTCCCCCAGCCAGACAATCCCAACATCAAACCCGCCACAGTCAGGAGGTGAGGTAGCGGAGCCGGCGATCCCGAAGCCCTGGCCAAACGAGTCCTCTTGGCCGGCACAGGTCTCATCCACCGCACAGCGAGGGAAGCCCGAAACATCAGCTGCATGTCGGGCCCCTCAAGGCACCCCCGCGCTGGCACGGCCGCTGGAAATGGCCAGGAGCCTGCCTTGTCATCTGTGAGTCTTCCCTGCGCAGGCGTGGCGTCCAAAGCTGGTTGGGGTCCTGCCTCATTGCCTGCACGTCCCTCGTGCACAGGCGCAGCGGCTGGAGGTGACCAGAGGCTCCCAGAGCAGTCCAACGCAGCCACGGCCGCCGGAGACAGCCGGGAGTCTGCAGGCATCCCCGGGCGGGTCGGACGGAGCGGCCGCAACCGGGCTGAGGAGTCCTGGGGAGCCATTTGGGACCGGGATGGCTCCCGAGAGAGGAACACCACCTAGTGCCACCCCCCCTGACGAATGTCGGGCCTGTGGGGCTCGACAGTTGCTCTATATAAAGAATATTAGTGAACCTTGGTTAGGGATTTGTATAGCAACAGGATTCAAGGAGCCATTGAACAGAGGCATTTTTTTAAAATTATATATATATGAAAGAAGTTAAGTTATATATTATACTGTATATATATGAAAGAAGTTAAAATTATATATATGAAAGAATTTAACTAATCAAACAAAAAACTTTAAAGATCCTGTTGTAATTTGCTCAGCTACAAAAAAGGGCAAACTGCATTTGTTGGATAGCCATTGATTGACTTAAGCTCTGTGCATATTACTAGATATCGATTAGTATGTATTTTATTTCTGTATAAGATTATGTGCATTTTTGTATAAAAACACTCCATAGCAAGTTAATTATGAAATTAGATACATGATATATTGGCTAGGAATTTGGGGACTTGTAGTGAAACGTATCTGGAAATACCAGATTGGCAAAATTTTATACAGTAATGCAGTGTTATTATCACATTATAAAAGTGTTGCTGAACATTTATTTAATAACCACCAACCTTACTTATTCCCATTGATTTCCAATATTAATCAAAGTGGAAATTAACATTATGTCATTATGAGGAGTAATAGTTCCTTTTGAAGAAAAAAAGAACAGCAGTTACATACTCTTTCATGTTCCATTACTTCTTTTATTAATGTAGTTTGCCTTTCACTTCACCTTTATTTCCTTCCTACACTATTACTCATCCAAACCCACGTAGATGTAATCAAACTTTTCAGTCATTCATTCCCTCTTAAATACATTGGTATGCAGAGTTCAAAAAATACTCTGAACACTGTCCTCCATTTATGCGACCAACTTTCTTGTCACTTCATCCCTAATATGCTACAGATATGTAGTTATTCCAGATGAAATAATTATTTTTATAGTAGCAGCCTTCGTCTTTCCTGCTGACTGTGCTTTCTAAAATGCCTGGTAAAATAATTCACCCTCTGTAGCACTGGAAAAGCAATTGAGACAGCATCCAAAGTATCTTAGCTCTGATATTCTCATGAAGCCTCCTTAACCCTTTTCTTAAGGAACCTCACCTAAGTCTTTGGTATTAGCATTCACTGAATCTCAAATCTTGGCATCAGTTCAAAAATGGCATTTAGGTTTGGACTGAAAAAGGAATATTTTCATTCTTTTTTATGTTTGCAAACACTGAAATTTCATTAAAAGTTTAGAAATATCTGAATGGGAATGGTCAATCTGATGGTCAATAGTTACTTTTCACATATTTCAAGTATCTACCCATTACTTTATTTACTTTCAGGATAATCAATTTTTTTTGCAAAGCAGAGAAAGAGACTAAAAAAAAGGAAGCCAAATAATTAAAGGACTAAAATAAAGCTGTAACCTGTTAATGTCAAGATCCGTCTCACAGATACAGTGACTCTGGATGGCTAACAATATAGTATAATAAAAGGTTGTAAAACCCTAAAAAATATTTAAATAATTGAATAGAAAAGGTGAATAGAAAAGTTAAAAACCGGGATGATGACCCCTAGGGGTCAAGATCTCTACCCGATCAGCCACCAAGACCCCAAGAAAAGTAACAGGTTTTTAGGCTCTTTTGGAAGGGTAGGAATAAGAAAATATTGCAAAGGGCAGGGATCACAATAGAAAAGGTTCTTCTTTTGTAACCTGCCTGCTGAAACTCTTTTGCCAATAGGATCCAAAGTAATCCCTTTCTACTGAAATGAGCGGGCAGGCTAATCCAGTGGTGGGATTCAAATATGTGAGCAACCAGTTCTTTGTGTGGATGCCGCTTCCGGAAGTCCATTCTGGGCCTGGGCAACAAAAAATTAGCTACCGGTTCTGCCAAACTGGGGCAAACTGGCTGAATCCCACCACTGGGCTAATCTTCTCAGAATGAAATGATTCCTCAGATACCACGAACTCTTGCCATAAAACACTTTAAAGATAATGTCCATCATCTTGAATTGGACTTGGAAGCAAACTGGCAGCCAGTGCAGTTCATTACATGTGCCATCCAACAGGCCTCCAGAACAGTCTGCACTGCTACCTTCTGTACCAATCGAATCTCCCAAATACTCTTCAAGGATAGCACCATGTAGAGTGCGTTGCAGTAACCCAACTGGGAGATAACCAGAGCAGGAGTGACTGAACATAGGGCCTCACGATCCAGGAAAAGGCACAACTGCAACACAAGAGAAAGATAAATAAAGGCTTTCCTAGTCACAATGACCACCTGCTCTATGAAAGCAATTCTTATTATTTAATTACACAACCGTCATTCACATTAATGATAGGAATCTGGCAGGGGGTTTAAAAGCTCCCATCAAACTTTATATCTTATAATACAGGGTGTTTTTCTTCCTAGGGTTTTTCTGCAAATGTCAAGTCAATCCTTGGTTGGAACTGACTGATCAGCTTGTCACCCAAGCCTGATGTCATGTGATGAAAAAGAGTGACTGGCCCAATGTCATGCAGTGGCTTTTTTAAAAAATTCCATTTATATCCCGCCCTTCTCCGAAGACTCAGGGCGGCTTACAAGCTTAAGGCGGGACTAGTACTCATAGTCTCCTGGTTTCTATTCTGGTGTCTTAACTGGTAGACCATACTGGCTCTCATACAGGGTATAACCCAGACATAAATTGAAATGATACACTATTTATATAGTGTGTATTCATATTTTGGCTTTGTATTATTAATTTGCATTCTTTCATTCTGTTCCATTTTAAACTATTTCTACTTGCAAGATTCTTTAACATAAAAAACTCTTTTAGATTGCTTAGCTAATGTTTTCCATGGGCAGTGAATTATGCCAAGATCTTGATGCTGTATATAGAGGTATCTGTAGCGTGTCTCATATGGTTAGACCAGAACAGTTTTAATCTGTAATATCAGAGGAAAGCTGTTGCAACTAATACTTCCTCTGATCAGCAATCAAAAGAGTTTGTAATTCCTACCCAAGAGATTATTACAGAGGCCTTATTTAATATCATCCATATTTTCTAAGGAAGGACAGATTGGTTCCCTTTTTAAAGGAGAGAGTTATCAGACCTTTTCTTAAAAACCATTAGATCAGTTCAAATCATGCAATTACAGTATGATTTCTCAACACTCACTTTTGCAAAAAGCAATCAAGGAACTGGTAGATTGCTGTTTTAGAAAGGGCATTACCATGACTGATTTCATATTGGCTCAAGGCATGATCTATAAGATTGAGATTGCCATGTAAATCCATATGGATGCTCTTCAGGATCATGACAAATTGTGTTTCTCTGACAGCTCTTATTAGTGACATATTATTTATTTATTAAATTTATATCCAAACCTTATATATATTTCAATAATCTTCTATGCTATTCTATTAAGAATCAACCTTGGAATTTTGTTGCTCTCCTGAGATAATGCAAAATAAGAAACAATGCTTCACAATCATTTTCAGGCAGATTTAAGATAGTGTCATTTAAAAGCATTTGTTCCACAAACAGATGTTGTTATATAGAATGTCCCAGGGCTCCATTCCATCTCAAATACTTTTCAATCTCCATGAAAGTGCTGGGAAAGGCTACCAGAAAATTTGGGTTCGAATGCTGTTCAGTTGGAAACTTATGGCATCCAATCTCTAACATTTACAGTTAATGGTGTAGAATTCTGCTGAATGTCTGCTTGCAATTGGTAAAATGTCAGATGAGGCACATCAAACTACACCAAAATCAAGATAAAGCAGAAGGGCCATAATTCCAAGAAAAATGTAGATCTCCTAGGTCTGAAAAGAATTTAATTCATGCATAAAATGCAAATATTAAAAAAAGTAAAAAGTGAAAACACAATCTCCCTGGTTTTCCAATGCCGCTATCAGTTTTAGCTGTGTCCCTTCTTGGAAGAAAAAGTGTTTAAAATGCCCTGCCCTGATAAACTCTAGATTTGATACCTACAATGCAGTTTGGGCAAGAACTGGGCAAGAACTAGTCTAGTAAAGAACTTCAATGTATACAGAGCTCAGCAACCAAGATCTCAATGAGACCATATTACATCTCTGCTAAAATGGCTGCCAATTGATTTTCTGGTACAATATAAAGTATTAATTATTACCTTTAAGCTGTATATGGCTTTAGTCTGGGAGACAAGAGGTCACCTAAAGGGTGCACCACCTATACCTGTCAGGGTTACATATCAAACTTGAGTTTGACATTTTTATTAATCCAGCTCAGCAAACTAGAGCTATCAAGACTGCTGACTGAAAGCTTCTCTTTAAATCACATATTTAAAAATGCCTCAGAATACATATTTTTAAAGTAGGATTTGATTAAATTTAAGATTTCAAGAGTTTTTGTTTTAAAATGTAAAGAAAGTTTAAGCTTTAGTTTTAAAATTCTTTTACACTTGTACACTTCAGTTGTTAGCAATAGAAAAAATAATAAATACAGAAATAAAAGAATAATCTGAAAATATTCCTCTAGGACTCCAACATGTTTCCTTTCATAGTGCATCAAGGTGGCTGATACTAATGTTTGCGTTTAAATTACATTTGATTTTTCCACATGAAAAATACTGATATTCCTCTTATGTTACAGCAGTAATACTGAGCAAACAATTCTCTTAAGCAAATGATAGAAAATGTACAGTAAACATGACTTGTTTTATGTAAAACCACTTTCTTTGAGCCATATATACCACAGCAACTACTAAAAAGACAATATGAAGTGGCTAGGTGGGGAGAGTAAAAATCTGGGAGTAATGAATGAACAAATTCTGTATCAAGGTGGTTATGTAAAACTGGCTCCTAAAGTTATTGAACAATCTGAAAAAAAAGGACCATCTTTCTATACAAAAGTATTGTGTGTTTTTTTAATGTTTACTGTCTAATTCTACAGTGCTATATACCAATATTAATTTCAGAGAAGGGAAAGAGTATTTCTATTTCTGTTTCCTTAAAATATATAGAAACAGAAGTGCCTTTTTATTTTTAGTATGTCGAAGCACTCATTTGACTAGTATATTTTTTACAATACATCTCCAAGAGGCCAGAATGAACATTTAGGATCTTATTAGTTGATAAAAAAATGAGGCCACTCAGCATACCTTCTCCACAGGGATATTCAATGAAGTAGAAATTGCAAGGAATGCCATTCTCCTCTATCAAGAAAAGAAATAAAATGGGAATTCTACAACAAGAAACTGAGCAGAAGTCTCATTATCACGGAAAAGACTGCCACCACACACACCTTGCGCTATTTATTATTATTTTTCATGCCCTCACATTAACAAATAGTTGTTTATTAAAAGTGATTTACTGAACTCAGGCAAAAACTGCTGCAAAGCACCTGGTTGTAGAACTAAAAACAAATAACTCAGAAGGATATTGTAAACTTACATTTAAGATCTCCTGATTGCAAAGCTGAGAGACAGGCAGATATACATTAATTATAAATATTTTAGGTAACCCCTGCAAACTTTATAAGATTTCAGAAAAGTTCATAATTAACTAAGGTGACAAAAGATCTATAGATATTCTCACTCATCCAGGTCATGGTTGTCCCAAAGGTGCTTTTTCAAGAGGCTACTGGACTTTCTTCTTTTTCTCTGAAGACATTTCACTTCTCATCCAAGAAGCTTCTTCAGGTCTTCAAAGAAAAACAAGAAAGTCCAGTTGCCTCTTGAAAAAAGCATCTTTGGGATATAGTGACAAAAGTATAGTGGCAGGATCTGTAAGATCTTGCCCAGTTGGGGTGCCAGGGATGAAAATTTATTCTTGGTACTAAATTGGGCATGCAATTTAAGTTGTTAAATTGCATGCCCAAGATGGCGGACGTGCGTGGCTGAGCTCCGTCAGGAGCTTCAGCAATTTTAGCAATGTGGTGACCCTGGGGAGCTTCACAGTGATATTTGAGTCCTGTGAAGGTTTCGGGTGAGGATGAGGACGAGGACGAGGTGAGCTGAGCTTCGGTGCCTGCCTTTGGAACGCCTATATGGTTTACCTTGGCTCTGGGAGCCTGGACTCTCCGAGGGCTCCGAGGACTCCGAGGACTCTTTGAGGACTGTCAGCTGAGCCCGGAGGAGCCCGGAGGAGTTTCTGGACGGCTTGGTGGACATGGAAGAGCTGAGCAGAGCCCCGTGCTGTACGGCGCCGATCAGCTGTTTGTCGGTGCCGCAGGGGCCGGGCGAACTCCGATGGAGGCTGTTGGACGCGGAGGAGCTGGGCGGAACCCCGATGGAGGCTGCTGAGGCTGCTGAGGTGCCCGAAAAGATTTTTCGCTGGAGCTCTGCTCAACGTGGCGCCGACCGGCTGACCGTCTGTGCAGCGGGGGTCTCGAGACCCCCTCTACGGAGCCTGGTGGCGTTCCTGAGACCTGTGACGCCCGGATTAATTCTTTACAGCTCGGTGGTGCTCCGGAACGCCTTCCTGCTGCTTGGGGAGCCGCGTGTTGTTGGACTGACTATGAATCGCGGCTTGGAGCAGCGGGGGGGGGTGAAAATGCTGGAGTGGTGGAGACGTCGTCTGGCTGGTGTCCGAGATGGCTGACGGTGAAGGGAGTTGGCCTCTCTGACATGGTGACCTGGCCTGGTGGTGGAACGCGGACGCTGTTGCCTCGGACGTTTGTGAGGCAAAATTTAATCTCTGTGCCGCCAGAAAATGATTAGACCATGTTGTGGTTTCCTTCTTGGCTGACTATCACCCGGTCTTTTTGCAACATGGAATTGACTTATACAATCGGAATCTCTCCTACCATTTTGTGACTATACCGGCTTATTAATCCTGATGTATTTTATAGATTCTTTTGCTCTAACTCCCTCCTCTTCTCCCCCCTCCCCTATAATGGAAGGTCCGGGTTATAACCACTGTGGGAGAGTGGTTAAGATTTTACATCTGCTGCCTCCCAGAGGTGAGAGCTCTGGGTGGTATTGCTCCCCCGGTTTTATGTACCAGGCTGCTCCCCGGCCTTGACCGCCGTGAGAGGGCGGGATTTGATCTGCTCCGGGGTTTCCCAGCTCTAGTGGCAGTGGAGCTGGGCTGGCTCTCTGGTCATTTGCCTCCGACTTATTTATTTTGAGATCCTCCCGTATCGATCTGGTCTGCCTTGCTGTCTTTTTTGTCGGACTTGTTTAATGATCATGCGTCTGACTTATTCTAGCAGGGTCTTACATGCCCTCAGGGGGGCCCCCCATCCTGGGAGCGACCCGCCTTACTCTTTACACCTCCTCTTGATGAAGGGCCCGATTGTTGGGACCCTGAGAGATGGTTGGGCACGGGTAGGGGCCTCCGATATAAGCCAAATAAGAGGCCCCTGGTTAGTTTTTTGGTTAAATTTTTTAGGAGGTTAGGGAGGGGGGTGGTGGGGATCTATAGCCCAGTCAGACTTGCAAGTTTATGTACTAGCCAATGTGAGTATATAAAGAGTCCTTGGTACTCTCTGACCTTGGTTGTTTCCCTGCAAACATTTCATTACCTAACCAATGTAACATCATCTGGGCTACTAGGGATTGGGGTTTACTCGCATTTTATATTCTAGGGTTGCCCTGTCAGTGTTGGTGGGAGTGCAGTTGATGATTCTTTGGTTGGGCTGTTTATTGTTAGCTTGTTTGGCAATTCTTTGAATGAGGTATTGTTTGCTGCTTGAATATTGGTCTTATGTTAATCTTGATACTAATCTCTTCTCATCTAGGTTTTGCTTGCTGGTGAGGAGATTTTGCGGTCTTTTTGTTCTCTTTTTGAGTTGTTGATTGTCTCTTTTGGTATACAGATATTGTTTATGTCTCTGTGCTTGTTGATGCCCAATTTGTGAAAGTGCCATCTGCACTATGGCAAAAAATTAACTCCTGAAGTAATCCTATAAATATTTTTCTTATCACAAACGCAGAGCACAAATCAAAGTGATTAAGTAGCTTGGAAAAAATAAAAGTTATACCTTAGTTAGAGAAGAAGAATGAGCTTAATAAAATTATGCAAAAGTGTAAAGAAAGCGATTCTCCTTCACTGATAATATCCAAATTGTGGGGCACTGCATAAACCTGGGATAGACAAATAAGAGTACTCCTATATGAAATATATTGTTAAAATACACAATGAAGCCACCAGCTTGGAGGGTTATAAAAGCAGATTTCACAAATTCACAGAAAATAATGCTATCATTGGCTATATGTTCTCTCTGAGATCAGATACAACCTGTCTCTGATTACCAGTAATTGGAATACAACAACTAGCTATCCATTTTTGCTTGTCTGTAAGAATCCCATATTCTCTGACTTGCTACTGTAACAAAGAAGATGGTTTAATCCAGCAAGAACTGTCATATATTTCATTTCTTTGTTCTGTCAGATTACTGAACTAGCTAACAGTTCCAAAGAAAAGAAAAAAAATGAAGTGAAGTCTAGATCAGTGTTTCTCAACCACAACAACTTAAGATGTCTGGACTTTAACTCCCAGAATTCCACAGCCAACAAACCAGGAGTTTGAAATCCAGACATCCTAAAGTTCCTAAGGTTGAAAAACACTGGTTTAAATCAGAGCAAGAAAAAGGATGATTAAGATCTTGAAGAACATCAGAGCTTTCAACGTACATTTCTCTCAATAGTCACACTGAAGCCATAAAATAAGCTGGCAGTGTTGTGTATTTACTCGATGTTATATATATTTACACAGAGTGTTATAATAGAAGTAATAGGGCTGAGGTAAAAACCGCAGCAGCTTTGACAGCTGTCAAAGCTGCCGGGCCGAACTGCGCAAGCGCCAACCGACTGACAGCTCAACACGCGCTACCGATGACAGCTCCGAGCTGTCAAACCCTGACGGCCCCGATTGGCGGTAACAAACGGCGCGGGAACGGACTCACCCCTGATTGGTCAAACTGCCGACAGCTGCCAGTATAAATAGATGTCATGTTCTTATGTTTGTTGCCTGGTTCAGAATAAAGAGTTAAACTGTTAACTCGCTGTCTCGCCTGCTTACTTGCCAAAGCACTGGCGACGAGGATGGGATGCCTGCTTGCCTAAGCTGAAGTCACTACCTAAGGGGAGAAGAGATTTTTTCCCTTAGCCGAGCTGGTCACTTGCTGAAGTCACTCGAAAGCCGAACTTTCCTTAAAGCAAGCAGCGGCACCCACAGTTATAGACAGCATGACGAACCATGGCCACATCCGAGAATTCAATACCCGCCACCCGGAAGGTTGGGAGTCTCATCTGGGCCAGGTAGAAGGATACCTGGTGGTTAAGAAGATTACGGACGACCGGGCCAAGGCAGCCGCCCTCCTCTGGCTCAGCGGGCCCGCCGTATATGATGCCGCTGTAGGAATCTTCACCCCTGAGCCGATCGCCACCATCTCCTACGCCGACCTGACCGAGGGGCTGAGCAAATACTTCATGCCCCTCAAGTCAGAACTCTTCTGGAGAGTAAATTTCGCCCGGAAACTACAGCTGCCTGACGAGCCAGCAAACGACTTCATAACCCGGGTCAGACACGCCGCATGACGGTGTCGGTTCCCGGACCTAGAAGACCGAATCCAGGACCAGATCGTCATAGGGCTCAAAGACGAACGGCTGAGGAAGAAGCTGATCGCCAAGCCAGAAATGTCAATGACCGATGTGGCGAGGGAAGTCATAGCATACGAGGACAGCCACGGTGACAACCGACGTCTACCTGACAGCGGGCCCAGTGGGTCCGTGCACCAGGAGGACGGCGGGTTCAGCGGTCCCGAAGATGACGACGTCTCTATGGACATCGATGCGGTACAGCGGCGGTTCGAAAAGATCAAGCTGCAACGCAACTACAGGGGGGGCCTGCCAACAATCAGAGGGGCGCTAACTTCCAACCTAACAGGGCTAAGTGTGCCAGCTGCGGCGGAAGCCACCCGAGAGCAACGTGCCGGTTCCGCAGTGCCAAATGCCACGGGTGCGGGAAGACAGGTCACCTCAAAGCCGTGTGCCGCAGCCGGAGCCGAGAAAATCTACACGAACTGGAGGTTACAACCGCAGGTATGACCCTACACACACCCAGAGCCAGGCACAGTCCCAGAAACCTAGTGCTTAACGTAAGGGGAAGGGCGGAAAAATATACAGTCCACAGCACTCTTAAGCCCAAAATTAAGGTGGACGTTCGGATTCAGGGAATTCCCTGTGAGATGGAAGTGGACTCCGGGTCCTCCGTCTCACTCATTTCGTAGCAAACTTACAGGGACATTTGTAACCAAAGTAGAAAACGGCCCGCCCTTCGACCCACCAAACTCCGCCTAGCTGACTTCCAGAAAACGCCCATTAAACTCCGGGGAAAAGCTTCCGTCCCCGTGGAGTTCAAACAATTTAAAGGATCCCTCCCTATTCTTGTGACCCTAGAAAACAGAATCAGCCTGTTAGGTCTAGACTGGTTTGAGGCACTAGGGATAGCGTTGACAGGTGTCAACGCCATTCAGCTGTCAAATTTAGAATCCGTCTGCTTTCAATTCGCGGACGTCTTTGACAGCTCGCTAGGGAAGTACACTGGACCGCCCGTAACACTTAAACTAAACCCGAATATAATGCCTATCAGGATAAAGGCAAGAAGAGTTCCCTTCGCCTTGAGGGAGAAAATAGAAGCTGAGCTAGACCGATTAACTACCTTAGGAGTCCTAGAACCAGTAGAAGGGGCGGAATGGGAGACACCCATAGTGACCCCAGTTAAGCCGAATGGCCAAATTAGATTATGTGCCGATTATAAAGCGACCCTCAACCTCGCACTAAATGCACATGCCTACCCGGTGCCGGCTGTCAAAGACATCCTCGCGGCCATTAAGTCAGGCGCCATATTTGCCAAGTTGGACTTGGCGCAGGCGTATTTACAGCTGCCTGTCACCCCTGACACCGCTTTAGCTCAGACAATCGTCACCCACAAGGGAGCTTTTAAAATCAACCGCCTTCAATTTGGCATATCTGCAGCCCCGGGGATCTTCCAGGAAATCATGGAAAAAACACTTAAAGGGATCCCCGGGGTCTGTCCATATTTCGACGACGTCCTAATTGCAGGGGAATCAGAAATAGACCTAGCTGACAAATTAACAAAGGTGCTCCTTAGGTTCAGGGAGGCTGGTCTCAAACTAAAACGGGACAAATGCTCAATCGGGGTGCCCTCAACAGAGTTCTTAGGGTTTAAAATAGACGCTAAAGGAATTCACCCCACTGAAACAAAAAAAAAAGCTATTAAAACAGCACCAACTCCTAAAAATAAACAAGAACTTCAAGCCTTCCTAGGGTTAGTTAACTTTTATCATACCTTCCTGCCTCATAAAGCCTCCATTAATGAACCTTTACATAGGCTATTAGACAAAGGCAAACCCTGGACTTGGTCATCCGAGCATGATAAAAGTTTTAATCTATTAAAAAACTTACTCTCCAGCAATACAACAGTAGCCCTGTATAACGAACAGCTGCCCTTATGTCTGGCTTGCGATGCCTCCCCCTATGGCATCGGAGCAGTCCTAAGCCACTTAACTAAAGATGGGAAACAGACACCTGTAGCGTTCTATTCCAGAACGCTGTCAAAACCTGAGCGAAATTACGCTCAGATTGACAAGGAGGCGTTAGCTATAGTAGCTAGCGTAAAAAAATTTCATGATTACCTATACGGCCGATCCTTTACCATCTTTACTGACCATAAACCCCTGTTAGGACTTTTTACAGTAAATAAACTAACACCACAAATATTATCTCCCCACATCCTGAGATGGTCTACCTTCCTGTCAGCCTATTCATATAATTTAGAATACAAGCCAGGGAAATCCATGGGCCATGCTGATGGCCTTAGCAGGCTTCCCCAACCGATAGTCGACCCAGACCCAGCACCAGCTGGAAGAATACTGGCTATCTCAGACCTGCCAGAATGCCCATTATCTGTTAAAGACATCTCTGCAGCCACTGCTGCAGACAGAATTTTAGGCAGAATCTTAGGCTTTGTCACGTCTGGCTGGCAATACACACCCCCAGACCCAGAATTCAAACCTTATATTTTAAAGCAAAAAGAATTATCCACCCATCAGGGATGTCTCTTATGGGGCAGCAGGGTAATCATACCCGAAAAACACAGGCTCAAGGTGTTAGAGAGCCTTCACGAAGGGCACCCTGGGACCGTCAAAATGAAGGCTCTAGCCAGGAGCTATGTCTGGTGGCCAGGATTGGATAAGCAAATTGAAACACATGTAGCCGGCTGCTATTCCTGCCAACTTGTTAGAGCCGCCCAGCCTCATGCTCCCATACACAGATGGGAAACTACAAAGACACCCTGGTCTCGTATCCATATAGATTATGCAGGTCCATTCCAGGGACAGTCATTCTTAATAGTCGTAGATAGCTATTCGAAATGGCTAGAGGTGGCACCAGTGACTAGCACAACTTCATCTGCCACAATACAAGTTTTAAGAGGGTTATTCGCAACACATGGGCTTCCAGATGTTATAGTTTCCGATAACGGCCCCCAATTTACCTCCTACGAATTCCAGAATTTCACAACGGCGAACTCTATTAGACACACCACCACGGCTCCCTTTCACCCATCGTCGAACGGCTTGGCAGAGGTGATGGTGAAATCAACCAAAGAGGCACTGCGGAAAATTATCTCCGGGAATTGGCACCGAAGACTGGCTCAATTCCTTTTATCCCAACACACCACCCCATGCACAACTACTGGGAAGTCCCCAGCGGAGCTCCGCTGGGGCAAAAGATTAACTACCAGACTAGACCGTCTACATCCTGACAGATCCCCCCCAGACCCAGAACCACCCCTTCAACATAGAGCTCTTAACACAGGGCAAGCTGTCTGGGCGAGGAATTACGGGGGGGCAACAAATGGACACAGGGGGTGGTCATTGAACAAACGGGCCCCCTATCATACATCATAGACATTGGACATAATATCCATATCCGCAGACACATCGACCAACTTCGGCGTCGCAGTCCTCAAAACATGGGGGAAAGGGATAATGACGAAATGCTGACAGAAGCACCGCCGCAGAGTCCTGCACGCCAAAACTCCCCCGATCGGAGCATACCTCTTCAACACCCCGCTCCAAGTGACGCGGAACCTTCGGAGCCATGCCCCCTGCCCCCTCAGCCAGAAGCCCCTGGGGAAAGGGAACAATCAACCGAGACAAACCCCCGACGCTCCGAAAGAATAAAAAGACCTCCCACCTACCTAAAAGACTTCGAATGGGGAAACCCGAAAAAGAAACAGTTGGGGAAACATCAACTCAATCAGAGGGAGGGGTAAGGGGTGTTGTGTATTTACTCGATGTTATATATATTTACACAGAGTGTTATAATAGAAGTAATAGGGCTGAGGTAAAAACCGCGGCAGCTTTGACAGCTGTCAAAGCTGCCGGGCCAAACTGCGCAAGCGCCAACCGACTGACAGCTCAACACGCGCTACCGATGACAGCTCCGAGCTGTCAAACCCTGACGGCCCCGATTGGCGGTAACAAACGGCGCGGGAACGGACTCACCCCTGATTGGTCAAACTGCCGACAGCTGCCAGTATAAATAGATGTCATGTTCTTATGTTTGTTGCCTGGTTCAGAATAAAGAGTTAAACTGTTAACTCGCTGTCTCGCCTGCTTACTTGCCAAAGCACTGGCGACGAGGATGGGATGCCTGCTTGCCTAAGCTGAAGTCACTACCTAAGGGGAGAAGAGATTTTTTCCCTTAGCCGAGCTGGTCACTTGCTGAAGTCACTCGAAAGCCGAACTTTCCTTAAAGCAAGCAGCGGCACCCACAGTTATAGACAGCATGACGAACCATGGCCACATCCGAGAATTCAATACCTGCCACCCGGAAGGTTGGGAGTCTCATCTGGGCCAGGTAGAAGGATACCTGGTGGTTAAGAAGATTACGGACGACCGGGCCAAGGCAGCCGCCCTCCTCTGGCTCAGCGGGCCCGCCGTATATGATGCCGCTGTAGGAATCTTCACCCCTGAGCCGATCGCCACCATCTCCTACGCCGACCTGACCGAGGGGCTGAGCAAATACTTCATGCCCCTCAAGTCAGAACTCTTCTGGAGAGTAAATTTCGCCCGGAAACTACAGCTGCCTGACGAGCCAGCAAACGACTTCATAACCCGGGTCAGACACGCCGCATGACGGTGTCGGTTCCCGGACCTAGAAGACCGAATCCAGGACCAGATCGTCATAGGGCTCAAAGACGAACGGCTGAGGAAGAAGCTGATCGCCAAGCCAGAAATGTCAATGACCGATGTGGCGAGGGAAGTCATAGCATACGAGGACAGCCACGGTGACAACCGACGTCTACCTGACAGCGGGCCCAGTGGGTCCGTGCACCAGGAGGACGGCGGGTTCAGCGGTCCCGAAGATGACGACGTCTCTATGGACATCGATGCGGTACAGCGGCGGTTCGAAAAGATCAAGCTGCAACGCAACTACAGGGGGGGCCTGCCAACAATCAGAGGGGCGCTAACTTCCAACCTAACAGGGCTAAGTGTGCCAGCTGCGGCGGAAGCCACCCGAGAGCAACGTGCCGGTTCCGCAGTGCCAAATGCCACGGGTGCGGGAAGACAGGTCACCTCAAAGCCGTGTGCCGCAGCCGGAGCCGAGAAAATCTACACGAACTGGAGGTTACAACCGCAGGTATGACCCTACACACACCCAGAGCCAGGCACAGTCCCAGAAACCTAGTGCTTAACGTAAGGGGAAGGGCGGAAAAATATACAGTCCACAGCACTCTTAAGCCCAAAATTAAGGTGGACGTTCGGATTCAGGGAATTCCCTGTGAGATGGAAGTGGACTCCGGGTCCTCCGTCTCACTCATTTCGTAGCAAACTTACAGGGACATTTGTAACCAAAGTAGAAAACGGCCCGCCCTTCGACCCACCAAACTCCGCCTAGCTGACTTCCAGAAAACGCCCATTAAACTCCGGGGAAAAGCTTCCGTCCCCGTGGAGTTCAAACAATTTAAAGGATCCCTCCCTATTCTTGTGACCCTAGAAAACAGAATCAGCCTGTTAGGTCTAGACTGGTTTGAGGCACTAGGGATAGCGTTGACAGGTGTCAACGCCATTCAGCTGTCAAATTTAGAATCCGTCTGCTTTCAATTCGCGGACGTCTTTGACAGCTCGCTAGGGAAGTACACTGGACCGCCCGTAACACTTAAACTAAACCCGAATATAATGCCTATCAGGATAAAGGCAAGAAGAGTTCCCTTCGCCTTGAGGGAGAAAATAGAAGCTGAGCTAGACCGATTAACTACCTTAGGAGTCCTAGAACCAGTAGAAGGGGCGGAATGGGAGACACCCATAGTGACCCCAGTTAAGCCGAATGGCCAAATTAGATTATGTGCCGATTATAAAGCGACCCTCAACCTCGCACTAAATGCACATGCCTACCCGGTGCCGGCTGTCAAAGACATCCTCGCGGCCATTAAGTCAGGCGCCATATTTGCCAAGTTGGACTTGGCGCAGGCGTATTTACAGCTGCCTGTCACCCCTGACACCGCTTTAGCTCAGACAATCGTCACCCACAAGGGAGCTTTTAAAATCAACCGCCTTCAATTTGGCATATCTGCAGCCCCGGGGATCTTCCAGGAAATCATGGAAAAAACACTTAAAGGGATCCCCGGGGTCTGTCCATATTTCGACGACGTCCTAATTGCAGGGGAATCAGAAATAGACCTAGCTGACAAATTAACAAAGGTGCTCCTTAGGTTCAGGGAGGCTGGTCTCAAACTAAAACGGGACAAATGCTCAATCGGGGTGCCCTCAACAGAGTTCTTAGGGTTTAAAATAGACGCTAAAGGAATTCACCCCACCGAAACAAAAAAAAAAGCTATTAAAACAGCACCAACTCCTAAAAATAAACAAGAACTTCAAGCCTTCCTAGGGTTAGTTAACTTTTATCATACCTTCCTGCCTCATAAAGCCTCCATTAATGAACCTTTACATAGGCTATTAGACAAAGGCAAACCCTGGACTTGGTCATCCGAGCATGATAAAAGTTTTAATCTATTAAAAAACTTACTCTCCAGCAATACAACAGTAGCCCTGTATAACGAACAGCTGCCCTTATGTCTGGCTTGCGATGCCTCCCCCTATGGCATCGGAGCAGTCCTAAGCCACTTAACTAAAGATGGGAAACAGACACCTGTAGCGTTCTATTCCAGAACGCTGTCAAAACCTGAGCGAAATTACGCTCAGATTGACAAGGAGGCGTTAGCTATAGTAGCTAGCGTAAAAAAATTTCATGATTACCTATACGGCCGATCCTTTACCATCTTTACTGACCATAAACCCCTGTTAGGACTTTTTACAGTAAATAAACTAACACCACAAATATTATCTCCCCACATCCTGAGATGATCTACCTTCCTGTCAGCCTATTCATATAATTTAGAATACAAGCCAGGGAAATCCATGGGCCATGCTGATGGCCTTAGCAGGCTTCCCCAACCGATAGTCGACCCAGACCCAGCACCAGCTGGAAGAATACTGGCTATCTCAGACCTGCCAGAATGCCCATTATCTGTTAAAGACATCTCTGCAGCCACTGCTGCAGACAGAATTTTAGGCAGAATCTTAGGCTTTGTCACGTCTGGCTGGCAATACACACCCCCAGACCCAGAATTCAAACCTTATATTTTAAAGCAAAAAGAATTATCCACCCATCAGGGATGTCTCTTATGGGGCAGCAGGGTAATCATACCCGAAAAACACAGGCTCAAGGTGTTAGAGAGCCTTCACGAAGGGCACCCTGGGACCGTCAAAATGAAGGCTCTAGCCAGGAGCTATGTCTGGTGGCCAGGATTGGATAAGCAAATTGAAACACATGTAGCCGGCTGCTATTCCTGCCAACTTGTTAGAGCCGCCCAGCCTCATGCTCCCATACACAGATGGGAAACTACAAAGACACCCTGGTCTCGTATCCATATAGATTATGCAGATCCATTCCAGGGACAGTCATTCTTAATAGTCGTAGATAGCTATTCGAAATGGCTAGAGGTGGCACCAGTGACTAGCACAACTTCATCTGCCACAATACAAGTTTTAAGAGGGTTATTCGCAACACATGGGCTTCCAGATGTTATAGTTTCCGATAACGGCCCCCAATTTACCTCCTACGAATTCCAGAATTTCACAACGGCGAACTCTATTAGACACACCACCACGGCTCCCTTTCACCCATCGTCGAACGGCTTGGCAGAGGTGATGGTGAAATCAACCAAAGAGGCACTGCGGAAAATTATCTCCGGGAATTGGCACCGAAGACTGGCTCAATTCCTTTTATCCCAACACACCACCCCATGCACAACTACTGGGAAGTCCCCAGCGGAGCTCCGCTGGGGCAAAAGATTAACTACCAGACTAGACCGTCTACATCCTGACACATCCCCCCCAGACCCAGAACCACCCCTTCAACATAGAGCTCTTAACACAGGGCAAGCTGTCTGGGCGAGGAATTACGGGGGGGGCAACAAATGGACACAGGGGGTGGTCATTGAACAAACGGGCCCCCTATCATACATCATAGACATTGGACATAATATCCATATCCGCAGACACATCGACCAACTTCGGCGTCGCAGTCCTCAAAACATGGGGGAAAGGGATAATGACGAAATGCTGACAGAAGCACCGCCGCAGAGTCCTGCACGCCAAAACTCCCCCGATCGGAGCATACCTCTTCAACACCCCGCTCCAAGTGACGCGGAACCTTCGGAGCCATGCCCCCTGCCCCCTCAGCCAGAAGCCCCTGGGGAAAGGGAACAATCAACCGAGACAAACCCCCGACGCTCCGAAAGAATAAAAAGACCTCCCACCTACCTAAAAGACTTCGAATGGGGAAACCCGAAAAAGAAACAGTTGGGGAAACATCAACTCAATCAGAGGGAGGGGTAAGGGGTGTTGTGTATTTACTCGATGTTATATATATTTACACAGAGTGTTATAATAGAAGTAATAGGGCTGAGGTAAAAACCGCGGCAGCTTTGACAGCTGTCAAAGCTGCCGGGCCAAACTGCGCAAGCGCCAACCGACTGACAGCTCAACACGCGCTACCGATGACAGCTCCGAGCTGTCAAACCCTGACGGCCCCGATTGGCGGTAACAAACGGCGCGGGAACGGACTCACCCCTGATTGGTCAAACTGCCGACAGCTGCCAGTATAAATAGATGTCATGTTCTTATGTTTGTTGCCTGGTTCAGAATAAAGAGTTAAACTGTTAACTCGCTGTCTCGCCTGCTTACTTGCCAAAGCAGGCAGGATCTGATAGTCCTAGTCTGATGATGCCTCCAAGACCAGTAAGGCTGAAGATTCTTCCTACCAGGTTAGCAGTATCCTCAGCTTGATGAACTGAACTGAACAAGAAACTATAACAAAGGCTTTTCCATGATGACTGAAAATATTCATCTCAATGGAATAGATTAATCTTTTGCTTCTCCTATTATAATATGTGCTATTAAAGATGTCCCAACTAGTTGCAAAACTAAATTAAGGAAATCCCCAGTGAAGGGACCTGAGGACCTGACTGCAAATTGAAATATTCGCTTCATTTTTTCAATTCTGAACAATTAAGAAATATTTAACTATAAAAATAATGCAACATAAAACAAATAGTTCTGTATACTTTTACTTTAGAGACATAGGGAAAAGCTGACTTTTAAATTAATGCTAAATTTTGCAACAAAAGTAGACTGGTTAGTAAACAAAATGGCTGTTATGTAAAAAGAGCCACAGTGGCAGAGTGGTTAGAATGCAGTATTGCAGGCTAATTCTGCTGATTGCCAAGAGTTCGATGCTGATCAGCTCAAGGTTAACTCAGCCTTTCATCCTTTCGAGATTGGTAAAATGAGGACTCAGATTATTGGGGACAATATGCTGACTCTGTAAACCCCTTGGAGAGGGCTGTAAAGCACTATGAAGTGGTATATGAGGCTAAGTGCTATGTGATATTATTCTCCTTCTTCCCATAATTCACTGTTATTTATACAGGAGAGGAACCTGACTGTCTGGGATTAAACTGAATATGGATCTCAATTTATTTCTCACCAGTAAGATATCCCAGAGAAGGGCCACTATAAGTACACAATAATTACCAATCAAGCATAGCAATTATATGGCTAGTTTGAACATGCCATGAAAATGTTTAGGATTGTGAAAATGTTGAACAAAGGATCAAATAAATCAGGATATTTTACTGACACAGCAAGCAAACATAAAAACTCTTTAGTAAAAAAATAATGAAGCTGGCTTGAGTTAGATAACTACTAAGTGGATGGAAAAAATATTTTTATTTACTACAAAAGAAATTTTTTTAAGTTTAATCAGCAACAGCAATAGCTTGTTAAGCTGATATGGGAAAATAGCTCTGGTTACTACATTTGTTGTTTGACATTGTACTGTAATAATGATTATTATGATGTACGTTTCTTTCTCCTCAAAATTTTCTTAATTCTGAATAACTTTGCTTCCAAGACATCTTAAGCATGATGCTTCAAAAAAAAATCTTACCTTAAGGTGAGATGCATTCTCCATGATAAAAATGACTTTCAAAAGACTTTATCACATCTAAGACAGATATGAAAATAAGGCCTAAGGCACGATGTGGGTAAAGTAAATACACCCAGAGTATAATATTGGATTCTGTTCTAAGCAGAACTGAGTGAATTGCAGTCCTTGTTTTCACTTCATCCAACTTGTATGCAAATGTCAGGTATTTTGTGAGCAAATAAATTAAGCCTCTAGCAAAAATCATTGGTCTTTTCACTGACAGAGATTATCCAAAAGAAAGAGACAGAGTACAGTGAATGCCCGGCAAAGTGAAAAAACATAGCAGGTAGAAAAGTTTCTGGCCCACTTCAGTCCTAATCTTCTTCAGCATACAACTCTACTCCAACAGATTAGTTTAATGAAAAGATTATTCATGCCTGTTCTAAACTCCATATCTCTGATCACCCCAAAACTAACTAGTCGATTCATTAACAGAACCAAAGTTATTTATTATTATATTTTAGTCCAATTCAATGGGTAGCTCTTTACAAACTGTTTTTCCCAGCCAAACTTGTTGAATATACTATTTATATACAGCTTAAATGTGCACACAGAGAATATTTTGACTTTGGCTAGGGTTTTTTTTATAGCTGCTATGGTATCTGGCACCTCTTATTTCAACATTAGTATGTCAAGTGGAACAGGAAACTGTTAAAATACTCTAAATATCACCCATACATTAAAAATATAGCTCTATCTTTCACACTCAGAATACTTCAGTGACAATAGACGCCTAAGGACCACCTGGAAATTAATTCAATATGACTTAAGAATCAATTGCCAGTGAAAGGCATTCAGCTCCCAAGCTAGTTTTTTTTAATGAAAATTTGTCCATTTTACATTACACCACAATTATATTGTTATTTTAGATATAAATATATTTTATCTGTTTTGTATTATTTCTCAAAAGCAGCTGTTTTTTTTCTCTTTTACTCTGTTATAGTAATTTCTCATTTATTTCTCCCTTCCTGATTCACATAGTATTTTACTGAGTCTAAACCCTCTAACCAGAATAATCTCCATCCCAAAATATATATTGTTATGCAATTAGTGATGCACAAACAACTCTTTTTAATGCTATCTCAATGAATACATTTACTTTAACATCTATTCTTCTAATAAGTCATTTTGTGGGAGTTCACTGTTTTCCTTTCTTTTCACAAACATAGATGCAGTCCGTAAGAGACTCTTCACTATGATTAATGGGCTCCCATTGGGTAGACAGAAATTTCCCACTCTGGTTCCCTTGAGAATGCCCCACAGCATGGATTTCTAGGCAAAGCTAGATTAAAAGAGGAGGAGCAATAGCTATAGTCCACCTACTCGACAGCCATCAATTACATATAGTGATAAATCAACGATTTCAGCCAGAACAAAGACTAGTGTGGCAAACAAACAACAGCAGTCACAGCAAATTGTTTTGAAGCAGAATATAACTTTCAAAAGGGACAATGGAACTAGCAAAGATACTGGCAATAGCATGATAATGTGCTGCTATTTCATGAAAAATTAGGCACAGCGCATCCAATTACTTCTGAATTAAATTGAACAGAAGTCAGCAGAAAAAGAAAATGAGGGAGTAGTTGCTTCGTTGTTAAATCAAAGCAACTGGGAGAAGAAAAACATCTTTATGTTCTTAAAAATTATAAGGCAAATGTGTGGAATTGTGATCCAACAGATGTTGTTACAAAAAAGAAGTCAAGGATGACAATTATAGCTTAGCAATATCTGTAGGCCACAAGTTGCACACTTCCACTGTAAAATAGTATTAGCAAAATTTTCCAAATAATTTGGATATACTCTCAGATATCATGACTGTAAGCTGTTATATGAAAAAACATAAATATTTAATTTACATTACTTCAGAATCTCCCACTAATTACCAGACAATGTGCTTTAATTAATTTTTACAAATCATTTAAATTTCACTTTATTCCCTTCAAATCCTTACAATTTTCAGAGTTGCACAGAACCTCTGAGATATAAGGCAGCAAAGTGAGAAATTTAATAGCTCTTCTCCTTTGTTAATCAATGGACAATTATGCTTTAGGAGGGGTTCATTTGACCATTTCATAATCTGTGAGAAAATTTAAAATGTCATAAACTGAAGAAAAATCAGAACTGTTTATGGGAATTATGGCAAAGAGGATCTCTTTTTATAAGGTACAGTTTTCCTGGCAATGCTGACAGATGTTATAATAGGCTAACTTCTACACTGTTCAAGGCAGCATGAAAAATCATCCTCTGTTAAATTTCTGTTGCAAACTGAGAAGCATAGGAGAAATTGCTAAGCACTCCTACAAATACCTTAGATTTCTGGAAGTGTTTTCAGAGGAACATGTTTGATCTTCAAGAGAAAAGAAATGGAATTTCCTGCCTACCTTTCATTTTTCCCCATTTCCCCCCCCTTTCCCCCTTTTTTTCTTCCCCCCCCTCCTTTTTTCTTTCCCCCCCCTTTTTCCATCAATCATTTGCACATAAATAGACCACATTTTAAAAAAATACAATCCCCTTGACCGGTACTTGAGATAAATTATTGTAAGTAGCCCACAGTCACTTCTCCTGAGATGGTAAGCTATATAAATTTGATTAATAAATAAATAAAACCCACATGGAAGCATTTCTAAACCTCTCTAGATGTCTAAAATGAGAGCCTTGGGCAACTAGTTACTTAAGGATCACATGAAGCCATGGAACATCCCATTCCAGTGATTAGCTCTCTTTTGAAACCATCCTCAATGTGTTATCAAAGATTTAGGATTTGATCACAAAATGGCCTCCCCAGTCTAAAACCTGGATGCTCCCTAATGATCTTTGCATCAGTGAATTTTGAGATACAACTCAGAATCAATCATTAATTGCTTTGAAGAGATGGCGGAGGTGTGATACCGGTCAGTAATTTTTCGGATCGTTTGGGTCTTTGCCGGGTTTCAGTAAGGCAGTACCTCTAGCCTGCCTCTACAATTTTGGCTATACAAACAACACTTACAAGAGGACTGTACATGTACAAACAGCATGTACAAAAGGAATGGTACTTTATATCTTGTTGAATTCAAAGCTATCATCACCATCAGTCATTCTTGTCATGCAATATTTAAAATACAAGGGCAACAGGGCACCATTCTGAGCTGCTACGCAGCAGAAATTCAAATCATATCAAGTTTTCCTGCAAAAATAAAGTGTAGGTTAAATTCTTATCAAATGGGGTGACAGACATTATTCAGGGAGGAGACTGGACTAATTCATGAATGATTAGTATATAGTAAGCTTGGATGATACTATTGATACACTCCAGGTTTCTTCTATTAAGCAAAGCCATCTATTGGGATCCTGGAAATCAACCTTCTCCTGAGATCCAAGGTCTTCTACATCTGTTTTTCTTCCAGAGGACCTTAAAGATCTGACTCTTCTCCCAGGCTTCAAGCTAGGGTCCATGTACAGTATGTTATTGTTGGCTGAATACAGCATCTTCTTCATTTTCTTTTATTTGGATTCCATATAGTTATTATTATTGTCACTTGCCAAGTATTAAATGAGATTTATTGCCCTTAATTCCCATTGCTTGGCTATCAAATAGCAAAATATGCTAATAAAATCTCACATTTGCTTTATATAAAGGATCTGATGCTTTTTGTAAAATCAGTAATTGAAATCTTGTCCTTAACATACCATATAATTTTTTTAATATAGACATAGCAATGGAATTTGGCTTAGTAGCAATAAAAGGAGTAAAATCATGAACAATAATGGAATTTAAATGCCGGATGGTCAAACCATCAGAAACCATTAGGATGAATCCTACAAAAAATGGGCATTTTTACAGTTTTAAGGATAATATCAAGCATGGACAAATTAAAAATGTGATTAGTACAGAATACATCCAAAAAGTGAGAAAACAACTAAATAAAAAATTGAGTGGTGAAAACACCATCAAAGCCATCAACATCCATGATAGAATATACTGCTGGAACTATTAACTAGAAACAAACTGTACTAGATAGTTTGGAGTGAAAAACAAGGAAACCAATAACTATTCACTATGCCTTATATCTCTATAGTGATACTGAAAAACTATACCTGCCCTGAAAAATAGAAGTAGGTGTTTACTTCAAATCAAACAAATTGTCAAAAAAGAAAAGCATTCTGATTAAGTAAATTAAGAACAAGCATTGATGCAAGGTAAAAATTGGAACTTAATGAAAAGAAAACAAAACACGAATGTAATAAAAACACAAATAGAATGCTGGAAGGAAAAGTACTACAGAGTTAATTATTACAAAAGATTGAGATAAAAATGAATAAAAATAAAACTGGCAATGTTAAAACTGGAATATTAAAAAAAGTAACCAAAGCCTTGTTTTTAGCTGCTATTTGAATTACAACAATCAAGGGCAGAATTTGAAAAACATCAAATGATTAGAAGTGCAAAGAATCTTTGCATATATTCTTCTATGCAAAGAAGCAGAAGAAACAGTAGTTCATATATTCAGCTTCTGCAAGAAAATCACACTGTAATTGAAAACAAGAAAGCATTGGTAAATGATGTGGCAATACCAGGAGATGGAAGACAAAGATTTGGAGTATCAAGATCTTAAAATTAAAAAAGATTGATTTTTTTTTACATTATGGTGGTCTCAGAGATTATTCTGATCTCAACTGTTATTGGTACACTGGGTGCCATACCAAAAAATCTTGGAAAGCATTTAGAAAATATGCATATTAATAAAATTTCCATCTGTCAATTATAAAAGATCACAGTGTTTGGATCCATTCGTATATCAAAACTTTATGACATCCTAGGTTTTTGGGAAGAACTCGATGCATATGAAGGTACACATCAGCTAAAGACCTGGCAGATGTGATTTCACATTTTTGTGTATACACATCAAACATCCACATCTGTCTATTTCAGGTCCTTTGGAAGGACTCAATAGGTGGATAAAAATGCCAAATCCAGTCTGAACATCTAACTGACTGTTTGATGACCCATAATAATAAAAAAGATACCAATACTTTAATAGCAAATATATTTGATATTATAGCATAGGTGAGTATAGAATTGGAGGAATATTTGAATGATAGTGAAGAGCATGCATTAAAACTAGTAACCAGGAAGATTTACTGAATACCAGAGACCAAAGTGAATTTCTGGCTGATTGTGCAACCCAACTTTAATAATAAACCAAAAGGAAATACCTGGTCCTGGATAATGGAAGTGGAAGAAGATCATCAACAATAGTTATCTGTACATATTTGTGAATGTGTCTACTTAGCCACTGTGTGACACACAAAAGTATATACTCTTGTTCTGACCTAACAAGGTCCTTATATCAAGGAGGCAGAAGCGTGATCTTGATTCTATCCCTCTGTTAACGCAGCCTAGCACTGTGCTGGCTTTTTTGGCAGCTGCAGCACACTGCTGGCTCATATTTAAGTGATTGTCCACTAGGACTCTGAGATCCCTCTCACAGTTACTACTATTGAGCAACGTACCCCCTATACTGTACTGTACATTTGGTTTTTCTTGCCTATATGTAGAACCTTACTTTTTTCACCATTGAATTTCATTTTGTTAGATAGCGCCCAGTGTTCAAATCTGTGCAGATCCTCCTGTATCTTAAGCCTGTCTTCTGGAGTGTTGGTTATTCCTGCCAGCTTGGTGTCATCTGCAAATTTGATGAGTTCCCCATCTATCCCCTCGTCCAGATTGTTGATGAAGATGTTGAAGAGCACTGGGCCCAGAACAGAGCCCTGGGGCACCCCACTACACACTTCCCTCCATGTAGATGCGGTTCCATTGAGGACCACATGCTGACTACAGCCAGTCAGCCAGCTACTAATCCATCTGGTGGTGATGCTGTCTAACCCACATTTTCCTATCTTATCAAGTAGTAGTTTGTGATCTACTTTATCAAATGCCTTACTGAAGTCCAAGTAAATTATATCCACAGCATTCCTCTGATCCACTAATTTTCTCACTTGGTCAAAGAATGCAAAAAGATTTGTCTGGCATGATCTGTTTTTGACAAACCCATGTTGGATTTTGGTAATGACTTTGTTTGCCTCTAGGTGTTCGCTGATTCGTTGTTTGATTATCTTTTCCAGAATCTTCCCAGGTATTGAGGTCACCCTGATAGGTCTGTAATTTCCTGTATCCATTTTTCTCTTTTTTTGAAGATGGGAACTATATTAGCTCTTTTCAAGTCCTCTGGTAGTGCTCCAGGATCTTTGAAAAATATAGTTCAGTGGTTCTGAGATCACATCTGCCAGTTCCTTGAGAACCTTGGGGTGTAATCCATCTGGTCCTGGTGATCTGAACTTATCTAGGCTGGACAGGTGATCACTTCCCATTTTCTTGCCTATCTTAGCTTGTGTTTCTATTCTGTTTTTTATGGCACTATTTTTGATAGGCTGGTATGTTTTTTCCCTTTGTGTAAAGACAGATGCAAAAAATGAGTTAAATAATTCTGCTTTCTCCCTGTTGCTTGTCACCTTCTTGCCACTTTCCCCAATTTCTACTGTTATTATTAGTTCTTTGAGTCTTCGGAAAAGGGCGGGATATAAATGGGATTAAAATAAAATAAAATAAATAAATATCCCGCCCTTCTCCGAAGACTCAGGGCGGCTTACAAGCTTAGCAGTAGTTCTTCCATTTGATTTTTTACTAAATTCATCTTTAAATTATTTTATCCATCCAGCATTTTTATAATAGATTTCCCATAGAATTCCCAAAACTGGATTGTTTCCTTTTTGTTTGATTTTTTATTTTAAGAATGTCTCTTGCCACATATACTTTTGTGGAATTACCTCTGGTCAAACAGCTAAAATTGGATGATTTGTGCCCCAGATTGTTCAGTTTTCCCAAGCTATTGCTGTTATTTGTTGTTTTATGATTTCCAAAGTTTCTGTAATTTTTCCAGTGCCAAGTATTTCTCTGTCTCTTATGGAGAGGAGTGGACTTTCATCTCTACAAGTAGAAAGAAAAATTCACTATATACAGTAGCCAATAGGATTCACAAGGATCCACAAAATTCTGGCCTTTGGTGAGTTTTCCAAACACTACCTGAATAAGTGCTTCATATTTTCTTACCATTTACGGCTTTCAATGTATATTGCAAATGCCTCTACAAAATGCCTATTTTAATTTATTTAGCAGAGCTAAGCAAGGCTGAGACAGAAAGACCAGAAAAAAACTAACTGCTCTTTTACTATAACTATTCTACACTTTGGAGAAGGATTGGGACATCTCAAAGAGAAAATAGTCTAGCTAAGCAAGAAATATGTCTGGAATTAACTAGCCTTTCAGATATCACCGCATATCTTGTAAATTTTGCAGTCAAACTTTACTAGTCTAAGGCTGAAAGAAATATTACACATTATATCCCTAAATGAAAAACAATTTAACAACCTGATTTAGAACTTCACAAAAGCATGTATAAATTAGTTGTGATAAAGTAATTATTAATCTTGTCTTTTAAAGAAACCCATAAAATCCCAACATCAAGTTGCCTGGCAGCTTCATGTTAACATTAACATTACTATTGTTATTACACTAGTTGTGCCTTTCTGCTTTTTCCCCTTGGCAAAGGTCAAATGAGTATGTTTCCTTAATAGTCAGAAGTCTTTATTTTTAATCTTTTTCCAGTGACTAGCTGTTACTTAAAGACAAAATGTCAAACTTTAAAAACTCTACATCCGTTTGAAATCAATAAAAACGGCAAGGGCTCAGCATATTTGAAAACAGGAACAATTATTTAGTTCTCTAAATATGGATTTAGAGCATACCTAATTTCACAAATATTGGTTGACTGTTAAACTGTGTCTAGTGGAATCTCACTGCCTTTTCAGCAGAAGATCTAGCTATGTGCACATAGCAAGAACTTTATAAATACTAAATGCCTCAGGCAACATTTCAAAATGTATTTCCAAATGAGTCCCATTGAATTTATTGGATCATACTCTCTGAATAACTGCCTATAAATGAGACTTCTAAGTCACTTAGGAACTTAGCTCATAATTAAGAAAGAACTAGAAAACTTGCAATCTTTTGTATTTTGTTAATTACAACTTTCAGCAACACCAGCTAGAGCTGCAACAGAAGTATTGTAGTTCAACAGCATCTGGACTTTGGCTAACAAATCATATTTTAATTAATGTTATGATCCCAGGTTTCAAAGCTGCTATGAATGTTTATTCCAAAGTTAGACCACACACAGAAATGAGCCCTCATACACCCTAGGTAATCCTAAAAATATTAGTATGATATAAAAAGTATATTAGTACTTTTCCTCTCTGAATCACAACCTGAAACTAAAAAAGATGTTAACATTCATATTCATAATTAGTATGTTTGTTTGTTTATCCTATATCTTAATCATCCATCTCCCTCAGAAATTCTGATGATCAGAATGGGACCAATCATATACCACCACTGTTTAATCTATTTTATTTAACAGAATTAATGCTTGCAAGCCAGATGTCTCTATGCAAATGAGTTTGTATTTCATATGCTTTCCCATGTGAATAGGAAGAATTCAAACAGAATAGAAATAGATTGCACTTCTCAGTTCATAAATATTTTCCTTCCTCCAGTGTTACTCCTACTAATCCTAAATGCTTTTAATACTGAGAATAGATGGTTCTGTCTTTCACTAAATGGGAATATCACAATTGAATATCCATTGTGGCTCATAGTCCTATCAACCAGACTACTTGCTTAACCTTACTTCCATTCATCATTCTATAAAGTACTTTGGAATGATGTATACATTACATGGTTGTTAGAATAATGAAATTCATTTATCTACAAAGGTCATATGTGGGGGGGGAAATCGTAGTAGCCGTTGTCTGTTTGTGATGATTATCTGCTAAAATGTTAGCAACCATAAACATTACCAAACTATAGAAAATAAGGAATATGGATGGACACATATATACACAAACACTGGGTGATCTTGGGCCAGTCATTGTCATTCAACCTTAAGAAAGGCGACAAAGAAAACCCACTTCTAAAAAAAAAATGCCAGAAAAACTGAAGGGACTTGTCCAGGTGGATGGATGGACGGACAGACAGACAGACAGACAGACAGACAGACAGACAGACAGTTAGTTACATTTAAAGAGTGGATATGACCCACTGAAAACAACCACACAAAACAGGACACAATAAAGATAAAAACAGGAAGTGACTAGAATATTCAAGTTTTGAATGTACATTTATGAATTTTACATATACATTGGGTTTTAACTAGCACATACTGATATTACCATTCCCACTTTTCATCGTATTAATAAAACAAATTTGCTTTAAATATTTAAAAAATAACATGCACACAAATGCACACACTCGAGGTAATCAATTTTCTCTCTCAAGAAAATGATGCAATTTAAAAACTAAAATGACTCTTCCATAATATTTCTAAAGTTTAATACTATTCCTTGTCTGAAAAGCCTTAAATGCATACCATGCTGAATATTCTTTAGTTTTAAATAGCCAAGATTTTGGATATTTTTTTAATCCCATTTATATCCCGCCCTTCTCCGAAGACTCAGGGCGGTTTACAATCTAAGAAGCACAAATCAATGTGTTTAGCAATAGCCTTCATTCTATGTATATGCCTGCTTATTAGGGCTTTCGCCCCCCCCCCAAGCGGCATTTTTACAAAGTCAGCTTATTGCCTCCAACAATCTTGGTGGAGCAGTGGAGCAGTGGGCTAATGCCTCCTTAAGTAACACCAGCTGCCTGCAATTAGTGCAGGTTCGAGTCCCACCAGGCTCAAGGTTGACTCAGCCTTCCATCCTTCCGAGGTAGGTAAAATGAGGACCCAGATTGTTGGGGGCAATTAAGCTGACTTTGTAATAATGCCGCTTGGGGGTGTGTGTGAAAGCCCTAATAAGCAGGCATATACATAGAATGAAGGCTACTGCTAAGCTTGTAAGCCGCCCTGAGTCTTTGGAGAAGGGCGGGATATAAATGGAATTAAAATAAATAAAATAAATCTGGGTCCTCATATTACCTACCTCGGAAGGATGGAAGGCTGAGTAAACCTTGAGCCTGGTGGGACTCGAACCTGCACTAATTGCAGGCAGCTGGTGTTACTTAGGGAGGCATTAGCCCACTGCTCCACCAAGGCTTGTTTTGGGTTTTTCTAGAAGTCATCTAATGTACTTCAGAATTAGTAATTAAGGGTAATTGGTAATTAAGAGCTGCTCTATTAAGAAGAAACTGTTTTTAAGGCATCATATCAACAGGGAAAATCAGGGAACAGGGAAAATATGTTGTATGAAAGCATCATCTTTAAAAACAAAATTAAAAATACTGGCAATAACTCATTCAGCTCATAGATGAACTGAACCATCATAGCCATCCCTCTTGTTAATGGATTAATAGGCAATGTTATGGACTTTTTATTATTATTGTATAATAATATAGTTTATTCAAATGAAAATGAGAACATCATTTACAGAAGGCTCATTGCAAAACTATATTTATTTATTTATTATTTATATCCTGCCTTTATTATTTTTACAAATAACTTGAGGAAATGACCCAATCTTTCCTCTTCCTATTTTCATCACAACAACCCCATGAGATAAGTTGGATTGAGAGAGAGTAAAGCCCAAAGTCACCCAGCTGAATTTTACGGCTAAGGTGAGACTTGAATTTACTCTATTCTGCTTTCTAACCTGGTGACTTAACTACTAAACCAAACTGGCTCTCTATTAAAGTTCTATTAAACTATGAAGACTAAGATATGGAAAAATATTTCTAAGAAATCCCTATAAAATAAGAGTGCACTACTTATTGTCCTAGAAATGTTACCATGACTCATGATCCATCTTAACATCCTTTTACTAGGTTTGGGTTGACAACTAATTTGGCTCCTGAAAAGATTCCTGAAGCAATGCAAAAAAAAAAAAAGATTGTACTGAAAGAAATGAAAAAAAAACCCAGTTTAAAATGAAAGGCATTACTTGGCAGCTAAAAATATGCTATTAACTGTGAAGTGAAGAATAGCATATTGTAAACTGAAAAGCAAAATTTGTAATAAAAATTTTCATTGTAATTGCAATTTAATTGATTCGTTGAACAGCACGACTAAACAAACTTGCTGGGATGCTGAAAGCTATAAAAGATACCCAGTGGCTCCCTTCAAACTTCAACAAAAAACTAAGAGGTCAATTAAGAAACTTCTTCCACAACTCTGGTGCGCTGATGCCACATTCCCAGAATCCTAAATTTCAAAAACTGTTTTAAAAAGCAGATCGTGATCTGTCAGGGACTCTAGTTAGAATAAACCTTATTTAGTGCAACCTTTCCTCTTCAATCACAATTACTAGAACATTTTTTAGACAGGAAAGAACTACCGGTAATATTTTACTAATCCATTCAGCGGATCCAGAACTTTTGTCCTTAGAATAAACCAACTGCAATCAACAGCATTTAAGTTGATAGTGATTAAATCTAGATATAATCAAAAATCTTGCTAGCATAGTATTCATGTATTGTACATCCAGTTCCTCTTATAACAATATAGCATTTAGTATCTAGACATCCACAAAACTCAAAACAATATATGATATAGCATGTCCAAATGAGAAGCCAAATATAGTTTGACAATGGCATACTTTATCAGTTTGCTTTAAAAAAAAAGTCCTGCTAGAAATGAATTATAAAAGTAAGTGAACAAATAACATGTTTTTAAATAAGGAAATGTACAAGCAGCTCCAGGTATATTTGAAAGAGAAAAAAATAAGAGATCAGAATGCTTTGCAAAATTTCAGAATGAAACAGATCCAGTGCACTATAAATAGGCATTTTGTAATAGCCCCTCTCTTGGATGCAACCTGGATTCTTCAGATCCCAACATTTCAGTTACCGGTAGTTTAAATAACTAAATGGTAGTAAGCCTTGCCTGAATTCACTGATCATCTTATTACAGAAAGCTGCAAGAACACTGGATGTCAATTTACAGCCCGCTGAAACTGGCATAGCTGATTTTGGGGGGGGAAATAGAATTTAAAAGAAATGTTGGCAAATCTCAGATGTTTATTTTAAACCCAAAGAAGGCTAGGAATAACCCTAGGAAAAATAAGTGGGGAACATATCTCTAAATTATAGTAGTAACTTATTTAGTAAGAATGGCAAACTAGGTCAGAACAGCTGGCTTTCATTCTGATTTAAATCCTTAGCTGAAAGCTGATTAGCATTCCTTGTATAGAAAACTGCATTGCAGACTACATAAAGCACATGATCTCAGTGTAAAACTCCAATTCACTTTTCTGGCATGTATAGCATTATATCTTAATTTTGGAAATTCTTAGATACTTATCCATTAATAGAGCCTTTAAAAAGGAAGTATAATATATTCTCTATCCAATATTTTTTTCATTAAATAAAATGCATAAAGGTAAATTCCATAGTGTACATTAGCACTCTGAGGTATACAGGTAGTCCTGAGGTTACAACACCAATTGCGACAGGAATTTCCATTGGTAAGTGCTGTGGTTATAAAACAAAATGACATGACGTTAAGTGAAGGTCTCACTTGACTGGCAAGTGGGAAGAGGCAGGATTGCCAGGCAAGCAGGTTGTGGGTGACAGCCTGGGCTTTCTTTCTTATAGAACGCTCAGAACGACATTCTGGCACCTTTTTTTGCAAAAAAAAAAGCTCCCTCTATTGGCTTTTGAAAGCCTATTGCAGGGCTAGGCAATCTTGGCTCTTTTTTATGACTCATGGACTTCAACTCCCAGAAATACTGAGCCAGCCATGCTGAGGGGAAAGGGAGAGGTTTCCAAGCTGAGCCATGCTGGCTAAGGAATTCTGGGAGTTGAAGTCCTTGAGTCATAAAAAAGCCAAGGTTGCCTGCACTAGAGGAGGACATTAAAATTATTTACAGGGTTACTTCTTTAGGAACTAAACCTTTAGAATCTAAAACAGCTAATTCAAAAAAGCCAACAGGAAAGAACCTCACATTTTTCATCAGCTTCTGTCTTTTGGAAGGTAAAATTAGATAACAAAATAATCTATTTCCTATGTTAAAATCTCTGCAATGAAATCAATAAAGGTAACAGGAAAGAAATGAGAAACATTTTTCTCAATGTAATATGTCTAATTTAGCTGATGCTAGAAAAAATAGTATCTTTTGTACATACTCTTGAAAACTATTTTGAATCTAACCATCTATTACAACTAAACCATTTTAAATTCAACAATTCTTAAGAATGAAATATTCTTAATTTGGACTTTACTTTTACTGTTTGATCTGTTGTGTGTTTTGAAAAATAGATTATTTAGAATCTAGTTATGTTGCACTTCAGTCTTTAAATAATTAACCTAGCATAAGGTAAAGGTAAAGGTTCCCCCGCACATGCGTGCTAGTCGTTTCTGACTCTAGGGGCCGGTGCTCATCTCTGTTTCAAAGCCGAAGAGCCAGCGCTTGTCCGAGGACGTCTCCGTGGTCATGTGGCCGGCATGACTAGATGCCAAAGGCGCATGGAACACTGTTACCTACCCACCTATTTTTCTATTTGCATTTTTACGTGCTTTCGAACTGCTAGGTTAGCAGAAGCTGGGACGAGTAACAGGCACTCACTCTGTTACGCGGCACTCGGGATTTGACCCGCCAAACTGCCAACCTTCTGATCAACAAGCTCAGCGTCGTAACCCACTGAGCCACCGTGTCCCTTAACCTAGTATATACATAACAATATATGATGTTTTCCATGGGGAGCTTAACATCAATAACAACATTTATTAAAAAGGCTAAAATAATTTCTGGTAGTATTATCCGTACATTAAAATTTTGTTTAGTGACAATCTTTCACTTTTCACATTCTGGACAAGCAGTGGTCATGTATTCTAGCAAAAGATGTTACATATGTGCATAAGCGCAGTCAGTAGCATATGCCTTTTTAAAAATATCAAACATGCAAAGAAACAAAAATAAGTCCAAAATATCTGTATTACATCCAGAAATGCCAACTTTGCAACCAATATTTCTCATCCATAACTATGGCACCCTAAGGATACCTGCATACATGCAAATGCTTCTCTGGGATTAGTAACGCAGCAGGGATTGCTTTTTCAGATTTTTTTTAACAGATTGCTGGGAAATACCAAACATGGCCTTAAGAATTCCAATATTTGTTACAAATTTTTCTGGATGTGGTTTGAAAGAGGCCTAGAAATGCCAGCACAAATACATCACACTTGCTGAACGTGCACATGCAACAAATTACAATCTTCAATTAAATGTGATTTATCTAAAATGAGATGTCTCAACTGCAACTTGCAAACTGTTCCGTTTTGCAGCAAAGCAATCCAGGACAAGCTGATCAGCAGAGCTTAGAGAGGACTCATTAACACAATTTTTGGGAAGGAAAGAAACAGAAGGACAGTTTAACATCTTCCAGTTGATGTTATGTTATGTAACATCTTCTGGGAGTTGAAGTCCACGAGTCATAAAAGAGCCAAGGTTGCCTATGCCTGGCCTATTGGCTTTCGAAAGCCAACAGGAATTGCTGCTGAGTGCGCCAAAAGACCCGGCCAGCAAACATTGCACAGGCAAGTTGTCTGCAGCGAAGGCAGGAACTTTGCACCCCTCCCTGCTGCCCAACTACACCATCGCAACTAGGTAAGTAAGATATTATTTGCAAATAGGATGGCAATAAATAATTTAGGCTGCATTTACATCAGGGCTTTTCAACCTTTTCAGAAATTGTACCACTTTTAGGACATGACAATATTTAAGCACCACCAGTGCTTAACAAGGTGTCAAAATCTTGATGACTAAAAAAAAGGGGGGTGGGGTATTCATTGGTTAGATTCATTTATTGTTATAGAAATGGCTAGTTTATAATATTATAAAAAAGCAAAATGTTGAGGTTCAATGTTAATGCTTCCTTCTACTCCTGTAACAGAGGAAGTCAGAAGTCAGTGCCTTTTCTTTTTCCCTTCTCCCCCTCACTTTTCCCTTTTTCTCACCCTTCGCTCGCAAAAGCCCCCCTACTCACTCACACTTTGCTCACAAAAGCCTCCAGTCGCTCTCACTCACTCCTTCATCTCTTTCAAAGGCACCTCGTTTAGTCTCTCCCCCACTCACTCCGTCTCTTTCAAAGGCCTCTTGCTTGCTTGCTCACTTACTGCCCCGTTGCTTCCAAACGCCATTTGCTCGTTCACTCACTCACTTACTGCCCCGACACTTCCAAACACCATTTGCTCATTCACTCACTCACTTACTGCCTGATCGCTTCCAAACACTTCCAAACGCCACTTGCTCGCTCACTCACTGCATTTGGAAGCAACAGGGCAGTAAGTGAACGAGTGCTGGTGCTGGAGGCCATCAGCTGTTTGGCGCCGGAGACCACTGCCATGAGGAACACAGCTCCAAATGGGGGTTCAGCACAGGCCGCGGCATGGCAACTGCGGGGAGGGGAATCCCCATGGCGGCTGTGGGGAGGGGAATCCCCACGGCATGTGGCTCCGAGCTACAGGGGCAGGGGTGCAAAGGATGGGCAGCGACGCCATAGCAAGACACCAGCATCACTCCCAGTGATAGCACCTCTGAGTTCCGGCACCTTTTTTTTTTTAGAAAAAAAGCACTGGTGAGAGCTATAAGTTATTGGCTGCAGAAGGCAGGCATGCAAAGCACAAGCAAATGAGTATGCATGCAAAAAGCGCTAGGAAAGCTTTGCTTGTAGAAGCCAGCAGAAAAGGTTACAAATTAGATCACGTGACTATGAACTGCTGTAACCATCCTAATTGAGAACTGATTGCCAAGCTCCTATAGATTACCAGTATGCTCCAAAGGCTGCAGCTTCATGAAGAGATAGTAAATCCCCCCTTATAACTTTGAACAGCCACTGAACAAATGATTATAACCCAAAGATTAACTTTTCTCATCTAAGTAAAGAAAAAGCAACTCAAGAAGGCCATTATACTTCAAAGATCTAAAACAGTCTTTCCCAACTGGATGATATGATACTATTCACATCATCCACTGGTTTGAGATAACAGAAATTATTTTTGGCAAAGATAAAGTTAGAAACAGTTGACCTGGAATATATAGAAAATCTTTTTTCAGGGGATGGGAAACTATCCTGGTGTTGATTTCCACTATAAAAAGTGATTTGATTGGAAAGAATACAAAACCAAGAGGACATACTATTCTTTTGTTAAGAGGCTATAACCTGTAGGCTACAATGGTTATTAAAATAATTCTTCATCTTCACCACTTTATTGGATTCATTTTCAACCTATACTCTTAAAGAATTTTTAGGACAGTGAGAATTTATCAAATCCTTCATCCAAATACCTAATAAAGGCATCGTACAGAACCCAGAAGTGACCTCAAAGGAGTCCTATTTGATCATTCATTTTATTTGTTATTACCTTGGAGAATGGTGTTCATAAAAAAATATAGAGCCATATTAAGATAGTCTTCACAATTCTCAATCTTAAGTAACAGAACACCATGAAAGATTATCTTAAATTTTCTGTTAACATCAAAACATATTATAGTGCTCCCACCTACATAATTATCTTTTAGCTTTAAAAAAAATTCATAGCAATTTACATCATGAAATGAGTATTTTTAACTTATGTACTTCATTTATATTCCACATATAAATGTGAATCTATATTCCACATGGTAATGTATAATCAAAATAATTAAAACAGTAATACAGAAATAATAATCCTTCAAATATTAAAACTTCTAAAAGATTGTTGGTGATGAATGGAAAACTGAATGGATATAATAAAGCTTATTTCGCAAATGGCAATTTTAAATCATTCAAGAGATTTCTCCTTTTAATTAATTCCCCATCAATAAGGAACTTCCAAGAAATGGCAAACAATTTCTGAAATATTGCTAAGCAAACTGCAAGGCTTTGTCCAAATAGTCACCAGGAATCAGTACTGATAAGATCATTTCTCATTTGCCACTCTAATATGGCAGCAAACTTTATACAATTTTAAATTAACATTTAAAATTGATAGCAACAGTTGAAAAGCAAACACGAGAATACAGCTCAAAGATTTCCAATAGATCAGGCATGTTAACAAAAGCAGAGCCCATTTTCTTAAAATAAGCATTTGACTTTGTCAAATCTTTTACAAATAAGCTTAATTCTAATCTCTTGCAAAGAATGCTACAGTAAACAGGAGGCCATATTTTCAGAATGTGACTGTCAACTTCCTACTGACGTCAATGGACAGATTTGTTTTTAAAAATGTCATTATAAACAAATGTGATTTAGGAAACAGGTAGAACGCAAAAAAACCCATCCTGCAACAGTTAAAACAATGAAAGGGGATCAATTTTTGACAAATATACTACAAGTAGGAATTTTGCATATATGTGCTACCAAATGAAACTCCATAGAAAAAAAAATTAAATATTTACAAAATAAAGTAAAATAATTTTAAAAACTTTTGGGAGGAAAAACAAATATGAAAAAGGAGAATATCTGATATTATCCTACTTATTCCGTCTTTTTTCTTTATACTCTATTCTTCCCAGTTTATGAACTAAAATACAGTCAAAAATGTAATAGTGATGTCAAATGACATCTTCTCTATTCCTGCATATAATTGAGATTATGAACAACAAACAAATGGAGATGCAGTTTCAAGACTATATACTTCCAATTACTTGTTTTACAATAAATGTAAAAATAAATTAATATATAAATAATAATTCCGTGACAGAAGTTAATTTATGACCTCAGAGAATAAACTTAATTTATTACAAAACCTATGCAGAAAGTCATGGGAGGAATTGCTAAATTCCTTGAGGTTTACCTTTGATCAAACAGAACACGGGCGATTTTTACTAGGGATGAAAAAGTTCTTCCTTGATTTTCATTTTACGCAAACTTCATCAGGTTATAATCTCTAAATCTATAAGCAAAAAAACAGAAAAAATATATTATACTGTAAAATAGTTGTCAATTTTTCCAAATATTAGAATAGTGTTTATAATTTTTAAATTGCAAATGTATCAATAAAAAGTGTTTAAAACTATATATAGTATTACAGAAATAACTGTAAAATGAATATATTTTTACAATGAATTTAAATATATATAGTAGGAAAATGCACATATATCAGGCAAATTATCATTTGAATGTTCTTGCAGAAATTATTTGAAGAAAATCACAAGCCACTGCAAAAACAGAATGCATTGAAATTAAGACTAGTGTGCATCTTATTTCCAGAATAGATGAAAAATCTCTGAAAATGTTTAAAGTTATAGGCCAAGTTGTCACTCAGGGTACATAATTTGATTGCAATATGCTGTTGAGTTAGAAAAAAAATTAAAATGTGACATTGGATCATCATATAGGAAAGGATTATATAGTAAGAAAAAAGGATGATTAAATAAATAATGGATTGTAACAGCCATTATTTAATAATGCACTAGTTGTCATTAAACCATTATAAAAGGAAATAGTTATAGGCTTATTATTAACTTGCATAGTTCAACATGAAAATATTCTGTCACTATATAAAATATTTCCAATACAGATTTTGCTTCTAAATTACTGCTTTTTTTGAAAATAACATTGATTTCTGCAAGTACTTTTTTTTACTATACACTCTAAAACGGTAAGCTGGGATGAGATGACAATTCATTAAAAAAGAAGTAAATTTAAAAATTGAGTTGATGGTTTCAGTTCGTGTATTGGTGAGCAAAGAAATAGTTCAAAGAATCCAGAATCTGTAAGAAAACTGTTAGATTATTATAACCAATACTGTAAAATTCCAGTGTTCTTACTTTGTCTATCATAGCATTTCTCAAGTTGGCAACTTGAAGTTGTATGGACTTCAACTCCAGAAATTCTCCAAACAACATGCTGATGTATACAAATAGATAGGAGAAGGTGGAAACATAAGATTGAAACTAATAAGAACTGATTGTGTAACACTAAACAATTATCAATGTTTCTGGAAATCACTATGTTTAGAAAGAGTAATTCAACACAGGGTTTCTCAACCTTACAGCTTTTAATTCTCATCAAAGATAAATTTGATGGGTGATATGTGCTTCACTGGCTCTCAATTACAAGTTTAGCACTGTATTTGAGCTAATATGTAGCAAACTGATTTATATTTACCAATGACCAAAAAAAAAGGGACAAAAAGGGCAAAAGGAAATGTGAGAGCTATTAAAAGAATCTAAACACATTGCTGGAAAAAAATGTAACCTTCTGCCCTTACAAATCCCAACAATGCACTTTTCCTCTTCATTGCACAAGTGTGTATTGTTGGGGAAAAAAACACCCAAGGACTGAATATCAAGAGAAGAACAGAATTTATCAACCTCCATTTCTATAGTTCTAAACTGAATCTCCAAGTGAAGAAGTTTATTTCACCTTAAAGCAAAAACATTTTCCTATACAATCTGAGATGACAAGGCTTCTTCTGTAAGCCCCACTGAAGTGTCAGAATTTGTTTTTTTAAAAAATTAGCACAATGTGCTTTAATAATAATAATAATAAACCTTTATTGTCAAAGTACAATATGTGTACATTGAGATTAGCTGAGCCTCCCCCCCGTGCTCTCTCCCCCCAACACACAGTGACAACAAACCCTCCATCCTACCACACCATGTGAACCAACTACACCACACACCGGCCTCCCAAGTCAATTCTACATAAATTCACAGAGATTATATCCCATTTAAAAGCCTAACAGCCCACAGATAAAAGCTGTTTTTCAGCCTGTTGGTGCGGCTGGCTATACTCCTATATCTCCTACCGGATTGTAGGAGAGTAAAGAGATACCGTCCAGGGTGTGAGTCATCCCTGAGAATCTTCCTCGCTCTTCCAAGGCAACGAGCCCTGGCGATGTCATCCAGTGGTGTCAGGGGACAGCCCACAATGTCTTGTGCTGTGCTCGCTACCCTCTGTAATACTTTCCTGTCCGCGGCTGTCAGACCAGCATACCAAACCACAATACCATACGAGAGGACGCTCTCTATAGTAGACCGGTAAAAGAGGGTCATTAGCCATTGTTCTACCCTGTTCTTCTGCAAGACCCTAAGAAAGTGAAGCCTCTGTTGGGCCTTTCTAGCCACCTGGATTGTGTTAACTTTCCAGGTCAGATCTTCACAGAGGTAGACTCCCAGAAATTTAAAGGAGGAAACTCTCTCCACACAGTCCTCCCCGATGTAAAGTGGGGCAGGTTCCTCCTTTTTTCTCCGGAAGTCTAACACCATCTCTTTTGTCTTGCCAATGTTTAGGTGCAAGTTATTGTTACTACACCATATGGATAGTTTTTGTACCTCCGCCCTGTATGCTGTCTCATCCCCACCTGTAATAAGACCCACCACAGTTGTATCATCTGCGAACTTGATTATCACAGTGGATGGGTCAGATGATACAAAATCATAAGTGTATAAAGAGTACAGGTAGGGGCTAAGCACACAGCTCTGTGGCGTGCCAATGCAAAGCTTCAGGGGGGTGGACAAAGCAGACCCGACCCTCAATGTTTGTAACCGATCCCTAAGAAAGTCTTGAATCCAATTGCAGACGGTGGGGGAGAATTTCAAGTCAGTCAGCTTCTCAATGAGAATGCTCGGCAAAATGGTGTTGAAAGCCGAGCTGTAGTCAACAAAAAGCATCCTGACATAACTTCCAGGTCTCTCGAGATGACTTGCTACAGGGTGTAAAGCAGTAGCTATGGCATCGTCTGTCGACCTATTTCCCCTGTAGGCAAATTGATGTTTATCAAAGTCCAGTGGGAGGCATGTCCTAAGATGTTGGAGAACCAATCTTTCGAAGCATTTCATGACTACAGACGTTAATGCAATAGGTCTGTAGTCATTCAGGCACTTAACTGCAGTTTTCTTGGGGACTGGGACAATGGTAGTTGCTTTCAAGCACAATGGTACACATGCCGTTTGCAAGGAGATGTTAAAAATCCTTGTCAGGACCCCTGCTAATTGATCGGCACAATTCCTGACCACTATCCCCAGCACCCCATCTGGGCCTGTGGCTTTGCTGGGATTCACAGCCTTCAATACAGCTGTCACTTGGTGTTCACATAGGATGAGTGGCTGAGAGTCAGAAGGCCGGCCAGCAAAGGTTACGGGGTCTGGTCTTTTAACCTTGTAGCGGGCAAAGAAGATATTCAGCTCCTCAGCCAACGAGGCATCGGTGTTTGCCATGCTCCTCGTGCTGCCCTTATAGTTGGTTAAGTGCTGCAGTCCCTGCCATACTTGCCTCGGATCGTTATTCGCTAAGTGGTTCTCCACCTTTTGTTTGTATTGTTGTTTTGCCATCCTAATGCCTCTTCTGAGATTTGCCCTGGCCTCTCTGTATGCATCCCTGTCCCCTGCCTTAAAGGCAGAATCTCAGGCTCTCAGGAGGGTTCGTATCTCTGCAGTCATCCAGGGTTTACAGTTCCCGTAAACTCTAATGCACTTATCTGTTGTTACACTATCAGTGCATGTTCTAATATAAGAGAGTATGGCATCAGTATATGAATTTAGATCTTGTTCTTCAAATACACTCGTCAGTGGTTTCAAAGCAGTCCTGCAACTGACTGAGAGCACCCACTGGCCAGGTTCTGACCCTTTTTGTGACTGCCTGAGTCCTTTTCCTGAGAGGAACATACTTTGGGCACAACAGGAGTGAAAGATGGTCAGATGTACCCAGGTGGGGAAGAGGGAAAGCTCTATATGCCTGTTTCAGATTTATTGAACTGTCTTCAGGGGAATACATAAATAGCGACTTCAGGATGCTTAACGTCCCCCACCTTCCCCTAGAGTTTATGGGTCTTTTTGTTCCTTTATCATGTTCTCATAAATGAATAACCTTACCGCAAATACCCAGAGGAAATCAGAAAATCCATACTGCTAGGGGATACAAGCTACCTAATATGATGCAAGATAATTTTTAAATGGAACAACACCTACTTAACAGTAAATCTCAATATTAATTTCAGGGATCAGTCTAATCTAAGTGTGTTATCACTGGCTTTAACTCACCTTCTTGAGCATATTCAGGGCCTTGTTGTCAGCAACCTCACAATGTAACTCTGGCTTTGACAGTTAACTGAAGAGATCAGTTAAAAAATAAAACAGACTAGAAGAGCTAAAACAAAACAAACATAGATGTGTACATTTGAATCTACACATTTTAGTTGATGCATGACTCAAATTATTTTGAACTTATTAGAAGAAACATGACATTGTGTAAAAAGAACCATCTCTGTATACCAGATAGCAATAAAGAATCATAATGGGGGTGGGGAGTGGGAGGAGAAACAAGACCAAATTGAAATAACAAATATTTTCCAAATAGCTCTTAATCACAAATCTAGAAATAAGAAGAGATTACTTCAGAAAGGACAAGGAGGGTCAATATTATCCCATAGCTTCTTCAAAAAATTGATAGCTAGATATACACATTATATGAAACTGTACTTTGTTTAACCACTGTTTGCTAATAAAACTTAATTGGCTGAACATACTAAGTCACAAAATTTGATTTACAATGGTTTACATAAAACATATTGATTCACACAAGCCAGTATGTTACAATGTGAACGTTATCTTTCTGTCTATTCATCTAATTTATATGGCTGCCAATCTCACAAGAAATGTCTCTGGGCAGTCTACAGCAAAAATGTATAAAATAAATACCTCAAACACATTAAAGATTTTTACAAAATAGTAAAGTTATTGTTGAAAATTCTGGGAACTACAATTTACACATCTGGCAGATGACCAATTTGGCTTAGTGAAATATATAAACCAAGTTAATCTATAAGCTTAAAATATCCTGAGATAAAAAAATATCCTGAAACAAAATGATGTATTTGCAAACTATTATATATTAGCTATTATTCTTAAAAACAGAATGTATTGATATTAATATTTAATTTACTATTATTATTTAAGTCACTGATTATTCTTGGTAGGTACCAAAACAGGTATAAAAGCAGGTACAAATTATTTGTTATCTTGCAGTAATAGCCCCTCTCCCCAACTTATCAGCCTAAATATGACTACAAGATTATCAGATGAGTCAATAAGACGCTTCATTGCATCTCTTTCCACGGTGTACCATCAAGTTTTGTTTAACCATTTTTAGTGATATGTTCTCAAAATGTTACAGGTAATCCTTGACATATGAGCACAATTGAGCTCAGAGTTATGTTCTTAAGTCATGGCAGTCATTAAGTAAAATATCCATGTGATCACCTTGCTTAACTACCACAATTTCTGCTTTCCTCTTTGTGGTCAAAAAAGACTACCGTATATACTTGAGTATAAGCCGACTCGAGTATAAGCCGAGACCCCCAATTTCACCCCCAAAAACTGGAAAAAGTTGTTGACTCGAATATAAGCCGATCCGCCGTTCTGCAAGCCTCTGCCGCCAGCAGAGGCTCGATCCGCCATTTTGCAAGCCTGAATACACAGGAATACCCTGTGTGGCCGCGGCTCTCGGGGAAGCCCTGGCTGTCAGCTTCCTCGCTCCACGCTGCCATTTGGGGCCCGCGCGTTCCCCGGGCAAATCGCGGCGCCCAGCAGGCGAGGAAACACGCCCGCTCCAGTCGCCCCCCCTTCCCTCAGGAGACGCGAAGCAAGTGACCGCCCGGAGCTTACCGAGGACTTGCTTCGGTGCTTCCAGGATCGCGCGCACCTCTCCCAAGCCGCCGCCGTCCGGAGACCTGCCGAAGTTTGGGGAGGTTTGGGGAGGTGCGCGCGATCAAGTCAATTCTACATAAATTCACAGAGATTATATCCCATTTAAAAGCCTAACAGCCCACAGATAAAAGCTATTTTTCAGCCTGTTGGTATGGCTGGCTATACTCCTATATCTCCTACCGGATGGTAGGAGAGTAAAGAGATACCGTCCAGGGTGTGAGTCATCCCTGAGAATCTTCCTCGCTCTTCCAAGGCAACGAGCCCTGGCGATGTCATCCAGTGGTGTCAGGGGACAGCCCACAATGTCTTGTGCTGTGCTCGCTACCCTCTGTAATACTTTCCTGTCCGCGGCTGTCAGACCAGCATACCAAACCACAATACCATACGAGAGGACGCTCTCTATAGTAGACCGGTAAAAGAGGGTCATTAGCCATTGTTCTACCCTGTTCTTCTGCAAGACCCTAAGAAAGTGAAGCCTCTGTTGGGCCTTTCTAGCCACCTGGATTGTGTTAACTTTCCAGGTCAGATCTTCACAGAGGTAGACTCCCAGAAATTTAAAGGAGGAAACTCTCTCCACACAGTCCTCCCCGATGTAAAGTGGGGCAGGTTCCTCCTTTTTTCTCCGGAAGTCTAACACCATCTCTTTTGTCTTGCCAATGTTTAGGTGCAAGTTATTGTTACTACACCATATGGATAGTTTTTGTACCTCCGCCCTGTATGCTGTCTCATCCCCACCTGTAATAAGACCCACCACAGTTGTATCATCTGCAAACTTGATTATCACAGTGGATGGGTCAGATGATACAAAATCATAAGTGTATAAAGAGTACAGGTAGGGAAGCCCTGGCTGTCAGCTTCCTCGCTCCACGCTGCCATTCGGGGCCCGCGCGTTCCCCGGGCAAATCGCGGCGCCCAGCAGGCGAGGAAACACGCCCGCTCCAGTCGCCCCCCCTTCCCTCAGGAGACGCGAAGCAAGTGACCGCCCGGAGCTTACCGAGGACTTGCTTCGGTGCTTCCAGGATCGCGCGCACCTCTCCCAAGCCGCCGCCGTCCGGAGACCTGCCGAAGTTTGGGGAGGTTTGGGGAGGTGCGCGCGCACCTCCCCAAACCTCCCCAAACGTCGGCAGGTCTCCGGACCTCTGCTCCCTGCCTGCCTGCTTCTTTCCGCAGCGGAAAGAAGCAGGCAGGCAGGGCGCGGAGGAACGGAGACCCGGCGACGTTTGGGGAGGTTTGGGCGCCTCCCCAAACCTCCCCAAACGTTGCCGGGTCTCCGTTCCTCCGCGCCCTGCCTGCCTGCTTCTTTCCACAGCGGAAAGAAGCAGGCAGGCAGGGCGCGGAGGAACGGACACCTGCCGACGTTTGGGGAGGTTTGGGCGCCTCCCCAAACCTCCCCAAACGTCGCCGGGTCTCCGTTCCTCTGCGCCCTGCCTGCCTGCTTCTTTCCACAGCGGAAAGAAGCAGGCAGGCAGGGCGCAGAGGAACGGAGACCCGGCGACGTTTGGGGAGGTTTGGGGAGGCGCCCAAACCTCCCCAAACGTCGGCAGGTCTGCGCGGAGGAACGGAGACCTGGGGAGGTTTGGGGAGGTGCCCAAACCTCCCCAAACGTCGGCAGGAGGAACGGAGACCTGCCGACGTTTGGGGAGGTTTGGGGAGGCGCCCAAACCTCCCCAAACGTCGGCAGGTCTGCGCGGAGGAACGGAGACCTGGGGAGGTTTGGGGAGGCGCCCAAACCTCCCCAAACGTCGGCAGGAGGAACGGAGACCTGCCGACGTTTGGGGAGGTTTGGGGAGGCGCCCAAACCTCCCCAAACGTCGGCAGGTCTGCGCGGAGGAACGGAGACCTGGGGAGGTTTGGGGAGGCGCCCAAACCTTCCCAAACGTCGGCAGGAGGAACGGAGACCTGCCGACGTTTGGGGAGGTTTGGGGAGGCGCCCAAACCTCCCCAAACGTCAGCAGGTCTGCGCGGAGGAACGGAGACCTGGGGAGGTTTGGGCAGGCGCCCAAACCTCCCCAAACATCGGCAGGAGGAACGGAGACCTGCCGACGTTTGGGGAGGTTTGGGGAGGCGCCCAAACCTCCCCAAACGTCGGCAGGTCTGCGCGGAGGAACGGAGACCTGGGGAGGTTTGGGGAGGCGCCCAAACCTCCCCAAACGTCGGCAGGAGGAACGGAGACCTGTCGACGTTTGGGGAGGTTTGGGGAGGCGCCCAAACCTCCCCAAACGTCGGCAGGTCTGTGCGGAGGAACGGAGACCTGGGGAGGTTTGGGGAGGTGCCCAAACCTCCCCAAACGTCGGCAGGAGGAACGGAGACCTGCCGACGTTTGGGGAGGTTTGGGGAGGCGCCCAAACCTCCCCAAACGTCAGCAGGTCTGCGCGGAGGAACGGAGACCTGGGGAGGTTTGGGGAGGCGCCCAAACCTCCCCAAACGTCGGCAGGAGGAACGGAGACCTGCCGACGTTTGGGGAGGTTTGGAGAGGCGCCCAAACCTCCCCACACGTCGGCAGGTCTGCGCGGAGGAACGGAGACCTGGGGAGGTTTGGGGAGGCGCCCAAACCTCCCCAAACGTCGGCAGGAGGAACGGAGACCTGCCGACGTTTGGGGAGGTTTGGGGAGGCGCCCAAACCTCCCCAAACGTCGGCAGGTCTGCGCGGAGGAACGGAGACCTGGGGAGGTTTGGGGAGGCGCCCAAACCTCCCCAAACGTCGGCAGGAGGAACGGAGACCTGCCGACGTTTGGGGAGGTTTGGGGAGGCGCCCAAACCTCCCCAAACGTCGGCAGGTCTGCGCGGAGGAACGGAGACCTGGGGAGGTTTGGGGAGGCGCCCAAACCTCCCCAAACGTCGGCAAGAGGAACGGAGACCTGCCGACGTTTGGGGAGGTTTGGGGAGGCGCCCAAACCTCCCCAAACGTCGGCAGGTCTGCGCGGAGGAACGGAGACCTGGGGAGGTTTGGGGAGGCGCCCAAACCTCCCCAAACGTCGGCAGGAGGAACGGAGACCTGCCGACGTTTGGGGAGGTTTGGGGAGGCGCCCAAACCTCCCCAAACGTCGGCAGGTCTGCGCGGAGGAACGGAGACCTGGGGAGGTTTGGGGAGGCGCCCAAACCTCCCCAAACGTCGGCAGGAGGAACGGAGACCTGCCGACGTTTGGGGAGGTTTGGGGAGGCGCCCAAACCTCCCCAAACGTCGGCAGGTCTGCGCGGAGGAACGGAGACCTGGGGAGGTTTGGGGAGGCGCCCAAACCTCCCCAAACGTCGGCAGGAGGAACGGAGACCTGCCGACGTTTGGGGAGGTTTGGGGAGGCGCCCAAACCTCCCCAAACGTCGGCAGGTCTGCGCGGAGGAACGGAGACCTGGGGAGGTTTGGGGAGGCGCCCAAACCTCCCCAAACGTCGGCAAGAGGAACGGAGACCTGCCGACGTTTGGGGAGGTTTGGGGAGGCGCCCAAACCTCCCCAAACGTCGGCAGGTCTGCGCGGAGGAACGGAGACCTGGGGAGGTTTGGGGAGGCGCCCAAACCTCCCCAAACGTCGGCAGGAGGAACGGAGACCTGCCGACGTTTGGGGAGGTTTGGGGAGGCGCCCAAACCTCCCCAAACGTCGGCAGGTCTGCGCGGAGGAACGGAGACCTGGGGAGGTTTGGGGAGGCGCCCAAACCTCCCCAAACGTCGGCAGGTCTGCGCGGAGGAACGGAGACCTGGGGAGGTTTGGGGAGGCGCCCAAACCTCCCCAAACGTCGGCAGGAGGAACGGAGACCTGCCGACGTTTGGGGAGGTTTGGGGAGGCGCCCAAACCTCCCCAAACATCGGCAGGTCTGCGCGGAGGAACGGAGACCTGGGGAGGTTTGGGGAGGCGCCCAAACCTCCCCAAACGTCGGCAGGAGGAACGGAGACCTGCCGACGTTTGGGGAGGTTTGGGGAGGCGCCCAAACCTCCCCAAACATCGGCAGGTCTGCGCGGAGGAACGGAGACCTGGGGAGGTTTGGGGAGGCGCCCAAACCTCCCCAAACGTCGGCAGGAGGAACGGAGACCTGCCGACGTTTGGGGAGGTTTGGGGAGGCGCCCAAACCTCCCCAAACGTCGGCAGGTCTGCGCGGAGGAACGGAGACCTGGGGAGGTTTGGGGAGGCGCCCAAACCTCCCCAAACGTCGGCAGGAGGAACGGAGACCTGCCGACGTTTGGGGAGGTTTGGGGAGGCGCCCAAACCTCCCCAAACGTCGGCAGGTCTGCGCGGAGGAACGGAGACCTGGGGAGGTTTGGGGAGGCGCCCAAACCTCCCCAAACGTCGGCAAGAGGAACGGAGACCTGCCGACGTTTGGGGAGGTTTGGGGAGGCGCCCAAACCTCCCCAAACGTCGGCAGGTCTGCGCGGAGGAACGGAGACCTGGGGAGGTTTGGGGAGGCGCCCAAACCTCCCCAAACGTCGGCAGGAGGAACGGAGACCTGCCGACGTTTGGGGAGGTTTGGGGAGGCGCCCAAACCTCCCCAAACGTCGGCAGGTCTGCGCGGAGGAACGGAGACCTGGGGAGGTTTGGGGAGGCGCCCAAACCTCCCCAAACGTCGGCAGGTCTGCGCGGAGGAACGGAGACCTGGGGAGGTTTGGGGAGGCGCCCAAACCTCCCCAAACGTCGGCAGGAGGAACGGAGACCTGCCGACGTTTGGGGAGGTTTGGGGAGGCGCCCAAACCTCCCCAAACATCGGCAGGTCTGCGCGGAGGAACGGAGACCTGGGGAGGTTTGGGGAGGCGCCCAAACCTCCCCAAACGTCGGCAGGAGGAACGGAGACCTGCCGACGTTTGGGGAGGTTTGGGGAGGCGCCCAAACCTCCCCAAACATCGGCAGGTCTCCGTTCCTCCGCGCCCTGCCTGCCTGCTTCTTTCCGCTGCGGAAAGAAGCAGGCAGGCAGGGCGCGGAGGAACGGAGACCCGCCGACGTTTGGGGAGGTTTGGGGAGGTGCGCGCGCACCTCCCCAAACCTCCCCAAACTTCGGCAGGTCTCGGACGGCGGTGGCTTGGGAGAGGTGCGCACGATCCCGGAAGCACCAAAGCCTCGGCTGCGCACACGTCCTCGGTAAGTTTTTTTGTTGACTGGAGTATAAGCCGAAGTGGAATTTTTCAGCCCAAAAAGTGGGCTGAAAAATTCGGCTTATACTCAAGTATATACGGTATATAAATGTCATTAATCAGAGCATGGGGTATCTGAGAGGGTAGGGAAAGCCCTGAAAGGCTCCAGAAAACATATGAATTGCTCTAGGCTTCCCAGGGATTTTCTCACTTCCTGAGGTAACCATGCTCCACTTCCTCCCCTGCTTCATTCCTACCTCTCATCTCATCTTATTTACCTACTTACACCTCAACTTACTTTTTCAGAAGATTGCCTTTAGGAAAGAGAACTAACCATATGGTACCCATCCGAAAAGCAAATCACCATTTTTGTAAGTGCCCCCCAATTCTGAGATTGTGAGAATAGCAGCTATTCTTAAAATGGCACCTGCTTCCAGGATGGTACCTGGTGCCCTACATGCACTATAGGAAGGCCACATGGCAAATTGATTACTTAGCATTTTCAAGCGATTCTTTGGAAAAGATGATGATGATGATGATGATGATGATGATGATGATGATAATAATAATCATAATCATAATCATAATCATAATCATAATCATAATCATAATCATAATCATAATAATAATAAGTTGGAAGGGACCTTGGAGGTCATCTAGTCCAACCCCCTGCTCAGGCAGGAAACCCTATACCATTTCGGACAAATGGCTGTCCAGTCTATTCTTAAAAACTTCCAGTGTTGGAGCATTCACAGCTTCTGGAGACAGGTTGTTCCACCGGTTAATTGCTAAGTGATATATGAAACTACATAAATTATCTAAGATGGATAAATATAATTTTATCATGCATGTTAGATTTGTGAAAAAGTGAAAAAATGGCTACAAATACATATGGTGATGCTGACAGTTTTTAAAAAAAACTGGTGAAACAAGGCATATGTCCTTATTAGGACATATGATCATGCAAGTAGAAAAGACTATGGACAATTGGTTTTATAAATGGTAACTGATAAGGCACAAAATGGCAGACTAGAGATCTATCAAGATTCTAACCCAAGAATATATTCAGGTAGAAGCCTGTCCACCCAGGGATAAACTACCCAGACACAAACTGAGCAACATAGTATATGAGTACAATGCAGTGAACCCTGTGCAGATCTGTACATTGGGGAAACAAAACAACCAGTTCATAAATGCATGGCAAAACATAGGAGAACAAACCCATCATGACAAGTTTTAGCAGTCCATCTACATTTAAAAAACAAAGGCCACTCTTTTGAAGGCAGCAAAGTTCACAGTTTAGACAGAGGGGACCACTGATTTGAAAGAGAGGTCAAAGAGACATCTATGTCAAAAGATACAACATCATCTAACTCCAGTTTACAACACAGTCCTTTCAACAGTTCTAAGAAGGCTCCACACCCATTTGCACTACTCAGATGACCCTGATGACACATATAAACCCCCAGGTGGTATCAATGACTCTCTAGTCTAAAAGAATGCAAATGACCAGCTTCTGCAAGAAGTATAAATCCTTCCATTCCCCACCATCCAGTCAGAACTGAAGAAGCTTCTTAGATGAGAAGCGAAATGTCTTTGAAGAAAAAGTTGCCTCAAGAAAAGGCATCTTTGGAAGACTAGAGAAACACCAATGAAGAAATGTATTATGAAGATGGCCAAATTTGCAGAAATGGTTAAATTAATTTGTTTGTTTAAGGAAGGAACTACAACTATTTTTATAAAAAGATTTAAAAATCCTTTTGCTAAGTTGCTGAAATGGATAAAAATGGACTGCTGATTTTGGGATTTATTGATTAAAAAAGGTTGTTAGAAGGAAGAAGAGAACCATGGGAAAGTAGATATGGTAATTGCTATGTTTGCAATTGCTGCAAAGAAGATTGGAAATCATTTCTTTAGGTATTTTTCTTTTTCCTGTTACTGTTTTATTCTACGCTTCTTTTATCCTTTTATAATCTCTTTTTTGTTTTATTCTTATATATTTTGGTAGTTTTGATAAAGATAAAATATTTATGAATATATTTTCATAAAAATATTCATTAAAAAGGAAGACTATTCCCATAATCCCTAGCCAGCATGAAGACTGAAGTTTAGAATACAAAACATCAAAAGAATGGAAACAGTTGGGTTGAAGATCCTGAGGAAAGGAAGTGTAAAATTACAGCCATCCAACTCAAAACCACATGGAGGTAGTAAGTACTGGTAATTAGGAACTGCCCATCACTAAGCTCTAGCACTGATGAGTACCTTATAGTAGATCAGTGATTGATGCAAAAGTTCCTAAAGCAGATTGGTGATTGATGAGGTATTCTCCAAGCAGAACGGCATGAATGGAGAGAAAGTCCCCTGAAGCAAAAGGTGAATAAGGAGAGTTGCTTTGCAACCCATCAATAATAGGGTGAGCAGAAGTTTCCACTTGCCACACATTTTTCAGTCTTGCTGATAAATGTAATGGTCACAAGCCAGTTAGTCCTACTTTTTGTAATCAATTGTATACCGTCTCCTTCTGGAAGATTTATAACCATGTAACTGGAAAGCCTGAGTTTATGGAAAGAGAGAAACTGACCTCTCTTCTACTGGACACTTTAAAGAGTTTATGAGACACAGAGAGGGGGGGGGGAAGAGGGAGGAAGAAAGAGAGAAAGAAGAAAGGATTTATTACTAATTGGGATAAATGTTAAACACTCAAAAAATTGACTTACTATATAATCAGCACTCATTGGAAATAGTTTAATTGGTAAAATAACGAAGTAAGCAGTAGGAGCATTCCTTTACAAATGCTCCTACCACATTTGAAGTTCTTTGCCAATTTTTGTGCCAATCCTTTCAATGTTACCAAGTCTATGTTTTAGCCACTGAACATTTGTTATTTTAATTTATAAAATAATATAAAAAATATTTATAATTTTAAGCAAGCCAATTTTTATACCTTGCACAAACAACCATTCTTTGTTAGTTTCAAAATAAAAAAATGAGAAATATGATTATTATACACTAAAATGACAGCATATTCACTGCTGTTATTAAATATTAAATACTATCAGAAATCTCGGATTTGCACATGTGAAGGTTTTAATAACAATTTGGTTTTCGAGTAAAAACCACAAGTATACATAAACAAAAAATTGTGTGAAACAAAATATGTATCTAAAAATATGCATACTTTTTAAAGGTCAATTTTACACTAATGTATGCAATAAAGTGTGTACTAGGAAGATAAGCAGGTAAATATTATTGTATTAGTTAAAAAGAAAACATTGTTTTCCAACTGTTTACAAACTGTATGAAAAACTGCATATATTGTGAGTATATACAGAGAAACACATACATATTTTTGTATTTTAAAAATGTAGCCAATGTACAAACTGGATGAACTGATATTCTAAGTAAAAACACTTGAGAACAATTCTGTGTCAGTTGGGTTTTTTGTGTAAATGAACTTGCACTTTTTAAAAATATATATCTCAAAAAATTTCATTAAAAAATTAAAAGGTTTAATTAAAAGGTTATTTTATCTACCTAAAATAATCTTTAGAACAGGTATAAACTGAATGTAACAGCAGAATATGTATAATATACAGGAAATGCAATATGAATAGAATAGACATCTAAATAATATTTTAAATTATAATTATATGCTGCAATTGTGTTTGGTGTGTTTTATCACAATGAATTAAATGGCTTTGGTTATGACACCAAGAATCAGCAGAGTGAGATTTAACACTGCACAGAAGTGGACCTATTTATTAAAATCACACAATAATTCTTTTTAGATTCACAACTACTTATTCCAGCACAAAAAGAAATTAAGGAGCAGAAGTTAGTGAATAACCCTTTAATTAGCTGAAAATTAAAATAATGATGACACACCCACTTTCACTCTGCTGTAACTTAATGCAGAAGTTCACATAGATTATTTAAAAGTCTGTTCAATTTTATTTTCTATCTTAAATTGTTCTTCCGGTTCAGTAAATGGTTGCCTGAATCAAAAACAAAATTACTTTATTCATTTTGCGTCATTTAAAAATACTCTAACTGAAATTATTTATGTGCCCTCTGAATGCCCTTTTCAAAGGCAAACAAATTATATAATTCCATTAATATAAAACTTGAAACCCTACAATCTCAGAGTCTTCACCTTGAACCCAGGTGCATGAAAGAAAACCCAATACAAAAGGTTTCACTGAGAATGAAGAAAAAAAAAAGGGGGGGGGTTAGAACAAGACAGAATAATGTATTCTCACCCTGAAGTTTACCTTTTTTAAAGAAACAATGTTTGCAATCACACAGTTGCCGTAACATCTTAAAAGGAATCTGAAAGAGCTATTCTAAGTGGTCTCTTAAGCCCCTGTCCCACAAATACTGAACTATGGATTAATGTATAACATACACTTAAAGCTATTAGTATTTTTATCAGTCATAAATTCCATCATTTTAATGTCAAAGTACTTTGCTTCCAAACTGAAGAGTTCAAAGAAAAATAATTCCATTACTTTCATTTCAAATCACCAGGACCAGATGGATTACACCCCAAGGTTCTCAAGGAACTGGTAGATGTGATCTCAGAACCACTGAACTGTATTTTTCAAAGATCCTGGAACACTACCAGAGGACTGGAAAAGAGCTGATGTAGTTCCCATCTTCAAAAAAGGAGAAAAAATAGATCCAGGAAACTACAGACCTATCAGCCTGACCTCTATACCTGGGAAGATTCTGGAAAAGATAATCAAACAACGAATCAGCGAACACCTAGAGGCAAACAAAGTCATTACCAAAAGCCAACATGGGTTTGTCAAAAACAGATCATGCCAGACAAATCTTTTTGCATTCTTTGACCAAATGAGAAAATTAGTGGATCAGAGGAATGCTGTGGATATAATTTACTTGGACTTCAGTAAGGCATTTGATAAAATAGATCACAAACTACTACTTGATAAGATAGGAAAATGTGGGTTAGACAGCATCACCACCAGATGGATTAGTAGCTGGCTGACTGGCTGTAGTCAGCATGTGGTCCTCAATGGAACCGCATCTACATGGAGGGAAGTATGTAGTGGGGTGCCCCAAGGGCTCTGTTCTGGGCCCAGTGCTCTTCAACATCTTCATCAACGATTTAGACCAGGGGATAGATAGGGAACTCATCAAATTTGCAGACGACACCAAGCTGGCAGGAATAGCCAACACTCCAGAAGACAGGCTTAAGATACAGGAGGATCTGCACAGACTTGAACACTGGGCGCTATCTAACAAAATGAAATTCAATGGTGAAAAAGTAAGGTTCTACATTTAGGCAAGAAAAACCAAATGTACAGGTATAGTTTAGGGAGTATGTTGCTCAATAGTAGTAACTGTGAGAGGGATCTCAGAGTCCTACTGGACAATCACTTAAATATGAGCCAGCAGTGTGCTGCAGCTGCCAAAAAAGCCAACACAGTGCTAGGCTGCATTAACAGAGGGATAGAATCAAGATCACGCTTCTGCCTCCAGAAGCGGTAAATGCTCCAACACTGGAAGTTTTTAAGAAGAGAGTGGACAGCCATTTGTCTGAAATGGTATAGGGTTTCCTGTCTGAGCAGGGGGTTGGACTAGATGACCTCCAAGGTCCCTTCCAACTTTACTACTATTATAATTATGATTTATACTGTTATTGCTTTTAAATCCAATTGATTAAAATGATTAAAAATTTACTTTATTTATAATATATCCAAATGTTCAAGCCTTTCACAAGTGTTCTTCATTAGAACAGACTACATAATTTGTGTATATTTGTGTATATTATAAATTGTGTATATTTGTACATTTTATGGTTTTTGATCAATATCCCATTGTTAGTATTATTAGTAGGTTTTTACTGTGTTCAAAAATATTTGGAGACAGGGATTTCCAAAGAGATCAGATCAGTACATAAGCATATTATATTGTAAATTTCCTTTATTGCTACAAGACCCTTTCTGAATATAACCCAGCATATTCCAGATCTAATAGAAAAGTGAGCACCTTTGCTTCACCATTGACCCATAAATGTATATGAAGCTAATTATCCTGTCTGCTGTTCTACTGGTAATTCTACCAACAATTACCAGATGTTACTTTAGTCTATAAAGTTCTGGCATTCATCCAAGTGACAATGTCATTCACAGCTATCAATTCCCTTTAAATTAGAAATGAGGAGTTCTTGTCTTTGTGGGCCACAATTTTATTATTCTAAGCCATAATCCAGCAGGAGGAATATGGAATTACTTTGGTATGTTTAGCAAATCTATCTGGTGGAAGATTTTTAGCATTGCCTACAACTTAATTCTGCTACAAAAAGAGAAAGAATTTTATTTTTATTTCACCCAAAGCTGCTATTTATACACAACCGGTCAGAATTTGATACTACAGCAATCTATTAATTGTGCAAACCATCTTAGTTAGAATCCCTATCTTAAGATTTCTGCAGACTTGACTTCCCACAAGCAGCTCAGCAAGCTTAATCATCTAGTTAGTTTCTCAACCCCTCTAAAATGCTGACAGGCTTGATGTTCCATACTTAATTAAATTCTTGCCTCATCTTGTTTTTTTTACATCCTGCAATCATGTATAAAATGCTTGGCTGCAAAAGTATCACCATACTATTCTTACAGCCATGTAGGTAAGAAAAACTCTGGCAACTCAAGCAAACAATGTGGTTTGAGTACTTTAAAAAAAGAAAGTGACTTGTTGATTGACTGGAGGGAGAACTGATTGGCTTTTACTATTATAATATTTTGAAGTTGGCAGAACACTCCCCGTTCAAACTGGTTTGTGAAAGACTATGGTGAAAATGGGATAAAAATACTGTGTGCAAGAATTCAAGAATGATATCTAGGGCAGATTTATATTAACAGCCATTTACACTATAGGCCAGGGGTGTCAAACTCAATTTCATTGAGGGCCGCATCAGCATTGCGGTTGCCCTCAGGGGGCCGGGTGGGTATGGTCTGGGTGGGTGTGGCCTACTGGGTGGGCGTGGCTAGAGTCCGTATGGCCTACTGGCTGGGCATGGCCAGCTCTACATCGTTCGCATCAAGGGTGCCTATGGGGGCCTGGGCAGCAGTGGGACAGATCTGAGGGTCTCTGGCAGAAGGAGGGTCTCTGGGCCAGGGCCAAGGCAGTGGGGGCCATTCCCTCACTGTTTCCAGGATGGCTTCACGGGCCGCATGAAACCACTTCGCGGGCCGGATCTGGCCCCCAGGCCTTGTGTTTGACATGTCTGCTATAGGCACTGTTTTGCCATTATCCTTTGGGTCAGAAAATGGACCTATGGCATCTCCTCAATCTGACCTTGTAAAATCAGAGAAGGGCTCTTTAAAATCTATGTAGCTTGTTCATTACACATCATCATGCTTGCTGCATTCAGTTTACTTGATCTACCACATTATTTCACTGTCATAGTAAGGGGAAAAATTGCTAACAGAATAATGTACTGGGTGCTGGCTAAGGCCTTGTTTCTTAATGACTTCTTTAATAGAACATCTTTGCCAGCAGCTCTCCAGAAATCTCATCCAAGAGCTCTCCTTTGATTGCTTGCTACATTTGACCTTGCATGTTCAAAGTAAACTGGCATTTTTAGACTAGAGCTTGCCTGCTGAATTTTGATGCCTCAGGTAGCCATAGAAAGAGACAGTGCAATACCATCACTTTGTAACCTTGTGTTTACCTCAAAAGGTTAATCAGGTTTTGAGGAACAACTACAAGTAGCTTACTTTTTATTCACCAAAATATGTATTGGCTTTCTTAACATGGATGCTTTTCTTTCTACAGTAGAAGTCAGTAGGAACATTACTGTAGATATAGAGCTCGGTAAAAGGTCCTTTAAGATGAGCCTAATAAAACTCCAAAATGAAAGTATTTATTATAAAATTCAGAACAAAAAATATTTAATGAACGTTCTTCATAAATTGAAGGAGAAAAAGTTGTTTATAGCCATAACAGTTGAAGCCATACTAGTCATGACTTTTATCGATGACATATTAATGCTATTCTTACTTTTTCAAATTTATGCTGCTTAAACATTATTGAAAGAGGAGCCTACTCTGTATCATTGGGATGCCAGAATCAAAAAAGTATTCTGTTTTAGAGGTTGATGAGTTTTATGAGTAGCATGCTATTCATAAATGAACACTTTGCAGGGAAGTACCTAGTACTTCCAGGGAAATACACTGGTACTAACCCATTTAACTCAATGAGCTAATCATTTATTTTATGATAATATGAGGGCTTGTATAAATTTCATTCAGAAAAAGGGTAGAATGAAAAATCATTGTCTGCCAAAATTAGGTAAAACATTCAGTTGTGTCCAACCAGGTGTAAACAGTGCTTTTTTGTAAGAAAAAAGGTGCTGGAACTCACATCTTGTTAATCTTTTATTTACCTTTTGCACGTAGTCAATCACTGTACACACACCCACACACATCAGTTGTGTAACAAAACATAATTGTCATCACCCGCAGTAAACACTCAGCGCGCAACCACACGACCAATCACAAGCCGAGCAGTGCCACAAGCTGAGCAGCCGGACGAAGTATGCATGCATTGGACTCGACACACAAGCAGCCCACCTGCACCATTTTAATGATTTTGCCGCCAACCTGCTACACTTGACAGGGCGATTCAAGTTCAGGTGGACCAACCATCAAATTTTCAAAAGTTACTTTTAAAACTTGGAAAATCTATCAAAAAAAGGTGCCGGAACTCCGTTCAGGTGAGTTCTATGACAAAAAAAGCACTGGTAAATATCTATTATGCATGAAAAAATAAGGTTTATACTCTTGATCAAAATATTTTAGTTTAACAAATAAAAAGCATATTTATAACAGAATAAATATTTTGCTAAAATAAAGGGAGAAATAGAAATTAAAAACACAAGTTGTGCTTTTAAGATTAAGATAGAGAAGAACTAGCTATAAATATTCTTGTAATTACCTAAGATCCTATTGATTTACTCCAGGATGGAATAACCGTTTCCCTAATAAGGTTCCCATCTAGCTTATTTTTTAAGTTTCACAAACAGTTTACTTGAAACAGTTCCAAGGGAATCAATTAATACTGACTGAAAGATCCATCTTGGCACAATATGGAAAGCAGTTTTGAACTATTTGGTGTTTACTACAAAATAGCTTCAGTTTCTGCTAATTAAAGTTAATTTACTTAAAAGAATTTTATTGCACTCAAACTTAGAAAAGAAATTAGGAAGTATGAATCTCGCTCATCAGCTGAATCCTTTCCATTTGAGACAATAATATAATATTTAAGATGTATAACTGTAATAATTATATATCCATATATTCATTCCCTTGTTAAGACTCATATATATTCATGTAAGGCTTTAAATATAAATATTAATTTTAAAAATAGTATATTAAACTTGTATTTTATCCAACTCTCAATGACCCTCTGTGGCTTACAACAATTAAACTAAAAATTACAATAAAATAAATAAAACATAAAAAAGATAATAGCTAATAATTTATTTCTTTCATTCCTAAATAAGAGTATAATTAAGTTCCCAGCATAACATTTTATTAAATTAAAAGTTTAAATAGTTTACCTATCTCTATGGTTATTATCTCTAGCTATATTTGACCAAGGACCTGGTTTAAATGTTAGTGTTAATACATCTAATTAACATACAGTTCAATAGGTAAGACTTCTATCTGTTTTTTCCATCTCTAGGAAACTCAATAACCCAGAACAGAAATAAGGGAAATGCATGTTCACAGAATCATAGAGCTTAAGCATCACTTCCTATCTCTTCCTTGGTGGAGAATAAGTTTGAATGCATCTAGCCAATAGGAATTTACAATTTCCTTTGGTAATATATGACACACTCGAACTGGTCTTACTTAAGGAATTTATAGCAAGATTCAACTAAAACGCTACCAACCATATACAACATTTTTTCATGCCCTATATTCCAAGACAGTATTGAACTAGTCTTGACCTTTTTATGTATGTTTTCCTGTAGGTACAAAGGAGTGTGGTCAGGGACATCCAGCAAGTCAATAGCAAGTGAAGCATGCTGGGGACTTGACAGAGGGTCACAGATCCTCCAACCCTAACCAAGAACAAATGTAATGCAGACTTTTATCTCTTGCTAGTACCAAATGCATCCCTCACCACAAATCTTCGATGTATTAGAAATCCTCAGATTTTCAATTAGGGGTCATCAGATATCAACATCAGAGCAACTATAAGCCAAAGAATCTTGAAGAGTATCTTATAAATACTTATGCAGTGGGATAGCTTCTTATCTAGAATGCAAATGTATTTAAGACATTTTTTATATATCACAGAATTTAAAAATGCCAAATAACCTATACTTTATCTTCATTTATTCTACAGGGTTATATTGGAGGGCTGGTTTGCATAGTACCAACTGAGATTATGAAAGGCATTCAGAAAAGTGGTCCATTTCAGTTACTGTAGTTGATGTATTTAATTGTGCTTAGATGTTTTTCAATTAAATTGCAAGATACATTTAAAATCTTTAATATAAAGAATGGTGCTTTTTTTTCAATAAATAAGTTCAGCAGTTAAAAAATTCCAAGCCGGCTTGAAGAACCTATACACTTATTTCATGGCAGTTCCAAAATGTTTTGGCAAGCATCCCTCCTCCCCAGTTTTATTATTAAAAATGCAAAGAATTTTTGCGACACTGATTTGCTCTCTGGCTATTAAGAGGCTGCAAGCCTTACAATTGTATCTGGCACACTGCCTGGCATATTTATTGCTACTTATAAATTAGACACTTGTGTAGGAATGCAATTTTTATGTAGGCTTCGCCTAAATGACCCTAATAATAGATGACCAAATAGGGGTGTTATAGGCTTGCTAAATAATTATACTGCACCATAGCTCCTAGTGAAACTAACAATAAGGGAGAAAGCTGCTAACAAATCAAGCTAAAAAGAGCACCTTGTCAAAACTTTCCACAAACAAAAGCATATAAAAATGACAAATGTGAAATCAGGAAACCATAATTGATCACACATCGCTGGAAGCCTAAAAAATATATGAAGTGACTCTTTTCTTCAGTATGTATTATATTACAGAACTATTTTTTGTTTGATGTGCATGAATTATAAAGGTTTCTGGACTTACAGAAGGAGCCTTTAAAGTATATTTTTTCTATTTAATCAAACACTGTTGATTATATACTATGTAATGGAAACAGCATGTTTCATCATTCAAGACCAATATTTTCTGCTAATTCTCAATACATTCATAATGCTTATGAGAATAACAAAATCTACCTTATGTCAAATAAGGTAAAGAGCAGAGATGCCAATACCAAATGCATTATCCCAATTTATTATTATTCACATTTTATATTATGTCACGTTATTTGTTAAAGCCTCATCTAGCCCTAAAAGAGATTTTGTTTTGCTTTATGTCATGTAAAAAATGAAAGCACTCTAAAACTTTAAACTGAATTAGTTTAAAGTCCAATAGAAGGGTGTAATATAAAGAATATTACCATAGTCCTGAAAAAAATGTACTTAATGCTAAAAACTAGGAACATTTTAGAGATATCACCATCATATTATTAACATCCACCTTAGTTCAGGAGTAAAAAGTAGATGGGGATGCAAATGTGTGGTTTATAAAATATCAGCAAGCTGATAGAGATATAATTGCAATTGTCCAATCTGTTGAAATAAAAGAATCCACCTTCATGTTCCTGAGCAGTAAGTTTCATTGTTAATCCAGGACAATAAACTCAGTGCGGAGAAATTGTCCATTTTTTAATTTCCTGGTTTCTGAAGAATTTCAGTTCTCCTCCCACGTTATTATAATCTTTTATATTTGATCAGCTGCTAATCAGAGATATGAACAAGCCCTGCAAGGAAATCAAGTTCCTCCAAGACAGGGGTATCAAACTGCCGGCCTGTGGGCTGGTTGCATTATGCAGAGGCCATGCCCACCCCAGCTCCCCAATGCAAAAAAGTCACGATACATCACGACACATCACGTGATGTGGCGAGTTTGACACCCATGCTCCAAGAGAAAAAGCAAAGTCAAGGCAGAGGAATAAGAAATGGAAGGTGACCTCACAGGCCAGGCCAGAGGCAGGCAGCTTTCAGGATTGTTTGTAATTTTTATAGTAAAAAAAATAAATTGTGTATAATCGTGAGTGTGTGTTTCTAAAGACCCTAAAAGTGCTTTCACTAATTGACACAAGGATTAGGATAATTATCCCCAAACGTACTTTCATGCACCAGGATTTTTTTTGGAGGGGAGGGTTGACAATGGAATAACTTTTGTTTCCTAAATAAGAAAATAAAATTGATTTAAAAGAAGAAGCACCAAACATTATGATCACTGATAGGCTGTTATTTAATAGTTCAGTGGTGGCGAACCTTTTTGAGACCGAGTGCCCAAACTGCAATCCAAACCCCACTTATTTATCGTCAGGTGCCGGATGGGTGTCGCCCACTGGGTGGGTGTGGCTGGCATGGGCATGGCCTATTGGGTGGGTGTGGCCAGCTCAACCTCACTTGGGTCAGGGGCACTTGTTCGGAGCTGGACAGGACTGGGGGTGATCTGAGGGTCTCAGGCGGACGGGGGATGGGACCGGGACGAGCGCTGGGTCATGGTCCACTGGAGAACCCTCACTGATATTAAAGGGGGTGGGGGAAGACATGATATTAAAGGGGTGGGAGAAAACATATTAAAGGGTATGGAGAAAGACATGATATTAAAGGAGGTGGGGAAATGTGTGTGTGTGTGTGAGAGAGAGAGAGAGAGAGAGAGAGAGACAGAGACAGAGAGAGATCCCTTTTTTGTAAGTTTGCTTACTTTGCAATGCTTTCCTTTCCCCACACTTTTGCTTCCCTGCTGGCTCAAACTCTTTCTCTCTGCTGCTTCTGCCGCCCAGATCTACGGCTGCAGAGCAATTTGGCTCCCTCCCCATGGCCGATCTGGGTAGCAGAAGCATTTTTGAAGCCTCTGGAGCTCGCATCCATGGCCGTGGGGCAACTTTACGATGCTCCAGCGGCCCAATCTGGGCATCAGAGGCCAGCAAAATACTTCTGCTGCCCAAATTGGCCATGGGGGGGGAGCAAAATCGCTCTGCAGCCCTCGATCTGGGCAGCAGAAGCATTTTGCAGGCCTCCAATGCCTGGATTGGGCAGCTATAGCATCGTAAAATCACCCCACGGCCATGGATGCAAGCTCCAGAGGCTTCAAAAAGGTCTCTGCCACACTGATCAGCCATGGGGGGGGCAAAATCGCTCCGGAGGCTTACCTGGACTCGTGCTGCAGCTGCCTCCACCATCCAGCCCAGCTCTTGCAGCTGCTTCCTGACTCTCAGTGCAGAGAGAAAGAGAGCAAGAGCACATGCTAAAATCATGGGCAGTTTCCCATTAAAATGTGCTAACACGGAGTTAGATGATAGCAATGATTTGGCTGCTCTGAATGCTTTATCGTGGGTACTTGCTCACACCCAGGGTGCTTTTTAATCTAGAAGACGATGGAGTGGCTTGGCCAATACTGCTTTGTGTGGCAGAAATGAGTGATAAAAATTTAAAAGTCCCAAGAATGCCTGTAACTCCCCCTTTGATTTGGGGCTTGTTGGATAGCTTTTAGCTTAGCTTCTAATGGGTGGATTCCAGTGGAATCTATCTGAAATCCCAAGAACTCAATAGAGTCTAAGCTATGTTGTTTTCCATGCAGTTGTACTGTATGCCTATGTAAAGATTTAAATATCACCAATCATGAGAAAAGTTGCCAGCAATTACCATGTAAAATATATTTTCCCATATGTTTTTCCTGTTAGCCTATCAACCACTGATTAATAGCCAAGTGTCAGTCTCTCTTAATTGCAATAGAGCGATCGCTACTAAAGTAACTGTTCTTGGTGGTTTGGTTTATCTATGAGAAGCTGTGATATGCTCTACAATACATTCATATTTTTCCCATTTTCAACTACTGTTGAAATGTTAAATGGTCCGTCTATTCAATAACAGACAGAGAAGAATCAAACATTCTGTATCTCTTAGATGCCATCAAATACAGGTAGTCCTTGACTTACGACCAAAATTAAGCCCAACATTTTTGTTACTAAGTGAGACATCTGTTAAGTGAGTTTTGTCCCTTTCTTGTTACAGTTGTTAAGTGAATCACTGCAGTTGGTAAATTAGTAGCATGGCTGTTAAGTAATTCTGGCTTCCCCGTTGACTTTGCTCGTCAGAAGGTTGCAAAAGGTGACCACATGAACCCGGAACACTGCAACTGTCATAAATGTAAGTCAGTTCCCAAGCATTTGAATTCTGATCACATGATCATGTGGATGCTGCAATGGTCGTGTGAAAAGCAGTCCTAAGACTTTTTTTTTTCAGTGCTGTGGTAACTTTGAACGATCACAAAATGAACTGTTGATAACTCAAGGACTACTTGGAGTCATCTGGATTATTGCTGCTTTGATGGAAACTTTAAGTACTGATTAAGAACTTACATCTGAAAAAGATTTTTTTTTCTGTGTCAGTAACTGAGGAATATATCAGCTTACCATTCCAAGTACATCAATAAAAAAGTGTAGAATCCAGGATACTATTTGTCACAGCCACAACAATGGTAAACACAGAAGAAATGGTCCCAGCTTGCTCTTCATCCTCAAAATGTACAGAAATCCCCCTGAGACACCAACTGCATGATTCCTTCTACCATAAAATACACCACTCACAGAGAGAAACACACCAAAAAAAGAGCTGCTGCAGAACAGATGTAAATCCCAGTGGCTAAGTGGAAAGGGTTGGTCCTCTAACACAGAGGTCCCCAACCTTTTGGAGAAAAGCTTTTCCGCAGACCGGAGAGTGTGTGGATTTGTGTGCTGCCTGCATCCCATGGATGGGGCTTTGCTTGTTTGTGCAGAGCGATTGCTGGCATGCGGCGGTCCGGTACCGGTCCACGGACCGGAGGTTGGGGACCTCTGCCCTAACAGATCTGACAGACTAACTGCAATATCATCCCAAGCTGTTTTTATTCATACTTTCCAGGTAGTCCATATTGATGTGTGGTATTAACATAACCAGAAGAATCCAGTTCCACACTAGCATATCTAAAACCAATTTGGGCCTTGGCAGCGGGTTGGCAATGAGACCAAAGTCATGCTGTACGATTATGTCTTTGACAAATAATTAATGGGCATGGAGCCAGACTGAATGAGTTCTCTCTGTGTGTGAACTGCACAACTACAAATGTTCTATGATATCACGTATCCGTAAACAAATGCATACAATCAGCCAAGAAAAATATACCAATTAGGATGAAATGTGAAGCTATCTATGGCTATCAGAGGGAAAGTGGTTCTAAAAGTGTCATTAATAAAACAAAATTGTCTTTCCATTTTCTGTACAAGTTTCTAAGAAGTAAAAACCCAGTTTCAATTTAGATGCAGAATTATTGTTATTGATCTTAGCAACAGGGTAGGATGACATCACAGATATTAGCACGGTACATTTATCATGAATTTTTCCAAAGGAATTTCTCCAATTTATAGAATGAATGTCAAGCAAAAAAATATTCATTAGCAGTTTCAGGAATCAGAGTAAGGAATCAAACTCTTAGTTACATATTGTGCTCAGCAAATTAAGAGGGATGATGAGAGATTAGAAGACAATTGCTCAAGATCTAAGATTTATTAAAGAAAATAATATAAATTGTAACACAAGTTTTTCTAAAGGTGAGTACCTTAAAAGCATTGTAAAAATCCTGTTTGTTTTTTTACTAAATCAATATGCTCCTACAAAGTACTTATGTTCAAGTTGTATTGAGAAATACATAAATTTCCTTTTTTCAATTCCTCTTAACCACAGCGGAAGCAACAAAATTTAAAATTAGCCCGAATTTGCTTCCTTATGGTCATCATTAACAATACCTTATACAAGAAAACAAGCCAGGTTATCTTAATATGTGACATGTAACTACTCTTTAAAAAATAATATAATTAGGGTTCCATAGTTTGCAATCTGTATGACAAATATTTCTCATCAAATAGGAAAGTCGAAACTCAGTGGAGGAAATACCACCAAGGCAATTAACACCTGGGCAATTGCAGTAATTAGATACACAGCTGAAAAAGTGGGCTAGATTCTGGTTCTCACTTCCGATTTTGCATCGTGGTGAGAAGGACACAGGAAGGCAGGGCTCTGCCTTCCGTGCCCAATTTTGCCCTGCTGCAGGCCCTACAAAAGGCCTAAAGTTACCCTGAAGAGGTGATGAAGAAGGAGGGGTGTCTTCTCGACCACGGAGAGATGGTGGTCTTTCTGTTCGATCCAAGAAAAGCCTTCCAAACTGGCAGGCGAAAGACTGTCTGCATCCCTATAGCCAGCCATTAACTGCTGATGACCGAAGAAGAAAAGCGCCAATTAACACATCATAAACAGCATGTCTTGAACTCAGTGAGAATATTTATCCTATCTTTACTATTTTACAACTGAATTTCCTGGGAAAGTTCCCAAGAAGTTAAAAACCTCCAAATGTGAACAGAAGCAGCTTGTTAATTTCTACAGGGGACAGAAATATACAACATTGAAGTGGCAGTAACATAAAGCTACAGTTTTGTAATTTGAGAACTGAGATAATTGTTAAGATTTTCTCTTTGGAAAAAAAACCATTGAGGTGAAACATAAGAAATCAATCCTTTGTTTTAAGAGTGGAAAATGGATTTTGAATGACATCTAATGGTGGATCTGAGAACAGCACTATAACTAGCTTGGTGATTCCTAGCCTAAGGGAGAACAGCTGGGAATAAAGAAAAATGTTTTGGCATACTTATCACCCTGACCTTGTTGGACTATAAACACCCACTGGGCTTGGACTTTTAATCTCAAGAACTAGTGGAAGAGAAAGAAAAACTTGACCTTTGATTATGTCTGGCTGGAAGAGACTTTTGAGCTGTTTTCAGGGAGGTTGAACACTTTGCCTGAATGACAATTTTTGGATGTCTGAGACAAAGGATCACTATAAAATATTGCTTTTGGGACTGAGCCTGTATTCTAAAATCTATTGGATTATAAAGGCTGCATATAAAGACCAGAAAGCTAGAGGAAACTTTGTTCTACTCTTACTGAAACTGTTAATATTAGAGGATCTGCAGGTAGGTAAAATGAGGACCCAGATTGTTGGGGGCAATTAAGCTGACTTTGTAATAATGCCGCTTGGGGGTGTGTGTGAAAGCCCTAATAAGCAGGCATATACATAGAATGAAGGCTACTGCTAAGCTTGTAAGCCGCCCTAAGTCTTCGGAGAAGGGTGGGATGCCTCAAGAAAAAGGATGCCTCAAGAAAAAACGAATACCTTTCAGAAGGAAATATACTCTATGCTCCAACTAATTCACCAAAAAATTGTTACATATAAAGAAGATGTAAAAAGAAACCACAATGAGGCTAAAAATAATTTAGATAATATAAATGAGCAAATCTCCAAATTAAATCTAGACAACAACTACAAAGTATAAACAAATAAACCAGAGATCAGAAGATGAAGCAGAAGAAATGGACTGAGAGACAGAAGAGATGAAAGAAGGGAAATATAAACTACCATACACAAATAAAATACCGCAAGACCTACCCTTAACAATGAAATTGCAAAAGACCCTTTACCCTTTAACTTGCAAGATGCACCTAGAGACAAGGAAGATTTTGGGAAATGCAACATAGAGCTGTCAGTAGAAATGTTACAATTTGGGAGACAAAAGATGAGAGGAGAAATTGAGGGAGAAGGAAGGTGGGAGTTGCTTAAGAAACATAAATGGGCGTTATTCCCCCTCAAAAATACCCTACCTAAATTGTCTTTCTCGAGCCAAGCAACTTTCATAAAAATAAAAAGAAAATTCCTGGGTGATTTAGTTGTCTTGGCTTGGAAACCTACTTGGCAAAGAAAGAAAGTGAGAGTTTGATTTAAAAAAAATAGACGATTTGACCTATTAGAGGGTGCATCATATGTTTAAATACTTGTTTGAATATGATTAAAAGAACGGATGACCTTTAGATATAATTAGATTTTTATAATGAAAGATGTGATTTAGAATTAAAATAGCATTTTCCCGTTCTTTTGATATGGTAAATATGAAAATAGGTGGATTGGTATGAATAAAATTTTAGCTATATAAATGTAATTAACATTGAGAAAATCATAACTGACAAAGATATTTTAAATATTGATGGGAAATTAAACCTTAACAGCACAAAAATAGGATATTGATTAATGAATTGATATTATTATTGTTTGTGTAATGTTACTAAAATATGATGAAGATGTTTATATCTAACTTTGTATACATCAATAGTACCAAGAATTGTAATTGTGTAATGAGGGGAAAATGGAAAAAATATGGGAAAGAAAGGAGGATCAGGTGAAAAATACTGGATTGTGCAGTACTGAATAGATTTATATTGAAGAAGTTAATGTTAAATATGTGAACCCAGACAACATGTTGTTTACTAAGCTCTTAAAAATTAATAAAACTTTTTATAAAAAAAGAAAAGAAAAAGTGGACTAGACTCAAGCAGAACTAAAAGACCTGGATAGGAAAAACAGATTAATAATGACAATGAATCATGCCCTTCTCATCCTTGCAACGATGTTGACAGACTCTACTTATCAAGGAAAATGAGTCGGTGTGGAATGCTGCAAGTACATCAGATGGCTGAAGAAGAAAAAAGGACATTGGAAGAATACCTGAAGGACAATAAAGAAATTGCACTGAAGCTAGTATACCAGGAAGACTTATTGTGCACTGGAGAGACCTAAGCAGCCTAGAAGAAAAATCAAGTGAAGAACAGAAAAAAGGCATGGGAAAACAAAGCATTACATTGTTAGTATCAATCACAATAGAGCTGGAAGGAACCTTAGAGATCTTCTAGTCCAAACTCCTGCTCAAGCAGGAGATCCTATACCATTTCGGACAAGTGACTGTCCAATCTCTTCTTAAAAAACTCCAGTGACGAATCAATCACCCACAACTTCTGAAGGCAAGCTGTTTCACTGGTTAATTGTTCTCAATGTTAGGAACTCTCTCTTTAATTCCAGTAATATTAATATTGCAGTACATTAAAAAAAATAGCAGGGAGAATAGATAATAACAAGACTTGGCCATGGCTAAGAGGAAAGGGACTAGTTCTAGCTGCATAAGACCAATCCTTAAAAACAAATGCATACAAAGCCAGAACTGAGAAGATAGCAACAAATAGCAAGTGCTGCCTATGCAAAGAAGTTGAAGAAACAGTAGCTCACCTGGTTAGTTGCTACAAGCAGATTGTAGACTGATTACAAACAACAGTATGACAAAGTAGCAACAATGGTGCGTTGGGAGATCTGCCAGAAGTACCATTTGCCTGCAAGCAAGAACTAGTGGGACCATAAAATAGAAAAAACAATAGAAAATGAAGAAGCTAAAGTGCTCTGGAACTTTACCATTCAAACACACAGGCACCATATGTTATATGCTACATAATATATCAGAGTTAACGTCAATGAGAAAAACAAAAAAGTTTGGATTGTGGACATAGCAGTACTTGGAGAAAGTAGAAGAGAAGAGAAGGAATTGGAGGAGATAACAAAATACCAAGACCTGCAAATAGAAATAGAATGGCTGTGGCGAAAAAGGGTGCCAATAATAATAGGCACCTTGGGTGCAATCCCTAAACAATTGGAACACCACTTGAACACCAGCAGCACTGACAAATGCGCCATCAGTCAATTGCATAAAGCAGCTTTACATGTAACAGCTTACATCCAGCCATGATAACTGTAACACCATCAAACATCCACATCTGCCTATACCAGGTCTTTGAAAAGACTTGGTTGGCAGACAAAAGTACCAAATCCAATCTGAACATCTGGCTGACTGTGAGACAAACCATAATAATAATAAACCCAAGCACTGTGCCATCAACAAATTATAATCTATTATGACCTAGTCACCAACAAGGGGGAAAAAATATCTGAAAAACCTGCCTGCACTATAATCTCTTCAGGAAAATAAATTTGTTCCAGAGGGAAATGAATTGAAGTCAGTTGGGACAGCTAAGGCATTTTGCTCTAATTTCCAGACAAATATTATTTGAATTACTTTGTGACATTGGAAAAAGAGTTGACCTGTGATTGGAGTAGCATATAAACCCAAAAACCAAACAGTTCCAAATATAGAAGCCTTATGACAATTTCCCTCTTGGCCACTAATCTCTTGTAAACTGTTAAGTATCTTGTTCTTCTGGGAATATTTTAAACAGATTCTTCTAGAATCTTAATTCTGTTCTAACTTACTTGCATTTAAAGTTTATAAGGCTTCCATGTGCTAAGCATTTTTTAAATAATTGATAGCTCTTTTGCTCTTTGGGGAATGAGTTGCTTTTTTCCATTTGCCCTACAGTTGACTTCACTATGGTCCATCTCAATAGAAACAGCAGCTAAGCTGCTTTGAAATTTTATTTATCAAAGGGGATGGGAGTGGGGGTGAGATGGCTCATGAAATTCCTTTAAACATGCTTTAATCTAACTGGAATGCCAGAAATTGCTTCCAGATGTGCTCCATGCAAAAGTCAATCATAGCTATTTATACTGACACACTGCAGTCCAAACAATCTCAATTGAAACACCATGTCTCCACCACAATAAAGTCATAAATGTCAGTTCTGTTGAATCTGGAAAGGTGTTGAAGAGTTCATGCTCATAAGCTTTCCTGGCTGTTTGTTAGCTCTGGAATAATTAAATAAAGGAAACAGCCAAGATGCTTTTTTATACACAGATGGGGTATTTTTTGAACTATTCTTAAAAAGTCCCTGATACTCTCAAGTCCCAGGTTCCCACCAATTACAAGATGAAATTCACTTAATAAACTAGAAAAATTTATCAGGCAAAAAACCAAAAACAGCTAAAATAGTTGACAGAATTTCCATGTCTCCTGCATTTAATACACACATAGCACATCTGGGAGTAAAATTAACTTCAATGTAGTAAAGCAACAGATGCTCACCTTATTAATCCTGCATTTAAAAAGCTTTACAAGTGGAGGAAAAGGCTTAGGAAAGACCTAAGACCTGGAAACCTAAGATATTTACCTAGCTCAGAAAAAAACCAGAATTTTAATATTTAGAAAAATCATTAAATATTCCACTATCATAAGCTTCAAATATATTAATGATTGTTTACAGGTACCAAGCTATGAATTTTGGCTTAATTAAACAGGTGAAAGTGAGCACCAATCAAAGCATGAAATACTCCTTCTCCATGATATTCCACTCCTTCTTCTGCGGGCAAGAAAATAAACAAGAGGGATGGGGCTGTCTGTTAATTCATGAGTTCCTCAACTTAAATGTAATCAAATAAGTAAAATTAGGAAATCCGATGTAAGCCAAGGCTCATTTACAAATCTTATTATATGCATTTAAAAGCAACTCTGGATTCAGACACAATATAATAAAAAGCTATCCATTTCTGAATATTCTTTGACATAATGAAGGAATAAATTATGATATATTTCATTTATTAAAATAGTATTTCTTGTTTAACATAGTATCACCATCCTGCCACTTTCCATTGAAAATAATCAAATTGTTTCAAAAATCTCACTTTGCTTTCGAGTTTCCATTGTATGTCACTATTTTAAGCAAGAGAAGTGCTTCCAAGAGCTACATAAACCAAGAATCTGATGGAATGGGTGAGTAAGCTTCATACTGTTCTTTAAATGAACTGCAGTCAAATGGGTCTGTCTATCTATCCTATCTTCTTATAGGGAAGCTGCAAAATTTTATTGCTACATAATATCAATTGTTGAGTCCTTTCAGGGCAGAGTTTAGGTTAGATGAGGTGGTCAAAATAGCAGGATAGAGTATTATAAAAATACTAAAAGGTTTACCTCTAGTAGAAATAATATCTTTATGATATTCTTGAAAGGTATAGGTGGCTCATTTAGACAAAGCTACAACTGTTGGGCAAGAAGACATTGGTACACAACAATGTTTCATATAGCAGTTTTAACCTAAAACAGATTTTAAGGTTTTTCTCATTTGTTTTGTTTGGTCATTTCTCCAAATTCTAGTTCAACTGAATTAAACATGATATAACCAAAAAAATAAGTAAAAGAATATTATTCCTCCTCCACAATACAGGAAAAATATAAATTAAAAGCATGCAACAAAATCACTATTTGATGACAGCCAGTTAAAATATTAATAGGATGGTAAGTTTAAGTTAATGAACAAATATGTAAATTCCCTTTGAGCCACCATTTTTGGTTTTGTTCCAAGATAAAGAAATCTGCAATCACTGAAAACCAAAACTTATATCTTACAATTAAGATGCAGAGCAGAGCAATAGGAGAGAAGAAAAACACCTTTCCATTACCATTGCTAAATGACCAGCAACATTAGTAATATGCCCTGGGAGTTTTCTGAGTTATAGAGAAGTGTAAAACACTTTAAATTTAAATAAAAATAATTTAAGCTAACCATAATACAGTAGTATTCCTAAATCTGGCAGATGTGATATTGCCTCTAATAATTGGAATCTCAAATACTGTATTCAATACAGAAAGAACACACATTACATTGATTAAAGCTATGCATGCTACAAGAATTGTTTTAGAAAAGATACTTTGAATTTTGAAAACATTATTTTTTATTGTAGCTTTACCTTTTTTAGGTTAATGCTTAATTTGTCTCTAGGCTTTAAAATGTCCTTATGCTCTTGGGTATTCTAAGACATTGTTCTTTTATATTTCTTTTATATTAAGTTAAGAGATGTGGCTTGAGAATGTCTGCCTTAAATTTGCCATTGTTAGCTTATTTCTGGCTTACAAAGAAAAATAATTTATTTCCAAATTTTAACTCACTGAAAGATTTCGTATTATTTTACTTCTTCCAGGTCAAATCCCTTCTTCTTCCAAATTTACATAAACATTGAAATGTGTTTTAACCAATTTCAGTAAGCAAGAGAAAAGAAGGGCTTAAATGAGAATCCATTCTCATGGGACTGCTCTGTGTTCAAGCAATTTCACTTCATACCCCGCTCAATATTTAAACAAGGCAGGATTATACTCTTCCTTTGTGTTTAAAGCTGGTCTACTGTAAAATCAATCATAAATTCAGATGCCTTTTATTCTGCCAGGAAAAATATCAATATTTAAAAACAGTTTCGGAATTGGAGGTCATGGTTGAACAACTGCCTACAGGTTTAAGACGGATGCTGTTTTACTGCCAAAATACACAGAAGGAAATTCTAGGATCAAACAAAGGCTAGTTGTGGTCTTTGTGTTTCACATTTTTCAGAATGTGCACCGGACAAAGAGCCATTTTCACTGAAATGAATCAGCCTTAGGGCAACAATTCTTTTATCGTAACTGAAGTTTAAACCTACTGTATGCCAAGAGGTGACAAGAGACAGATATCAACAGTTATCTAAACACAGCTTGGATCCAACTCAAATTTGGGTGACTATGTATTATCATCTATTGAGCAGTTTCAACTCCTCTTGCTTATTATTAAGATGAAAATATATTTAAGGTCACCATTTACTCGCCTCTCTATTTGGCTTCTGTATTCCTTTGCTTTTCTTTATACTTCTTCCCTTATACTTTGCCTTCTTTTATTGAAACTAAAGTACTGACTACATCTAAACTGAAATTGTAGGTTCATGTCATCATATTAACTTTGATTGTATAACATCTATCCTATGGATCCTTTTCTATATAGAATTAAATCAGAACTTCAGTCTCAATTATAGCTTCAAAACAGCCCAGAATGAAATGTTTAGCTGCACACAAAAGGAAGATAAATGGAAAAAGTGAACAAGCAGACTTCTTCTCTAGAGCACTGGAGGATGTACTGCATTGCCTTCTTTTTAATAATACTCTTACAGTACATAAAAATCATATAACATATAGAAAATCATTTAAAATACATATTTTTTCATAATAAAAGTCTACTTAGTCTATGGAAACAAGCCAATCTGCAATGCTTCTACAATTTTGGTTATTAATTAGCAGAATCAAAAACTGGAAATTCTAAGACACTGTTTTTTACCTAACATCAAACAACAGGTTTAGCTTAGTTTTAAAAGTACAGGTCCATTGATGAATTATTTGCTTCTCAGTCTTTTTTCAATAACCATATACTTCTACAACAAACTATAATATCATACTTAAATTGCTCAAAAGATTTTTTCACTCTGTTTTTCATATGTTCAACTGATGTACATTATTAAGTTTTAAAGAGAAACATCTGATGAATTATGTAGATGAAGCCAAGGCACAGCTATTAGATACATTACATCTTTAGCACATCATCTGTAAAAATGTTCTGAGTAAAGCTAACGCTCCAGGGGAAACCTGACCTTTAAGAGACTTGCCTACATTACATCTAAATTAACTTCAGTGACAGCCACTTCCATCTAAACTAGCAGGAGTCTTTATTCTATCTAAGAATCTATTCATCCCCTTCACTTGTGAGTGCAAGCATACATACGTGTAAATGAATGTATGTCATGCCTGGCTTACAGGGTTAAGCAGCAACAGTATGACCTGAAACACAGGGGAGATCTATTCTATTATGTATTCTCTATATAGCTTCCTTAAAGAATAGACAACTAAGCCAGTATTTCTGAGAAAAAGATGATATTTATGACAGAGCCATTAAACCAGTGGGCGAAAAATACCTTTTCTGAAACTTTTATTTTAGCCATTTTCTAAGTAAAAATATTTTCTAAACATATTCAAATATTTCTATTTTATCCACAATTGTGTACAATATTTTAAAACAGAAGTAAGAATAATACATGAACAACTATATAAATCTAATAAAAAAAAACTAGACTAAAAACATTTAAGGATGAGAAGAAGCAACTATAGGTAAAGAACCAATATCCCAGAATATGAAACTTACCAGGTGTCAGAATGATAGCCATCAAATGAAAACATTTTCATAAACATAGCATTGTAATATAGAATAATAGCCAAAGGTTTGTCACTCTTCCATATTTAGGGTTGAATTTGTAACAGTTATGCCTGTATATGTAATAGGTTTCTCTAAGTATTAGTTATCAGGATTAAAAATCATATTTACTTTTTCTGCTGTCAAAAAAATGGCTGTGTTACAAAATTATGTATGCCCACGGTTTACCTTTTCTAATACAGTTTCCCATTCTTGAATTATAAGTTTAAAACTATTGAATTTAAAGGAAATATCAAAACAATATGCAATAGGAAAAAAATGGGGCATGGGGCATGCTATTTAAAAATATTGGGAAAAAACAAACTTAATTGTATTTAAACTATCCATATTCAACTGTTTGGATCTAAATATTCTATTAGAATATCAATATCTTAACCACCTTCAGTAGTATCAAGGCAGATGTAAACAGAAGATGATAAAATTTAATATGATAGCTTACAATAGTTTTAATAACAAATAAAATAAATTATTGATTATTAGTATAAACAGAACTAACGAAATGCAAAACTCTAGCTTATAAGTGCACTGGGCAATGAATCAATTTACCCCAATAATCTTCTGAAATAAAATCATCTTAATGTCCTGCCAAAAAGCTAGTGAAGATAGAGCAAGAAGAAACATTATCACAAAGGTTATGTATGTTTCAAAAAAATATGCTGATGATGTGACATTATATAAGGGATGTATCCATTACTAGATTTCTGATGCAGTTCATGGAACAGAGGTGCTGTTTCTGAGTAAAAATGTCAATCACCTATATAGCTAGGATTGAATGGTACTTAGTCCTTATCCCTGTGGTTCTTCAGTGGGTTATCTCTTATGTGCTAAATTCTTGAACTATTTTAGAAATATGTCTATCTTCTGTATTGGACCTCCAGAATATATCTTGACATGTCTTGGAACTAACTGAGTTCAAACTCAGATTTAAGTATAATTATTGCTTACTGAATTAAGGTATTTCTGCAACACATTAAGGCTAAAGCAAATAAAACCAGACAGACAGGTTGCTCTAGTGGTTAAGGCACCAGAATATAAATTTAGAAACATGAGTTCTAGTCCTGCCTTAGCCATGAAAGCCAGCAGGGTGACTTTGGGCTGGTCACTCTCTCTCATCCCAAATCACCTCACAGTGTTGCTGTTTGCTGAAAATAGAGGTGTATTAGATATGTTTGCTGCCTTGAGTTGTTTATAATGATAACAGTGATGATGATAATAGGATATAAACCATCATCTTCATTTTAGCCATTGTCTATCTCATGGGTCTTCAAACTCGGCCCTTTTATGACTCATGGACTTCAACTCCCAGAATTTCTCAGCCAGGCATGCTGGCTGAGGAATTCTGGGAGTTGAAGTCCATGAGTCATAAAAGGGCCGAGTTTGAAGACCCCTGGTCTATCCACTGCAGAATGAAGGCCTCTTCCACATGTTTCCAACTAATATGGACCTGAGCCTTTCTTTTGCCAATTCGGCCCGCAATACTTGCTGATGTCGTCGATCCATCTTGTTTTAGGTCTCTTTCATGGATGCTTTTTATCATGTGGGATCCATTCTATGACTACCTTGGTCCACCTGCCATGCTGGTGAAATATGGACACAATATAAAAGGTATGAGTGACACAAAGAGCCATGGAAAGATACATACTCGGCATTACAAGACAAGATAGAAAGACCTGAACATGGATTAGAGAAAAAAAAAGTATATAATATCATCAAGAAAGTAAAAGAACTGAAATGGAAATGATATGGTCACACAGGAAGAAGTGATGGCAGGGTATAAATAAAATAAATAAAATGGGTATAAAATGAAATAAATAAAAAAATGAAAACATAGTTTAGTATGCTGTATAAACATAAGCCCAAGTATTCTGATGTGCTATCTTGCTGGCCTTCTACTGGACAAAATTAAAAATAAATGTAAAGTTTTGAATAGCTCTTTCCCAATTCCATCTCATCCATACATTTCAATAGCTGACAGTATGAAACATTTCAGGCTATGTTCCCTACGCTCCCTATAATTGATATAGATTCCACAAGAGGAAAATGTAAGAGCTATTATAAAGATATAAACTTACATTATTAATGCATAGAAATATGAAATCCCTGTATCCTTGTATATTACCCCCATAATCTCTGAACTGTTCTTGAAGTCTAATTTTTCATATTTCCCTACCCCCTTCCTATATATCCCATTCTGTGATAGGAACATAGCGCACAAATGATATAATATGTATCACAGCAAGTTTATTTCCTGCACTAGAGTATTGCTTCTCATACTGTACAGATCACTCTGATTAACCAGGGTTCCCCTGGTGACTCATACTGATTTGGTAAGGTCACAGAGCTCATGCTGCAATTTCCCTTTGCTTTTTATAAGTATTTATCAGTACAATTTTGGACAGAATACTGTTGCATTTCTAAGTTAATCTCTCAACCAGCATAACAACATAGCGGCATCTGGTGGGATTATGTAGACATGTAGTACAACTAAAATAGGGACAAAATTTTATTTGTTTGAATTGGGAGGAAAGTGTGCCATTATTTTTAACTGTGATAAAAAACAAACAGATAAGTTTATCCAAAAGACAGACTTATCAGAAAATCTAATCTATAACTTTTTAAATCTAAAATCTAATCTAAAAAATAAGAAGGCTTATTCAGAGATGAACACTGCTTATTCTTCTAGTTTTCTGCTACAGCTGAATAATTTTTCCTACACATCTTTTATTTAAATTTGTATGTGTCATCTCCATCTCCATCTCCATCCATTTTGCAACTGTAGGCACTTACCAACAACTAAAATTCAATCTAAGAATGAGATACATCGCAGTCGGTGTTGATAGGAGGACAGAGGTCCGCCCCGAGGTCTCTCGTTTGTGGAGTTCCTCAGGGGTCGGTCCTCTGTCCCCTCCTGTTCAATATCTATATGAAGCCGCTGGGTGAGATCATTCGTGGTTTTGGGGTGGGGTATCATCAGTACGCTGATGATACCCAACTTTTTTTTCTACCCCAAACCAACTCAGTGATGCCCTCGACGTGATGTCCCGTTGCCTGGAGGCAGTTCGGGTTTGGATGGGGAGAAACAGGCTCAGACTCAATCCTGCCAAGACTGAGTGGCTGTGCGTACAGGCATCTCGAGTGAACCATTCTATTCCATCTTTAATGATGGGGGGGTGAGGTGTCCTCCTGGATTCGCGGCTCAGTTTTGAAGATCATATAGGAGCTGTGACCAGGGGGGCCTTTGCCCAGGTTCGCCTGGTGCGCCAGTTGCGGCCCTATCTGGACCGAGATGCCTTGCACACAGTCACTCATGCGCTCGTGACCTCCCGGTTAGACTACTGCAACGCTCTCTACATGGGGCTGCCCTTGAGGACCACTTGGAGGCTTCAACTGGTGTGGAATGCAGCCGTGTGAGTTGTGATGGGGGCTTCCCGATACTCCCATGTAACACCTCTGCTCTGCGAGCTGCATTGGCTTCCGGTTGCCCTCCAGGTGAGATTCAAGGTGCTGGTGATGACCTATAAAGCCCTAAATGGCTTGGGTCCGGGATATCTGAGGGAACACCTGCTGCCGGCATCAAGTTCCCTTCGTCCTGTGCGCTCCCACAGGGAGGGCCTTCTCAGGGTGTCGCCGGCAAAAGATTGCCGGCAGGCAACACCCAGGAGGAGGGCCTTCTCTGTGGGTGCGCCTGCCCTTTGGAACCAGTTACCCATAGAGCTCAGGACTGCCCCTCATTTTCGTTCGTTCCGCCGGGACCTGAAGACCTGGCTCTTTGAGCTTTCTGGCCAGGACTGAGAATTTTAATTTTTAACTTATTGTAATTGGGTTTTAATTAGAGTTACAGGGGTTTTATATTTTACTCAAGGATAATTTAATTATTTTAATTGTTATTAACTTTTTTGTATTGTAGTGTTATTTTTAATTGCCTTGTGAACCGCCCTGAGTCCTATGGGAGAAGGGCGGTATATACGTTCAATAAATAAATAAATAAATAAATAAATAAATAAATAAATAAATAAATAAATAAATAAATAAATAAATAAATAAATAAATAAACTAAGCAATGCAGAAAACAATTATGTAAAAGTAAGTTTTATCAACAATGAGAAGCTCAGATTCCTGATTCCTATTTCAGAAGAAGCAGAGATAGCTATTGATATTAACCATGTTTGTGGTAAGACTTGTATAAATGCCTTCTCTGTAGAGCACCTTGTGCAACTATTTATTGAACTGTGAAGATTTTCACAAAAAGAACCCATCTACTCTCCAAACGGATGCGTGTACTGTATCCTCTGTCACAATTGAAACAGCTCAAAACCAAAGAGGACTTTTCAATAATTCAGTCTCATCCTATTTGCTTCTCCGTGATTAGATTTTTTTCTAAAAACATTTCCTTTAATATTATTATTTATATATTATATATTGCCCTTGTAGTTTTTATTTTGTTAATTTTCAATCATGATATTATTGGATATTGGTTTTAATAGATGGTTGTATGTTTTTATGTAGATTTAATGAAAACAGAATATAAATGGAACAAAACAGAATTCTTCAAGGACTGTCCTACAAACCAGATTGTTAATTATTTCAGAGAAGAGAGTTCATTCATTTTGGCATTGAATTATTTTTCATTAGGGAACTGTTCTTAAAGACAAGATAAAACTCTTTCATTGCTCATTTTTTTCATATAAGAATTATTATTAAAGATGAATTGAAATAAGTACTGAATTAACTAATGACATTGTACATGACCAAAAAATAACAGTTGACATGCCACATCCTTTCAGTTTGACATCTTACTTTAGTGTCATTTGATACAAGAAACACAATGTTCAAATTACAATTGTGTACCTTGTTCATCCTCTGGGGTTTAAAGAAAGCTTGGTTTATTTGTTTATTATAGTCAGGGGTTTTTTTGTCACAGAATGCTCAGAACGGAGTTCCGGCACCTTTTTTGGATGGAACCTTGTAGGGTAGGCAAGTATGACATGTGTGAGTTCTGGCACCTTTTTCTTTTACAAAAAAAAGCACTGATTATAGTAATATGCATAAGCATGCACAACACATTAAAAATAGCGTTCTTTGAAGGCATCAGATATCTTGAGTGCAAAAAAAAATCAATATCAAACCCTGACTTTATGGCAGTTTTCATTATTGATTTTAGTGCCTGAAGGAAACAAACAATGGATGCAATCCATTGGGAATGTTCCTGTGGAAGTTGTATTCGAATAAATAGAATTTATCAAGAATGCAATACAAAAGTAACAAGACATTGTTTCTGGGGGGGAAAGCTCAGCAATCCACATGGAAACAAATGGAAATTATTACATAGTATATGTTGGTTAAACCTAATATGAACATGTGTATATGGGATTATAGAGAGCTGAGTATTAAAAAATATGTTTAAGTATCATCAGTTTTCACTGGAGAATAAAACAGCAGTTTTACAGAGATCAAATAATCCAATTTTTCTGGGCAACTGAAAATCATAGTCCAGTAATTTAGATACAGATGAAGGAAACAACATCTCATCTCATTTTAAGTTTTTTTGTCTAACATGACTACATTTCCTGATAAAGCAGGTTAATGGTACCAATGTCAGTGAACATCTAGAGTCACATATTTTCTGACATATAGATTTGGTTGACAGCTGCCTATCAATAGGGTCAATCAGAAAAGTGCAGAAAATTAAGATCCAGATGAGCATTGCAAGATTTCACAGAAGCTTTTAATAGGACGATGAGGTTAGGTAGACGTGCATAAAAACTAGACAGTCCTGCCAATTAATGAAAATACCTCAATAAGGAAAGGCTAAGAGAAGCAGCTGAGCTTTAACAACATAATTCCAAGCTTATTCTGGATCATCTGTGATATACCGTGTTTCCCCAAAAGTAAGACCTATCCTGAAAATAGGCCCTAGCTTGATTTTTTGGGGTGGGCCTAATATAAGCCCTACCCTAAAAATAAGTCCTAGTTTTGGAGCAAAGTGCAGGTCTAAAAATCAACCTAGGGTGGGAGTGAAGCGCCCTGCACCAGGCCCCCCATGAATTGACACCTGTCTCTCCTCTCCGGCCCATTCTTTTGTGGCATCCCCTGGCTGCATGTTACAGTCACAGACTTTTCCAGAAGGCCTCTGCAGCCGAGAATTGAGCTCGATTCTTAGCTGCAGAGGACTTTCCGGACCTCTGACTGTGAAATGCAGATTGGAGCTCCATTTTCAGATGCAGAATGAAGCTGCTCCTTCCGCCGCCAAAGAAGTTAGCCGGCTGGGCAGGGCTGTTGGTGCAGCCACCTTGAGGTGAGTGGAAAAGACACATACATCCCAAAAATAAGACCTGGTGCCTCTTTTTCACACAGCATTATATTGCTAATAGTTCTGTATTATCCAAGTGATATAGCACATCCAGAAAACAGTCACAAATATTAAATTCATTACTGTAATGAACGTATTTAGTTAACAACAATGGCATTGTGACTCCTGTGTGATGTATGAAGGAGTCATTCTAGAAAAGTTAAACCAAACTTTACAAAGTGGCATAAAAATTACAATCTTCACAATGTATTCCAAGTAGAAAAGTATGGTTAATAGATATTTTAACTGCTGAAATATGCTTAATTATTAAACCGAATTATGTACAAGTTCTCAAAGCAGGTGATTAAAAGATCAGTAGGATGAATGATACTGGATTCTCTATATTTTAAGGAATGAAGCTCTCATTACTAAAAACCAATCTTAGAATGAAAGAGGAACTGCATGAAAATACCATCAGGAATTGTATGCTATGTGAAACGGTACAGAAATGGGTTTCATTCTCTTTCACCAAATTGTCCATCTCAACTCCCACTGAATATGATCAACATGGTTTCATGCAGAAACAGAGATTCTCAAAAGCTGTTTTTATTAAAAGCAGGCAGTTCTGAAGTCTTACCTAATTAATATTAATGGCTTTCTGCACTAGGGTAACTTTAGTTACTCTGTACTTGGCAACTATATCATAAATAGCAGCTCTTAGTAAGCAGAACTAACATATTGCAGACAATAAGGATCCTTGTTGTTGTGTGATCCATGGCAGTAAAAATCTATGTAGCTTTAAGAGTATGTCTATTAAACTGGTGTATATCTTATCTATTAGATTAAAACCTGATTTCTATAAAAATCACCAGCTCTGCGCAGCCTTTGCCATTGGCATATTTCCATATTCCCTTGTCCCAGTCAGAAGAACAATGGTCAGGAAACAAAGTTATTCAAAAACATTTCAACTTGCTTCCTTTTGATGTATGCCTTTATCTTGTAAAATAGCAATGAAATCCATAACAATCTTTGATTATTTGATAGTTATATTATCACTTACAAATACAGGATCATTTCTGAATGTGGATTTTATTCAAGAAATGTATAATTTTTATTATTTTATTATTACTAATGCATATGGCTGACATTTCATATGCCTAAAACTTCAAAAATCATATATTTTAAAGAAACAATGTAATCTACAAAATCAACTGTAACAATTGTAACCAATTCTACGTGGGACAAACATCACATCAATTAAAAAACTGGATCCACAAACACCAGCTGGCAGGCAAACACCACGATCCCAAATCCTTAATCTCTACCCACACCAATACCAAACAGCACCATTTCAACTGGAGCAACCCAGAAATCATTGGCCATGCTACCACCTGCCACACTGGTGAGTTCATCAAAGCCTGGCACTCCACAAGCAATTCCATCAACAGACACATTGATCTACAAACAGCCTACGAACCCCTCAGAATCCAAATCAACCACACAGCCAACCAGAGAGAGCACCAACCCTCAACCAACCTACGCAAGCCCCCCCAAAACAGCACTTCATCTCCCAATGACCCTCACCTGATGTAAGTTCCCCATCACAAGACCCTCATTTGACACACCCATACCTGACCCAACACAAGACCTACTGACCACACAAAGCCCTTATAAACAGAAGAATACTGACACTGACATCCCACTGAAGATGTTACCTAGCCTGGTAACGAAATGTTTGGAAACCAACCCACAAGCTCGGTGAATGAAGATTCACCCTCATATAATTTATTTTCATATTATGAAAATAAATAATATAAAATATTATTAATAAGTAACATTTATTTATTAAGTAAATATTTATAAATAAATATTTATAAAATAAGTAAATATATAATAAATAAATAATAAAATAAAAGATTATTACCTAGACTTATCATATGCATATGTTTTAATCATTTAAGGCACAATGGTTTTGTATAACACTTTATAAACATTTGCATTTCTTTGCTCATTTTTCCAGTCTCTACAGTCCTTCTATTCTTTGAATATCCTGTATAATTTTTTTGTTGTTAAATTATAAATTATGAATTCTGATTTCACATACCTTGAAAATAGCATTCTAAATCTGGCACCTTAACATAAATAATGAAAAGATTTCTTGGTACTATAGTGCATTTTACAGCCTGCAAACTACTCCATTTACAATGATATTTATATTATGCTAATAAAATTGTTACATCACCATCATAAATGGAAGATCAAATAATTCTTTCATCTGGTTATTAATCAAAAAGTTATTTTAATCAGAAGCACTGTTAAGATGAGTCTTTTTGGTACTAAAGATTCCTTGCTGAAAAATTGCATATCTGTCAGTCAATAAGATAAGGTAAAAGTAAAGGTTCCCCTGCACATGCATGCTAGTCGTTTCCAACTCTAGGGGCCGGTGCTCATCTCCGTTTCAAAGCCGAAGAGCCAGCGTTTATCCGAGGACGTCTCCGTGGTCATGTGGCCGGCATGACTAGACGCCAAAGGCGCATGGAACGCTGTTACCTACCCACCGTAGTGGTCCCTATTTTTCTACTTGCATTTTTACGTGCTTTTGAACTGCTAGGTTGGCAAAAGCTGGGACGAATAACAGGCGCTCACTCGATTCGACCTGACAAACTGCCGACCTTCTGATCGACAAGCTCAGCGTCCTAACCCACTGAGCCACCGCATTCCTGTCAATAAGATAAGAAGGAGCAATCTTTGAAGAGCACTAGACATATACACTTTAAAACTGCCACAAGATCTTGGTGTCCAATTTATATATAGAAACTACTACTGAAATTAAACTTTTTTTAAAAAAAAAAATAATTTGCTGTGGTGATTATAATCCTAAAGTTTTGGACTCTTATATTCTAAAAAACTGTAGTGAGTGTTCAAGAGTAGTCTAATTTTTGCTGCAAATATAACATAATGTTCAGTTTACCAACATTTTGTTTCTTGGTTTCGTCTCTAACACTCAATTCTTTAGGTGCCTCTTTTAACATAAGCTATTCATTATACAAAAAAAGGTGCTCTTACAGCTTCATGCACCTTTCCCTTTCATTTTACTTATACTTATTTTCCTCTGGGTTATCTTAATTCAAATCTGGGTAAAATTCCTTCTACTTTGTTTTCTCTTTCTTTGATTAGAACTATCTCCTTCATTAAGTCGTTAAGCAACAACTGAATGACCACTTTGGGCTACAGCTGTTTTAAAGAGACGGTCAACACCCTGTTTCAGTCTTTTATTTTCTGAGTACCAGTTCAAATTGGTTCCAGGGCATTTTATTTCCTGCTTGTTTCCAGCTTTCTGCCACTAAAACTATAAAGCAATAATAGATGACCTAATTTAAAAAATGGGGTTTACTTTTTTTCACATATTAGTTCAAGAAGCATCTTTAGGTACCTTTGACTTCTGCTAAATTAAATTCATAGCACAAACAATTATTTCTGCAAATCACCTATCATTAATTTCTGTGTATGCTACACAGATTGAATACATCATAGTTTTTCTCAATCTGGGGCTGTTCAGGTAAACTGATCTATGTAAACCAATAGTGACTCTATAAAGTAAATGAATTTATTATTGATAAATCACAGTTTAAAGTTTAAGTAGTATAATTCAGATTCTTAAAACAATAATTTTCTATTCAATCAAATATCTGAATATATACCAATTGCATTTTTATGTATTGGTTTTCTCTATTGACAGAGGCACTTTCATCTTAATCCACAAAGCCAGATAAACAGAAAATAATGTGTCTTATGATGTACATTTGAGTGTACTATCTAAATTATAAATATGTCATATGTAAACACTCCAATCAGAAAAGGAACTTGATACACTGCATAAAGCCATTGCTAACTGTTTGGTATTGGCTTAGCATGACAGCAAACTTTTTAAATGTTCAAAAGAGAAACAAATTTGATGAAATGCGAACTACATATAAATAAAAAATATTTTTAGATAAGTACTTATTGGACATCTAACATCAGAGGTTAGCTGCTTCTCTGCTCATTTTTTTACTACTGTAAAAATAATTACTCATTCCTCTAAAGTACAAGGCTTAGTAAATTCCAATAATTAGTGAATAATTTGTTTATTTAATATTTTTTAATTATTCAGAATATAAATTCCCTCAAAGCAACTGCAGTTAAGAACCTATCTATTAGGTTACCCAAAAGTTTATTCATCCAGTATCCTGTGTCACATTTGAAATATTTATAAATGTGAACAAAAGGGCAACAATCTCTTTCCACTCTTTGTCTCAAGAAGCTGCTTATTTACGGCATCTGTAGTGATTCTAGGGCATGCAACAGCCAAAGGTAGATAGCAATAGTCCTAATTCATTAATTTATCCAGCTTCTATTTAAAACCATCTACACTAGGGGCATCTCCAATTGAGTATAATCAAAAATAGTTAAGTTAGTGATGATAAAAGAAATATCATGCCACAAATAAAAACTCAAAAATACTGAACTCATATAAAAACACAATTTAAAGGTGAGGACAAGAGGCCAACTACACTTTCAGGAAGTTCTTCAGGAAATGAGCTCCATTGTGCAATTCAAAACAGTGCCACGCCAGGTAGGCCTTGATTTATGGCTTAGGACCAGAATTTCTGTCAATAAGCAATGTAAAGCGCTACCACATTGCTTAGCAACAATGATTCCTATAATCCAAGTTGCCATCATTAACTAAATCCCATAGTCCTTAGGCAAGGCAACTTTCTACCAGATTTCCACAACCAATGTCAGTGGAGAAACTAGCAGGAAGTTATAAGTGTAAGGCCTTCAGGCAATAGCAATAACACTTAGATTTATATACTGCTTCATAATGCTTTATAGCCCTCGCTAAGGGGTTTATAGAGTTAACATATTGGCCCCAACAATCTGGATCCTCATTTTACCGACCTTGGAAGGATGGAAGGCTGAATCAACCTTGAGCCGGTCAGAATCAAACTGCTGGCAGTCGGCAGAATTAGCCTGGAATACTGCATTCGAAACATTGCGCCACCACAGCTCTCTAAATTAAGCCACCACAGTTCTCTAAAATAAGTGGCTGATGCTGGATAAAAGAGAGAGTGAACAGGAGTATGGGGAGGGGATAAGGAAGCTGCATGACATATATGGCACAGGATGGTGCAAGCTGTACAGGTTGAAGAGAGGATATAAGAGGTGTGACACAGTACAGGAGAATACAAGGGACGTGTAACAAGTATCAGTGAGGGTGTGTAGATGAACAAGAGGCCAATGCTGCAATGCGAAGGGGCTGGGGAGAGTGACCTCAGCTTATTTGGTGTGCTGATCAGAGTAGACAGTTATTTTAGGAATTGTCCCCTTAAGGGAAAGCTTTCTGGGTAATGTATTTTAAGTTACTTGGTCACATCTGTGTTTTGGATTGGCCACTGGGAAGGACTTCCGTTTGGGATCCCGGGGTTTTCTGCATATGTGCAGAGCTGCATGTCTTGTAATGAATTCCAGCCACAAAGGCCACAAGGCTTTTTGCTCCGTTCAACATGGGAAGATTACCTCTTTTTACCTGCATGATGGGATAGATTATGAAATGTACTTTGAAATGTACTTCAGAAGAATCTCTGCACTAACTGTGAGTTAATGTTTAGAGAATGCCTGATGAATTAAATAATCTGCATGAAATCCTTTCCGTGGAGTTATCTGCCTGCTTCAAGCAAAACCTTCTCGCTTGCTGCTTGAATCAGAACATTTGCCAAAGCAACCTATAACTTTCCCTACTGTCTTCCAAATGACTTTTTGGAGAGGACATTAGGGAATGCTGCAAATGGCAATCACATGATCATAGGGTGCTTGGCAACAATCATAAGTGCAAATTTATTGCCAAGCACCCAGATCATGTTTATATGATAGTCAGAATACTGTGTTGACTGGAACTCTGAGAACCAATCCTAACCATCATTTATTCAATGCCATCATAACTTGGAATGTTTGCTGACTGAATGGTCATAGGTCAAAGACTATTCGTATACACACACACACATATATGCATTCACAGACATGAACTAGACTAGGATCAGTCTATACAATTCAAAAATTGCTGGATACATTAGCACGCTTAAACACCTCACTCAAGATCAGTGTACCTGATTATAATGTTGCGGGCTGAGGACCGCATGGCAATGAAGAGGCAGATGAGTACCACATGTCAGCTCTTTATTGGTGGTAGGCGCGTACTGACCAAAGGGGGTTACCTGGACCCCTTATATACCTAGCCAGGTGACACTCTGGCCAATCCATCCATTTGTATCTCCTGCCGAAACCCTTTCAGCCAATCTGGCCAATGCACAGCGCCACCTGGTGGTACCTGCAGAGCTGCTGTTATCACCCCATACATAACACCCCTTCCCTCTTAAAAGATGACACATATATAAAGAAAAAAACAAATGGCATGCATAATATATTTCAAACACAACATCAACCCGAGCGGTGACCCTCTCTGGCCTGTTCAGGATTGTTCATAATCTGCCAGGTATGTTGGTGGTCTGTGGGTCCTGATAGACCATCTCAGCCCTTGCTGGACTTCCAACTCCTCATCAGTCAAGGTCCTGAACCCAATATTCTGCTTGACCCAGTCCCTGGGCTTCCCCATTTTGTTCAATTGTTCTTTGTTGTGAGTGGTCACCCTGAGACCCTTCAGGAACCCGCTTCCTGATTTGAGCTACATGACACCTGATCTGACAATTCCTCCACCCCAATAATGTAGGACAATGGCCAAGTTCTGTCAACCACCACCCTCGGAATCCAAAAATGCCCTGGCCCGTAGTTCCTTGCCCAAACCAAGTCGTTATTGAGAAATTCTCTAGGAACTCTGGGATGCACAGCCTCAGCAGCCACTCTGTCAGGGTGCAGTCTGTCCAATTTGGTGATGAGCCTCCGGCCCCACCGAAGTTCCGCTGGACTCTTGCCTGTGGCAGTGCAGGATGTGGTGTGTTGCGCTAACAGGAACTGTGCCAACCATTGATGCCAGTCGCCATTGATGATGCACCGCAATGCGTCCTTGGTTGTTCTTACCATGCGTTCTGCTAATCCATTAGATGACGGGTGGAAGGGCACCGATGTGACATGCCTAATCAAGTTGGCCCTGGTGAATGCCTGGAATTCAGCAGAGGTGAATTGAGGCCCATTGTCTGAGACTAATACATCTGGAAGGCCGTGTGTGGCAAAGAGCCCCCTGAGCACTTGGATAGTTTTGGCCGAGGTCATACTAGAGACTGGTAACACTTCTAACCACCTAGAGTGGCTATCTACCACCACCAGGAACAACTGTCCCTGGAAAGGGCCTGCGTAATCAATGTGTACTCTGGACCATGGAGTGTGTGTCTCTTCCCATTTGAGTACTGGTGCAGGGGACATTTCAGGTCTGGACCTTTGGCAGTCATAACAACCATTAACCTGTTCCTCAATAGCCTTATCGAGGCCAGGCCACCACAGATAACTCCTTGCTAACACTTTCATTCTGACTATTCCGGGATGTCCTTCATCTAATGACTTAATGACCGTGTTTCTCAGTGTTTGGGGAATAATGACCCTACTTCCCCATAAGAGGCAGCCCTTGTGTGCCGACAACTCATGCCTCCTGTTGAAGTAAGGTTGAAATTTGGTTCCTGGAGACCTTTCTTGCCAACCCGTGACTACCCAAGACTGAACTCTGCTTAGGACTCTGTCTGCTGCTGTTTCAGCAGCTATGTCTTTAGCCTGCAGGGGGCACTCTGGTAGATCTTGAATGGACAGTATCTGGGCTGCTGGTGCTGGATCCGGTTCGGCCTTGTCTAAGAGCAACCTGTTTAACCCATCCGCATGACCCATCTCTTTACCTGGCTTGTGAACTAACTTGCAAGAGTATGCAGATAGGAAGATGGACCACCTAAGCATTCTGGTTGATAAAATTTGAGGTTTTTGTTTGTCCGTTGTGAACAAACCCAGTAGAGGCTTATGATCTGTGAATATGGTGAATTCTCTGCCATAAAGGTAGTCATGGAATTTCTTGACCCCGGCCACAATGGCCAGAGCTTCCTTATCGATTTCAGCATAGTTCCTTTCTGCCCTAGACAATGTGCGTGAGTAATAGGCAATGGGCACTTGGTCCCCATTGTCTTCAAGATGGCTCAGTACAGCACCCACTCCGTATGGGGATGCATCACATGCGATGCATATAGATTTTGACTCTATGAAGTGGGTGACTGTGGAGTTACTTGACAGTAGCTTTTTCAGTTGTCTAAAACCTTTTTCATACTGCTTATTCCAATTCCACACAGCTTGCTTGTCTAGGAGCCTGTGCAGAGGCTCAGCTATTGCAGCTGTGTGTGGAAGAAATGAGTGGTAAAAATTTAGGAGCCCCAGGAATGCTTGTAATTCCCCCTTGTTCTTGGGAGTGGGGGCCATTTTTATTGCCCACACCTTGGATTCAGCAGGATGCACCTCCTTGGCATCAATTCTGAACCCTAGGAACTCAGTAGATGTTACCCCTATGCTGCACTTGTCTTCCTTGAGTTTGAGCCCTGCAGAGCGAAATCTGTTTAAAACAGCCTGCAGTCTCTCAGCTAATACTTCCTCAGAGCTTCCAGCGATGAGGACATCATCAAAGGGCAAACTCCTGGAATGCCCTTCAGTGTTTTCTCCATCACTTCTTGAAAGATCCCTGGTGCTGAAGAGATACCGAACTGCAAACGCTTAACTCTGAAAGCTCCTCCGTGCGTTACTATGGTCTGCGCGTCAGCAGTCTCCGGGTCTACCAGGAGCTGCTGATACGCCTATGCCAAGTCTAGCTTTGCAAAAATGGCACCACCCTGAAGAGAGGCGAGGATGTGGCTGACCGTCGGGACCGGGTAAGCATGCGAACTGAGGGCCCGGTTCACCGTACATTTGTAGTCAGCACAGATCCTCACCTCCCCATTAGCTTTTAATGGGGTAACTATAGGGGTCTCCCATCACCCCCTTCCACGGGCTCTAACACCCCCTGGTCCACTAGCCTGTCCAACTCCCTCTCTATTTTAATTTTAAGGGCAAAGGGAACCCTGCGGGGTTTGATTCTGATGGGCATAACATTGGGGTTTAGCTTTAACTTGATGGGTGGCCCCGTGTATGTGCCCAGCTTGTCCTCGAATACATCTGCAAAAGCTTTGCAGACGGATTCGAGGCTCGTGGCCTGTATCCTATGGATCCCTGAGATGCCTATGCCAAGCGGCCCAAACCAGTCCAGCCCCACTAGGCTAGTCCTGCGGCCATCAACTACCAACACATCCAAGTCCCCACGGAACCCTCTGAACCCCACCGACAGTGTGGCCTCCCCCTTGATTTTTATGGGAGCATGCTGGAAGTCAGTTAGTTTTAGGTTAGTCGGTCTTAACATAGCCCACCGGTTGCTCCGGCTGCACACTTGTTTAAAAGTCTCCTTCGAAATTATCGAGACCGCGGCACCGGAGTCTAACTCCATCTTACAGGGTATGCCCTGCAAATGGACTTCTAGCATAATTTTGGGGGTGAGTAACTGATGGACCCCCAAATGGGAAACGGCCTTAAGGTTCACTATGGCGTTGGAGGTTGCATTTTGGGGTGTCCCAGTACCTTTTGACGACGCGTCCTCGTTCCTTTGACGGCTCCGGCAGACCACAGCGATGTGGCCTGTTTTCCCGCAGATTCGGCACTTAGCTGAGCGAAATCTGCAGGTCACTCTTGCGTGGTTTCCCCCACAGCCGGCACACTTGGGGCTGGTTGCTCCGGCTCCTGGGATGGCGTCAGTATCGGCCCCAACGGCAGCTCTCTGCGCCGCCAACGGTCTCCACTGAGCCCCCTGGTCTACCCGCAGTCACGTTGGTTGTTGTTGCGCTGCCCTCCGGTCTACTGCGTCGATCTCTGCCACCTCGTTGTCCATTCTGCCATACGCAGTGCTCTCCTGGTGCACTGATCCCCCGGAGCTGCTGCTGGGTCAGTGGGTTGTTTGTCCGTCGCCGCTGGCTGCCTCATGCACTTGGACCTCATCCAAGACCTCTTGCAGGCTTATTTTCGGCTTCGCGAACAGTTTCTGCCGCAGCCGCTTGTCACTCAGCCCGAAAGTGATACGATCTCCCAGGCGGTCCTCTAGATCAGGGAACTTGCAGAGATGAGCGGCTTGTTGCACGTCTGCAATGAAGTCAGTTGTGGACTTGCCCAGCCTCTGGATCCGCTGGATGAACTGGAATCTCCAAGACATCTCTGACCTCTTAGGCATAAAATGCCCATTCAGCTTGCTTACGAGGTCGCGGTATGGAACAGATGCAATAGGTGTGGGTGCGAACAAGCCCATGGCCACATCATAGACGGCAGACCCGCTGATGTACAGTAGTGCCACCACCTTCATGCGATCCTCCGTGATCCAGTTGACCAGGAGGTAGCCTTCGACCTGGCCCAAGTGCGATTCCCATCGCTCGGGCTGGTGAATGTCAAACTCGCGAATCTACATTATTTTTGCCATGGTCTGACCGGTCCTAGGATGCTGCTTCGGCAAGGATCGAGAAAAGAATTCTTTTCCTCTGATCCAGTGATTTTCAGCTAGTGACTTCAGCTAGTGATTCAGCTCTGCGCGAAACAGCAATCCCACCTTCATCGCCACTATAATGTTGCGGGCTGAGGACCGCATGGCAATGAAGAGGCAGATGAGTACCGCATGTCAGCTCTTTATTGGTGGTAGGCGCGTACTGACCAAAGGGGGTTACCTGGACCCCTTATATACCTAGCCAGGTGACACTCTGGCCAATCCATCCATTCGTATCTCCCACCGAAACCCTTTCAGCCAATCCGGCCAACGCACAGCACCACCTGGTGGTACCTGCAGAGCTGCTGCTATCACCCCATACATAACACTGATAGTGGTTAGAAATGATCAAGCATGCTGGCATTAAGATTTCTTCATACAGTAAATTCCTCTTTTTGGCTAAAAACTCATAATATTTGTATTGTAACTATTTCACTATACTCTGCTTTTATAGGATAGTCCAAAAACATTACAGCCAGATTGATAAGCAATTTAGCAACAAACTTGGAACACTAGCAACTGACATATTTCTAAACATACTAATAAATATAACTATTATGGCAAGAGGAAGATAGAAAGGTGAATAGACATGCAAATTATACAGCAATACTTTAAAACATGAGCATTATAATCATAGTTTCATATATGGCACATAAATTATATTAAATTGTTTTGCAAAAGTACTGACTAATAATATTTGAAGGTAACCTAATTTTATGGTTGAAGCCCTCTAATTCCATTTCACCAGTAACTAGCAAAGTAAATCTTGACTATACATATGTCCATTTTGAAAATAAATAAATAACAATATTCTCTGTATTATTTACTAGCATTTCAGCCATTGACAGAGAGTGGGAATCTTTTACTGATTCATTAGAGAAAATTCTGCTGGAGGGAAACTAATTTAAATTGATTTATGTGATAGAAACTGAAAGACAACCTTCTCAAATTAGACAATGTGGCAGATGGTAATGGATTTATGCATATTTATGTAGCATGTATTTACTTGTCGACTCAGTTATCTATCTTCCTCCCAACCCATCCCTCCCATTTGCAATAAACATGATGCTTTGAAAATATGGTTTTCTTTTTCTAGCTTTTCATATTGCCAAACACAGAGAAAAGCATGATTTCCAAAGCTGTTTTAATGATTCTACACTTTAATTATAAAGAATTTTAATTAGTATGCTACCTTATCTTGCTACAACATGTGCATTACTACTATTCAGTGTTCTTTAATTCAGCTTGCATTTGGTAGTCCAGTTGTCAAAAAGATTGTTTTTTACATAACCTTTTAAAATGAAGTCAACAACTATTTACAGCAAAGGTACATAGGCTTTTTGGTTTAAGATCTATGTTTGAGCTAGTATACTGGAGCCCACATAGCAATAAGTAAATCTGGAGGCCAACAACAACAACCAGCTAATTTGTATTTAATAAAACTTTAATATAAATAACACAATTTTTTATTCTAATGGCAGAAATTGAAGAAGAACTAAAGAGCCTCTTGTTGCGGGTGAAGAAGGAGAGTGCAAAAGTTGGGTTGAAACTTAACATTAAGAAAACCAAGATCATGGCATCCGGCCCTCTCAATTCCTGGCAAACAGATGGGGAAGAAATGGAGGTAGTGACAGATTTTATTTTCCTGGGCTCCAAGATCACTGCAGATGGGGATTGTAGCCAACAAATTAAAAGACGCTTGCTCCTGGGGAGGAAAGCCATGGCAAATCTAGACAGCACACTAAAAAGCAAAGACATCACCCTGTCAACAAAAGTGCGTGAAAGTTGGACCATAAGAAAGGCCGAGCGCCAAAGAATTGAGGCCTTTGAACTATGGTGCTGGAAAAGACTCCTGCGAGTCCCTTGGACTGCAAGGCGATCAAACCGGTCAGTCTTAGAGGAGATCAACCCTGACTCCTCTTTAGAAGGCCAGATCCTGAAGTTGAAACTCAAATATTTTGGCCACCTAATGAGAAGGAAGGACTCACTGGAGAAGAGCCTAATGCTGGGAAAGATTGAGGGCAATAGAAGGGGACGACAGAGAATGAGGTGGCTGGATGGAGTCACTGAAGCAGTAGGCATGAGCTTAAAGGGACTCCAGAAGATGGCAGAGGACAGGAAGGCCTGGAGGAACATTGTCCATGGGGTCGCGATGGGTCAGACACGACTTCACAGCTAACAAAAACAATTTTTTATCATGCATTTCAATTACTGTAACATTAAATTTACAATCTGATGACACCTTTAGAAGGTTCTATGTGCCTGGTGGTGAAAGGAAAATCCAATGCTATAAAGAACAATATTGCATAGAAATTTGGAGTGTAAAATCTATGACTCAAGGTAAGCTGGATGTGGACAAACATGAACATCAACATCTTGGGAATCAGTGAACTAAAGTGCATGGGAATGAGCGAATTTAATTCAGATGGCCGTTATATCTACTACTGTGGGCAAAAATCTTTTAGAAGAAATGGAGTAGCCCTCATAATCAAGGAGTGAGAAAAGCAGTATTGGGGTATAGTCTCAAAAATAACAGAATGACCTCAGTTCGAATCCAAGGCAAACCATTCACATCACAGTAATCCAAGTCTATACCCTAACCACTGATGTGAAAGAGGCTGAAATTGACCGGTTCTATAAATATCTACTGGAGCTAACACCAAAAAAAGATGTTCTTTTAATCATAGGGAATTGGAATGCCAAAACAGAAAATTAAAAGGTAACCAGGCAAGTTTGACCTTGGTGTACAAAATGAAACAAGGCAAAGGCTAACAAAATTTTGTCAAGATTTGTTGATCATAGCAAACAGTCTTTTCCAAGAACCCAAGAAATAACTCCATACATGGATGATCAACACCAGAAATCAGTTTGATTACATACTGTACTTTGCAGCCAAAGATGGAGATGCTTTACAGTCAATAAAAACAAGACCTGGAGCTGACTGTGGTTTAGATCATCAGTTTCGTATTGCAAAATTCAGGCTTAAATTTTAAAAAAAGTAGGAAAAACCATTAAGTCAGTCAGTTGTGATCTAAATCATATTCTGTCAGAATCCATTTATATCACATTTCATAATTGTATAGGTAGAACAACGTGCTATTTCTGAGGATTCTGCCATCTCTCCGAGGGGGGGGGGAGAGGATGGTTACTAAAGCGATTTTCAAACAACAGGGGATGTCTTAACTGGGGAAGGGAGGGGGACAGACAGGTCTGGATTGTATCTTCATTTACAACTGAAAAGGAAAGCAATAACCATAAAACCAAGGAGAGTTCCCTTTCCCATGGAAGGACCTGACACCTAGCAACTGACGACAGCCTGACCAAATGGATGAGGGGAGGGGCTGAAATGGGAATGGTTTATATAGGATTGAAATGTAACTTTTGTCAGATTCCGTCTTGTATTCCCACAATCGATTCCATCCTAGTAAACATTTTCCTTTTGGACTAAACTGGCATCCAAGAGTTCTTATTTCCTAAGATGTGGATTGAGGTGGGTCCTGACAGTAGACGGAATCTGCTTTAAGAGTCAACCAGGAAGGGAAAACCTTACCGGGGGACTTTGCAACAAATACAATGTCTGGCGACGAAGCAAGAGAGGAGGGAAGCCCCATGGAGGGGGAGTCTTCCCCCCAAATGGAATCCCAGAGACAATGGGAAGCTGAAGCAGCATATTCCCCCGGGGAAGAAGCGGTGGAGCAGTACGACCGAAAACCCCGGTGGTCGATGGGCGTTGGAAGGAAAAGTGAGTGGGAAAAGGCTTCGGGAGAAACGACCCTGAGGCGTAGTAACCACCAACCGGAATGGAGGCAAGAGATGGAGAGTTCCCTGCACGCCAGCGAGGAGGAGCGGATCCTGGAAAAGGCCATTGATCTGATGAAAGCAACCCTGAGTTCACTGAGGGAGGAGAGAGCTGAAAATCGCAACCGAGGCAGCGCCTGGGGACGCAACTGGAAAGGTAACGGAGGGGATCCAACACCTGAAACCCCAGGGGCATCCAATGGAACAGGAATTGCTGCCTCAGCAGTACCCACCCCCCCAGAACCACAGATGGGGACCAGGATGAGGAGCGATACCGGCCACGGCGCAGACAACGCTCCAGCCAAAGACTCCCGCCCCTGGAAGTCAAATTCAAGGGGGAGCCATCACGACTGGGATTTTTCCTAATCCAAGTCCTCAGCTACATGGAAGAGTACGGACGAGACATCCCCAGTGACAAAACACGCATCCGAATTGTGCAATCTGCCCTGGACGGGACGGCTGCAGACTGGGTGGTGAACTTGCATGACTCCAACGCCCCAGAACTCAACGACTTCAACCGATTCATGTCATCTTTGAGGCGACGGTTCGAGGATCCTTTGGCTGACCGTAAGGCCCGGGAGAGAATCAAAATGGTGAGGCAGGGCAGGCGAGCAGTGGCTGATTATACCCAAGAATTCCGAGCCATTGCCAGCAAGCTGAACTGGCCAGAAGACATCCTCCTTAGCCACTTCAAAGACGGTCTGAACTACGACCTGTATGATGCTTGCCTGCCTCAAGGAGACCCACCCCACCTCGATGACTGGTAAATCCTGGCGGAGGAAGTGGAAATAGACCTACTGAAGAGACACCGCAGAGGAAAACCATGGGGCCGCCTGCCACCCGAGCAAACACGCGAGGGGGAAAAACCACCAGCCACAGCCAAAAAATCAACAAGTTGCTTCAACTGCGGGAGAGAGGGCCACCGTGCTGCAGAATGTCGTTCAAAAGCCCCTCCACGAAAACCAGAGGCATCATCCTCCAAGAAGCCGGGGAAGCCCCAAGGCAACACAAAAGAATCTTCCATGAAGGGGACAGAGGCTGTAGAGTCCACAATTCCTGCCAGGAACTGGGACTGGACTCCGGCCTGCACTGCAGGGACGGTGGACAACTCGGAAGACAGCTCAGAGGGAGAACCATTGGTAAGTGGACCCCTTCCACCCATACTTAAGACAGTGACTATATTAGCTTCCCCTATGCCTGAAGCAGCCAAAATAAAAGCTCTGATAGACTCTGGGTGCATCCGCTGCCTTATCAGCCCAACGCTGGTGGAGAGATTGAGCATCCCAGTGAGGAGGCTAAAACAACCAATCTCTTTTAGTCAATTAGATGGGACAATAGCAGGGGGAGGACCAGCCACCCTAGCCACTTTACCAATCCACCTATCACTGGGGGCCCATGAGGAGGACATAACGTTTATAGTGGCCCCAGGCATGGAATGCCCAATGATCCTAGGACTGGAATGGCTGAAGAAATGGAACCCCGGGATAAACTGGAGGGCAGCAGAACTCAATTTCCCAAAGGGGGGGGCAGAAGAACTTAGACTCCAAAAGCACCCCCCCCAACCCAGAGAGAGGAGACAGCAGCAGTGGGGAAAGAGAAGGGATTACCAGAGATACCGGAGGAATACAGGGACCTGGCTGAGGTTTTCAGTGACGAAAGAGCAGATGAGCTTCCCCCCCACCGCCCCACAGACTGCACCATAGAATTCAAACCTGGGGCAAAACTCCCAAAACCCAGGATGTATGCCATGAGCCCAAGGGAAATGGCAGAAATGGAGAGATTCGTAAAGAAAAACTTAGAAAGAGGATTTATTGAGCCTGCCAAACCCAAAGTGGCCGCCCCGGTTCTGTTCAGGGAGAAGAAGGATGGGTCCTTTCGTTTGGTTGTGGACTATTAGTGAATGTAATCTGTACCCCCTTCCCCTAATGAAGGATATGTTATCCCACCTATCAAAAGGAAAGATTTTTACCAAACTAGACCTGAGGGAAGCATACTACCGTATTAGGATTAAGGAAGGAGACGAATGGAAGACTGCATTCAACTGCCCAATGGGGTGCTATCAATTCAAAGTATTGCCATTCGGACTGCAAGGGGCCCCCACAGTCTTTATGCAATTAATTAATGACGTGCTGAGAGAGCACCTATATAAGGGGGTCCTGGTTTACCTCGATGACATCCTTATCTTCACAGAAACCAAAGAGGAACATATCAAACTAGTCAGAGCAGTCCTGAAGAAGTTGCGAGCTGCCCACTTATATGCTAAATTATCGAAGTGTGAATTCCATCAGGAAAAAATCGACTACCTGGGATATCGCATATCTCCAGAGGGCATCGAAATGGACCCTGAGAAGGTCAGGGCAGTACTAGAGTGGGCACCCCCCCGCACACGGAAGCAATTGCAAAGTTTCCTGGGGTTTGCAAACTTCTACCGCCAATTCATCCCCGCATTTGGCCAAATAGCCATGCCCCTCACAAATTTGTTGAAAACGAAGGGGGGGTCACCCGTGAAACCCAGCCAGCCTCTGAAATGGTCAATGGAATGTCAAGCAGCATTTGAGAGGCTAAAGAGACTTTTTTCTGCTGAACCTGTCCTAAAACACCCAGATCCCGACAAACCTTTTGTAATACAGGCAGATGCGAGTGATGTAGCGGTAGGAGCCGTACTATTACAAGAAAATGATGGGGGGACATTGCAACCATGCGCATACACATCCAGAAAACTCACAGAAACAGAACAACGCTGGCCAATATGGGAAAAAGAGGCATTCTCGTTGAGGTGGGCATTACTAACATGGCGCCAATTTTTAGAAGGAAATAAAATACCTTTCCAGGTCTGGACAGACCACAAAAATTTGGAAGCACTAAAAACGCCCAGGAAGCTCACTCCTAAGCAAGCCCGCTGGTCCCAACATTTTCACTGATTCAATTTCACTCTCAAACACTTACCGGGGGGAAAGAACTTCCTGGCAGATGCATTATCCCGCATGCCCCAATATAACAGCACAAGAGTTACTGACTTTAAACCACTTGTACCGGAACAACAACTGGCAGCACCAGTCACCACCAGGGCACAAGAAAAAATGAAGCCGAAGGTAGATAGCCAAACTGGAATAGAATTCAGGAAATCTTTGGAAAGTGATGAATGGTTCCAGAAAAATAAACATGTGTGCACAATTAAAGATGGACTGCCGTGGGTGGGGGAGAAGCTATATATACCTGCCACACAGAGAATCAATTTCATGCAACTGTGCCATGATACAAAATCAGCAGGACACTTTGGCTTTGTAAAAACCTTACACTTAACTAAAAGGCAATTTTGGTGGCCATCTATGAAAAAGGACATAGAAAGCTATGTGGGTAGCTGTCAAATTTGCGCGATGGCCAAAAGACTGCAAGGGAAACCGCCAGGTCTGTTACAACCGGTGGCAAACCCCTCAGCCCCATGGAAAGAAATAGCCATGGATTTTATCGTAGAACTGCCAGAAAGTAATGGAAACACCGTAGTCTGGACTGTCACAGATCTGTTCTCTAAGCAAGTACATTTCATACCTTGCCAAAAAATCCCGACTGCAAAAGCATTAGCAAAACTTTTTGTACAGCATATTTACAGATTGCACGGGGTACCACAACGCATCATATCTGACAGAGGGGTGCAATTTACGTCGGCATTTTGGAAAGAATTTTTATCCCTCTTAGGAACCACCCAAGGACTGTCATCTAGTCACCATCCTCAGACAGACGGAGCTTCTGAAAGACTTAATAATATACTTGAACAATATCTGAGATGCTATATTAATTTTCAGCAGTCCGACTGGACGGACCTACTGCCTTTTGCAGAAGTAGCATATAATAATGCAGTCCACTCAAGCACAGGTTACACTCCTTTTCAAGTAGCTACAGGCCAGAGTTTCAACCCAATACCAGAACTAACCCCAAAAGAACCGGTTATCCCTGATCTGAAGGAATGGATTGCTCAATTACAAAATACATGACCAATCGTTAGGAAAGCGTTGGAAGATGCCAGAAAAGCATACAAGACACAGGCAGACAAAAAAAGAACCGATCCCACACCATTTAGGGTAGGAGAGATGGTATATTTATCCACAAAATACCTGAAATCACTCCAACCCTGTAAAAAACTAGGACCAAAATATATTGGACCCTTTCCAATTAAAAGAATCATAAACCCAGTAACAGTTGAATTAGAACTACCCAAAAATCTTAGACGAATACACCCAACCTTCCACTGCAGTCTATTAAAGAGAGAACAACAATCACCACTACGAGAAAAAATCCCACCACCACCACCCCCCATCATGGTGGAAGGAGAACAACATTTTGAAGTGAAAGAAATCTTAGATTCCAGAAAACACCATGGAACGATACAATATTTAGTGGCATGGAAACACCTCCCCTCCTCAGAAAATGAGTGGGTTAACAAACTCCATGTTAAAGCACCTAAGTTGCTTAAGAGGTTTCATACAGAATATCCAAACAAACCAGGCTAACATTTATATGTTTTCTTTCCCCACAGATGGACTCATCTTTTTTCTGAAAGGAGAGCCGAATGTCAGAATCCTTTTATATCACATTTCATAATTGTATAGGTAGAACAATGTGCTATTTCTGAGGATTCTGCCATCTCTCCGAGGGGGGGGGAGAGGATGGTTACTAAAGCGATTTTCAAACAACAGGGGATGTCTTAACTGGGGAAGGGAGGGGGACAGACAGGTCTGGATTGTATCTTCATTTACAACTGAAAAGGAAAGCAATAACCATAAAACCAAGGAGAGTTCCCTTTCCCATGGAAGGACCTGACACCTAGCAACTGACGACAGCCTGACCAAATGGATGAGGGGAGGGGCTGAAATGGGAATGGTTTATATAGGATTGAAATGTAACTTTTGTCAGATTCCGTCTTGTATTCCCACAATCGATTCCATCCTAGTAAACATTTTCCTTTTGGACTAAATTGGCATCCAAGAGTTCTTATTTCCTAAGATGTGGATTGAGGTGGGTCCTGACATATTCCTTGTAAATATACAGTAGAAGTAATGAATAGTTTTAAGGGATTAGATCTGGTAGACAGAAGAACTATGGATGGATGTTTATAGCATTGTATTGGAGGCAGCAACTAAAGCCATGCCAAAGAAAAAGAAATGCAAGAAATTGAAGTAGCTATCTAATGGTTTTACAAATAGCCGAGAAAAGAAGGAAATCAAAAGGCAAGGGAGACAGAGAAAGATATACCAATTGAATGCAGATTTCCAGAGAATAGCAAGGAGAGGTAAGAAGGCTTTCTTAAATGAATAATGTAAAGAATAGAGGAAAACAATAGGATGTGAAAGTCTAGAAATCTCTTCAAGAAAATTGGAAATATCATTCTGGGCATGATAAAGGACAAAAGTGTTAGGGAGCTAACAGAAGCAGAAGAGATTAAGAAGAGGTGGAAGAAACACACAGGAGAACTATATAAGAAAGATCTTAATGTCCCTGATAATCACAATGGTGTGATTGCTGACCTTGAGTCAGACATCCTAAGTGGGCCTTAGAAAACATCATCATCAACAAAGCTAGCAGAGGTGTCAATATTGCAGCTGACTAATTAAAATCCTAAAAGATGATGCTGTTAAAGTGCCGCACTCAATATGCCAGCAAATTTGGAAAACTCAACAGTGGCCAAAAGATTGGTTAAGATCAGTTTAACGTTCCAATCTCGAAGAAGGGCAATGCCAAAGAATGTTCAAACTACCCTACAATTTTGCTCATCTCATACACTAGCAAGGCTATGCTCAAAATCCTACAAGATATACTTCAGCAGTATGTGAACCAAAAACTAACAGAAGTACAACCTGGGTTTCAAAGAGGAAGAATAACAGAATAAGAGAGTTGGAAGAGATCTTAGGGGTATTCTAGTCCAACCCTCTGTTCAAGCAGGAAATCCTATACCATTTCAGACAAATTGTTGTCCAATCTCTTCTTAGAACCTTCAGTGTTGGAACACTCACAGAAGAACTAGAGATCAAATTGCTGGATTATGGAGAAAGGGAGTTCCAGAAGAACATCTACTTTTGCTTCATTGACTATGCTAAAGACTTTGTGTGGAACACAACAAACTATGACAAGTTCTTAAAGAGATGGGAGTACCAGACCACCTTACCTGTCTCCTGAGAAAGCTGAATGTAGGTCAAGAAGCAACCAGACATGGAGCAACTGATTGGTTCAAAATAGGGAAAGGAATATGACAAGGCTGTATATTGTTATCCTGCTTCTTTAACTTATATGCAAAGTACATCATGCCAAATGTAAGGCTGGATGAATCACAAGCCAGAATTAACATTGCCCAGAGATATATTAACAACCTCATATATGCAAATGATTCAACTCTAATGGCAGAAAGTGAAGAGGAAATAAAGAGCGTCTTGATGAGGATGAAATAGAATAGTGCAAAAGTTGACTTGAAACATTAAAAAAAATAAGAGCATAGTATCTGGCCCCCATCACTTCCTGGCAAATAAAAGGGAAAGAAATGGAAGCAGTGACAGATTCCTTTCAGCTGAAAGGAATATAGACCACCTCAACATTCGAGGAGACAGAATCTGAGGTGTCTGTCTGTTTGTAGTGAATAACCTTAGGAGTGGCTTGTGATCTGTGAAGATCATGAATTGGCGGTCATACAAATAGTCATGGAACTTTTTAACCCCAGTCACAATGGCCAAGGGCTCCTTGTCAATCTGCGCGTAATTGCACTTAGCAGAAGACAGGGTCCTCAAATAATAAGCGATGGGAGACTGTTTCCCATCAGCCAACAAATGGCTCAACACAGTTCCAACCCCATATGGGGATGCATCACACACGATGCAGACTGGCAGCTTTTCGTTAAAATGCGTGAGCACCGAGTTGAAGGACAGCAGTGATTTGAGTGCCTGGAAACTTCTTTCGTGGACATTGGTCCACTGCCACTGAGTGTTTTTGTCTAAGAGCCAGTGTAATGGCTCTGCCACTGTAGCCTTATTTGGGAGGAATGCATGATAAAAATTAAGAAGGCCAAGAAGGCTTGAAGCTCCCCTTTGGACCTAGGGCTTGGTGCCTGCTGAATCGCTTTCAGCTTTGAATCTGCAGGATGGATGCCATCTGCACTGATGCGGAATCCCAGGAATTCAGTTGACTGTAACCCAATCTTGCATTTCTCTTTTTAAAATTTAAGTCCCGCTACGCAGAACCGCTAAAGGATGGCTCTAGTCTAGGCCATTCAGCCAGGACTTCTGTAGACTTCCTGGCAATGAGTACATCATCAAAGTAGGGGCAGACCCTTGAGCGTACACTCCATCACTCACTCCCTAGAAAATTCCCAGGGCTACACTCACCCCAAACTGTAGGTGCTTGATCTTGAAGGCCCCCCGATGGGTCACAATGGTTTGGGCGGTTGCCGTGGCCTTGTCCACTGGCAGCTGTTGATAGGCCTGTGCTAAACCTAATTTAGCGAATACGCGGCCTCCCTGTAGATGCCAAAATATGGCTGACAACTGGCACTGGGTATGCACGCTGTTGAAGTGCCCAGTTAATGGTGAACTTATAGTCAGCACATATGTGTACTTCTCCATTGGCCTTGAGTGGTGTTACAATGGGGGTCTCCCACACTCCACTATGGGCTGCAATACCCCCTGACTGACCAGCTTATCCAGCTCTGCATCAATTTTGGGCTTTAACGTGAAAGGAACTCGACGGGGCTTAACCCGGATTGGTGTTACCAGGGGATCAAGCTTAAAAGCTATCGGAGGTCCCTTGTACTCTCCCAGGCTTGGACTGAAAACATCCGCGAACTCCTGGCAGACTGAAGACAAGTTTGCTACCTGTGTCCAGTGAATGCCAGTTACTTGGATACCCAATGCATCAAACCAATCAAGCCCTATGAGGCTCGTGTGTTGGCCTTCTACCACAATAACATCTAGTGGGCCTGTAAACCCTTTGAACTTTACTGCTAATGTGGCTTTGCCCTTGACCGCCACTCGGGAGTTCTGGAAGTCTGTGAGTAAAATGTTACATGGTCAAAGTTTGACCCATTTGTTGCTGCGGTTGCATATGTGCCGGAAGGTTCCAATAGAGATGATGGACACAGCTGAGGCTGTGTCCAGTTCCATTTTGCATGGAACTCCCTGAAGCTTGACTTGCAGTCAAAGTTTCTGCTTAAAGGGTTGGTGGGCAACAGTGCGAAACACACTCCTATGGCTGGAGCAGAACCCTACTTGGTGTTGCCACGGGGCCCTGGTACCTCTCCCGAATAAATCTTCCTGCTGACGGTCCCTCTGGTGACCTCAGCAGATGGCGGCAATGTGGCCTGGTTTTCCACACGGCTGGCACGTGGCTGTTCGGAATCGGCATTCCGTGCATTGATGGCAGCCTCCGCAGCCCATGCACCTAGGAAACAGAACTGCCTTGTCAACTGGCCTGGTTCCCTTCTCCTGGTGCCTCTGTATCTTGTCGACTTCATAGTCAGAGCTGGCGCCTTCCATCCACTCGGCGTCCTTGTGCTGGATGGCTTCGGTGCTTGGTGCACTTTTGGAGGGCTGCAGCACCTTAATGGCCCCTCTGGTGGCTTCGTCCGCCATGACCTCCTTTAAGGGCTCTTGTAACGAGAAAGTCTCCTTAGCAAAAAGTTTTTGTTGGAGCTCTTGATTCCTGAGTCCACAGACTAAGCGGTCTGTTAGTCTCTCTTCCAAATCTGCGAAATTGCATAGTCGGGATGCCTGATGAAGGGCGGCAATGAATTCCATAGCCAATTTGCCGGGTTTTTGCTCCTGCTGCTCAAATGCATGCCTCCACGCTATAACTGACAATTTTGGCTCAAAATGGTCTCGGAGCTTTTTCTTCAAGTCCGTGTAAGTGACGGACTCTAGCGGCGCCGGGGTGACCAAGTTCTCGGCAATATCAAAAGTGGCTGGGCTGCACATGAAGAGGAGGGTCGCAGCCTTCAGCCCATCTTCGCTGTCTTGGTTGACACGGAGGTAGTGTTCTACGTGGGAAATGTAGGACACCTATCTCTCTGGGTGTGTCACTTCGAATTCTTCAAGCTTCCTGACTTTTGCCATGGTGACTTGTCTTTGTTGTTCATTTCTCACATTGCCTTGTGCTGCTGGTTTCTGCGTAGGCCCTAGGATGGATCCTTAGGGCATGCTGGTAGTTCCTGCCAGGCTCTGTGACTTCAGGCTCTTATGAGGAAGCAGCACATCCCACCTTCGTCGCCAATGTTAGGTATTTGGTTCTTGGAGGCATTAAGTGAGATGAGGTGTTCAAACAGCAACAAGTTTATTCTAACTCAGAACATAACAGAAGCAAGCTAATAACTGCTGTGCAGCTATTTATAAGGTTGGCCTCTTGGCGTTGACCAGTAGGTTTAAAGTAGCAGTTTCCCACCCTAAACCTAATTAACAGACTGGAGACAGCAAGTCTAGCTCAGCCCAGCAACCGTTACATAACACACAGAGAAAGTAGGTCAGCCATTAAGCAAGCAGTCAGACATAAGCAAGTGAATTAAACATATAAAGCCAATACATTACAAGTAGAGTGGCAGAAAACAAACTACTTGTTCTTGAAATTGACAAAAATATGTATCAGAAATATAAAGTACTATTTTTGATGCATTTCTGATACTACCAAGTGTCCCTGAAAAACAGTTTATTATAATTACACACTGCACTGCTATATTAAGATTTGAATAGAACATATACCAGATTTGTGTAACTGCTGTATACTTGCCCTGGGAGCAACTCTATTATGAAAGATATCTAGAGTCCCATTTTGCAAGTACTTTGCCCAACACTACTAAAAGAAGGTTCAGCTGCCATTCTATTCTTGCATACTAAATAACCTTTCTACCAAAAAACTGCTGGAAAACACAGATGAATCTTTTGCCTAATGTGCAAGCTGGATGAAAACACTGATCAATCTAACCAATGGTAATTATAAAAAGTTCTCTTTCATTATAAATTTGCTTTCTCAAAAGCTGTACAGAAGAGGATTACAACCAACATTTTATTAAAAGAAGTGCTAACAGAGGAGCTTCCAAGTTCAAGTGCCATACTGGAAGGGTGACAGCTAATCGATAGGAAGGCACAGCCAGACTTTGCATAGCTTCTTACACATCAGGATTTCAGACTAAAGGTTTATCCAGTACAGCCCTGAGAAAAGCCAAACCAATTTTAAAACATCCTTTAGAAAGCAAGTTTAGAAAGTAAGGACTGGTCAAATGCTTGCTCTATCTTTTTCAGAGAATCTCTCCATCAGAAATGATATTTTCCAGGAAGAGAAGCCCTCTACTGGTTAAGAGTTTTTACAAAACAAATTAAAAGAAAGCCAATTCCAAACAATATTTATTCTACTGAAACACTAAAATTCTAAAAGCTAAGAATAAGATGATTCACGCATCATAAATACCGAAGAAACTACTCTACCCCTGCTTCACAGATAACTACAATGATTCTTTTTTTGAGGGAAAAGTGCATATTATTTATTCTTCACATGGAAAAGTAGAAGGATAAGAAAAGACAGTTCCTTTCATTTTGTTTTCTTAAATATAGTTTAAAACATCGATCGATTCTAAATTTAAAGTATCCTTTTACAAAAAGCAAATAAATCAAAGAAGATTGCTTGAAAACATTCAGTGATTAAAAATGTGCCAGTCACCAATAGCTGAGAGAAAATGACCAAACTGAAGTGAGCAATAAGGGAAGGATATACCATATCACATCTGTGGAACATCCTACCTTCTAAGGTAAGATCTGCTCCCACCCTCCTATCCTTCCACAAGAGCCTAAAAGACCTAGTTCTGCCAGTTGGCTTGGAATCTAAATGGGGGAGAGTTCTACACTGAGGTAACTGCTGGGCTGAGGGCAGACTCCACTTCCCCTCTTTGTTCTCTACTCACTACCTGCCCATCTTTCTTTCTTGATAATCATATAATTGCATTTCTCATTGTGTTCTTTTTCATTTTTCATTTTATTGTTTTATTAGTTTCTGTTCTGGTCACACTCATTTCATTTTTTCCTTTTTATTGTTGTAAGCTACCTACAGTAGCTTCACGGCGAGACAAGCAGCAAATAAATGTAACCAATAACAATAATAAATAATATCAGAAAATACAGTTATGCGGTGCAGCATCATAGTATGTTAAGTATTTGCGCCAATATAGTAACTTCAGATCTTGAGTTTGTTGGTAATGGTCCTTCCCTCATAAACAATTATTTTACAAATAGGTAAAAGTTCTCAGTATAAGAGCCAGTTTAGTGTAGTGATTAAGGCCCCAGGCTAAAAAAAGGGAGAGTCTGAATTCTAGTTCTACCTTAGGCATGAAGCCAGCTAGGCCAGCCACTTTTTCTCAACCCTAGGCAATGACAAACCACTTATGAAATCTTGCCAAGATAATGCTGGAATAGTCCAGCAGTTGCCTGAAATCAAAACAGACTCAAAGACACGTATGTAAACACACATATATGTGTACTCATGCATACAAACATACACAAACACATACACCCACACACAAACAGGAGCAGTAGCAGAAATGGATTTTGGACAGAAAGGAAAAAAAACCTGGTTTTGTGAAACAAACACCTTACTCTGTACCTAGGAGATGGCAAAAATAGATACTGAATAGGAGATGGCAAAAATAGACACAGAAGCAGCTTCTTTCTCATGTTCTTACTTTTCTTTTTATTTTTTTGAAATAAGGCATTTTAAAATCAGTGAAACCATGTAATCAGTAGGTTGAAATTAAAGGAGGTTGTAAACATATAATCTAAAGAATTCTATGAATTGAGAGAAGCCTACAAGCAGGATTGCCATTACAGCAAAGGTTCCCAACCTTTTGGGCACTGGGGACCAGTTACGTGGAGAGAGGTTTTTCCGCGGACCGGAGGGGGCATGGTTTTGTGTGCTGCCTGCATTCTGTGGATGGGGCTTTGCTTGTTTGTGCTGACTGGTTGCTGGCAATGGTGTGGCCCAGTACTGGTTCACGGACCAGGGGTTGGGGACCCCTGCATTACATCATGTAGCCACAAATGTAAAAATAATGCAAAGAGACTCAGGAAAAGATGTTAAATTCTTTAAATTTAAATTCATTAAATTAGTACTACTCTCAAATACATAAAATCATTCCTGGTCTAAATTAATTTTTTTTGGGGTGGTGGTGGAGCTGAACCAATTACCTGGAAACTTGTAGGAGAAAGGACTCAAAACTTGTAGCATTACAGGACTCAAAATGTCAATACACATAAAAAGAATTGAGGCTGCCATTTTGACAACCCACTTACTGCCGCAATATTAAACTGTAAGTAACCTATTAACAAGACAGACTTTTTCTCCTACAAGTTTTCAGGTAATTGGTTCAGCTCCCCCCCCCCAAAAAAACCCCCCATTAATCTAGACCAGGTATGATTTTATGTATTTGAGAGTAGTACTAATTTAATGAATTTAAATCTAAAGAATTTAACATCTTTTCCTGAAGTCTCTTTGCATTATTTTTACATTTGTGACTACATGATGCATTTTCAGCAGATAAGACTAATTTTATAAGCAATACAAACTACTTCTAAGCATATGGAAACAGTTCTTTTCTATAGGTTGTAGGACACAACAAAAATATAATAAAATACAGCAAGACAAAGGTAGCTGATTGCTAGCAAGGAAAAGGCAGCTGACAAAAAGCAACAATGGAATGTTATTAAAAGTATCCCATTCATCAAGTTTGATTAGCCCCTTGTGTCTTGCTCCCAAGGTGGAAATTACATGTCTGGATTTCAGCAGTCCAAATTGTTTCATTAACAGCCTTCTAAGCATTTGGCCAGACTTGCATCTTTTATGACCGACTATACTGAATGGAGCCTATCAATCTTTTCTTTTTTCTTTCTTTCTTTCTTTCTTTTTCTTTCTTTCTTTCTTTTTCTTTCTTCTTTCTTTCTTTCTTTCTTTCTTTCTTTCTTTCTTTCTTTCTTTCTTTCTTTCTTTCTTTCTTTCTTTCTTTCTTTCTTTCTTTCTTTCCCTTACCCCTGACTGGCAACAAAAACAAGGAAAATAAATATTTTCCGCAAGTGGTACTCTCACTTATCAACAGGTGGCTTCACACAATTTACAGAAACACCTCCTTTCCTTTCATTCTACAATACTACAGCGCATTTTATTCAGCAGATAACCTAATCGTCTTGCAAAGATTCAGAGTTGGGAGAATGGGTAGAGAAGCTCGACTCATTACAAGCTGTGTATATGTGTTAAACACGATTCCTTCTTCCCTATTTTCCCAGAGCAATATTTTATTATTAGCAAAGGATTTTTTAGCATTAGTATATAGATGGTTCTCAATTTATAACTATTTGTTCAAAGGTAATCCAAAATTATGACAGCTTTGGAAAAGGTGCTTTACAGTCCATAAAGGACTTCTAGCCATTACAACCATTGCATCACCACCTTCCACAGCCATGTGATCACAGTCTGGATACTTGGGAACCAGTTTGCATTTATAACCAGTTGTCAAGCACTCTGAGATCACTTGCTTGACATTGCAATATTCTCTGATGGCTTCAGAGTACATCGCACAATCTTACACTATTTTTTTGTTTTGTTTTGTTTCTTTGGTTTTGTTTTAAACTAACAGGAAAGATGTTAATGATTTTGAGTATTTCTATAGTCATCAATATCATTTACTGTCTGGCAGTGATATGTTTGAATTATCTATATTTCTAAAATGTATTCCAATAAAAAGGAATGCACAAGAAAAGCTACTAACATCTGCTCAAAATACATACTTCCCCTTTTGTGATGGTGCTCATTTATATAATTTTTTAAAGCACTAAGTGCTTAAGCAAGTTGCATTTTATACAATATCTCATTTATATAATTAGTAGTAACATATGGCTCACCATCAGCGTGGGAAATCTAGAATATGTTTTGGCAAGTTGTCAGACTTAAAGGAATACTGTTTTAAAATGAAGCTAAGGAGAATTTGAAGAAGACAACAAAGATTTACATTGTGCATGGGGAAAACAAACAAACAAACAAGCTAAATAACAGCATACTTCAAGAAGTTTACATTATTTGAACAAGAACTGGTGAAGCGGGCACAGCAGCGTGTGCACTTTCTACGTTGCATGAGAAAAACTCATCTTCCTTCCCCTGTTCCAGGGGTAGGCAACCTTGGTTAATTTTTTTTAAAAAAATTATTTGTTTGTTTATTTATTTATTTATTTATTTATTTATTTATTTATTTATTTATTTATTTGATCGATCGATCAATCAGCGGTAGGCAACCTTGGCTCTTTTTTAAAAAAAAAATATTTATTTATTTATTTATTTATTTATTTATTTATTTATTTATTTATTTATTTATTTGATTGATTGATTGATTGATTGATTTTATATACCGCCCTATTCCTGAAGGACTCAGGGCGATTTACAGGGCGAGTTAAAACAATACAAATAAGTACACTTTAAAATAGAATTAAATTAAGACTAGCCCACAATTAAACAAATTATTAAAATTAAAATTAAAATTAAATTAAAATTAAAACCCCCTCAGTCCAGGCCAGCAAGATCAAACAACCAAGTTTTAAGGTCCCGGCGAAACGAGCGAAGGTCTGGGGCAGTCCGAAGTTCTACCGGCAGTTCATTCCATAGGGCAGGCGCACCCACAGAGAATGCCCTTTCCCTTGTAATCATCTGTCGGCATTCCCTAACCGGCGGAACCCTAAGGAGGCCCTCCCTGTGGGAGCGCACAGGACGCTGGGAGGCTGATGCTGGCAGCAGGTGCTCCCTGAGATAATCCAGACCCATGCCATTTAGGGCTTTATAGGTCATCACCAGCACCTTGAATCTCACCCAGAGGACTTCAACACCCAGAATTCCTGAGCCACCATGGCTCAGCTTGGAAACTGTCCTTTTCCCCTCAGCATGGCTGGCTCAGGAATTCTGGGAGTTGAAGTCCACGAGTCATAAAAGAGCCAAGGTTGCCTACCCCTGCCCTGTTCTGACCACTTTCTACAAGGGGACGATTGAGAGCATCCTGTCATATAGCATCACAGTCTGGTTTGGAACCAGATGGCAGTGAAGTGGCAGTGAAAGTTGGACCATAAAAAGGGCTGAGCGCCAAAGAATTGAGGCCTTTGAACTATGGTGCTGGAGAAGACTCCTGCAAGTCCATTGGACTGCAAGGCCATCAAACCGGTCAGTCCTAGAGGAGATCAACCCTGACTGCTCTTTAGAAGGCCAGATCCTGAAGCTAAAACTCAAATACTTTGGCCACCTAATGAGAAGGAAGGACTCACTGGAGAAGAGCCTAATGCTGGGAAAGATTGAGGGCAAGAGAAGAAGGGGACGACAGAGAATGAGGTGGCTAGATGGAGTCACTGAAGCAATAGGCGTGAGCTTAAATGGACTCCAGAAGATGGTAGAAGACAGGAAGGCCTGGAGGAATGTTCTCCATAGAGTCGCGATGGGTCGGACATGACTTCGCAGCTAACAACAACTGGTTTGGAAGCATCACTGCTTCAGACTGGAAGGCGGTGCAGAGTGGTGAGGATGGCCGAAAAGATCATTGGCAGTTTCCTCACTCCCATCCAGGACATAGCACAGAAGCGTTGTTTGAACAGGGTCCATAAGATTATCTGGGACACTACTCATCCTCTTCACAACCTGTTTTCCTTGTTACTTACTGGGAGGAGGCTTTGTGGTATCCATAGCAGAACAGCCAGATTCAACCATAATTTCATTTCATACAGCATTAATCTTGTGAACTCTCAGGCTTTGTCCTTCCATTATATATTCAAGATGGACAGTATTTAATATTTTACTGTTACGTATATGTAGGAGTGTGGGTCTATACATGTTGTTTATAGTATGTTTTAGGTGTGTGTCATGTATGTGTTTCACTTTGAGAGAGGACAACTAAATTTCATTTTTGATGTGTGCCGTTGTGCCCACAGTAAAAAAAATGACAATAAAGATTATCTTATCTTATCTTATCTTATCTTATCTTATCATCTTATCTTATCTTATCTTATCTTATCTTATCTTATCTTATCTTATCTTATCTTATCATATCTTATCTTCTTATCTTATCTTACCTTATCTTACCTTACCTTACCTTACCTTACCTTAGGTCTTGAATTACAATTTGACCTTTGCTCTTTAAATTAAAGCTAGAACAAACTGTGGTTTCTAATTGTGCCTTGATCCAAAAAACAGTTCCAGATTCAAACATTCCAACCATAACCTAGAACCAGCTATATTTATTATCCATGCATCTGTCAAGAGAACTTAATAGGAACAACATGAAGGTTTAGAATACTGTAGAATTTTAGCTTACTCTTCTAAGTTTTCCAGAGCTTAAACTAACCCAAATTTAATTCTCTTTCAAAGTGTGATGTAACAGAGAATGCAAAGATCATCTCTAAGGCCACTCCATAGAATAAGTACAGGAAAAAGTGCACGGGTTTGAAATTTATTTATAAAATACTACTCACTATATATCCATGCTACATTCAAAACAGATCCTTTACAAATTGCTAAAACAATTTAAAATATATTTCCAGTGTTACTAAATAAAATTCTTAATAATTTTTTCTGTAAGCATTGAAAACACTGGCATGTTTTAGCAGTTGTGGATTAACCAAGTTCACGTGGCAGGATTGCTTAAGGTAGGTTGTTCCACTGATTAATTGTTCTGTCAGGAAATTTCTCCTTAGTTCTAGGTTGCTTCTCTCTTTGATTAGTTTCCATCCATTCCTTCTTGTCCTGCCTTCAGGTGCTTTGGAGAATAGCTTGACTCCCTCTTCTTTGTGGTAACACCTGAGATATTGGAGTACTGCTATTAGGTCACCCCTAGTCCTTCTCTTCATTAAACTAGACATATCCAATTTCAGCAACCTTTCTTTATATGTTTTAGCCTCCAGTCTCCTAATAATCTTTGTTGTTCTTCTCTGTACTCCTTCTAGAGTCTCAACATCTTTTTTACATCATGGTGACCAAAACTGCAATAATACTGCAGTATTCCAAGTGTGTCCTTTCCAAGGCATTGTAAAGTGGTATTAACATTTCACATGATCTTGAGTCTATCCCTCTGTTAATGCAGCCTAGACTGCGTTCGCTTTTTTGGAAGCTGGCTCATATTTAAGTGACTGACCACTAGGATTCAAAGATCCCTCTCAGAGTTACTACTACTGAGCAAGGTACCACCTATACTGTACCTGTGCATTTGGGGGGGGTTGATATAACTGTCCTGGACTGAATACATTTTTTCCACCTATTTCCCATTATGGTCTTCAAAAGTCTGTGTTTGTTGAATAGTAAATTCTTCTGCCAATGTATTTGATTGTTCAATTTCTTCTGTTAAGTTCTGTCCCGATAAAATATTAGTTATAGTCACAGTTTGAGTTTGTTTCTTCGAGATGCTAATTCTTTTCCAAAAAATCTTATTTCATCGCCAGCTGTAGAAAGGAACTGATTAGTTTGGTAAGATATTTCCCACATAGCATAGATTTGTTTTTGAAACACTTCCATGGTGGAGTTTCACATCTGGTGTTCAAGGTTAATTCTTATCTTGTTTTTCTTAAATATTTTCTTGATTTTTTTTAAAGAGAAAGTCAGATTGCAATTTCAGTTTTAGCCACTGGGTGTCCCCCAAGTACTTTGAAAGTTCTTTTCTTTTAGTCCATTTCGTTTATTTGAAGGGAGGGTTGAATTCCCCCCTCCCTCGCCACAGGGGGGAAGGTACTTAGCAGCTTATTTAGGTGAAAAGAAGAAGATTAAGGTATAAGAGAGGAATCTTACACACACACACACACCCGGTCTCTTCCATGCTGCTTTAATGTTGTCTGGTGGTAAGTTTGACTTCGGCTGTCTGCAGCCTAGTAAACGGCCATATAACTATGGCCAGTCTTTCGTCCGTCGGTATGAATGCAGGCACTAATGGGGGGGTTGCGGCTCCCCCGCGTTTCTGAAAAAGCCCCTTCTTTCTGGTTGCCCTTCCAAGGTGACTCTTCAGCCCTTTTAGGACCCCCCCAGCAATGTGAAACTGGACATGAAAGACGAGAGCCATCCTCCAGACGTCCATGTCGGCTGGCTTGGCAAACCAGAAGTCCTGTGTGCATTTGGTTTTTCTTGCCTAAAAGTAGAACCTTACTTTTTTCACCACTGAATTTCATTTTGTTAGATACTGCCCAATGTTCAAGTCTGTCAAGATCCTTCTGTATCTTATGCCTGTCTTCTGGAGTGTTGGCTATTCCTACCAGCTTGGTGTCACCTTTGTACTTTTGGTTTTTCCTGCCTAGGTGTAAAACCTTGCTTTTCTCCACATTAAATTTAATTTTGTTGGATATGGCCCATTGTTCAAGTCGGTCAAGATCTTTCTGGATCCTGAGCTTATCTTCTGAGGTGTTGACTATTCCTGTCAGCTTAGTGTCATCTGCAAATTTGATGAGTTCCCCTTCTATTCCCTCATCTAGGTCATTTATGAAACTATTGAAAAGTACTGGGCATAAAACAGAACCTTGTGGTGACCAACTGCTTCCTTTCTTCCTTTTTTATAAATAAGTCTTTATTTACATTTCATGTTAAAAACACACACCATACACCAGCAAAGACAAAAAAACATATACAATATACAGAAAACGAAGAAATCAAAAAATTGGAAACCATTTCAAAAAAATCAAATTGTATCTACTTCTAAACTGACAATTATATTCCACTCACTAAATCTCTTATAACTATCCAAAGCTTATTCATAACAAAAACTATATCACTTCATTTTTGACCAACCTCCAAGCCACCCTCATTTCTTTAATCTTTTATCCATCCAAATATACCATTTATTCCATGATAGAAATGCTGGTGTCTCTTCTTTACCCTTCAATGTGACAATGGTCAATGTGTCTGCTTCTGCACAATCAAGTATTCTCCTAATTATAGCTTCATCCGGCGGGGTATGATTTGCCTTCTAAAGTTGGGCATACCCCATCCTCGCCGCCGTTAAGATATGTAAAACCAAATACCATATTCCCCTCTTAATATTTCCAGGCCTGAAGCCAAGCAGATACGTCTCTGGTTTAAGATCAACTAAACACCCTGTGATTTCCTCTATCCATTTTTGGATCCTCGTCCAATATCTAACCAGTTCCGGACATGTCCACCATAAGTGATAATATGTGCCAATCCCTTTACCACACTTCCAACAATCGGCTGACAATCCGGGAAACATTTTGGAAAGTCTAGCCGGAGGGAGATGCCATCTATAAAGCATTTTGTATATGTTCTCCTTATATGACGTGGAAGCCACCAGCCTCATATTAATCCACCAAATCTCTTCCCATTTCTCAAGCGGAAGTGCATAACCAAAATTCTTCCCCCAGGCAATCATCGCGTCTTTTACCACCTCCTCCCCTACTATCCTGATTAGCAACAATTTATAACACTTAGATATCAACCCTTTTTCCGGACCCAGCAGAATCTTATCTAATTCCTGCAGATTCAGATAAATACCCCTTCCTTCCTTATCCTTCTTATACCTTGACTGAATCTGCAGGCAGGCCCACCACTCCAACTGAAACCCTTGCTGAGCCAGATCTTGTCGCGTTTTGAGTTCTCCCCCGCTATCTAAAAGTTCTTTGTAAGTTGGTCTTCTTCCCTTCTTGAGTAGGGTCGGATGGGTCAAGGCTTCCAAGGTTGATAACCAACACGGAATTTGCGCATAGTACTTGGCCCTTATCTTATCCCAATTCCGAATCAGTATATCCCTTATGTAATGACGAGTGAACTGTTTGCTTGGAGGAGTATCTTCCCACCGAAGAAAAGCATGCCATCCCTGCAACAAATCAAATCCTTCCAAACTCAACAATCGATTATTCCTTAAACCTATCCATTCCTTGCCCCAAACTAAAAGGGCAGCCTGATAATAAAGTTCCCAATTCGGCAGGCCACTTTTCTTCCATGTAGATGTTGTATCATAAACTTTGCCATGCTGGCTGGGGATGAACAGTTTATATTGGACTATATTTGTAGTCTAATGTATATGAAGATAACTTCAGTGATTTATAAAGTGATTTATAATAAAGGCCTCCTATGGATCCAAAATGTTAGCTTTCTTGATCTAAATGACTGAATTATCAATTTGTGAGATGAACAGCTGCATAAATTTAATAAATAAGAAAATAATTTTCAAACTTGCATCCATCATTATAGAAGTTATGGAAGTTTAATAATTAATAATTAGTAATTAATAAATTAAATAATTAAAGGGTCCATCATGATTAAACATCTAAAGCTGATAATTCATTGTGTAAATTCTCTGTACCTTCATAATATTATTTGAAACTTTGGGATACATCAACCTAATAGAAAAACTACCACAGACACCTCATTATGGGAAACATCATGCCAATCAATCTTTGGTTCATTCTTTCTTGATAGTTGCTTGGTTTTAATAATTATACTTCCTATGTAAATTTGTCCAGAATCTGTAGAGTGAAATTAAAAATGAATCTAAAAGAGCTATATGTGCCTCAGGCAACATCACAGAAAAAATTGCCATTCTGTCACAATATTGACTAGTAAAATCACCTGGAGCAGTCTTTATGTGCTTTCAAAAGCCAACTGAAGGAAAAGGCTGCCTTGTTATTCCATGTCATTGAAATGCTCTACTTAGTAAACTGGGAGACAAGTTATAGAAATCAATTGCTATTGTTTATCATTCTAGCATATATTAAATTACTTTCTCAACCATTGAGAAAAACCGTACCAATGAGTAACACAACAGAAAAGCACTTCATAGTTTATTCCAAATAAATTAATTCTAGAGGGTGGATAGTTTGGAGACTCCAATTTATAAAACATTTAGACTTTAACCCTATAGAATAAAATAACAGAGTTGAACAGGACTTGGAGGTCTTCAAGTCCAACCCCCTACTTAGGCAGGAAACCCTATAACATTTCAGATAAATGGTTGTCCAATCTTTTCTTATAAATTTCTTTTACAGTATTCACAACTTCTATAGGCAAGTTGTTCCACTGATTAATTGTTTTAACTGTCAGGAAATTTCTTCTTAGTTCTAAGTTGTTTCTCTCTTTGATTAGTTTCCATCCATTGCTTCTTGTCCTCCCCTCAGCTGCTTTGGACAATAGCCTGACTCCCTGTTCTTTGTGGCAACCCCTGAGATATTGAAAAACTGCTATCATGTCCCCCTTCGTCCTTCTCTTCACTAAACTGGACATACCCAATTCCAGCAACCGTTCCTTATGTGTTTTAGCCTCAGTCCCCTGATCATCTTTGTTGCTCTTCTCTGCACTCTTTCTAGAGTCTCAGTCTTTGTTCTACATCTTGGATGTAGAGTATCATGTATTACTAACCCTAACTTTGCCTCTACCTACTCCTATAGAATGGTCAATAATGCAAAAAATGAACAAATGTTTAAAAATGTTAAACTATTTACCATTAAGTTTGGCATGTTTGCCCATTCTTAATAAAGATGTGCAAGCTCTTTGAAACTCAATTCAGATTAGAAAGTCAATTAGGAAATTATGATTCAAATGTAAAGAACAGTGACAAAGAGCTATTTCCCCTTGTATCATTGACCAAGATTTTCTGGATGAATAGCAATTCCATCTTTTGGGACATTTATTTAAATGCCTCAAATATCCCAATGCCAAGTCTTCCACAACTTCCAGATATTGGATCAAGGTTTCAATAGCATTTCCAGCTCAGCCAATGATGGCAATATGTAACTGGGCATTATCAGCAAGCTAACATCTCACTATAAATCAATGGGAGACCTCTTCCAATAACTTCTTACATATGATTAGTGCTTTTTTTGTAAAAAAAAAAAGGTGCCAGAACTCACACGTCATACAACCTGTCTTGCCTACACTACAAGGTTTGCCTTTGTAGTTGAAAAAAACCCCTTCAGTTTTTAGTGTACCTAAAAGACTAGGATTTTGTTCAAGGTAAATTAATACTATTAATGTTACCATGCACAAATCTGTTGAAATAAGGTGCCGGAACTTTGTTCCGGTGCGTTCTATGACAAAAAAGCCCTGCATATATTAAACAGCAGTGGGGAGAGGAAGCATTAAGAACTCAAGAGATCAAAGAGAACTAGAAAGTCCATCAATTTACTTATTAATAAACAGTCCTTACAATGTTTTCTTTTAAATTTAATTTTTAAAAAGAACATTTTATGTCTACATTAGGACTTGCATTACATTTATATTAAAGTTTATATTAAAAGTTTATATTAAAAAGTTTATATTAAAATTTATATTTAAAAAAGCCTGATTCTTCTTAACATATGGTGAGGAACAGAAAATTGAGAGAGAAGTAAATTTTAGAAGCATTGGCTACTATCATTGTGTTTTAAGCTGGGAGTATGAAAGATTTTTTCTCTGGGCTTCTCACCCCACACCACCACCCCACCCCACAAAAAATATCCACACAGAAGACACACATAAGTATACTGAAACTTGTTTACAATTAAATAAAGCCACCCAAAGTCACTCTAAGATGAGAATACCAAATAATAATTTATACTTTAAAGGTAAAATTTCCCTTGAGTCAAGTTAGCAACAGTAAGCATAAACTTTGCCACTACTTTCTTCCAGGATTTTTCAGAAACTTTTTGACATTACACTCCTATACTTTTTCTATCCCAGTAGGACTGACCCTGCTTAGCTTTTTTAAGATCAATCAACGTTGGCTAAGAACTGGAGCATAAAGAGCTTAAAGACAAAAGACCAAAATAGTACTGTTTTCCATAAGTAAGAATTGTAACAATTCAAAAAGAGAAATTAATTTTTATTCCCAACAACTTTTCCAACAAAAACTGTTATATTGGAAATATTACAGCTATAAAAATAGTAAAATGAGCTTGTTTTTTACAACATCCTCCTCTATCCTGTTTTTAATTTCATAGCCTTCTCGTATATTTCTATTTATGCTTCTGCTCTGCTGGTGATTACTTCTAAGAGCAAAACCAAAACAATTGAAGCAACCTTTAAAATATTTTAGCAATTAAAGTGGAAATCTTTTTTTATTCCTCAGCTTATAGTCTCACTAATGAAAACCTAATTAAATAATTAAAAACTAATAATTCCTTTGAGGATTTAAAAATTATTAAAAACCTAAAAATGTCCACAGCTATGATAATAGTTCTGCTTAATTTGATAGAAAGTTATCATCAGCTAAAATAATGTTTTACAACCAGGAATCGTCAATTCAGCTCATCCAGGGGACTTTCCTTGACAAACCTTTTTTTTTAAAAAAAAATCATCAAAGATATTTCAGTACAGCTAGGAAGAAAACAACCATCTATCTGAAATACTTTTTTCATCTATCTGAAATACCTTAAATAGCAGCTCTGGCAAGCAATGAGACAATTCCAAAATACAGATACTTAGCAAAGATTGTATTGAAAGCACTGCATAATGCTAATATTTGTATATAATTTAAAATATTACTACCACCTAAGAGGAAAAAGCACATTTATTTATTTGCTTTACTTACATATTGCTCTATATGCTACTGTACAATTAAAAAAAATCAAACGGAAAATAATCATTAAAATAATCAAAATGTTTCATATATTATAACCAGAAACAACAATAATAATTTAATAGATCTTAAATAAACACTAAAATTAAATAGAAAGTTAAACACTGTATTCATGCTGCTTTGAATCTGGACAATTATACTATTGTTAATTAATTGTGTGAAAGAAAAACAACACTGCTAAGAATGACCTGGCTTGAATGAATACAGTAAAATTTTGATTTGTTGCAACAATTGGGGGAAAGAGAATGTCCATTATTTCATTATTAATTTGGAAAATATATCACCTGCACGTTGTCAATAGTTATAGTTAAAATGGTGGCAACAACACTATAACTCAAATTCTGCAATCTGTATAAAAACAGGCAGAGCTTTGATCACCTCACTGAGGCCGTCATCTAAAGTTTTATGACTATATGCTATAGACATCACTGAATGGCACCATTATGCAAATTATATAAATAAAATGGAATGTTGTCCATTCCCTCTGAAATCTGTTGCATAAAGTCAAGGTTTTACTGAATTTCTCCTTTTCTCTTCCTTCTTCTTCTTAGAGAAGAAGGAAGGAAGAAAAGAAGGAAGAGAAGAAATTCAGTGAAACCTTGATTTTATGCAACATATTTCAGCGAGAATGGACAACATCCTTTTTATTTATATAATTTGCATACATCATAAAGAGATTTATCAGTTTCACATTTATTTCCAATTAAGTTCTAAATTCTTAACCTAACAATTACTATTCAAAGCATAGTTTAGGGCAGGGGTGTCAAACTCGCGATGTCATGTGATGTTGTGCAACGTATTGGAACTTTTTCCCATTGCCGGCAATGGGGTGGGCGTGGTTTTGTCGTGACATGTCCAGCCTATGGGCCGGCAGTTTGACACCCCTGGTTTAGGTCATCCTAACAAGATTCTGACAGAATTTCTGGGCTATAATTCCCTCTTACTACTGCAGCCAATATTTTTGTAGGTTGGCAAATGCTGTCATGAGATAAACAAAGGTCATAAATGACATTGTATTATTTTTTTCATAAATGACATTTAAGACCAAATACAAGCTCATACACAATTATAAGCTGATTTACAGAGGTTTCTGTGGAAAATTTATTATCTAAATCCTTTCCAGTCATGAATTCAGAGTGAAGTATGGAATGAAAACAACCTTACTATTTTGTTTTTGATTTTTATTTATAAATTAACTCATTTTTAGTTAAATTCACTTCAATTATAAATTATGAAATAATCATGAGGTAAATAAATTGTAACCTTCAGTTCTTAGCATCTTATCACTGGTAGGTAGACCCAAATAGCATAAAGTAATATAATGTCTTGTGAATAATTCAAAAGAATCCAACAAGCATACCTCATTGTGACACTGTAGAACTTTTTATCACAAAGAAGTATTAAGATAATAAATCAATTTCTTCAATCTGGAAGCGAAAATATATCATTTATTTGCAAGTGTGATATTTTTAACTCTTATAATCTTATTAAAATGATTAAATTTAGTATCTCTTAAAAGGCATTACTAAATTATTTTCCCTTTAGAAGGGACACTGTTGAATTTTTATTCCATTTATATTTTTAAAAATGTTTTTTTAAAATCTGAGCAAAAATACACAGTATCATGGCTTACAACAATATGCATGAAGTGCTAGTGCAAAAAATTAGAGCTTCAGCAGACCCCACAATATTATGAAGAATGAATGCCCAATGTTATTATTTATTATTTCAAAAACCATGACACATTAATACTCTGTGCAGCATTACTGAATTAAACTATCAAAGAAATAGATTCTTCATACCTTCGGGTAGAAATTTTTCCTTGCCACCGTAATACTTTATGTGCATACTTCCAAGAAAGACTACAGAGCATACTAGTTCATTAAGGGAGTGGGAGAATCAATTGTAAAATGAAAAAGGCTGAGTGTGGTCATAATTCAAAGAGATGAATATGGTACATTCCATTATGTTGTAATCAGTTTCTCCCTTCCATCCTATAAGCTCCAATAGCTTATTCTAATTTGGAAAATGAACAATTTCACCTCTTCACTGCATCTCTTCCCTGGACAGAGTGAAAAAATTCAATGTGCTGAAGACAGTTTGTACTTTGGCACAGATAATAGTGAAGTTGTTGGCCATTTTTCTCCTTAATAAGAAAAACATTTAAATGCTACTAATACTGTACTGAACAGATGAGACTTGTCTTGTATATGACACATGGAACATTAATCAATAATGGTTTTTATTTCAATTTATTATAGTTCTTCTCTGAATAGGATGAGGCAGCATACACTGAAGTCTCTTGTAATATCATTCCACAAATAATACAATTACTGGATTCTGGATATGAATTTTAAACTATTTCTAATTTATTAAATATTTAACAAAGGCAGAGGCAAATATCACAATTAGGAGACAGAAAAAGTAATTTATTCTTTGTGTGTTATTTCCTATACTTGTACTTGAAAATTCATATGGCAAATTTATTATATTTCATTCTATAAGAATAGTAGGGCTGATATATATCTGAATAATTCATAATAAATTACTTTAATCTTTCTTTCATTTAAGATGCATGTTCATCTTTTTCTCTTTCTTTTTAAACATGGTTATTAATCAGATTCTCTGTGCCCTAAACTAAGCATAAGCTAGGCAAAAATAGAGTTATCAACCTGTCTATTCACAGAAATTCTTTAATAAAAATGTTGTATGCTAACCAAGAGAATTCATACTTTTCAAGTCACTGGATAATGTTGATTTCTTTATTGTACATTTGCAGGTTGACCTAACCCTGTTAAGACAAACACATTTATGATAAAACTGTTATAAAATCGAACACTTTTTCTAAATGAGTTTATTCAAAGTGATTAGTGCAAAAGAAACAATATCATACTGCTATGTATTGGTTGGGACACAGTGGCTCAGTGGTTTAGGATGCTGAGCTTGTCGATCAGAAGGTCGGCAGTTTGGCGGGTCGAATCCTGAGTGCCGTGTAACAGAGTGAACGCCTGTTACTCGTCCCAGCTTCTGCCAACCTAGCAGTTCGAAAGCACGTAAAAATGCAAGTAGAAAAATAGGGACCACTACGGTGGGAAGGTAACAGCGTTCCGTGCGCCTTTGGTGTCTAGTCATGCCAGCCACATGACCACAGAGACATCCTAGGACAAGCACTGGCTCTTCGGCTTTGAAATGGAGATGAGCAGCGGCCCCTAGAGTCGGAAATGACTAGCACGCATGTGCGGTGGAACCTTTACCTTTACCTTATGTATTGGTAATTTATTTAAATTACCAATACAAGATAATATCAATTATTTTAATACATCCTTCAGTATTTCTAGTATTTATTAATTTAATGCCTATTATGAGGGGCTTTTAATTTTTAAGCACAAATTTATCCTATTATATTCAATTTTTTATTTTTTTTATTCAGTTCTGTTAAAAAATCAGGATGTAAAATTTTTGTATTATTATTTATTATTTTCTCTCCTTCAAATGAATGTATGAGACAAGTACCCCACAACTGGTAATTGTTTATTTACCTTCTACAAATTCTAGGGAATATTATTTACATCCAACAAAAAGCAATATGCTTTGTGTAATCTCATATTATTTATTTCTTTAACCATTTTTGCATATTATCCTGTTCACAGATTTGGTGCGGTATATCAAAGACTTTTAAAAAAAATTACTGACACTCGCCAGATGGCTATCACTAAAAAACAAACCCAGTTAAAAGCATCGTGCTTACTTAATTTAATATCAAGTAATTTTATTTTAATAAAAAAGGAAGATGTGGAGGGAAGGGAGATGCAGAGAAATACTGCACACATGTGGATAGGTAGATGGACAGAGGGAAGAGAAGGGGGAGGAGGAGATGAAAAGAGTAAGAGACGGAGGGAGAAAGAGAAAGAGATAGATCCAGGCTTAATATAATAGCTATTCATCTCAAGGCTGAATTTTTGAACATTACTTAAGCATTTAACATTTATCAGAAGCCTGCTTTTGTAAGCATAAGGAGAACTGGCTAATCAAATCCCACTCTGATTGACTATCCAACTTTATTGGTCTATAGCTCTATAGTGACACTAATTTCATCAAACAATTAAAGAAGGAAATCCGCACTATTACTAAGAGGATATTAGCCTGGCTATTGCTTTCTCCCAGATTTAATAAAGCTATTAAGAGAAACAAGGCTATCAGCTACAAGTTGATATATTAAGGGAAATTGTGGAATTCATACACGGCTTCCAAAACCCATATTAATAAATATACATTCAATATTTCAATTCAATCTTATTTCCCTCTCTCTTCATTGCAGAAAAATGCAAATGATTTGAGGGTACACATAAAAATCAAAATATAAGCCGTTCTTCATTTCATTGAAAACCCATTTATGAAACCTAACCATGATAAAGTATTAGAATGTTTTGAACAATATTAGTTGGTATTTCTCTTTTACTCATTTTAATTCTTTGATTTTGTACTTTTGTTTTGAATTTTGTAACCCATCTGAGTTCTGTAATTCTGTTGTAGCACTGTCCTTCAAGATGGAAAACAAACCCTAAAATATTTTTTTTAAAAAATACCAAATTCATCCTTTCAAAATCAAACATTTAGAAAAACACTTAATTGTTTCTTCCCCAAAATGAAACAGCATGATACACATATAAAATGCAGGTTTCCTAGTTCTAATCTGGTGCTTTAATCACTAGATCAAACTGGCTGTCTAATAACCAATAATTTTCAATAACATAGGTTATTCAGAAAATAACATTTTTATTAATTTATTATCCTTTTTTAATATTGCGATACTCTTAGATGTATTTTTAGTGTAAGATGCTGACAGGTGTCTTTGAAAATTTCTTTGCATATGTTATATTAAACCTGGATTTTTTTTAACCATATGCTGAATATTCTACTTTTGGCTATGATTACATGATCATCACGATAATGGACACACTGATTATGCTCATATAAACACAGATGTGAAAACCAAACAAAATGTATTTTGCTTCACTGTATACAAGAAAAATCATACAAGCATATTACATTAGCACAATATACATATATACAAATTATATATCACATACTCATTAGGGTTGGGATTTTCTTTAAAAAAAAGCCTACACTGTTCAGTTAATCCTTGACTTAGAACCTGCTACTTAGCATCTTGTTTGAAGTTATGGCAGGGGACTATACAAAAGCTATTTATAACAATTCACAAAGTTACAGATATGACACAACCCTTGCAATAGTTCACCCATACAATCATCCATAGGAATGCTGCAATGACCCATCTAGATTCCTTTCATCCTTACTAGCAGGTCCCCAGCAGCCTTGAGTCTGCCTCCCACCCAACCCCACTATTCCCACAACCTCCTTCTCACTTATCCTTCAAAGATCTCTAGAACTCTGAAGGCTAGGGAACCATAGCAAGCCATTTCATTGCTAGACCATGTGTAGCGATCCTGGAAGCAGCTGACATTTTACAAGCAGCCACATTGAATTGTGGTCCCTCAGAAAATGGTGAACCCTTCCAAGATCGTATCATGAAGCCCAACAATGAAACAGCTTTCCCGGGTGGGGAGATGTCTGTATGGACCCAGCAGAAGTGAAAGCAGACCAAAGGCTATGGTGGCCTCAAGTAGTGTGATGCAGATTATGAGCGGAGGGCGGCCTTGGGCACATAAGCCTATGCTTCCCTTTGGCTTCCCACCTGAGGCTCTCCATGTGCTGCAAAACTACCCATGTTGTAATTTAATGTATCAGGAAAAGCAGTGGGTGGGATCCTGTTGGTGCAATAGAATAAGATAGTAACATAAAATCTCAACGTTTTACTTTTATATGATAATATATGCTAGCCATTTCTATAACAACAAACCTATCTAATCAGCAAAACCCAAAACCAAAGTTTCTTTTTTTTCCATCTCAAGCACAAAGTCCAAAAGCGGTTTGCAAGTAAAATCAAAATTGTGTTCTTTTAATCAAAGTAGTCAATTTAACCATCTCTGCTAACTTCATCAAGTTTTGCAGCCATTCATCCATTGCAGTATTCCAAGAAATCATCACAAAAATGCCTGAAGAGATATAGAGTGTTTTTAGAGAGATACTTTATAAAAATCATTTTTAAACAAAAAAATCTTTGAAAATATTTAGCATGGCAACTTAAATCTACTTATAATAATAATAATAAAGTTGGAAGGGACCTTGGAGGTCATCTAGTCCAACCCCCTGCTTAGGCAGGAAACCCTATAGTAAATCCTTCCTAAAGTAAATCAAGTATTTATTCATAAACAGGCAGAGCCCATGAATAACTGTATGCAGAACTCTCCAAATCTTCTACCTGAACATGCTGTCTGGGGAATTCTGGGAATTGAATTGTACATGTCTTAAAGTTGTTAATATTCCAACCTTCTGTTGGAATTGAAAAAGTTAAAAGCAATGCTTTTTATGTCTGATCTTCAAAAGCAAATTTATATTCAATTCTACAAATGGTAAAATTGGAACTTTGTTGCTTCCCCTCCCCACCCCCTAGACCAGGCTTAGGCAACCTTGGCTCTTTTATGACTCGTGGACTTCAATTCCCAGAATTCCTGAGTCAGACCTGACTCAGGAATTCTGGGAGTTGAAGTCCACGAGTCATAAAAGAGCCAAGGTTGCCTAACCATGCCCTAGAAAATTGCTTTATTCTTATTCTTCCCCCGGAAGCTTCTCTTTTGGAAGAATGATTCTGAACTGACATAATTTTTATGTAATGACAGGAAGTCTCTACCCAAACAGTGATGTCTCACAGTTGGTATCATTTTTCACCAAAGTAATTGAAGAATTTTCTGAAAAGCAAAAAGAAATAAAATACAGAAAAAACATTCAAATATTCTGGAAATCTAACATACTGTACACAAATAAATTAAATAATACTTATTTTTACCCAGAAGCATTTTGCTAGCAATTAAAACCTTTATAGGAACTCCCCATTACATTTGAATAAAAAATGCATCTGGCTTCTAAGGCTATGTGGCAAATGGCCGATATTTGTCACTAAACAGGTAATGAATTGCTTACTATGATGCAAACTATGAACCATTTTTTAAAAAAAAATCAGAACAATTATAAAATTGACATTATAGATATCATGACAAATGAAAGCAGGTGAAAAGTTAGATGATATATTGCCATACACAAAAATAATTGATTTTTCTCTGATTACTGCTTAGGTGATCAGAGTGTATTAGGTACTTGTTGTCTGCTTGCACTGTGTTTTATTAATGATCCAAATCAGACATCCAGTTTGGAAATCAATGCTTACTTCATCATTTTTCCTTGAAAGTTTCCATTATTCACAATTGATTTAACAGAAATGAAAGGCTTACCATTAACAAGAGCAAGCTGCTGACACTTTGAAGATGGATTATTGAACGTCTGAAAGTGAATTAACTGACCCATCATCAAGAGCATTGTTTGACATCTCTCCCCCTGAAGCCAACATATTTGTAGAAACCAAACAATTGAAAGCAGCACTGCAGACATATCTCTTAACTAAAAATCACAAAAAAATTTAAAATCTACCTGCCTTCACTGACTACCCAGCAGATTTTTAAGGTTACTAATATATTCAAATACATACTTATTGCAGGATATACATATTTTACATAAGCTCATTAATTTTTTTCTGCAACTAAAAGACTGAAAAACAGGGAAGCAGGAAATGGGTTAATTGAAGTTTTACAAAAAGAAAACAATGTAAATATTCTTGTTACAATAGTGGTTTCATGCAAAATACAATTTACAAATAGTCCTTTGGTTATGACCATAATTGGGATAAGAATTTCTATTTTTAAGCAAAGTGGTCATTAAGCAAAACATCACCATGTCAGGCCAGCAGCAGGAGAAGACAATGAAAATCAACTCAGGGTGTTGACAAGGGGTGCAGAAAGGGTAGGTGACGGAATGCAGGCTGGCCAAAAGAGCAAAGATGGAGGAGAGAGAGGCAACTATGAGGATACTGAAGTTGAAGCAGTTTGCATAGGGTAGAAGCACATGACCCAACTTTAAATACCGGTCAGTTGCCAAGCATACAAATTTTGATGCCATGGCCATGGAGGCACTGCAACAATCAGAACTTTAAGATGGGTCACAACTACTATTTGTCTGGGGATATCATTAACTTTGAACAGTTGCCGAATGAATGGACATAACTTAAGAACTACCCATAATATGATTTCATCCTTCAGATTAATACTATAAACAAAAGGATTTAATCATAATTTCAAACAATTCTTGTGTGAAAGAATTGTTACTTCTGAAGAGGAAAGCATCACCAACACCAGTGATCTAAAGAAGACTCAAAGACTTACCTAATGTTTTAATTTCAAAAGAGCCAATTATGTACAAGTAGTTTTCTTGTACTGAAAACATTGGTAGGAATTCTTACTTTTAAAAATTAACTTGTGATATAATATTCCATCAATACAAGTTTATTAAATTCACAAGTCTTGTTTAAGACTGTGCACCTGTTTACTGGTGTTAAAAAACACCCTGAAGTCTATTTTAGTAAAATGCCAGATTTACATTTTAATGTATTTATAGAAATTATATCTCCCAAAATACACATGCATGTGCACACACACACACAAACACACACCTATTCTTATAAACACTGAATAGGAATGGATTTAATAATATCGTATTCATAATTTCAAGAGCTAACTGACGGTCAAGGTATTAAGGCAAACCAAGTATTGGGACAGCCTGCCCAACTCCTACAACGTAAGGAAGTACTGATCAGCACAAAGAAGCATCTCATACAAAGCGTATTCTTTGCTACTTCATGTTACCAGTGCCAAACACAGACACTTACAACAAAACATAAACAAAAGTTAGTTGCCACAAAAATGAAATATTTGAGGAAAGCTGCTGGAGTGACCAGAATAGATAAAATCAAAAATGAGACCATAAGAAAAGAATTGGCATAGAACTAATCTTAAATTATATACCAAAACAGCTAATAAAGTAGTTGGCTCACCTGGAGAGGATGTTCTGGGCTTCCATACACATACAAGGTTACACAAACACAGGAGAAGGTCAAAGTACACAAGGCAGGCCCAGAAGAAGATTGAGAGACAACAACAACAATTAACAATGGTTAAGAAAACCAAGATCATGTTATCCGGGCCTCTCAATTCCTGGCAAATAGATGGGGAAGAAATAGAGGTAGTAACAGATTTTATTTTCCTGGGCTCCAAGATCACCGCAGACGGGGACTGCAGCCAAGAAATTAAAAGACGCTTGCTCCTGGGGAGGAAAGCCATGGCAAATCAAGACAGCACACTAAAAAGCAGAGACATCACCCTGCCAACAAAAGTGCATATAGTCAAGGCTATGGTCTTCCCAGTTGCAATGTATGGTTGTGAAAGTTGGACCATAAGAAAGGCTGAGCACCAAAGAATTGAGGCCTTTGAACTATGGTGCTGGAGAAGACTCCTGCGAGTCACTTGGATGCAAGGCAATCAAACCAGTTAGTCCTAGAGGAGATCAACCCTGACTGCTCTTTAGAAGGACAGATCCTCAAGTTGAAACTCAAATACTTTGGCCACCTAATGAGAAGGAAGGACTCACTGGATAAGAGCCTAATGCTGGGAAAGATGGAGGGCAAGAGAAGAATGGGACGACAGAGAATGAGGTGGCTGGATGGAGTCACTAAAGCAGTAGGTGTGAGCTTAAATGGACTCCAGAAGATGGTAGAGGAGAGGAAAGCCTGGAGGAACGTTGTCCATGGGGTTGCGATGGGTCAGACACGACTTCACAACAACAATGGTTGAGGCCACCAGAAAAGCAACACCTGAAGTGGAGGAGGAGATAGAAAAAGAAGAGGAGGAAGAAGAAAAAGAGGAACAGGAAGAGAACGAGGAGGAGGAGGTGGAAAGGATAAAGAAGAGGAAGAGTAAAAGGAAGAAGGAGAAGATGATCTGCTCACATTTTGGCAATCATTACTATACTAATATTAGCAGATGGTAATATCTAGTCAACATTGATTGATTTCATAAGCAGGATCAACCTTAGTTATTACTTGGATGTATTACCATTTGTGAATTTCAGTTGAAAACATCCTAGAAAAATGGAAAACCATTTCTATAAAACTACCAAGAAGTGATACTTGATATATAATACAAATTTTAAAAAACATTTTTATTATACTGCATCTAATACCTTTGTCCGTTTGGGGAGATAATAATAATAATAATAATAATAATAATAATAATAAGAAGAAGAAGAAGAAGAAGAAGAAGAAGAAGAAGAAGAAGAAGAAGAAGAAGAAGAAGAAGAAGAAGAAGAAGAAGAAGAAGAAGAAGAAGAAGAAGAAGAAGAAGTTGGAAGGGACCTTGGAGATCATCTAGTCCAACCCCCTGCTAAGGCAGGAAACCCTATACCATTTCAGACAAGTGGCTGTCCAGTCTCTTCTTAAAAACTTCCAGTGTTGGAGTATTCACCACTTCTGGAGGCAGGTTGTTCCACTGGTTAGTTGTTCTAACTGTCAGGAAGTTTCTCCTTAGTTCTAGGTTGCTTCTCTCCTTGACTAGTTTCCATCCGTTGCTTCTTGTCCTGCTTTCAGGTGCTTTGGAGAATAGCTTGGCTCCCTCTTCTTTGTGGCAGCCCCTGAGATATTGGAACACTGCTATCATTTCACCCCTCACCCTTCTCTTCATTAAACTACACATACCCAATTCCAGCAACTGTTCCCTATATGTTTTAGCCTCCAGTCCCCCAATCATCTTTGTTGCTCTTCTCTGTACTCTTTCTAGGGTCTCGACATCTTTTTTACATCGTGGTGACCAAAACTGGATGCAGTATTCCAGGTGTGGCCTTACCAAGGCATTGTAAAGTGGTATTAGTACTTCACGTGATCTTGATTCTATTCCTCTGTTAATGCAGCCTAGCACTATGTTGGCTTTTTTGGCAGCTGCAGCACACTGCTGGCTCATATTTAAGTGATTGTCCACTAGGACTCCGAGATCCCTCTCACAGTTACTACTATCAAGCAAGGTACCACCTATACTATACCTGTGCATTTGATTTTTCCTGCCTAAATGCAGAACCTTACTTTTTTCACAATTGAATTTCATTTTGTTAGATAGTGCCCAGTGTTCGAGTCTGTCCAGATCCTCCTGTATCTTAAACCTATCTTCTGGAGTATTGGCTATTCCTGCCAGCTTGGTGTCATCTGCAAATTTGATGAGTTCCCCATCTATCCCCTCATCCAAATCGTTGATGAAGATGTTGAAGAGCACTGGGCCCAGAACAGAGCCCTGGGGCACCCCACAACACACTTTCTTCCATGTAGATGCAGCTCCATTGAGGACCACACACTGAGTACGGCCTGTCAGCCAGCTACGAATCCATCTGGTGGTGATGCTATCTAACCCACATTTTTCTATCTTATCAAGTAGTAGGTTGTGATCTACTTTATCAAATGCCTTACTGAAATCAGATGTTACATCTGAGACATTTTGTTTGAAGTAATATTATGTGCTTTAGATGAGATGCTTCTGAAAAGTAAAGGTAAAGGTAAAGGTTCCCCCGCACATGCGTGCTAGTCGTTTCCAACTCTAGGGGCCGGTACTCATCTCCGTTTCAAAGCCGAAGAGCCAGCGCTTGTCCGAGGACGTCTCCGTGGTCATGTGGCCGGCATGACTAGACGCCAAAGGCGCACGGAGCGCTGTTACCTTCCCACCGTAGTGGTCCCTATTTTTCTACTTGCATTTTTACGTGCTTTTTAACTCCTAGGTTGGCAGAAGCTGGGACGAGTAACAGGCGCTCACTCTGTTACGCGGCACTCGGGATTCGACCCACCAAACTGCCGACCTTCTGATCGACAAGCTCAGCGTCCTAACCCACTGAGCCGAGACTTTTCTTAGAAGGAGAGACTATTTATAAGATACTTAAAACATCCCTATTACTATAGTTCACTGATTTAATAATTCAGGATTTGGTTATAACCCATAAAACTTTACATGACTAAGGATTGGACAGATACAGTTATTCATTTGCATATATCAGCCTGCCCTCATTTTGAGAACCATGAAGTTTCACTCATTCTACAGACGCTATCTGAGAATCTTCTGGCAAGAATACAAGACAGGACATTCTCACAGTCCATTTACACATGCTGGAAGTCCGTGTTAAGAGATCATAAGCTATACATTCCATATTATCCTATCAGGGCATTTTTATTTATAGTATATAGGCTTAAGGCAATCTACTGATGAGTTTGATATAATCAGTCTTTAATGACTTTTAATATTTTGTTTTTCTAGTTATATTTCACATAAATGCACATCCTCCAATTTAGCAAACAGCCAAGAGCTTTTCAAAAAAGCTCAATGAATTTCAGTAATACATAACAGTAACCAAATTGTTTTATACTTAGAAATCTGGTTATAATCCAAAATATGCAAAGTGGTTGCACAATGTACATCATATAGGAAAATGTGCCTTGAATAAGCAAAGATGCTCTTTCCTAGTTTCAAATTTAAGATTATCAAGGAATCATTGTATAATATTTGTTGTTAAAACCATTTGCAGAGAGGCATATACAGTGATCCAGTGGGAAAGAATTTAAAGATACAGGATGGAAAACAGGGCAAGTTCAAAAGTTCAGTTTGGGTGACTTCCATCACATGTTACATGATTGTTGACAAGAACACTAGATGGATAAAGACCTAGGAGTGATAAGAGGTAATTGTCACTGATGATTTATCACCATATGGCTGTCCACAGCGCTTTCACACATTAGAACACATCAATGAGTGAATTCACACTTGACAATCCTATCTATGAGAGGGTGAAATTTGATTCCTTGGCTTATAGTTCTAAAGACAAAATACAGTTCTTCTCAAATACATTTACCAGAAGGCTAGTGTAAAAAACATCTACTCACATCCACACACACGTGCAACCAAGGTGACAGAGACAAGAAGAAAGGAGAAAAAAAATGCATGTGACAATGTGGGTATTATTGTATTATAAGAAATGCAACTATTCAATCTCATGCAAAATGTTGGTCTTACATTGTGATATTCAAGGTCTTTACACTACAAGTTGGACCATAAGAAAGGCCGAGCGCCAAAGAATTGAGGCCTTTGAGCTATGGTGCTGGAGAAGACTCCGACGAGTCCCTTGGACTGCAAGGCGATCAAACTGATCAGTGCTAGAGGAGATCAACCCTGACTGCTCTTTAGAAGGCCACATCCTGAAGTTGAAACTCAAATATTTTGGCCACCTAATGAGAAGGAAGGACTCACTGGAGAAGAGCCTAATGCTGGGAAAGATTGAGGGCAATAGAAGAAGGGGACGACAGAGAATGAGATGGCTGGATGGAGTTACTGAAGCAGTAGGCGTGAGCTTAAATGGACTCCAGAAGATGGTAGAGGACAGGAAAGCCTGGAGGAATGTTGTCCATAGGGTCGCGATGGGTCGGACACGACTTCGCAACTAACAACAACAACAACACTACAATATGTTGAATTCTGGAGAAGAACTTTATGCATATACATAGAATGAAGGCTACTGCTAAACTTGTAAGCCGCCCTGAGTCTTCGGAGAAGGGCAGGATATAAATGGAATTAAAATAAAAATAAAATAAAAATATGAAGATTAACATCAATTCTACAAAACCCTTAAAAGTGGGAAAGAATTAGCTATAAATAATAAAAAGCCTGTTAAAGAAGAGACTCTAAAATTTTGGAAATGTTTGTGGAAAAACAACTGGAGTTATAATAGGAATTCAATATAGATCAGACAAGTTGAAAACATGGTGAAAGTACTAAATATGAAAGATTAGAATAACCAAATAAATGGTATGAAAGCAATAAGAGAATGTCAAAAACTGAAGTGCTACTGGATCAGATGATCTAAATGAATTCTGGCTACCGGTAATATCATTAACGAGTCTGCACTTATGGTTGGAGACAAGATGAATAGGTCTTTGGAAGCACCAGAAAACAAAGAATGGCTAACAACAGGAATGACATTCCTAATTCAAAAGGGATAAGGAAGAGGAGAATGAGTCTGGAAGTGACCAAGCCATCACTTCTTTGTCAACAATGTACCGTATATACTTGAGTATAAGCCGAATTTTTCAGCCCACTTTTTGGGCTGAAAAATTCCACTTCGGCTTATACTCCAGTCAACAAAAAAACTTACCGAGGACTTGTGCGCGGCCGAGGCTTTGGTGCTTCCGGGATCACGCGCACCTCTCCCAAGCCACTGCCGTCCGGAGACCTGCCGACGTTTGGGGAGGTTTGGGGAGGTGCGCGCCTCCCCAAACCTCCCCAAACGTCGTCAGGTCTCCGGACCTCCGCGCCCTGCCTGCCTGCTTCTTTCCGCAGCGGAAAGAAGCAGGCAGGCAGGGCGCGGAGGTCTGGAGACCTGCCGACGTTTGGGGAGGTTTGGGCACCTCCCCAAACCTCGGCAGGTCTCCGGACCTCCGCGCCCTGCCTGCCTGCTTCTTTCCGCAGCGGAAAGAACTTCGGCAGGTCTCCGGACGGCGGCGGCTTGGGAGAGGTGCGCGCGATCCTGGAAGCACCGAAGCCTCGGCCGCGCGCAAGTCCTCGGTAAGCTCCGGGCGGTCACTTGCTTCGCGTCTCCTGAGGGAAGGGGGGGGCGACTGGAGCGGGCGTGTTTCCTCGCCTGCTGGGCGCCGCGATTTGCCCGGGGAACGCGCAGGCCCCGAATGGCAGCGTGGAGCGAGGAAGCGGACAGCCAGGGCTTCCCCGAGAGCCGCGGCCACACAGGGTATTCCTGTGTATTCAGGCTTGCAAAATGGCGGATCGAGCCTCTGCTGGCGGCAGAGGCTTGCAGAGCGCGGCGGATCGGCTTATACTCGAGTCAATAACTTTTTCCAGTTTTTTGGGGTGAAATTGGGGGTCTCGGCTTATACTCGAGTTGGCTTATACTCAAGTATATACGGTATGTTATTTATGGGCATAACTGCAAATAGTTATTTGAAAAAAAAATGATTTACTCTGTGTAGAACAAAAAGGATGCTGCAGAAATTCAAGAGGAACAAAGCATTATTTGTTGTTGTTGTTGTTGTTAGTTGCGAAGTCGTGTCCGACCCATCGCGACCCTATGGACAATGTTCCTCCAGGCTTTCCTGTCCTCTACCATCTTCTGGAGTCCATTTAAGCTCACGCCTACTGCTTCAGTGACTCCATCCAGCCACCTCATTCTCTGTCGTCCCCTTCTTCTATTGCCCTCAATCTTTCCCAGCATTAGGCTCTTCTCCAGTGAGTCCTTCCTCCTCATTAGGTGGCCAAAGTATTTGAGTTTTAGCTTCAGGATCTGGCCTTCTAAAGAGCAGTCAGGGTTGATCTCCTCTAGGACTGACCGGTTTGATCGCCTTGCAGTCCAAGGGACTCGCAGGAGTCTTCTCCAGCACCAGAGTTCAAAGGCCTCAATTCTTTTGCGCTCAGCCTTTCTTATGGTCCAACTTTCACTGCCATACATTGCAACTGGGAAGACCATAGCCTTGACTATACGCACTTTTGTTGACAGGGTGATGTCTCTGCTTTTTAGTGTGCTGTCTAGATTTGCCATGGCTTTCCTCCCGAGGAGCAAGCGTCTTTTAATTTCTTGACTACAGTCCCCATCTGCAGTGATCTTGGAGCCCAGGAAAATAAAATCTGTCACTACCTCCATTTCTTCCCCATCTATTTGCCAGGAATTGAGAGGGCCGGATGCCATGATCTTGGTTTTCTTAATGTTTAGTTTCAACCCAACTTTTGCACTCTCCTTCTTCACTCGCAGCAAGAGACTCTTCAGTTCCTCTTCACTTTCTGCCATTAGAGTGGTATCATCTGCATATCTTAGGTTGTTGATATTTCTTCCAGCAATTTTAATTCCAACTTTTGATTCATCTAGCCCTGCCTTTCTCATGATGTGCTCTGCATATAAGTTAAATAGGCAAGGCGACAGTATACAGCCTTGCTGGACTCCTTTCCCAATTTGGAACCAATCAGTGGTTCCGTGTCCAGTTCTCACTGTTGCTTCTTGGCCCGCATATAGGTTTCTCAAGAGACAAATAAGATGTTCTGGTACTCCCATCTCTTTAAGAACTTGCCACAGTTTGTTATGATCCACACAATCAAAGGCTTTAGCATAGTCAATGAAGCAGAAGTAGATGTTTTTCTGGAACTCTCTAGCTTTCTCCATGATCCAGCGTATGTTGGCTATTTGATCTCTAGTTCCTCTGCCTCTTCGAAATCCTGCCTGTACTTCTGGTAGTTCTCGATCCACATACTGCTGGAGTCTAGCTTCTAGGATTTTAAGCATAACTTTACTAGCATGAGAAATGAGTGCAATGGTGCGATAGTTTGAACATTCTTTGGCACTGCCTTTCTTTGGAATTGGAATGTAAACTGATCTTTTCCAATCCTGTGGCCACTGTTGAGTTTTCCAAATTTGCTGGCAAATTGAGTGTAGCACTTTTACTGCATCGTCTTTTAAGATTTTGAATAGCTTAGCTGGAATACTGTCACCTCCACTAGCTTTGTTGTTGCTCAGCTTTTCTAAGGCCCACTTCACTTCACTTCACATTCTAGGATGTCTGGCTCGAGGTCAGTGACCACCTCATTGTGATTATCAGGGACGTTAAGCTCATTCTTGTATAGTTCTTCTGTGTAATTTTGCCATCTCTTCTTAATCTCTTCTGCCTCTGTTAGGTCCCTGCCATTTTGGTCCTTTATCATGCCCATTTTTGCATTGAACGTTCCCTTCATCTCTCCAATTTTCTTGAAAAGATCTCTGGTCCTCCCTATTCTATTGTTTTCTTCTATTTCTTTGCACTGTTCATTTAAGAAGGCATTCTTATCTCTTCTAGCTATTCTCTGGAATTCTGCATTCAATTGGGCGTATCTTTCTTTTTCTCCCTTGCCTTTTGCTTCCCTCCTTTCCTCAGCTATTTGCAAAGCTTCCTCAGAGAGCCATTTTGCTTTCTTGCATTTCTTTTTCTTTGGGATGGTTTTGGTTGCTACCTCTTGTACAATGTTGCGAACCACTGTCCATAGTTCTTCAGGCACCCTGTCTATCAGATCTAATTCCTTAAATCTATTTGTCACCTCTACTGTATATTCAACGGGGATATGATTTAATTCATACCTGACTGGCCTGGTGCTTTTCCCTACTTTCTTCAGTTTAAGCCTAAACTTTGCAACAAGAAGCTCATGGTCTGAGCCACAGTCAGCTCCTGGTCTTGTTTTTACTGACTGTATAGAGCTTCTCCATCTTTGGCTGCAGAGCACATAGTCAATCTGATTTGTGTGTTGACCGTCTGGTGATGTCCATGTGTAGAGCCATCTCTTGGGTTGTTGGAAAAGAGTGTTTGCTATGACCATCGTATTCTCTTGACAAAATTCTATCAGCCTGTGCCCTGCTTCATTTTGTACTCCAAGGCCAAACTTGCCTGTTATTCCGGTTATCTTTTGGCTTCCTACTTTAGCATTCCAATCCCGCATGATGATAAGGACATCATTTTTTGGTGTTAGTTCTATAAGGTGCTGTAGGGCTTCATAGAACTGGTCAATTTCATCCTCTTCAGCACCGGTGGTTGGGGCATAGACTTGGACTACTGTGATATTGAATGGTTTCCCTTGGATTCGAACTGAGATCATTCTGTCATTTTGAGGATTGTATCCCAGTATTGCTTTTCCTACTCTTTTATTGACTATGAAGGCTACTCCATTTCTTCTGAGGGATTCTTGCCCACAGTAGTATACCTGATGGTCATCTGAATTAAATTCACCCATTCCTGTCCATTTTAGTTCGCTGATACCTAAGATGTCGATGTTCAGTCTTGTCATCTCTTGTTTGACCACGTCCAGCTTGCCTTGATTCATGGATCTTACATTCCAGGTTCCTATGGAGAAAAAATCTTTACAGCATCGGACTTTCCTTTCACCACCAGACATATCCACAGCTGAGCGTCCTTTCGGCTTTGGCCCAGTTGCTTCATTCTTTCTGGCGCTACTAGTACTAGCCCTCTGCTAGTATTATTACTGAATAACAAATTAGTTTTAAAGAGTTAAAAAAATGTTTATGGCTTGGGACAGACTATAAAAAGGAATTTGATTTTACTTCACATAGCTGGATGGGGAAATGTCTGAAAAGTTTTTGGAATCAACAGAAACATTCTGTAATGTATGAATACAATGAAGTTTTGATGAATGAGGCTATTGGGGAAGAGCTAAGAAAAGTCAAAATCAAGTGTGAAACTTTCCAATTTGATTCATTATCACATTTATTCTTTAAATGGACCCAGTGTAAACAATTTTAAACAAGACAAACTGTGCATATGAATTAGACAAAACAAGAATAATAATTAATGAAGTCAATCAAGGAAAGCTCTTGAAAACTGATTTATTAATTGGAAGAACAAGTAAATAAAATGTTAATACTTTAGATTTATAGAAGGAAAAGCTGATAAAAACCCACATGGATATGGTTAAAATCAGAAAAGATAAAGAAAGAAACTGATGGTTTTGTTTTAGTGACTGAAGAACACGTTTTGCCAACTAATTGCATGAAGGCAAAAATTCAATATGTAACAAACAAAAGCAAATGTCACCTCTGTGGCAAAAAAGGATGAAGCAACTATTTGGCCAGTGGCTGTAGCAAAATTTCACAAACTGATTACAAGCAGTGTCATGATCAAGTTATGAAACTTTACCAAAGGGTTAATTTCAAATGTAGTAAAAATTATTGGGGCTATCAAGTTGGGAAGGTTTTCAAAATTGAGGTAAAAACCTTTAAGGGACTTTAAAAACCAAATAGAGAGGCATCTTATTCACAAGATGTCTAATATAACACTTACTGAAAAAAAAGTCTGGTTCATTGAAGTTGCTATATTAGGTAATGCTAGGATTGAGGAAAAACAATGAGAAAAAAATTACAAAATACCAGAACTTGAAGACTGAAGTTGATCACTTAAGGAAAAAGAAAGGACTCACTCAACGTCTGGAAATACTAAATTTATCAGACCTGAATGCTCTATTTTTACAAAAGAAAACCCTGCTTGGAACAGCCTATATTCTTAGATGGTACCTTAATAATTCTAAGGTCCTTGGTCAAGACTTGAATTATTAAGTTTCCACCAGTTTTACACTGTGAACCTAACTATAGATTATCTGTGCATAATATACCTCACATCTGATGTATACAATAATAATAATAAGGAAGAGGAAATTTGCTTTATGGAAATCCAGAAATTGAAATCTAATTATCAACAAACACTGTAAATTTTTTTAGCATGGATATAGCAAAGAAATTTGGCCCAGAAAAATGTGCTACTGTAGCACAGAATAAGGATAAAATCACAAACAGCAATGACATTGAAATGCTGACTGACCAAACTATCAGGAGCCATAAGGATGAAGTCTACAAGTATCTATTCCCACAGAACTGGAGGCAAAGATTTACAGGTAGTCCCTTACTTACAATTATTCATTTAGCAACTGCTCAGAGTTACACTTTTGCTGAAAAAAGTGACTTATGACTAGTCCTCACACTTACAACCATTGCAGTGTACCTGTATCACATTACTTGCAACCAACATGGATTTAAGATGGTTGCAATCCCAGGGTCATGTGATAACATTTGCAATCTTCCCAGCCAGTTTCTGACAAGGAAGCCACGTTCGCTTATGACCATATGCTTCATCTACCAGACATCATCATTCATTTCACATCAATGTCAAAAATGGTTGTAAAATCAAGCACAACTCACTTAACAGCCATCTCACTTAGTAACAGACGTTACAGTCCCAATTATCATAATTCAAGCACTATCTGTATTTCAAGTCAAACAAATTGTTGAAAAAGAAACACATGCAAGCATTCAAACTAATGCAATCAAAGCCAAAATGGACAAATCATCAAATGATCCAAAGTGCAGACTAATGCAAAGAAGCTGTAGCTCATATACCTACAAACTGATTATAAACTATGACAACACAGTGGCCAAAATGATTCACTGGAAGATCTGTAAAAATTATCATGTACCAGTAATTAAAAACTACCAAAATCAAGAATTTAGGACAGCCATTATATGCTTTCTTCACAGTTACTCTGTCTGTGTGCGCGCACATTCACAGGCAAATCTCCTTTTGTTACATGGGCATTTGTATTCCTCATTTTAAGCAGAAAACACTTTTCTAATTACCTAGAAAATATCCTTCCCGGATGAGAATATAGGCACCATGGATAAAAATGCCAAACATTCTATCAACTTTAAGCACTAAAGCATTGGGCTACTTCAAACAAACATTTATGCTAAGCTATGGAAATACATGTTCCCTTTTTTTTGCTTAATTTCTATTTATTTCTTTAAACTGAATGAGTAAGTAAATTTTGTCAAGGCAAATTAGGGTCCCAGTGTTTGTGAAAACTGTAAGTTCATAAGAAATTAGCAGGGGTTTTCTCAGAGAATTCTGAAAATACAACTGGGAGCTGGAAGAGATCTTCACTTTTAGTGAAGGCTGTCCCTAATTGGTTGGAGACAGCCCTTTTAAAATCAGTATGCTATCTCCTTTTGTCCTCCTTTAAGAGTTAAATTTGATTTAGACTTGTCCAAGTGTTGAGGCATACCTACTCTGCAAAGGGATTGATGGGTAAGCATAGGTTCCAGATGGTTGCAGAAAGGCCTAACGCATATCCCAAATCTCATCTGTATATTGTGCAGATGTCCATCCAGCCTGCGGATAGGTTATCTGGCTTCCTGCTAGTGCTCTGTTCAGTGCCCCCAGGCCAGAAGGTTAACATATACAGAAATATAAATGGAACAGCTATGCAACCATCTCCAAACAAGGGACATGTATGTTCCCTAACATGCAGCAACACAGAAGTCTAACACAGCCTTTACAGTACAGCGCTCCATTTCAAGAGCAGGTGATTAGTGGAACACTAAAAATGAAGGACTAAAAGTCTGGCGGAATGAATGTATCAGGAGAGGGACAGAGAGAGAGAGAGAGAATGCCACCCATAAATAAAATAAGGGGATTTTCCCTCCACTTGACCCTGCAGAGAATTTGGTGATGCCTTCATTTGTTCGATTTCAACTTTGTCCCAGGGTGAAACTGAAATAATGGATTGTTTAGCACAATACTAATTAAATCAATTAAAATGTTATTAAAGTTATCCAAATCCCCTCATTATTACAGCTTTCATTCTAGCTTCAAGCACTGCACACACTAGTAGTGATTACCTTTAGCAATGTTTAATGATGGTAGCCATTATTACAGTACTTTTTGCTAGCTTTTTAAAAGATTCATGCTGCAAGAATGAGCTCAAGAAAGAAACATCTTTTCAGAACTGCTATGAACTAATCTTTAAACTTACCTTACCTTACAACATATCATATGAATAGCAGAAGCAAAGCACATGTGACAGTGGCACCTAAAATATCTTCCACCTTGAGGAGAAAAAGGAAGAAATAAAGAGCCTTTTAAATCACAGAATAAAGTAAAGGAGCTTTACTTGGAACAGCTTGCAATCATGCTATGATACTTTTAATGCCAGATCTAACAACATCTGCCTATCCCAGGTCGTTCAGAAGGATTCCATATGTCAAATGCCGAATTCAGTCTACACATCATGCTGACGGTGCAACCAATCATAATAAACATGATGTAATGATATAGCAGCAATAGCAAGTCCTAGAAATAAAATGGCAAAAAGGAAACTGAAGTCAGGTTTGATTTGTGAAATGTTTGTTTTCCTTTTTTATGGTATAGTAGCTGTGTAGTCATATCATATGAATTCTATAATATCCAGAAACACTTTTATAAAAAGCAGGAGTATCCAATTAAATCTTCCCAACCCAGTTTATTCTAAACTAGTTTAATTCCCTAAATTTTCTCTGCCCATATCAATGCCCATTATTTAAGAGCCTTGGTGGAGCAGTGGGCTAATGCCTCCTTAAGGAACACCAGCTGCCTGCAATTAGTGCAGGTTCGTATCCCACCAGGCTCAAGGTTGACTCAGCCTTCCATCCTTCCGAGGTAGGTAAAATGAGGACCCAGATTGTTGGGGGCAATTAAGCTGACTTTGTAATAATGCCGCTTGGGGTGTGTGTGAAAGCCCTAACAAACAGGCATATACATAGAATGAAGGCTACTGCTAAGCTTGTAAGCCGCCCTGAGTCTTCGGAGAAGGGCGGGATATAAATGGAATTAAAATAAAAATAAAAATTGGAATGCTAGTTGTTGTAGTCCTCATACATCTACTAGGAATTGAAGTGCCCACCACGCTTTTCACCAATTTGTGGAAAACTAAAAACAAATGTATCAAAGTGCATATATTTCTATGGCTTCTACGCTATAAATAAGCTGCAGACAAACTGATCATTTATTTATTTATTTATTTTATTACATTTATATACCGCCCTTTCCCTGAGGATCATCCATAAAATCAATTTTCAATCAACTCCAAAAAACTAAGTACTATATAAATGTGTTCATTAACTCTGCATTCTGTATTTCTAACTTATACTGTACATTCTAACTTATATTGTACAAATATGGTATACTGACCATATCTGATAGTAGTTGCTAATCTGTATTCCTTCTTTTCTTTATCTTAATATCTTTTGAAATCACTGAATAATGCCGGTCTTATCTTTCCTACTGCTAGTGAATTTCTTAAATTAGCTACAAGTAAGATATAGAGTATGCCTATTTTTTTAAAAAAAGCCAAAATTTTATTTCCTGTACTTGTTTGTCCAAATGCAAAACAGAGTGTAGAATTGTTCCAACCCCAAGTTATGGCATTGGTTTAAGGGAGCAAAAGGACTTCCTGCAGTAATCAGAATAAGGCTGGAAGGGACCTTGGAGGTCTTCTAGTCCAACCCCCTGCTCAAGCAGGAAACCCTATACCATTTCAGATAGATGGCTGTCCAGTCTTTTCTTAAAAACCTCCAGTGATGAAGCACCTACAATTTCTGAAGGCAAGCTATTCCACTGGTTAATTGTCCTCACTGTTAGGAAGCTTCTCCTTAATTCAAGGTTGCTTCTCTCTTTGGTCAGTTTCCATCTATTGTTTCTTGTCTTGCCTTCTGTTGCTTTGAAAAATAAGTTGACCACGTCTTCTTTGTGGCAGCCCCTCAAATACTGGAATACTGTTACCATGTCACCTTTAGTCCTTCTTTTCTCTAGGCTGGCCACACCCAATTCCCGCAACCGTTCCTCATATATTTTTCTCTCCAGGCCCTTAATCATCTTAGTTGCTCTTTGCACTTTTTCCAAAGTCTCAACAATTTTTTTACAATGTGGTGACCAAAACTGGATGCAGTACTCCAGGTGTGGTCTTACTGAGGCTTTATAAGGTAAAGGTAAAGGTTCCCCCGCACATACGTGCTAGTCGAACCACCACCCCCAAAATCCACGAGTGTCCCGGACCATAGTTTCTGGCCCAAACCAAGTCACCCGGGTGTAATTCTCTTGGGGTTTTGGGTTGTGCGGCCTCAGATGCCACTCTGTTGGGGTGAAGCCTGTCCAGTTTGGTGATGAGGTGCCTGCCCCAACGGAGCTCCGCAGGACTCTTCCCCGTGGATGTGCAAGGTGTGGTGTGTTGTGATAATAGGAATTCCGCCAACCTGTGGTGCCAATCACCTACGATAATGCGCCTGAGTGTGTCCTTTGTTGTTCTCACCATCCTTTCTGCTTGTCCATTGGACGATGGGTGGAAGGGCGAGGATGTGGCGTGTCTAGTCAAGTTTGCTCTCATGAAGGCCTGAAATTCAGCAGTGGTAAATTGAGCCCCATTATCAGATACCACAACATCACGCAGACCATGTGTGGCAAAAAGTCTCCTGAGCACTTGGATTGTTCTGGCCGTGGTCATATTTGGGACTGGCACTACCTCCAGCCATTTTGAGTGGCTGTCTACCACTATTAGGAAAAGCTGTCCTTGGAATGGCCCAGCGTAGTCTATATGGACCCTGGACCAGGGTGTATGTGTTGCCTCCCATTTTTGAACAGGCGCTTGGGGCATCTCAGGTCTGGACCTTTGACAAGTGTAACATCCCTGAACCTGTGCTTCCACTGCCTTGTCTAGCCCTGGCCACCACAGGTAGCTCGTAGCTAGCGCCTTCATGTGGACTATGCCTGGGTGCCCTTCATGTAGGGACTGTAGAACCCTATCTCTTAAAGTTGATGGTATGATGACCCTGCTACCCCACAACAGGCATCTCTTATGGGCGGACAACTCATGTCTCCTTATGAAGTATGCTTGGAATTCTAGGCCTGGGCTTTTATCCTGCCACCCTGTGAATACTCAAGACTGAACTGTGCTCAGGATCTTGTCTGAGGCTGTCTCAGCTGCTATGTCCCCTGCATGGAGGGGGCATTCAGGTAGCTCCTGGATTGCTAGTATCTGGGCAGCCGGCTTGCAGTTCAGCCTTGTTTTTGGGAGTTGGGGCCATTTTGATTGCCTTCACTTTGGATTCTGTGGGGTGAATCCCACTGGCATCTATCCTGAACCCCAAAAATTCCGTGGATGCAACCCCTATGCTGCATTTGTCTCTTTTTAGCTTGAGACCTGCAGAACAAAGTCTATTTGGTGATGAGGTTTGCGCATGCCCAAGATGGAGGACGCGCTCGGCTGAGCTCCGCGAGCTCCAGCTGATAGGCGTCCCCTGGGAGCCCCTCACAAGCCTTTACGGCTTGCTGAGATGGGATTGGGGTTTGCCGAGGGGCAATGTGGCAACGCGGAGGCGGATGAAGGCGGACGAAGCCAGCAGCGGTCTTTTTGGATTTGTGCTGTTTGAGCGACCGGCTGCTGGCTGCTGGCCCTGCTACCTACCAGCTGCTTCCTCCCGCCGTTTCTCACTCTCTCCGGAGCGTTCGGGCTGCTCATAGCTGGCGTGGCGCTCCCTGCTGCTTTCAGGCCGTCCGGGCCACTTTGGTTGTTCTCGGGCCGGCTCGGGCTGATGAGGAGGACGCCCGTCGGTGAGGAGTGTGCCTGTGAGGCCCGTTGGGCTGTCCGGTCGGCGGTGGTGATGATGGCGGCGGCGGCGTGGGCGTCGGCCTTGGCGCGGGTAGCAGCCTGCGCGACGATTTTTTGGGCCGCGCTCGGCGGTGATGGCGATGGCGGCGGCAGCCTGGGTTTGGCAGCGACGGTGACGACGATATGCTCCGGACGCTCGGGAATTCACCAGCTGGCTTTAGGGCCATTTTTGTCTGTACCGGCGTTCCTGAGACTGTTGCCCCATCTGCGGGGGCCGGCTGCTGACTCTGGTGCCTTTGGGCTTTTGATCTTTTCGCCGGCGGCGGGACTTCCATGTGGCCCCAAGCCGCCTTGGCCCGTTTTGGTGGTGGTGTCGCCCTCGGGCCGTTTTGGCGGTGGAGAGGGCGACTATTATTACTTACCTTGGCGACGATGGTTGACCTATACCCTTGCTTCAGGCTGCCTCTTATGGCGACGGCGTCTTCGGACCGCTTGGGTGGCGAAGAGGACGACCGGGAGTTATCTTACCGGAGCAAGGACGACATGGGGCTCCTGCATCGTGTATCATCTTTGGACTGCTCTTGCAGTGACGCCGGTGATTCAGACTATTTTTATTCTGGCCTGCCTACCCTCCTTGCCTTGGACACACTTTTTACCATCTGCCTGCCTATCCTCTCCCCTCTCCCTTTGGACTTTCGACATACCTGGGTATCGGCCACGGTGGGAGAGTGGCTGGACCTTTCCATTTGCAACCTCATAGAGGTGGGAGCTCTATGGGGTTTGCCTACCCAGAGGATACCTGGTCCACCCCCAGGAATGGAGTCTCTACCCGTTGTGAGAGAACGGGCTGCGGCCTGTCTTGGGGGCCACCCAACTGAGTGGCAGTGAAGTTGGGTGGGGATCCAGACTTCGGTCATGTTCAATCCTCCCATGGACAACTCAGGGATGCCTATCCTGGACTGTTTGGACTTTTTTATACTTATGCGGCAATATACGAGCACGCGTTTGTACGCCCTCAGGGGTGCCCCCCTCTCCTGGGTGCGACCTGCCTCCTTAAACGTTGATAACCTTGATGACGGGCCCGAGTTTTTGGTCTCTGAGAGATGGCTGGGCAGGGGCAGGGGCTGTTCATGTAAATCTAGAAAGCCTCTGATTATTTTTTTATCCAAATTTTTTATAGGGCTAGGGAGCGGGGTGGGAGATACCGGTTGTTTGGCTATGGGGGGTGGCCGATCTACCATGGTTCAGACCAGCCTTGGGTCTGATAGCACGGGGGGAGAACGGGGTGGCGTTGTCGCCGGGGCTCATGAGCGGGTCGTGGGATTATCAATTCCCACGACGGGGAATGGCAGCAGGCGGATAGACAGGGGGCCGTATCGCTACCGGGAGGGCCGTCCCCGCTATTTGCAAGCGGTGAGGCGCTCCGACCCTCTGCTTCTTCCCCGAGATCCCGGGAGCGAGGATGTGCAGCCTCCTGAGCTCCGGCTGGTGTACCTGAATGCCAGGTCCGTGGTTAATAAAGCTCCCCTCGTTAGGGATTTAGTTGAGGGTGAGCATGCGGACCTGGCTTGCATCACGGAGACTTGGTTGGGCCCAGAGGGTGGGGTTCCTTTGGTTGACCTCTGCCCACCAGGCTTCCGGGTGCTACACCGGCCACGAGCTCATGGTAGGGGTGGGGGAGTGGCGGTTACTATTAGGGAGACCTTATGTCCGCGGGAGGCCACCGTTTCTCAGATAGTCGGGTGTGAGTCTCTCTTTATGAGATTTGGTCCTGGGGCGCAGTTGGGCTTGCTGCTGGTGTACATTTCGCCTAGTCACACAGCGGCAGCCCTGCCCGAGCTGCTCGATATCCTCTCGGGCTTGGTGGTTGAGTTTCCCAAACTTATAGTTTTGGGAGACTTCAATCTACCATCCCTGGGAGGTTCATCGGAGCTAGCTCGGGAGTTCATGGCTTCCATGGCGGCCATGGACCTGACGCAAGTAATTTCAGAGCCAACTCATGAGGGAGGCCACACCCTTGACTTGGTTTTTTTATCTAGACGGTGGTTGGATGATCTAGGTGGGGGCTCTCCATTTATTATGCCCCTGTCATGGACCGATCATCATCTCCTGCGGCTGGTCTTCCGTTTTGCCACCCCCCGCCATGGGGGCACGGAGCCAATTAGATGGTACCGCCCCAGACGCTTAATGGATCCTGATAGATTCCAAGCGGCGCTGGGGTCCCCACCTGCCTCCACTGCTCACAGCTCGGCGGATGCCTTAGTGGAAGCCTGGGAAAGGGCAGCCACTGAGGCACTTGACCGGGTTGTACCCTTGCGGCCCCTGACCCGGCGCAGATCCCAGCGAGCTCCATGGTTTTCCGCGGAGCTCCGGGAGATGAAGCGTCGGAAACGGGGCCTAGAGAGCTGCTGGAGGTCTAGCCGATCCGAACCCGACCGGTTGCGGTTAAGAACCTACATTAGGTCTTATCTCGCAGCGATGAGGGTGGCGAGGTGCAATTACTTCTCCACCCTCATCGCGTCCGCAGATAATCGCCCGGCCGCCTTGTTTAGGGTGACTCGCTCACTTCTTAATCAGGAGGTGAGGGAGGATCCCTTGCAGGGTCGTGCCGAGGAATTTAGCCAACATCTGTCGGATAAAATCGCTCGGATTCGGACCGGTTTGGACTCCAGCTGGGCAGAGTCAGGCGATCAGGACACGGGCGGTCTTGTCAATGTTACCTGGGAAGAGTTTGATTCTGTGACCCCTGATGAAGTGGACAGGATTATGGGGAGGCTGAGCTCCTCCACATGTTTGTTGGACCCGTGCCCTTCCTGGCTGGTTTATGCAGCTAGGGAGAGGACACGAGGCTGGCTCCAGGCGGTTATATCTGCTTCTTTGAGTGAGGGTTATTTCCCCACCGTCTTGAAGGAGGCGGTGGTGAGACCTCTCCTCAAGAAGCCTGCCTTGGACCCAGCTGTTTTAAACAACTTTCGTCCAGTCTCCAACCTTCGCTTTCTTGCGAAGGTTGTCGAGAGTGTGGTGGCGCATCAGCTCCCTCTGGTCCTGGATGAAGCGGATTATCTGGACCCCTACCAATCGGGTTTCAGGCCCGGGTACAGCACGGAGACGGCATTGGTCGCTCTGGTGAATGATCTCTGGAGGGCTCGGGATAGGGGATATTCCTCTGTCCTAGTCCTATTAGACCTCTCGGCGGCTTTCGATACCATCGACCATGGTATCCTGCTGCGGCGTCTCAGGGGATTGGGAGTGGGAGGCACAGTTCTTCAGTGGTTCTCCTCCTATCTCCTGGGACGCTCGCAGTCGGTGTTGGCAGGGGGGCAGAGATCGGCCCCTAGGTCTCTCGTTTGTGGAGTTCCTCAGGGGTCGGTTCTCTCGCCTCTCCTGTTCAACATCTACATGAAACCGCTGGGTGAGATCATTCGTGGTTTTGGAGTTGGGTATCATCAATATGCTGATGATACCCAACTTTTCTTTTCGACCCCAAACCACCCCAGTGATGCCCTCGCTGTGATGTCCCGTTGCCTGGAGGCGGTTCGGGTCTGGATGGGGAGGAACAGACTTCAACTCAACCCTGACAAGACTGAGTGGCTGTACATTCCGGCATCCCGGGACATTCAAAATGTTCCATCTCTTTCTATGGGGGGTGAGCTCTTACCCCCCGTGGATAGGGCTCGCAACTTGGGAGTCCTCCTAGATTCACGGCTTACCTTGGAAGATCATATAGTGGCCGTGACTAGGGGGGCTTTCGCCCAGGTTCGCCTGGTGCGCCAGTTGCGGCCCTATCTGAACCGGGATGCCCTGTGTACGGTCACTCATGCGCTCGTGACCTCTCGCCTTGACTACTGTAATGCTCTCTACATGGGGCTTCCCTTGAAGACCACTCGGAGGCTCCAGCTGGTACAGAATGCGGCCGCGAGAGTTGTCTTGGGAGTTTCCCGGTACTCCCATGTTACACCTTTGCTCCGCGAGCTGCATTGGTTACCAGTTGTCTTTCGGGTGAGGTTCAAGGTTTTGGTTACGATCTTTAAGTCCCTACATGGCATGGGTCCGGGATATCTCAGGGACCACCTGCTGCCGGCATCAACTCCCCTCCGCCCTGTGCGTTCCCACAGAGAGGGCCTCCTCAGGGTGCCGCCAGTCAAGGAATGCCGACTGGTGGCCCCCAGGGGGAGGGCCTTCTCTGTGGGCGCTCCGGCATTATGGAATCAACTGCCGGTAGAGCTCCGGACGGCATCAGACCTCCGAACTTTCCGTCGTGGCCTGAAGACCCACCTATTTGAAATGGCTGGTCTGGCCTGACGGGGGATTATGGGTTTTAATTTGTTGTTTTAGATTTGTATTACTGTTTTAACCGGGCATGGGTTTAATCTTTTTTAATTTTTGTATTGTCTTTTTTATATATGCCCTGTGAACCGCCCTGAGTCCCTACCAAGGAGAAGGGCGGTATACAAATTAAATAAAACTTAAACTTAAACTTATTTAAGACTGCCCTAAGTCTGTCTGCCAGCACTTGTTCAGTGTCCCCTGCAATGACGACATCATCGAAATAAGGGCAAACACCTTGGATTCCTTTAAGTGTTCGCTCCATTACCTCCCAGGAGCCACACTTATGCCGAACTGCAGGCGGTTGACTCTGAAGGCTCCCCTGTGCGTTACAATTGTTTGAGCTTCAGCAGTTTCCATGGTAACTGGCAGCTGCTGATACGCCTGCGCAAGATCTAGTTTAGCAAAGATGGCGCCTCCTTGGAGGGAAGCGAGAACGTGGCTGACCGTGGGGACTGGGTAAGCGTGCTGGTTAAGGGCACCGAGACAATGAGTACAACATAACAGCTCTTTATTTGGTGGAAGGGACTGTACTGGGGAATAGGGGCTATTTAGACTTATGCCTAAAACCATGAAACTAGCTATCAGAGCTCAGTGGACTAGATGGATACCAAACACAATAAGCAGTATAGTTTTATGCCAAGGTTTTTTTTAGCAAGCCACAGAAAAATGTAAGAATGTGAGAAAGAATGTTCACTGCTGTTAGTCAAACCAGAAAAGCATATGATAAAGTGAACAGGCTTCGCACATCTATGTGAAGATGAAATTAAATGCTGAGTACATCAGAATGCAGACTGTGAAGAATGTGTGATTACAGCATGGTTGGAAATGTGAATGTTGTATGTATACTTTATATACATGATGACATATTGTTGCCTGAGAATCAAAATAATATGCAGAGAATATTAGGCTGAATAAAATGCAACAAGGAGTAAGGATCCAAAAATTTTTATCAGAGATCAAGGCAATTGTTTTTGATACAGAAAGTGGACTGAACTATTTCAACATAGCTACAGCAATAGCAATAGCAATTATATACTGCTTCATAGTGCTTTACAACAGGGCTTTTCAACCTTTTCACCCATTATACCAATTTTAGGATATGACAATATCTGATTACCACCAGGTGTCAAAAACCTGACCAAAAAAAGAGGAAAAAATGATAAAATACAGGTAGTCCTTGACTTACAACAATTCGCTTAGTGACTGCTTGAAGTTACAACAGCACTGAAAAAAGTGACTTATGACCATTTTTCACACTTATGACTTTTGCAGCACCCCCAGGGTCATGTGATTTACATTCGGATGCTTGGCAATTGATTCATATTTATGATGTTCAGTGTCACAGGGTCATGTGATCAATGGCCGGGGGGGGGGGCATGGCAAGCTCATCACTCAGGTTGCAGGGTGCCTGTGGGGGGAGGAATCCATGAGTCTCTGGTGGAAGGGGTTGAGACTAGGGTGGGTGCCTTCCCTCCCTCTCCCATTGTCCCTTTCTTTCTTTCTTTCTTCCTTCCCTCCCTCTTTGTCCCTTACTTCTTCCCTCCCTCCCTTCCATTGTCCCTCCCTCTCATTGTTCTTCCCTCCCTCCCTTCCTTCCTCTGTCCCTCCCTCCCTCCCTTCCCTTTGTCCCTTCCTTCCTTCTCTCCCTCCCTCCATTGTCCTGCGCTATGCCGCCCAGACCCCAGCCTAGTTTTGGCAGGCAGCAGCACATTCTCATCACACGGAGTGGCCAGGCAAAGTGAACTGTTGACATTGCAGCCCTGCCTGTATGCATGCAGAGGCAGAGGCGCTGATCCTGGGCCTTCACTTAGCAAGCAGCATGTTTTCCACAAGCGAGCTGGGCAGGAGTCCAGGATCAGCGCTGGGCTACAGGTGATACAGCCACCCAGAAGCGCAGATGTGCACGTGTACTCATCCCTTGTGCCACCATTGCTGCGAGTGTTACGCGGGCAACAGCAGCACTAGTATCACATGGGTGGCAGTATTGCTGCAAACCTTGTGCAGGCAGTGTCAGTACTGCAAATGGCAGGCCGGCCATGGAGCAATCCTCGCATGGGGCAGCATGAGCCTAATGCTGGGGCAGCATCACTGCGGGCTGCGATGTGATCTTTGTATGGGGGCAGCAGCATGATCCTTGCACCTGGGCAACATTGCTGTGGGCTGTGGCATGATCCTAGCGCTAGTGGTAGCATTGCCGTGAGCCTGGTGGTGGCAGGACAAGCCTCACACAGACACCGCCATCGCTGAGAGCCTTGTACACATGCTTGCAGCTCCATTTTGCCCCCTTTTAAGAAATTCTCTTGCCATGTTTGTTCAGTGAATTCCTGCAGTTGTTAAGTTAGTCCCAGAGTTGCTTAACTGAATCCGGCTCGACTTTGCTTCTCAGAAGGTCGCAAAAGGGGGTTTCCGATTCCTGTTTTCAGTGTAGCACTTGGAGAATTCAATCCTCCAGCTGAAATTTCTTTTTGTTGGGGACCCTAAGGGGCCAGAATCCACCCTGAAGTGGTGAACTGAAGGAAGGAAATCCCAGGGACTTAGGAGAGAGAGCAGTTCCGTTGAGATGTTTTTGATCACCCCCCCCCTATAGACCAGATTTGGTGCCTTATTAAGGAATTTAAAAACTTGTGCCTTAATTTAAATGGCAATTATGTTGAAAAGTAATGTAATGTAGTTTTCCAATGTGTATAATAAAAGTTCTGTATCTGCGTCTGTCACTGATAACCAAACAAAGGTTTATTTCCGAATTGCCCTCATATTTGGTCCAAAAAGGCTGCAAGGGTCAAAGAATGAATAAAACTTGAACATAATCTATTTTTCATCTATGCCAAATTATTCTGCAACTTATTATTTTAATTTTCTTTTGGCTTAAATATTAATATACTTGGATAGGTTTTGTAACAAGAAAAAATATTGGTCAAAGTAGGTTTAATTTATGACCTGCATGTGTACAGTAATCAATTGACTGATTCTACAAATCAATATCTCTCTCTCTCCTGCAATTCAAATACACTTTTTTGTTGTTACCTTTGTGACACATGAAACTAACAGCAAGTTCAGTAATTTGAAAATGGACCTCTACAGCTCAAAACTTCAGGTTTGATTTATTCATTATGGCTTATGTTTTAATTTTTGCTTTTTATAACAATTTAGCAAATTCCTTTTGCTTCTGCATTGTTCTCCTATCACACCAAAGCACCAAGAATACAAGTTAAAACAAAATTGTTCCAATTCAATATTGTGATCACTTGAGGAAAAGTGATCAAAGTCATCTTATTTAGTATGAGAACATGGATGAGAACATTAGAACCAAGGTAAAAGTAAGAGCAAATTGGGAAATGCTAAAAATTAAGCCTGTTTACTCTGGTGGAATTGATGCCTTCTGTCTGCCATAAGCTACACAGAATAGTACCATCGTATGTATCTGTTATGCTTGTATTACTGCCTAATCTTGCGACACATGGTAGTTTATGCTAGCCATTAAAAGCAATTAAAACACCAAACCATTAAAAGCAATTAAACCCCCAAACAGTAACATAATAAAATAATTAAAACAAGTAAACATTTTCAAATACTCAACTATCAAGCAACATTAGCTATCAAATGCTATGCAGAATAGCCCTCTCTTGGCAACTTTATAGAGAAATATCAAGACTAGTACCAAACAGACCTCTAGGGAAAAACAAGTCCACAAAGTGAGGGCAAACCAGAGATAGTCTCCAAATACCCACAATGACAATCTGTCATTCAAATTAATAGAAGAGTATTGCTTATAAGAAGGATACTTTTTAAGACATTAAAGCAATTAATCCTAGGAAGCTAATTTAAATTATCTTTAAGCAAAAGATTTTAACTCACCAAAGTGTATGTTCTGAAGAAAAGAAAAAGACTACTTGTAATCCTAAAATAATTTGTCAAAATGGGATATTAGACTATATAGAATGACCAAGGTGGTTATCTTTATCTTTATCTTTATCTTTATTAGACTTATATACCGACCTTCTCCTGTAGGACTCAGGACGGTTCACAAGGTTTTTTTAAAATAATACAACAATTACAAAAATTAAGAACAGTTAAAATAATTACATTTAGACCTTGAATAAATATAAAACCCCAATTAAAATCCAATTTAAAACCCCAATACTCTCAGTCCAGGCCAGAAAGCTCAAAGAGCCAAGTCTTCAGGTCCCGGCGGAATGAGCGAAGGTCAGGGGCAGTCCTAAGCTCTACGAGCAGCTGGTTCCAAAGGGCAGGCACACCCACAGAGAAGGTCCTCCCCCTGGGTATTATCCGCCGGTTAAATTTTCTTCACTGATATAGAGCCTTGACTTACAACTGGTTGCTTAGTAATCATTTGAAGTTATAACAGAGCCCTGCCCCAAGGTCTATGATCTAGTTTCAAAATTATAGCCGCTGCAGCACCCCTGAAGTCATTCATCCCTATAGCCAATCACAAGGACATTGCAGTGCTCACCCACCCATCTAGACCCAATTTTTTCCTACATCCACTCATCCATCCAAATGAGATCAGGCTGATCAGGCGTAACATGCGCAAATCAGGTGGAACTTGTAAGCCTCCCGCTTCTTTCCTACCCAGCAAGTAGAGATCAGGCCATCTGCAGCTTGTAAGTCTCCAGCTGCCTTCCCACCCCAGGACTCAGCCTACTCCAGGGCTGGGCAACTCCCAAGTTACTTTTATATTTGATAGATAGATAGATAGATAGATAGATAGATAGATAGATAGATGATAGATAGATAGATAGATAGATAGATAGATAGATAGATAGATAGATAAGGTTGACTCAGCCTTCCATCCTTCCGAGGTAGGTAAAATGAGGACCCAGATTGTTGGGGGCAATTAAGCTGACTTTGTAATAATGCCACTTGGGGTGTGTGTGAAAGCCCTAATAAGCAGGCATATACATAGAATGAAGGCTACTGCTAAGCTTGTAAGCCTCCCTGAGTCTTCAGAGAAGGGCGGGATATAAATGGAATTAAAATAAATAAATAAATATTTTTTGCAATGAGAGAGGCTTTCTTACAGAATTAGCCCGTTGGCAAAATGTATTATTCTCACAAACCTGTAGGGGGCTCTTTTTTAAGGAAGTTCCATAAACTCCATAAACAAATAGAACCTCCTTAAAAAATGGAGCTCTTCACAGCAGGGGTCCCCAACCCCCAGGCCCACTACTGGGCCTTGGCACATCTGTAAACCGGGCTGTGGAAGAAGTGAGCATGCACATGCCTAGCTCCATTTGTGCATGTGTGAATGCCCCTTGCACAAATGGAGCTGCTCGTGCGTAACCATTCCCTTTCCCTCCCCCCCCCCCCAGTCCACAAAGATGGAAAGGTTGGTGATCATTGCTTTACAATATCGCAGAATAACATGAATTTGCCATAGTGGAAACTCCAGCCAGCATGATCTCTTCTTGCTCATTGGAAGTTGCAAATTCCAGCTGGCCTGATCTTCCCTTGCTCAGTGGAAGCTTGCAAGCTGATTTCCCTTTGCCATTTAAAGCTTGCAAACTCCAGCCGGCCTGCTCTCCCCTAGGTCTCTGGATGGAAAGTAAGCTGAAGAACTGCAAGATCCTGAGGGGCAAGCAGAAGAGAATGAGGTGTCTCAGTGGGTGGGAACGGCCACCCACTTTCCTAGACAATCTATGCTCTACTTAACAACCTTTGGGTTTGTTTAACAGCCACATCAGAGAGAGCAAAGGGTGGGAGTCCTTAAGCAAGGCCATCTCACTTAATGAGCAAACTCCATTATAGTCATAACTCAAGGACTACTTATACAGGATAGTCACTGGTCTGATTAGATTGGAAATTGATAGGATTGTGCCCACTTTTACACTTGATACATTTCAGGGTTCTAGACAACTCATGTGGTCCAAAGTCACCCAAGGGATATCTAGGCTAAGGTGGATCAGAATCGCTGTCTCCCCAATGCCAGTCCAAAACATCCAATATTAATCACTATATTATACTAGACTTCCCTACAAGCATTTGAACAAAGGAAATCTTGAGTATCATTGCAGGATGATTCTTCTTTCCAAGCCCTATTATATCACATCTGCTTTTTTCCCAACTGCAACTATTATTCTGCAAGATTATTCTCTCAGTTTGGGAGGAATACCATACAGTAGTTAAGGAGACTTTGGTTTTTCTGGAGCAAAATTCTGTTTCAGGACAACTAAGTGGTATTAATTTTGTATTATAAGTTACAGTAGCTGAGATTTATGGGAACTGGGAATTTCTGCCTTCTGGAGAGTACCAAGTATTCTATGTCTGGAGAAACACTGCCCAAGAAAGTTCTTGTTATAAACTTATAAAAAAAATCAAGAGCAACAACATGTACAGTACTTAATTCCATGTGTATTAGGTGAGAGAAAATGTTTGACTTGCAATTATGAGCTTTCTTTTGTTATCTATAAAAATACGTTATCTCCTTTTCTTGATTTCATCAGACAATTCAGTGTTTAGAAACATATTTTTAGTACTGCTGGACCTCACAGAATTTAGCTCAGTTACGTAGCAGTCTCCAATAGGTAGATGATTATGTTAAAGACAAACTCTGGTGAAAAAGGCCCATTTTGTTTGGAATGTAAACAAATGAAAGGCCAGGTTGTGAAATGTTGCTGCTTCAGAGGAGAACAATTTTGTATTCTAGTTCAATTTTGTTCCATAAAAAGTTCAAGCTAATTTGAAAGATTTTTGCCTGAGTCCCCAAAAGGGGCCCTGTAACAGTCAAACAAATTTGTTCATAGTGACGGTTCTTTAACCCACAGAAATGGGTTTACTATACAATTTTGCTATGCCTTTATGCAAGTGATGATAAACAGAATTATAACAGATAATAAAAGCAAATGGGGTTGTATTGTTCTACACTTTATATTGTCAGATTTCTGAGCATAGTTTAGTGTTTTCTATTCATGACTTTAGTTTATTAAATTACTCCCTGTCTTAGATGTGCCATTGTCTGCAAATAAGAATAAAATACCAAGGCATTAATGTTAAATTATTATTGCTAATGATGTAAATAAGAAAATAATTACTACATCGTATCATCTGTTATAAGTTCATCACCATAATCCTTGTAAAGCTTTTATTTTCTTCTTACAATTATTTCCCCTTTTTTGGGCTATTTTATTGCTTCATCAGTACTTTACAGCAGTTACACATCCCATTTAATCCTGCTTAAAGCTCCACTTAAAACTTCCCTTCTGATAAACTGCCTAGCCATATTTTTCATTTATGTCCTAAGGCTTCCACAGTAACACACAGAGAAGGAAGAGGCATTTATTATACAAGCTTTTTTTAAAGAAAAAAAGAAATTAGTGGAGTTTAAAAATCTACCAACTGCATTTTTCACTTAAGAGTTTTACTATAAAGGCAATCAATCTCAATTGCTTGCTATAAGAGCACATAACTTTAAATTCCGGTCCAGCCCGTCCTGCAACCATAGCATCAGTTTTATCCAGATATCTATTTACTATGATGGCTGCTCTCTTTGCCCTGCTGGAGAAACGTTTAACTTTCCTGCAAAGCTGCTAAAAGTCACCCCATGTCCAATCAACCCCGCCTTCAGAGGATACTAGCGACAGTTCAAAATGACGACTGCCGTTTTGAGCCTCAGGTCCAATTTCCCCAGCTTCACTCCATCATCTCGATGACTGCTAGCTCTTCATGCCACATAAGCATCTATGCCGCTTGCAGATATACATCTGGGTATACCCAGAAGAGACAGAGTAGAAGAGGAAAAGCAACCAACTTCGGGTGTCACCCCGAGCTTCGGGCTCTTAAGTCGATACCAAACTTTAAACAGCCTTACACCTGAATTGCGTGAAGGGCAGGATATAGTTAGGACAGGGCACTCCAGCAGCAACTTTGTTTGCATCAGGTCTGTGCTCTCGAAACAGACAACCGAAACGGGAACCGCTAAGAAACGCTGAGCAACCCACGCGACTCAAAAGCCGGATGTTCATCTGCCGCCCGTTATAAACTTTATTCTTGTTCTGCTGCTGCAGAAAGGAGACCTATCAATATCGGAATAATCCTACTCAATCTCCGACCTTCAGTTTAAAGCACCACCACCACCCCGATTTGTTTGCTTGCGCTTCCTTGCTGCTCTTTACAAAATGAATGCCAGCTTTTTGGAACTCAAAACGGCCAGCCAGCATGTTACTCGTCCAGCGGAGTGGGAACAGGACCATTTTTATTCCCTGTCGATCTACACCCTCCCCTTACAGGACACAGTGGAGTTTCTAGACAAAGTAAGTGAGGGAGGAGACGAATAAACCTCATTTCACTCTGAAAAATAAAGTGCTCAGGGGGTGGAATTTCATGCCAAGAGAAGCAGCAGGAGCCACAACGAAAGCTGAATAGCATCCTTCTATCGGTCTCACTTTTTCTTTGTTTTCTTATTTATTTCCTATACAATTAATTAACTATGCGGTGGGATGAAGAAATACAAAAAATAATGCAACTAGAAGTTATACCCCAAGCCCCAGCAAGGCTTTTACAGTACCTTGGCGGATGCGCGCTCGCCGTCGCCTCCTGCCAAGGGCACTCGCTGCCTCTTCCTAGATTAAGAAACAGCAACAAGGCCGCTGCCGCCGCCTCAGCTCTCGCCAGTCCACGTGCCGTCGTGCCACGCCTACTGACGCGGTCTTTAAGCTTTTTGATTTACTTCATCGTTGGCAGTGCGTCTCTTTATGGCTTCTACTTAAAGCCCTGCTTAATCGAAGCTATTCTAAACGACGAGGACAGCCAGGACGCCGAGCGGTTTCCCGCCCTCCCCCCAATTTGCTTTCCCAAAGAAGGCAGGTTTTAACTCCTGAGGAAAGGTATGCGTGAAATCCTGTACTTCTTTCTTCTCCTACTTCGTCTGCAGCAGCTTCGTTTGAAGGCTCTGTAAGATTATTCGCGAGTGAAGGGCAATGAGAAAAGGCACAACTCACTTCTTCTTTTCTCCCCGCACACGTCTCTAAATAGTGCTTTGTGTAACAATAACGTAAACTGTAGGGTGCTGCCCCAATATGAGGACTAAAGCAGGGTTCCCAAGGAGATCCCAGCCTGCTTGGAATGCTTCCTAATCTTTGGGACTCATTTGAAAGTCTGAATGCATTATGCTAGCTCCAAACTGTAAAAGTCAATATGCTAAACTAGTTAACAAGTTGCAATAGCTGCATGGCTTTTCACCCCCTGCAAAACCAAATCAACCAAATTTATGTGAGTTCGGTACACACAGCACACTAAGACATAATGGTTCGTTTGGTTTTAGTTTAGCAGATAAGTACCATATGCAAGCATAGACTTAGCAGGATAAGGACAAACTTGATTTTGTGAGAGTCTGTGAAACCTGCTTGTTTGTTTTTGAGTCCAAAGAGTTTTCAGATTGCAGTGTTACAGTAACTGAAGTCAGACCTAGAATTTTAGGCAATCAAACCAGATACAGTAGTTCATACATTAGACAAATTATGATATGACTATTAGACTTTGGTTTGTTTGCTTTACAGGCTATTATAGTTCCAGGGAGTACTTTATTGCATAATATTTGTTATAATATTTATTATAAACTATCATTATGCCATAAATTGTGATTTATTCAATAAATTATGATTAGATAGACTATGGTTTAGTAACTTTTACTAAAATTTACCAAAATTTAAGACCGAGACTCTGTCCACATATTTGAGAAATAATTTGTGATAAATCCATAACCAAGTTAACAACTCCTTCCATATAAAATCCATCATTTTACTCCAAGCATGCTTTTACATGAAAATGCGAAAAGGAGGTTTATCTCTTACTAATAATCAGAAAACAGACCAAAGGCTGCATATTTTTGTCAGAAGTACATGATAACACATCACACATGTCAACATGTGCTCTTGTTATACTGTCTTTAGTAACTGCACTTAATTTAAAAGCAATTAATTTTTTAAAGATTAATTTGCTAAAAGTACATGGATGGAGATTCCTTCTAATACTGTATATTGTTATAAAAATGCAGAAGCTAAGTTTTGTTCTTTACCTAGTCATTCTAGATATAAACTAAAGGCAATTTGCAGTGCCACGACCAGACCTTGAAAAAGTCAAAGGGATTTCGGAAGAGAAAGGATAGGTTTGTATAACATATTAAATCACAAGAAAACAAATCAGGTTTTAGCCATGTATGAATGTATCCAGAATAATTAGTTTTCAATTCAGTATGCCATACCAACTCAGACAACTACATAATTATAGAGCTTAACTAAATAAATCATTGGTATGTAGGTTATGCAAACAAAGTGGCCTTTCCTTGCCCAATCAAAATGAATTCAGATTAATATGGATGTTCTTGTAGATATTTTTATACCAAATCAGTTGTTAAGGCTGTACAATGCTTGAGAGATTTGAGGCACCAGGAGCAACTTTAACAAACCACAATGACATCCACATGGTATCCTCTGTAATGTTTCCTCATGTATATTGGCAGCTTTACATTCTTCTGACATGAATATGTAGATATGTAAGCCACAGTATCTGCATGAAGACATCATTCATCTCGGCAGATACCTATGTATGACAGTCTTAGCACCTATGGAAACCCCTTAATCTACACACAGGCTAATATGGACTTCTTTTCACACTCAAATCCCTCTTTTCCCTGAAAATCCAAATGGCTGTATATAGTTCTATTAATAATGATACACATCATATATACATTCTACCACAGTGCTGCCAGAGCTTTATCTGAAACAATAATATCCAGCATGTAAAGTTCTTCACTTTCAAATGTTTAAAATTTGTTTTCAAAAATCTACAAATATCCCTAGAGCTTTTGTAACGTGAGGTTGAAAAAGTGAGGAAACAGAGGTTCAATTTTCTACTTAGCTATAGAACTTATCAGTGAATAGTTCAAAACTCCTACCTTTGTTAAAATATTTTTCAGGATAACCCTAAACTCCTTAGAAGGGTCAGATGAAAATAACACAATATATAAATATAGAAGACTTTGAGAAAACATGAATAAAGGGATCCCATACCATTTGTTTCTATACTACATTCTACTCTCGAGCCATGACTGTTTCAAAATTAATAGACTGGAAAATCTATAAAGAATGTTCCATCGTTAAGGAACTGTGAAGAAATAGAGCTAATAAACCTCAAAGGGACCATTGCTATTGTTGAGATGCAAAAGAAGAACAGCTTTCAAACAGTTTGATTGTCAGATTTGGCCCTGTGAAACTTCAGTTATAATTCCATCCTGAATGCCTGTGGGCAAGTCACTATTGCTCACCAGAATAATGAACTCATTGAGTTTAAATCTATAGGCTATCTTTGTACAACATGCTTACTCATGGCTAATTTAATAATGGAATTAACCCAATTTCCTGAGTTCACTAAATGCAGTCATATTTGTGCAACACAGCCAAAATAGATTAGTTTATGATTCAGTATGGAGATTCTCAATCATCTAGGCCATGGTTGTCCCAAAGGTGCTTTTTCAAGAGGCAACTGGATTTTCTTGTTTTTCTTGGAAGACATTTGCTTCTTATCCAAGAAGCTTCTTCAGCTCTGATTGGATGGTGGTATTTCTTGCATCCAGCTGATCATTTGCATTTTTAGAACATCGTTGAGACCACTTGGAATTTTATCTGTGTCTTCAAGGTCACCTGAGTGTTGGAAATGGGTCTGGAGCATTCTTGGAACTGCTGAAAGGACTGTGTTGTAGACTGGAGAAAGATGATGTCATATCCCTCCCTCTCTATGATTCATTGTCATCATGTACGTACAATTATAATTGAATACATGAAAGCAAGGCCTATTCAGAGCAAGAAAAATTTGTGATCCACAAAAGTTGCTGAATGATAGCTCTGAACAGTTGTAGCCCACAGGCTAATTTTGTTGTTCATTAACATGGCAATCACTGGTCTTCTGTGGAGCAATGGCAACTGCTGAAGTGAACATCATCTTGTATTGCTTTTGTGAATTATGTATTGCTCAAGTGTTTACATTTGCTAACACTTGTTCTGCTTTGTTACCTGTCTGGCCAATAAATCTGTACATATGTGTGCAGATCAATAGTTTTTTTTAAACTATTCACTGGAGTGCTTTCTTTATATTGTAAACAACAAGGACACATGCTATGTTATGTTACAGTTTACATAACAGTTGTTTGCAGTACACTTTGGGGTTTACATTAACACTCTGAATTATAAATTAATTACATGAACTGGGCTCAAGCTATGTATCAGGCTAAAATGTAGTTATTGATATGTTATGAGAAGAGAACTACTGTCCCCCTTTTAAGTTCTTAGGAACACATAATGCCTAACAAACAAAAAGTAAATTCTATAAATGATTAGAGTGAAATATAGTGTTGAGATATATAATGTAGCCTATCTGACAATCCTATTTTTTTTAAAGTAGAAAAGTAGAAAAATAGGGACCACTATGGTGGGAAGGTAACAGCGTTCCGTGCGCCTTTGGCATCTAGTCATGCCAGCCACATGACCAAGGAGACGTCCTCGGATAAGCGCTGGCTCTTCGGCTTTGAAATGGAGATGAGCACCGGCCCCTAGAGTTGGAAATGACTAGCACGCATGTGCGGGGGAACCTTTACCTTTACCTTTACCTTTATCTGACAATACTCTTATAAAAAAAACCTGAGATGCTTTATCTCAGTTCTTCACATGAAAAAATATATTGCTATCTGGATGTATTCACTCAGCATATTAACTAAACTACTAACTTGTCTGATTTTATGCAACAGAATAAACCATCAGTTAATTATGCGGATTATATCCACACACTATGGTAATCTATAAACAATCACATTTAAACCTTGTTAGTTGTACACGTCTATTGATTCTCTTTCTTAGAAATGTAGGCATTCTGTTCAGATGCTGCATTTCAAATGTACATAAGATGTTGCTCTGAGCCAAGTAGCAAACTGGGTAATAGAGTTTGTGAATGTTAAGATGCTATTTGTTACAATTTTTAGCCTTCTCCCAATTATCTTTAGAAATGTTGGAAGGAAAAACATTATTGTTGTTATTGTTATTATTATGTCATTTTTATAAACCTAGGAAACAAACTTTACCCATACAATATAAATTAATACACTTGCTCAGAAAATACCTTAGAAAACACACCTCAGTGTGTTTAGTGATGTAGAATCAGATAAATACTAAAGCTGGCAAGCATATACAAAGGAAGATGTTCAACTACAGAGAAAGAACTTGTAGTCTTCCAAACGTTGCTACATTACAGCTGTCAGTATCTGTCACTATTTGCCTTGAAGGCTCTGGCTGTTCAGAGTTATCATTTGAAAGAACTCAAATAACATAAATGTACCTGACACTTGTATTGGTTTGTACATATCCTTAAATGCAGCTATTTACAAAAATAACCTTAATGATTTTCTCCTAGTCACATAGTAATGTTAACATTGTTACATGTTTGCCATATTAAACAAATGCAGATAATTACTAATGCAAACTAATATGTGTACGTTATGTTTAAGATGCATAATATGCTGTAATGCAAATCATCTGGAAAGTAAGCCTAATGTAAGAGTTAGGCAGCTTTGTAATTTTTTTTACTACAACTTCCACAATCCTATGCTATTAGTTGGCTACCCTGTTTGGGATTGATGGTGATAGTCTAAAATATCTAGAAAAAAATAAGGTGTTCTGTTAATGACTTATACAATATAGCATGATGTACTATTAAGTAAATGAATGTAAAAATTGCATTATGTCCTTTCTAGTGCCTAAAGAACATTTTGTAATTTTCCATTCGATATGAGAACTCTTTCCTCTTTGTGGGACAGTTTATCTTAGAATGGCGATTACATAATATTTAAACACAATGGAAGAAAAAAAGATGTATCAAATTTGACAATCCAAGTGAGTTCAAGGAAGTACTGTGTAAACATTATTAAATGTAAGAAACCTATGTCAAAATTCAACCTAACGGATGTTTCATCATAAGCCATTATTAACTTTTTATTTATAATTCTTTTTAACTTTATGTTGCTTATGTAATAGAAGTTCAACAATGATGCAACATTGATTAGAAATCCTTACTCCATAACAAATAAACTATATTTGAAAGAGGAAAGTTAGAATTATGTCTGGAATATGCACACCATTTCTGATTCTGATTTTAGTCTCTAGAGCTATTAATGCATTCTTCCCATGTGTCAAATTAGCTGTGCAACAATCAGATTAAAAGTTTGACTGGAATCAAAGTTCAAAAATCAAAACTTCCTTAGATTTCTTGTAACATAACCAAAGGATATTCTAATAGGGCTGGAGTAATTAACCCAAATAAGACATTTTCTGGTTACAAGGGTCAATCAGCTATTGGTAAGTTTCCCCCAGTTGTTTTTTCTGCTCTTGTTATTGTCACCTTGCTGATGAATATCTGTAAGCAATAAAAGTAAGCAGAAGGGATCACTGACAGATTGAGCAGAGCAAACAGATTCCCATTACCCTAGAAAATGTGTGTAATCAGATACAATTTTCTTGCTGGATTTCCATATATTGCTATTTCATTTCTTGCTAAGCCAATTTAAGTCATAGGAGTTTGGAATATTGCTATTCTTTTATGCATCAGTTACTCTTACATTATTTCTTAAATAAGTTAAAATGAATATAAGTCTCTCATGTTTCTGTTTAACTAGTGATCCTTTTAAAAATAATATATTTTTATTTGAAGATGAAGGGTTTTTACTTTGGAATGTTTACACATCAATTTTTGAGATCACAGTTTTGAATATAGAGGCATTGATACTTAGGCGGCATACAAATGGAATGAATACATACTTACGTACATGCATACATATATACATAAATTTGTGAGTATGAAAGTGTGAAAAATATAATTTTCACCATAATTTTTCTTATATATCAACAGTTAATAAAATTTGATTTAGTTATATTCTTTAAAAATAACACTATTGTGTAACAATATTATTCTCCAGGTATGCAGTTATAGCATTTTTCTATCATTTTTATTTTTGTAGCAGTTGAGAATATTTTTCCTTATCCATGGTTTCTTTCATTTTATCATTCCACAACTTCCCATTAGTATAATTCCACAGATTTATATCATACTACAATTCTTTTGAAGGGACGCGGTGGCCCAGTGGGTTAGGACACTGAGCTTGTCGATCAGAAGGTCGGCAGTTTGGCGGGTTGAATCCCGAGTGCCACGTAACAGAGTGAGCGCCTGTTACTCTTCCCAGCTTCTGCCAACCTAGCAGTTCGAAAGCACGTAAAAATGCAAGTAGAAAAATAGGGACCACTACGGTGGGAAGGTAACAGCGTTCCGTGCGCCTTTGGCGTCTAGTCATGCCGGCCACATGACCACGGAGACGTCCTCGGACAAGCGCTGGCTCTTCGGCTTTGAAACGGAGATGATCACTGGCCCCTAGAGTCGGAAACGACTAGCACGCATGTGCGGGGGAACCTTTACCTTTACCTTACAATTCTTTTAACTCAGTAGCAAGGAGCTTCCACATTTCCTTATACCCATCTTTTATTCATTCTGGTACCATACCTGTTACTGTTTCTACTACCTTTCAATAAAAGACTAGTACTTTCTTTTCCTACAGTTCTTCTATTTTCAGAGTCATTTTTCCACTTCTTACTTTTTATTCCACAGTTATTTTCCCAGGTTCTATTTCTACCACTCTCAAAAAGAAAACTCTCCATATTCAGAATCTTATTACCTCTTTTTGTTTCACTAGTTTTTTGTCTTTCCTCACAATCTATTCAATCATACTTTTCGATTTATTTTAATTCCTTTGTTGTGTACTTAATGCTTTTTCCACATATTCAAATCAAATTTTTATGTAAGCAGACATTCGTCAAATATTCAGCATTCTGAGTGATGCAGATTTTTACTTTGTTTTTTTAATGTTCTTTCCAACTATCTATTCTTCTAATCTAATAGATTTTCTGTCTCCCGTATCACCTTAAGGTATATAGTGTCTGTTGATTTATGGTTACATTCATGTATCCAGAGATCCATGAAAATAAGTTATCATTGTTAATGCTATTTTATCATATTTTTAAAAATCTACAGGAAGTAGCTGAACTACTTGCTGAACTCATTCATTTTGCTAAATCATTGTTGGATTAGTTACTTCTACACTTATTAACAGTACTTAATCCAAGAACTCTATCACTAAGCAATGCAACTGTAAGGTACAATGTAATGCAACTGTGGTGATATAGGATGGCAGTTCCAGCTATCACAATTGCTATCATTAGGCAAATCCCTTGTAATTACAAGTCCCACAATCATATGATCACCATTTGGCTCTCTTGCCAGCTTCCCTATTGACTGTAAGAAGCCAGCATTGAGTTTCAAAAGGCAATAATGGCCCCAGACCTTCGGTCCTTTCGCCATGACCTTAAGACATATCTTTTCCAACAGGCCAACATGGACTGATGTAAAGTAAGCCACCAGATCTCTGGGTAATTTCCTTTGTCTTGCAATCCACGAATTAACACGGAAAATTTTGTCTATATCTTCCATAATTTCATCTGCTGGTCGCCCCAGCACCCCTTCCAGAGCCTCAGAAACTATTTTCTTCAAATTTTCTTTAGGATCCTCTTTTAAGCCTCTAATTCTCACAGCAAACTCCATCTCATGATACTGTACCAAGGTCAAATCACTATCAATTTTCTCCACCACATTTTCAGTTTCTGTCATTTTTACATCTAATCTGATATTATTTTGGCTGAGATCTTCCACTCTTTCGTCCAAACGCTCAATACATATAGCCATGCCTTCAAATGCAGATAAGATGTCTGCCCTTATTTCTGTTAGCCTTTTATCCATAAGCTCAACTAATTGTTGCGATTGCTTTTCCATAGCCTCTTGCAACACATTCTGTAAGTCTTTAACTGTAAAAGTTGATGCAAGTACAGGTACAGATGCAGGAGGAGGGGGCAATAAAGCTTGTAACGAAAACTGCTGCACCGGAGAAGCCCCCGCGCTTCTAAGAGCTTTAGAGGATTTGGTAGCCATTTTCACCCACTATTGCCTGCTACGCACTTTCACTTTCAAACTCCGCAAAGTCCATTGAGTTAAAGATCATAAATTCCCTTTCACCTAGATCTCCTGTGTCGCTCTGCCTGCATCCCGGTTCTCAAAGGTTCTCTCTTGCTGGCAGGGATGGTTGCTGACGCCCTGCTCTGCTCCAAAAAACCCGGAGCAGAGGCACCCCGCAGTCCGGAGCATACCCAGGCTTCGGGGGGGCTCAATCCTTCAGCCGCCAAAACTATTAGCTCTGGCGGCCCCGGAGAGCTCTACCCCTACCTGGGCGCTCACCCCCTCCTCTTCTCCAGAGGAGGGGGCTTCCGAGCCGCCAAAACAGCTGATCGGCGCTGTTTTCGGCGGCTCTGGACTGATGATAATGGGGGTTTTAATTATGATTTTAAATGTTTTTATTGGTTTTAGTGGGACTTTGACACAATTTAATTCTTTTTTAATATTTGTATTTATTTGTATTTTATTGTTAGCTGCTCTGAGTCCTTCAGGAGATAGGGCGGCATACAAGTCTCATTATAAATAAATAAATAAATAATGTGACTATATGGGACACTACAATGGTTGTAACTACGGTGGCCTTAGTAAGTACCCCTGTTATATCTTTGAACAGTTTCTGAACAAGTGTACTATAAGCTAGGGCCACCTGTATACTTCATTGAATAAGCAACAGTTGATTGGGTTCACATAATTTTTTATGAGAATGAATCTCAATTTTTAATCCCAGCTACCTAAATGAGAAATGGACTTATGCCCTCTCCATTTAGTTTGGGATAATGGTTAAAGTGCTGACCTAGCAACCAGCTACTGAGCTTTACTTTTCTACCTTAGGTATAAAAATCCGGCTGAATGATTTTGGGCTAGTTACTCTCTCTCAGCTTAACTAACTTAACAGGGTGGTTGTTGTGGGCAAAATAAGAAAGGAAGGAGTATTATGTATGTTTTCTGCCTTCAGTTATTTATAAAGTAATAAAAGCAAATAAAAATAGTAAATTATAAAAAATAAATAGTAAATTAAATAAATAAAAATAAAAGTGTTGTGATTTGCAGGATGAGTTTTACAGATGGCTAGATTCATGGATTAGCTACATTTCAAAATTCCCTCTCCTCACCATCCAGCCTAAGCAAGCCTGTGTTTGTTCAGACAAAGCACAAGTGACTTTTAACAGAGCTCCTGCTTTGTTTGTACAATTCTGATCAGCTTTAAAACAAATACCACCCCTTTCGAAGTTGCTTTTGACTTCGAATTTGAGATCTCCTGGCTTTGTATGGTGTGCGAATTCTAACATATCCATTCTTATGTATTAACTCACCCTATCTCAGAGTAAAATCTCAGTGGTTTTATTTACAATGCAGTTAAGTCTAGGGTTAAGGCTATATATTTACAATGTCTTAGAAGGGCTGTAACCAATACGTTATTAAATGGGATGGAAGTGGATTGAGGGGGAGGAGAAGCCAAGATGGTGGACAGGCAGCAAAGGCTGTAAAGAGCTCCTCCAAAAGTAAAAGTTTTATTTTACTTTATTTTTATTTTAACTTTTTAATATTGTATTTTTAACCTATCCCTTTTTAACCTTTTAAACCCATTTTAAACCCATTTTAACCTTTTTAAACCTAGTTTTAAACATTTTTAAACCTGTTTTAACAAACTTGAATGGGGAAAAGGAGGAAGAGACAGCACTCTGCAGCAGAGAGTTTATCCAAGCCTTTGAAGCAGCAGAAAATGGAAGATTATATTGCAAACAGACCATCTGTTCCAGTAAGTAACTCATTCGCAGGCACCTTATCAGATAAATTTAATTTATGTGACTCATTGGAATGGGACTTACAAACCGAACTGGAAGACAAACAGCGTGTAGAGCTGTCTTCCTCCCTCTCGGAGAGTGGCTCCCATTCTTGGAGCCCAGCAGCAGCCTTCTTTGCACAAGAGGAAGACCGCTTAGATTTAAGACAATATAACATGGCTGACAGATGGCTCACCAAAAAGGTAGAGGTGACCCAAAATAAAAGGTTAATTTGGGCCAAAGTTGATACTAAGGCAATATTAGAATGCCTTAAAACAGAGAATGCTACTAAGTGGGCTAGAAAAATCCAGTCATCTACTACTGACTGGATGTCAGCCTTCAATGCATTCTCCAATCTTTGTAACATACTGAAGAAACACCTAACAGCTAAACCTGCTACAAAAAGAGCCCGAGTGGGTAGACCTCACTGGTTTGATCCTGATTGCCAGCAACTGAAAAAGAAATTGAAGGCAGCCATGAGGCTTGCCCAGAGGAATCCTACTGCCCATATACAAGCTAAGATGCTGCACACAAGAAGGGAATATAAAAAAACTATAACATTAAAGAAAAAAAGTTTTGCCATTTCAATCTGGCCAGAACTTGAGTTGGCTGCCAGAAGTCATAACTCAGTATTATTTTGGCACTCTGTAGCATACCAATCTCTGCTGAAGACTGGGAGAATTATTATCAGTGCTTCTTTGCCCCCACCAAACCGCTAAAGAAATTATTTTTAAACAGTGATTTAGTAAACCCTAGAACTCCCCCCCCCCCGGCCACCAATCTCAGAAAAGGAGATACAGTCCATCATTAAAAGCTTAAAGAACAATAAAGCCCCAGGTGAGGATTTTTTACCAGCAGAATTATTTACGAAATTTCCCAATTGGTGGGGCCCTGTATTAGCAGGTCCTTTTACAAACATAAATAACACCTACCATATACCAGACGGGTGGAAGATGGCAATAGTTGTCCCCATATATAAAAAAGGGAATAAAAAGGATCCTAGTAATTATAGGCCCATCAGCCTGATTGACATCATAGCAAAAATATATGCTAGGTACCTTTTGAGCAGAATTGAAATCTGGGTAGAGGAAAACAACATCCTCACAGAAGAACAAGCAGGTTTTAGACAAAACAGATCTACTATTGGTAACTGCTTTGTCTTGAACCATCTAATTGCCAAATATGCCTATAAGAGGAGACCCCGGTTTGCTGCTTTCATAGACCTTACAGCAGCATTTGATATGGTAAATAGAGACATACTATGGAGTAAATTGACATCTCTTAAAATAGAACCCAGACTCCTGGCTTTGATTAAAGCCCTTTACACAAGTACCTGTTTGAGGATGCAGTGTGGGGTTAATGGGGCCCTGACTAACAGGATTCACACAAATAAAGGGATAAGGCAAGGGTGTATCCTGGCCCCATTATTATTTAATTTATACATCAATGACTTGCCTGGGTTAATGAAAGATACCATGGTACACATGCCGATGATCCTAAATATTTACTGTAACAGCTTGCTTTATGCTGATGATATGATTTTATTATCATACAAGTAGGATTACGTAGGCTATTAAGAAGATTCAGCTCTTATTGCCAGGATAACTCCCTAATCATTGTTGTTGTTGTTAGTTGCGAAGTCGTGTCCGACCCATCGCGACCCTATGGACAACTTTCCTCCAGGCCTTCCTGTCCTCTACCATCTTCTGGAGTCCATTTAAGCTCATCCCTAATCATTAGCAAATCTAAATAAAAAAATGAGGTTTGGAAGAAACCATCAGAGACATAAGTGGCAATTAGATGGTGAACTAATTGAACAGGTTAACACCTTTGTATATTTGGGCGTAACTTTTTCCAAGACTGGATCTTGGGCCTGCCATCATCAACGGAGTACATTTAGAGCAAAAGCCCGTTTGAATTTATTGCTCAAACTAAAGAACTATAGTTACCCAGGGTCCTTAGCCCCATTAATCAAGGTTTATAAGGCTAAGGTTACCACAATGCTCTTGTATGGAGCAGAAATTTGGGGTCTTTACTCAACCACAGTCCTAGAACAAACACAGTCCCAGCATTTGAGATGTATTTTGGGTGTAGATCCAAGAACATCTGCTGCAGCAGTTAGAGCTGAATTGGGAATTCATACAATTCAGGCATTATCTAAAATTAGAGGTTATAACTACTGGTGCAAAGTTAATGAAATGGAGACTGATAGACTCCCCAAGTTATGCCTACTAGAGCAAATAAAACTACAATCACAAATCTCCTGGATCACCAAACTAACAAATTTTGTAAGAAGCTGTGGCCTTGCTGTCTCTTGTGTAACAGTTGTTGTTGTTAGTTGCGAAGTCGTGTCCGACCCATTGCGACCCATCGCGACGTGTAACAGTAGAACAATCCAAAAAAAGACTTGCCCAAAGAATTAAGGATATAGAAGCACAAACTGATATAGCTATCCTTAGTAAGGTGGGTAACTTGAAATGGCTGAGTAAATACAAACATAATTTTCAGGTAGACAGTTATTTGAAGTTACAACTCCCAAAACATCTTAGGGAGATATTTATGAGAGCGAGATTCAAACAGCTTGACACTATGGTCAGATATGGGAGATTTCATGCTATACCGTACAATGAGCGTCTCTTCATTTGCAGAAGAGGACCTGGCTCACATCCTATTTGACTGTTGCCTGTATAAGAGGGTGAGAGACAGGTATCTTGGTCTATATACCAAACAAATGACCCATTGGGATCCCCATATCAAAATAACTTACCTTATGTCCAGCCAGAACTTGAAAATAACATTTAACGTAACAGAGTACTTAAACAAAATGATCTGGTTGAGATCTGCATATGTGGGACTGATTGGGGTAGATTGCAAGGGCGACTCCGAAATATAATGTTATCATATTTTATCTATATATTAAATTATTGTACATTATTACAATTTCATTTTTGTTAGCTGCGAAGTCATGTCCGACTCATCGCGACCCTATGGACAATGTTCCTCCAGGCCTTCCTGTCCTCTACCATCTTCTGGAGTCCATTTAAGCTCATACCTACTGCTTCAGTGACTCCATCCAGCCACCTCATTCTCTGTTGTCCCCTTCTTCTCTTGCCCTCAATCTTTCCCAGCATTAGGCTCTTCTCCAGTGAGTCCTTCCTTCTCATTAGGTGGCCAAAGTATTTGAGTTTCAACTTCAGGATGTGGCCTTCTAAAGAGCAGTCAGGGTTGATCTCCTCTAGCACTGATCAGTTTGATCGCCTTGCAGTCCAAGGGACTCGCCGGAGTCTTCTCCAGCACCATAGCTCAAAGGCCTCAATTCTTTGGCGCTTGGCCTTTCTTACGGTCCAACTTTCACTGCAGTAGTATACCTGATGGTCATCTGAATTAAATTCACCCATTCCTGTCCATTTTAGTTCGCTGATACCTGTCGATGTTCAGTCTTGTCATCTCTTGTTTGACCACGTCCAGCTTTCCTTGATTCATGGATCTTACATTCCAGGTTCTTATGGAGAAAAAATCTTTACAGCATCGGACTTTCCTTTCACCACCAGACACATCCACAGCTGAGCGTCCTTTCGGCTTTGACCCAGTCACCTCATTCTTTCTGGCGCTACTAGTACTAGCCCTCTGCTCTTCCCCAGTAGCATATTGGATGCCTTCCGACCTGAGGGGCTCATCTTCCAGCGTCATATCATTTTGCCTTTTGGTACTGTCCATAGGGTTTTCATGGCAAAGATACTGGAGTGGGTTGCCATTTCCTTCTCCAGTGGATCACGTTTTGTCAGAACTTTCTGCTATGACCTGTCCGTCTTGGGTGGCCCTGCACGGCATAGCTCATAGCTTCATTGAATTACGCAAGCCCCTTTGCCATGACAAGGCAGTAATCCATGAAGGGGAATTTCATTTTAGATTGTATTTTATTACTATTTCATCTTAAATTGTATTTTATTTTAATTCCGTTTTAAATTGTATTTTATCAAATTCCATTTTAAATTGGCCTTATCAAATTTTAGTAACAATTTGTTGATGGAACTTTGCACTTTGATATGGCCCAAGGGCTAATCAATAAAGACTTATTATTATTAAATGTTTGATTTGCTGAAGAATAAGATTGAAATGCAAAGCAGAATTTTGACAACAGAAATAATTGTATGGAGAACACACAAGGTTCTGATATAATATATCTCATAATATGGGATATGAAAGGAAATGGAAACTTATGTTGATGTAAGAATGTCTTTGCTTGTACCATCACTTTTCACATCTGGGTTTTGAATTTTTCTGATATATTGAGTATATTACAACAGCTAGAAAAGATGAGATATTGTGCCGCAGAAGTTTCATTAGAAATCTCTATCATGGCAGACTTTACAGTATGTTAGTTTGCTTATATGTTGTCTTTGTAACATCTGAATTAATTTGTCCTTAAACATTTGTGCAGGAAATACTCAGGAAATAGAAAGGAAAGGTTTGGACCCAGATATTATAGCCAGGAAATCATGTGAATGCTTTAAATCTTTGTTTGCTAAAGTTCCTAACTGCCTAACACTGCTCCCAAATGGACAGGCTTTGCTTTTTGTAGAAAAAAATATTCTTTATTCAAGAGGGTACTTGGAACAAGAAGAGAAGAAAATTTTAAAATGCTAAATTTCTCCTCTATTTTTAGTTTGACCAATCCAGATTCTGCAACCTAGAATTTATGCTAGCCAGTATTTAAAAGAAAAATAATCATCTTGTAGAGGTAAGATTTTTGCCTCATTCCGTTTCATATCTAGGTTAAATGATTATTTAAAAACTGCAATTAAGAGTATACCAAAACATGAAAATATACTACCAATTTTTTAAATCAATTGCTGCCTTGTGAATAATTAAAGTAAAAATTGCCAATGGAGTGATACCTACAAAGAACTGTGAATCAATTAAACTGTCAAAATATTGCTATTCAGTGCTCTCAAAGGAATTTTGCTCTTGATGTGTGTATTTAAGGACAATTTCACTGTATTCTGGCATAATTAACAATTATTTCAAATTCACCTTTCATGGTGATTTAAAAATCAGTCTGTACATGAGCAAGGTAATGTCTGAGTCTGAGGAAAGAAGTGTACTCTAATATCCATGGGGAAAGCACTTTTTCATCAATTATTCCTCATTGAACATCTCTGTTTGACTTTGGATGTCACACTCTTTGCCTCAATGTAAAACAAAATGAGGTTTACAGCTCTATGGGGATTCATAATAATGAAATCTCTTATTCCTCGTATATGACAGTAAATGTCCAAAAGAAAATTAATTTGATGATCCCAAGTTAATTTACTGCAAGCTGTGATTCTTCAAATATGATATGATGGTGATGTTGCAGTAATTAAAGGAATTATAATTGTTTTGTTTGATTTAATTTCTTAGCTTACATTTATTTTTTATACTGAAAATATGGCAGACTATTATCTACCTCACAGTAGCCTTTTTTAAGCTAGCATTCTCTCAATTCATTGGGATTACAATTCTCAGTACTCACTAACCAAATAGTGACCTATTCAGTGATGTCAGTGTATGCCTTCTTTATCCCAAAGGGTTGTATATGTCTAAATACATTTTTCAGACAGGTAAAGTATCTACATGGTAAAACATAAACAACACTGAAAAAAGCGACTTATAACCATTTTTCACACTTGCAACCATTGTAGCATCCCCCTGGTCATCTGATCAAAATTCAGATGCTTGGTAACTTACTCATATTTATGACCGTTCCAGTGTCCTGAGCAACACTGCTGACTTTCTGACAAGCATAGTCAGTGTCAATTCACATAATAACCATGATACTAACTTAACAACTGCAGTTATTCACTTAACAATTGTGGCAAGAAAGGTTGTAAAATGGAGCAAAATTCACTTAACAAATGGTTCACTTAGCAATTGAAATGTTTGGTTCAATTGTGGTCATAAGTTGAGGACTACCTGTATTGGCTAAATTTAGTCTTAGCTTATTCTCCTTGGTTCAACTGATTATCAAAATTAAGCATCACTTAGAAGTACTAATTGCTTCCTTGCAACTAAAAAATAAAACTAGGTATTATCAGTGTACTGATAGCACTCCACTCCAGAGCTCCAAATGACCCACCACAGTGATGTCAAATATTGAATAGTATAATGAGGAAGATAAAGCCTTGAGGGCACTACAGATCAGAACGGTAATTCACTAGCACCAATCTTTCTATATCTTCCAATTAAAAGGCAAAACCATTGCAAAGCAGTATTCCCCAAGGTCTAATCCAGATACACAATTCAGAAGGACTCTATGGTCAATAGTATTGAAATTTGCTGAATCAGAAACTTAATATGAACGCTGAAATCCCACAAGACATTTGGAGTGATTCAGCTCCATGTCATAAATAATTTCAAATGGCTCAGGAACAGAGTATTATGTAACAGGGTGAACAGTATACTCACATATTCCTACATTGCCATAGCATCCAAGCACCATCCATTCAAAATCATCAGATTCTCAGAGGCAGTTCCTATTGATTGCAGTCCCTTATCTCTGCACTTTCCCTTACCCTCTCAATTTCAGTATGAAGTTCTGGAGTAGCATTTTTCTCACAGGTGTAAAGTGTGCTTTTCAGATCAATTGAATGTTTTATCTATTGTTTGTGACTGGAATTCACCAAGCCTGGTACCATGAGGTGAGAAATAGTGCCTGGTCCAAAGTCAAATGATTAAAGTGGCACCAGAATTTGAATCTCCTGGTTTCCTATCTGGTCCCTTAACCACTAGATCAAACTGGCTTTGTTACAACCAGCAGTATACCATTCCCTAAAGAAAGTCCCCAAAGAGCAGTTCCCAAAGATAATCCCTTTGGCAACATTTTTTTTATGCCCAGCATAAGCTAACTATCTCTTTGCATAGAGAGATTCCATCTGGATAGTTGTAAATAACCTGTAAAGAGCAGGCAACAGTGCAGCTTCTCTCCTGGGTGCTAGTATAAAATGATATTGTGCATTGATTCATTTAGTTTCCCCTTGGAGCCTGATGATCATTTGGTAATATTTATTAGAATGGCAGAAAACTGAACTGTTTGAGTAAACTCTTACCTTTGTATGATCAAAATTAATATTATATAAAACATTTCAAATTTGTTTCGAGCTTAGAACAGTTTAGAATGATCAAAATATTGTAAGGATACTTATGTTGTAGAAAGTGGGAACAATCCGTTCAAACTCATGGTGACTGTAATGTATTGGGATTTTAATTGTACTGATTCACATGTCCGTTTGAATACTGCTTAAAGGTTGCTCAATAGTGTGTCTGTGTAACGGTCACTGACTAAGCCAGACTTGTCTCCAAGAAGATCATTGGATGATGTGGGGCGGGAATGGGTTCCTTTAAACCTATTTTATTTTTTTTATTTTTTTATTTTTTATTTTAATTCCATTTATATCCCGCCCTTCTCCGAAGACTCAGGGCGGCTTACAAGCTTAGCAGTAGCCTTCATTCTATGTATATGCCTGCTTATTAGGGCTTTCACACACACCCCAAGCAGCATTATTACAAAGTCAGCTTAATTGCCCCCAACAATCTGTGTCCTCATTTTACCTACCTCGGAAGGATGGAAGGCTGAGTCAACCTTGAGCCTGGTGGGATGCGAACCTGCACTAATTGCAGGCAGCTGGTGTTACTTAAGGAAGCATTAGCCCACTGCTCCACCAAGGCTCTTTTATTGGCCGCTGCCTAGTGGCCAACTGTATAAGTAGTTGTGCAGCAGCCACTGTTTCAGCTCTGTTGAATGAACCTTTATTGTCAAAGTACAACCATGTATACATTGAGATTGGCTGAGCCTCCCTTTGTGCCCCCCCAACTTACAGTGACACAAACCCTCTATCTTATTACACCATGTGAGCTAATTGTACAACACACCGGCCTCGCAACTCAATCATGCATAAAGTTTATAAAATTATTTCCCTTTCAAAAGCCTAACAGTCCATGGATAAAAGCTGTTCTTCAGCCTGTTGGTACGGCTGGCTATACTCCTATATCTCCTACCCGATGGTAGGAGAGTAAAGAGATACCATCCAGGGTATGAGTCATCCCTGAGAATTTTCCTCTTCCAAGGCAGTGAGCCCTGGCGATGTCATCCAGTGGTGTCAGGGGACAGCCCACAATGTCTTGTGCTGTGCTCACCACCCTCTGTAATGCTTTCCTATCTGCAGCTGTCAGACCAGCATACCAAACCACAATACAGTACGAGAGGACGCTCGTACTGTTAATTTTTCTGATTGAAAAATTAACATATGTATGTAGACGAAAAAACACAATAAAAAGCTTACTATGAAAAAATAATAATTGCAACCAACCTACCTTCCATAGAAGACCTGTACATTGCACAGGTCAAAAGGAGGACCGAGAAGATATCTGCAGACCTCTCACATCCGAGATATAAATTGTTTTAAGTTCCTCCCCTTAGGACAGACATGTCAAACACAAGGCCCGGGGGCCGGATATGGCCCGCGAAGTGGTTTCATGTGGCCCGCGAAGCCATCCTGGAAACAGTGAGGGAACGGCCCCCTCTGCCTTGGCCCTGGCCCAGAGACCCTCCTGCCAGAGACCCTCAGATCTGTCCCACTCCTGCCCAGGCCCCCATAGGCACCCTTGATGCGAACGATGTAGAGCTGGCCACGCGCACCCAGTAGGCCATACGCACTCTAGCCACGCCCACCCAGTAGGCCACGCCCACCCTGGCCATACCCACCCAGCCCCCTGAGGGCAACCGCAATGCTGATGCGGCCCTCAATGAAATTGAGTTTGACACCCCTGCCTTAGGATAATGCTACAGAGCATTGCAGGTAAAAACCACTAGACACAGGGACACCTAATCCTCATAGTGCTGTCTAATGTCTATGTATATTTATCCATGTAGTACGGCTGTAATATTATTATTTATCTTTCTTATATTCTTTACTACCCCGTTATTGGCATTATTTATTTATTTATTTATTTATTTGTTTTTATAAACCGCCCTTCTCCCGAGGGACTCGGGGCGGTGTACAGAATAAGGTAGGCATACAGAATGAACAATAGTGAAAAAAACAATAGTAAAATACAAACTGGGACCCCAATTAGAGCTATCAGGCCAGGCCGGACTGCTGGAACAGGTAAGTTTTTAATTCGCGCCGGAAGGTGCGGAGGTCGGGGGCCATCCGGATTTCGGTTGGTAAGCTGTTCCAGAGGGCTGGCGCACCCACTGAGAATGCCCTCCCCCTGGGGGCCACCAGCCGACATTCCTTGAGCGGTGGCACCCTGAGGAGGCCCTCTCTGTGGGAGCGCACAGGACGGTGGGGTGCTGACATTGGCAGAAGGTGCTCCCGTAGGTAGTCCGGACCCATGCCATGTAGGGCTTTGTATGTCATTGTTAGCACCTTGAACTTCACACGGAAGGCAACCGGAAGCCAGTGCAGCGAACGGAGGAGAGGTGTGATATGGGAGTATCGGGAGGCTCCCAAGAGTGTCCGTGCCGCTGCACTTTGCACCAGTTGAAGCTTCCGAGTGGATCTCAAGGGCAGCCCCATGTAGAGAGCGTTACAATAGTCTAGGCGAGAGGTCACAAGAGCATGGGTGACTGTACGTAAGGCATCCAGGTCCAGATAAGGCCGTAATTGGCGAACTAGTCGAACCCGGGAGAAGGCCCCCTTGGTCACAGCTCCTATGTGATCTTCCAGGGAGAGCTGCGAGTCAAGGAGGACACCCAGGTTGCGGGCCCTATCAACAGGGGGTAGTAACTTGTCCCCGATGTTAAGGGATGGGATGTTCTGAGTATCCTGGCTTGCCGGTACGTACAGCCATTCAGTCTTGTCCGGGTTCAGTTGAAGCCTGTTCCTCCCCATCCATTCCCGGACCGCTTTCAGGCAGCGGGACATCACGTCGAGGGCATCACTGATGTTGTTTGGAGTTGAGATGAAAAGCTGGGTGTCATCAGCATACTGATGGTACCCTACTCCAAAGCTGCGAATGATCTCGCCCAGCGGTTTCATGTAGATGTTGAACAGGAGAGGCGAGAGGACCGACCCCTGAGGGACTCCGCAAGCGAGAGGCCTCGGGGTCGACCTCTGTCCCCCTGCCAACACTGACTGCGAGCGACCCTGGAGAAAGGAGGAGAACCAACGCAGAACCGTGCCTCCCACTCCCAGTCCCCTGAGGCGTCGCAGCAAGATACCATGGTCGATGGTATCGAAAGCCGCCGAGAGGTCTAATAAGACTAGGACAGAGGAATGGCCCCTGTCCCGGGCTCTCCAGAGATCATTCATCAGAGCGACCAATGCCGTCTCCGTGCTGTAGCCCGGCCTGAAGCCCGATTGGTACGGGTCTAGATAAACCGCTTCATCCAGGATCTGAGGGAGTTGGTGCGCCACCACGCTCTCAACAACCTTCGCAAGGAAGCGAAGATTGGAGACTGGACGAACGTTATTCAATGAGGATGGGTCCAAGGTGGGCTTCTTGAGGAGAGGTCTCACCACCGCCTCCTTCAAGGCGGTGGGGAAGTGACCCTCACTCAAAGAAGCGGAGATGACCGCCAGGAACCAGCCTCGTGTCCCCTCTCGAGCTGCATATGCCAGCCAGGAAGGGCACGGGTCCAGTAAGCATGTGGAGGAGCTCAACCTCCTCATAATCCTGTCCACTTCCTTAGGAGTCACAGGATCAAATTCCTCCCAGATGACGTCGACAAGACTGTCCATGCCTTGATCTTCCAGCTCAGTCCAGTTGGAGTCCAGGCCGGTTCGGATCCGAGCAATTTTATCCAGCAGATATTGACCGAATTCCTCGGCTCGACCCTGCAAGGGTTCCTCCCTCACCTCTTGGTTCAGTAGGGAGCGAGTCACCCTGAACAAGGCAGCCGGGCGATTATCTGCGGACGCGATGAGGGTGGAAAAGTAGTTGGATTTTGCCACCCTTATCGCAGCGAGATAAGACCTGGTGAGGATTCTTAATCGCAATCGGTCGGATTCGGATCGACTGGATCTCCAACGGCTCTCTAGGCCCCGTCTCCGACGCTTCATCTCCCGGAGCTCCGCGGTGAACCATGGGGCTCGCTGGGATCTGCGCCGGGTCAGAGGCCGCAAGGGTACAACTCGGTCCAGAGCCTCCGTGGCTGCCTTTTCCCAGGCTTCCACTAAGGCATCCCTGAGCTGTGAGCAGGGAGTGCATGTGCGTCCCCAAGCGCTGCCTGGAACCTATCAGGGTCCATTAGGCGCCTAGGGCGGTACCATCTGGTTGGCACCGTGCACCCACGGCGGGGGGTGGCAAAGGGGAAGTCTAGCCGCACGAGGTGATGATTGGTCCATGACAGGGGCATAACAGTCGTGGCACCCCCACCGATATCATCGCGCCACCGTCCAGACAGGAACACCAAGTCTGGGGTGTGGCCTCTCTCATGAGTCGGTCCAGAAATTATTTGCGACAGGTCCATGGCCGCCATGGAGGCCATGAACTCCCGAGCCACATCGGACGATCCTCCCAGGGACGGTAGGTTAAAGTCGCCCAAGACCATGAGTCTTGGGAATTCAACCACCAACCCTGAGAGGACATCGAGTAGCTCGGGCAGGGCTGCCGCTGCACGATTAGGTGGTAGGTATGCCAGCAGCAGGCCCAACTGCGCCCCCGGGCCGTATCTCAGTAGGAGAGACTCACACCCGACCATCTGAGGGACGGTGATCTCTCGCGGGCTAAGGGATTCCCTGATGATAACTGCCACTCCCCCGCCCCTCCCATGGGTCCGAGGCTGGTGCAGCACCTGGAAACCTGGCGGGCAGAGGTCAACCAGAGGGACACCACCCTCTTGGCCCAGCCAGGTTTCCGTGATGCAAGCCAGGTCCGCATGCTCGCTCTCCACTAGGTCACGAACAAGGTGTGCCTTGTTAGCTACGGACCTGGCATTCAGGTAGACCAGCCTTAGCATAGGAGGCTGCACACCTTCGCTCCCGGGTCCTCCGGGGAAGTACAGAGGGTCGGAGCGTCTCACCGCTTGTACAGAGCGGAGATGACACTCCCGGTGACGATACGGCCCTCTGTTTGTGCACCTTCTGCCGTTCCCCACCATCCTGGGAATAGGATGTTCGTCAGTACGCCATTGGTTATTGTCGGCGACTGGTCCTCGTTTCTCACCATCGCGAATGGTCGTAGGCCTGGCCTGCGTTATGGTACCCGGAAGGCCTGCCTTCCCCGAGCAGCCATACTCTTTTCCCGCCCCCCTCCCTAACCCGACAAAAAACTTAACAAGAAACTTAACCAGGGGCCTCTTGTTGGTCTTGTGATGGAGGCCCCTGACCCTGCCTGGCCATCTCTCATGATCATGATAACCTGCAATTAGTGCAGGTTCACATCCCACCAGGCTCAAGGTTGACTCAGCCTTCCATCCTTCCGAGGTAGGTAAAATGAGGACCCAGATTGTTGGGGGCAATTAAGCTGACTTTGTAATAATGCCGCTTGGGGTGTGTGTGAAAGCCCTAATAAGCAGGCATATACATAGAATGAAGGCTACTGCTAAGCTTGTAAGCCGCCCTGAGTCTTCGGAGAAGGGCGGGATATAAATGGAATTAAAATAAATAAATAAAATAAATTATTCTGTTACTTTGCATGTACCCTGAGAGCTTCTGCACTAGAGACAAATTCCTTGTGTGTCTAATCACACTTGGCCAAATACAGTATTCTATTCTGTTCTGTTCCATTTGGTTAATAACATGGAATTTCTACATACATATTGTGAAAGGATGTTCATGTCAAATAAAATTGAAAGATTGAATATAATCTATAACCTTGATAATATGGCAGAAGTTTATAAAATCTAAACTGTGGTATCAGTTACTAAGTCACTGATGTACTGGTGACACCTAACAATGTAGAAGTTCTTTTAACCACTTCTGGCTTTATATGATCTAAGTTTCTTTACTAGATTTATTAATTCAGAGAAAGGATATAGAAAGTAGATAGGCTTCACTTATTTTCTGTGGGTATGTAAACTGAAAGTCAATTATTAAATGTGGTATGGGTAGTATAATAAAGTGCACATTAGAATTAATGAAATGCTTAGATGGTTCAACTTTGTATAGAGAATAAGACAAGGATCTTAATCTACTCTTGAGTCTTTTAATGTAATATAAAGAATGCTTGTGGTAATGGTAGAGGGACATTGACCAAGAAACGCATGTTTGCTTTTGCCAATAATGTTGTGTTGTTAACTGAGAACCAGAATGATTTGCAGCAAATATTAAATAAACTGTGTGATGCAGAAAAGAATATGAATTAGAAAAATAATGTATCAAAAAGCAAGGAGTTATATTCAACAGGAAAAAATGAACAAATATGATGAATTTGTGTCTAATAAATATGGATGGAGACATTTTAAGACTTGAATAAAAAGCTAATGGGGTAGTTTGCAGTCTTTTGTGAGTAATGCATGTTTTTGAAAGAAGCAAAAATGGCAGTATGTAAAATGGCTTACACATGGAATTAAAAATTAAGTATATAATAAGAAATATAAAAATAGTTTGAATACAGAACAACTGCACTATGCATTTGTATATACTATGCATACCTAAAATATGAGGTATAATGAGAAAAAAAGAATAAAAAGTAAATGGTAGTTTATAAATATAAATTGAATAGAAGTGAGTGACTTGTACAAAAACGTATTTTGAAATGGGTTGGCCATATGTACAGAATGAATGAGGGTCAAATTGTAAAATGTATGAAGAAGGAAAGAAGGGAAGAGACAGAAAGTTCTTATTGGATTGAATTAATGATAACCTCCAAAAGAGAGAAGTAAAATAATTAAACAGCAAAATGTAACATACAATTAGTATATGGATGCAATGAATGATATGGAAATGCATAATGTAAACTGGATAGTTTCTTTTATGCCTTAATTTCATTGGTTTATTCTCTATTATTTCTTCATTTTTCATAACGTTTCTTGCCCCAAAAGGAAATAGTGTGATCTAATACATGAGTATGTTATTACATAATTATATCCAAAAGTGGATAGCATTTTTAATCGCTATGTGCTTTAAGTGTTTTTATTGTGTATCTTTGTTGGTTTTGATATAGATTCTTAAATTGGAATAAGTATATTTTAAAATATTAAATCAAACAAGACTTTCCTGGGCTTTGATTTTGAAAAGAAGAACATTTTCAGAAGCATTTTTTTCTGCTAAACGGAAAGAAACAGAAATAAACTTAGCAGTCAGACAATGATGGTAATGTTGTCAGATATTTAGTTGTAACACACTAGTTCTGTGAAGGTCATCATTTCTTTCCATCACAATGAATAACTGACTGATCAAGAAGTTCATATTGCACTGTGCATTTTCAAAAAAATGATTCATGCTAATGGTGAATCTTGGGGGATTGATGCAAACAGAAGAACACAGCTAACGCTTAAAAAATGATTAGCAATATGGAAGCTTCATGAGCAAGAGCTCATGTAGGCACAGTTGATTGTAAACACCAAAGAATAAATACAACTGGAAGTCATAAAACTGGATAGACCATCAATCTGACAGTTCAAGACCTTTTGGGACTCAAGTCATAAAATATAAAATTACTTACACAGACATTTCTTGATTTTTACCATATATCTTTTATAGGATAGTGTGTGAAAGACATTTGCAGAATTCTGATATGTTGGTGCAACATAAAGAGGCAATTGTGCCAAAAGAATCAAAGGATGCTATTGAGAAGACATTGCTCTCTCCCATCTTAACTATGATCGCTTGTCATTATCTGATGCTCACAGGAAATTTATTTCAACATAGTGGAATTTGAAATGGATTTTTTTCACTTGCTAGATATCACTCCATAAATAATGACAAGGAAAATGAAGTGACATTTAGGGGATATATTTCACTGACCCTTTATGAGAAACATAAACCCATTTTCTTGTATGGCATTATTTCACTACAACTTCATTTAAATATGCAGAAAATTAATAGAATGCATTTCCTTCAAAAACTGTATTACTCTGAGATAACTGATAGATTATTACAATTTTAAATGGCCTAGTATGTCAGATTCTTCATATGAAAAATTTGTTTGTCATTTACTCTAATTAAATTAGGTCCATATATCATGAGTGATTTGTTTGGTTTTAACTCAGTTTGAACCCAGCTATTGTGTTAGTTAGCCATAGTTTCTAACTTAGTATGTCTTATGTAGCCAGGCATTTCAATTATTCAATTATTTAATCATGAGTAAAACAAAGTATGGCATGCAATGTGAATATCTCCATCCTTTTATGAAGAAAAAAGATATATTGTATTCAAAGAAAACATCTCAGTTTTTTATAACTGAGAGCTGCCTCTTAGTGGAACACGTTGCCTTGAGAGTTAAAGGTTCATCTTTGTTTCAGGTATATAACAAATTAAAAGGCCTAACTATTGGGGATATAGCAGAAAAGTTATGTCTTTGTATATCATTTTGCTTTGTTTCTATGCATTTTTTATTTTATTTTTTATATTATTTCTTAGCTTGTGTTAGTTGGGAAAAAAGGTTGGGTACCACTGATTGAGATATAGAAGTGAAAATAAAACAAGATTCCCTGTCTCATCAAGAGGAACATGACTTTTGATTAAAATCAGTCTCTAATCCATCATCCCTTCAGTAACTGTGTAAACAGAAGTGAAATAGAAAGGAATACAACTGGAGTGGAGTAATTAGGCCAGAATAACCAAATGGGTAAACAAGTTTCTAAGTTCAGCTAAAAAAAGAAAAATCTTTTGTGCATATTTGTGCAAGCAACAATCCAGTTAAATTATAGCTGAATAGACAACGTATTCTGTGTGAGCTAAAACCAATGCCCACTGTGCTAAGTCTTTCACAGTTCCCCAATCTCAGCATTTCAATTTATTGTACAATAATTAGACACTATTGTTGGTTGAAATAAAAGAATCAGCATCCAGTAATTACTTCACTGTAAAGTGTAATGAGTTTTCAAGTACTGCCTTACTGTAAAAATTGTGCAGTAATAAATACAGCACAGTTTTCTAGCAATAAACTTGCATTGAATTCTCTTAGTGTATTTCTTCATGAAACATGTTTATGTGATAGTCTTCCAATTTTATGGCTGAAGTTTATCACTATAAGGTGCATTTCATGACAGCCGAATAACTACATTCAGTTAGACTTGTCACCATGTGCCTTCAGTATCAAGACACATGCTGATTGTATCAAATGCTGTTGACTGTCTTAGTGCTTCAAATAGAAAAGATGATTACATTGTTCTTTGTAGATGTGATGTAATGTTATTCACATTGCATGAAAGTAAAGGTCAAGGCTGTCTAAGGAATATTGGATAAATTATCTGCTGAAAGGTTTGTAATATATTAATAATGCACTAATAGATTCAAAACTGGTTTTACATGAATGTTTCTGTAATTTTTTTTTATGCAAGAAGCAATATTTGTGTAAACCAAATGAATTGCTAACTAACCTCTGCAAAGAGAAGAAAGCCATTAGAGCCAATTAAAATATTCATTGATGTGGCACAGATTGCTATATCAATGGAAACATATTGTGAAAATAAATAACATCCAAAGAGAGTTTTGTTGCATAGACAGGGTATATGAGATATCAATTCGATTGATTTGTGTTCAAATAAATTTTTAATAAAATTAATTGGAGTGAACGTAGAGGATGGTAAATTTTCTAGCTCCTGGAAATGGGTTACCAAGCTCACACGATGGGCGTAAAATGAAAAGCAATTCAATGGATCAGACTATTAGCTTAGAATCCTTTTTGCTATTGCTGCACACTGCTCAGCCTTTGGAAAGTGTTCCTATCTGCCTCCACCTTGGATTTAGGTTAGTGGCATAGTAGCCACTAGGTTCCTTAATCTTACAACTAGGGAAAGTATTTCTCATTGTTAGAAGTTTTAAGACATTTGGACTTCCATGCTGATTGGGGAATTCTTAAAGTTGTCAAGGTTGAGAACCACCAAATAGATAGGGTGCAGCCAGTGGTGGGATTCAAATATGTAAACAAACGGTTCTCTGTGTGGATGCCGCTTCCAGAAGTCCATTCTGGGCCTGGGCAACAAAAAATTAGCTACTAGTTCTGCCAAAATGGTGTGAACTGGCTGAATCCCACCACTGGGTGCAGCTTGAAAAAGACTGTCAAATGTCAGAGGTACCCTGCCATGCATGAAATATAAAAAAATAAAGTAAAATGATCTCCATTAAACTTATTTTGGATACAACAGACAATGTGTTACTTTCAACTCTACTCCCAAGCAGCAAATAAAGTCTCTTGTTTTCAAAGTAGTCTATACACATACACATAAAATATAAATTGATGCAAGTGAGGTAAAACTATCACTGATACCAGTTTCAATTGGTATCAGTTTAACTGACACACTTTCCTGTCAGGCAGTCTATTGAACAGAAATTATAACATCATTGTATATTTAGTGGTATAAAAAGGTTCTACAAAACATCATTTTTTTTCAGTGCAGCTTATTCAGTGTGACTTGTCTTTCTCCTCAGTCCTATATTATTAAGGCTGCAGTCCTGCATAAATGAACCTGATAAAACATCACATTGAACATAATTAGTTTTACATAATGAGTAGATAATTAGACAGTTGAAAATATAGTCACTGTTTTTTTTAACCAATACCTACTTATATTGGAGGTAGAATGGTCATTTTTCCCATGACTGGATTCATTTAGTGAGTTAACTATGACAATAATTATTTGTTCAATAAACTACAATTGGCTGAGTTCATATAACACATGAAGCCATAAACCATGGTTTTAGAAAAGTGGCTTAGTTTATACACTTAGTCTTGACAGCTCTTTTTTTCTCGGATAACTGCTAATCTGAACAAAATCCTGTGCTACTGTTAAACTACAGTTAAATTATAAAATGCATTGCTACAGATTTTGTGATGGACATCAATGTTAAATGCTTCCAGATAACACTTTTATTATCACATGAATAATCTCATCCCATCTCATGAGCTTTGAGTATCTAGATAGCATTCCATTTTATAACTCATTTACCATTTATTGCTGCTTCTTACTTATTCTTACTTATTTATTTACTCTTTCTTTCAACCAAGACAACATCTGCAATAGTGATTATATTGTCTTCAGAGCCTTGGTCAATACTGATTAAGGAAGCAGAGACGGGTACTTAAGTCATATCATCATTTAGATATCAATGTGTTGTAAAGAAAGCAAAGAAAAAGCCATTGCTGGAATAGTAGATTAAAATAAGGTAGCTGATGAACAATTGTGGGGTGAAATTTTCAATTGTTTTTGGGAAAGCACTACAGCAATCCAATCAGCAGTACTAGCTTCTATTAATTCTTGTGCCAGAGATTTTGATTTTAATTCAGATATGCCAGCATATTAAATGTTTAACCTGAATGGATATGTCTGCATTAACAAATGTCTGCATTAACAAATGCAGTGATTCACTTAACAACTGTGGAAAGAAAAGTCATAAAATAGGACAGACGCACTTAACAAATGTTTCACTTATCAACTTAATGTTATCAACTTAATGTTATCAACTTAATGTTATCAACTTAATGTCACTTATCAACTTAATGTTTCACTTATCAAATTAGAGCCTTGGTGGAGCAGTGGGCTAATGCCTCCTTAAGTAACACCAGCTGCCTGCAATTATTGCAGGTTCGCATCCCACCAGGCTCAAGGTTGACTCAGCCTTCCATCCTTCCGAGGTAGGTAAAATGAGGACCCAGATTGTTGGGGGCAATTAAGCTGACTTTGTAATAATGCCGCTTGGGGTGTGTGTGTGAAAGCCCTAATAAGCAGGCATATACATAGAATGAAGGCTACTGCTAAGCTTGTAAGCCGCCCTGAGTCTTCGGAGAAGGGAGGGATATAAATGGAATTAAAATAAAATAAATTTTGGGCTTAATTGTAGTCGTAACTTGGGGACTATCTGTATGTTTAGAAGTCATTGTGCTCTATGGCAAAGCTCCCCAATCTGTGGGCCGTGGCCTGGTAGTAGGCCGTGGCCTGCTGGTCACTGGGGCGCGGGACAGGCTGGCCAGTGCATGCACAGGTGTGCACACACCCCTCACGTGATAGTGCCCCAACTTCAGGGCACAAAAACAGGACACCGCACCATGGGGCGTAAAAAACAGGCTGCCGCTGCACCTCACATTGTGAAAATGGGCCGCCGCTGCACCTTATGGTGCAAAAACAGGCTGCTGCCTGTGCCTTAGGGTGCAAAAATGGGTGCTGTGCCATGCAAGAATGGGACAGGGCTAGTGAGTGTAAAATGCTTCCCCTCCCTTTTCCTCCAGTCTGCCAACCAACAAAGGTTGGTGACCTCTCCTCTATGGCAAGGGATTGAGTTTGCCATTATCAGTCAAAATAATATTGATGCAGTATTTACTGACATTACAAATACATTCCTAGTTGCTTTTCCTTCTATGAGATAGATTTAGTATGAATTAAAATAAATTCCTTCTCTTTTTGTTTACATGGAACATCATGCCTTAGTTCATACTCCACTGAAAATCAGAGAATACTATTAGATACCATCATAGGAAAACTCAAATACTTTGGCCACCTAATGAGAAGGAAGGACTCACTGGATAAGAGCCTAATGCTGGGAAAGATGGAGGGCAATAGAAGAAGGGGACGACAGAGAATGAGGTGGCTAGATGGAGTCACTGAAGCAGTAGGCGTGAGCTTAAATGGACTCCAGAAGATGGCAGAGGACAGGAAGGCCTGGAGGAACGTTGTCCATAGGGTTGCGATGGGTCGGACACGACTTCGCAACTAACAACAACAACCATCATAGGCACATCAGTAAAAACATTTTGCTTAAAAGCATTTATAGAAGCAAGTCTTTAGAGTGGCATTAGTGGGGTTATGGCTCAAATGGTTATGGTGCATACTTATGCCCACTGCCTAATTATAAACTTCTAGAAACAGTACAAAGTAGGGTCCTACAATTACTTTTCTATATACCTAAATTTGTGACAAATGTATCACTAAGGCAGGAAGCAAGATCATTGAATGCAGAACATTTGTGGACAAAGGTCAGACGTGTATTTAGAGTCAAATAATAATTTTTAATCAAGATGCACCTATCCTTAAGTGATTGAGTCAAAAGGATGTGGCTGTCACTGGTTTACATACTTGCAATTGAAAGAATAGAATAATAGCTATCTAGTCTACCTTGAAGGAATTAAAATGCTTCTGAACTTGCTTAATATATTTTGATATATTCGATATGTATAGCATCCCAATTTTCAAACAGAAACTCAAAGCATATAGAGCTATACAGTTTTATGAAATTAAGTTATTCCAATCAAATTTAACTGTTAGACTATTCTGTATATAAACACTGCATGGAATACATCAGTGGATAGGATAGGATAGGATAGGATAGGATAGGATAGGATAGGATAGGATAGGACAGGACGGACAGGACAGGACAGGATAGAATTCTTTATTTATCAAGTGTGATTGGATACACGAAGAATTTGTGCTTAGAAATTTATTTTCTATTACTATTTTATCTAGTTCAAATCTTTCTTGCACTGGAAAGAAATTTCGGTGCAAGAAAGAATTGAACTAGATAAAACACGTAATGTGTTTGATGTTATAAAAAATGAATTCTAAATTATACTATGTGGTAATGATGATTTATAAATTATTGCTGAATTTGAATTTAGTAATCATAATAGTAGAGTTGGAAGGGACCTTGCAGTCATCTAGTCCAACCTCCTGCTCAGGCAGGAAACCCTATACCATTTCAGACAAATGGTTGTCAAGTCTCTTCTTAAAAACTTCCAGTGTTGGAGCTTCTGGAGGCAGATTGCTCCACTGATTAATTGTTCTGTCAGAAAATTTCTCCTTAGTTTTAAGTTGCTTCTCTCTTTGGTTAGTTTCCCTCCATTGCTTCTTGTCCTGCCTTCAGGTGCTTTGGAGAATAGCTTGACTCCCTCTTCTTTGTGGCAACCCTGAGATATTGGAATACTGCTATCATGTCACCCTTAGTCCTTCTCTTCATTAAACTAGACATACCAGCAACTGTTCCTTGTATGTTTTAGCCTCCAGTTCCCTAATCACCTTTGTTGCTCTTCTCTGTTCTCTTTCTAGAGTCTCAACATCTTTTTTACATCGTAGTGACCAAAACTGGATGCAGTGTGACCTTACCAAGGCATTATAAAGTGGTATTAACACATCTCATGATCTTGATTCTATTTCTCTGTTAATACAGCCTAGCACTGTGTTAGCTTTTTTGGCAGCTGCAGCACACAGCTGGCTCATATTTAAGTGATTGTCCACTAGGACTCCGAGATCCCTCTCACAGTTACTACTATTGAGCAAGGTACCACCTATTGTACCTGTGCATTTGGTTTTTCTTGCCTAAATGTAGAACCTTACCTTAATTTGGAGTATGAATAGGTGAAGCATTATATACTTAAATGGGTGAATAATTTTTGGTATAATATAATGTTTGAACAAAGGGAAAAAAACATATGGATGAAGGGAATAAAATTTACATTGAACTATAATATAAGTGAATTTTTTATAAAATGATGTATGATTGGTATTTTTTCTAAGAGGTATAAAAGTATTTCAAAGATGTATAAAAGCATTTCAAATATATGTTGGAAATATAAATGTAAAAGAAGAACTTTTTATCATCTTTTGGTAGACTTGTGATAAAGCAAATGAGGTAAGATTCAGATTTAAGTACAAAAGATTCTCAGAATATAAAAATCAAACCAGCGACTTTTCTTTTATGGACTTTTATTAATAGATTTTAGGCTTAACTTGAAATAGAATCTGGAACTTTGTTGTTATATATTGTAAGAACAGTATTGCTGTATTGAAAGCAGCAAGAATGCTTTATGCACAAAAATGAAAAGATACCCCAATTTCTACAATGGAAGAATGGCTGGAAACACTAATGGAATTAGCAGAGATGGCTGAATTAACTGGTTTAATCAAAATAAAGAATACATTCAACTTCTGGATTTTATGTTGACTTTGGATTTTGCTGATTAGTTATCTTTGTTGTTACAGAAATAGTGTAGCTACTTAATTATTAAGTATGTACAAAGTTATTTTATTCTACTGCACTAAAAAGTCAGATATCAATGTTTTCTTTGTTCTTCCTTCTTTATCCTACACCTCTCTCTTTTTTTATCTCTTTCCCATTTTCCCACTATTTTCATTTTCATTTGTATTTTAGATATATACAGTAATAAAAATATTTAATATGAACTAATGTTTTAATAGGAATCAACCAGCAGGAAATTGAAATCTGTCAGCCTAAGGAAACAAGTATCATTGGGAGTCTTAATGTAATGCAGTTAGGATTTTGCAGCAGGCTCTTGAAAGCCTTCTAAAGCAGGCATGTCAAACTCGTGACATCACGTGACGCCACACGACGTATTGCGACTTTTTCCCTATTGCCGGCAATGTGGTGGGTACAGTTTCAGTATGGCGCATCCGGCCCGCAGGCCAGCAGTTTGACATGCCTGTTCTAAAGCCTCTCTCTAATTATACCTTTTGAGTTCCACCAAGGCTTCTGGGGCTCCAGGGCCAGTCGTGGGACTATCCATCCCCACGACGATAGGGAATGGCAGCAGGTGTAGGGCCGTATCGATCTCAGGGAAGGCCTCTCCGCTGCTTACAAGCGGTGAGGCACTCCGACCCTCTGGTTCCGCCCCGAGGTCCCGGGAGTGAGGACGTGCAGCCTCCTGAGCTCCGGCTGGTGTACTTGAATGCCAGGTCGGTCGTTAACAAGGCTCCTCTCGTCCGTGACTTGGTCGAGGGTGAGCAGGCGGACCTGGCTTGCATCACGGAAACTTGGCTGGGCCCAGAGGGCGGCATTCCTCTGGTTGATCTTTGCCCACCAGGTTTCCGGGTGCTGCACCGGCCTCGGGCTCAGGGTAGGGGTGGGGGAGTGGCTGTTGTTATGAGGGAGACCTTGTGTCCACGGGAGGCCACCGTTCCCCAGATAGTCGGGTGTGAGTCTCTCTTTTTGAGATGCGGCCCTGGTGCGCAGTTGGGCTTGCTGCTGGTGTACCTTTCGCCCAGTCACGCAGCAGCAGCCCTGCCTGAGCTGCTCGATGTCCTCTCTGGGCTGGTGGTTGAGTTCCCGAAACTTATAGTTTTGGGGGACTTCAACCTACCATCGCTGGGAGGATCATCTGAGTTGGCTCGGGAGTTCATGGCTTCCATGACGGCCATGGACCTGACGCAAGTAATTTCGGGACCGACTCATGAGGGAGGCCACACCCTTGACCTAGTTTTCTTGTCTGGACGGTGGTTAGATGATCTTGGTGGGGGCTCTCCAATTATTATGCCCCTGTCATGGACCGATCATCATCTCCTGCGGCTGGTCTTCCGTTTTGCCACCCCCCGCCGTGGGTGTTTGGAACCAATTAAATGGTACCGCCCCAGACGCTTAATGGATCCCCAGAGGTTCCAGGCGGCGCTGGGGTCCCCACCTGCCTCCCTTGCTCACAGCTCGGCAGATGCCTTAGTGGAAGCCTGGGAAAGGACGGCCACTGAGGCTCTTGACCGAGTTGTACCCCTGCGGCCCCTGACCCGGTGCAGATCCCGTCGAGCTCCATGGTTCTCTGTGGAGCTCCGGGAGATGAAGCGTCGGAGACGGGGCCTAGAGAGCGGTTGGAGGTCCAGCCGATCCGAATCCGACCGATTGCGACTAAGAGCCTACATTAGGTCTTATCTCGCTGCGATAAGGGAGGCGAGGTCTAACCACTTCGCCACCCTTATCGCGTCCGCAGATAATCGCCCGGCCGCCCTGTTTAGGGTGACTCGCTCCCTCCTAAATCAGGAGGTGAGGGAGGATCCCTTGCAGGGTCGTGCCGAGGAGTTTAACCAACATCTGTCGGACAAAATCGCTCGGATTCGGACCGGTCTGGACTCTGACTGGGCAGAGTCTGACGATCAGGACACGGGAGGTCTTGTCGATATCACCTGGGAGGAGTTTGATTCTGTGACTCCGGAGGAAGTGGACAGGATCATGGGGAGGCTGAGCACCACCACATGTTTATTGGACCCGTGCCCTTCCTGGCTGGTCTATGCAGCCCGGGAGAGGACACGCAGCTTGTTCCAGGCAGTTATATCGGCTTCTCTGAGTGAGGGTAGCTTCCCCGCCGTCTTGAAGGAGGCGGTGGTGAGGCCTCTCCTCAAGAAGCCTGCCTTGGACCCAGCTGTATTGAACAACTTTCGTCCTGTCTCCAACCTTCGCTTTCTTGCGAAGGTTGTTGAGAGTGTGGTGGCGCATCAGCTCCCTCTGGTCCTGGATGAAGCGGATTATCTAGACCCGTACCAATCGGGTTTCAGGCCCGGGCACAGCACGGAGACGGCATTGGTCGCGCTGGTGAATGATCTCTGGAGGGCTCGGGACAGGGGATATTCCTCTGTTCTAGTCCTATTAGACCTCTCGGCGGCTTTCGATACCATCGACCATGGTATCTTGCTGCGGCGTCTCAGGGGACTGGGAGTGGGAGGCACAGTCTTACAGTGGTTCTCCTCCTATCTCCTGGGACGTTCGCAGTCGGTGTTGGCAGGAGGGCAGAGGTCGACCGCGAGGTCTCTCATTTGTGGAGTTCCTCAGGGGTCGGTCCTCTCGCCTCTCCTGTTCAACATCTACATGAAACCGCTGGGTGAGATCATTCGTGGCTTTGGAGTAGGGTATCATCAGTACGCTGATGATACCCAACTTTTCCTTTCGACCCCAAACCACCCCAGTGATGCCCTCAACGTGATGTCCCGTTGCCTGGAGGCAGTTCGGGTCTGGATGGGGAGGAACAGACTTCAACTCAACCCCGACAAGACTGAGTGGCTTTGCATACCTTCATCCCGGGTTTATTCGGACATTCCACCTCTGGCTATGGGGGGTGAACTATTACCCCCCGTAGATAGGGCTCGCAACTTGGGAGTCCTCCTAGATTCACGGCTCACCTTGGAAGACCATATAGGAGCTGTGACTAGGGGGGCCTTCGCCCAGGTTCGCCTGGTGCGCCAGTTGCGGCCCTATCTTAGCCGGGATGATTTGTGCACGGTCACTCATGCGCTCGTGTCCTCTCGTCTGGACTACTGCAACGCTCTCTACATGGGGCTGCCCTTGAGGACCACCCGGAAGCTCCAACTGGTACAGAATGCAGCCGCGAGAGTTGTGTTGGGAGTCTCCCGATACTCCCACGTTACACCTCTGCTCCGTGAGCTGCATTGGTTGCCAGTTGTCTTCCGGGTGAGATTCAAGGTACTGGTAACGGTGTTCAAAGCCCTTCATGGCATGGGTCCGGAGTACCTTAGGGAACATCTGCTGCCGGCATCAAGCTCCCTGCGCCCTGTGCGTTCCCACAGAGAGGGCCTCCTCAGGGTGCCACCGATCAGAGAATGTCGATTGGTGGCCCCCAGGGGGAGATCCTTCTCTGTGGGCGCTCCGGAGCTGTGGAATCAGCTACCGGTAGAGCTCCGGATGGCGCCCGATCTTCGCTCCTTTCGTCGCGATCTCAAGACGTTTTTGTTTGTACAAGCCGGCCTAGCCTGATGGGAATCGGTGGGGTTGTTTTATTTTTGGTGTCTTAATTTTATCTTGGGGTTTTTAGAATTGTATTCCTATTGTTTTAACTTGGGCAATCATTTAATCTCTTTTTAATGTTTGTATTTGGTATTTTATTCTGCCCTGTGAACCGCCCTTAGTCCTTAGGGAGAAGGGCGGTATATAAATATTATTAAATTAAATTAAATTAAATTTTGAGTTTCTGTTTCTGTTTTCCCAGGAATCAAATATCATTTTTGTAGTTGTTTCGCATACCCCTCCTCCTTCTCTGACTGAAACCTACATTCCTTCTCATTTATGGTGGGGAGAGGGGGATATTGGTACCAGGCATTCATATTTATAGCAGCAAACAATCATCAAGGCAATGTTCATCTATTCCTTAGCATCCGAATGTTCTTACTGTTTCAGCTATCTTGCATCACAGGCAGATCTTGACTTACAGCCTGACAAAATTACAACAGACCTCCCCAAAAAGTTACTTACAACCCAGCTTCAGTTACAGCTTCTGCAGCACCCCTATTGTCATTCACCCTTATGAATGACCATAGGAATACTGCACCCTTGCCTACCTCTCCCACTCATCCTTCCTTATCAGATTCCCACTTCTCTAGCAGACTCATCCACCAAGGCCAGGGGTCTTCAATCTTGGCCCTTTTATGACTTGTAAACTTCAACTCCCAGAATTCCTCAGCCAGTGTGCCTGGCTGAGGAATTCTGGGAATTGAAGTCCACAAGTCATAAAAGGCCAAGTTTGAAGACCCCTGACCTAGGCAAACTTGACTTGGAGAAACATTTCCAATGCAAGGGTGAACTCATAAGGTGAATTCATAAGGGTGAATTCTACCAAGCCTCTGCTTTAAATGGGTGTTACACTTCATAGCTTTCATATTCAAACTTATTTTTAATCATTTTGTTGAAATAGAAAATGGATTAACAATGAATTAATAGAGAATAATTCAACACTGACAATATGATCAGAAAAGAATTGTAAGCTTAGATTTCCAGTCCTGCGCAGCAGCGCAGCAGTTGAAGGGTTCGGGACTCCATGCCTTTCGGCTGAGTTTCTTCCTGTTAAGGGACCCTAAATGGCCAGAAGCCACCCCAAAAAGCCAGCAAAGAAGGAAGTAAGTCCTGGGGACCTTGGGGAGATGGAGGTCGATCCAATCGGTCCAGGAGAAGCCTTCCAGAAACCAACAGGAGAAAGGCTAGTCTAACTTTCAAGTCTAGCCCAAGCTGCAAGCAACCAAAGTTAAAAGCACAATTTTAAGCTGATTGTAAACAGCATGTTTGAATCTGGGTAAGAACATCGATTTTCTCTATCCTACTTATCAACTTCCCTGAAGAAAAAAATCCCAAGAAGCCAAAAATTTCTGAAAGTGAAGGGGGGGATTTTTGTCCCACCCTTTTACTAATGGAAGTGGTGAATTAAACCTTTTATGGAGGACCAAAACATATTGAAATGAAATGAAATTACTATAAAACCTAAATTTGGGTAAGTTTGAAGTTACTGAATGGTTAAGATTCTCATTTTAAAGGCAATTTGTTCATTTTGAAAATTTGAAAAATAAACCAGTGCTGACATCTAGTGGTGGATGAAGACTACGACAGCTATGGCTTTCATGCAGGACTTGGCAAAATCTGGAAAAAACTAATCTCTAATTGTGACCTTCAAAGCTCTAACAATAAAGAACAGCTGTGACAAAAAAAAACAAGATTTTCAACAAAAATGAATGGGCAAATGCCTCTCACAAAGATATTGTACTTGACTTACCTTTTATATCTACAGTAACACCTACAAGAATATATTGATTAAGAAAAATACTGGGCAAAAGAAAAAGGCTAAAATGAAAATTAAGAAAATAGATGATGGGGCCTATCAGAGAGAATATTTAAAAAAGAAACACCTGTTCAAATATGGTTAAAGAAATAGAAAAATTTTGGATGTGAATTTGACTTTAAGAGGGAAGAGCCCCTCAAGTAACATAGTACTTTCTTTTTCTTCTTTTTTTAAATTTTATTTCTTGATATGAGTAATATAAAAGAGTTGGAATGGCTTATATAAAGGAAATGTTCTAGATATCTAAAGATGATTGACTTTAAGACAATTAAAGGTAAAAGTTCCCCCGCACATGCGTGCTAGTCATTTCCGACTCTAGGGGCCGCTGCTCATCTCCATTTCAAAGCCGAAGAGCCATTGCTTGTCCTAGGACGTCTCCGTGGTGTTACCTTCCCACCATAGTGGTCCCTATTTTTCTACTTGCACTTTTACGTGCTTTTGAACTGCTAGGTTGGCAGAAGCTGGGACAAGTAACAGGCGCTCACTCTGTTACGCAGCACTCTGGATTCGACCCACCAAACTGCCGACCTTCTGATCGACAAGCTCAGCGTCTTAACCCACTGAGCCACCGCGTCCCTTTAAGACAATTACAATGGATTACAAAATGTTTTGAATAAGAGTTAAAAGACTAGAGGACTAGATTTATTAAATGGAATATTTAAAGATTAAATATATTTTTAATTGTGGTAAAAAAGAATGAAAACATTTTGGAAATAAATATGTATTAGCTTATAGGAAATAGGGATTTTAAGTACCATGCTATCTTTTTATTATTATTTTTTTATTCTTATTCTTTTTTTCCTTTTTAGTCTTATTTATTCCTTAAGAAAGGTAAAAGTATTGGGTTGGCTTACATGAGAAAAAATAGACTTAAATATTTAAATGTAATTAACTTTGAGAAAATCTTAACCAGTAAGAATGTTTTGAACATTATAAGAAAAACAGATGTAAACAAGAACTGTAAACAGGATCTATGATGATACCACCAGAATGACTAGATAGAAAAGGAATATTATGTTGATGTGATTATTACCTGTAGAAATATTAGAAAACTTTTATTCTCAATCATCATTCATTAAAACAACAAGAATTGTATTAATTTAAGGTTGGTAAAAGAGAACATTATGGGAAAAAGAGGAAATAAAGTAAAGTTATTATGTGGATTATAGATTATAGAAATCAACTGTTAGTGAATGTTTCTTAAATGTAAACCCAGACAACACACTGTTTACTGAATATTAAGGTTTTTATGTTAAAAAAATAATAAAACATATTTTTTAAAAAAATAATTGTAAGCTTAATACCGATCAAAATGAAGGAAAACTGAGGGAAAAGAGCTATATAATTTTATTTATTTATTTATTTATTAGTTTTTATAAACCGCCCTTCTCCCGAGGGACTCGGGGCGGTGTACAGAGGAAGGAATGTATACAGAATTGAACAATAAAAATAATAAAAAACAATAGTGAAAACAAGCTGGGACCCCAATTAACGCTATCATGCCAGGCTGGACTGCTGGAACAGGAAAGTTTTTAAGTCGCGTCGGAAGGTACGGAGGTCGGGGGCCATCCGGATTTCAGTTGGTAAGCTGTTCCAGAGGGCTGGCGCACCCACTGAGAATGCCCTCCCCCTGGGGGCCACCAGCCGACATTCCTTGAGCGGTGGCACCCTGAGGAGGCCCTCTCTGTGGGAGCGCACAGGACGGTGGGGTGCTGACATTGGCAGAAGGTGCTCCTGTAGGTAGTCCGGACCCATGCCATGTAGGGCTTTGTATGTCATTGTTAGCACCTTGAACTTCACACGGAAGGCAACCGGAAGCCAGTGCAGCGCACGGAGGAGAGGTGTGATATGGGAGTATCAGGAAGCTCCCAAGAGTGTCCGTGCCGCTGCACTTTGCACCAGTTGAAGCTTCCGAGTGGATCTCAAGGGCAGCCCCATGTAGAGAGCGTTACAATAGTCTAGGCAAGAGGTCACAAGGGCATGGGTGACTGTACGTAAGGAATCCAGGTCCAGATAAGGCCGTAGTTGGCGAACTAGTTGAACCCGGGAGAAGGCCCCCTTGGTCACAGCTCCTATGTGGTCTTCCAGGGAGAGCTGCGAGTCTAGGAGGACACCCAGGTTGCGGGCCCTATCAACAGGGGGTAGTAACTTGTCCCCGATGTTAAGCAATGGGACGTTCTGAATATCCTGGCTTGCCGGTACGTACAGCCATTCAGTCTTGTCCGGGTTCAGTTGAAGCCTGTTTCTCCCCATCCATTCCCGGACCGCTTTCAGGCAGCGGGACATCACGTCTAGGGCATCACTGATATTGTTTGGAGTTGAGATAAAAAGCTGGGTGTCATCAGCATACTGATGGTACCCTACTCCAAAACTGCGAATGATCTCACCCAGTGGTTTCATGTAGATGTTGAACAGGAGAGGCGAGAGGACCGACCCCTGAGGGACTCCGCAAGCGAGAGGCCTCGGGGTCGACCTCTGTCCCCCTGTCAGCACCGACTGCGAGCGACCCTGGAGAAAGGAGGAGAACCAACGCAGAACCGTGCCTCCCACTCCCAGTCCCCTGAGGCGTCGCAGCAAGATACCATGGTCGATGGTATCGAAAGCCGCCGAGAGGTCTAATAAGACTAGGACAGAGGAATGGCCCCTGTCCCGGGCTCTCCAGAGATCATTCATCAGAGCGACCAATGCCGTCTCCGTGCTGTAGCCCGGCCTGAAACCCGATTGGTACGGGTCTAGATAAACCGCTTCATCCAGGATCTGAGGAAGTTGGTGCGCCACCACGCTCAACAACCTTCGCAAGGAAGCGAAGATTGGAGACTGGACGAAAGTTATTCAAAGAGGATGGGTCCAAGGTGGGCTTCTTGAGGAGAGGTCTCACCACCGCCTCCTTCAAGGCGGTGGGGAAGTGACCCTCACTCAGAGAAGCAGAGATGACCGCTAGGAACCAGCCTCGTGTCCCCTCTCGAGCTGCATAGGCCAGCCAGGAAGGGCACGGGTCCAGTAAGCATGTGGAGGAGCTCAACCTTCTCATAATCCTGTCCACTTCCTTAGGAGTTACAGGATCAAATTCTTCCCAGATGACGTCGACAAGACTGTCCATGTCTTGTTCTTCCATCTCAGCCCAGTTGGAGTCCAGTCCAGTTCGAATCCGAGCAATTTTATCCAGCAGATATTGACCGAATTCCTCGGCTCGACCCTGCAAAGGTTCCTCCCTCACCTCTTGGTTTAATAGGGAGCGAGTCACCCTGAACAAGGCAGCCGGGCGATTATCTGCGGACGCGATGAGGGTGGAAAAATAGTTGGATTTTGCCACCCTTATCGCAGCGAGATAAGACCTGGTGAGGATTCTTAGTCGCAATCGGTCGGATTCGGATCGACTGGATCTCCAACGGCTCTCTAGGCCCCGTCTCCGATGCTTCATCTCCCGGAGCTCCTCGGTGAACCATGGGGCTCGCTGGGATCTGCGCCGGGTCAGAGGCCACAAGGGTACAACTCGGTCCAGAGCCTCCGTGGCTGCCTTTTCCCAGGCTTCCACTAAGGCATCCGCCGAGCTGTGAGCAGGGAGTGCATGCGTGTCCCTAAGCGCTGCCTGGAACTTATCAGGGTCCATTAGGCGCCTAGGGCGGTACCATCTGACTGGCACCGTGCACCCACGTTGGGGGGTGGCAAGGGGGAAGTCTAGCCGCAGGAGGTGGTGATTGGTCCATGACGGGCGTAACAGTTGTGGCACCCCCACCGATATCATCACGCCACCGTCCAGACAAGAACACCAAGTCTGGGGTGTGGCCTCTCTCATGAGTCGGTCCAGAAATTATTTGCGACAGGTCCATGGCCGCCATGGAAGCCATGAACTCCCGCGCCAGTTCGGACGATCCTCCCAGGGACGGTAGATTAAAGTCGCCCAAGACCATGAGTCTTGGGAATTCAACCACCAACCCTGAGAGGGCATCAAGTAGCTCGGGCAGGGCCGCCGCTGCACGATTAGGTGGTAGGTACGCCAGCAGCAGGCCCAACTGCGCCCCTGGGCCGTATCTCAGTAGGAGAGACTCACACCCGACCATCTGAGGGACGGTGGTCTCTCGCGGGCTAAGGGATTCCCTGATGATAACTGCCACTCCCCCGCCCCTCCCATGAGCCCGAGGCTGGTGCAGCACCTGGAAACCTGGCGGGCAGAGGTCAACCAGAGGAACACCCCCCTCTGGGCCCAGCCAGGTTTCCGTGATGCAAGCCAGGTCCGCATGCTCGCTCTCCACTAGGTCACGAATGAGGTGAGCTTTGTTAGCTACGGACCTTGCATTCAGGTAGACCAGCCTTAGCATGGGAGGGTGCGCACCTTTGCTCCCGGGTCCTCCGGGGGAGAACAGAGGGTCGGAGCGTCTCACCGCTTGTACAGAGCGGAGATGACACTCCCGGTGACGATACGGCCCTCTGTCTGTGCACCTTCTGCCATTCCCCACCATCCTAGGGATGGGATGTTTGTCAGTACGCCACTGGGTGTTATCGGCGACTGGTCCTCGTTGTACGCCGTCGCGAACGGTCGTGGGCCTGGCATGCGTTATGGTGGCTGGAAGGCGTGCCTTTCCCGCGCAACCATAGTCTTCTCCCTCCCCCCTCCCTAACCCCACAAAAAACTTAACTAAGAATTTAATCAGGGGCCTCTTGTTGGGCTTATGCTGGAGGCCCCTGACCCTGCCCGGCCATCTCTCAGAGGCCCAGTGGTTGGGTCCGTTATTAATACAGAACTCAACGCCTTAACATAAATCTAGACTGCATAGAAAGATACTATTCCATTTTTAATTTTTATAGTATAAACACTTGAATCCATTCTTTAAATACAGGAATATGCATTTATTTCTATCTTCATAATATTTGCTTGATGCAGCTAGACTTCTTCATATGATATCAATTCCATTTTTTTCTGGAGTACAACTCAGTATCACATTTATATATTGAACTGCTTTATGTTCACACAGAATGATAATATCACGTATAAAGATTTGAACCAGCTATCTCCCAAAAAATAAAAATAAAGATCATGTGAGTCAGTGAACCTGATGTCTCGCTTTGACAACAAAAGTAGCCAACTATCCAAATGTTAAATTTTTATTTGAGATAGATCAATACACATACAATAAGTTTCGCTGGTGAGTGAATGCATTTTCAAATGCTCTAGGATTCATTCTCTAGGATTTGAAGGAGGCTCTACAGGTCATATAGCTCTGTTATATTATTCAGCTTCTGACCTTCACAAGCCTGGAACTGCTGCTTCCTTCTGTCTTTGATTCTTCTGTTCCCCTGTTCCTCTTCAGATAAGGAGTCTGTTGTGTATTAGGTTTTTGGAAACAGCTATTCACATATTTGAACTCTTAACAGTTCTGGCAGGAGTTTTAGTGGCAGGATTGTTAGGTTTAATCTGACTGGCTGTACAAAAGTATATAAGCTTGCTTGTATGCCCTAACCCCTCAGTACAGATAATGACTGCTAATAAAACATTAGTTTGTTTGTACTCATCTGCCTGGCGTCTTCTCTACGCATCGGAACCCAATACTTAACAGAGTCCTCATGGTATTATACAGACAAGAAAAAAGAAATGGAATTATAAGATGGATAAGCTAGCCTTGTCTCAATTTCCCACTCCAGTTTTTCAAAAAATAAAAATAGAGGGCCTTTTCCTCCATTTCTTTCATCTCTCTTTTCCTTTTGTATATAATAAATGATATAATTCAATAAATCTATTCATAACTTTGGAAATATTTCAAATAAAATATCTGAATGTACTTAAAAAACAGTTGAAACTTGCAGTTAATATCAGCTAAAATACAATCTCATTCCAGCTGCTATTGATTGATGGGTTTATGTTAATGAAACCTTAGCAATTGGAACTTTACATATTTTTAAGGAATCCTATACAATCCCAAAGGAAACCAGAATATTTCAGTTTAGCTATTATATAACAAAATATCTATGTGTTTATTAATTTATTAATTAAAAAAGTTACTTATACAAAGCATAGCCTGGAAGTGGAAGAAATGGAAGCATAACTTATAAATATATGCCATATTTTAAAAGCTATTTCACTCTTTAGTGCTATAGAAATATTTATTTATTTATTTATTTATTTATTTATTTATTTATTTATTTATTTTTGGGACTTATATGCCGCCCTATCTCCCGAAGGACTCAGGGCGGCTAACAACAATAAAAACAACAATACAAAAGTTAAAAGAAATTAAACAAACAGCCCCAAAATAAATTAACTTAACAATTAAAAATTAAAACATTTTAAAAACCCATCGTCAATCCAGGTCAGCCTGATGAAAAAGGAAAGTTTTGAGGTCACGGCGAAAGGACCGGAGATCCGGGGCCATCCAGAGCTCAAGGGGGAGTTGGTTCCACAGGGCTGGCGCTCCCACAGAGAAGGCCCTCCCCCTGGAGGTCGCCAGCTGACATTGTCTAGCCGACGGCACCCTGAGGAGGCCCTCTCTGTGTGAGCGCACTGGGCGATGGGAAGTCGTCCCCGGCAGCAGATGGTCCTGCAAATATCCCGGGCCTAGGCCATGTAGGGCTTTAAGGGTAAGTACCAGCACCTTAAATCCAGCACCTTAAATAACTACAAGTTTGCTCTGCTGAACTGTACCCACACAGCTAAATATATTTTTTCATCAATCCTTTGAAATGTTAATTAATGACACAACTATGCTGCAGTATACTTCTTTCATATGTATTACATACTTGGATTAGACATCAAAGGGGTTGGAGCTGGTTTTTACTTTAATCAACAGTAAACCTAAGGCCAACCAGGACTGATGAATCAAACGTAACAGAATAACTTCTCTAATCTTTACCGTCTATATGTGTTGATGCCCTCCACCCCTAAGTTAAGAAAGATTGCCCTACAGCAGGAAAGGAAAAATGTTTCAGCTGCTGCCATGATTTTTCTTTCTGAAGGCCAAAAGTGATGATGTAATATACACAACATTGTGATTACCTGTACCCTCTTTCCCAATATAATTTTGAGGTTTTACTTTAACAAAATGAAAAGCAAACCAACTTAAGCCTCTGTTAGACCATGATCTATCCTTTTTTTGTTTCTTGTTCAAAAGTCACACAGTGATTTCCATTATTAGTAATACAATAAGACCACAGGAAGCCCTGGGCTACTGATCACCTACTTCACCACAAAGTTAATCAAACTTTATTTCCTGCTATAAAATTCTACATATCCATTTTTCAGGGAACTTCAGATTCATGTTAGTACTTGAAATAAACCGCTTGACAAGATTATCATATCCAACATTCATCATAAAAATGAATACATTGTATGGATTCAATTCTCAACTTTTAATAATACCTGTTGCCAGTTTATGGAGTTTCCTTATATTTCTTTCTTTCCGAAATTCCAGATATATAATGGGGTCATTAACTCTGGTTTTTTTGTTTTTTTCCTTCCTTTTACTTAGGTTTCCCCATATAATCTTAATGTTCTATTAGCATTTCCTTGCGTAGAGTATAAAAACAATTTTGCCTAAAAAACCTCCATGAGGAGAAATACACAGTTAACCCCCCTGAGACATTTACATGAGTTCTCCTGACAGACGCTTGAGAAATGCTACACTAACCCTGATGAATAGAGACCTTCATGGTTTTTATGTCACTTTAACTTACCATTTTTCCCATTTCACTGGTTGTGTCTTACAGACAACAAGTAAATTGACTATAGGAGAACTTGATTTTATGTAATGCCTTTCAGTCTCACGGAATCTCAAAGCTATTTAAAAAGTAATGGGTTGTTTAGTGATTGTACAGATGAATATAACACTCATCCTGCATTTTCCAATACTCAGTGCCTTGAGACAATATCACATTAAAACTGAAGATACTGGAATAGTCTACTTGTTTAAAACATTGATGTAATTTGATGAGATATTATTTATCTTTGGAGCTATATTTTACAACAAAAAAGAACAGATCAATTCTAGCCAAAAACAGAAGTACTGTAATGTTCCTATGTAATCTAGAGTCAAAATTGAATTAGGTTAAACTGAATGTCACATATAAAAAGACACTGGAAGCCTGGGCTATAAATCTTGGCTTCTTCACCAGATAAGAGAATATCTTGAGTTTCCAAAAGCTGGATTTATTTTACTTTTGTTAAAATGGAAACTATACTTACCGTATATACTTGAGTATAAGCCGAATTTTTCAGCCCACTTTTTGGGCTGAAAAAATCCACTTCGGCTTATACTCCAGTCAACAAAAAAAAAAGAACTTACCGAGGACTTGCGCGCGGCCGAGCTACTTTGCCTGACGCTGCTGGGGTCGCCCGGGCGCCTCTGCTCGCCCTCAGCAGCACCTGGCCCAGAATCACATGCGAAACAAGCCCGGCAGAGGAGCCGGAGCGGCGAGCAGAGGCGCCCGGCCCAGATCCTGCAAGGCCCGGCCGAGACACGCCCCCAGCAGCGGAGCTGCTCCGGCTCCTCTGCCGGGCTTGTTTTGCATGTGAGCTACTATGCCTGATGCTGAGAAGACCCGCTTGGGCACTCGGGTTGGTGTCAGTCTCCGCAGGCCCTTCTCGTTTCCAGGAACGTCAAGCGCGCTTGGCTCCCCACCCCCACGGCAGGGCAGGGCAGGGCAGAGACTTGCTCGCCCTTCTGACGGCCCTGAAGAGAAACGAAGGGCTTGCAAACTCCCCGCGAGAAGCTGGGCGAAGCGCGCGGCTGGGCGAGTGTGTGCCTGCGCGCGTATTTACGAAAGAAACGCTCCGAGAGTTCTTCTTTCTCCGCCCCCTTGGGGGGAACTCTAGCGACTACTGTAGCCGCGCTTCTCTTCTCGGCTCCGAAAATAGGGATTTCTACTCTCTCTCTCTCTCTCTCTCCCCTCCCCACCCCGCATTCTCCTGCCTCTTCGATTGCGACAATAAAAGGGCGAAGGGTGCGCTGGTTTCTTCCTCCTTCCTCCCCCCCTCCCCTCCCCTCCCCGATTGTCAGGTGAGGCAGCTGGAGGTCTGGCCGGGAGATTGTAGCCGTTTTGAAACGCCGCGTCTTGAAACGCCCGATCAGCTGATTTTCGGGTGGAAGAGCCGCGGCTTGAATCTGTTTGCATCTGCCTGAATTAGACCGAAACGGCCTGAATTTGACCAGAGTTGCTTTGTAATGGCTGGAGGAACTGCAGAGGAGGTCTTGCCGGGAGATTGTGGCCGTTTTGAAACGCCGCGGCTTGAAACGCCCGATCAGCTGATTTTCGGGGCGGAAAGAGCCACGGCTTGAATCTGCTTGTATTTGTTTGAACTTAACCAGAAACGGCTCGTAATGGCTGGAGGAACTGCGGAGGGAGTGAATGCTCCAGCCTGGAATATTTGGAAAGGCTGGGGGAACCGGATGAACTGCAGCTTAAGCGACTGTTCCCGGAGGAGCCATGGCTTGAAACGCCCCAGTTTTGGGGCAGCGTTTGCTTGTTCCCTCCCTCCCTCCCCTTTCCCTCCTCTCTAAATCCTTCCTTCCTTCCTTCCTTCCTTCCTTCCTCCCTCCCTCCCTCCCTCCCTCCCCTTTCCCTCCTCTCTAAATCCTTCCTTCCTTCCTTCCTTCCTTCCTTCCTTCCTTCCCCAGCCCTAATCCGGAAAGTGGAAGGAAAGAAGAGTAAAGGCTGGGCGGAGGAGGAGGGGAAGTGCAACCCTGCACTATTCAGCTCAGTGAAGTCACGCTTGAAACGGCTTGAAACGCCCGATCAGCTGATTTTCGGGGCGGAAAGAGCCACGGCTTGAATCTGCTTGTATTTGTTTGAACTTAACCAGAAACGGCTCGTAATGGCTGGAGGAACTGCGGAGGGAGTGAATGCTCCAGCCTGGAATATTTGGAAAGGCTGGGGGAACCGGATGAACTGCAGCTTAAGCGACTGTTCCCGGAGGAGCCATGGCTTGAAACGCCCCAGTTTTGGGGCAGCGTTTGCTTGTTCCCTCCCTCCCTCCCTCCCCTTTCCCTCCTCTCTAAATCCTTCCTTCCTTCCTTCCTTCCTTCCTTCCTTCCTTCCTTCCTTCCTTCCTTCCTCCCTCCCTCCCCTTTCCCTCCTCTCTAAATCCTTCCTTCCTTCCTTCCTTCCTTCCTCCCTCCCTCCCCTTTCCCTCCTCTCTAAATCCTTCCTTCCTTCCTTCCTTCCTTCCTTCCTTCCTTCCTTCCTTCCTTCCTTCCTTCCCCAGCCCTAATCCGGAAAGTGGAAGGAAAGAAGAGTAAAGGCTGGGCGGAGGAGGAGGGGAAGTGCAACCCTGCACTATTCAGCTCAGTGAAGTCACGCTTGGTTAAAAAACAGATTTAATAATAATAATAAGAAGAAGAAGTTGGGCTGATCAAATGTTTCAATAATGACTGAAGGAGGGCTGCTTGTACCTTGGTCTTTGTGCTGGTGTCTTGACATGCCAATACACTAGTACGGAAAGCTGCCGTTCACTTTCGGGGGGAGGAAAAAAAACACAACAACACCGCACGCTTTCCGCCCCGAAAATCAGCTGATCGGGCGTTTCAAGCCATTTCAAGCGTGACTTCACTGAGCTGAATAGTGCAGGGTTGCACTTCCCCTCCTCCTCCGCCCAGCCTTTACTCTTCTTTCCTTCCACTTTCCGGATTAGGGCTGGGGAAGGAAGGAAGGAAGGAAGGAAGGAAGGAAGGAAGGAAGGAAGGAAGGAAGGATTTAGAGAGGAGGGAAAGGGGAGGGAGGGAGGAAGGAAGGAAGGAAGGATTTAGAGAGGAGGGAAAGGGGAGGGAGGGAGGGAGGAAGGAAGGAAGGAAGGAAGGATTTAGAGAGGAGGGAAAGGGGAGGGAGGGAGGGAGGGAGGGAGGGAACAAGCAAACGCTGCCCCAAAACTGGGGCGTTTCAAGCCATGGCTCCTCCGGGAACAGTCGCTTAAGCTGCAGTTCATCCGGTTCCCCCAGCCTTTCCAAATATTCCAGGCTGGAGCATTCACTCCCTCCGCAGTTCCTCCAGCCATTACGAGCCGTTTCTGGTTAAGTTCAAACAAATACAAGCAGATTCAAGCCGTGGCTCTTTCCGCCCCGAAAATCAGCTGATCGGGCGTTTCAAGCCGTTTCAAGCGTGACTTCACTGAGCTGAATAGTGCAGGGTTGCACTTCCCCTCCTCCTCCGCCCAGCCTTTACTCTTCTTTCCTTCCACTTTCCGGATTAGGGCTGGGGAAGGAAGGAAGGAAGGAAGGAAGGAAGGAAGGAAGGAAGGAAGGAAGGAAGGAAGGAAGGAAGGATTTAGAGAGGAGGGAAAGGGGAGGGAGGGAGGAAGGAAGGAAGGAAGGAAGGAAGGAAGGAAGGAAGGAAGGAAGGAAGGAAGGAAGGATTTAGAGAGGAGGGAAAGGGGAGGGAGGGAGGGAACAAGCAAACGCTGCCCCAAAACTGGGGCGTTTCAAGCCATGGCTCCTCCGGCAACAGTCGCTTAAGCTGCAGTTCATCCGGTTCCCCCAGCCTTTCCAAATATTCCAGGCTGGAGCATTCACTCCCTCCGCAGTTCCTCCAGCCATTACGAGCCGTTTCTGGTTAAGTTCAAACAAATACAAGCAGATTCAAGCCGTGGCTCTTTCCGCCCCGAAAATCAGCTGATCGGGCGTTTCAAGCCGCGGCGTTTCAAAACGGCCACAATCTCCCGGCAAGACCTCCTCTGCAGTTCCTCCAGCCATTACAAAGCAACTCTGGTCAAATTCAGGCCGTTTCGGTCTAATTCAGGCAGATGCAAACAGATTCAAGCCGCGGCTCTTCCACCCGAAAATCAGCTGATCGGGCGTTTCAAGACGCGGCGTTTCAAAACGGCTACAATCTCCCGGCCAGACCTCCAGCTGCCTCACCTGACAATCGGGGAGGGGAGGGGAGGGGGGGAGGAAGGAGGAAGAAACCAGCGCACCCTTCGCCCTTTTATTGTCGCAATCGAAGAGGCAGGAGAATGCGGGGTGGGGAGGGGAGAGAGAGAGAGAGAGAGAGTAGAAATCCCTATTTTCGGAGCCGAGAAGAGAAGCGCGGCTACAGTAGTCGCTAGAGTTCCCCCCAAGGGGGCGGAGAAAGAAGAACTCTCGGAGCGTTTCTTTCGTAAATACGCGCGCAGGCACACACTCGCCCAGCCGCGCGCTTCGCCCAGCTTCTCGCGGGGAGTTTGCAAGCCCTTCGTTTCTCTTCAGGGCCGTCAGAAGGGCGAGCAAGTCTCTGCCCTGCCCTGCCCTGCCGTGGGGGTGGGGAGCCAAGCGCGCTTGACGTTCCTGGAAACGAGAAGGGCCTGCGGAGACTGACACCAACCCGAGTGCCCAAGCGGGTCTTCTCAGCATCAGGCAAAGTAGCTCACATGCAAAACAAGCCCGGCAGAGGAGCCGGAGCAGCTCCGCTGCTGGGGGCGCGTCTCGGCCGGGCCTTGCAGGATCTGGGCCGGGCGCCTCTGCTCGCCGCTCCGGCTCCTCTGCCGGGCTTGTTTCGCGTGCGAGCTACTTTGCCGGCCGCTGCTGAGGGAAGATCTCTGGAGAGGAGCATAAGGTGAGCTGCTGCATTTCCCAGCCTCGGCTTATACTCGAGTCACCAACTTTTACCATTTTTGGGGGGTAAAATTAGGGGTCTCGGCTTATATTCGAGTCGGCTTATATTCAAGTATATACGGTACATCGTATGTTCTATAAATGAATATCTACTTATGAGAACTCTACTTCACTCTCTTCTATACAGGTGAAACTCGAAAAATTAGAATATCGTGCAAAAGTTCATTTATTTCAGTAATGCAACTTAAAAGGGGAAACTAATATATGAGATAGACTCATTACATGCAAAGCAAGATAGTTCAAGCCGTGATTTGCCATAATTGTGATGATTATGGCTCATGAAAACCCCAAATCCACAATCTCAGAAAATTAGAATATTACATGCAATCAATAAAACAAGGAATGTACATAGAACAATATCAGACCTCTGAAAAGTATAAGCATGCATATGTACTTAGTACTTGGTTTGGGCCCCTTTTGCAGCAATTACTGCCTCAATGAACATGGCATGGAAGCTATCAGCCTGTGGCACTGCTGAGGTGTTATGGAAGACCAGGATGCTTCAATAGCAGCCTTCAGCTCTTCTGCATTGTTCGGTCTCATGTCTCTCATCTTTCTCTTGGCAATGCCCCATAGATTCTCTATGGGGTTCAGGTCAGGCGAGTTTGCTGGCCAATCAAGCACAGTAATCCCACGGTCATTGAACCAGGTTTTGGTGCTTTTGGCAGTGTGGGCAGGTGCCAAGTCCTGTTGGAAAATGAAGTCAGCATCCCCATAAAGCTTGTCTGCGGAAGGAAGCATGAAGTGCTCCAAAATCTCCTGGTAGACGGCTGCGTTGACCCTGGACTTAATGAAGCACAGTGGACCAACACCAGCAGATGACATGGCTCCCCAAATAAACACAGACTGTGGAAACTTCATACTGGACTTCAAGCATCTTGCAGTGTGTGCCTCTCCATTCTTCCTCCAGACTCTGGGTCCTTGGTTTCCAAATGAGATGCAAAACCTGGACTTTGGACCACTGAGCAACAGACCAGGTCTGTTTTTCTTTAGCCCAGGTAAGACACTTCTGACGTCGTTTGTTGTTCAGGAGTGGCTTGACAAGAGGAATACAACATTTGAAGCCCATGGCCAGGTTCCGTCTGTGTGTGGTGGCTCTTGATGCACTGACTCCAGCCTCAGTCCACTCCTTGTGAAAGTCCCCAACACTTTTGAATGGCCTTTTCCTGACAATCCTCTCCAGGCTGCGGTCATCCCTGCGGCTTGTGCATCTTTTTCTTCTACACTTTTCCCTTCCACATAACTTTCTATTAATGTACTTTGATACAGCACTTTGGGAACATCCAACTTCTTTTGCAATTACCTTTTGAGGCTTTCCCTCCTTATGGAGGGTGTCAATGATGGTTTTCTGCACAACTGTCAGGTCAGCAGTCTTCCCCATGATTGTGATTCCTACTGCACCAGACTGAGAGACCATTTAAAGGTTCTGGAACCCTTTGCAGGTGTTATGGCTTAATTAGCTGATTAGAGTGGGACACTTTGAGCCTAGAATACTGCACCTTTTCACAATATTCTAATTTTCTGAGATTGTCGATTTGGGGTTTTCATGAGCTGTAAGCCATAATCATCACAATTATGACAAATCACGGCTTGAACTATTTTGCTTTGCATGTAATGAGTCTATCTCATATATTAGTTTCCCCTTTTAAGTTGCATTACTGAAATAAATGAACTTTTGCACGATATTCTAATTTTTCGAGTTTCACCTGTATATGACAAAAACATTGCATTGGATGATTTGAGGATTCACAAAATGTATGATGAAATTTTAAAATCTGTTCCACTAACAGAATGGCAGCTCAAATCAAAGTATACAAAAAGATGCTTTACTGTGAGACATCCCTTAAATCACCCAAGCATATCTGAAATTGCTTACAAGAAAGACTTAAGAATTTGTTTTACCTTCACAATTATACGTGCTAATTGAATTACTACCCATGTTTAAATGCTCCATTGTACCTTATTAAAGTCCATAGCTATAACGTACAAAGGATTTACTATTATGCTTTTTAAAAAGTTAAATGAGGCCTATATTTTGTATTTTGTTTTTCTTCCAAAAACCTTGTGGATTCTGCAAGAAATCACAGATCCAGGTATCCAAATGTATATTGATAATTGTTTAGGTAATCCTGCACATATTATACACTCATGAAGTTCTTTTAGAATTATTATTTTTTATGTTGGAGTACTTTGTGATAATCAGAAGTAAGATTAGGGAAAGAAGGAAAAAATATTGGCTTCATGCCTAGAATGCTGGGTAAAAAAGTCAGCAAACACTGTTGACATCAGGGGAGGCAACAGCTTTATTTATTTTATTATACCAGAAAAACTGGCAAATGTTTGTTCTGAATAAAAAAGTAACAAATTTCCAGCAGTTTTACACATAGGATGTAAAATTAGCCAAGGGAGTGCAGTGTGTAACATCTGTGAATGATATGAAGTATTACCTTGAAATCTATGTCTTCATATTCATGGCCATCAGAACTAGTTAACTAAATTGGGTTGTATTCAAAATAAACAGTAATATAGTGTTTGCTGAAACTTCCAACATCAACTTGAACTATTTTCCTGTTAAATATACTTCCATTATGTATGTTTACAGCTGTATACTAAATACATAGAGTGTATTAAAATATGGCATGATAGCTGTCTTCCGGTATGGGGTACCACAAAAATGAGAAGATCAACTTATTTTCCAAAGCTTCTGAGGGAAGGAGAGATGCTATGGATGGAAGCTTGTTAAAGAGAGATCCGATCTGGAACCAAGGAGAAATTGCCTGACAGTGAGAATAATTAATCAGTGGAACAGGTTGTTTCTTGGAGTTGTGGGTACTCCATTGCTGGAGGTTTTCAAGCAAAGATTGGTCAACTATTTGTCTGGGAAGGATAAATCAGTCTCCTGCTATGGGCAGGGAGTTAGCCTAAAAGACCTATAAGTTCTATTCTGTTCTGTTCTGTTCTTGTCCTGTCCTGTCCTGTCCTGTCCTGTCCTGTCCTATCCTATCCATTGATGTATTCCAAGCAATGTGTGTACTTGTATATATAAAATAGTTAAATTTGATTGGAGTAGCTTAATTTCATAAAATTGTACAGCTCTGTATGCTTTGAGTTTCTGATTGAAAATTAAGATACTATATGTATCAAATAAATATTCAGAATATATTAGGCAAGCTCAGAATCATTTTAATTTCCTCAAGGTAGACTTGATAGCTCTTATTTATTCTTGTTTCTTTTTTCAAAAGTCTCCAAGAATCTTTGCTGTTATATTAAGCTAATATCTATTTCACATACCAGAATAAGTGAAGAAAAAGTGTGTTTTATTCTTTTGGTGGGGAAGGGAAGAAAAGAGAATAGTGGATTTAGTAATTGATGGCTCTGCCCTTGAAGTGATTTTTGTGATCAGATTTAGTTCACTTTCATTATTTTAGGAGCGGTGATTAGAACCTGTAGATGTATTGCTGTGAATTCCATTGACCTTCATCTAGGGCAGAGGTCCCCAACCTTTTGGACACCAGAGACCGGTTCCGTGGGAAAAGGTTTTTCCGTGGACCAGAGGGTGTGTGGTTTAGTGTGCTGCCTTATCTCGTGGATGGGGGGCTTTGTTTGTGCAGACTGGTTGCTGGCATGCCACAGCCCAATACTGGTCCATAGACCAGGGGTTGGGGACCCCTGATCTTGGGCCAATTTGGCTTGACCATAAGTAGACCAAATTCTTGTGTGTATTGGTAGTATGTAATAAACTTCTAGTGCTTTGAACTCAGCTCCTATTTCACTAACTATTAACATTAATTGGCAGTAGTGGAGAATAGTCCTGTCCATGTTTCAAATTGTGATTGTTCTTTTCACTAGTTCTTGGTTTTAAAACTAATTTGTTCTGAGCTATAGTTTAAATTATGGGCCTAAAGCTTTAATTTGACTTTAATAAACCAGTTTTTGTCAGGTTTATTAAATTCACTTGGCTTTATAAAGAGCACCCACAGAGACTTATGAATATGCAAATTGGAAGTGTGGTTGAAAAAGAATGAAACTAAATTACACCTATAATAAAGATGTAATCACAATTTTAATTATCAATTAACATTTAAGTAACTTGATTAGCATATAACAGGAAGAAGAATCCACTAGAAAATTAGATTTCACTGTTAATTAGGATCTGCAGAAGCTAATTTAGGGTTTGAATTCAGAGTAGTGTAAAAGATGATCAAGTGTTACCAATTATGTAAATTATCAGTGCTATATACAGCTTTTAATAAGAAAATAAAATAACTGACAATGCATCACTGGTTTCCTGCCATTCCTCCTCTGGGTTTGCTTCCTCTAACCTTAAAAATGAGGCTTCAGTCTCACTTCTCTATCAAAAAATAGGCCATTGGGTTTAGTTCACTGTCTTGAAGAGCTTCAGTTTAGCATTATCACTTATCATGCCTCTTTTCCCTTTCTACTTATTAGATAAGCTTTATGGAGTATCAGAAGACATGGTGCGATCAGAATGTGATGCAAGTAATGGCTAGAGGTAGGTAGATTTAACATTTAATCTACAACCCTAGTATTCTTCTTGACATCTCAGACAAAGTCAACAGATTCTGCCACCTACTGAGATAAATTCTAGATAAGTACATTGAAAAGTTAAAGGGAAAGAATAGTGATGTCAACCAGATGGGGAAAAGAAATGGGGGTAGAATGCTTACAAGTAAGAGTAGTCAAGGAGGTATTGGTCATAAATTCTCAATTTTGGCAGCAGTATTGTTCTCAGGAATTTAGGAACTATTCAGGGGAAATGAAATGACATTGGGGGTGGGGGGAATCACCAACAGGCTATCTTCAGCAGACCTATAATGGATATGAAATTTCTTCATTTTTTATTATTTTTCCACCTAAAAGATTTCAGTTTGTCAATTGAATTGTACAGTGTATATATATTACCTTAAAGGTAAAAAAATATATTCTGAAGTGATTTCTCTTGGTCTGATTTTTTTTTACATCTGAGAAACCTGGCATTTTTAACCGGTGCATAAACATTTTATATTCACTGTAGTTCAACAGCTCCATCCCAGAAGTAAATACAGCTTGAATAAATCACCACACGATTGGTTTTCATTTGTAGAGCCATATTAGAAACTGCCAAGAGAGTTGACCTTCCCTCAGAATCCTTTCTTTCCCATTATCTTCTATGGATTTTCACTTTTATCCTTTATCCAATAATGGTGTCCATCTGCACCACTACACTTTCACTGGAGGAAGAAATCAGACAATACCTGTAGCAGCTGCAACCAGAATCATCTTTTATATGGTTGTATAAATCAGCAGAAGTCTTTATCTTAGATTGAAGTCCTTCATAGTTGAAAGGTGTAGTATTATATATAATAAACTCACATACTTCATAATGGAACGTATTTATTTTGCTATTCATTGACTTCTCTAACTAGATTCCAGTACACCTGTCTCAAAAATCCTTCTAGTACTTACTCTGTTTAAGATTTGAGTCAATATCTTTGCCAGCTTGCCAATTCAAGGAAAGACAAAGGAGAGGAAATGTGTTTACGTGTATTTTACAATTCCAAGTGTAAGAGGATAAATATTGTATATAGTTGTCTAATTACAACATAGAAATATGTATTCAGTTTTCTCAAATAAGTTTCCACTTACTCCATTTGTGTTTCCATTTTAGATAATATTGTATGTTGTTCCATCCTCTTGAAATTGCTTAAGACAATTGATAAAATTTGTTTTCCTGTTAATTCTCTCTTAGGAGATGGGGATGTCAGAATTATGAAAGCAGTGTCACACATCTTGATGAAAGCCTTGATTTTTTAGATGCATATCCTGTGGATACAACTGCCTGCATTTCAAAATTATACTTTCCTGACAACTCTTCAGTTGCATAGAAAGAATGAAATTCACAGCAGAGGCGAAGTTCACAGCTTAAATTAATAGTATGAAATATTTGCAATTCTCTAATTTATCTGTGATACCTTATCAATTTGGTATAAAATCAAGATCAATGTCATCCTTTTATATTTTTTAGCTCTAAGCGTAAATATGATGTGTTGGAGCGTGGAGACATGGAAGAAAAAGGACAAATATGTGAACATGCTGAGGACAAAAATAAAATTTGTCTTAATTTAAATGTAGGTAAGTTATGTTACATTAATTCATAACAAGTTAATTAAGAACGCTGTATATGTTAAGTTCATTAAAACGATACACATAGTCCATTTACCTTAAGCCAGCTTCCTCTTTCTTCTTGTCATTTTAGAAATTATAGCTTGGTGGCATTTTCTTTTTCTATTCCAGACCTATACATTTTGAGACTGACATATAGCCTTAGCTTAAGTTGTTTATTCATGCAGTAGAACATGCAATTAGCCTTCATAACAATTAGACAGAACTAACTGGTGACAATCTTATAGTCTCTTTCTATGCTTTTCATGAGTGGATTTGGCAGAACTAGACAAGAAAGGCATCAGAAATTAGTAAGCAGTTTATCAAACAAATTTGATTTCTAAATGGGAGAGAGATTTGTAAAACTATCATTTTTATTTTAAATACTTAAATTTTTTAAATCATATAAGCCATTTAGTCTATTTTTCTAAAATCTAGGTTTGTGTGCTTCAGTTTTAATACAAGGTTTAAAGTAAACAGTGTTTCTTAAAGAAGCTTAATTAAAAAGTTAATTCTAATTCTTTAGGTGTTATTCATTAGTACTGAATATTTGACTAATTTCTGTTCAACATATTCTATGTATGTATGTATGTATGTATGTATGTATGTTTGTTTGTTTGTAGAATAAAATATAGCTGGAAGGGACCTTGGAGATCTTCTAGTCCAGCCCCTGTTTGTTTGTTTGTTTGTTTGTTTGTTTGTTTGTTTCAGCCAGTGAAGCAATCAATTTATATAACCACCCATTTCACACAGTGATTCTGAGGAGCTAACATAATAGAAATGTCTCTCTTCCAAGGATCTGCTGGATGACATTTCCTAATAGATGGAACTAGACCACTTCTTTTCTGTTGAACCAATTGGGATAGCTAGAAATAATTTCAGAAAGGCAGTGCCACAGATAATCTGGCTCTATTGCACGGAAGATAGGGACCTTGAATTGCATCCAGGAACATATTGAAAGCCAGTGCAACTCATGGAGCAAAAGTATAACATGGGCATATCAAGGTACAGCTTTGACTGCTTGACTGTTGTATTCTGGGCCATCTGAAGATCCAAATGTTCTTCAAAGATAGCCCTTGTAGAATACATTGCAATAGTCTACTAGGGTGAGAGCAACCATGAATGGTGCCTTTTGATCCAGGAAAAGGTGCAATTCCTCTTGGACTTAAGGATTCTCAAGGATTCTGGACCATCTGAAGATCCAAATGTTCTTCAAAGATAGCCCTTGTAGAATACATTGCAATAAATTAATGCTGGGGTAGGAGCGACCATGAATGGTGCCTTTTGATACAGGAAATGGTGCTATTTCTCCTGGACTCAAAGCTCCTGTTCAAAGAAGAGCTAGCAGTTCTTCCTTGTACTGCTGGGTCTTATTTGAACAAGAGTCTTGAATCCAGGAGAAATGCAAAACTGCAATTTGGTTCTGTTTGGGATAGTGCAACCCCAAATAAAACTAAACAGAACAAATTACCTGATTCAGGTAAAACCAGAGCCATTTGATCCTATTAGGATTGTGTTGAATTCTGCTTTTCATCATCCAGATCCCTACAGCCTCCAGATATTGAAAGAGCAATTAGGAGCATATCTCAATCTGGATAGAAGTGTCAAACTTAGTACCATCTTCACATTTGGACCATGGTGCACAAAGGTAGATATAGTGGGGAACAGCAAGTTGGCCATTATAATAGAGGGAAGATCTGCCTCTTGGTGTTGGGTTTTTCCAGGCCAACTGCATTAGCACTACTTGGGGGAATAATTGTGGATAAGATTAAGCACTGGTTTTAGCACATGTTCCAGCCTATACAGATTCCTTCGGGAGAAGGGCGGTATAGAAATCAAATTAGAAAATTAGAAATTAAGAGCAGTAAAGCATCAATTCTTCTTTGCCAGATTCCTTCCAAGCAACTAAGTTCACAATAAGACAGGAAAGAATAGATGGCACAAAATGACTGCCATATGAATTTGTGGTTTTCTTCCAGAGAAAGTCATTTGTGTCCACTATGGTTTGGATCCATTTTAACAGAATAATACCTTGTGCTATAATCTTTTTTATTATTCTTATGATCTGTGGAGCTTGAAGCAGCAGATAGTTTAAACTATTAATTTTTCCATCTGCAGATTAGACCCATGCCCTTCCTGATCCATTATTGAGTCCTTCAGGCAGCCAGGTAGAGTTGTGCAGTTCAATTCAGGAAATGGCCACTGGTTCTCTGAGGGAAGGTATTATGCCTCCAGGAATGAAAATTGTAGTAGTACACTATAACTTCAAGAACCATCTCTTGCTCTGGGCTTTTTGACAAATTTTGCCCCATCACCAATCTTTGCTTTTGAGAAATGAAGAGAATGTAGTACTAGAAGAAATACATTTTCTACAGTAGATCTTGAGGGGAAGAGCAGTCTTTTGGGGTCTGATATGTTGGTGGTGTTTCATATCATCAACCATTGCATTCTGCAGAGGCCTGGAGCCTCTGAGCAAGCTGTACCAAACAGTAGTCAGAGGACATGAGTGTGTTTGACCCCTTGGCTATCACCTCAGGCTAAGCCTGAGATGTAAAAATTCTGGGAAGAAAGATGCTTAGATTAAATTCTGTCATGACAGCATGCTGTTTATCTGTAAACATCCAGATAAATATCAGCCATGTTAGTTATTCTACTTACAGTCTTGTCCCTCTCAAAAAGTTATCCATGAGTTTTGGAACCTTCAGAATCTTGGCTTCTCCTGGAAGCTGGGCCATACGGTTGGCTGATATACCAGTTATTGGTCTACCAACATCAGTGGCTGTTGCAATATACTATATCTGGGACTGCTTTGAAAGTTATTTGGTAGCTGCAGCTAGTATAGAATCCAGTGATCCAATTTGTCATGAGACAAACGTGCTACTTCAGAACAATACCTCCTTTGATTCCTAATAGAATTCTGGCCTCAGTTCATGATGTTGGTAACCATCTAATATTATTAAACATTTTTGCTTCCTTTTATCATTATTGTTCCCATGGGAATAAATTATAAAGGAAACATTAATGAGTTATTGATTTCATACAATTCACTTGACTTGTGGCTTATTTGATTATGTATGCATATAAAAATAAAACAAATCCATCTATCCTTGTTGAGAAGAAGATAGCTAACTGAGGATCTGGGTGGGGGATATAGTCATCTGCTGTATCCTTCTGAACGCTTATTATATTTTCTTTGATCTGCGATATTATTCACATGTTTGTGCGTAAGATAGTTTCCACTACCAGTTTGGTTGCAAGATTATTTAACAATGTTATTCAAGCATGTGGATCTTTTATTTCTTTCAATTTTGTAAATAGAGCTTGCTATAATTCAAGCTGTTTGATTATATAAGAATCTTTACATTGATAGCCTTCCTTCTTTTCCCTACAGGCAACAGTTGCTGTCTTAGCCATCTTGCTTTAGACTGAGAGAAATGAACAAGAATTTATGAAATTCATCTATGTTAGAATGCTAATCAAATTAAAACTTTTCAAGTAATGAGTCTGTAACTGATTTTGTCTGTGGTGTTAGGGAAAAATTAGGTGAATGGTGTTAATGAAGACCAAATTATTTCATTTCTGAATGAGATAATTTATAATTTTGTTTATTGTTTCATTTGCCTTATTTTCATAATATGAATAAATAGTAACTAACATATACAAGAACCAGCCCCTAGCATGATATAATATTTACATCATTTTCAGGAATGTCTTTGGGGCTCAGTTATACTGGAATAGCAGAATATATTCTAGAGATGAGAGATCCTTGATGCTCTCTGAGGTTGGCTGTTTCTTTGCAGATGTTTTATTACCCAAACTAGATATCATCATCATTGACATCACTTGACATCATTGATGATGTTACTTAGTTTGGGTAATGAGATGTCTGCAAGAAAACAACCAAGCTAGAGAGCACCAACGACACCTCATTTCAACTCTGAGCTACAAATATTTTCCTTTATTGATATTCTGGAGACCTAAATTTGTCATTTATAAATGTAACTTCTCTGGCATGGCAGCCAGTTTGAAAACAAGCATAACAGTTATTTCATGGCTATGCCCACAGAATTGTACCTCCCTGCTAAAAAAAAAAAGTTACCTCTGCTTGCTTAACAATGTACTAAATAAGCACAACAGGCTTTAAACAACATAGTCTCTCACAATCCATAATTTCGGTTTATTGCATCTCATGAATTTTGCCTTATCAGCTATCATAGTTAGCTTCATGACATACAGTAAGCCAAAACTAAATTCTAATTTAGTAGGGGCAACCAGGTGAAGGGGTGTAAAAAAAAAGGTCAAGATGGCAGTTATGACCATGTGTCAGAACCCTGCAATGCACATAAAAAGAAACACACAACTGATCACAGAGTCACAGCAATCATTCTGGCTTTTTAACCTTACTGCCAAAACCCTTCTAACTTAGACTAGGCCAATAAAACAAAAATGAGAGGATTACTGTATATATTTTTTCTGCATTTAAATGAGTTACATGCACAAAGTAGATATAAAAAGTTTACACACACCTGTTAAAATGCCAGGTTTTAAGATATAAAAAAATCAGACCAAGATAAATCACTTCAGAATTTTTTATATCTTTAAAACAACACATGGGAAAAGGTTTTGTCCTCTGTAAAAAAAACCAAAACCAAAACCTAAGGAAGCGAACATAAACTATTTTATCTGTATAGCAAACATGTAAGATAAATTGCATTGAGAAAAAGGGATGGTCATTAGGTCACTCAGTTGCAAGAGTAAAAAGAGAGTAACTAAATCCAACATCCTAACCATTATCCCAAACTGGCTTTTATTTACAACTTTCCCATATTGCAGGAAATTGTATATTTTCTCTTGTCACATGTTGCTTAGTATGGAAAAACAGAAGCTTGAGTTAAACTTACCATCAACTTTTCACCTTATCTCAGAATTTCTGTAAAACTGCATACCATAAATTAGTTAAGCCCAAATGATTGTATTTATTTCTTGTTTTGAACTAAGCTGGGTCAAATTCAAGTCATTGGTTTCCTTTAAAGCCTAACAGATGGGTCTGGTTTCTTTTTCTGGGACAGATATCCTTGAGATGTAAGAAAGCAAAATGAATTGCTGTATATCTTATTGTAGTATGTATAAACACATAAACTGCATTATGGGTGTAATGTAGTGGGTCCGATGCAAGGAAGAGACGCCAGCTGGAGTACGTGTTCAGCTCTTTATTGGGGGGGGTAGCGTACTGGGGAACAAGGGCTACCGGACCTCCTTAAATACCCAGCCAGGTAGGTGACCAGCCAATGGGGTTGGCCCTAGGTTTCCCGCCGAAACTAGGTTTCCCGCCAAAACCATCCAGGCCAACGCCCCCTGGTGGCTGTTGCTATGCAGATGACTTGGATACATAACACCCCTCCCCCCTTAGAGAAGAACCACATTACAACTATGTACATACACAACTATATACAATGTATATAGGGCTCCTCCCTCCTGGATACGACCTGTAGCCATGTCCCTTACTTCCCTTAAGGACGGGCCCAATTGTTGGGACCCCGAGAGGTGGCTGGGCTTAAATAGGGGCCTCTGGTGGAAATGCATTAAGAGGCCCCTAGTACATTTTTTAGCCGGTTGTTTTAAAGGGTTAGGGAGGAGGGGGAATGGGAGGGAGGGGAGGGAACTGGGGTGTGTTTCATCAACCGGCGATCAGTCTGGGCCTACAATAGTTCCCAGTGAGATAGGGTTGGGGGCACGGCCCTTTGGTTCCGCTGGTACTGGGGTGGGGTTCCAAATCCCCACGACGATTGGGAATGGCAGCAGGCGGTTACACGGAGGGCCGTATCAATATCTGGGACCACGCCCCCGCTGTCTTCGAGCGGTGGCGTGTTCCGACCCTCCGGTTAGTACCCTTTTGTCCAGGGGTGAGGGGGACCAGGACCCTGAGCTCAGACTGGTGTATTTTAATGCCAGATCCGTTGTGAACAAGGCTCCCCTCGTCCGGGAACTGATCGAGGAGGAACACGCAGATCTGGCATGCATTACGGAGACCTGGTTGGGCCCAGAGGGTGGTGTCCCTCTGGTTGAACTGTGCCCTCCGGGTTTCTGTGTGCTGCACCAGCCTCGAGCTCAGGGCAGGGGCGGTGGGGTGGCGGTGGTTATACGGGAGACCTTATGTCCGCAGGAGACCATTGTTGTCCAGATAGATGGGAGTGAGTCCCTTCTCATGAGATGTGGCCCTCGGGCTCAGTTGGGCCTTTTGCTAACATACCTGGTGCCCAGCTGTGTAGCAATGGCCCTGCCTGAGCTGCTCGACACCCTCTCAGGGTTGACGGTGGAGTTTCCCAGACTTATAGTTCTGGGCGACTTCAACCTGCCTTCCCTGGGAGAGTCGTCAGAGTTAGCTCAGGAGTTCATGGCTTCCATGACGGCTATGGACCTGACCCAAGTAATTCAGGGCCCGACTCATGGGGCGGGTCACACTCTTGACCTGATTTTTCTATCTGGTCAATGGTTGGATGATCTGGGAGGGGGCTTGCCAACTATTGTCCCCCTGTCATGGTCCGATCATTATCTCCTGTGGCTGGTCTTCCGCTGTGCCACCCCTCGCCGCTGGGCTGTGGAACCGACCAGGTGGTTCCGTCCCAGGCGCCTAATGGACCCAGAACGGTTCCAGATGGTGCTTGGGTCTTTACCTAGCTCCCTCACTCACAGCCCGGTCGATGCCTTGGTGGATGCCTGGGAAAGGGCGGCCACCGAGGCACTCGACCGTGTTGTACCCTTGCGACCCCAGACCCGGCACAGATCCCGTTGGGCCCCATGGTTTTCTGTGGAGCTCCGGGAGATGAAGCGTCGGAGACGGGGTCTAGAGACCGGTTGGAGATCCACCCGATCTGAATCTGACCGATTGCGACTAAGAGCCTTTACAAGGTCTTATCTCGCTGCGATGAGGACGGCGAAGTCTAATGACTTCGCTGCCCTCATCGCGTCCGCAGATAATCGCCCAGCCGCCCTGTTTAGGGTGACTCGCTCTCTCCTTAATCGGGAGATGAGGGAGGATCCCTTACAGGGACGGGCTGAGGAGTTTAGTCATCATCTGGTGGACAAAATCGCTCAGATCCGGACCGCTTTGGACTCTGACTGGGCAGAGTCAGGCATGGAGGAATCAAGCGGTCTTGAGCATGTTATCTGGACTGAGTTCGATCCTGTTTCCCCCGATGTCGTGGACAAGATCATGAGAAGGCTGAGCTCCACCACTTGTTTACTGGACCCGTGCCCCTCCTGGCTGGTCTATGCGGCTCGGGAGGAGACACGAGGCTGGTTCCAGGCAGTAATATCTGCTTCCTTGAAGGAGGGTATCTTCCCTGCCGCCTTGAAGGAGGCGGTGGTGAGACCCCTCCTCAAGAAGCCTGCCCTGGACCCGGCTGTTTTAAATAACTACCGTCCGGTCTCCAAACTCCGCTTTTTGGCGAAGGTTGTTGAGAGTGTGGTGGCGCATCAGCTTCCTCTGTTCCTGGAGGAAACTGAGTATCTTGACCCGTACCAATCGGGTTTCAGGCCCGGGTACAGCACGGAGACGGCATTGGTCACACTGGTGAATGATCTCTGGCGGGCTCGGGACGGGATGTTCCTCTGTCCTAGTCCTTTTAGATCTCTCAGCGGCTTTCGATACCATCGACCATGGTATCCTACTGCGGCGTCTCAGGGGATTGGGAGTGGGAGGCACTGTCTTGCGGTGGTTCTCCTCCTACCTCCTGGGCCGCTCGCAGTCGGTGTTGACGGGAGGGCAGAGGTCCGCCCCGAGATCTCTCGTTTGCGGAGTCCCTCGGGTCGGTCCTCTCACCCCTCCTGTTCAACATCTATATGAAACCGCTGGGCGAGCTCATTCGTGGTTTTGGGGTGGGGTATCATCAGTACGCTGATGATACCCAACTTTTTCTTTCCACCCCGAACCAACCCAGTGATGCACTCGACGTGATGTCCCGTTGCCTGGAGGCGGTCCGGGTTTGGATGGGGAGAAACAACAACCACTAATGATGGGGGGTGAGGTGTTACCCCCCGTCGATAGGGCTCGCAACTTGGGCGTCCTCTTGGATTCATGGCTCAATTTCGAAGACCATATAGGAGCCGTGACCAGGGGGGCTTTTGCCCAGCTTCGTCTGGTGCGCCAGTTGCGGCCCTATCTGGACCGAGATGCCCTACGCACAGTCACCCATGCGCTTGTGACCTCCCGGCTAGACTACTGCAACGCTCTCTACATGGGGCTGCCCTTGAGGACCACGCGGAGGCTTCAACTGGTGCAGAATGCAGCTGCGCGAGTTGTTATGGGAGTTTCCCGATACTCCCATGTAACACCTCTTCTCCGTGAGCTGCATTGGCTTCCGGTTGCCCTCCGGGTGAGATTCAAGGTGCTGGTAATGACCTATAAAGCTCTGAATGGCTTGGGTCCAGATTATCTAAGGGAACACCTGCTGCCGGCATCAACTTCCCATTGTCATGTGCGCTCCCACAGGGAGGGCCTGCTCAGGGTGCCGACGGTTAAGGAGTGCCGTCGGGTGATCCCCAGGAGGAGGGCATTCTCTGTGGGCGCGCCTGCCCTTTGGAATGAATTACCGGTGGAACTTTGGACCACCCCCGATCTGCGTACATTTTGCCGGGATCTGAAAACTTGGTTTTTTGATCTATCAGGCCTGGACTGAAGGGGTTTTAGTTTTTAATATTGTTTTAATTGTTGGGCTTATGTAATTTAATCTATTTTAATTTATACTATTTTTCTATCATATTTTATGTTGCCCTGTAAACCGCCCTGAGTCCTTCGGGAATAGGGCGGTATAAAAATTTAATTAAATAAATAAATAAATAAATGTGCCAATACACATTCAGCTACTGGAAGGTCACTTGCACACATAGTCCGCTAAGTAGGCAGGTGTCCTGTGGGGCCTGGTGGACCGTCTGGGTGTGCCTTGGCCCTGGACCTGGACAACAGGCTCATGAAGCCTCTGTGCTGGGTTGAGCAGAGCTGGTTGCAGGAGGCCCTCCTCCTCTGGTTCCGGTTCTGAGTTGTTTCCGGTTGGGCTGACCTCCCTTGGGGTGTGGCTATCCTGTTGGGCATGTATGGTGCACTCAGGGACCCTTCCTCTGAGCTGGTCGATGTGTCGCCTTATGTGTCTATCCCCCTCCACCCCCACGATGTAAGAGAGGGGTCCAGTTTTCTCAACCACTGTCCCTGGAACCCATGGATGCCCTGCCCCGTAGTTCCTTGCCCAAATCAGGTCCCCCACTTTGAGCACTCTGTGTGCTGGTGATGGTGGCGATGAAGATGATGGTGATGGTGCTGATGGTGATGGTGGTCTAACTGTCTCAGCTGCTACTCGGTCTGGGTGTAAATGGTCCAGCTTGGTGATGAGGCGCCGTCCCCATCGTAGTTCTGCTGGGCTCTTTCCGGTAGCAACACATGGTGTAGTGTGTTGGGCAAGTAGAAATTTCGCCAGTCTGTGATGCCAGTCCCCACTGATGATGCGCTGGAGTGCGTCCTTGGTCGTCCTCACCATCCGTTCAGCTTGCCCGTTAGTCGATGGGTGGAAGGGCGCGGAGGTGGCGTGCCTAATCCAATTTGCCTTCAAGAACGCCTGGAAATCAGTACCGGTAAACTGAGACCCGTTATCAGACACAATTACGTCGGGGAGACCGTGTGTGGCAAAGAGGGCTCTGAGCAGCTGGATTGTCCTTGCTGAGGTCATGTTGGGAACAGGGACTACCTCCAGCCACTTTGAGTGGCTGTCCACTACTACTAAGAACAGTTGGCCCTGAAACGGCCCCGCATAGTCGATGTAAATGCGGGACCAGGGTGTGTGTGTGGCTTCCCACCTGTGCACTGGGGTGTGAGGCATCTCTGGCCTGGATCTCTGGCATGTGTAACAGGCCTTGACCCATTCCTCAATGTCCTTGTCCAGCCCTGGCCACCAGAGGTAGCTTCTGGCCAGTGCCTTCATCCTAACCACCCCCGGATGTCCCTCATGTAAGGATTCCAATACCCTACCCCGGACTGCGGTGGGAATGATGACCCTGCTTCCCCAAAGGAGGCAACCCCGGAGCGTGGAGAGCTCGTGTCGCCTGGTGAAATAGGCCTGGAACTCAGTCCCCGGAGACTTGTCCTGCCACCCCGTGCAAACCCATGAGTGTACCCTGCTCATGATGTTGTCAGCAGCTGTGCTGGTTGTAATGTCCTTGACATGTACTGGGCATTCTGATAGTTCCTGCAGGGCTAGGATTTGTGTTGCTGGTGCTGGGTCTGGTTCAGTAGTGTCTATGGGTAGCCTACTTAGGCCGTGTGCGTGGCCTATCTCCTTCCCTGGCTTGTGCACCAGCTTGCAATGGTAAGCTGCAAGGAAGATGGACCACTGGAGCATTCTGGGGGGACAGTATTTGGGGGGTCTGCTTGTCCGTTGTGAATAGGCCTAGCAGGGGCTTGTGGTCTGTGTAGACAGTGAACTCCCTGCCATACAGATAATCGTGGAACTTCTTGATTCTGGCCACGATTGCCAGGGCTTCCCTGTCAATTTGGGCGTAGTTCCTCTCTGCTCCAGACAGCGTCCTGGAATAGTAGGCTATGGGGATTTAAGCCCCATTAGGCTCGAGGTGACTTAGTACTGCGCCCACACCATAAGGGGATGCATCACACGCGATGCATATGGGCTTTGTTTCGATGAAGTGGGTTACTGTGGACTTATCCGACAGTAGTGCTTTTAAGGCCCTGAAGCTTTGGTCGTGGACGGAAGTCCAGACCCATGCTGCCTGCTTGTCCAGTAACCTGTGAAGTGGCTCTGCAATGGCTGCCTTGTGTGGAAGGAATGTGTGATAGAAGTTAAGCAGGCCCAGGAATGCCTGTAGCTCTGCCTTGTTCTTGGGTGTGGGTGCCAGTTTGATTGCCCTCACTTTGGACTCTGTGGGGTGGATTCCCTTGGCATCTACCCTGAATCCCAGAAATTCCGTGGATTGGACCCCAATGCTGCACTTCTCCCTCTTCAATTTGAGCCCAGCAGTGCGCAGCCTGGATAGGACCTCCCTCAGCCTACCTGCCAGTTCTTCCGTTGATGCTCCTGCGATCAGGACGTCATCAAAATAAGGACAAACCCCTGGAATGCCCCTGTGCGTCTTCTCCATGATCTCCTGGAAAATGCCAGGAGATACGCTGATCCCAAACTGCAGCCTGTTCACCCTGAATGCTCCCCTGTGAGTCACTATCGTCTGGGCATCAGCCGTTGCCCGGGTGATCGTAAGTTGCTGGTACGCCTGCGCAAGATCGAGCCTTGGAAAGATGGCGCCGCCTTGGAGGGAAGCGAGAACGTGGCTGACCGTGGGGACTGGGTAAGCGTGCGGGTTTAGGGCACGGTTCACCAAGCACTTGTAGTCAGTGCAGATCCTCACCTCCCCATTGGTTTTGAGTGGGGTGACTATCGGGGTCTCCCATTCCCCCCCCATCTACGGGCTCTAAGATTCCCTGGGCCACCTGCTTATCCAGTTCGCACTCGATCTTGTGCTTGAGCGTGAAGGGAACTCGCCGTGGCCTGACCCTAACGGGGGGAACGTTCGGGTTTAGTTTGAATGAGATGGGGGGCCCTGTGTACCTGCCCAGCGTCCCATCGAAGACGTCTGCGAACTCTTTGCAGACGGCCTTGATGGATTCTCCCTGGATCCTTCTGTCGGCAGTATCCCACCTTCGTCGCCACTGTAATGTAGTGGGTCCTACGCAAGGAAGAGACGCCAGCCGGAGTACGTGTTCAGCTCTTTATTGGGAGTGGTAGCGTACTGGGGAACAAGGGCTACCTGACCTCCTTAAATACCCAGCCAGGTAGGCAACCAGCCAATGGGGTTGGCCCTAGGTTTCCCGCCAAAACTAGGTTTCCCGCCAAAACCGTCCAGGCCAACGCCCCCTGGTGGCTATTGCTATGCAGATGACTTGGATACATAACAATGGGAATACAGCCAGGGCCTTACTACTCTAATTTTAAGAAAATACAAATAATTCTGAAATCTGAGAGGGGGCTTATTCTGCTTAATTTTAAAGTTCAATTGCCTAGCAAGGCTATGAAATACTTTTCATTGGGAAGCACTCAAACAAAATATTCACATAATGCATTGTATTCAGACATGTCTTAAATAATACACTAGATTGAATATCACAATCTGTCACTATTTTTTAATTGCTGATGCATTTCATTCCCTCCCCCCAGACAAAACTGACTCTAAAAGCATTGCTAGAAAGACAAAATCCCTATATATTTATATAAATATTTTGATAGTTTGTATATAAACTGATCATTTACATTATCTTTGTGTCATGGTTCCGATAGAGCCAAATAAATCAGAACTCCGAGGCTAGAAGCTTCTTCAAAGAACATTTTTATTGATGCAAAATATTGGTATGGTCAAAAGTGAAACCAAGTCTAAAGTTCCCTCCAGAGAGTTACACTATTGCAAAGCCAAACCTCCCACTCCAGTACTATGGAATCAACTACGTTCCCCAATATAATAGTTTGATGGGCTTTCTCTTTTTTTGGAAATTTTTTTAATTAGTTTTATAGGGTTAAAAAGGAAGGTAAGGAAATGGGGATTTGGAATAGGGTAGTGGAAAGGTTAAGGCTAGGGGTTGGGGTATATACATATATTTGTGAAGCAATATGGTGGTTGGGTAGTCAAAAGTAACTAATAAGTTGTTTGTAGGTAGTTCAGGTTGCATCAATAAAAATTCCCTCTCTGATTCCCTTAATTTTCACATAGTCAAAGTAATTAAGTTAATACATTTCTAGTTATGAGCTAGTCAATTAACAAAGTTTTCAATATAGTTAGACTAATACATATCAAAATCCTGTTTTTAAGTTTTACCTAATTGCAATAAAAATACTCTAAGGTAGCCTATAATATACAAAAAAGAGCTTACTTTTTGGGTAACCTACAATTCCCTATTTCAATAAAGAGTAATTCTCTTGTCTATAAAACTTACATTGTTCATTACAAATCATACTTATGATTTAACAGTAAAATCTAATTTTCATCTTAACACATCACCAATTATTAAAAAAGATTTTTTTGTCTTAGCCATTCAACACTTAATAAAATACTATCTTCTATTATAAGATTCTAAATTCTTCTTTTTTATTGAAGTTTTAAAATACATTTTTAAAAACATAAACTCCCTCCCTCCCCCTCCCCTCCCCCCTCCCCTCCCTTACCCTCCCCCCCCCGACTTCCCAGAGCTGAATATAGGGTATAAACTTACAAGCTTAAGCTAAAATATGCTAACTAACTAAAAAAGACACATTAAATTCCATCACACTTTAACTCCCCTTAAACATAACTAAATTACTAAAAAATAATGAATAACTAATAACACATCATATAAAACTAATACTTATTCAAATGCTAAATGAAACTTTTTAGTCCCATATTTATTCTGAATATATTCGATCCATCTTCTCCATTCCACAATGTATCTCTGTTGCGACTGTTCTTTCAAATATGCTGAAATCTTTGCCATTTCTGCCAGGTTTGAAACTTTCAAAGTCCACTCTTCTATAGTAGGCAGTTCCTCCTTCTTCCAATATTGCGCTACTAAAAGTCTTGCTGCCGTAATTAAATTCAACATCAATTTAGTATCTATGACAGTACAATCTGTGATGATACCCAACAGAAATAACTGTGGAGAAAACCTTATCTTTTTCTTAAATATCTTCTGCATATTCCACCAAATTTTAATCCAAAAAGCTTTGACTTTTTTTACAAGTCCACCATATATGATAATATGTTGCACCCTTACAACCACACCTCCAACATTTAGGCTGGCAGTTCGGATACATACTTGCTAATTTTTTAGGGTCTAAATACCATCTATAAAACATTTTATAAAAATTCTCTCTTAAATTTTGAGCCTGTGTAAATTTTACATTTCTGACCCAAATCTTTTCCCATGTATCCATTGTTATAACCTCCTGAAAGTTCTGGGCCCACTTTATCATACAGTCTTTAACAAGTTCCGTTTCTGAGTCAATTTCTATCAATGCATTATATATCCTTATTATATGTGCTTGACCTTGATCTCTAATTTGTTTTACCAAATTTCCATCAGTTATCGAGATACCAACTTTCTGATCTTCTTTCCATCTTGCTTGTAACTGCCCATACTGGAACCAAGTTGTACTATCTTTTCTTCTTTTAAAATATTATATGGCTTTAGTTGCCATACATTCCTTTCTATCCTTAAAATTTCTTTGTATGTAATAACATCATGTTTAAATCCCAAATTTATATTTTCTATTGCATGTTTAGGTATTGCCCAAATTGGTATTTTATAATTTAACTTATGTCGATATTTTTTCCAAACTCGCAACAGAGCATACCTTAATATATGTATCTTAAAAACATTATCCACCTTCTTATCATACAATCAATATGCATGCCAACCAAATAACAAATCATGACCCTCAATATTCAACAATCTCCCTTGTGTTAAATTAAACCAATCACTAATTGATGATAAAGCAGCAGCCTCATAATATAATTTAAAATTGGGCATTTTAAGACCACCTCTTTCACGTACATCTTGTATTATCTTAAATTTGACTCTTGGCCTTTTCCCTGCCCAAACAAATTTATTAATACCTTTCTGCCATTCCTCCAAATTTGAATCTTTTTTAAGTATAGGTATCATTTGAAACAAAAATAAAAATTTTGACAAAACATTCATTTTTACTGCTGCAATTCTTCCCAATAAGGATAATTGTAATTTTTTCCAACTATCTTAACTCTTTTTGTATTTTTAACCATAACAATTCATAATTATTTTTGTATAATTTTACATTTGAGGCCGAGAGATATACCCCCAAATATTTAATCTTTTTAACTATTTCAAATCCCGTTAGCTCTTCTAAAACAACCTTCTGTTCTATGGTCATATTTTTAGACAATATTTTAGTTTTTTGTGTGTTTATTTTAAATCCAGAAACTTTTCCATATGATGTTATTATCTCCATCAATTCTACAACTGAGTAAGTTGGTTGACTTAATGTAATAACCAAGTCATCCGCAAACGCTCACAATCTATAATCTTGATCTCTTATTTTAATTCCCTTAATTTTATTTGAATCTCGTATCTTAATCAATAATATTTCCAATGTTAAAACAAACAACAAAGGTGACAACGGACACCCCTGTCTTGTACCCTTTTCAATATTACATGTTTCTGTCAAACTACCATTGACTATTATTTGAGCTGTTTGCTTCTGATATATTGCCCTAACAGGTTGTAAAAAATTATCCCCAAACTCCATTTTCTCCAATACCTTAAATAAAAATTTCCAGTCCAATTGATCAAAAGCTTTTTCAGCATCCAAAAAGATCAGCGCTAGATTCTAAATTCTATTGTATAATTCAAAGTTTTATTCTAAAAGCTTAATTTTGTTTTCTTTTTAAAATCTAGAACCTAAATATGAAATCAGTTTATATTTTTTTTAAGATTCCCCTTAGTCCATCAAAAGAAATTTTTTAAGTTCTGTCTTTACAAATCCCAAAACAAAAAGAGACAAATCTAAGTCTTTAAATCTAACTCTCGCCTTCTTTTTGTGCCAATCAGGCTTCCATCTTAATGCCTTTAAGTTCTCCAATGTGTCTCGCTTTCTTCCTCCACCTCTTATTTGAGTATTGATTTCCACTTCTATTTGTTTTTGGGTTGTCAGTTCATTTTTTAAGGTCAAAGTTTGGTTTGGTGGCTTTGAGTTGTCAGATTTATCATGCAGTTTGGCTTTAATTTGTTCAGTTATAGCCAAGATTGTGTCCAATATCAATTTGTAGTTAAGTGGTGGGATATAATCATCCATTTCATTAGGGTTTACAGCTAAGTCTTCCATGGAGGCTATTTTAATAAGAGTCAGTAATTTTCCACCTCCAATGTTTCTAAAAGTTGTTTACAGTGCCAGGTGTTCCCACACTTGTCTTTAAAGATAATATCAAGGACAGCTCTCAGGTCTCAAAATAAGCAAAAGGTTTACTTGCAATTCCAAGTTTAGCCACAGGATGTCATCAGTGGCATATAGAATAAGTTGTAAAGTTCTTTTTCCCCCAAAAATTAATATAAAGCTTTTGTATAATTAGTCCATTCTTTTTTCCTTAGTTCACATCTTAAACAGAAAATAGGGTAGTAGATCCCCACAAAAATAAAAGCTTTTTAATAAGTAGGAATGAGTATTTAGTTTGTTTAATCAGCTAGGTTTTTTTCTTTTCTCTTCAATGCTTTAAAGCTTAAAATGTTGATCCCCCAGGTATACAAAAGCCATTTTGTTAAAAAGAGGGGGGAGAAAATTTTCAGAAAAGTCCCACAGGCAGGCAGTTAGGGAGATAGAAAAGGAAAGGTCTCACCCAGGTCCTCCAGATTGCTTCGTTGTGCTAGATCGTGCTTTTGGCTTTCAGCAGGGAGCGGCTTAGTGATCGGCCATGTTGATGGCTGGTCTCTTCTTCGGGCCAAAAGGAGCTGCTCTGGATTCAAGTGGAGGGTTGCCACCCTTCCACGATCACAGGAGGGTCTCCTTGTTGTGGTTGCCCCCCAGGGTGACTTTCGACCCTTTTCAGGGTCCTCCAATGAAGAAGGATCGGGCGGCAGGGAGGGAGCTCTCCCCTGCGCATCTGAAAGCACCGCAGGTGCAAACCGGAAGCTGTTTGATGGACTTTCTAATGCCCTGCCCAACCCCATAGCATAACCGATAGAATTACCTTGGTTCCCATAGGACACAGTATTGTTTAGACTAGCAAAAATCCTCTGCACCCCCTCCCATTCATCTGGCAACATAGAACGAGCAAGATGGCTGCAGCCAGATTCATTGTAGAGTTGACAGTCAGATTCCCCCCCCAAAGAGAAAACAATTCCTGCAGAGGAAACAAAAATATGAGTTAGGAATCCCCCCTGGGTTTCTGAGGATGTTTGTCATAAGACCTTCTTATTAGCCTTTCTGCCTTCACATCAGTACTTTTCACCCAGGTAGCTTCTGACAAGGGGTAACCTTTCCACTGCACTAAATATTGTAATTTTCCTTTATATAATCTAGAGTCAAGAATGCAGTTTATCTCATAGTGGGTTTGTCCTTCTACAAGAATGGGACCAGGTGCCTTCTTGGGAATAGATCTCAAGGATGACTCTGTGACTGGCTTTAACAAAGTACAATGGAAAACAGGGTGAACTTTCCCTAAAACCTGTGGGAGCTTTAATTCACTGGTCGAGGGTCTGCAAAGTGGGAGGCTCCCAGGGATATTCAGTCAATGGAACAAAGTCTCGACCAGTAGCTATTTTAAAAGGAATAAATCCAGTGCTACTGTGTACTGTACTGTTGTATGCCACTTAAGCAAAAGGTAGGAGGTCTGCCCAGTTAGTCTGTTGGAAATTAACACAGCATCTGAGGTATTGTCCTACCATTGCATTCGTACATTTTGTCAAACCTTTCATACACAGATGAAAAGCAGATGAAAGCCCCTGGGTGGACCCAATCAGTTTTACAAATCCCTCCAGAATTTTGTGGTAAATTGAATCCCCTTGTATGATATAATTATTTTGGGGGCTCCATGGAGTCAATAGATGTTCTTCAAAAATAGCTTGGCTAGGTTTGGGGCAGACAGAAGCCCCAAACAAGGGATGAAATGAGCTTGCTTTGAAAGAAGGTCAATAACAGTCCAGATTACTGTGTTTTCCCTTCTCTTGGGCAATTCCACAATAAAATCCCTGAATATTTCCTCCCAGGGTTTGGAAGGATCTGTTACCTGCTGCAATAGACCAGGAGGCTTATCAGGATGTTTTTTCATAGCCGCACGGGTAGCACAACCTTTTACATAACTTTCAATGTCCTTTTTCATTCCTGGCCATCAAAACTGCCGCTGTACCAAATGCAAAGTTTTTAGAAAACCAAAATGACCAGCTTGCTTGGCATCATGTCTACATTGAAGGACTTGGATTCTGATGGGAATCAGAAGTTACAGCTTAGTTCCCTTCCAGGTTACCCATCTTGATAGGTTAATAGCGATTTATTGTCCCTGAACCAGGAGTCTGTTTTTTAGTTCCTCCTTGAGCTTCTGCATTAAACAACTATCAGGCTCATCAGATTGCCTCTATGTTTTATTTCTTGTGGTTACCTGAGAAGCTGACTGTGGTAGAGGAATGATGGAATTAATAACTTCCTCCCACGTCTTTTATATTGGGGCATTCTAGATAAAGCATCCACCAGAAAGTTTTTTCCCCCAGGGAGGTATTTTAGAGTAAAATTAAAATGATTGAAATACTTTGCCTACCAACCTTGCTTGGGGGATAATGTTTGAGGGGTCTTTAGTGCCTCTAAGATTTTATGAACAGTCCATACTTTGAAAGGCATCTTGCTCCTCTCCAGGAAATGGCACCAAGTTACTAATGCCCATCTTATCGCAAAAGCTTCCTTCTCCCAAACAGCCCACCTCCACTCTGTGTCTGTGAGCTTTCTTGAAGTATAGGCGCAAGGTTGTAGCTACCCCCTATGGCTTCTTTGTAGGAGGACAGCTCCCACTGTGACATCACTCACACCAGCATGGATGATGAATTGTTCCTCAGGATCAGGATGTTTAAGGATTGGTTCTGCAGTGAACAGTCTTTTTAATTGCTCAAATTCCACCTGCATTCCATGACCCATTGCAAAGGTTGACAAGGTCGGGGGTTCCCTGCCTTTTCCGGTTTTCAATAGCTCAGTAATTGGCATAGTTATTTTCGTGAAGGAGGGGATGAACCGCCGGTAAAAGTTTGTGAATCTTAAAAAACTTTGAAGCTGCTTATGGTTCCATGGAAGCTACCATTCTAGAATGCCTTGACCTTGACAGGGTCTATTTCTACTCCCTCGCTAGAGATTTGGTATCCCAGGTAGTCGAGGCGCGTCTCATGGAATTCGCATTTAGAAAGCTTAGCATAGAGTTTAGCATGTAGTAGCTTTTTGAGCACTTCATGAACTAACTTAATGTGCTCCTCCATAGTCTCAATGTAGATGAGGATTAAGTCAAGGTAAACCAAACCTCCCTTATACAGATGGTCATGTAGCACTTGGTTAATCAATTGCATGAACACTGCAGGAGCCCTTTGGAAGCCGGAAGGCATCACCTTGAACTAGAAACTTCCTAAGGGGCAATTGAAGGCTGTCCTCCATTCATCCCCCTCCTTAATTTGCACCCAGTAATAAAACTCCCTTAAGTCTAGTTTTGTGAAGATCTTTCCTTTAGCTCGGTGGGCTACCATGTCTTTCATCAGAGGAAGGGGGTACATGTTTTCTATGCTGACAGCACGGAACCCTTTAAAGTCCATGCACAATCTCAAAGACCCATCTTTCTTTTCTTTGAATAACACTCAGGTGGCTACACACAACTTAGCTAGAAGCTTCCTCAAAGAACATGTTATTGGATACAAAATATCAGCACAGTCAAAAGTGAAACCAAGTCTAAAGTTCCCTCCAGAGAGTTACACTATTGCAAAGCCAAACTTCCCACCTCAATACTATGCAATCAGCTACATTCCCCAATAGAATAGTTTGACGTGCTAATACCCCGCCCAACCCCCTAGCATAACTGATAGAATGACTGTGGTTCCCAGAGGACATAGAATTGTTTAGACTAGCAAAGATCCTCCGCACCCCTTCTCATTCATGTGGCAACCTAGAATGAGCAAGATGGCTGCAGCCAGGTTTGTTGTAGAGTTGACACTTTGTTCATGAAATATGCCTCTACCAACTTTGAGAAAAACGTCCTTTTCTATTGCACTGCAGCCTGTTTATTAGGGTGCCCTAAGCCTATGCAACATTTCAGCACATGGAAGAATGGTGTAGATCAGTGGTCCCCAACTTTTCTGGCTCAGCAAACCATAGGAGGTGGCAGGGGAGTACAGACAATGGTTGCACACATGCACCGCTTTCACAAATGCAGTTTTGTGCATGCACACATGCACTCACACCACTTCCATGGCCCAGTTCTGAATGGACTGGAGCCTGGCATCAGACTGCATAAGGAGGGTTGGAGACCCCTGGTGTAGATAAGGTGGAAAAATGCATTGCTGTGAACTCACTCTTAATTTTCTGAAGTTCAATACAAACAATAAAGAACAGTAGCGAATAGACTGAATTATACTTAATAAATTAAAATTTATGGAAACTGCTAACAGTGTACAAATTAGTAAGAAATATCTGTTAAAACCTCTTCTAAATACAGATTGCATTGTAGCACATTATTTAAAAAACCTATTCTAACACGCTTTGTGAATAAATTGTTCCACGTACAGCAACAATAGAAAATTAAGAAATTAATTGAGAAATTAAATTAAATTGAGAAATTAAATTGGAATTGCCTTTATGGCTAAATTTTGCATCTCTGCATGATCTCCTCAAAGCTGACTTGCTAACTGTGAAACCTGCTACTTAATTTACCATATTTTTTCTTGAACTCTGTGCTATAAAAAGCTTCATTATTTGAATACTGTAGATCATATTGCTGCTGAAGCTTGATGATTTTCTCAGGGCAGTGGTTATTTCTAATGCTCGGTTGGCTACAAAATTGTGAAGAATTGGTTGTATGCATTGGTGTTACTGGGACAGAATGTGAGGTATGGAAAAGTAGTACGTGCTGGTTTGATACCTATTATTGTTTTAGATAGTTTAGATTAGTCTTACAGAAAGCTTTGCCAGTTTAATAGTTTACTATTCCAAGAGCTGGTAATATAGTGCTGCTGTAGGCATTGAATCCTGTAAAGATTGTGAATTTTCAATTATATTCAGAAAGTTCATCCCAATTTGTTCAAATGTTCATATTTTAGAGTAATAATTCAGACTGATTTTTAGTATTAATTTCCTTCTTTTAGACTTTTGTATTATATTAACATTTTGTTTGCTGCCTTGAGTGTTCATCTGAAGAGAAAAATGAGATCAGCAGTATCTATGCTAGACAAGGTAGTTTAGCTAACCTTAGAGCAACCTAATTGTATCTGTCACATACCAACATTATTTGTCACATGTTGCAGTTTAGCTCATTTTGAGTCAAATTAATTATCCTAAATATTCTGGTGGCCTTACAGAAATTTAGAAAGACTTGGGAAATTAATTGGACAGCTTGTGGTTTCTTCTGATATAACCAGGGCTCTTTTTGTCATAGAACGCTCAGAACGGAGTTCCGGCACCTTTTTTGGATGGAACCTTGTAGGGTAGGCAAGGCGGGTTGTATGACATGTGTGAGTTCCGGCACCTTTTTCTTTTACAAAAAAAACAAACACTGGATATAACTAGTAATTTGTAATTTCAAAAATAGAAAACTGCAGACAGGATGTATGCAGGATATGATCAAGAAAGTCAAAATAGAGGCTATACAATGCACTTTTTTTCTTTTTAACTATGAACTGTGCATACCACTGGAAAAGTTATACTAGCTTCAATCAGTTTTATTTCTTTTTATAGCTAAATAATATTTCTATTCTCTTACCAAATTCACAACAAATGTTTGCCTATTTCATGCAATACAACATTGTAACATATTTTTTTCTAGTGAGAATTAGATTATTCTCAAGTGTGCTCCTTGTTCATGATCCTTTATTTATGATTTGTAGGTAATGATTCAAAAGTTTGAGGCCTGTAGTATGTTACTGAATTAGTTGTAACCCAAAATTGTTTTTCCTTGCCCTGGACAATATGTCTCCTGAGACTCAATTGAGTCAGGTTTTTGCAGATGCTTTTACCAAATTTTGTCATTACAATATTCTACACCAAAGGGCAATGCAGGAAAAAAAGAAAAAAGAAAAACATGTGATGTAAATAATACTCCTTGCTGACATTGTTTCATTTGCCAAGTGATCCTATTTTTAAAAAAAAACAGGTAACAAAAGTAGACACATTGATGATGGATTATTTTGTTTTGTTTTGTTTCCTTCCTTAGTAAACAAAAATCATGTGGAGAATAAGTCCTTTATTTGTAGTAGTGAGTATTTGATACAATGTAGGTTTGCAGATAACATAACATTTGAATGACTTATATTAAGCTACTATGGTAATGTATGATGTCTAGAATGTAGCTTTGGTCTCAGGTGGTTTTAATTTCATTGATTTTAACTAGTGAATCTGATTTACAGTCTTTTATGAAGCTAGAGTAATCTTGAGCTTTTGCCATTAAAATAATTGCCTTGAAGTATGTCTGTGATTTCCAAAAATGTTGTTTGAAGCTGCCCTCATGTGGTGAGAGAAAATATTGCATCAAGGAGCATATTAAAGCATATTACTCCAGTCTTAATCCACATGCAATAGAATATGTAAAACTGAATACAACAGTACAATCTACTATATTTTACTTTACTTTTAATGCTTTGTAAATTTACCTATATACAATAGTGATTATTATTTGCAAAATAATGGGGTAAATACAATTTCTAATGAGAAACCACTCAGCTATGCTCAGTTCATATGCAAAATAAAAATTTGTAATGGAGAAGCTAAATTATGTACTAAAATCCTGATTAATGTGGCAAAGGAATGCAGAGGGTGAGGGAGGGGATAACTGCACCTCTGGTAAGAAGACAAGGAAGAAAGTATAGCTAAGAGCGCATGTGATTGTAGGTTTTTTTTAAAAAAAGGAAAGCTTAAGCTATATGCAGGCTTAGCAGAAAAAGGAATAAGATCCTGGCAGTAACTGATGAGCAATAGCAGAACCCATAGGAAAAGCAATAAAAAGTGAGATAAAGTTAAGGAAGCCCAAAGGGAAAGAGAGAGAGAGAGAGAGAGAGAGAGAGAGAGAGAGAGAGAGAGAGAGAGAGAGAGAGAGAGAGAGAGAGAGAGAGAGAGAGAGAGAGAGAGAGAGAGAGAGAGAGAGAGGAAGAAGAAGAAGAAGAAGAAGAAGAAGAAGAAGAAAGAAAGAGAAAGAAAGAAAGAAAGAAAGAAAGAAAGAAAGAAAGAAAGAAAGAAAGAAAGAAAGAAAGAAAGAAAGAAAGATTATACATGATTTTTTATCTGTGTTGTGGCAGAACAGGAACTTGTGCAGATTCTGCACTGAAATAATGCATATCTAGACAACCAGGATCATAGATTTGATTGAGGAAGAAGAAGTGATATAGTTTAGGCGAAGAAGAAGATGAAAACCCCAACAGTTCATGCATGCTTCTGAACTACCTTCCACCATTTGTCATTGTGCGGGTTGAACATTTTAGGTGGATGGATTTCACTTGGCTTGGGTGAACACAAAACTAACCTGGTCCCAAATCACATAGAACTTTATTAGTTATAACAGCACTTTGACTGCATGCAGAAACAAATTAAAAAAACCCAACACTAGTCCTGTAACACAATGTAACATGAACTAATGAGATCTCCCTATTAATATGCAAGCAGCCATAGTCCAGGAGTCGGCAACCTGAAACAGTGAAAGAGCCACTCGGAACCGGTTCCCGCAAACCCCCCCTGGGGAGCCGCAAAATGTGTGCACGCATGCGCACGCGCATGCACATGCACACAACAGGGGGCTTGATTGAAGAGTAGAGCCACCCTAAGGTGAGACATGCACCATCCCTGCCCCCATCCAGCTCTGGTATGGACGTCTCTGCCGTCCTGGCTTCTCCTCCCCTTGGAAAAGACTGCTCCGAGGGAGCGGAGGAAAAGGCTGACGGGGAGAAGGAGCTGCTGCAGCAAATCTTCCGAGGCTGCTGCTCGGACTTGCCTATCTCAGCTTGCTGTGGGATTTGAGGGTTTTTGTGGGATTTTTGCATGCAGTTTACTTGGGGGGGGAAGGAGGAGGAAGAAGGGCAGAGCAGCGAGGGGAATAGGGCAGAGAAAGAGAGAACGAAAGGCAGACGAGAAGGGCTCCTCCCTCCCTCTCCAAGGCAAGCTGCCCTCCTCTCCATCCTGTGCCCCCTCTCCCAAAGAGTTTGGCTGGCAGTTTGTCAGTCACTGCTCTTCCTCCTCCTCATCCCCCTCCCCATTCCGGCTTGAGCACAGAGCTTGTGCCAGAAGAAGAAGAAATGGGGCGCTTCCCCCCCACCCGGTGTTTCTCTTCTTCTCTTTTGCTTTCATTGTTTAAGTTTGCCTGCTCGGCTTCTCTCCAGCCATCCAATAGCACGGCTCCTCCCTCCTGTAATTCCCTCATCATCATAAAAAATAATGAAAGGCATGAGAGATGGCAGCAGCGTTTTTGCAGCAGGAGAGCCCAAGGAAGGCACAGCAGGTGGAAAAAGGGCTGCTGCCGACGTGCCCAACTCCTTCCCCACCCCTCTCTTTAGCAGCAGGGCCGTCTAGCCCTTTTTCCACCTGCTGTGCCTTCCTCGGGCTCCCCTCTTCCGACCATGCTGCTGTTGTGCCGCCCAACTCCCTCCCCACCCCACTCTTTCACAGCAGGGCCATCCAGCCCTTTTTCCACCTGCTGCAACTTTGTTGGGCTCCCCTCCTCCAAACACACCACTGCCATCTCGCCTGCCTCTCTTTCCACCCCACTCTTTCGCGGCAGGGCCATTTGGGCGTTTTTCCATCTGCTGCGCCTTCCTTGGGCTCCACTGTTTTGCCCAGTGAGGTCAGGAGAGAGTCGGGTGAGACGGCAGCAGTGTTTGGAGGAGGGGAGCCCAACGAAGTTGCAGCAGGTGGGAGAATGCCTGAACAGCCCTGCCGCGAAAGAGTGGGGTGGAAAGAGAGTCGGGCGACACGGCAGCGGAGTGTTTGAAGGAGGGGAGCCTGAAGAAGGCACAGCAGACGGAAAAATGCCCGAAGGGCCCTGCCGCAAAGGAGTGGGGTGGAAAGAGAGTTGGGAGAGATGGCATTGGTGTGTTTGGAGGAGGGGAGCCTGAGGAAGGCACAGCAGATGGAAAAATGGCCCTGCCGCGAAAGAGTGGGGTAGAAAGAGAGTTGGGTGAGATGGCAGCGGTGTGTTCGGAGGAGGGGAGCCCGAGGAAGGCGCAGCAGACAGAAAATTGGCCCACTCACCTTTCCAGCAGTCCTCCAGTGTCTTCCTCCGCTGCCGCCATGTGGAGTCCGAAGAAGAAAGGAGGTTTGTGGGCAGTCCCACAAACCAAAGAAGTTCAACCAATCAATTCAAACTTCGCGAGGTTTTTTTTTCCCGTGAGAAGTTTGAATTGATTGGTTGAACTTTTTTAGTCCCACTTTTTTGGGGGGGACTGCACATGCCGGAGGACTGGGAGCCGCAGGAGACGGCTGAAAGAGCCGCATGCGGCTCCAGAGCTGCGGGTTGCCAACCTGTGTCCTGAGGTGAGATTGGCTCCCAGTTTGCTAACCTTCCACAAGAGCCTCCAGACCTGACTCTGCAGAGGACTTGGGGTTCCAATGGGGAAGCATCACGCTGGACATGGTTGATGAATTAAGAGGCAACCCCACCTCACCCTGTGCATCCTGTTTCCTCCCTCCCCAACTTTTAACTATAATTTTATCTGGACTGGGTTTTCTATTTTTATTGTTTTAGAGATATTTATTTGTTATGATTTCAATGTTTTAAGGCGCTCAGAATTGTTTTATCACAAGATGGGCAGCAAATAAATTCAATAAAATAATAAATATAGATTTTGAATAAATCAAAGAAATCCCTGGGAAACCCTACAGTACAGTGTACTCTTCTCTCCTACTCATACCAAATGGAACCATCCAAGTAGGAAAGAACAGAACTAAGCAAAATGTTCCCTCCCAATCCTAATACTTGCAGGCAATTCAGGACACCAAGGTTAATAATTTATTTTATTAAATTTATATCCTGAAGTCTGCTGAGAAATCCAGCAGGGAAAGGGACTCACACTTCCCATATACAAATCCTGCCACAGGTCATTCCTCAAGATCAGCTGATCTTCTACAAAGTACTAGAGCAGGATGATTACCTCCCCTCTTTTTCAGCCAGCGTTCAGGCCCATCATGGGGCAAAAATCATGTCTGCTGCTCTTGAGAAAAACCATGTGGCTTTCTCAACAACTGTCCCCCCAAATGGAAGTGGCCAATGGTTGACTCATGTAGTGGGTCAGGACTAGTTCCTTTAAACAGAGGTTACAATTTTCCTTTTGTAAAGAGACAGCTTCCCTTATTTATGTTGGGCTAATTGAACCAGCTAGATGGGACAAGGATTAAGCCTGCAAGTGACATACGGTAATTTGTTTCACAAAAACTGGCTTCTTCAGGATTTACAGGCCGAACTAATTCTTAATGATACTGCAATATGTCACCCCTCACCCTTCTTTAGAATCTGCCCGCCTAGCTTCAAACTCCAAGCAAAGTCAGCAATTTTACTGAGAAATGAGCAGCCAGAAAGTCACAGTAGTCACACTAGTCTTCTACCCTATTTTGTCTCAATAAACACCAGGTTGCTTTAAGATGCTATAAGAATGGAAAAGTGTTACTACTACCCTACTCTTTTTTTGGGTATGCTTAATCCTAAACTCATACTTATTTACAGTGGCTTTTTCCCAGTGTTAATCCAGGAATCTCTTTTGGCACTTCATCTCCTGGAGTTCCTCTGTTTACTAGGGAGTCATATAAAACTGACAAAGGAGAAGGAGAAGGAGAAGGAGAAGGAGAAGGAGAAGAAGAAGAAGAAGAAGAAGAAGAAGAAGAAGAAGAAGAAGAAGAAGAAGAAGAAGGAGAAGAAGAAGAAGAAGATAGTCAGAATCTGAAGGTTTTTCAACATTTCTGTGATTCATAGACCCCAATGTGGGTCATTCTCCAGATTGGCTAAATTACTTTCCAGATGTTCTCTGACACTTGGTGGACCATTAAAATCAACTAGTCTTACATGAGGAGATTATTTCTATTAGCATAAAATGATAATAGACTAGATATGTACAAAAGTCATTGTGACTGAGCTTTTCTGTCAGAACTACTAGAAATAATATTGACAACATCTTTGTTTGCCATAGTTGGAGGCTCATTAAAGTTAAACTATAGTTAAACTATAATTCCAATAAAGACCTAATGACAATATTCTTGTTACTTTGATAGCCACAGGATCTTAATTTACAAAAACTTGATTCACTGCTGATAATTGCCAGAACTAAATAATATCTACCAAATATTTCATAAGGACTAAATATTTTTAAAAGTTTGGAAAATTTGCTTGGCTCATATATAAAAATCCATGATGCTAGCTTCTTTGATTAATTAAAATAAGATTGCCCAAACTTAATTATAATTTCAGTAGGCAAGGTGAAAACCAAGGATCCTAAGTGTCATTGGTTTCAGAAGATCTGTTTTGAATATAATTAAATTTGAATCCAGCCCTTTGGTTTGTACAGATCATATTTTACCATATAAGGAAATCAAACCACAGTTGCACACATTTTAAATTTTGTACATTAAAATAAAAGGGGGGAAAAGCCAAATTTGCTTCGTCTTGTAATAATATACGTATGTTCCCATTATATTTGAATGAGTACATCAAGAAGGAGGACTGGAAAGAAAGAATGGAGAACAGAAAAAATATTTCTGGAATTTAATCTGATGCATTATTGTACATTGCACATCATTTTTGGCAGAAAATTGAGATATTTTCTAAATTATTCTTGGGTGTATAATACTCTTACAAATTGTTCTTCCAATTTGATATTGGATACAAAAAAATCATATTATAGGTATAATGGGTATAGTTCCAATAATTAATAACTTTTTCTTTTTAATAATTTTCTTTTAAGGTTTTTATACTTTTTAATACAAGTTTTTAAAATTAAAAAAAAAATAAATTAAAATTATCCCAGAATGAATTGTCTGACAGTGGAACATTATTTATTAACATACTAATGGCTATGACTGTCAGAGGTAGAGATTAATCAGGACAATAATAGAGTAAGTTTAAAAAAATAATTTGATTGATAAAGAAATAAAGGGTCCTATTATTGCTTGGCACAAAAGAGCATTTTAAAAATTTGCTTCTCTTTTTTTTCAGTTGGAAAAAACAAATCATATTACAAAATGAAGGTTATGTTATACATAATTTATTACCACAAAATTTACAATGTGGGCAGCTAATTTTACAATCTAGATATAATGAATTAGCCAGTCAAAGGTGTGATGTTTCTCTAAGGAAATGGCTGCTGTTTCTGGCATTTTAGCTAAAAAATGTCAAATATACTTCAACTAACTGGTTGGAACACATTCTCAATCTGGGTTGTTGTTGTTGTTGTTAGTTGCGAAGTCGTGTCCGACCCATCGTGACCCTATGGACAATGTTCCTCCAGGCCTTCCTGTCCTCTACCATCTTCTGGAGTCCATCTAGGCTCACGCCTACTGCTTCAGTGACTCCATCCAGCCACCTCATTCTCTGTCGTCCCCTTCTTCTATTGCCCTCAATCTTTCCCAGCATTAGGCTCTTCTCCAGTGAGTCCTTCCTTCTCATTAGGTGGCCAAAGTATTTGAGTTTTAGCTTCAGGATCTGGCCTTCTAAAGAGCAGTCAGGGTTGATCTCCTCTAGGACTGACCGGTTTGATCGCCTTGCAGTCCAAGGAACTCGCAGGAGTCTTCTCCAGCACCATAGTTCAAAGGCTTCAATTCCTTGGCGCTCAGCCTTTCTTATGGTCCAGCTTTCACTGCCATACATTGCAACTGGGAAGACCATAGCCTTGACTATACGCACTTTTGTTGACAGGGTGATGTCTCTGCTTTTTAGTGTGCTGTCTAGATTTGCCATGGCTTTCCTCCCCAGGAGCAAGCGTCTTTTAATTTCTTGCCTACAGTCCCCATCTGCAGTGATCTTGGAGCCCAGGAAAATAAAATCTGTCACTACCTCCATTTCTTCCCCATCTATTTGCCAGGAATTGAGAGGGCCAGATGCCATGATCTTGGTTTTCTTAATGTTTAGTTTCAACCCAGGTTTTGCACTCTCCTTCTTCACCCGCAACAAGAGGCTCTTTAGTTCTTCTTCACTTTCTGCCATTAGTGTGGTATCATCTGCATATCTTAGGTTGTTGATGTTTCTTCCGGCAATCTTAATTCCAACTTTTGATTCATCTAGCCCTGCCTTTCTCATGATGTGCTCTGCATATAAGTTAAATAGGCAAGGCGACAGTATACAGCCTTGCCGGACTCCTTTCCCAATTTTGAACCAATCAGTGGTTCCGTGTCCAGTTCTCACTGTTGCTTCTTGGCCCGCATATAGATTTCTCAAGAGACAAATAAGATGGTCTGGTATGCCCATCTCTTTAAGGACTTGCCAGAGTTTGTTATGATCCACACAATCGAAGGCTTTAGCATAGTCAATGAAGCAGAAGTAGATGTTTTTCTGGAACTCTCTAGCTTTCTCCATGATCCAGCGTATGTTAGCAATTTGATCTCTAGTTCCTCTGCCTCTTCGAAATCCTGCCTGTATTTCTGGTAGTTCTTGATCCACATACTGCTGGAGTCTAGCTTGTAGAATTTTAAGCAAAACTTTACTAGCATGAGAAATGAGTGCAATGGTGTGATAGTTTGAACATTCTTTGGCACTGCCTTTCTTTGGAATTGGAATGTAAACTGATCTTTTCCAATCCTGTGGCCACTGTTGAGTTTTCCAAATTTGCTGGCAAATTGAGTGTAGCACTTTTACTGCATCGTCTTTTAAGATTTTGAATAGCTCAGCTGGAATACTGTCACCTCCACTAGCTTTGTTGTTGCTCAGCTTTTCTAAGGCCCACTTCACTTCACATTCTAGCATGTCTGGCTCGAGGTCAGTGACCACCTCATTATGATTATCAGGGACGTTAAGCTCATTCTTGTATAGTTCTTCTGTGTAATTTTGCCACCTCTTCTTAATCTCTTCTGCCTCTGTTAGGTCCCTGCCATTTTGGTCCTTTATCATGCCCATTTTTGCATGAAACGTTCCTTTCATCTCTCCAATTTTCTTGAAAAGATCTATGGTCCTCCCTATTCTATTGTTTTCTTCTATTTCTTTGCATTGTTCATTTAACAAGGCATTCTTATCTCTTCTAGCTATTCTTTGGAATTCTGCATTTAATTGGGCATATCTTTCTTTTTCTCCCTTGCCTTTCACTTCCCTCCTTTCCTCAGCTATTTGCAAAGCTTCCTCAGACAGCCATTTTGCTTTCTTGCATTTCTTTTTCTTTGGGATGGTTTTAGTTGCTACCTGTTGTACAATGTTGCGAACCTCTGTCCATAGTTCTTCAGGCACTCTGTCTATCAGATCTAATTCCTTAAATCTATTTGTCACCTCTACTGTATATTCAACAGGGATATGATTTAATTCATACCTGACTGGCCTAGCGCTTTTCCCTACTTTCTTTAATTTAAGCCTAAACTTTGCAACAAGAAGCTCATGGTCTGAGCCACAGTCAGCTCCTGGTCTTGTTTTTACTGACTGTATAGAGCTTCTCCATCTTTGGCTGCAGAGCATATAGTCAATCTGATTTCTGTGTTGACCGTCTGGTGATGTCCATGTGTAAAGCCGTCTCTTGGGTTGTTGGAAAAGAGTGTTTGCTATGACCATCGTATTCTCTTGACAAAATTCTATCAGCCTGTGCCCTGCTTCATTTTGTACTCCAAGGCCAAACTTGCCTGTTATTCCAGTTATCTTTTGGCTTCCTACTTTAGCATTCCAATCCCCCATGATGATAAGGACATCATTTTTGGGTGTTATTTCTATAAGGTGCTGTAGGGCTTCATAGAACCGGTCAATTTCATCCTCTTCAGCACCGGTGGTTGGGGCATAGACTTGGACTACTGTGATATTGAATGGTTTGCCTTGGATTCGAACTGACATCATTCTGTCATTTTGAGGATTGTATCCCAGTATTGCTTTTCCTATTTTTTTATTGACTATGAAGGCTACCCCATTTCTTCTGAGGGATTCTTGCCCGCAGTAGTATACCTGATGGTCATCTGAATTAAATTCACCCATTCCTGTCCATTTTAGTTCGCTGATACCTAAGATGTCGATGTTTAGTCTTGTCATCTCTTGTTTGACCACGTCCAGCTTTCCTTGATTCATGGATCTTACATTCCAGGTTCCTATGGAGAAAAAATCTTTACAGCATCGGACTTTCCTTTCACCACCAGACATATCCACAGCTGAGCGTCCTTTCGGCTTTGGCCCAGTCGCTTCATTCTTTCTGGCGCTACTAGTACTAGCCCTCTGCTCTTCCCCAGTAGCATATTGGACGCCTTCCGACCTGAGGGGCTCATCTTCCAGCGTCATATCGTTTTGCCTTTTGGTACTGTCCATAGGGTTTTCATGGCAAAGATACTGGAGTGGTTTGCCATTTCCTTCTCCAGTGGATCACGTTTTGTCAGAACTCTCTGCTATGACCTTTCCGTCTTGGGTGGCCCTGCACGGCATAGCTCATAGCTTCATTGAATTACGCAAGCCCCTTCGCCACGACAAGGCAGTAATCCATGAAGGGGCTCAATCTGGGTAGTACTGCACAAATGACCTGTGGAAAAAAGATATGCAGATATGGCATTCTTGGAGCAGGCTCTCAGCTGATTCAGCTTTGCACGATAGCAATTTTCAAGCAGTCTTACTCTAATTAAAAGAGAGGCCAGTAGAGTAGAGCAGAATATTTGCTTTTCATGCAAAATGTCAGGGTACAAAAGTTCATGATTAAAACACTGGAAAGGCTGCAACTAGATTTATCTAGAAAAATGTGTTCATGTAACACATATAAATTCAGGACCATGGGATCTGAGCTACAAAATTCTGGTTGATCTGTGGTTGGAAGCCATCTAGTGGCTATTCATTCATTCATTCATTCATTCATTCATTCATTCATTCATTCATTCATTCATTCATTCATATAACCTAGATCTTGCATCTATACTTAGAAGATCTAATGATTGTATTTGCACAACATGGTAACACAAGAATTAAAGTTGGTTTGTTTTATGGATTCATGACATGTGAAGCCAGAAGTTGGATTGTCAGTAACCAGGTTAAATATGCAAGCCACTGAGTGCTGTAATTACAGGATCATTTTTCCTCCCACATTTTCAGAAAACTAAGCTATGTTTGATTTTATAAATGTGAAAATATGAAATGCAATCAGGGAGAAGTGGGACAAAGAAACAGCATAACATGGCGAATGAATGGCTGCACATGGAGTCAGAGGCAGCCGACAACAGAGAACAAGAGAGCCAGCTCCGAAGCACAGCTAAGCAGCCCAACACTGAAAAAAAGGTAATGGAGAGCAGTGAACTGGTATCTGAACAGCAGAGAAGGAGGGAGACTATTGGAAGCAGTGAACCGGTGGGTCACAGCATTCACTCAGCAATTGCCTAGGCCTACACCCCAGTCAAGGCAGCCCAGCTCGAGGGGGCAGCCAAGCAGCCCAAGCCAGGGTCCAGCAAAGCAGAGGCAGCCCGACTCCCACAGCCCTCTCCCTGCCTCCCTCCAGCCTCAGCGGGAGGACTGGATCAGTGTTCTCTCCCCAGTGAGATCAGCAGCCCCCTCCCCCACCTCCTACTAGCCTGGCCCGGCAGAGGACAAAAGGCCTACAGCTTGGCTATGAGGAATTGGAGGCAGCAAACCTGAGGGGAGGGGGAGAAACACAGCAGCAGTAGCAACAGAGACACTTCAAGCCAGAGACCTCTCTGATTTCTCAAACTGAGAGGCCAGCTGAGAAGAACAGACCAGACAGAGCAGCCAACCAGAGGCCTGACCATAGCAGAGATGAGCACCAAAGACAGAAGGGAGCTAACAGAGAAAACAACAAGAGGCAGGAGTAGCAAGCAACAGAAGTGAAGGCAACAGTTAATTTTGATGTCCCAATAGGAAGGGAGGGAAGACCCCCAGTAAAGAACAAAAAAGAATTGGAGCTCAAAAACTTTTTTTAAAAAAATAGAGGGAAGAAACTAGTGTAGCGGAGCTGGGGTGAGAATGGGGCTGGCTGAGAGGTTTTGTGGGAGCCCTGCCAATCCGGCCGGGAAATGAGGAGCTCCGGCAATTGCTGTGGGTCTGGCAGTGGGGCATGGCTCTGAAGAGGGAAGAAAAGGGAGGAGAAAGCCGACGGGAGGGGGGAGAGAAAGAGACCAGAGGGAGGTTTTTGGTGGGAGATTGGGTGGAGCCAGCTGAGGAAAAGAGAGCGAGAGCTTAGCTTAATGGAGCCTGCCATCCAGAGCTAGCTGAGCAAAGAGATAGATAGAGAATAAGAAGGCCAGATGAAGAGAGGAAAAGAGGGTAGGTTGGGGAGTTTTATTTCTTCTCCCTTGTTGGAGCCAGCTGGGCAAAGGGAGAGCCAGGAAAGAGTTTCACCGGGTTGAGGGTATGTCTTTTAGTGGGAAGTAGAGGGGTTTTTATAGGAACCGCTGGAGGAGGCAAAAAAGGGATAAAGAAGGGAAGGGGGGATTACATATATTGAGGGCAGAGAGAGAGAAGGAGTGTGGATAAAGGGCTCCTGTGAGCTCCAGAGAGGGACTGATTACCATCGTCTTTGGCAAGTTGCTGTCATCAGACACTGATTACCATTGGCTTAGGCAAGCTGCCATCACAAGAGACTGACTACCATCACCCTAGGCAAGTCGCTGTTACCAGAGACTGACTAACATTGTCATAGGCAAGTTGCTACTATCAGAGACTGGCTAACATTGTCCTAAGCAGGTTGCTCTTACTAGGGACCAACAATTACTGTTGTATGCCAGCTGCTGCTACCAGGACTTGACTACCATTGTCTCCTGTAAGTGTTTTTTTTTTAAATAAAATTTTATTGGTTTTCTAGTTTTACATTTAAATATTTGAAAAGCAACGTGGTGGCTGGGTTGGTCAATAATTCAATAACATACAAATATCTTTAGTACAGATCTCAAACTATTACATTAAATGTTTCCTCTCTTTTCCCTTTAGTATTTACTGTCTCATATTTAAATTAATACAATTCTTATTATATCGATTAAATAAAAAATAACTTTTCTTACATTTCTCAATAATTTTTAGTTTATAGATATCCTAGTTGTTTTAACATTCAATCTTTTTAGACAATCAATGTCCTGGTTAATTTTTCCCAATTTTTAGTTTCTCATTAATATTTATATTTAACATTTGATATTTATAATTTCCAAGTTTTAAATAACTCTCAATTCCCTTTATCACAATTCATCACAAGATCTAATGTTCAGGATACACGTCTTATCTATTTGAATTCTCACTATCTTACACCAACTAATTAGTAATACAATATAATATTATTTTCTGGTAATTTTCAGATATCTTAAATTTAGTAACCAAAATTCCTGCTATTTCAACATTTAATACTTCCTGTCTTTTTCTCTTAATATCTACTATCTCATATTTAAACTAATAATTTTTATTATTACCACTAAATAAATGCATATTTATTACATTCATCGATAGATTTTTAGGTTATATATGTCTTAATTATCTTTACATTTAACCTTTTATAAGCAAATCAATGTTCAGATTTAACTATTAATATTTATACTTCTAAGTTATAAATGACCAAGGTTTTCTTTATCTCAACTGATAACAATATCTAGTATTCAAAGTACATATCTTATCTATTTGAGTATATTTTATTTTAATTCTCACAAGTAAGTCAAAACACCAATTTTCTTCAGTCTTATTCTGGCTTTCTTTCTTTGTCAAATTGTCTTCCATGTCCGTGCTTTTGAGTCATCAAACAAATCTCCCTGTGTTTTTATGTAGATTGTTTGACGTAGAAAAAACCATCCAGTCACCATTTTTTTTTTGAGAGGACTAACAAATCGTCTTTCTATTTTTCCATCTCAATGTAGTTATCCTGAACTGTTTATCTTGTCTTCAATCTGTTCTTCTTGATCCTCAGGTTCCTTCTGATTTATGTAGAAAACCTTTTCCTTTTTCCATGTTGTCAGTCCCTTTTCTGGGGTTTCCATTGACTGTATTTGTTGATCAGTTGAATCTTCTGTCATGAACTTTAATTGTTCCACCTTTTCTGTTATATTCTGTGTAGTTGATTTTTTAGTTGTAATCAAAGTCTGAGTTTGTATATCTGGGCTGACATCTTGTTCATTTCTGTAACCTCTTATTTCATCAGTAGCTGTAAGAATAGTTTGATGAATTGCTTTTAACATAAAGAGAACCTGTTCCTGATCTTCATCTATATTCTCTTAGTAGTGTATCAGGTTAAAAGCTTTACAATCAGAAAATGCAAAAAAAAAATGTCACTGAATATGGAACACAGCTGAGCTTCTCACAGCTGATGTCTCAAGGTTACATATGTTTTATCTATTGTCTGGGCTGCTGTCCAAATCTCTTTTAAGCAATAACAAATTGTAGTATCAGGTTTAGCCACAAGATGTCGCCCCTACCATTTAAAGTTTTCTTTTAAATCCAAAGTTTTTATAATCTTTTCAATTTTGCTTCTTTTTTATAAGTAAAACCCCCGATATTCAGTAAGAATAGAAAATCTTTTAGTTCACAAACTTTAAAAAATAAAATTCCAATTAGGATCAAGTTATTCTTTCAATGTTTTAAAACTCCCCTGGATAGTCAGTCGCCTACTTCACATATCCGGCTTGTTGGGTTCTTGGGGAGGGGATGCCATGAGCAGCATGAGTCAATGTTACCTGCGCAGTGCTGCCCAGCCCCCAGCCTGCCCAGTTTTGGCAGGCAGCAGGGTGCTCTCCTCACAGTGCCGAGAGGCTGAGCCAGGTGGCATGAATCTGAAGAGAAGCACAATGCTGCCCAGTCCCTAGCCTGCCCGAAGTAGGGAGGGCCATGTGCTGGCCACTTCCAGGCAATGGTGCATTTCTTCATTCCTCACAAAGGGTGATAACTCCCCAGCGCACACCCAGTGGGTGGGGTCGACATGGCAGGGGCTGGTCCCTCACTGTTTCCAGATGGCCTTGTGGAGCTAAGACTGAATGCGTTTCAGCATAGATGGCCACCACAAAATTGTACATTGGCTCCCGGCCAGCCAGGGCCAGGGCCAAGGCAGCAGGGGCTGTTCCCTTACTGTTTCCAGGAAGGGTTTGCAGGCCACATGAAACCACTTTGACTTAGATGAAGGAATTGAAAGAGAACTCATCAAATTTGCAGACGACACCAAACTGACAGAGTAGCCAATACCCAGAAAACAAAGTCATGTCCAAAAAGATCTAGACAAACTTGAACAATGGGCCCTATCCAACAAAATGAGTTTCAATATGGAGAAAAGCAAAGTTTTACATTTAGGCAGGAAAAATCAAGTACAGATTGGGTGAGACCTGGCTTAAAAACAGTAACTGGAGTCCTAATGGACGATCACTTGACTATGAGCCAACAGTGTGCAGCAGCAGTCCAAAAAGCTAAGGCAATCCTGGATTGTATAAACAGAGGCATAGAATCAAGATCACACGAAGTATTAGTACCACTTTATAAAACCCTAGTAAGACCACACCTGGAATACTGCAACCATATTGGTTACCATATCACAAAAAAATGTTGAGAGTTTGGAAAAAGAGCAACAAAGATGATCAAAGGCCTGGAGACTAAAACATATGAAGAACAGCTGCAGGATTTGGGTTTGGCTAGTCTAAAGAAAAGAAGAAATAGGGGAGACATGATAGCAGTATTCCAATATCTGCGGGCTGTCACAAGGAAGAGGAGGGAGTCACGTTGTTCACCAGAGCACAAGAGGGAAGGATGGAAAGAATGGTTGGAAACTGATCAAAGAGAAAAGCAACCTGGAACTAAGGAGAACTAAGGAGAAACTTACTGACAGTGAAGACAATCAACCAGTGGAACAGCTTGCCTCCAGAAATCGTGGGCGCTCCATCCCTGGAGATTTTAAAGAAGAGACTAGACCAGTCATGGTGCACCTTTTAGAGACCAAGTGCCCAAACTGCAACCCCAAACCCCACTTATGTATCACCGGGTGCTGGGTGGTTGTGGCCCACTGGGTGGGCATGGCCTGCTGGGTGGGCGTGGCCATGGTTGAAATGGCAGAGTGGGTCGGTGTGGCCAGTGTGGGCATGGCCAATTCAATGTTGCTCTGGCGGGTGGGGCAGTGGCAGGAGGGCATCTTGCTCAGTGGGTGGGTGGGGCATGGTGGGAGGCTCCTGACACCCACAGCTATTCCAAGGGGGGAGGAGGGGCTGTGCTGGAATCAGGGCTCCTCGTCCCTTCCATTGCCTGCCTGTGCTTTTCTGCCGAAGATGCCACAGCTCTGTTTGCCTGGCAGGTCAGGGGCATGCTCGCACATGGGTACACACATAGGGCTGCTGCCTCGCTTTCTGTGCCAGGACCGGGCTGGACTGGGCACGGAGCCTCCTCATGGCTTCTTCCCCTGTGGACATCAGGAGCACCCACCCCACCTACAGCTCATCCTGGGGCAGCTGCCATCATCCCACGCTCTCCACCCTGTCACCGGGCATGCCAGGATGTCTCCCTTCGGGCTCCCTCGGCCTGTCCCCACCTCCAGGCTGGGGCTGGTCAGATTGCCCCCGTGGGCAGCCCTGTGCCCATTCCCGGCCAGCCCTCCTCCTCCATCCTTCTGCTCCTTCTGTGAGCAGACCGCAGCTTACTGAGCTAGGCACACCTCTCCCCATACACATCCTCAGGCAGAGGAATTGGGCAGCCACAGCTCTTGCCCTTGCAAAGCGTCATTCTTCTGCTGCCCAGACCCAGTTCCTTACCTCCACTCAGTTTGTTCCATGGCCTCATGGCAGCGGCATTGGGCAGGAAGTGGCAAACGGGGCTTGCTGAGAATCAAGTTACGTTTGCTGCCACCACTGCCTTCACACTCAGCAATCAGCAGGGCCCCATCACGGGAGGACTCGGTAGCGCTGGGTTCCAGCCCTATGAAGTCCATCTTCTTCTCGCCTGAGCTGCCCGTATACATGCCCCCATTGCACAACTTCTGCAACAGTGCCAGCAGTAGTGCGGAGGGCGATCACATGCATGGCAGAGGTGCTGCCCAGGGCTGGAGGGGAGGGCAGGCAGATTGGAGGCACTGGTGGCGGCACCAGCACCCGCAATCTGGCTGGCCTCTCCTTCGGCCCCAAGCAGTGCCTCTGCCATGCACGGCTGTCCCGTCATGCCAGCAATCAGCCTCCATGCCACTGCCCACAATCTGCCCAGCCTCCCCTCCGCCTGCTTTGCACAGCAACTCCTGGCCACCCCGTACCCACCTATTAACCCTACTGCCACCATGCAGGGTAAGGTTGCTGCCCACGCCCCCACCCAGATGTCCTCGCCTTTACTAACCTGCCTTTCAGCTGCATTCCATTTCTCCATTTGCTTCTCAGCCTTCGCCACATGTTTGTGGGACTATCAGTAAAAAAAAAAGTTCCATGAGATTTTCTAACTTCTTGCGAGAAGTTAGAAAGTCTCATGGAACTTTTTTTTTGTCCCACAAACACGTGGCAAAGGCTGAGAAGTGAATGGAGAAATGGAATGTAGCTGAAATGCAGGTTAGTAAAAAAAAACGCTTGGGGGAGACGAGGGCATCTGGGCGGGGGCGGCAACCTTACCCTGAGCGGCTTTGGCAGGTGTATGGAAGGGAGAGGCCCGCCCCACCCCTAACATGGAATGCCCTTCTCCCACCATTCCCCCCACCCCCATGGCACCTTTTTTCCAGCTCTGATGTGTCACTTCCTCTGCCGCTGTGTGGGACTGAAAATAAAGTTCAATCAAGCAATTCCAACTTTGTGAGATCTTTTTTTTTCCTGTGAGAAGTTGAAATTGATTTATATATATATATATATATTTGCACACATCGGTGGAGGCCTAGTACTGAGGCAATGGTGCATATGATACGCGTGCCATAGGTTCGCCACCACTGTTGTAGGTTCTCCTGCTTGAGCAGGGGACTGGACTAGAAGACCTCCAAGGTCCCTTCCAGCTCTATTCTATTCTATTCTATTCTATTCTATTCTATTCTATTCTATTCTATTCTATTCTATTCTATTCTATTCTATTCTATTCTATTCTATTCTATTCTATTCTAGATTTCCCCAACTTGGTACTGTCCAGATATACTGGTACTCAGTCTTAAGAACTTCTGACTACCAGGAAGCTACTATATATGCTTCTGATGTGAAATCTTACTATTAAGTTACTATTCAAATGGAATTTTGTCTGAAAAGGATTCATAACTTTGTAGGCTACTCAGACTTTCAGATCTTTTTCGGTTCAGACAACCATTCCAGACATTAAAAACCATTCCAATTTCAGTAACACCTTGTTTTGTGATGAGGGAAAGAAGAGAGTTTTGAAAAAAGAAAAAAAACCCAGCTATAATCAGGCATGTCAAACTGCTGGCCTGCAGGCCGGATATGTCACACCGAATCTGCACCCATCCCATTGCTGGCAATGGGAAAAAAGTCGTGATACATCATGTGATGTCACGCGATGTTGCAAGTTTGATACGCCTGGCTATAATTATATATAAAAAAGGTATGTATTTGTGGGGGTTACATCATATGCTTCAAAGAGAAAGCATATGCTCCTGTTTTTGGTATAGTTTGATGGGAATATTATAATAATGTCTATCCATAGAACTGAAAAATAAATTGCTAAAAATAATGTGGACCTTTGTTTCGCAGAGTACCTAAAATGGTTTCTTATATCCTTATGGAAGCAAGTCTTTTTTATGTTGATTTGATTTGGATTTATTCTTATCTCAGCTGCCTTGTTGGACAAAATTCTGTTGCATATTGTTTCAACTTAGCAGAGAATCTACCCAAGAAAGAGCTTTCTTGGGGCTTTCAGCAGTGAATAAACTTTACTAAGATGCTTTATGAGCACTATTGCTTTCCCACCTTTTCCAACCTTCTTAGCACATCCAGAAGAGCTCCCAATCTCTATAGGTGGACCCAGTTTCTTATCTGCTTGTGGTTTCTGGAGTATCCAAGACATTGGACCTTTCTTTTTTGTGAACTTTTAAAGTTTTACATTCTCATAGGTAGTGCTTTTAGAAGGACTGTTGGCATCCATTGATTCCCTTGACTCTCACCTACCGTATTTTCCGGCGTATAAGATGACTTTTTAACGCATGAAAATCTTCTCAAAAGTCGGGGGTCGTCTTATACGCCCAGTCGTCTTATACGCTGGAAAATACGGTACTTCAACAATTTGTTTAGCAATTATGATTTTTTTGGCTGAAAATAGACAAAAATAATCAGTGGATTTCTGGATTTGCTGAATAAAAGGGTTTGAATGTCAGAAGAAATGAACTATAAAATGTAATTTTAAAAGGAAGATAAATAATAGAAGTCTGAAGATTGGAAACAGCTTCTTTAACTTTCTCTTTTCTCTTTCTTTTCTTTATATGTACTGTTTTTTATGTATTTTAATTTTAAAATAAAAAGAAATACATTCAGAAAATTTAATCCAATAATGTTATTTTAATGTTATTTTTAAATATTTGATGTTATTTTTTTCACAGAAAAATATCTTTTACTGTGTTATATACTGTGCTTATTTATTGGCAAACTTTCTACTGAGGTACAAAAGACATCTAACTGGAAAAACAAAAAAAAATGGAAGAATTTAAAAGACAGTACACTTATTGTAAGATAAGGCTCAAAATAATTACAGGTTGAACATAAATATCAAATCCCCTTATCTTCTCAGCTGAATGTATGTTGGGAATGTTATGATGTACTGTTAATTAATTTCAGAGAATTCCAAGGGTTACTGGCAGTGAAAGAGAATATGTGTTCCACATAGAGAATCTGTTCATTTTGATGAAAGTTTCTGCGTTCAGCAATTGTGATTCTTAATCTGGTTAATGTTTAAGACCTGATTAGTAAGACTCATTTGAACAGTTACAAAGAGGAGGACTGTATTCTACAATACAGTCTTGTTTGAGGGATTTGGGAATAAATTGTCTTAGCTGCTTTTGTGGACATAGACATACATACACATTTGCCATCTTCTGTGCTAGCACACATGTGACAGGAACAATCTTTCACATTTTGGCAGCTTTTGAACAGTTCAGTATGTAATCAGTGTACAATTCCATCATTTTTTCCCAGCAAAATTGTCACAGGGTGACTTAATATTTATACTCTGGCTCAGAAAATGTTTGAATGAAAGGATAAGATGGCACCTTTCTGGCCCCATAGAAAGACACTAACATCAAATCCACAAATCTCAAAGCATCATCTATATGCACAAAAACTAGATTTATCACACAGATCTCCCTGATTAGATTTATCTATGGAGATTCAACCCATGTTCAACCACTAGTGGCAGATATATAGAGATAATCTACCGGAAAAATTGCCAAAGATACAACTGCAAAGGTTATATTGCATCTCTTTGACACATAGAAATTCTCTTCCAGTCAAATGAGATATATGTAGATATATATGCATAGACATCTTAACTAACCCTATATTCAGTTTCATGACATTCTTCTGCCAGCAAGAAAAAAATATGGTATTTTTCTATGCCTTTGACTTTTTGCTTGGACAAGCTGGAAAAGTGTCTTCATAGTGTTATTTAATGTACTTTCATTAGGCTTTAGTTGTATTTTAATTGAAATTATTTTAATGTTTTTCTTGTTAGTCATTTAAAATACATTTGTCAATGAAAAGGCTGACTAAAAACTAAGAAGTAACAATTGTTTAACTAGGCATTTTATTTTAATTGTGTTGGCTATAGTGACCTTTGCTTGTTTTTTTAATTTTCTGTTTTATATCAGACTTGACTGAAAGCTGATTTCCATGTCTGCTATTCATTTTAGGGAAGTAGGGCAGAGAAAAACCTTGGTTATAATGCTTTCAACAACAACAGGACATTCCTTTACTTCTTCTGGTTTTATACCATACTGCATGCGATTAACTTTTGTTAAACTGCTTTTTTGAACACAGTCAATAAGCAGAAAATTTGTCAATGTGATGAGAAAAGAAAGCAAGCATAGAGAAAAAAAGGAGGCAGTTTTCTGCACAAGATGATTCAGTTTCACAAAAACAAAGACTTATTTATAACTGGGTAGCTGACTGAATGGTCAGGTAGAAAGGTGATACAGTCCTTATAAATTAACGTCATAGTAGTTTTCACAGTAAAATAGCTTAACTGAATGAGTAACTTTGATAAATAAACTAGTAAATTTAACTAGAAAATGCAAAAGAAGTAAACATGTGAAGACATATGTCCTAGTCCTTTTAGATCTCTCAGCGGCTTTCGATACCATTGACCATGGTATCCTACTGCGGCGTCTCAGGGGGTTGGGAGTGGGAGGCACTGTTTTGCGGTGGTTCTCCTCCTACCTCCTGGGCTGCTCGCAGTCAGTGTTGACGGGTGGGCAGAGGTCCGCCCCGAGATCTCTCGTTTGTGGAGTCCCTCAGGGGTCGGTCCTCTCTCCCCTCCTGTTCAACATCTACATGAAACCGCTGGGCAAGCTCATTCGTGGTTTCAGGGTGGGGTATCATCAGTACGCTGATGATACCCAACTTTTTCTTTCTACCCCGAACCAACCCAGTGATGCACTCAACGTGATGTCCCGTTGCCTGGAGGCGGTCCGGGTTTGGATGGGGAGAAACAGGCTTCGTCTCAATCCTGCCAAGACTGAGTGGCTGTGCATACCGGCATCTCGGGTTAACCAGGTTGTTCCATCACTAATGATGGGGGGTGAGGTGTTACCCCCCGTCGATAGGGCTTGCAACTTGGGCGTCCTCTTGGATTCACGGCTCAATTTCGAAGACCATATAGGAGCCGTGACCAGGGGGGCTTTTGCCCAGCTTCGTCTGGTGTGCCAGTTGCGGCCCTATCTGGACCGAGATGCCCTACGCACAGTCACCCATGCGCTCGTGACCTCCCGGCTAGACTACTGCAACGCTCTCTACATGGGGCTGCCCTTGAGGACCACGTGGAGGCTTCAACTGGTGCAGAATGCAGCCGTGCGATTTGTTATGGGAGTTTCCCGATACTCCCGTGTAACACCTCTTCTCCGTGAGCTGCATTGGCTTCCGGTTGCCCTCCGGGTGAGATTCAAGGTGCTGGTAATGACCTATAAAGCTCTAAATGGCTTGGGTCCGGATTATCTAAGGGAACACCTGCTGCCGGCATCAACTTCCCATCGTCCTGTGCGCTCCCAGAGGGAGGGCCTTCTCAGGGTGCCGGCGGTTAAGGAGTGCCGGCGGGTGATCCCCAGGGGGAGGGCATTCTTTGTGGGCACGCCTGCCCTTTGGAATGAATTACCAGTGGAACTTCGGACCGCCCCTGATCTGCGTTCATTTCGCCGGGACCTGAAAACCTAGTTTTTTTATCTATCAGGCCTGGACTGAATTGGTTTTAGCTTTTAATATTGTTTTAATTGTTGGTCTTAATTAATTTAATCTATTTTAATTTTATACTATTTTTATATTGTATTTTATGTTGCCCTGTAAACCGCCCTGAGTCCTTCGGGAATAGGGCGGTATAAAAATTTAAATAAATAAATAAATAAATAAATAAATAAAGGGAAATGAAATTGAAATTATCTATAAAAGAACATTTGAAATGTTACTTGCTATAAACTCCTAGGAGATAATGGTGGGTGATGCTTGGAAGTATTGGTCAAAAATTATTTAGAAGGCCATGAGTTCCTCATTCTTGGTTGGGTTCCTAGATCTTAAAGGAGAGTTCAGCAAGATTTTCAGATCTCAGGTACTGTTACATGGAAACCCAAATAAAAATTACCTGAATGATAAAAAATTAGCTTAATTTCATGAAATGTCACAAATTTTTGCTATGAGTCTCATAGGGTCTCAAGTAAGGTTGCTAAAATCACATGAGTTCTCAACCAGAAAAGCAAAAAGCTCTTATAACAGTTCTTGTTTTATTTTTTAAGAATGGGAAAGATTCATAGACCATATTTTAGACCTTACAGATGTTCTGCCAAATATAAAAAACATATAGGCAACATTTCAGAATCAGAATAGAGCTGGAAGGACCTTGGAGGTATTCTAATCTAATCACTTGCTCAAGCAGGAGACCCTATGCCATTGCAAACAGGTATTTGTCCAGTCTTTTCTTAAAATCCTCCAGTGATGAACCACCTACAGCATCTGAAGCCAAGCTGTTCCACTGGTTAATTGTTCTCACTGTTAGGAAGTTTCTCCTTAATTCCAGGTTGCTTCTCTCTTTAATCAGTTTCCAACCATATTTTCTTGTCTTGCTTTCTGGTGCTAAAGAAAGTAAGCTGACCTCCTCATCTTTGAAGCAGGCCCTCTTATACTGAGATACTGCTATCATGTCACCCCTTCTTTTTTCTAGACTAGTCAACCACAAGTCATAGCCAATTCGCGTTTTGGTCGGGGCCCCAGTACCTTCGAATGGCGATTCCTCCGGTTGCAGCTCGTGGATCTCCTCTTGGGGGCGGCGGCTACGACAGACCACGGCTATGTGGCCTGTTTTCTTGCAGGCCCGACACATGGCCGACCGGAACTTGCAGAGGCTGCGCACGTGGTTTCCACCACACCCTGCGCACTTCTGCAGGTTGGTAGCGTTGCTAGAGGGCCTGGGCTTGTCTGGGCATCCGCCTCACTGGTCGGGGGTCGACTTCCGCTGGAGGACGTCGATGCTCTGTCCGCCCTCGTCTGAGGCAACTTGCTGGTGGACGCTGGCTGCCAGGCCGCTGGGGTTGGCTTCCTGGACGGCCTGGACGGCCCTGCAGGCTGCCTTGTGGGCCAGGATGGCGTCCTGGGCTTCCTGGAGCGAAACCTCCTCCCTCTCGAACAGGCGCTCCTGCTGCCTCATGTCTCGTAGGCCGCAAACCAGCCTGTCTCGTAGCCGCTCCTCCAAATTTGAGAACTTGCAGGCGATGGCGGCTTCTCGTAAGGCGGCGATGAAATCGGCCCCGGACTCGTCAGGCTGCTGGTTCCTATTCTCGAACTGGGCTTGGGCAGCCAGCTTGGATCTGCGGGGCCAGAAATTGGCATTCAGCTTAGCTACGAGGTCCCGGTACGAGACGGTATCGATGGCCTCTGGAGCGAACAGGTTTGCGGCGACCTCGAGGAGTGCTGGTCCGCCTAGGCAGAGCAGGGCTGCCGCTTTTGAGCCGTCTTCCGAGATTTGGTTAAATCTCATGTACAGCTCGACGTGCGACAGGTACCGGGCCCATTTCTCTGGGTGGCGGGTGTCAAACTCGCGGGGTTGCCCAGCTCGTGCCATTGTCCCGTCAGTCATTGCGGCGTGTGGTTCCATTGCTAGCGTGGCGGCCTGAGCCGGTGTCTCGCAGTGGCCGGTGGCGGTGGCTGGCAGTCGTGTTGGGAGGAAGGGAAGATTCCCCTTCCTTCAGCGTGCGGTGCGCTCCCCAAGTGACTTCAGCTCCTTGTCGGCAGCAAATCCCACCTTCGTCGCCACTGTAATGTAGTGGGTCCGACGCAAGGAAGAGACGCCAGCCGGAGTACGTGTTCAGCTCTTTATTGGGGGGCGTAGCGTACTGCCCGAACAAGGGCTACCTGGCCTCCTTAAATACCCAGCCAGGTAGGTGACCAGCCAATGGGGTTGGCCCTAGGTTTCCCGCCGAAACTGGGTTTCCCGCCAAAACCGTCCAGGCCAACGCCCCCTGGTGGCTGTTGCTATGCAGATGACTTGGATACATAACACTTATGTTGTACACTCCAGGCATCATCATCTTAGTTGCTCTTCTCTACACTTTTTCCAAAGTTTTAACATCTTTTTTGTAATGTGGTGACCAAAACTTGATGCAAAGCGGTACTAATACTTGATTTTGATTCTATGCCTTTGTTTATGCAACCAAGGATTGTATTAGCTTTTTTGATTGCTGCCATATACTGCTGGTTCATGTCCATCTCACAGTTACTGTTTTTGAGTCAGGTTTCACCTAATCTTTGGGATTTTTTGCCTAAGTGTAAAACCTTGCTTTTCTCTCCATTAAATTTCATTTTGTTGGATACAGCCCATTGTTAAAGTTTTCAAGATCCATTTGGATCCTGAACTTGTCTTCTGTGGTGTTGACTAATGCATCTAATGCATCTTTTTGTCAAAGGCATTTATTATTTGTTTAAGATTCCTGGTTTAGATATTTGTATTATGTAAGTCCTGGCCAAACATTATTCATCTGGTACCTACTGGTAGGTATCGCTTTATTCAGCTGCTTTTTTGTCATAAAATAAATCCTTCTTTTAAAATTGGGGGAGAGAAAAACATGTGGAGGCTAGAATTGATGTGGATTGGCAAGAGAGAAACAGAACATTGTTTCTAATTTCCAAATCAACACATTTCTAATCTAGATTTGGGGTAAGAATATCCTTTACAGTCAGCACACAAACCAAGCAGAATTGGGAAAGAGTAATAATGCATTCTGCCTCTTGTTTAACATTCAATATATTTTCATATTTGCTACCAAGGAACAAAGATACATTTGTCATAGACAGCCAATATACTGTTGGTTTACTTAATGCCAGGAAGGAATTCTACACTTGTCTAGTCACTCAGTTAGAATTTAACATTTACACCAAGATGCAGTACACAAACTTGCTTGAGGATGATGGCATTGTTTATTCAACACACATGGAAGGTGCCAGATGTGTGTAAGTGTGTGTGTGTGTGTGTGTGTGTGTGTGTGTGTGTGTGAAACTATTTGTGTATAAAATTATTACTGTGTATAAAAATATTATTAAATTATGGATTATTCTGCTCCTCTCCTTTCCTTTGCAAGATATCTGTCTATCAGTCTTGAATCAGAAAGGATAGAGTAAAGAAGTGCAAGTGTATTGTTTTGCCAAATATAGTCCAGACTCCAGCTTAAGAAGCAAAGTGTGAACACTGGATTCAAAATAATCACTTGAGAATCTGTTGTGAACTAATTTGCAGTCTGCTGTATAGTCTCTAAATAACTTTGCAAGAGCAGTCAATTATGTTGACACATTGGAGGAATAGACTAGAGATATTACATAGCTCTCTATTTTATGCTTTTCTTTAATGTTTAAGAATATCTTGCTCCTTATGAATATACTGCTAGAAATAACTGTAATTACATCCTATGATTCAGCTGTTAACTATCCTGGAGCACACTATGCACGTACTTGAACCATTACAGTGAATGTATACCTCCAACCTATGAGTGTCATTTTATTGTTTGTGGATTTTGGCAGAAGCAGTTACTAAAGTATTCAAATCAACTTATTATAGAATACTTTTAATCAGCTGTATTATTATAAGAAGTTGCCTTTCAGATGTATTGCTAGGCAAGCACACTTAAATGCATTAATCCAATTTCTAAGTATAGACAGTAAAGACAGGCACAAACTCTGAATACAGCCTGCTTTTAGGTATGTATTTGTATTCCTGTTGTTGTTATTTTTTTATTCTGTTTTTCCTTCTGGAGTTCAACACAACATATGTGATTCTTCCTTTTTTATGACAATTACAAGAAAAAAGTTATTGGTTCCAAATCACCAAGGAAATTTTATGACTGAATGAAAATTTAAATCTGAGTCTTTCTGCTCTAAGAAAAAACATTTAACCCATTACATTATAACATTGCATTTTAAGAAACTTTTTCTCCAGATAGAGAATATGTATCTGGATTTCTTTCCCCACAGTAATTGTATACAAGCCTACTTCATGTGGGAATAAGATTTTACAAAGCTGGATTGCTTCTCTATAAACATGTTTAGTAATATCTCTTCATTATTAGGAAACATAAGTAAAGCTGATGAAACTTTTAAGTATTTTTATTTGCATGAAAACTGTTAATTATTTTTTTCAAGAATATTAAAAGTAAGTCTGACATACTTTAAAAGTGGGTTTTGAGTTCTGAAGACGGAAGTGAGGGAATTTTTCTTTCTCCAGTATGCATGGCAGTGATTTTTTTCTTAGATTTTCAATGTAATAAGAAGGAGTGATGGTTCCAAACTGCTTTTGAAGAACTGGGATGTGAAAACAGACGTAGAATGGAAGGGTCAAAAGAATCATAAAATTTGGCTTATTTAAGGCATCGAATACAATATCAGGCTTTCCAGTTTCCTCCAATATGCCTTGAACTATTTTGGTAGGGATGCTGGGGAAAATGGTAAATGTCAAAGTCTCCATCAGCAGTTTGTTTTTTTCTGCTCTTGTGACTGTACTGTAGGAATGATTAATGATTGTATTAATCTAGCTTTACTTCCTTTTTTCACAGCCTGCTCCTTTTACACTTTCTGCTCAGAAAACAGACCACGTATGTAGAATAAAGTATGTTTTGAAAGGTTATATATAAGTAATACTCATTAATAATGGATGTCTTTTTATATTTCTGATTGTTCATACCTGAAAATATATGTAATGCCTCCATGTGCAAGTGTGCATCTATATATCCAGAATATGGAAAGAAACTGATAAACCTCTATAATTTTCTAATATAAAAATTAATTTTCCATATGTATACAATTAACAATTCATCTGCTGCTTGTAATGGCTTTTGATCTATTTACTTAAAGAAAGTCATTCAAAAGAAAATCTTTTATCGTACTTACTGTCTTTAATATTTATTTGTTAGATTTTTATCCTGCCTTTATTACTCTGTTGAAAAATAATATTTTTATACAGTCAGTGTAAGAAAAGCAAGCAGACTGATAACAAAGTATGAGTCTTATCATAAAAAGGGTGGTAGAGAACCAAGCTATTCTAGATGTCAAAACCAAATAAAGACATTATGACATATAACTTCTTTTGAAACTCACTGGTGTCAAATTAGGCAAAATGTAGGGAATTAATGTATATTAATTATATTAATAATAATGACTGTTTATTTTGTTGTTAAAATCATATTCTTTCAGATTTAATAACACCGCTTGTTGTTACCATATTTACCGTTCTTTGAGGAATTGCAAGCCTCAGAGTTCCACTTTATTTGTCTCTGTCTGTTGGAATCTTGACAGTTTAATTAAATATATTGTCTCCTAGGATTAGAAAACTGATCTGTAAACTAGATGACTGTAGATAGATATCAATAGCAAAATAGTTTAGAGAAGAAATAATATTGTTGTTAGTATCTGCAGGAGAAATAAATGTCCATTTTACTTGGACTTGTGATATTGTGACACAAGTACAAAATGGCAGAATTTATGATATGATGTAGAGTGTGGTTATGAATAGGATGCCTAGGTAAAGAGATCCTCCCAAAGGGCAGATTAGGTAAAAGTTATGAAGAATTTGAATGATTTTAATGTCTGTGTTTTAGCTTGTGCAGTGGAATATAAGCCTTGACAGCAAATATGGATCATGGAGACACTTAGCTAGCCTATTGAACACCTATTAGGTAATCCTAAACAAATGCAGGGAAAGCATCCAAACCACACACAGATGGACAATTGTTTTAGTAGAGTAATAGATATGATTCTTTCCTTTATGCAGAACACAATGAAAAAAGGAATAAAACTTAATTTCTCTCAGCAGGTGGCAGCATCTGATGAATGTCTCTGGACTTGGAAGATAAACTTGGACTGGTCTCTGTATATGTGAACAGGAGACATCCAGTAAATACCAAAACTATAGCCTAGATTAAGAACCTAAAAATCCTGGAAGAATACAATTGCAAGATGTGTCTATACTGCTGTCAAAAAACTATATTAATAGGTTAGAAGAATAGTGAAAAATAAATTATTAGAATTTAAGTTCAACTTGGAGAAAAAGTGGTTTTTCTCCTCTAATTTGTACAAGATTTTCCTACATCTCTTTTGTAATTGGAGAATACAGCAGAATGGATATACAAGTAAACAAGAAATTGGCTGGTAAGGGAGGATTCTTTGGGAAGTAAAATGCTGATCCTTATAATCTGGGAGTTCACAAACCAGCTCTTCAAAGTTGTACTCAACAACATAATCCCTGTTGTCCTGATGATGATTACAGGTTTCCCATCCAGATTTTAGAATATTCTGCCTATCTCTATAGTTCCACTTCTGGATCTGTCTTTACTATATATAATATGGAATACTGGTTTGAAATATTTGCTTTCTAATAGCTCTACCTTAAATACGTTTTTCTTCAAATCAGAATTAATGTTATTTATTGACTGATTACAATTATAAAATAAATTTGTATGCCATCTTTTAAAGAAAAACCTTCCAAAGTCATATTACTTTTATGCAGTACTATGAAATATATTAATAAAAGCACAATGTAAAAGCATTGAAGCATTTTGTAATAGCATTTGACATAGTACTAGTATTTATTTAAGAACCTTAAAATATTTTCAGAGTTCTTTCAAAAGCAAGTAGTTTACATGCTAAGAAGAAGATTCTATAAGCACAGGTATGGAGAATGTCTATTAAATAATATGATCCTAGAATCCGGTGTTAAATCTAGAATTCAAGCCTTCACTATATGAAAGAAGAAATATGTTCTTTGTTTATTTATTTATTTATTTGCAATTTTGTGAAGCCAAGTCATCCAAAGTCATCTGAAGTGAGATGGCTAAAAATTTAATAATCAAAATCAGTAATCAAATCACATCTAAGAATGTATACGAACTGTTTGTCCATACAACATATACCTCCCATCACCCTAGCTGGAAATCATGGTCACTATATGCTATATGTGTTTATATTTATTTATTTTATTTTATTTTATTTTATTTTTATTACATTTATATCCCGCCCTTCTCCGAAGACTCAGGGCGGCTTACAAGCTTAGCAGTAGCCTTCATTCTATGTATATGCCTGCTTGTTAGGGCTTTCACACACACCCCAAGTGGCATTATTACAAAGTCAGCTTATTGCCCCCAACAACCTGGGTCCTCATTTTACCTACCTCGGAAGGATGGAAGGCTGAGTCAACCTTGAGCCTGGTGGGATACGAACCTGCACTAATTGCAGGCAGCTGGTGTTACGTAAGGAGGCATTAGCCCACTGCTCCACCAAGGCTCTTGTGGTTGCTGGGTTTTCTTTTTTTAATGATGCATTAAAATCATAGAAACCTGCCCCTTTTTCAATAAAAAAACAGAATTCTTTATTTGTTGTATAATGCTGATGCAATACACTTTGATGGAACAGAAATGCCTTAGTCACTGGTAAGTATATCAGCTTACCTGCACTTTTTATAGGGCAAATGTTACTCATTTTTGATGCATCCCCATATGTATTTTTTTCCTATCAGAAGTGAGACCCAAAAAATGCCTCTCCTTCTGAACAGAAATTTTGGTGTAGGAGGAGATTGCCCAGGTATTCATAGTATTTAAAGAGATTACCAATGTTTTGAATTGTGCTGAAGCTTTGAATTATGTTGAAAACAAATGAGGAACTGGGATGTTTCTGCCTCTGCATTCAGAAGGAATTACAATGCCTAAAAGCCCAATTTCCATATTCATTGAGCATAACCAGATCTGCTGACCCCAGAAATGGCACAACTGGGGCACTAACCCATCCAAAAGTTGATGACATATTATATGCTTGTTTTAAAATTGTTTTGATTGCATTTTTGCTGCTTTCTACCTTGAAATTCTTGAGATTCTTTGGTAGAAAGACGGGATAAATAAATTAGAACTGCCAACTAACAGATCATAATATAGAGAATATTTTAACATGATTTTATTTTGCTGATAATGAAAATGTTCCCCCTATGATTTAATCAGGAGCAAATAAGCATAAGTACAATAAATCAACCAATTAAGTAAGAACAACCCTGAATGGCTCAGAATGATTATTCATTGCATTTTAAATTTCTTTCTTTCTCAGTGGTGTGAAGAATAGCAACTAGCAGCCTTGCAAGAAACAATTTTATATAACAGTGTGAGGGAGACTGGCCCGGGATCACCTAGTCAATACTTTGCTGCTGTGGACTACGTCCTCTCAATATTTTCCAACCCCCTTAATTGGCCCTCAATTACTTTTGTATTTTTGTATATTATATGTGGAAAGTGTGGTAATATAGTGGGTTGGACTTGGACTTGGAAGCCCACTGGGTGATTTTGGACCAATCAGTTTCTCAGCCTGAAATGTCTCAGTGGTTCTTGTTGGGACAGATCAGTGCTCTTAAACTTTTTTCTCTCAGAACCCCTTCCTAGTTTCAAAAATGATTTCATGGACCCTGAGAGGAACTTTGAAAAAACACTGGGATAGATAATATTAAAGAAGAACCCACCCAACAAATAAACCACATTGTGCTCTCACTGAAAATGCAAGATATATATTTAAAAAACACTTTCCTAGTAAGTAAAGTTTATATACAACAGTGTCACTTTTGTAACCAGCCAAGTAATAACTACCTAGTTTGCTTTGTTTTTTTGTACTTTGTACTCCAGTTGAGTACAACTGTGAATTTTACTCACAGACAGACAGACAGAAAGAAAAGATTTTATATAGAAAGAAAATGTGATAAAATTGCCTGATTCTTAATATGACAAAGAGTTGGGACAAGTAATTTAAAGGAATGCATGAATTGTTGCCCAATAAGAATATAGTTCTGTTCAGGCCTTTTGCTTTAAGGTTTAATGAACACATGAGAATAGGAGAGCAAGACGTAGCATGCTAGCTCCACTTAATCCAGACATGTCAAACACAAGGCCCGGGGGCCAGATCCGGCCCGCGAAGTGGTTTCATGCGGCCCGCAAAGCCATCCTGGAAACAGTGAGGGAACGGCCCCCACTGCCTTGGCCCTGGCCCAGAGACCCTCCTTCTGCGAGAGATTCTCAGATCTGTCCCACTCTTGCCCAGGCCCCCATAGGCACCCTTGATACGAACGATGTAGAGCTGGCCATGCCCACCCAGTAAGCCATACACACTCTGGCCACGCCCACCCAGTAGGCCACGCCCACCCGGCCCCCTGAGAGCAACCGCAATGCTGATGCGGCCCTCAATGAAATTGAGTTTGACACCCCTGACTTAATCTGTTATCTTTCCTGGTAAAGCTGGATGTTTGCAGTGAGATGCCTTTTTCTATCCAAGTAGCTATTGCCCAGATTGAGAACCATGGAGGAACAGTTGCAAAGGAAATTTATCCACTTTCTGCTGTGGGAGTTCACCTTCATCAGAAGGCACTGAAGTTAGCAAAAACATGTATCGCAAAGAGGAGAAATCAGCATATTTCTTCTTGTCCTAGAGCTGAAGGCCTGAAAGAGGTAGATTTCTTTTTAAAATATATTGAAATGTTTTGAATGAATTCTATCCAAAAACTTTTAATCACCTTCTGGGTTTTGCATCAATTGCTGGGTTTTTTCATCACTTTATATATTTCTTTTTTCATCCTTTACTTTTCTTAGGATGCATATACTTCAGATTGTGCATGACTGAATGTGGAAAAAGATGTCTGTTTGTTTACTGTTTGATAGCTGTATCCTGGCTGGCTAGGAGTGTGGCACATTGCTTGTAAGGTTGCCAGTTTTTTCTGACTGGGTCTCTATGCGTTCAATAGTGGATAGACAGGAATAACTTAATCCAGCAGAATCAAGCACTGCTGCATTGGGAAATAGCTTTCAGGAAGACAATATGACTGTATTAGTCAAAATACACTGTAGTGCAAAGAACAAAAAAGCTTGGGGCAGTTCCTCAAACGTATTACATCATAAATTGTTTGATGAGCAGATTCTTAATTATATCAAACCAAATGTTGGATCTCTCTAAGATGGGGATGGGAGAAGAGACTGTTGTTCTGACTATTACTAAAACTGGGACACTGCATTTGTCATGTATCCGTTAAAATAAAAAATAAAAACAAAACACAGTATGGAAGCACTCTCCATTCACCAAAAGGAAGATCGGCAAATTTGTCACTAACTTTAAATATTTAGGTTGCAAACTGCTCCAGCCATGAACTTTTTTTTTAAAAAAAAATAAAGATGTAAACGACTGAGGAATTAGGTTGGCTGCACGATACACATCGTAAGACCTCTACGTCGGCATTTCAGCATTCATTCGAGGGGTGTGCGAAAACAGACGCGGAAAGATGCGTAACACAAGTCGGCGGAATTGCAAAGAGCTCTCGCACTGTTCTCTGCCCAAGAACCGGGCGTCCTGCTCCTTTCTGTCACTCACTGGCTGTTCCCGGCCTCCCGCGCTTCCCTCCCTCCTACTCAGCCGGGTTACTTCAGGACACAGGCCGCTCGTCGCCGTGGGAAGCCCTGGAGTGTCTCCTTGGCGTCTCTCTTGGCCTCTAAGCCCGCGCTCGGCAGGTGAGTCCTGCTCCTCGGCCAACTCCTGTTTTAGGAGCCGCCGGTACCTTCCCTTCGCGTCCTTCTTTCTTTCTGTACAGAGGGGGAGGTTTACTCCGATTTTGGAGAACAAACAAGCGGAAAAGAACAACTCGAGCGGAAAAGGAAAAGATAGTTGGCCACACTGGATGTGGGAGGGGGGAAGCAAAAGGAGGAAGCTTCACAAAACGGAAACGGAGAAGGCCAGCGGATGGATAGCATTGGCGTTTAAATTAAACATAGGCTGTGTAGGAGTTTCTTGTCCGATCTGAAGGATTTGCGGGAAGACGCAGGACCATTTCTTGAGGGAAGCGGGGAGGGCGACTTCCCCGCCCCATCTTTTGCACGTGGGTCCCTAAAAGCCTTCCGTTGCGGCGGGCATAAAAGGCGGTGTGGGAGTGTGTTTGTTCATTAAAATAAAAAGACTGTTGAAGGCATAAAATGAAACAACTTGGCATATATAAACAGTGAGGCAGCTTACTCCTCATGACTTCACAGTCGTGTCTTTTTTTACTGGCAACAATATAGAAATCGTTTGTCGTGCTTCAGGGCTGTTTTTTCAACTTGCCAATTTACTTATTTATATATTTATTTGGAGAATTCAGTGACTGGGCGGCTTACAAAAAATAAAAACATAGTATTACAAAGAGTAAAAACAATAATCTCCCTGGCGACAGCAATCAATCAAACAACCACTTGATCAGTTCCATCCTATCCTGTCGCGCTAGGGTCCTTAATGGTCTGCTGCCTAAATACAAGCCAGTATTGGAGCTGACTGATCCAGTGCAGTCAGTTTGGTGGACCGAGTGTGAAATGCACTCATTCTCAGCTAATTTCCTTAGAAATTGCACTGTTGTTTTGTGGATCTTATTTCCCTCATGGAAATATTTATAGGCAGTATTAATATTTTACCTTTTTCATCAAATAAAATGGTCTTGCCCCTTTACAGAAGTATTTCAGTCAGGCTTTACATATACTACTGATGGTTTATTGGATAAAACCTGTTTGATCCTTTTCACATGGTATGTTAAGCCATGAATGTCTGAAGATTGTCAGCATAAATTTGCTTATTATCTGCAAACTTGTTAAGCTGATAAATAGGAATCTACTGAAATTCTTGTAAGGTGGCCCATAATATAATGTGCGGAAGATTTTTTTATCCTGGTATACCTATCCATCAAAAGTTTGTGATAATTGTTTTTGAATGGAATCTCTGGTCTGTTTTTAACACACTTGGTTTTGTTTATATATATTTTTAGTTAGTTCCCTGCCAGTTATTTCCACCTTCCAGTTTACTGACACTGGCAAATTATGCTTTAGTTAAAAAAATGAGAAAAGAAATACTGGTCTGTCCATTGATTCACTTGTCATTAAGTGTGTGGGTTAGAATCAAGTGCTCATTCTTCATCAAGTGCTTTGATGATTTTTTAAAAAAATTTTGATATTCCACCGTTGTCTTGTTTTTTTATTACATATAAGCCGTGTTCTACTTTGAATCCCACTGTGGGAATTTATGAAGTCACAGGCATATATACTTTCTTTTTTAGATGCAGTTCCATAAAGTTTTTATTTGGATTTCTGGATAAAAAATTAAAAATGTTTAAAATGCTTTAAGCAATGAAGGTGTTCTTTGAGAATACATTACTGCCCTATATGAAGAAAAGTCTTGGGTGATCTCTAAAGTAGATTTTGAAAATAAATATTGTTCTGAATAAAAAATATTCTTGACTTGAGAAGTTTTGACAGTTCTGTATGGATAAAAAAGAATTATTTCTGCTCTTAAGTAAATCTTAGAAATAAAATATTGTTTTGAAAACAAGACCTTTGTCTTGAATAAGTAATATATGAAAATAAAATACTATTTTTGTTGAGAAATAATCTTAATTCCAACTCTAAAGCAAATCTTGAAAGTAAAATACTGTGTTATTTTCAGACTCTTAGGTGTTTTTTAAATACATATAGAAAATTTATGTCAATGGATAAAAATAGAGTAATGAAGAATCTGTGACTTTAGAGTTCTCTCAAAATCTGTTCTGCTTCCATACTGTATTCATCTTCCACCAGCAGTTTCTTCTCTATAGCCTATTTTTACCTTCTTCCAAAGGAGGAGTATGTCCCATCAGCCGAGGAGTATCTAGTCTCTATCATTTAAATTTACAAGAAAGTTATAAAGAAGCCAAAAAGAAAAATGTGTCAGACCTTGCTAAATGTCCCACTGGTTGCTAAAATGTGTTCCATTGATTGATTGATTGACTTATTTATTTATTGCATTTCAAGACCACCAATCTTTTTCAATTAAAAACTAATTTCATTCATTCATTCATCATATTTCTAGGCTGTTAATAGCTGGAATCAATATCGGCCATTTTATTCTCTATTCTTGATAACACTTCTCTCCCTAGAATTGGTCATGGCAAATGAGACCATCAGTTCTTCATAATTTATGCATTAATGTATTAAAGGCAAAGATGTACATCCTCCCCAATAGTAGATTTCAATATCTTTAATATGTTCAGGACATGGTTTAATTTCCTATGCTTCCACATAGTTAAATCATATCCCTCCACCACAGGAATTTTCTAAATAAACTGCTGACATTGGCTGTGATTTTGCTAATGACGTATAGCAATGTCAAGAATTCATTTTTCCATTTATTTACTCCAGTGAGTTTTTAATATAACTATTGCTTGTTAAATTCTAGGTTGGTACAGAAAATAATGTGTAATAATAGAGAGCCATAGTCCCTATATACTAGCAGTGAGAAATAAGAGATGAAAACTTCTGCAATAATTATATTTTTTTGTAATTATAATGTCACAGTTATTCTTTTAAATGTAATATTCTTTGATTTATTTTGTTTTAAAATAGCAAGAATGAAAACCAAAAATATTTATAGTACAGATACATTCTTTAAAAAATGGATAAAAAGAGTTTTTAAAAAAGTGAAAAAATACAACAGAAAAAAGAAAAAAAACCTTAAAATGTTATATTGTTTTAACAGAATTGTATATATACCTATCTAATCCCAAATACATTCATATAACTATCATTCACCCTAAATCTACTATAACTTGTAAAAATAAATTACATATGTCATTATACTTTCTATACAAAGTCTATGTCTAGGGAAACTGCTCATAGGTGGCAAGTGTCTTCAATGACTGGGGTCATACATTTATCTTTCTTATATTGAAATACCAGTCTTTTGGGCATAGTAAGGGCATGTAAAATTCATTTTTTTTATTCCATTTATATCCCGCCCTTCTCCGAAGACTCAGGGCGGCTTACAAGCTTAGCAGTAGCCTTCATTCTATGTATATGCCTGCTTATTAGGGCTTTCACACACCCCCAAGCGGCATTATTACAAAGTCAGCTTAATTGCCCCCAACAATCTGGGTCCTCATTTTACCTACCTCGGAAGGATGGAAGGCTGAGTCAACCTTGAGCTTGGTGGGACTCGAACCTGCACTAATTGCAGGCAGCTGGTGTTACTTAAGGAAGCATTAGCCCACTGCTCCACCAAGGCTCTTTACATTTACATTTTCCAGTTCTCAAATTCCATGTAATAGTATATAATGCAAGAAAATGTTATCCTCTAAAATTTTTAATTTTTATTATGCATTCATATACTGTAATCCATTATTTTCTCTCAACATTTAATAAGACATTGTAAAAATGTGTTTTAAAGAAGTATTATCCTGATTACATCTCCAACAAATGCTTCTATAGACAAATCTTTTCTATTCAGATGTAATGTAATACAATACATTGTAAATATTACTTTTGGTTTATAAATCATAGTTAAAATCCACAGATGCTTTTAGAATTATCTCTAGGCAATAGATAAATCTCTAATGTTTTATCCAACTCATATCTTAATATTCATATATTATATTGATTTATAGATCTTAAAGATCGATAAAATTTAATAGGGTTTTTTTTGTGTTCAGGGACTTAACAAGTTATTCTAGAATCTCAGGTGTCTCTGAGGTTGAAAACCTCAAAGTTGTTAAAAATGTTGTAGCTGTAAATATTGCCATGGGGTTGCATCTAATAGATCAGACATGTAAACTCACGATGTCACATGACATTGCGTGACGTATCAGAGCTTTTTCTCTATTGCTGGGAATAGGGTAGGCACGGTTTCCTGGTGACGCGTCAGTTGGCCCACAGTCAATAGCATCACTTCCATTCAATTTTTCCACATCACTATATTTTACCAATTTTTAAAATTGGATTTCACCATAAAATCAACTTAGCATGGAAAAGGGGATTAAATATTATTTTATTAGGCATTATATTCCATAACTTTCTGACAATTGTTTCCAGTCACAGTTTTAGGGTATTTTGTTCCTAATACTATCCATCCAACCAAAATTTATATGAATACAGTATGTATATTCCAAAGATGCCCAAATCAGAAAATATACAATTGTTGGTTTCCAGTATTTAATATTTTACAGTAAGTAAGGATGTTGATATCGATCTAGATTTGAAAAGTGATTTTTCCCTCAACAATAGATGCATTTTCTATAAAGAAATTCTCAGAATTCAAGAACCTCATAGAAATAAAGAATGTAGTTTTCTGAAAATATTTTATTTATAAGATAAATTAACTATCTGTATGTGTCTCCTTCTGTATTTGGAAGTTTATCATCAATAGTCCAGGAAGGGTTTGCCCTACCCTAAACACTTTTGGTGTATAATCTGGGGTCCTCCTAGAATCCTGGTTCCTGCTTGAAAAGCAAGTGCAATCATGGCTTGAAGTATCTTTGTATAAAATATCCTGTTATTTTACTAAAAGCGTCTTTTATTTTCATAAATATTGAAGTAATACCATGATGTTTATAATGTCATCTGAAAATAAAACCAATTTATATTCAACTGAATTATACTTTCCTGTAGATCTCCTCATATTGCCTAATAACAAGCCAAGGATTCCAAGCAGATACTAAAAAGCAGTTCTTTCTTGTATCTTTTTTATGTTTTATGCCAGATATTACTAATGTATGGTCTGTCAACATCTGGTTGAAAAGCCCAACCAAAGCAAAACACCAGAGCCATTGCATTATCTAATGTATACTTTATTGAGTAAATACAAACTGGCAGGGTTAAAGGAAAGCTAGCTGTGAGGAAATGACAGGAAGCAGTTAATTAAAACAATGGAACTTTCCTTCCCCTCTCTGACAGGTTCAGGTCACATTGTCCAATACATTGTTCAGTAATTATTATGAGAAGAAACTTTAGTTTGCCAAAACAACTCTTCAACAGCTCTGGCTCTCACACTGATAAGGACACCTGTGGATTCAAACTTCTCCCGTCCCTCCCGCACTGTTGGCAAGTTAGAAGCATGTAGAAGTCTTAAAAACCGTAGCTTGGCATTGTCTCTTTCAATACTTATCTTTCTACAGAGACGCAATAAAATACACACAGTAAAATATATTCTGTTGATTTCAATGGGATTTAACCTAGATGCTTTTGTGTAATGTTGCAGACAATACTGTATTAAATTAGCATCTCTGATAATTCTGTTTGAAAGATAGGATAGAAACATTAATAATAAATAGTATAATAGTTAGAAACATTAATAATAAATAGTATACCGGTAATAGTTTAAAATATTTTTGTCCCATATTTACAGGATTTTAAAAGAAATTAGCCAGCCCACAAATCTTAGACTTCATGAAAATCAGGTTGAGGACAGATCATACTGGAGAATATGAGGTTGCTAAGCATTGACATTGACTCGATAGAAAATAACAACAAAAAACCCCCCCTCAATGTAAATGTTATTGATTAAGTAATCGCAGACGTGAAATATCCTGCTATAAAATAGAAGAGTGTTAAAACTCAACATAAATAATTACATGTCACATGAATAGGAATGAAGTAGGGAAGGGATAATATGCTAATGGAAGAAAATTTGTTGAAAACAAGGCCAAATAATGAAAGCAAGTAGCTGAAACAAGGCAGGAGTTTAACATGGTTGTGAGTGTGAGCTTTCCCTCTGCATGATGATTGCGAATATGAATTAGGAGTCTCAAAAATCAGGATCTGCAGTTGACTGGTGAATCTCTGTATAAACAGAAACTCTCTTTTGTAAATAATAGGCATTTGAAGGATTAAGAAAGGGAATAGCACTAATCATCCTTACTAATTTAGGACTTGTATTTACTGTAGAGTAAACATATATAGATTTTTGCTTGCTGAGCCAAGTTTCTGTAATCCACGATTGTGTGTCTCTCCTTCTGTGTTCTTCTGTTATGTGCTTCAGTGATGAAGTACTTTGTTAGAAATAGTAAAAAAAAATAAACATGGAATATGAGCTTTACAAATAGATGCCTTGTTTTATAGGCAATTAATTTAATTAGATGTCATAATTTAAAATAGTATTTATTTTGGCTTAATATATTATTCTAAATTTCAACTTCCATATATTTGCTAATAAACATGTATTTGTGTTCTGCTTTACCATGAACTTATTAATAGTTATATCAGTTTACTTGAAAACAGGAAAAAATGAAAAATTAAATTAGAAATAATTTGATATTGCCTGAAACTAGAACTTCAGGCAGTACATAAAATTATACATAAATGTGTACATATCAATATTAATTAAAATAGTAATCCAAATAATTTTTTATTTAATTTATGTTAAAAGTAGAAAGTTGAATTGAAAAGTTGTAATGCATTGGTAAACACCTGAAGGCCTTCTGGAAAAAACATGTTTCATCATCTTCTGGAAGGCTTGCAGGAGGGAATCATTCTGAGGCAAGATAATTCAATAAATGGGACTTCCTATAGGGAATACCAAGTCTCTTCCTGCCACAACTGCTGTTAAATGGGAGCTATTAACAAATGTTTTCTGGTTGTTCGAGTAGGATGGGCTGAAGCTGTCAGGGAATGGTGGTTCCTAAGATCCACCTAATTCATACAAGACTTTGAGGAGCATCTTGACTTGTGCTTAGTGACCTGTTCATAATAGCTCCCATAGCAGAAGTGCAACATGGCAGTATTGAACTGACTATTCGTGCATGCTGTTGTGTTTCTGGGTCGTCCCACTCAGAAAAAGCTACCACAATTGAGAGGTAGATATGAGCAATCATTTTAACCTCATCCTATTCCAGGTAAAATGGCAACTGGTACACAAGAGTTGTGCAAAAGCTCAGCCTATTCTTTAAGTAGGAGTTTGAGCCCAAGAGGACTTCTTTATTGTGAATTTTTCTCTGGGAAAAAATAAGACTACCAATAATCAAAAACAATGTAAAGCTAGATCATATGTCCTATAAATCAAGAATTACTTCATTTTAATGGAATGAGTCTGATCTTATTTTGGCCTATTCATATTCTGACAGTCTCCAAACAATGGCTCATAATTTCCATTACATATCAGAAGTCTGGACTACAGGTGTATAATTCAGTATCTGTACATTGATGATATTCATCCCAACTGTCAAGAAACCTCTTCATATAGATATTATATAGAATTCATCTCTTCTTCTTGTGCCATGTCCATTATCAAACGTTGGCAATCATGTTGGCGATCCTATTTTTGTCAGCAGCCACAAGAAAAAGTGCTGCTGAGTTTTATCCAAACCAGTCCCTTAGATTTTGAAGCCATGATTTTCTTCTGCCTGGACCTCATTTGCCTTCAATCTTTCCCTGGAGGATTAAATGGAGTATGTCGTATTTTTCTGGGTGTCACATCACATGTCTTAACCTTTTAAAATTGTTTTGATTATTTCCCTTGACTTTCCCAGATGGCTTATCACCTCCTCATTTCTGATCTTGTCAACCCAGCTTATATGTAACAGCCGCCTGTAAATCCACATTTCAAATGCTTTTAGTCTCTTCAGGTGGCCTTCTGTCAGGGACCAACTCTCTATGCCATAGAGCAGGATAGAAAAAAATATAACATCTGACAAGCCTGATTTTCAATCTTAGGCTTATGTTGTGACTGCAGAAGACCTTTTTCATTTTGAAGAATGCTGCTCGAACTTTCTCTATCTTTGTCTTTACTTCAGTGGTCATGTCGCATCTTTCATGGAAATTAGAACTGAGGTGCGTGATCCTTTCAATTTTTTCTAATGGTATTCCTTCCAAATTTATTGGTAGTAAATGGGTTGTTTGCTGACGACCATGATTTTGGTTTTTGAGGTGTTAAACTTCAAGCCATATTTTTGAGATATTTCTGTGATTGTTGATGAGGAACTGAAGGTCTTCATGCTTATTGGCAAGCAGAACTGTATCATCAGCATATCTTAAGTTGTTGATCCGAACACCATTTACTTTGATGCCAGCATCGATGTTCTCCAGTGGCTTGTTGAAGATTGACTCAGAGTAGATATTGAACAACAGTGGAGACAGCAAGCATCCCTGTCTGATCCCTCTTCATATTTCTGCATCAACTGAGTATTTTTGGCCTAGTCTCACATTTGCTACCTGATGCCAATATACCGTATATACTTGAGTATAAGCCGACTCGAGTATAAGCCGAGACCCCCAATTTTACCCCCCAAAACTGGTAAAAGTTATTGACTCGAGTATAAGCCGAGGCTGGGAAATGCAGCAGCTGGAGGCTGGATCCCCCGAAAGACGTCTCTGCTGAGATGAGAGAACGGGGTGGCAAGCCGCCGAGAGAATGGGGCAGTGGAGTGCTCTGCCGAGAGAATGGGGCGGCTTGCTGTTCTCTCGGTGCAGCACGGCAGAGGCTGGATCTCGCGAAAGAAGTCTCCGCTGAGCGAGAGAATGAGGCGTCTCAGCGCCCATTTTCTCGGCGAAGACTTCTTTCGGGGGATGCAGCTTCTGCCGCCCCTTTCTCTCAGCTGCCCAGTGGAACAGCTTGCCACCAGAAATCAAGAGTGCTCCATCACTGGAGGTTTTTAAGAAGAGACTGGACATTCACCTGTCTGAGATGGTATCGGTCAGTGGTGGCAAAACTTTTAGAGACCGAGTGCCCAAACCGCAAGCCAAAACCCACTTGTTTATCACAAAGTGCCAAGGCAGCATCGGCATTCTGGTGCCCTCGGGGAAGGGGACAGGGAGGCGCCTCTGAGTGCCGCCTCTGGCACGAAAAAAAAGGGGGAGCAAAAAATGGGCCACCGTTCCGCAAGGCACAAAAACGCCAACCGCCGCGCCGCAGGGTGCAGATACAAGGCACCACACCACGTGAGAACGGGGCTGGGCTAGTGAGTATCACGCAGGCACTAGCCCCGCCCCTTTGCAGCATGTGCCTGCTCGTGGCCCCGTGCGCGCATGCACGCATGTAAAATGCTTCCCCCTCCCTTTTCTTCCAGTCCACCAACCGACAAGGACCTGCTGCTGGCAGCGGTGGTGGCGCACGTGCCAACAGAGAGGGCTCTGAGTGCCACCTCTGGCAGGCGTGCCATAGGTTCACCACCACTGGTATAGGTCCTCCTGCTTGAGCAAGGGGCTGGACTAGAAGACCTCCAAGGTCCCTTCCAGCTCTATTCTATTCTATTCTATTCTATTCTATTCTATTCTATTCTATTCTATTCTATTCTATTCTATTCTATTCTATTCTCTTTCTATATTTCTATTCTATTCTATTCTATTCCATTCACTTTCTATATTTCTATTCTATTCTATTCTATTCTATTCTATTCTATTCTATTCACTTTCTATATTTCTATTCTATTCTATTCTATTCCATTCACTTTCTATATTTCTATTCTATTCTATTCTATTCTATTCTATTCTACTATTCTATTCTATTCTATTCTATTCTATTCTATTCTATTCTATTCTATTCTATTCTATTCCATTCACTTTCTATATTTCTATTCTATTCTATTCTATTCCATTCACTTTCTATATTTCTATTCTATTCTATTCTATTCTATTCTATTCTATTCTATTCTATTCTATTCTATTCTATTCTATTCTATTCTATTCTATTCTATTCTATTCTATTCACTTTCTATATTTCTATTCTATTCTATTCTATTCCATTCACTTTCTATATTTCTATTCTATTCTATTCTATTCTATTCTATTCTATTCTATTCTATTCTATTCTATTCTATTCTATTCTATTCTATTCTATTCTATTCTATTCTATTCACTTTCTATATTTCTATTCTATTCTATTCTATTCTATTCTATTCTATTCTATTCTATTCTATTCTATTCTATTCCATTCACTTTCTATATTTCTATTCTATTCTATTCTATTCTGTTCTGTTCTGTTCTGTTCTACGTTCTGTTCCATTCCATTCCATATTTTCTATTCCATTCTGTTCCACTGTCAGAGCCCATCGGAGGCAACCCAGTCAGCCCAAACAGGAGTTACACTAAGGCTACGCAGCCTCTCCTCTCAACCTGAACCCCTCCTTACCTTTCCTTTTATCTGCATCCTATTTTTAACTGCCGGCTCTGCCCTGCCCTATTTTGTCCTTGAGCACTCGTGAGCTCATCAAGAACAGAAGGTAACCGTGGGGGGAAAGGCAGGGCAAGATCTGCAAGATCCCCATTTGCATTTGACTTTGCCATCCCATCTGGTTCGAGATAACACATCACACACACACACACACACACACAGAGAGAGAGAGAGAGAGAGAGAGAGAGAGAGAGAGAGAGAGAGAGACGCACACCTCAGCAAAAAAGAAAGAAAGAAAAAGAAGTAGTAGAAGAGGCAGAGAGCCCCTGTGGGTAGGAGTGAGGATGGGGAGAAACAGCAAGAAGACCGGGTGGGGTGGGGTGGGTTAATCACTAAACCTTCCAGTGTTTAACCAAAGCAGCTTTTGCATTTGCCTCCGTTTCCCTGCTGAGTAAAGCCAGACAGGAGGAGAGCAGTTACACACAAAGAACTGGGTTACAAATAAAGGTAACGGCAAAGAAAGTCTGTGTTAGAACCCTTGAAACGACAGGCGATCCCACATGGTGAAAAGAAGCGCGTAAGCCAAACTTACTCCCCTTCGGAAAGGCGCATTTACCGCGCAATCCCAGGAACCCTAAAAAAGGAAGCCCGGCCAGCAAAAGAGCCTGGGGATCCGAACGAAAGGCGGCGGTCCCTGCAGTTGAACTAAGAATGAAAAAGATGGGAAGTGGCTGCTTCTTTAAAAGCTCTCTTCTCTCAGGGATGCCCGAGATAGTGAATTGCAAGCAGAAATGAATTTCTCCTTCCGTTTCTGATCCGCGCAAACACCCAAGCGTGAACGCCATCACCTGATAGCTTGGGTGCCTGTTCAATTCGTTTGCGAGAGAGAGAGAGAGAGAGAGAGAGAGAGGATGAGGAAGAGGATGAGGATGAACGAATTTTGCAGCGCGTTTGCTTTCAGCTTTCAATGAAGAAGGGAATGTTCTCCACTTCTCGCCTCAACTTTTTCTTTCCTCAGGAACCAGAGGCAAGGGCTTTCTGTTTGTTTGTTTGTTTTACCACGAGTTGACAGTTGGGCAGAAACCAGAGGGGGGGAAAAAGAGTTTCGGGCTTCGTGGGAATCGAGGAAGCAAAACAAGATGCAAAGTCTAAAATCTATAGGCTCATAAACCACCCCAGTTTCTTGAAACAAACCGGGATTTCTCTACCCCAACCTTGAAACCATGGATCGAGTGAATCTCTTTACCGAAGAATGTGATGAACGGGAGAAGGTGAGTCTTCGCCGAGAAAATCTCAGCGCCCATTTTCTCGGCGAAGACTTCTTTCGGGGGATGCAGCTTCTGCCGCCCCTTTCTGTCAGCTGCCCAGCTGAGAGAAGGGGGTGACAGAGGCTGGATCCCCTGAAACAAGTCTCCGCTGAGACGAGAGAACAAGGCGTTTCTTTCTCCCCCCCCCCGCTTTTGCCGCTTTTGTGTGTGCGTGTGTGTGTGTGTGTGTGTGTGGCCCATCTGCAAAGCTGCCGAGGAAGGAGAAGCAGGATACTGGTTGGGTGGGGGAGCGGCAAAAGCGGGGGGGGGGGGAGAGAAACGGCTCCGCCTTTGGTTCCCCCTCCTAAAGCACAGGGGCGCTAGAGAAAGTTTGGAGTTGGGTAAGGAAGCGCAAAATTCAGGAAGAAAAGCGGGGCGGCGGGAGAACGGGAGACCTGTACAAGGGGGAAGGGGAACTCTCTGCTTTTGTGCGTGCGTGCGTGCGTGTGTGTGTGTGTGTGTGTCCCATCTGCAAAGCTGCCGAGGAAGGAGAAGCGGGATACTGGTTGGGTGGAGGAGGCAGTGGCGGCGGCGGAGGCGGCCGCAGCACCGGCAGCCTTCCGCTTTTCTGTGTGCGTGTGTGTGTGTGGCCCATCTGCAAAGCTGCCGAGGAAGGAGAAGTGGAGGAGGCAGTGGCGGAGGCGGCCGCAGCACCGGCAGCCTTCCGCTTTTGCCGCTTTTGTGTGTCTTTGTGTGTCTCCTTCCTCGGCAGCTTTGCAGATGGGCCACACACACACACACACACACACACACACAAAAGCGGCAAAAGCGGAAGGCTGCCGGTGCTGCGGCCGCCTCCGCCGCCGCCACTGCCTCCTCCACCCAACCAGTATCCCGCTTCTCCTTCCTCGGCAGCTTTGCAGATGGGCCACACACACACACACACACACACACACAAAAAGCAGAGAGTTCCCCTTCCCCCTTGTACAGGTCTCCCGTTTGCCCGCCGCCCCGCTTTTCTTCCTGAATTTTGCGCTTCCTTACCCAACTCCAAACTTTCTCTAGCGCCCCTGTGCTTTAGGAGGGGGAACCAAAGGCGGAGCCGTTTCTCTCTCCCCCCCCCGCTTTTGCCGCTCCCCCACCCAACCAGTATCCCGCTTCTCCTTCCTTGGCAGCTTTGCAGATGGGCCACACACACACACACACGCACACACAAAAGCAGAGAGTTCCCCTTCCCCCTTGTACAGGAATGAAAGGCCCCCCGAAGGAAGCCCAGCCTCTTCACCGCACCGATCCGCTGAGGAGGAAAAAAGCTTATTTCTATTGCCACGTGCAAACTAAATTAAAACAACTTGGGAAGCTCGCTCGTGGGCTGCATTTAGAAGGATTTGGGGGCTTTTGTGATTTGCTTCGCCTACAAGTGCCTTAACCACGACTAGCCCATGGCTCCAATTCAACAAAAAACGCTCTCTCGGTGCCTTCCAGATGCGCGAAGGTCACCCTGACTACAACCAGCCTGGGATTTGGAAAGGCTTCCCAGGTTATTGGGACAGACTGGCTTGAATACTTGGGGTAACATTTTTCAGGAGGAGGATCCTTATGTCCACCCCAATAGGGCATCTTCCCCTCACAAATCTTCCCTTCCCTTCCCTTCCAAGCGGGAGCCCCGCAGCAAATGACCCAGCGTTTGGACAGCGTGTGAATGGGCGAGCGTCGCCGTCCCCAAACAATGCAATTCCTTGCAGCGATGCGGACAAGAGGGAAAGGAAGCCCAGCGGCCAGACTGCGCTCCCGCCCTGCCTCCCCAAGGGCTCCTAATGGCTTGCTGCCCCACGTGAGCCCGCTGGCTGACGCTGGCTCGTCTCTCTCTCTCTCTTCTTTCCTCCCTCCCTCGGTCTCCCCCTCCCCCTTTTCTGGCTCAGCCCCACGTCACCAGGAGACCAAAACGGGGACATCATGGCAGAGCGGAGGAGACACAGGAAGCGGATCCAGGTACCGGGCTGGCTTATCTCCTCCCTCTTTTCGCAACCGCTCTGCGGGATGACTTTCCCTTTTCCTTCTGGCTCACCCCCCCTCCCCCGCCCGGTCACCCTTCCCTCCCTCCTCCCCCTCCGCCTCCTCCGAGGCCGCCGCCAGTCAGCATCTCTCCTACCGTTTTTGCGGCTTTTCCGTCGCCCCCGCCGCCGCTCCCCCTTCCCCGCAGAGCCGGCCGCATCCAGCGCCTTCTTCCTCTGGAGGGAAGCACCGAAGCCTCGGCCGCGCGGAAGTCCTCGGTAAAAAATTTTTGTTGACTGGAGTATAAGCCGAAGTGGATTTTTTCAGCCCAAAAAGTGGGCTGAAAAATTCGGCTTATACTCAAGTATATACGGTAGATTCTTTAAGATTTGGATGTCTTTGTCATCTAGTCCCCCTTGTTTTAGGATTTCTAATAGTTTGCTGTGTCTTATTTTATCAAATGCTTTTTCAAAATCAATGAAGCACATGTAAACATTGTGATTGACTTCTCTACAACACTGTACAAGAACTTAAATGCTGAATAGTGCATCTCATGTACCAAGATTGTTTCTGAAACCAAATTGTGTGTTACCGAGACGCTCCTCAATTTTGTTTTATATTCTTGTGTGAATTATTCTCAGGAATTCATATAGATATTAAACAGGATGGGAGAAAGACCAGTATATCCACTCTCTCTCCCCCAGTAATTACTATCTGAATCCATATGCTCAGGGAGGAATAGAAAGATGGTGACAGTATTCTACCAGCTCCAAACTTCAGAGATAGTCCAGAAGGATATTGTGCTTGGCAATATAGAATGCTGCTAATAAATCTACCATCCAGCCTAATCACATGTCATCCAAAAGCACTATATGGTTACTGTTCCATATCCAATCCTAACCCCAGATTGCCAAGAATTTACCTCCAAAGCTTCTCCAACTCCTTTCTCTTAAAAGTGAAAACATTTAAAAAGAAGGGTTGGAGAAAGGATGGCAGTTGTCTAGTTTTGTATTCAGCATCTTGGGCAAATCAGTGCCTCTTTAAGGGCTTCTGACATCTCCCTTCTCTCCAGGAGACATTGATTATATTCTGGATCCAGCTCCTTGTTCTCTTCTTGAGTGTTTTGATTAGCCAAATATGTCAGACATCTGATTTACAAGTGGTGGAGCTCAGATTTTGCATAGGACACTGTCAATTGCCTTAGAATCCTAGAGATGAGATATCATATATTATCCGAAAAATTTGAATTCTTAATACTTTTGTCTATTTTGCTTCCAACGCAAAGTGACTAATTTTATTTATAAAATGGTTAGCTAGGCAATCACAATTTACTTTGACTGGCTCTTCTGAGATATCATTCTCCAAAAGGATCTGGGACATTGAGCAGTGGAATTGGCTGATACTTTACTGACACAGTAAGGGTGTAAAGCAATTTTTCTTTGCTACCTGGTTCTTACTTGTGTCCTATTTGCTTCTTTATGTCAGTGTCATTCTAGATGTGTTTTGCCTTCTTCATTTTCTGGAACCCTCATTAAACCAGGGAGTTGCATGAGATTAGGGAGTAGAAAAAGCTTTGTGGGTGATTCTGTTCAGTGCCCTGAATGCTTCCATGTTCTAGAGATTAGCAAGCTTTCAAATCACCTCCAGATTGTTGAGAAAATACCCAGTGCTTTCAGGAAGCTTGCTGGATCTCTCAGATGTCTAGGGCAACCCATCTTAATGGTTCCTCATCCTCTTTGAAGAAGTTAGTCATTTAACCATAATATATAAAACTTTATATGCAGTACAAATGTCCAATCATTATGGTAATAAAACACTAGAAGGGACATAAATTCTTCAGGCCACCATACCATTGATGGAGATTAAGTATCTATCAATCATTGTTCATACCAAGCTTTTTCAGATCTAAAGAATTACAGCAGCTGAATCATAAGAGTTGAATCCTAAGAGTTACAGTTCTTGTTCTGTTAATTTCTAAACTATTGCTATAACTTTCATAAAAATATGAACCTCTACAGAAAGCAATTAGCTTTTCAGAAGCAAATATGCAAATGACTTTTTATGCAAAATAAAGCCACTGTAACATGTGACCACATTATAAAAAGTTAAGGTTGATGTTAACCCAATAAGATAGACCAAACTAGAAAACTAATGCCTTATAAGTCAGCATTATTTGTATTTTAGGAACTATACTAATAGAATATTGCAGGTCTGAATGTGCTGTTCCCACTCCATTTTATCATCTTGTAAAGCAGGGAGAGACTTGTCTGAGACATTTTCTTGGACAGACTCAAGCCCCGCTTATCTGATTATTGCTCTGGAAATGAGGGTTCTTCCTATCCTTCAAGGCAATTTTCTATGTTGTCTACAGTTGCCTTTTAAGAACTTTTTTTTTTTCAAAAAAAAGTTGAACCCATGAATTTTATGCATTTATGTTCCACATATAAAATTCAACTAATACTCATTAGCTGGGCACTCTAATTTCATATTCCTTTCCTCTTCATAAATTTTGAATAATTTTAGCATTATTAACAATCATGTATAAATACTTATTGTAGGCTTTTTGTATTGGAACAAATACAAAATCCTGTAGTACTTAAGGGGATTCTAAAACCTAAATCTAGATTTGAAAAGATACATAATTGAAGATTTCTGTTGTATACTTTTTAAACATAGGGTACTTATATTTCAATCCCTTAAAAAACAGCAACAAAATCTATCCATTATCTAATCCTTTTAATTTATTTTAGATATATACTGCACATTGCAAACATAATTTCCTTATTATTTTCAAATATGAATGTGCACATTTGAGAGATTATAGAGGGATTGTGGTTGGTAAAGTATCAAGAGGATTAATAAACTGTCTTGGCAGTACTGGATATCTGAATTAAGAGATTCTTTTAGGAATCAGGAGCAATAACCATTCCTAAAGAGTATAATCAATGAAATATGTTTATTTTTATTAGTTTATTTAAACTATAATTTATCTATTTTATCTATTACTTAATTTAAAGCTTTAATATTATCTATTCAATTTATACATACCTGTCTCCTAACAGCTCTTGGCAATTTAAAATATAGAGAAAAGCATATATTGCTCAAACATAAGCCCATTATTTTGCTAGAAGCTTCTTCAAAGCAGCAGGCTACACCTCAACCATTTATGGAGTACAGCATCTTCTGGATGGCCTACAATAAAGTCCTCATAAGTGTGAGGGTTTCTTCTTTTTTATATATATCTTAATTCTCACTTTGTTGTGACTATAAGGTTGTCCCTAGGTCAACTGCCATCTGTAGGACATATTTATCTGAAAGTTTGTGTCTTTGCAAATATGCTCATAAAGGTGCTATCCTTGTGCTTTGGGTCATCTTCACAACTTTGTATCATTTTTTTCCTATATTAGGAGAAGTTGAGCTATAAATGGATGTTGGAAGACAATAAACAACTTTTAATCTGTTTGTATGAGGTGAAAAATCTGGACTCCGCTATATCTGCTTGACCCAATCATCCACCATGCCAAACCTTAGATATTGATATACTTAGATATGCCAATACTACCAGATAGGAGCAGGATTGTTAGTAGCATATTTTGTGAATGACAGCTTTGTGCCAGCTGCAAAAAAGCCCAGGAAGAAAAGATTCAAAATGTTCAGAGACTCTACCTCAATCAATTTGCTAATAAATGAAGGCTGCAAATTCCCTCAGTTTCCAGGATTCTATATTTTGTTCCTAATTCTAGAACAAAATACCTTTTTGAAATGTGTACTTTTTGCTTTCTTCAACATACAAGTGTAAGAGATTTAATACCTTATAATGTTAATCATTATCATCAGGATAAAACTGAAATTAGGGCACTATTCCATATGCCTCCTTAGTAACTAAGATAGGAAAACCATATTTTCCACTTTCCAACTGGTGGAGGTGTTAAATATGCTGAATCTAAGACTATCCAGGTCCAGGAGAACAAATTTCCAATAGGCTAACTCTGTCATTTCTTGATTTAAGAAAGAATATGAGCATTGTGGCTTAAATTTAAATCTGGAAATTTAATATCATTGTTCTAAATTTTCAATTGTATTTTTATAGCTGAAAAACTAGGAGAAATTTTTAATTCATCTAAATTAAAAAAGATATATACAGAATATGTACAATGAAATAGTTCAGATAATATCAGTACCAAAACTTTTAATTGAAAAATATTATTTTTCTCCAATATTCATTTAGGTGAAGCCCATATATGTAAATATACATCTGAAGTTTAATCATCTGAAATATATTATACATGTAGGTATTTTCAGACTAAATATCTGAAGTTACTTGTCAGCACTTTTGAAAGTGCCAAAAAAAACATTTGTATTTGATTTTGACAACTTAATAGTGCCCATAAATATCAGTTCATTGTATATACAGTAATTAATGCTACATCCAAAGAACTCCAAAAACATAAATTAATCTTATTAATTTCTGTGTGGAATACTCAGACCCATCAAGAAATTAAGGACTAAGTGAAATCCTTACTTGAGTGTATTGCAGTTTTGCTTAACTACATGCTAATGTGTGCCAAGTGCAAATTGATCAGTAAAAAGAAGGTAGTATACACTCTTCCAATATAATGTTTTACTTCTAATAGTATCTGCAAATTGTAACCTATTTTTAAAACTTTAGAAAAAAATAACATAAATTTGTTCCTGCTTTTTTGATAGTGTGACCTTTTTCCAGTGCACAGAAAGCACATATATACCTCTGTGCCTTTTGTACACATTTGTTGGAGGAGAATTGCAGAACTGGTCTCAAAGAAGCTTAGTAATCTCCAAACATGGGTATTGGATTTAGGGTGAGTTCCTAAGAATTTTTCTGTTCAATTTTTTTGTTGGGGACCATCTTTATTACAGCTTCCTAATGTGTATCTAAATAGCTGACTCCTATAAAGTATAATTTTGTCATCATTGTAATTATTTCAAATAGGGAGAACTTCTCAGTTTGTTTGTTAGTCCCTGATTTCCAATTCATTACTAATTGTGCAACCAATGTAATAAAATAGATCACTAACACTTTGCGATTGGAAGGGTAATTTGCAGGACACATTGTTTTTCATACCAATATGCTTTTATGTGAGGTATTAATATATGACTATGAATAAAAATAGTCCTTTTTTGTTTGAAAGTACAGACTGTCCAAGATTTGTTTTGAATTTTCACAGTAAGACATCAGGAAATTTGGAAAGAGAACTGAACTTCCATAGTCAGACATTTTTGTCTCAACCACAGCATAAATTTTCTTTTTGTATGATTGCATTATGCTTTTAGTTAATGAAATTGTTGTTTATCTATGGTAAAATGCTGTTGGCTGTTTGCCCAAGATAAGTTGAGAAAGCTATTACTTGAAATAGGCTTACGCAATGTGTAGCCCACAGGTAATACATGACATGGCAACCATTTATGGCATTCTTCCATATTTTTATATGCTTGGTCTTATTTACCTGAGCCAGCAAAACCAGAGTTTATCTCAAAATCATCAGATTGCAGTGTATAGATACTGCATGCTGCATATGATCAAGGTTGCATACATATATCCTAATTTTAGGGACTCTAGAAAAAGTGTGTTACTTTTTGCAGACACATGAATGGGAGCTCAAGATTGCAAAACAAAATATTTCAGTAGTAATGAATAATTTTCCATAACTGTTTAATTCATACAAAACTAATCAGTGCTGCTGAATAATGGTTGCGATCACAAATATTTTTCAGTGTTTCCTAAGGATGTCATAAAAACTTAGTAAAATTGCATATTGTTTTCTTTAAATAAAGAAATGTCCATTTTTAGTGAACTCTGATACTCCCTGAATTGCCTATTTCTTTTGCAGATAAGCTAAAATTTCTACAAAGGCTAGCACTACTACTACACTACTACTAAGTATTTATTTGCAACCAGAACCTTTAGTAAAATACATATAAAATTACAGCAATCACATCAGTTCAATATATTTCCTCTATTATTAACAATATTTATCAGGGAGTGTTTTCGTATCTTCCTTGCAGTCATTGCAAATAATGCAACTTGTTTTATTACATGTTAATCTTCATCCTACGGCAAAAATAGCTTTTTATTCTTCTGAATTAGATTGATTTAGTTGGATCAGCAGGGATGTAATAAATCTAGTTCTGGCTTCCTGGTAAGTAATGGATCAAAGCATCTACCTGTACGTTATTATTACAGATGCATAAATGGAGAGCAGATGGTATTCCTTTGTGTCTTTCATCCCATAAACTGTTGGCATTGTATGGAAGTAAAGTTCTGTAAAGGCTTGTCTCAAGCAATGGGGTGTGAACAATTCTAAATAATGTAACATTCCTTGTGCTTCTTTAAAAAATCAAACTACTTAACTAACTTAAACTTACATATCTGTTCTCAAGCTTGTCTAAAATCTTTTAAAAATAATGTATGATAATTTATGTCACACAGTAGTTCATGATCTATAAAGAGTTGAGAGAGTAGTTTTAGATACAGATCCAGCCATCTGTTCTCATTAGGTTGTTTGTTAAAGCATTGTTTTGCCAAATATTATCAGGCTTAAATGCTATTTTCCTATAACATAAAATTATTGTTTTCTTTACCCATATATTTAATGATAGTGTGCCCACTTATAATTTCAATATTGCTGGAACTTTTAATTCTTCTACTTTACTGAAACTGGGTATATGGTATATGGTAGTCATGCCGGCCACATGACCACGGAGATGCGCTGGCTCTTTGGCTTTGAAACGGAGATGAGCACCGGCCCCTAGAGTTGGAAACGACTAGCACGCATGTGCGGGGGAACCTTTACCTTTACCTTTATACTAACTGTGATATTGTTTTCCCCTGGAAGAGCTTCAGTGCTGCAATACTAACTGTCCTCCTTCTTGAGTAAAAGATGGAAGAAATGGTCATCATTGATCTCATGTTTGTTGTTCTTATTGATGCGATATGTTTTCCATGGTAACACTTCACTAAGCAGGATACCCAAATATGTAAATGACCTTACTTGTTCTATCCTTACCATCCAGGGCCCATTTATGTCGTGGCAAAAATTATTTCTTTGGTTTTGGAATAGTTATCCTTAAATATTCTTTCCTATAGTAAATGTCAAATTCAGTTAAGATTCTTCTTATTCCAGTTAATGTCAGTATGAGTAATTACTTTTTTCTGTGCTTCTTTTTTCTCATAAAACTTTATTAAGTTTCAACAAAACATGAAATATAAGGAAACAAAAAAGAATTTAAAAAGGATCAGAAAAAGAGCAAAATTAGTAAAAAGTAAAAAAAAATCTTTCCAATTTCTTTTGGAACAAATACAACATAAAATACATTAACTTTGTACTCTAAAATTGACAATAATACACAATATTTCTATAATCATAAACAGTGAAATCCCACAATTAAAGTTTTTTTTCTTACTGTTTCAAGCAGAGTCGAAAAGGGTTTTCTCAGTAGAAACAAAGCTAGAAAAAGACTTCTTTAATTAATCTTTCTTTAACAGTTAGTATTATTACTTCAGCCAGTTCTAATAACTATACCATTTATTATTCCATTGTAGGAATTTATAAATATTTCCATCTCTGTGCACACAGAAATCTCACTGCTGTCATTATATATAGAAATAAAGTCCCATGTTGTCTTCAAACTATTTATCCATAAAGCCTAAAAGGAAATGTTTGGTTTCAATTTTACATTTATTATTAGAATTCTGTGAATTAAAGTACATAACTTTCTTACACATCCAGCAAAGAGATTATTGATTGCATTTTTAACATATGTTTGATTGCATTTCTAACATATATTTGACAGTTCTTATACATCTTTGATTGCATTTCATATTGGTTGCATTTCTAACATATCTTTCACATGTTCTTATACATCTTGTATTAGATTCCAGAGGTTATAAAAATTCAATTTTTAATTATAATTATAATTCAATTTAAGGTTCAGTCTTTTACTACACATATTCTCCCATTGATCAAGCATTATATTGTATCCAAAATGTTGTCTGTTCCATCATCCAGTTTTGTTTTTTTTATTAAAGAGTTTTACAATATTTTACAATATATCCCCAAATCCCTCCCACCCCAACCCCCCCACTCCCCCCCCCCACTTCCCAGAGCTAAATACAGGATTATAGTTACAACAATCATATTCTAAATAAAAATTTACACAATATACAATCAACCAAATTCGTACTGCGCTTTAACTCTCTCTTAGCATAACTACTAACAATAACAATATCCCACTAAATTCTACTCATAAGCTAAATGGAACTTTTTGGTCCCATATTTGTTTTCAATATAATTTATCCATCTCCTCCAAACTGAAATATATCTCTCCTGTGAGTGATCCTTTAAATAAGCAGAAATCTTGGACATTTCTGCAAGATTAGAAACTTTAAACACCCATTCTTCTACCGTCGGCAGATTGTCCTTCTTCCAATATTGTCCCACCAGTAACCGTGCTGCCGTTATCATATTCAACATCAGATTAGTCTCTTTGACATCACAATTTACAACAATACCCAGTAAGAACAATTGCGGGGAAAACTTTATCTTCCTCTTAAAAATCTTTTGAATGTTCCACCAAATTTTAATCCAGAAGGCTTTTATGTTTCTACAAGTCCACCACATGTGGAAATAGGTAGCTTCTAAGCTACCACACCTCCAACACTTAGACTGCAGATTAGGATACATGTTGGACAACTTCTTGGGATCCAGATGCCATCTATAAAACATTTTGTAAAAATTTTCTCTTAAATTTTGAGCCTGGGTAAATTTAACATTTCTAACCCAAATTATCTCCCAGGTGTCCAACGAGATTGGTTCCTGAATATTTTGTGCCCACTTTACCATGCAATCTTTAACCAATTCCGTTTCCGAATCCAATTCAATTAAAGCATTATATATCCTCTTTATATGTGCACATTTTGAATCTCTAATTTGCTTTACTAAATTTTGATCTGTAATTGTGATACCAACCTTTTGATCTGACTTCCACCTAGCTTTCAATTGGGTATATTGAAACCAAGAGTAATTTATGTTTTCTTGTCTTAACTCCTCTGCTGATTTAAGTTGCCAATCATTCCCTTGCAATTTGAGTAGTTCCTTATAAGAAACCATATCCATACTCACTCCCATAGATACACCCTCTATCGCGTGTCCAGGAATTCCCCAAATCGGTATTTTATAATTTAACTTATTATAGTACTTTTTCCAGACACGCAGTAAAGCACTTCTAAGAATATGGGATTTAAAAGCCCTGTCTACCTTCTTATCATAAAGCAAGTATGCATGCCATCCATATACCAAATCCCATCCCTCAAGATGAAGTATTCTCTTGTTAGTTAAATTAAGCCAATCACTAACCCAGGTCAAAGCAGCCGCATCATAGTACAATTTCAAATTCGGCGCCTTGAGTCCCCCTCTTTCCCTGGCATCCTGTAAAATCTTGAATTTAACTCTTGGTTTTTTCCCCGCCCAGATAAATTTGTTAATACCCTTCTGCCATTGATCAAGGTTGGCATCCTTTTTCAGTATAGGTATCATCTGAAACAGAAAGAGGAACTTTGGTAGAACATTCATTTTAACAACTGCAATTCTTCCCAGTAGTGATAATTGTAATTTTTTCCAATTATTTAAGTCCCTTTGTACCTTCAACCATAGTGTTTCATAATTATTCTTATACAATTTTACATTTGAGGCTGCAATATGCACTCCTAGATATTTAACCTTCTTCACTATTTCAAAACCTGTTAAGTTAGATAACATATCCCTTTCACTCGTAGATAAATTCTTGGATAATATCTTAGTTTTATTACTGTTCACCTTAAACCCAGAAACCTTACCATACTGAGTTATAATTTCCATCAAGTCTACAACCGACTGTAGCGGTTGGGATACTGTCACAACCAAGTCATCAGCAAAAGCTCTCAGTCTATAATCATTCTGTTTTATTTTAATTCCCTTTATCAAAGAGGACTCTTGAATTTTAATTAGTAAAATCTCTAATGTTAAAACAAACAATAATGGTGATAGGGGGCAGCCCTGCCTTGTACCTTTTTCAATTCTAAAAGTCTCTGTTAGTCCCCCATTAACTATAATTTGTGCAGTTTGTTGTTGATATATAGCTTTAATAGCATGTAGAAAACCTTCTCCAAAATTCATCTCCTCAACAACTCTTAATAAAAACTGCCAGTTCAATTGGTCAAAGGCTTTCTCTGCATCCAAAAATATCAGTGCTGCGGAGACTTGGTTGTTCTTATCCAAATATTCAAGCAAGTTAACAATTTGTCTTACATTATTTTTCATATACCTCCCAGATATAAATCCCGATTGGTCACTATGAATCATTTGTTTCAAAACTTGCATTAATCTATTAGCCAATACTTTAGCAAAGATCTTATAATCTGTATTTAAGAGCGATATAGGTCTATAATTTTTAGGTTGGGTAAGATCTTGATCCTCCTTTGATCAACGATACAAAAGCTGTCCTCCATGATGGAGGAACTGCGCCTCCAGTCTGAATTTCATTAAACAAAATCTTTAAGGGTTCAATCATTTCAGGCAGCAACTTTTTATAATAAATTGCTGTTAATCCATCTGTTCCTGGAGGTTTGCCCAATTTCAACTGTTTAATAGCTAAAGAAATTTCTTCTGGTGTAATTGGGCAATTCATCTCAAGTTGTTGTTCTTGTGAAAGTCTTGGGAAATGAGCTCCCTGTAGATACTTATCTATATCTAGAGCTTGTATATTCTCTTTAGAATATAATTTCGAGTAAAAATCTAGGAAATTCCTCTTAATCAAATTTTGTTGGTAGACTTCTTTTCCTTTATATTCTATTTTGTCTATAGTACGTAATTTCTGTTTCTTCCTTAGTTGATAAGCCAGCCATCTACCAGGCTTGTTGGCGTTACAGAAAGTATTGTGTTTGGCATAACGCAAATTAGTTGCTACTTGATCAGCCAATAGCATATTAAATTGTTCTTTCAATAAATGTATTGAGATCTTTAAATTATTATCCAATGGATTCAAAATAAACTTTTTCTCTTTAATTTTAATCTCTTCCTCAATATCTAAACGTTTTTGCACTTGCTTACGCCTATAAGCATTATTCATATAAATCAAAACCCCTCTCATATAGGCCTTACTAGCATCCCAAACCATTTCCATCGAAGTACTTTTATGCATATTCGTGACAAAAAATTCTTTCATATGTTCTCTACATTTCTTCAAGAACAAGTCATTTGTAAATAAGTTCTCATTCAGCCTCAAGGATCTCCTACTAGTGTCTTCAGTAAAGAGCTCCAGCCAAACAGGACTATGGTCAGACATTGTCCTAGGGAAAATCTTAACATTCTTAACCGAGGAGGAAAGGTCAGTAGTAATCAAAATGAAGTCAATCCTGGAAAAAGATTTGTGTCTATCCGAAAAAAAAGTAAAATCCCTGTCTCTCATATTCCTTTCCCGCCATACATCTCTTAATTCCAGATCTTCCTTCAAATCAAAAAAGGCTTTAGGCAATTTTGAGTTACAAAGGGTTTTAGAAGACCCCTTCTTGTCTTCAGATGGCACCAAGACCCCATTCCAATCCCCCATCATAATAACAGATTTGTAATCCAGTTCAATTAGCCTTTGGTGTAAGAATTTAATTTTTTTTTGCTGTTGTTGATTTGGAGCATATAATCCAATAAGAAGAACTTTCTTTCCTTGTAATATTAATTCAATACTAACATATCTCCCTTGCTTATCTGATTCAATCAACCTTGCCGAAAAGTCTTTTCTTAAGTAAATAACCACTCCAGCCTTCTTGTCCGGAGCAGAAGATGCAAAATATGTTCCCAATCGGGAATTAGTCAAATATTTTTGATCTCTTAATGCAATATGTGTCTCTTGTAAACAAACAACGTCATTTTTATGTTGTTTCAAATAAAAAAATACTTTCTTTCTTTTCTGTGGTGAATTTAGCCTGTTAACATTCCATGTCAGGAACTTCACCATCTCTGGTGACCATAAGCCTTTGGAACATGGCCTGAAGATCAGCTGTTGCTCTCTTAGGACGTGCTCCTCCCACGGGCTCTAAAACAGTCGCATCTTGCGTAGCTGAACCAGTTGCAGACTTCTGTTTTTGTTCCTTTTCCATACGCTTATGTGCAGCTCTTGTCATCCTCTGTTTTTTTGGGTCTTCCTTTAATATCAGATTCTGCTCTATGGCCTCCGGTTTCTGGATCTCCTCAGGGGGCAGTAACATTGCCTCTTCACTCAATTGTTTATCATCTTGTCTAGTTTCTGTTCTCTTAATTCAGGGAGATGGTGGTAAACCTGCTTTCAGGACCTTAGTGTAGAAATCTTTTGCTTTTAAGATTGTATCCAGTCTGTATCTAGTCCCTGCATAATTTACCACAATCCCAATAGGAATTTCCCATCTGAACTGGACTTGTCGCTTCTTAAGCTCATCAGACAAAAAGGCAAAGTCTTTCCTCTTTCCAAGAATTTTTGAAGGTATCTCCTTTAAGATCATAATATCTTGGCCTGCAATCTGGAATTTTTCCCGATAAAAGGCCTGGATAATAGAATTTCTAGTTGATCTCCTGGAAAAATAGATCACTACATCTCTAGGTAGACTTTTTTGCCTAGCAATCCAGGAGTTAACTCTAAATATCTTATCCATTTCCTTAAGTAATTCTTCAGGTTCCCATTTCAAAACAGGAGCCACTGCTTGTGCTATTTCCCATTCCAGATTTTCTTTAGGATTCTCTTTGAGGCCTCTAATACGCAAAGCAAACTCCATGCTCTTATACTCTAATATAGTGACCTCATCCCCTGTTCTGTCAATCTTGGCCTCTGCTCTATCAACCTTCTGCTCATCATCCAGTTTTTAACATATTCACTTTCCGTATTCATTTATACGTTTTAGTGATATGTTCATCATTATTACACTAATCCAGTTCAGTCATTTCTCTCATTTACGAAATCATAGTTCTTCTTGTCAAATTTAAATCTTCCTGTCTACTGCACATAAGTAAACCTTTTGTTTCTCATTCTTCACTTGTTTTTAATTTAGCCTTCAAGAAAGTTAGGATAAATCAGCATAGGTCGACCATGTTTGTGTAACTATCCTTTCTTTCTCTTCTTAAAAAACAACCATAAAAGAATTTGGAGACAATCTTGCTTAATTATACTTGTTCCAAATCTTCCAATATAACTCACCTAAGAAAATTATTTTTAAAATATATATTAACCTTAACTTTGTCATATCACAGATACGTGCGCCACTTGTCTTCTGTGCTTCTCAGTGATTTCTGTTTAAAGAAAGATTCAGTGCTTGCGTTTTCCTAGAGTTTCTTTATAGGACACTTTGACCTAATTTAAACATTTAAGAAGATTGCTGAAGCATGTACTAATAACCTGTTGCCAGTTTGCTATCAATTATTAATAAAACTCCTTTAGAAGATCAGTTATGTTCTGAAAAAAGGATTTTGACATCCCATTTTGACAAAAGTGTTGCAAGCACTTTTGCTATTTCTTAGTTTTGTGGAAGGCAGTAGGACCATTATTAACAGTAAATAAATCATTTGTTCGGGGAAAACATCATTGCTTTAAGTTCAGATGATCACTGGTCCCTTTAGTAAACTGAAAGACAAAAAGGACAAATACAAAAAATGGAAAGAGGGGCACATAACCAAGGCTGATTATCAGCAAACAGCCAGAACATGCAAAGATGAAGTCAGGAAAGCAAAGGCCCAGAATGAAAAAAGATCTGCAACAGAAATCAACAATAATAAAAAAAAGATTCTTCCAACATATTAACAACAAGAAAAAAGTTAAGGAAACTGTAGGTCCACTAAAGAGAGATGATGGCAAGAAAATAACAGGAAACAGGGAGGAAGCAGAGCTGCTTAACTCATACTTTGCATCAATCTTCACACAAAAAGAAATTATAGCCCAACAAACCCCAAAAACACTGCAAAATACAAACTAGAAACAAAAATTAAAATAAGCAAGAAAATGGTAAGAGAACACCTATCTGACCTTGATGAATATAAATCACCGGACCTGACAGATTAAATCCCATAGTTATGAAGAAGCTGGCTGATGTTATCTCAGAACCATTGCACCACCTCTTTCATAAATCCTGGAGCACTGGGGAAGTACCTGAGGGTTGGAAAAGGGCTGATGTGATTCCCATCTTCAAGAAAGGGGAAAAAACAGACCCAGGAAACTACAGACCAATCAGTTTAACATCAATACCTGGGAAGATCCTAGAAAAGATAATCAAAAAACAGATCTGCAAACAACTAGAAGCAAACAAAGTTATAACTAGTAGCCAGCATGGGGGTTGTTAAAAACAGATCGTGCCAAACCAATCTTATTTCATTCTTTGATAAAGTGACCAAACTAGTAGATCAGAGAAATGGTGTGGACATAGTATACTTAGATTTCAGTAATGCATTTGATAAAGTAGACAACAACCTACTCCTTGGTAAGCTAGAAATAGACAACATCACCACCAGATGGAGCTGTACCTGGCTGGCAAACCGTACTCAATGAGTAGTCCTCAATGGCACTACATCCACATGCATAGAAGTAAGCAGTGGGATACCACCAGTGGTGGAATTCAAATACCTGAACAACTGGTTCTCTTATTCGATGCAGGCCTGGGAGGCCTCCGAAGCCTAGAACAGACTTCTGGAAGTGGTATCCATGCACTTCCGGCAGGTTGTTCTAGGCCTGGGAGGCCCCCAAGGCCTAGACTGGACTTCTGGAAGCCAGCCAGTTCTCCGAATGCAGCAGAATTTAGCTACCGGTTCTACTGAACCGATGCAAACCGGCTGAATCCCATCACTTGGTACCACAGGGTTCTGTCTTAGGCCCAGTACTCTTCAATATCTTCATCAATGACTTAGATGAGGGAATTGAAGGGGAACTCATCAAATTGGCAGATGAAACCAAATTGGCAGGAGTAGCCAACACCCCAGAAGACAAACTCAGGATCCAAAAAAATCTAGATAAACTAGAATAATGAGAACAAAATGAATTTCAATGTGGAAAAAAGCAAAGTTTTACGTTTAGGCAGGAAAAATCAAAGGAACAATTACAGATTGGGTGAGACCTGGCTTAAAAACAGCAACTGTGAGAGGGACCTTGGAGTCCTAGTGGACGATCACTTCACTATGAGCCAACATTGTGCAGCAGCTGCCAAAAAAGCTAATAGAATCCTGGGTTGTATAAATAGTGGCATAGAATCAAGATCACGTGAAGTATTAGTACCACTTTATAAAACCCTAAAAAGACCAGACCTGGAATACTGCAGCCAATTTTGGTTACCATATCACAAAAAAGATGTTGACAGTTTGGAAAAAATTCAGAGAAGAGCAACTAAGATGATTAAACATCTGGAGACTGGAACACACGAGGAACGGCTTCAGGACTTGGGTTTGGCTAGTCTGAAGAAGGGAAGAAATAGGGGAAACATGATGGCAGTGTTCCAGTATTTGAGGGGCTGCCATCAAGAAGAGGGTGTCACATTATTCATCGAGGCACCAGAGGGCAGAACAAGAAGCAATGGTTGGAGGCTGATCGGGGAGGGAGGCAACCTGGAATTGAGGAAAGATTTCCTGACAGTGGATGCTCCATCACTGGAGATTTTTGGGAAGAGGCTAGACAATCACTTGTCTGAGATGGTGTAGGTCCTCCTGCTTGGGCAGGGGCTGGACTGGAAGACGTCCAGGGTCCCTTCCAGCTCTATTCTATTCTAGTAGTTGCCTAGTTACAACCTCTTCCCATTTGTTCTGATAGTGAGCAGGTAACACAATTTTTCAGTATTCTTGCCCTTCACATGACCAAGTATAGCATAATTATTTTCCAAAAATGGAAGGAGGTCATGATGAAGTAAGATGAATGCAAAGGCTAAATTTAAAATACATGTAATTTAAATTAAGTTGATTCCATCCAGATAAAATATTTGTTTATCATATGTTTCACCATGTTTGCTTTCTGTCATGATAAACATAATAATTTGCTGGCAAAACCTGGAAAAACTCCTAGAACTACATCTAGGGATTTGAAATTACAGGTTTTTTTCATGTTGGGATCAAGAAAACGATCAAAATTATACTAATGTATGCTCTTATTACACTAATTTTATCAGACACAGTAATACTCTGAATGTTATGCAATCATTGCACAAGCATGAAATTATATAAAACTTTATATAAATAATTAAATGGAAATAGTATTTGCTCCGGAGAAACCACTCCCAAAGTTTAAATACAAGTGTGGCTTCTAGAATAATGATGAAAGACAGAAGATGGGAAAGCTGAATGGAAGTGGAGAGTGAGAATGTTTTTAAATAGTTATCAGTGAGGCTGAGTTAAACCACATACTTTTCAGTGGAAATTAGATTGTTGGCTGTAATTTTTCTGAGTTTGCATTCTATGCATACATAATGAAGGAAGCAGAAAGAATTTTCCCCTCCTCTCTCCTCTTTTCCACTATTAAAGCCAATGATGTCATTGATGACAAATGTTATGCTGTGTTTGTAACACAGATTTTTTAAAATACATTTTAATTTTAAAAATATAAATGTATGCTCTGATCTGCACTCTGAAGTAACCAGTAGTAACCAGACTGATTATGCGTAGTGCATTCCTCAGTATTACATTTGTACACCCTTCTAGAGGGTGTAATTTTCTGCATTAATAACAGGACTGATTATGGCAATGCATACATCCATCTAGAATCTGTGTATATCACAGAACAGATAAGTCAAATATTTTGAAATCCTTCTCCATTTTTCTCATACATTTTTATATACATTCCTTATTTCTTCTCTAGGAGGAATTATCTGAATTGATGGTAAAGAGAGTGAACAGAAGAAAACAATATTTTACATTCTTTTTGAGTAGTAGTCATAGTAATAAAAACTATTAGCAAATATCAGTTGTGATAATAGTTAAGGATTCTAGTTGTTATTATGGCCAAGGATAAGAATCGTAATAGAAAAATAACATTGTATGGATAACATGTTGCACTATGTATTGAGAAATTAAAAGAGATTGTTTCAAACTTGTATACAGTACATTCTAAAAAATTCATTCTGTTAAACACTTCATAGCAAGCATGGATTTATAATTATATATACTGTATTGAGTTTACAGATATGATATATGATATCATATAACAACAACAACAACAATAATAATAATAATAATAATGTTGGAAGGGACCTTGGAGGTCATCTATTCTAACTCCCTGCTCAGGCAGGAAATACTATACAATTTCAGACAAATGGCTGTCTAGTCTCTTCTTAAAAACTTCCAGTGTTGGAGCACTCACAGCTTCTGGAGGCAGGTTGTTCCAATGATGAATTGTTCTAACTGTCAGGAAGTTTCTCCTTAGTTCTAGGTTGCTTCTCACTTTGGTTAATCCGTTGCTTCTTGTCCTGCCTGGATAGCTTGACTCCCTCTTCTTACTGGCAGCCCCTCAGATATTGGAACACTGCTATCATGTCTCCCCTGGGCCTTCTCTTCATTAAACTACACATACCCAATTCCAGCAATCATTCCTTATATGTTTTAGCCTCCAGTCCCCCAATCATCTTTGTTGCTCTTCTCTGTACTCTTTCTAGAGTCTCAACATCTTTTTTACGTCGTGGTGACCAAAACTGGATGCAGTATTCCAAGTGTGACCTTACCAAGGCATTGTATTAACACTTCACCTGTTCTTGATTCTACCCCTCTGTTAATGCAGCCTAGCATTGTGTTGGCTTTTTTGGCAGCTGCAGCACACTGCTGGCTCATATTTAAGTGATCGTCCACTAAGACTCCAAGATCGATCTCACAGTTGCTACTATTGAGCAAGGTACCACCTATACTATACTTGTGCATTTGGTTTTTCTTGCCTAAATGTAAAACCTTACTTTTTTCACTACTGAATTTCATTTTGTTAGACAGGGCCCAATGTTCAAGTCTGTCAAGATCCTTCTGTATCTTAAGCCTATCTTTTGGAGTGTTGGCTATTCCTGCCAGCTTAGTGTTATCTGCAAATTTGATAAGTTCCCCATCTGCCAGTTCCTTCAGAACCTTGGGGTGTAATCCATCTGTTCCTAGTGATATGAACTCAACTAGGGTGGATAGGGGCTCACCTACCATTTTCTTGCCTATCTTGTGTTTCTAATCTGTTTTTTACGGTACTGTTTTTGATAGGTTGGATTGTTTTTTCCCTTTGTGTAAATATGGATGCAAAAAATGAGTTGAGTAGTTCTGATTTCTCCCTGTTGCTTGTCACTTTCTTGCCACTTTCTCCCACTAATGGACCAATCATTTCATTAACTTTTTTCTTGTTTTTTACATGTTGAAAGAAGCTTTTTTTGTTATTTTTGACTTTTGTTGCAAGCTTTAATTCATTTTGAGCCTTAGCTTTCCTCACTTCATCTTTGCAGGCTCGGGCTGTTTGCTGATATTCTGACTTAGTTATGTGCCCCTCTTTCCACTTTTTATACTTGTCCTTTTTATCTTTCAATTTATCAGAGAGTTCTTTGTGCAGCCATGCTGGTTTCTTCTGAGAGCTGTTAATTTTCTTCATTGGTATTGTGCTTGACTGGGCTTTTATAATCTCTCTTTTCAAAATTTCCCAAGTTTCTTGAGTTGTTTTCTCCTTGAGGATTCTCATCCATGGAATCCTTCCCAAGCTTTCTGTAAGTTTGTTGAAAGTAGCTCTCTTAAAGTCCAAGACTGTAGTTTGACTGTGTTCTATTGCTTGTGCTTGCATAATGCTGAATTCCAATATTACATGATCACTCCCACCCCCAAGGTTCCTGTGGTTTCAACACCTTCAACATCATTTCATCTCTGTTAGTGAGAATTAAGTCCAATATAGCTGATCCCCTAGTTCCCTTCTCTACTTTTTGGGAGACAAAGTTGTCTGCTAGGTTTGTCAGGAATCTGTTTGATCTTCCACTTGGTGCAGAGTTTGTCTCCCAGTTGATGTCACAGAAATTAAAGTCCCCCATTACTATTGTGATGTGTTTCCTACAGTACATGATATGATACGATATGATAGCTTAGGAATGAGTAGAAGCTTATGGGTTTTTTAACTCAGCATGGCATTCACTCATTCACTTTTAATGCAAGTTTACCTCAGGCAAATTCTTAGAACTAAGGTAGACTGGATGGAAGAACAACACTTTGATATAGTATCTTGTTCTGCAGAAGAAAATGCTGGAAGTCTATAATCTTACTTTGCTAGGCTGTGGATTGATTAAAAATACTGCACGTTTACAACATTCTTCTGATTCATCGGAGTGCAAGTACATGGGGCAAATCATGCTTCATCTATTTCTGGAGTTGAATTATAATATTTAATATTGCTGATAATGATATAAATGTACCAAGATTTCACTTTTGTGAACAATGCAGAAGAGTAAGCGGACATGAAATAAATTATTTCTGTATGTCTACTTTTTCATAATTGCAAAACAATGTCTACTCATCGTATTATTATGTTATGTGCCGTAATCACTTTTCAATCTTTTCTACAAATAGAAGGTGTTAAATAGTAACTCAATTAGATTAATTTACTAGTTGTTTTTTTTGAAGTACAGGTGATTTTTTTCATTTTTGGATTTACATACATACACATTCACCCTGTATTTATTAAATGGTTTTGAAAAGCTTATCCACATACTCTATGAGAATTTTTCTATTCCTAAGTTTATACTGATTTCATGTAGGTGACTCATTCTTGGCAGAAGAATTCAATTTATATTTTAATTTAATCTTCAGTATTAAATGATGTGAAATTGCAAGTACAATTTAACATTGGTTTAGTTCATATTTTAGATTACTCATTGTTTTTGTACCTAGCAACCATTTGAAGCTTTCTTTCATTTAGCTAACAAGAATATATAAGATCTCAGTTTGACTATATGAAGATTCTGTATCTAAGAAAGCAATTAAGTAGTTACGATAAGATTGTTAAGTCCTGTTCAAGTGTTGGTTATGGGCTTGTCTCCTTGATATTACAGTACCTATTTCAGAAGTCAAAATAATTGGAATGTGATTTACAAATAATCTATTCAAGTTATATACTGGCTATGCAAAGTGGCTTTAGATTTTGGGCCCTGCTGGTTCCAAAACTATGCCATCTTTGGCACTGGATGGGATAAGATAGTCCCAGATGAACCTGGTGCACAGTCTTAAGGTCTTCCTGAACTCATGACTCCTGCTCAAAGAATAGTTGGCAGTTATGGCTAGAAAGGTGTTTGCACAGTTATTCTTGGTTTGGGGGACTATGTTCTAATTACTCATCCCTAGTGTCTTCTGACTGGATACGCTAATGTGCTTAATCTAGTGCAAAATGCAGTGGCACAGATAGTTATTTTTATTTTTTTTATTTTAATTCCATTTATTTAGTTGTGATGGGGGTTTCCCGATACTCCCATGTAACACCTCTACTCCGCGAGCTGCATTGGCTCCCGGTTGCCCTCCGGGTGAGATTCAAGGTGCTGGTGATGACCTATAAAGCCCTAAATGGCTTGGGTCCGGGATATCTGAGGGAACACCTGCTGCCGGCATCAAGCTCCCTTCGTCCAGTGCGCTCCCACAGGGAGGGTCTTCTCAGGGTGCCACCGGTAAGAGATTGCCGGCGGACGACACCCAGGGATACGGCCTTCTAAGTGGGTGCGCCTGCCCTTTGGAACCAGCTGCCAGTGGAGCTTAGGACTGCCCCCGACCTCCATTCATTCCGCCGGGACCTGAAGACCTGGCTCTTCGAACTCTCTGGCCCAGGCTGAGAATTTTAATTTTAGTTTTAATTTTAATTTTAACTGGGGTTTTACTTATGCAGGGACGAATATAATTTTTTTAATCTGTTTTTAACTTTTGTATTTTTGTTTTTAATCACCCTGTAAACCGCCCTGAGTCCTTCGGGAAAGGGCAGTATATAAATTTAAATAAATAAATAAATAAATAAATAAATAAATAAATAAATAAATAAATAAATAAATAAATAAATAAATAAATAAATAAATAAATATCCCGCCCTTCTCCGAAGACTCAGGGTGGCTTACAAGCTTAGCAGTTATGTGTGCTTCTAAAACAGCAGCAGTTACTCGAGCTACATTGGTTCTCAGTCTGCCTTGCAATTAAAAGTGCTTGTTTTGACTTTTCAAACTCTTCATGGCATGGGGCTGGGTTATTTGAGGAACTGACAATTGCTGATTCTACTTTTTACCTTGTTTCTTGGGCAACTACACTTGATTGCCCTAGGATTCTGCCCTGATGCCCATCTTATAAAACACTCTTTCCCCTGCCCTTGATATGAGGTCAGCTCTATCTTCTTATATTCTGCATATCTCTCAAGATCTGACTTTCTCATCAAGTCTAGGGATCTCAGGGAACTGGTGAGATCTTGCGGTGGCTCTGTTGTCAATCAAATCTCTGATATACCTTTTTGTTTAAAAAATATAGTGTTTTAATCATTTTATTACTGTATGTTGCCCAGGGACACTAGGGTCAGTTCTTCTGAGATCAGCAGGTATATAAATAGTATGCGCGTGGCCATACAAACATAAACATAAACCCTAACCCAAATAATAATTCAATTTTTAATGATAGCTATCTCAGATACTTTATTTTTAATTATAGTCAAGCTGCTAATAGATAATTTAAAAGGCCATTGGAAACAAAGGGAACCTGATAATGTCATATGAGATGTCAAAAGCCATTGGTTTATTGACATCTCTTACATCCTCTTGTATCAATCATGCTTCACCTTTCCTCCGTGCTAAAATTCCCATGACATTGGCTTGACATTCTGTGGCTGCTAAATGAATGCTGGTTTTGCTGAGTTTGATAGGTTTGTAGTCTATGGAATAAGGTTCATTCCTCTTCTCCAAACTAATATTTGATGTAATTTATGATTCCTCTCACCCACCAATATATCTCCAAATGCATCTCAGACTTTAGAGGTTAGTTGTAAAGATTCTGGACCTCCTGGCTCAGTTTCCAGTTTCTTTAATAGTCCTGAAACTGTTGTTCCATTTAGTTAATAATAATAATAATAATTTTATTTGTATAGCGCCCTTCTCCCGAAGGACTCAGGGCGGTGAACAGGGCAAACATATAAAAATACAAAGATACAAAAGTTAAAAAAGAATTAAACACAATGCCCAAGCTAAAACAATAAATAAATATATTAAAAACAACAATAAAATCCCAACCCATCCCCCATCAGGCCAGGCCAGCTTGTTCGAACAAATAAGTCTTCAGATCGCGTCAGAAGGAGCGAAGGTCGGGCGCCATCCGGAGCTCAACCGGCAACCGATTCCATAAATCCGGGGCGCCCACAGAGAAGGACCTACCCCTGGTTACTTAAGTTACTTAAGTCTTCAGGTCTTTTGCTTGAACATTAATGGCTTCTTTCTCTAAAATATTTTTCTTATTTTTGGATTATTTTATGGACCCTCAAATAGCTTATTTCTCTTCCAGTTCAGAAGTAAATCTATAAAACCTGGAAAGAATGGCTTTGTTTTAAAATTATTTGAACATAGATGGTGACATATCTAGATTGGTATTTTAGGAAATACCAAAGTAATGAATAAATACAATTATAAAAGTAATTGATGGCTTTAAATTTATTAGTTTTAATCTTTCCTTTGGGAAGATTTAGACTGAATGACTCACTACTAAAATATTCCATCAATTTCACTAATGAGGTATAGTGGTTAAAATGCTCAACCAGGAGTAGTTAGATCCAAGCTGAAATCGTCATTCTGCCACAAAAATTCATTAAATGACTCTCAATCCAACCTGCCTCACAGGATTGTTGTGAGGATAAAATTAAAGAAGGGGAAATTATATATGTTGTCATATATAATAACTAGGGCTAAGTGGATCTGATGTAGATTCACCCTTTGTTATAAATTGAAAGATATTGTATATTTTTAAATATTTGCATAATAATATACTTTTGTTTACTGAAGTACTTGTCCAATGTTATAATATCTTCCTAGCTACTTATCCATGTATAATTTAAAAAATCAGTCTTTAGTTAAAAGCATATACATTTATTGTTACAAAAAGAAACAAAGGCTGTACATATTTTAAAAATGATTCAGAAGAAGTGCTTCCAAGTTTACATAAATACACCACTTTTCTGCTATTTATCAAAGCTGTCTTACTTTTTTAGGCTACAAACACAAATAAATAAAATATGGGGATGTTGTTTCTTTTAAAAAAAATCATTCAATTAAATGATATTGTTATAACAGCAACTTTTTTGGAATCTCATCCAAAAGCCTCAAAAATGTTGGGCTGCTTTATGAATAGAAACACTGCATTTGTTCTCTTGTGAAGACTGAAGCTTTTCTTCCAAATCATTTTTTAAGCTTGAACAACTTTATGGAAAGCTACATAAACCTATCATTTTTTTTCAATGTGAACACAATGAATAGGAATAAAAGTTCTCATTAAAGGTTAATTCATTTAGTTTCCTACCAAGTTGAACGATTGCTTGTTATTAAAAAATTTAAAACTAAATTTCATTTCTGGAAATCATCTGGCTTGCTTGGATAATAGATAGAAGTATATGGGTCATACTTATAAAGGAAGAGGAAAGAAATCAAATTTCAGATCTGAGAAGAAAAATATGCATACAATTTTTAGAGTTAATTAGGATGACCATCCTCTTGAATAAGGGTAGGATTGTAGCCTTTCTGTAAATTTGATAAGGATTTACATATAATAAACAGTTTATTAAATATTGTTTATTAAAGATAATTGTGTAAGAATAAGCAAGGCTGTAGCTTTTCTCACACCTTTATATTTACTATTCATCCCCAGTGTATGAATCAGTTTTTATTGCTAATATTTTCAGCTGACGTGATATACCAGTGGTGGTGAACCTATGGCACACATGCCACAGGCGGCACTCACAGACCTCTCTGTGGGCATTGTAACTTCTTTCGTATCAAAACAAAAACTACACATGCATTTTGTCATTTGTGTTTAATGCTACCGTTCTTACCAAAAAAAGGCATCAATAATATCATAAATAACAATGTGGGGCTACTTTTCATCTCTGTCTATCTCTGAATAGGAAGAGGAAGACATATAAATTTAATAAATCCACCTGAATTTCTGAAATCAAAACTGTACAATTACTTGATACTTCAGCCAGTAATTTGTTTTAAGTCTGTACCTAAAATAATTATATTTTAAGACTGAAAAGCATAAATATCTGAAAAGAATGAAAATAAAAGTGGTTTAAAAGTGGTTTTCAATCTGAAATGTTTTACAACAAATGAATAGCTAAGTATCAGTTTAATGCGTCCGTATAACGCAACACTGCAGTATCTATAATGGTTAATTTGTGGTTCCTCTTTAAACAAGAAATATGAAAGATTTTGGCAAAGTTATAGTACAGTAGATACCTGTGAAAGGTACACAAGAGTATGCTCCCATTGTTGCTAGTGATGATTTTGTGGTTAGATAATTTCTAGATTATAACAGTTGAAGTTGGAATTTAAACTCTTCGCCTCTTGACCATAATTTCTTAGGGAGTGGAAGGTTCCCTCTTTACTTAGCCAAATAAATACATAGTTAAACGTCCCACGTTTCTTGGGAGAATTATGGAAATCCTGAACGAGCAGCCTCACGAGTGAAACCTGCCTTGGCGGAGTTTGGCAACAGTTGAACTGACACCTGGACGCCAGGAATTGCTTAGGTCAGGAAGGTAGCCTCTTCTTCAGTCGATTCCTTCCGCTTGGAGAGGCTATTTCCAAATCTGCCTTTACTCTCCGACAAAAATGATGCTGGGGCTTGCCAAAACAGTCCCAAGGAAGTGAAAGGCTGGGGAGGAGAACCGGGCACTTCCCGGCGAGGCGTGTTACAGCGTTGAGCGTCAACTTTAGTTCCTGTCTGCTAAGCTTGAGTGCTAGAAAGGAAAGATGAAACGTACAGACACCGAAGAACGCGTTGATTAGCAAAACAGAAGGGGCTGCCGTTTGTATCCTGGAGGGCTAGATCCACGTTTGGCTTGCTCCATCGTTCTTTGCGGGCTGGGCTAGGCTGGGCTGGGCTGGGCTGAACTGAACTCTACTCGCCTTTCTCCCCCTTGCGTACTCGCATCTCCAGCTTTTCAGCACTGGTTGGGCGGGTGTTGCGTCTTCTTGCCTCTGCGCCTCCGGATCCCGGTGGGGCGCGAGGGGAAACCAGGTCACCAACGCCGAGACAGAAAAACCGGCTTGGGAAGTGGGACTGATTTAGGTGCTGCTGCTGGCCATCGGGCTGGGAGGTCGAAAGGGAAACGGGGGATTCTCTCCTGCACCCCACTTCACCCGTATTGGCACCTTTTAGAATAACAAGCACCGGTAAGGGAAGAAAACAGGCCGGAACGGCAGCAACGACAACCCTTGATCCCGGCTGCGGAGTTGTTTTCGGTGAGTGGGTTTTCAATTGTGTCAGATTTATCTCCTTGGACTCTAGACAGGAGTTCCCAGCTGGACTTAACCGAAACGGGAGCAGATGTGATAGCAGATGTTTGGAAACGGGTTATTTTTAGAAACTGATTGGCTGGGGTCGTCTGAAACGCACATTTGGAGGGGCTACTTTAGCTGAGGGGGAGGGGAGGGAAATGGTACAGGACCTCAGCAATCGTATTTCCAAGGATCTGTGTTGTTCGTCAGAAAGAAATTGTTTTCATTTCTATGTATTTCAGTCGCGATCAATCAGCCGAGGATGGAAGAGATAAACTGCAGATTTCTTTTCCTCGCGCTCCTGTACGTAAGCGTGTGTGTCTGTGTTTGACCTTTTTTTTCCTTCCGAGAAGTGAATCGGAGTTTTTCCACCTTAGCTCTTGACAGAGTATGTCATCGCAGGATTTTCACTTTATAAAAAAAATACATTTTTTTTTTAAAAAAAAACAATCGCTGTCCCGCCCAATGTGTGCTTAGTTGTCTAAAGTATGTTGCTTTTTTGTTTGTTTTTAATGTCTGTGGCATAGTTAGTGCAGCCACGAAGGACGGAAAGAGTGGAAGTTTCCATGATGAGTAAGTTATGTGACAAGGGATCTTGTAGGAAGATGTTCTTGCAGCAACTCGCGAGAAACGGGTTGCGCTACAGATGGGGGGAGAGAGAGACTCCGGGTGTCTGACATGTTTGTGTGGGCGTCTGTTGCAGATGCTTCAGAAAAAGATGGTGGAATGTGGGGGTTTTTTTGTTGCTTCTCTTCTTGATTTTGTTTTAAAGTTTTCTGACTTGTGTGTCAGCTAAAATCTTAAATAATGTATTTTTAAAAACTGAGGTCAGGGTGCCTTGTTCTTCAACAAACTCAAATCGCCTGTAGGAAGACTTTACAGGATCAGGTTTCAATAGCTACAATTTTTAAAAAAAGCAGTTGTTGATGCTGAGATCTTCTACAACTAATATATTTATTATATGATTTTATACTCCATTTTCAGATCCTCCTCCACCACCACAATTTACAACTGTATCTAAAGTAGCAGCCTTTTAAATAATCAGCAGTATTACACATATTTCTCAGTGTTCTGGGAAATGTCAGGAGCAGCCTTGATGGTTATCCAGAGGCATTATTGTATAGCTGATAAAACAGCTTTTGGCGACCTTCAGATGTGCTGGGTTTAGTTGCATTGTGGCCTATGGGGAAATCTAACAATTGCAAGTCTAATAATTTGAAATTGCAGGTTCAAATCTTAGAACAGGATTGGCAAGATAATGGTTCAAGGCCCTACTCACGTATGTACTTTATTGGGTGTTTTGAGCAAGCTTATTTTGGCCTTACATTTTCAGAGAATCCTGGGAGTTGTAGTTCAAATTCATCTGAAGCAAAACCTAGGTAGCCTACTAGGAGTAGAGTAGAAAGTTGAGTCTGATTATCCCCAGATTTAATCCAAAAAGGCAGCTTTCCTGATTTGGAGCACTACAAATGTTTGGTCCTATAACTTTTCCTTTGTCCCACAAAACAGTTACAGTGCAGTATATCCAGAAGGGCCCAGATTGAGGCAGTATTCTACAACTATTATCACTAAAGCTAATAACATGAGAGTGGTTTACAAGGACAATGAAAATATTAGTTTCTGAAGTAGCTATCATTTTCTTTCCTTATTTTGGTTACTGCAGAGGTTTGCATATAGGTATTCATTAATCATTAGTCTGATAAAATCTGTCTAGTTTCTTCTAAAATGAAGTGTGCTCTTCTTGAAAGCCAGTTCTTCTTCTTGGACAGTTTGTCCCAACAACACCCTTTTCAGAAGCATGTTCTGAGCAGTCCAGTGATGAATTTAAGCATAGGAACATTAGCAGTTGTCAGTCAGATCATTGATCCATGTACCCCAGTAATGTCAACATTGACAGGAGACAGAGCTGAATTATAAGATTTATTTGGTTTTGGTTTAGTGTGTTCTAGTATATAATATGGAAAAGACTAGTTGTTAGTAAAACATGAAAAATATTAATGTCTTGTGTTTGATTAAATAAACCATGTATCTGATATCTGAAGCCATGCATTGCCTGATGCTAGCATTACAGGGTTCCCAGTTGGAGTTTTGTAATTCTATCAGAAGATGCTAGTTACTATTTTATATGTAAACAATACACTCTGCCTTAATGCCCTTCCATAATCTTTTTAGAATACAGAAAACACTATGCTGTTTACTTCCACTTGTTATGTTTTGAGTCTCAGTAAACAACAAATTGATATCCAATTGTACATTTAAAATTTAGCAATATTTTCCTCTTTATAAAGTAGTCTAAGAATTTCAGTTGTAGGAAACATTATTATAGTCATGAATTCCAAACAGAATTTATAGTATTCTTTGGAACAAGTCACAAACATTAAACTGGTATAAAAGTGATGTAACACTTCTGTCAACAGATCCTGATGAGTTTACAGCACTTTAAACTACTATGACTTCCTCAAAATGATCTTGTGAATTGCTTGCTGAGGATGTTTGTCTTTTTAGAAATCCTAGCTCCCTTGGAATTTCAGGAAAGAATAACATTCCTTAGGGAAAGAATGACTGTTAAATACTGTTAAAATCTGAAGTGCAAGTGCTTGTTTTGCAAAGAATCAGTTTTACTGCATGTTGTTCACTGGAATCAGATGGACACTGATTTGATTTATAGATTAAAACCTAAAAATACAAACCCATTTCTGGATCAGGATTCCTTGACTGGCTATTCTGGGATAAGAATGTGAACTCTGCTGATATATTAAAACTAAATACATAGGTAGCTTTTATGAAACTATCTGCTATTGGAATCTGTATGATGAGGTCTGTGAACTATTTTATACATGAACATTAACATGAACATTAACAAGTAATGTTTACCCCAAATAAAGCCACTATCACTATATATATCATTATATATGTCAACAAAATCTTGTACAAGATTCTTCATCCAGTTTACCTAAAGTGTCAGCTCTAGTGGAAACTATCTTAAAGATACCTTTCATCCAGAAATGTATGTATATGTGTATTACACCTTTGTGTACCTGTATGTATGTAAATCTACAAAGAGACATATCTGGGAAAGGAGAGAGTCAAGATATTATCATCATCATCATCATCAAAAACATCTGTACATTTTTGAAAGCAAATATGCAAAAATGGAAAACAGTTCTAACAGCAAATGGGGAGAACATTGGTGAAATCAACATCAGACAAGGAATTTTCCAAGGGGACTCACTTTCACCACTACTGTTCAACATTGCATTAATTCCATTGACAGTAATATTACAAAACACAAAACTGGCACACCACATCTCAAGCCAGCATGGCAAGATCTACTATACATGGATGACTTAAAACTGTATGCAAAAAGCCACACTGAACTTGAATCAATACTCAGCGCAGTTCAACTGTTTAGCAACATCAGAATGGACTTTGGACTTGGAAAATGTGCTATATTATCCATACAATGAAGAAAAATGGGAAAAATAGAAGGAATAGAACTGGGAAACGGAAGTATTATGAAAGCACTAGCAAAGGATGATGGTTACAAATACCTAGGCATATTGGAAGCAGATAACATCTTGAATGGAAAGGTCAAAGAGTCAACACAAAAGGAATACATCAGAAGAGTCCACAAAATGCTAAAATCAAAGCTGAATGCTGGAAATATAATTAAAGCCATTAATACATGGGCAGTCCCAGTGATACGCTACCCAGCTGGAATTATCAACTGGACATTGGCCGAATTGGAACACCTAGATCGGAAAACGCATAAACATCCACAAAGTGACATCGACAGATTGTACCTGCCAAGAAGAATAGGGGGCAAAGGGCTACTGCAAATCCACCAAACTGTAGAAGAAGAAAAATGAAGTTTGAATGACTATGTGAATCAAAGTACAGAAAAATTGCTGCAGGCTGTGAAAACAGAGAGCATTATCAAAATAACAGAAACAAAGGCAGAATATAAGGAAAAACGGCTGGATGATAGATTAAATAGATGGAAAACCAAAGCTTTGCATGGACAACATTTGAAAAACATTGAAGGAAAATGTGATAACAACTTGACATGGGCATGGCTTAAGATGGGAACCATCAAGAAAGAAACAGAAGGCTTAATACTGGCTGCTCAAGAACAAGCACTACAAAATAATGCCATGAAAGCAAAGATACAAAAATCTACTGACAATCCAAATTGCCGACTTTGCAACAACAAAGTTGAAACTGTTTCACATTTAATATGTGAGTGCAGCAAAATCGCGCAAACTGATTACAAAGCTAGACATGACCGAGTTGGTAAACTAATCCACTGGGCATTGTGTAAAAAACATGACTTGCCTGTGTCTGAAAAGTTGTGGGAACATAGGGTGGAAAAAGTTGTTGAGAATGAGAGGGTGAAGATCTTGTGGGACTTCCAAATACAGACAGATCGCCATTTGGAACACAACACGTCAGATATCACAGTTGTAGAGAACCAAAGTGTACAGCTGATTGATATCGCTGTACCAGGAGATGCCAGAGTCGAAGAAAAAGTACTGGGAAAAATTACGAAATACTGCGAGCTGACCATCGAAACTGTGCGATTATGGATGAAACGTGTAACAGTGATACCCATTGTCATCAGGGCACTGGGAACTATGTCCAAAAACTTTGCAAAACACATCAAGAAATTGCAGCTTCCTGCAATAACTCCAGCAAAGCTACAAAAAAGTGTGCTACTCGAAACATCTTACATTTTAAGGAGATACCTGGTCTCCCGATACTCCCGTGTAACACCTCTTCTCCGCGAGCTGCATTGGCTTCCAGTTGCCCTCCGGGTGAGATTCAAGGTGCTGGTGATGAACTATAAAGCCCTAAATGGCATGGGCCTGGATTATCTTAGGGAGCACCTGCTGCCAGCATCAACTTCCCATCGTCCTGTGCGCTCCCATAGGGAGGGCCTCCTTAGGGTGCCGCTGGTCAGGGAGTGCCGGTGGGTGATCCCCAGAGGGAGGGCATTCTCTATGGGCGCACCTGCCCTTTGGAATAATTTACCTGTGGAACTCCGGACCGCCCCCAACCTGCGTTCGTTTCGCCGGGACCTGAAAACCTGGCTCTTTGATCTATCTGGCCTGGACTGAGGGGGTTTTAAGTTTTTTAAACATTGTTTTAATTATTTGGGCTACTAATTAATTTAATTCATTTTAATTCTGTTTTATCTTAATTTTATACTGTTTTTATATGTTGCCCTGTAAACCGCCCTGAGTCCTTCAGGAATAGGGCGGTATAGAAAACTAATTAATTAATTAAATACATACATACATACATACATACATACATACCTAGGATGCTGGCAGCAGCCCATGTCAACCATTAGTGCCAGTCAATTTGAGAGTTCAGTTGACTGAGTTTCATGTTTTATGAATAAAAGTATAATAATAATAATAATAATAATAATAATAATAATAATAATAATAATAATAATAATATAATAATAATAATAATAATAATAATAATAATAATAATAATAATAATAATAATAATAATAATAATAATACCCTGACATCTCTTTGGCAACAAGCTGTATAGTCAATTCCTGTAGTAACTTATGACCAATGCTGTAAAATAATATTCATTGATCTGAAAAGACTCTAAATCACTTGTAAAAAGATAAAAAGGAGGATACGTTGCCCATAAAATTAATTGATAAAATCAATTGCCCCATATCTGAAAAAAACTGTACCACTCACTTAATGAAGAAATGCTTACATGCACATATTTCCCTTCATTTTTCTGTCATAAATAATGAAAAAGAAAAAATACATGAATGGACGGGATTGGATAATATACCCACCAAATAATTAAACATTTGCCTCTACTTCCTTCCTGAGCATGTGATATATATATATATGTGCACTATTAAAATCAGACTAATAGTAGACGTTGATATGTATCCCTATGAATTAGGCAACAGTGATTATTACAGTGATTTCACAATAGAATGCTGATTTAAACCAGACATATTCAAGTTTAGAGGTATTAAAGCAGGCATGTCAAACTGCCAGCCCACGGGCCGGATGTGTCATGCTGAAACTGCGCCCACCCCATTGCTGGCAATGGGGAAAAAGTCGTGATACATCGTGCGATGTTACGTGATGTTGTGAATTTGACATGTCTATATTAAAGGAATATGGAATTGCTGTGATAATATACTCTGCTATGTGAAAAATTATGTAACATATGTTGATGATGTTGTTAGCTGCGGTCGTGTCCGACCCTATGGACAACGTTCCTCCAGGTCTTCCTGTCCTCTACCATCTTCTGGAGTCCATTTAAACTCACGCCTACTGCTTCAGTGACTACATCCAGCCACCTCATTCTCTGTTGTCCCCTTCTTCTCTTGCCCTCAATCTTTCCCAGCATTAGGCTCTTCTCCAGTGAGTCCTTCTTTCTCATTAGGTGGCCAAAGTATTTGAGTTTTAGCTTTAGGATCTGGCCTTCTAAAGAGCAGTCAGGGTTGATCTCCTCTAGGACTGACTTGTTTGATCGCCTTGCAGTCCAAGGGACTCGCAGGAGTCTTCTCCAGCACCATAGTTCAAAGGTCTCAATTCTTTGGCGCTCAGCCTTTTTTATGGTCCAACTTTCACTGCCATACATTGCAACTGGGAAGACCATAGCCTTGACTATACGCACTTTTGTTGACAGGGTGATGTCTCTGCTTTTTAGTGTGCTGTCTAGATTTGCCATGGCTTTCCTCCCGAGGAGCAAGCGTCTTTTAATTTCTTGGGTACAGTCCCCATCTGCAGTGATCTTGGAGCCCAGGAAAATAAAATCTGTCACTACCTCCATTTCATCCCCATCTATTTGCCAGGAATTGAGAGGGCTGGATGCCATGATCTTGGTTTTTTTAATGTTAAGTTTCAACCCAAGTTTTGCACTCTCCTTCTTCACCCGCAACAAGAGGCTCTTTAGTTCCTCTTCACTCTGCCATTAGAGTGGTATCATCTGCATATCTTAGGTTGTTGATATTTCTTCCAGCAATCTTAATTCCAACTTTTGATTCATCTAGTCCTGCCTTTCTCATGATGTGCTCTGCATATAAGTTAAATAGGCAGGGCGACAGTATACAGCCTTGCCGGACTCCTTTCCCAATTTTGAACCAATCAGTGGTTCCGTGTCCAGTTCTCACTGTTACTTCTTGGCCCACATATAGGTTTCTCAAGAGACAAATAAGATGGTCTGGTACTCCCATCTCTTTAAGAACTTGCCACAGTTTGTTATGATCTACACAATCAAAGGCTTTAGCATAGTCAATGAAGCAGAAGTAGATGTTTTTCTGGAACACTCTAGCTTTCTCCATGATCCAGCGTATGTTGGCAATTTGATCTCTAGTTCGTCTGCCTCTTCGGAATCCTGCCTGTACTTCTGGTAGTTCTCGATCCACATACTGCTGAAGTCTAGCTTGTAGGATTTTAAGCATAACTTTACTAGCATGAGAAATGAGTGCAATGGTGCGATAGTTTGAACATTCTTTGGCACTGCCTTTCTTTGGAATTGGAATATAAACTTATCTTTTCCAATCCTGTGGCCACTGTTGAGTTTTCCAAATTTGCTGGCAAATTGAGTGTAGCACTTTTACTGCATCATCTTTTAAGATTTTGAATAGCTTAGCTGGAATACTGTCACCTCCACTAGCTTTGTTGTTGCTCAGCTTTTCTAAGGCCCACTTCATTTCACTTTCTAGGATGTCTGGCTTGAGGTCAGTGACCACCTTATTGTGATTATCAGGGACGTTAAGCTCATTCTTGTATAGTTCTTCTGTGTAATTTTGCCACCTCTTCTTAATCTCTTCCGCCTCTGTTAGGTCCCTGCCATTTTGATCCTTTATCTTGCCCATTTTTGCATTAAACGTTCCCTTCATCTCTCCAATTTTCTTGAAAAGATCTCTGGTCCTCCCTATTCTATTGTTTTCTTCTATTTCTTTGCACTGTTCATTTAAGAAGGCATTCTTATCTCTTCTAGCTATTCTCTGGAATTCTGCATTCAATTGGGCATATCTTTCTTTTTCTCCCTTGCCTTTCGCTTCCCTCCTTCCCTCAGCTATTTGCAAAGCTTCCTCAGACAACCATTTTGCTTTCTTGCATTTCTTTTTCTTTGGGATGGTTTTAGTTGCTACCTCTTGTACAATGTTGCGAACCTCTGTCCATAGTTCTTCAGGCACTCTGTCTATCAGATCTAATTCCTTAAATCTATTTGTCACCTCTACTGTATATTCAACAGGGATATGATTTAATTCATACCTGAGTGGCCTAGTGTTTTTCCCTACTTTCTTCAGTTTAAGCCTAAACTTTGCAATGAGAAGCTCATGGTCTGAGCCACAGTCAGCTCCTGGTCTTGTTTTTACTGACTGTATAGAGCTTCTCCATCTTTGGCTGCAGAGCATATAGTCAATCTGATTTCTGTGTTGACCGTCTGGTGATGTCCATGTGTAGAGCCGTCTCTTGGGTTGTTGGAAAAGAGTGTTTGCTATGACCATCGTATTCTCTTGACAAAATTCTATCAACCTGTGCCCTGCTTCATTTTGTACTCCAAGGCCAAACTTGCCTGTTATTCCGGTTATCTTTTGGCTTCCTACTTTAGCATTCCAATCCCCCATGATGATAAGAACATCATTTTTGGGTGTTAGTTCTATAAGGTGCTGTAGGGCTTCATAGAACCGGTCAATTTCATCCTCTTCAGCATTGGTGGTTGGGGCATAGACTTGGACTACTGTGATATTGGATGGTTTGCCTTGGATTCAAACTGATATCATTCTGTCATTTTGAGGATTGTATCCCAGTATTGCTTTTCCTACTCTTTTATTGACTATGAAGGCTACTCCATTTCTTCTGAGGGATTCTTGCCTGCAGTAGTATACCTGATGATCATCTGAATTAAATTCACCCATTCCTGTCCATTTTAGTTCGCTGATACCTAAGATGTCGATGTTCAGTCTTGTCATCTCTTGTTTGACCACGTCCAGCTTTCCTTGATTCATGGATCTTACATTCCAGGTTCCTATGGAGAAAAAATCTTTACAGCATCGGACTTTCCTTTCACCACCAGACACATCCACAGCTGAGCATCCTTTCGGCTTTGGCCCAGTCGCTTCATTCTTTCTGGCGCTACTAGTACTAGCCTTCTGCTCTTCCCCAGTAGCATATTGGATGCCTTCCGACTGAGGGGCTCATCTTCCAGCATCATATCGTTTTGCCTTTTGGTACTGTCCATAGGGTTTTCATGGCAAAGATACTGGAGTAGGTTGCCATGTCCTTCTCCAGTGGATCACGTTTTGTCAGAACTCTGCTATGACCTTTCTGTCTTGGGTGGCCCTGTACAGCATAGCTCATAGCTTCATTGAATTACGCAAGCCCCTTCGCACGACAAGGCAGTAATCCATGAAGGGGATGTAACATATAAATGCTAATAATTCAAAATCTTTGACAATGTGAGATACTGAGGTTTTTTATTTAATCAGAAAACAGTTATCTAATGGATCATAGTAAAATAAGATTCTACCAGGTAAATCTTTGACTAAATAATTTGAAGACAACGCTATCACTTCAGCAATAAGTCTTCTCAAACAGCCTGTGAAAGAAAATATCATCAATGTCCATAACTTGGGTAATGTTTCAAGTCTACTTGTTTAGGATCATGAAGAATCTGTTACATTCATGGGTTTTGTGGCATGATAGCCTTTTCTCCAAATCTGTCTGGAAAACTAGATCTTGCATTGCTTTTTTATTGGAATCTATTCCATAACATTTCCATTAATTGTATGAATAATGAATGAATGAACCTTTATTGTCAAAGTATAACCATGTATACATTGAGATTGGCTGAGCCTCCCTTCGTGCCGCCCCCCCTCCAACTCACAGTGACAACAAACCCACCATGCTGGCTGAGGAATTCTGGGAGTTGAAGTCTACAAGTCATAAAAGGACCAAGTTTGAAGACCTCTGGCCTAGCAGGTTTGCTGCCAGCACCTTTAGGAGGCAAACAAAGGCCTTTAATGAGAAACCGATTAGGTTCTTGTCAATTTTAGGCAGCAGCTGCAAGCAAATTTAAACTTCTAACAAGCTCATCTTTTTTTTTTATTTAAAAAGTTTTACAATACATTTTGACTTTAATCCCCCCCTCCCCCACCCCTCTCCCTCTCCCCCACTCCCTCCTCCCCCCCCGACTTCCCAGAGCTAAATACAGGGCATAAAATCAAAAAACAAACATAAACACCCCTATGTTATCAACAATAAACTATAAATTCTATCTCTCTCTAGCTCATATAAAATGAGTACAAACAATATTAATATTACAAATAAAGTAGAAAAGAAAAAGAGGAAAACAGAAAAAGATCTTTACTCAAAATAAATTTTCTTAATCCCAGTCCTTATTCATATTAATTTCAAAAAAAAAGAAAAGAAAAGAAAAAAAAACTTTCACCTGCTATTTGCATTCTCCCACCTTTCTCTAATTTCCAAACAAATTCTCAGTTACACACCAAAAGCGCTTATCTCTGTTAATCTTAATAATCTCCAACCAAACTAAACTATAATCAAAAATAGTTCTTGCATGTATCACGCCAAATGTCTCACAGTTCCAAATCATCCTTAAGTTCAAATAAAATTTCAGATAAAAAGAGTATATATATAAAAAAAAATTACGCAATCTCTAAGACAACTTGTTGTTAATTAGGAGCTTACATACCCACTCTTAGTTCAACACATACTTTAAGTCCATAACCCTAATATACTTTTCTAGCAAGCAAATAACATCAATCTTAAATTGTGTAAAATATTAAAAAAAAGAAAAAAAAACTTTCTTTCTCCTCTATAATAATTTTACTCCATTGACATTCTAATCTAAAAATTTAATCAGCAATCTTAACGCCCCAAAACTTTTGGAGCACCTCTGTCATGACCCCCAAAACTTCTTTAGACCGCTCTCCTCCTACATCTTCACTGTAAGCACACTTTGAAGATTCCATAACTTTCTGCTGGTCTTGCTCTCGCTCTCGTCTCGCTCTTCTTAGGGCGGCACGCGTCATCTTCTGGCCTCCTGCAGCAACCGATGAAACTGTAGCTTGATCCCCTCCAACACCATTGTCCTCTGTCTGTCTATCTGCAACATCTTGAAACTTTCCCACACCGTATCCTTTTGCAGCTTCCAAAAATGATAGGGGGGTTGCTTTTAACACATTACTATAAAAATCACGTGCCTGAGCCACAGTAACCAAACGATGTCTTTTACCTTCGTGCGTCGCCACCAACCCAACTGGAATCTCCCATCTGAACTTAATATCACGTTTCTTAATTTCCTGTACTAGAAATGCAAAATCTTTCCTTCTCCTTAGGATCTTCGGAGGGATCTCTTTTAAAACCAAAACTTCTTGCTCAGCCACTACCAAATTAGTATCATAAGCAGCTTGAATGACTTCATCTCTAATTACTCTCTTTGTAAAATAGACCACCACATCTCTGGGTAACTTCCTCTGTCTTGCAATCCATGAATTTACACGAAAAACTTTGTCCATATTTCCCTCAATTTCAGATGCTGACTGGCCCAGTACCCCTTCCAGAGCCTCAGAAATCAGCTGCTTTAAATCTTCTTTACCATTCTCCTTTAAACCCCTAATTCTAATAGCATACTGCATCTGATTATACTGAACAAGGCTCAATTCTTCGTCCACTTTATCCCTTATATTTTCATTTTCTAATACCTTTGCTTCTAATATAGAGTTCTTTTGACTGAGATCCTCCACTTTTATATCCAGCTGTAGCACACATTCAGCTACGGATTCAACCGTAGACAAGATGTCCACCCTCATTGCTCTCAGCTTCTCTTCCATCTTCTTCTCCAATTTCTCCATTTTCTCCTCCAATTTCTCCTCCAGCTTTTTCAACTTTTCATCCATCATATCAGACATCAGTTGTGCATGCTTTCCAAGAGCGTCTTGTAAATCCTTAAGCGTCAATACCGGGGGAGATGCAGGAGGAAGCAAAGCTTGCAGTGAGGTCTCTTGCACCAGGGAAGACCCCGCATTCCGAAGAGCTTTAGAAGTTTTAGCCGCCATCTTCCCCCACTTTCACTTATTACGCAGTTTCACTTTAAAGCTATAAAATCCATTGAGCTAGAGAGTAAAAATAAAGAGTCCACTTCACCTTGACCTCCTGTACCGCTCTGCCTGCATCTTGATAATCAAAAGTATTTCCTTTTGGCAGGGGTGGTTGCTAACGCCTGGCTCTGCTCCAAGAATCCCAGAGCAGAGGCGCTGCGCAGCTCGGAGCAACCCAGGCTTCAGGGGGGCTCATCCTTCAGCCGCCCAAGCTCTCAGCTCAGGCAGCCCCGGAGAGCTCAACCCCTACCTGGGGCCTCACCCCCTCCTCTTCTCCCGAGGAGGGGGCTTCAAATCCATCTAAACAGCTGATCGGCGCTGTCTTTCGACGTCGCGTCGCCACCAGAAGTCCTAACAAGCTCATCTTGCAGAGATGAGCTTTTTCCTGCTTGTGATTTGCAATTTTTGGGGAAGAGAAAAGCAGCTCAGGAAGAGATAGCTTATTTAGGCAGTTTCTCAGTTCTGGTGCCTAGGGGGAGAGAAAAATGGGTCAGACACAAGATAATGTGTACTAACTGACTAATGGCACAGAGTTTGACCAACCCTACATTGGTCATAAAATTACATTTTCATCATCATTGTAACTGCAAATGGTCACTGTCTGAAGCAGTTGTTAAACAAAGACCACCTGTAATATTGTAAAAATATGCATTGCATATTAAATTCATTCTGCATATGCTAGGATAATCAGCATAGTATCTTTGGATAGCAGCATAGGTTGCTGCAGCTCAGTGATTTGAAAGTATCTCTCTCTATTCAGAATAAAATAAAGATGATAGTGGATCATGGAAAGACTTTGTCTGTTTGTGACTGATTATGGTCACCATTGTAGCCTTTTAGTTGAATTTGCAGGTTTCAGTGTTGTCAGTGCATGCACAAAATTTCAAATATGTCCAGTATCCTAAAAAAGTTGCCTAACTCTTATTTATTTAATTATTATATTTGTTTGTTGCCCATCTCCTCCTGAGGCCACTGTGGGTGGCTTACAGTGTTAATTTCATAATCAACATTAATTTCAATAATTGTCTGTTAACTAAATGCTTGGAACTGCCTGGTGTTTCAAGGTAAAACTTGAAACTTTCCTTCAGATTAATTCCACAGACTAGAGAGAAGCTGGAATATATACTGCTCTTGAAGGATATTGTGTGCATATTGGGGATCCAGTGATCTCACTAGACAGAAACATCATGTGGTACGGTTGTTGGAAGTCAATGTATTTTTTTCTCCAGATTTTCCCCCCATCATTTTAGTGGACAAGGTAGTTAGGGAAAGTATTATTTTAAGTTTTGCATCCTAGGCCATTTAGAATTTAGTGTCATGCCTTGAATTAAATGGTTCACAGTTATGCCATTTTAATGGTTAAAGATTAGAGTTAGATGATCCTATGTGATTGCCTTACTTAACAATAGGATAACTGAACTCTGGAAAGCTACAATTTCTAGAATGTCTTCAATAAATAATTCCATATAAAAGACTGCATAGCATTTATACCATGTAAGTAAATCAGTGTTTAAAAGTTGTTTCATTAATCACTTCAGTTCAATAATACAATGAGATTTCTTCCATGGCTAAATAAACTGCAGTCATTTAAGGGTTAGCCAGAAAAAAATCAAATAATTTTATTGTCTGACTGGCTCTTACAATAAAAAAGAGAAATGATGATGATGATGATGGAAGGGACATTGGAGGTCATCTAGTCCAACCCCCTGCTCAGGCAGGAAACCCTATACCAGTTCAGACAAATGGTTGTCCAGTCTCTTCTTAAAAACTTCCATTGTTGGGGTATTCACCACTTCTGGAGGCAGGTTGTTCCACTGATTAATTGTTCTAGATGTCAGGACATTTCTCCTTAATTCTAGATTGCTTTTCTCAATCTCAATCTCAATATTGATTGTATCAAAATAGTTTGATACAATCCATTGCTGGGGGAAAACTGATAGGACAATAAAATATACAATAATAAATAAAATGATAAAAACAATAAAATGTAGCTACTTAAAAGTTTTGTGCAATTGTGTAACTTGGTGAAGTTATTTGGCTCCCTGATATGTGAGTGTGAGGTTATCATTACTTGAAAAATAATACTTAAAATTTATCAATGTGTCCCTCAAATTTGAAGATGATTGGTTGAAATCGGAGCATGTCTTGAGACATCATAAAAAGGACAGTGTATAAGGACACTGTATGAATTTTTACCTCCCTTGATCCACAAGGCCAAAATTTCTGCAAATAAGGAGTACCATAAAATCTTCCTATTAGCAGAGCTTATGGAATGACATCAAAGCAGGCTTTGGAGAAAATGCATCTGTATTTACTTAGGATTAGATTGTATAGTTGTCCCATAGTTAAAATTTAGTATTTAGCATTTGGAAAGAGAATTCAGGGGCGATTATGATGTCATTTTGACGATCAGTATCCTTGATTCTCTCTTTTATTATTAATTTGGCTTCACGAGAGTTAATTGGCCTAAATATTCAGAAGAGAGAACAAGACTGCAATGTTCTATACAGATACAATGCCCTAGTCTAGGTCTGACTAAAATTTAAAATGTTTACTTCAAGCCTGAAAACTGCATTGGGGCTGCATTTTGGGGTGTTGAACAAAGTCCTAAGGAAATTCAGTTGAATGGCCTTGTAAGACCTCAGGTTTGTATACAGATCAAGTTGTATCTCATTATAATAGTTAGGAAACTTTTAGCCATAAGCAATTAGATGGCTGCTGGGATGTAATTTGCCCTCTGTTCCCTATAATATTTAGTTATTGCTTGTGTGCTCTCCTGGGCAGTAGAAGTGGAATAATTTATCTGGGCTGTTAATATTCTGGAGGTCTGAAATATTATGCCCAAGTATTTAAAACATTTGGCTGCTCTAATTCACAGGAATAAGTTATCAGCTTGTGCTTTTGTTTTTTATTGGGAAAAACTAAAACTAGATTTATCATGATTGATTATTATTCCTTATTAAAATAGGATGCCTTCTTATTCTAAGGCAGGATTTATCATATAATTTATTAATTAGGAACAAGGATTTTTTTTGTCTATAGCGCTTCTTTTCAGAATGTCCCAAAGTCTTACTCTTGAGATATTATCAAAAGTTGCTTTCAATAAAAAAAATATCTGGGACTTATGGTTAATGTATGAAAATATTGCCAATTCAAGGGCCATCAATTTGAATTGGACTTAATTAGCTCAGGAAGAATATAGCCAAGAGGAATATAGTCACTTCAACACACTTAAGATGATTAATAAGATTTTTTTTGCTTCCTTGTGTGCTTGGGGTTCATTGTTTGGGGTTCAGTGAGTACAAAGGTATATCCATCACTTAGCTGTTAGCATGTGGATCCAATAAAGAACTTGGAAATTGAGGGTATACTACAATGGAATTGTGTAATATTGCTTGTGTGAGTACTTGTTATAATATGCCAAAATAGGGAACAGGGAAGGTTAAATTAAATTGTTGGGCAATTTTATCTTCAAGAGGCGAATTCCATTTGACCCTATAAGAGCTATGTGCTATCAGTATTTAAAAATCTTTAACTTGGTTCCTATTTAATTCTTGCCTAATTTTGAATACAATGGAAATATTATTGGGTAGGGGACAGTGAGAAATGTTGGAAGTCATTAGTCAAAACCCAGCAAAGAAATTACAAAAATATGTTTAGTATGACAGTCCAGCCTCACCATTAATTTCATGGGATTAAGTTTATTGCAGTCCCAAGGACTAACATAGTACGATTGTTCACTCAAGGCACTATAGAAATGCCTGTATAGAGAATAGAATCCACAATATCCAAAGTGTTCATTACCAAATCAAAGTTGCCTTTATCATAACGTGGCATGTGGAGCAAAAAATAATACAAAAAAGTGTATGATTAAAAATACTCACTGGTCAAATAAAGGTTATCACCATAAAAATCATGCTTCAGCAGATGTACAATCAGATTTGTGCAAATGTATCAACTCCAAATACTGACACACTGGGGGTCCATCAAGGGACAGTATTGATAGAATGAATATATCCAGCAGAGAGCAGAATGGGTAGCAAACATATATGCATGTTTGGGAAGAAGACAAACTGCATAGGCTGTCTCATATTTTTATTTTATTTTATTTACTTATATTTCACATTTCTGAACCACTATATAATAATGTATACAAATGTAGATTGTTGATTTTGTAGATTATAGCTATCAGATTATTATATTGAAGAGTAGTGCTCTCCTCTCCTCTAATATATAATTTAAAAATATAGTTATAAAAATAACCACAAGTTTTTAAAATTGGATATTTTTATTTCTTTGTTTTATCTCTTTGTCACTTATCTGAAAATTATTTAGCCATTAACATTTTTAAAAAATAAATAAATGAATGAATAATCAAAATCCTTGCATCCTTAGAAAATCCTGAGGCTCCAGTAATTGGTATATTGTTATTGCTTCCTAAACTACCTTACCAACTATTTCCTCTGCTGTAATGTGCCTTGTGGTCTGCCTTTTGATCTTTAAGCTAACCTGCTGCTTTAGGCCACACTTGTCCTGGTATATGTTTGTGTGTGTGTGTGTGTGTGTGTGTGTGTGTGTGTGAGAGAGAGAGAGAGAGAGAGAGAGAGAATGAGTGGGTTAATTGCCAAAAAAATTGCATTATGCCATCACAATCAAAGCTCTCTTCTTCCCCCCCCCCATTTATCATTTGGACACCATACACATGTATAAAAGGGGGGGGGGGACTCGTGTTGCAACAGCATGATTCTGTTTTCACCATTTTGACTAAAAAAACCCTGATCTTGGATTTGCCTCTGCTTTATGCTCTTTGGGAAGTTGCTGTCCTATCACTGTTATTGGGGTAGCTGCTTGTTGGTTGGCTTGTTCATATAAAAGAGTAGAATGTTTTCTCACAGGTAGTCTCCAGCACTTACAAGTGTTTTATCTTATAAGCAGAATTATTATATAAACAGGTCTGAGTTTTCCTTTTGTTGCTATCGTAAATGAATAATAATATTTGGTCTTACTAGAGAGGAGTAAAAGGCTTCTGAAGGTAGTTTGTCCACCAAGGATCCCTTCACTTTTTTTTTGGAATTTTGGTAATGCAGCTAGTCCTCAACTTACAACAATTCTTTTAGTGACCATTGAAAGTTACAACACTGAAAAAAGTGACTTATGAGCATTTTCACACTTATGACCACTGCAGCAACCCCATGTCACATGATAAAAATTCAGATGTTTGCCAGCTGGTTCATATTTATGACAGTTCCAGGGTCATGAGATCATCTTATGCAACCTTCTGACAAGCAAAGTCAATGAGGAAGCCAGATTCACTTAGCAACCATGTTATTAATTTAACAACTGGATTCACTGAACAACTGTCAAGAAAGGCCATAAAAAAGGGTCAAACTCACTCAACAAATGTCTCACGTAGCAAAATAAAGTTTGGTCTCAATTGTAGTCGTAAGTCAAGGACCACCTGTACAAGATTATGCATAAAAATACAACATCCAGCAATTGGGACTGGAATTTCTGTCACAAAGCAATATGGTTGTAAATTAACATAATGTGAGTGTGTTGCTTAGCTATAGCAATTCTGGCATTTGCTGCTTGCTGTTTAACTGAAGTACTTGGATATTAAGCAAGGACATCATGTAGTCACCATTTTTTACCTCCCTCTATCTTTCCCTTTGACTTCGTTTGAAGGAAGCCAGCAAATGAAGTTGCAGTTTGTGACTCTGTGACTGTCAGGTGCTGGAGGACTTGTCATAAGTTCATTCAACACTATCACAAGTTCAAACAGTACTGAATGAATGGCTGTTAAACAAGGAACACTTGTACAGGTGTGTCAACTATAAATTCTGGGAGTTGTAGTCCCAATACATTTAAAGAACAGTAGTTGGAAAAAAACCATCAGAAACATTTATAATAGGCAAATTTTCAGCATCTTTGAAAATAACAGTCAAAAAGATATAAGATCTGCACAATGGATATTTTTATTTGACATTTAACTATAATGAATTCAATTTAAATTATGTACTTTGTTTTTCAAAAATCTCTTATAAGTAGAACATGGACTGACTTATGAATGACATTTAAGTATTCATAGAATAATTAGTATAACATCACTTGTCTGTAATTGCACTTCTGCTACAATTTAATAATACTGAATAATAAAAATTACTCTTCAAATTTTGTGCTGGTATGACTATATGATCTTGTGAAATTGTGGAATATGTCTATAAATAGTCGAATATGTCTATAAAGCAGTGTTGAACATTTTAATGCAGAATAATGTTATTAATTCAAGAAGTTTCATTCTTTTTGTAATGTTTATTGAGCAAAGATAGAACTATAAAGTTAATTATTTTAATTTAACCAGTTTTAGTTAAACTTGGACTTTGGATTGTGATAGAAATTATCAGAGTATTAAAAAGAATAAAAGATAAAAGCAAGCTATGAAATTAGCCATAATTACATATTATTAGCTAATGAGTGTCCAGTATAAACATTTTTGTGTTGGCTTCCGAAATAGTTTTCAGCTTCTATATTATGACTTTCTATATAATTAATCAGTAGTTTTATATTATATTTGATTAATGTTTCCTTTCAAGATCCATCTTTTGTATAAGTATCCAATACTCCTTAAACATCTTTTGAAATGTAATATGGATGGTTCTGGCTTTAGCAGTGACAACTGGTTTTATGTCTTTGCAGTAGCTGCCATTTGTTATTTGATCTTCATTGTTGGCAATTACTTTGATAATGCAGTGAAGAGTCATGTGGTAATATAACCAACATGTCCCATGCTGAAATCATTGCAACATCACATGCTAATTATGCTACTAACAGTGATGAATGAAGCCTGTGCCAAGATAAGAAATCACAGAGCGCCCTGTGATTATGCAATTTCAAACATGCTACTGTGTGATTTAATTACTGGGAATAGATGGGAGGTGGGTATTATTTTAAAAAGCCAAAAGTAAGTTTATAGGATCTGGGATGGAAATATTACTTAATGGCAGTAAAACAAGTTTTCCTTGTGTCATTGCTGCCATATATTGTTTCTTCAGATTTTTTTTCAGTACAGTTATAATAGACTTAAAGAAAAATAATAAATAGTTTATGCAAAGCCCAGTTAATACACAAATATTAGCAAAATTTATTCAACATGAAAGATGTCATTAACTCACCTTAATCGTAAAAGAAATTGCACTGTTTCAATGCTTTTCTTGCATTTGTGAAATTGAAAGGAAAGTATAGCAATACAATCTATTGTTTGCTGTGTAAACCTATCCCTGTGACCTGGAGGACCTTCCTGCTCTAGCAGACATACTCCATGGATATCCTTTCTACAGCAATTTATGCTCTGTCCTCAAAGTCCACTTGCTAACAGGAGCCCCACCTGTTCTGAGAATGATTTCCTTTCTTTGGGTTTCTTTTAAACTATTGAACAGTTAACATCACCAGAGCAGTTGCACAATTTTTTTCAGCTACTATAGCTTTATGTCTAAAAACACACACTTAAATTTAGGATCCTGTATAGATGCACATCATTTTCTATGCTGTTTATGTTTTGACATCTTTCTGTTATATCTCAGTGGTCACTATCTACAAAAAATTGTGCATAAACAAAGACACATATACATTCAAATTTAATGGTTTAGTAACACTTAAAACTATGATTTCAGTATTTAGATTTTTTTTCACATGAACTTTTCATTTTCTAGAAAATGACTATGTGTCAAAATTTGAGTTCTTGCAGCCCTTTTACAAAAATTATGTAAGTGATTGGTTAGTGATTGTAATGAAACTACTACTTTGTAGTAGTGATTATAATAAAACTACTACTACTACTATTAATTTTCTTGTTCAGGCACTATTTTGTTTTTTAGGCACTATTACCATAAATAGGTGCATGAAAATATGTGAAAGTTGGTCTAATCCAAGCTAGTTTTTGAGTAACTATATGAGTACATAAAAAAAACCTCGACCATAGTATTGGAAAAAAGCAAATGTTATTCTGAGTTAGGCCATTACTGAATGTTGGTTTGGCATCACAAAATATATGTGTTCAGCCATGGTGATTAATTATGATTTTACCACTGAGTAAATATGTGAATCAAGACACTATGAATTTTAAAGTAAAATGTTACATATTTTATGAATCTAGCCTATACTGTATGAACTTTCTTCACAGGGAGGTTCTGCTGCTTTATTTTTGCATCAAGGATTGTTTTATATCCACACAGTATTACCGTATATACTTGAGTATAAGCCGACTCGAGTATAAGCCGAGACCCCCAATTTCACCCCCCAAAACTGGAAAAAGTTATTGACTCGAGTATAAGCCGATCCGCCGTTCTGCAAGCCTGAATACACAGGAATACCCTGTGTGGCCGCGGCTCGTCGGCAGGTCTCCGTTCCTCCTGCCGACCTTTGGGGAGGTTTGGGCGCCTCCCCAAACCTCCCCAAACGTCGGCAGGTCTCCGTTCCTCCTGCCGACCTTTGGGGAGGTTTGGGCGCCTCCCCAAACCTCGGCAGGTCTCCGTTCCTCCTGCCGACCTTTGGGGAGGTTTGGGCGCCTCCCCAAACCTCCCCAAACCTCGGCAAGTCTCCGTTCCTCCTGCCGACCTTTGGGGAGGTTTGGGCGCCTCCCCAAACCTCGGCAGGTCTCCGTTCCTCCGCGCAGACCTGCCGACCTTTGGGGAGGTTTGGGCGCCTCCCCAAACGTCCCCAAACCTCGGCAGGTCTCCGTTCCTGTTTGGGGAGGTTTGGGCGCCTCCCCAAACCTCCCCAAACCTCGGCAGGTCTCCGTTCCTCCGCGCAGACCTGCCGACGTTTGGGGAGGTTTGGGCGCCTCCCCAAACCTCCCCAAACCTCGGCAGGTCTCCGTTCCTGTTTGGGGAGGTTTGGGCGCCTCCCCAAACCTCCCCAAACCTCGGCAGGTCTCCGTTCCTCCGCGCAGACCTGCCGACCTTTGGGGAGGTTTGGGCGCCTCCCCAAACGTCCCCAAACCTCGGCAGGTCTCCGTTCCTGTTTGGGGAGGTTTGGGCGCCTCCCCAAACCTCCCCAAACCTCGGCAGGTCTCCGTTCCTCCGCGCAGACCTGCCGACCTTTGGGGAGGTTTGGGCGCCTCCCCAAACGTCCCCAAACCTCGGCAGGTCTCCGTTCCTGTTTGGGGAGGTTTGGGCGCCTCCCCAAACCTCCCCAAACCTCGGCAGGTCTCCGTTCCTCCGCGCAGACCTGCCGACCTTTGGGGAGGTTTGGGCGCCTCCCCAAACGTCCCCAAACCTCGGCAGGTCTCCGTTCCTGTTTGGGGAGGTTTGGGCGCCTCCCCAAACCTCCCCAAACCTCGGCAGGTCTCCGTTCCTCCGCGCAGACCTGCCGACCTTTGGGGAGGTTTGGGCGCCTCCCCAAACGTCCCCAAACCTCGGCAGGTCTCCGTTCCTGTTTGGGGAGGTTTGGGCGCCTCCCCAAACCTCCCCAAACCTCGGCAGGTCTCCGTTCCTCCGCGCAGACCTGCCGACCTTTGGGGAGGTTTGGGCGCCTCCCCAAACGTCCCCAAACCTCGGCAGGTCTCCGTTCCTGTTTGGGGAGGTTTGGGCGCCTCCCCAAACCTCCCCAAACCTCGGCAGGTCTCCGTTCCTCCGCGCAGACCTGCCGACCTTTGGGGAGGTTTGGGCGCCTCCCCAAACCTCCCCAAACCTCGGCAGGTCTCCGTTCCTGTTTGGGGAGGTTTGGGCGCCTCCCCAAACCTCCCCAAACCTCGGCAGGTCTCCGTTCCTCCGCGCAGACCTGCCGACGTTTGGGGAGGTTTGGGGAGGCGCCCAAACCTCCCCAAAGGTCGGCAGGAAGAACGGAGACCTGCCGAGGTTTGGGGAGGTTTGGGGAGGCGCCCAAACCTCCCCAAAGGTCGGCAGGTCTGCGCGGAGGAACGGAGACCTGCCGAGGTTTGGGGACGTTTGGGGAGGCGCCCAAACCTCCCCAAACAGGAACGGAGACCTGCCGAGGTTTGGGGACGTTTGGGGAGGCGCCCAAACCTCCCCAAAGGTCGGCAGGTCTGCGCGGAGGAACGGAGACCTGCCGAGGTTTGGGGAGGTTTGGGGAGGCGCCCAAACCTCCCCAAACAGGAACGGAGACCTGCCGAGGTTTGGGGACGTTTGGGGAGGCGCCCAAACCTCCCCAAAGGTCGGCAGGTCTGCGCGGAGGAACGGAGACCTGCCGAGGTTTGGGGAGGTTTGGGGAGGCGCCCAAACCTCCCCAAACAGGAACGGAGACCTGCCGAGGTTTGGGGACGTTTGGGGAGGCGCCCAAACCTCCCCAAACGTCGGCAGGTCTGCGCGGAGGAACGGAGACCTGCCGAGGTTTGGGGAGGCGCCCAAACCTCCCCAAACAGGAACGGAGACCTGCCGAGGTTTGGGGAGGCGCCCAAACCTCCCCAAAGGTCGGCAGGTCTGCGCGGAGGAACGGAGACCTGCCGAGGTTTGGGGAGGTTTGGGGAGGCGCCCAAACCTCCCCAAACAGGAACGGAGACCTGCCGAGGTTTGGGGACGTTTGGGGAGGCGCCCAAACCTCCCCAAAGGTCGGCAGGTCTGCGCGGAGGAACGGAGACCTGCCGAGGTTTGGGGAGGTTTGGGGAGGCGCCCAAACCTCCCCAAACAGGAACGGAGACCTGCCGAGGTTTGGGGAGGCGCCCAAACCTCCCCAAAGGTCGGCAGGAGGAACGGAGACCTGCCGAGGTTTGGGGAGGCGCCCAAACCTCCCCAAAGGTCGGCAGGAGGAACGGAGACCTGGGGAGGTTTGGGGAGGCGCCCAAACCTCCCCAAAGGTCGGCAGGAGGAACGGAGACCTGCCGAGGTTTGGGGAGGCGCCCAAACCTCCCCAAAGGTCGGCAGGAGGAACGGAGACCTGCCGAGGTTTGGGGAGGCGCCCAAACCTCCCCAAAGGTCGGCAGGAGGAACGGAGACCTGCCGAGGTTTGGGGAGGCGCCCAAACCTCCCCAAAGGTCGGCAGGAGGAACGGAGACCTGCCGAGGTTTGGGGAGGTTTGGGGAGGCGCCCAAACCTCCCCAAAGGTCGGCAGGAGGAACGGAGACCTGCCGACGTTTGGGGAGGTTTGGGGAGGCGCCCAAACCTCCCCAAACGTCGGCAGGTCTGCGCGGAGGAACGGAGACCTGCCGAGGTTTGGGGAGGCGCCCAAACCTCCCCAAACGTCGGCAAGTCTCCGTTCCTCCGCGCCCTGCCTGCCTGCTTCTTTCCGCTGCGGAAAGAAGCAGGCAGGCAAGGCGCGGAGTTTGGGGAGGTGCGCGCGCACCTCCCCAAACCTCCCCAAACTTCGGCAGGTCTCGGACGGCGGTGGCTTGGGAGAGGTGCGGGCGATCCCGGAAGCACCAAAGCCTCGGCCGCGCACAAGTCCTCGGTAAGTTTTTTTTGTTGACTGGAGTATAAGCCGAAGTGGAATTTTTCAGCCCAAAAAGTGGGCTGAAAAATTCGGCTTATACTCAAGTATATACGGTAATTTGGATATCAGTGGGATCCTATCATATATTTTTTTGCAGAACAGTTTGAGAAAAAATAATTTGAAGATATAAACAGATGGCAAATACCACTAGGATAGTTTTTTAAAAATCTGTTGTTTTAAAATGCAGATTTTCTGTGATTAAAAGCTAGGGGCCTAAAAGGCAGTCAATATTTTGAAGACTGCTTGCTAAATAACAATAACAATAATAATAATAGAAAAGACTAATTCTGGCTGCACAAGACCAAGCCTGAAGGACAAATGCATACAAAGTCAAAATTGAGAAGACAGCAACAGACAGTAAGTGCCACCTATGCAAAGAAGCTGAAGAAACAGTGGACCACCTGGTAAGGTGCTGCAAGAAGATCGCACAGACTGACTACAAACAGCAGCATGACAAACTAGCAACAATGGTGCATTGGAAGATCTGCAAGAAATATCATTTGCCTGTAAGCAAGAACTGGTGGGATCATAAAATGCAGAAAGTCATAGAAAATGATAAAGTTAAACTGCTCTGGGACTTCAGAATTCAAACAGACAAGCACCTGCAACATAACACCCCGGACTTAACAATTGTCGATAAGAAAGACAATAAAGTCTGGATAGTGGGTGTGGCAGTGCCTGTAGACAGCAGAATAGACGAGAAAAAACTGGAGAAATACAAAGACCTACAAACAGAAATACAAAGACTGTGGCAAAGGCAAGCAAGGGTAGTGCCAATAGTAATAGGCGCCTTGGGTACAATCCCAAAACAACTGGAGCACCACTTGAACACCATTGGCATTGACAAATTTGCCATTAGTCAATTGCAAAAGGTGGCCTTACTAGGACCTGCTTCCATCTTGCGACGATATCTGTAATACCATCAAACATCCACATCTGCCTATCCCAGGTCCTTGGTAAGGACTCGATAGGTAGACAAAAATGATGATGATGATGATGATGATGATGATGATGATGATGATGATGATGTTGGAAGAGAACCTGGAGGTCATCTAGTCCAACCCCCTGCTCAGGCAGGAAACACTATACCATTTCAGGCAAATGGCTGCCCAGTCTCTTCTTAAAAACTTCCAGTATTGGAGCATTCACAGCTTCTGGAGGCAGGTTGTTCCACTGATTAATTGTTCTAAATGTCAGGAAATTTCTCCTTAGTTCTAGATTGCTTCTCTCTTTGCTTAATTTCCATCCATTGTTTCTTGTCCTGCCTGCAGGCGCTTTGGAGAATAGTTTGACTCCCTCTTCTTTGTGGCAGCTCCTGAGATATTGGAACACTGCTATCATGTCCCCCCTTGTCCTTCTCTTCATTAAACTAGACATACCAGCAATCATTCCTTATATGTTTTAACCTCCAGTCCCATCTTTGTTGCTCTTCTCTGTATTCTTTCTAGAGTCTCAACATCTTTTTTACTTCATGGTGACCAAAACTGGATGCAGTATTCCAAGTGTGGCCTTATCAAGGCATTATAAAGTGGTATTAACACTTCACATGATCTTGAGTCTATCTCTCTGTTAATGCAGCCTAGCACTGTGTTGGCCTTTTTGGCAGCTGCAGCACACTGCTGGCTCATATTTAAGTGATCGTCCACTAGGACTCCAAAATCCCTCTCACAGTATCCCTTCTTTTATCTGATGCATAATATGTTTCTTGCATATTTAATTGTATTGTGTTACTCATATTAAAGCCTTTTGCTTTTATTCTGCCAATGAAGAATTCTTGCAAAACGACACATTTCTGCAGGGCATTTAAGAGTTTGCAGAGTAGTTATTTTCAATACTTCAAAAGAATGGTTGTGACATTCAGTATGTCATCAGTGTTAATCAAGTTACGTGGCAGTTCTAATGACACAATCATTAGCTAATGCCACATTTTCATCTATTAAGTTCTATACTTGATGACTCTACATTATCTGCATCCTCGCCATATTAACACACATTTATTTATCAAATTTATACACCACCCATTTTACCTCAGTAACTCTGGATGGTTTACAAAGCATGCAGCCATATAAAAGAGACACAGATAAAAACAAAGTTAAAAACAGGAGTAAAAATGGACCCCAAAGCTACAAGTCATCAATTACCCTAAAGGGTGGCATGTCAACTGTAGATCCCAGTGCCAGTTGGGAGAGTGAAGTCTCGACATTCCAGAAGGCCCCGATTGGTATCAGCAATGGAAGAAGGAGGTGACCCAACACAAAACTATGCTCCCTACCTCCAGTTCCCAGGAAACCTTGTTTGATGGTATTAAAGGCAGCCAAGAGGTTAAGAACAGCCAGGATGGATGGCTCTGTGCATCTCCTATAAAAGGACATCCAAATCCATGACCAATGCTGTTTCGGTCTTATATCTGGGCTTGAAAACCAACTGTAAGAGATTCAGATAATGCAACTCACTTTATATATTATATCCAAAAACATCTATCCATTTAGTCATAAAGTCTTTAGTGTATTCGTCTTGTATATTCATTTCCAATAAAAATCTATACATCTTGGCAATAACATGTTGATAATTCAGCCTTCCTCCAGAATAAATGGTACCTTTTCTAACATAGTTATCTGATATTTTATAGCCCATTATAATTATGTGAAAGTAGACTTAAGATCTGGCAAAAGTTTTACTGAGAAATAAAACTAGATCATTTACTAATACAGGTAGTTTATTAATTATTTATTGATACAGTAAATATCTAATTAATTTATTTACTAATACAGGTAATTTTCAACTTATGACCATTCACTTAATGATGATTTGATGTCCTTGGATAGGATGATTTCTGCCCAGTAAAGAACTTTCAACCACTGCAAAATGTCACATTCTCATCCACAAAGAATTTCAGCTCTCTGCCAGCAATAGGCATGGAGTTGAAATCCTTCAGCAGGGAGGTCTTCCAACCACACCTCAGAGATGAGAGGGAGCTATCCAAGCAGGAATTTCAGTTCCTGAGTGGAGAAACAGTGCAGTAAGGTAAGGAATGTGAAGTGCTGGGGGGGAGGGAGAGGCATTGGGAACCCCAGTGCAGCCTGTATTTCTCCAGTTAGGTTGAAAATCCTGCTTGGCTTTTGACCGGAAGTTTTCATTCCCTGAGCACAGAAACAGTGCAGTAAATTAAGAAGCATACATTGCCTTAGGGGAATAAGGAGGCCACACTCAGGTTCTCTCAACTTTGGCAGGAAGGGTTTTTAGTCATGACTGGGGAGACACTTATATACAACCAGCACCAGGACTCACAGTTTTCATTTGGCAGTACCTAGAGAGCTGCAGGTTGGCCATCTGTAAGTGAACGTGCAGATCTAATGTGCAGCTTCCAGTCAATTATTGATTGCCTGGACAAGTTCCTGAGGTTTTCTTGGCAGATTTAGGAAGTTGTTTACTATTGCCTCTTTTCTAGAGCTGACATAATGACAGGCCCAATATCATCCTTCATATCTAAGGTAGAATTAGAACACACAATCTCATTGTTTATAACTGATGGATGACATTTTGAATAATGTTAACAAGGTCTGTTGTTTTTCATGTAATCTGGACAATTTAACCTGAAATATGTTATTTGCATCATGTGTGTAGTTATATAATTTATTTCAAAACATATGCATTAATTTACATCATTTATATCATTTACATCATAATTACTTTTCATAAGGTTATGTTACCAAAATAATTCTCTTTGAGTTCTATTACTTTTTAAAGTAATAGTTGGAGGGATCAGTAGACCAGCACTCTTCCAATTTTATTTTATGTAAGCATAATTGAATTGCAGATAAAACAGATGCTTTTATGATGCCACTGTAGTGATCACATAGTTGCCCATTAAATTAAATAAATTGTTTTTGTTCTAGCCTATTAGACTAGGGGATGGTAGCATGTTGTTGTTGTTAGCTGCGAAGTCGTGTCCGACCCATCGCGACCCTATGGACAACATTCCTCCAGGCCTTCCTGTCCTCTACCATCTTCTGGAGTCCATTTAAGCTCACGCCTACTGCTTCAGTGACTCCATCCAGCCACCTCATTCTCTGTCGTCCCCTTCTTCTATTGCCCTCGATCTTCCCCAGCATTAGGCTCTTCTCCAGGGAGTCCTTCCTTCTCATTAGGTGGCCAAAGTACTTGAGTTTTAGCTTCAGGATCTGGCCTTCTAACGAGCAGTCAGGATTGATCTCCTCTAGGACTGACCGGTTTGATCGCCTTGCAGTCCAAGGGACTCGCAGGAGTCTTCTCCAGCACCACAGTTCAAAGGCCTCAATTCTTTGGCGCTCAGCCTTTCTTATGGTCCAACTTTCACAGCCATACATTGCAACTGGGAAGACCATAGCCTTGACTATACGCACTTTTGTTGACAGGGTGATGTCTCTGCTTTTTAGTGTGCTGTCTAGATTTGCCATGGCTTTCCTCCCCAGGAGCAAGCGTCTTTTAATTTCTTGGCTACAGTCCCCATCTGCAGTGATCTTGGAGCCCAGGAAAATAAAATCTGTCACTACCTCCATTTCTTCCCCATCTATTTGCCAGGAATTGAGAGGGCCAGATGCCATGATCTTGGTTTTCTTAATGTTAAGTTTCAACCCAAGTTTTGCACTCTCCTTCTTCACCTGCAACAAGAGGCTCTTTAGTTCTTCGTCACTTTCTGCCATTAGAGTGGTATCATCTGCGTATCTTAGGTTGTTGATATTTCTTCCGGCAATCTTAATTCCAACTTTTGATTCATCTAGCCCTGCCTTTCTCATGATGTGCTCTGCATATAAGGTAAATAGGCAGGGCGACAGTATACAGCCTTGCCGGACTCCTTTCCCAATTTTGAACCAATCAGTGGTTCCGTGTCCAGTTCTCACTGTTGCTTCTTGACCCGCATATAGGTTTCTCAAGAGACAAATAAGATGGTCTGGTACTCCCATCTCTTTAAGAACTTGCCACAGTTTGTTATGATCCACACAATCAAAGGCTTTAGCATAGTCAATGAAGCAGAAGTAGATGTTTTTCTGGAACTCCCTAGCTTTCTCCATGATCCAGCGTATGTTGGCAATTTGATCTCTAGTTCCTCTGCCTCTTCGAAATCCTGCCTGCACTTCTGGTAGTTCTCAATCCACATACTGCTGAAGTCTAGCTTGTAGGATTTTAAGCATGACTTTACTGGCATGAGAAATGAGTGCAATGGTGCGATAGTTTGAACATTCTTTGGCACTGCCTTTCTTTGGAATTGGAATGTAAACTGATCTTTTCCAATCCTGTGGCCATTGTTGAGTTTTCCAAATTTGCTGGCAAATTGAGTGTAGCACTTTTACTGCATCGTCTTTTAAGATTTTGAATAGCTCAGCTGGAATACTGTCACCTCCACTAGCTTTGTTGTTGCTCAGCTTTTCTAAGGACCACTTCACTTCACATTCTAGGATGTCTGGCTCGAGGACAGTGACCACCTCATTGTGATTATCAGGGAGGTTAAGCTCATTCTTGTATAGTTCTTCTGTGTAATTTTGCCACCTCTTCTTAATCTCTTCTGCCTCTGTTAGGTCCCTGCCATTTTGGTCCTTTATCATGCCCATTTTTGCATTAAACGTTCCCTTCATTTCTCCAATTTTCTTGAAAAGATCTCTGGTCCTCCCTATTCTATTGTTTTCTTCTATTTCTTTGCACTGTTCATTTAAGAAGGCATTCTTATCTCTTCTAGCTATTCTCTGGAATTCTGCATTCAATTGGGTGTATCTTTCTTTTTCTCCCTTGCCTTTTGCTTCCCTCCTTTCCTCAGCTATTTGCAAAGCTTCCTCAGACAGCCATTTTGCTTTCTTGCATTTCTTTTTCTTTGGGATGGTTTTGGTTGCTACCTGTTGTACAATGTCGCGAACCTCTGTCCATAGTTCTTCAGGCACTCTGTCTATCAGATCTAATTCCTTAAATCTATTTGTCACCTCTACTGTATATTCAACAGGGATATGATTTAATTCATACCTGACTGGCCTAGTGCTTTTCCCTACTTTCTTCAGTTTAAGCCTAAACTTTGCAAGGAGAAGCTCATGGTCTGAGCCACAGTCAGCTCCTGGTCTTGTTTTTACTGACTGTATAGAGCTTCTCCATCTTTGGCTGCAGAGCATATAGTCAATCTGATTTCTGTGTTGACCATCTGGTGATGTCCATGTGTAGAGCCGTCTCTTGGGTTGTTGGAAAAGAGTGTTTGCTATGACCATCGTATTCTCTTGACAGAATTCTATCAGCCTGTGCCCTGCTTCATTTTGCACTCCAAGGCCAAACTTGCCTGTTATTCCAGTTATCTTTTGGCTTCCTACTTTAGCATTCCAATCCCCCATGATGATAAGAACATCATTTTTTGGTGTTAGTTCTATAAGGTGCTGTAGTGCTTCATAGAACTGGTCAATTTCATCCTCTTCAGCACTGGTGGTTGGGGCATAGACTTGGACTACTGTGATATTGAATGGTTTGCCTTGGATTCGAACTGAGATCATTCTGTCATTTTGAGGATTGTATCCCAGTATTGCTTTTCCTACTCTTTTATTGACTATGAAGGCTACTCCATTTCTTCTGAAGGATTCTTGCCCACAGTAGTATACCTGATGGTCATCTGAATTAAATTCACCCATTCCTGTCCATTTTAGTTCGCTGATACCTAAGATGTCAATGTTCAGTCTTGTCATCTCTTGTTTGACCACGTCCAATTTTCCTTGATTCATGGATCTTACATTCCAGGTTCCTATGGAGAAAAAATCTTTACAGCATCGGACTTTCCTTTCACCAGCAGACACATCCACAGCTGAGCGTCCTTTCGGCTTTGGCCCAGTCGCTTCATTCTTTCTGGCGCTACTAGTACTAGCCCTCTGCTCTTCCCCAGTAGCATATTGGACGCCTTCCGACCTGAGGGGCTCATCTTCCAGCGTCATATCGTTTTGCCTTTTGGTACTGTCCATAGGGTTTTCATGGCAAAGATACTGGAGTGGGTTGCCATTTCCTTCTCCAGTGGATCACGTTTTGTAAGAACTCTCTGCTATGACCTGTCCGTCTTGGGTGGCCCTGCACGGCATAGCTCATAGCTTCATTGAATTACGCAAGCCCCTTCGCCACGACAAGGCAGTAATCCATGAAGGGGATGGTAGCATAGTTGTTGACATTTTATGGTCAACAACCATAAATAAATAAATAAATGGTGAGCGCCTGTTACTCGTCCCAGCTTCTGCCAACCTAACAGTTCGAAAGCATGTAAAAATGCAAGTAGAAAAATAGGGACCACTCCGGTGGGAAGGTAACAGCGTTCCGTGCGCCTTTGGCGTCTAGTCATGCCGGCCACATGACCACGGAGACGTCCTTGGACAAGCGCTGGCTCTTCGGCTTTGAAACGGAGATGAGCACCGGCCCCTAGAGTCGGAAACGACTAGCACGCATGTGCGGGGGAACCTTTACCTTTACCTTTAATGTTTATGATACTGTAATGTATGTCCTCTAATAAAATTTTATTTAAGATATTTTTCATATTACTTTGGCCTTATATTTGCTACGATGAAGGAATATTAGGAAGATATCTTAAATATCATAACTCACATAGTAAAGGCCTTATCAAAGGAAGAAAATAAGGTAGAATATGGAGTCCAGTATGTGTTTCAGGTTTACAATTTACAAAAGCCAAGCCACAAAATGTTGATGTGAATCAGTGAGCTACAAGATCTTTTGAATACTTCCATTTCTTCCTCATTTTTCCTAAAGATATTCCTAAAAAGAATCTTTTATAAGAATCATGATACTAAAGACGATTGAACATAGGCTACAAGTTAAGGTCATTGTACAGCTCATTCCAGGAATTTGGAATATTGTAGCTCATTAAATGGGGGAGAAAATTATGAAAGTATTATCATTTTAATATTTGAAGTAGAATTCTACAACCAATCAGGAAGTTTTGAACACATTATTGCTGTTGCATTGAGAAAGCCAAAACTATACCAAAACTATACATGCTTTATTAATCACAGAAAGGCCTTGAGTTGTGTTGGTCATCTCAAACTATGGAATGTCTTTAAAAGAATCAGAATCTCAAAACATCTCATTGTCTACATGGGAAACCTGTATACAAATCTGAAAGCCACAATATACACAGATCATAGCAAAGCACACAGGCTCCAGGTTGGAAAAAGAGTAAAACAAGGTTGTACTTCCTTCCTTCCTTTATTTAACATATATTTATTTATTTATTTATTTATTTATTTATTTTTGGGACTTATATGCCGCCCTATCTCCCAAAGGACTCAGGGCGGCTTACAACAATAAAAAGCAACAATACAAAAATTAAAAACAAATTAAATAACAGCCCCAAAATAAATTAACTATTTAAATTAACATATTTAAAAACCCATCATCAATCCAGGTCAGCCTGATGGAAGAGAAAAGTTTTGAGGTCGCGGCGAAAGGACCAGAGGCCATCCGAAGCTCAAGGGGAAGCTGGTTCCAAAGGGCTGGTGCTCCCACAGAGAAGGCCCTCCCCCTGGGGGTCGCCAGCCAAATAAATATTATATGCCAAATAAATATTAAATGATGCTAGATTGGATTAAGATAAGCATGGTTTTAAAATTGGAAAAAGAAACATCAGTAACCTGTGCTATCTTTATGATAAAAGTTTTTTTAAAAACACATTTTATTGGTTTTCCAGTTAAAATCCACATCTTTAGAAAGCATCATGGTGACTGGGTAATCAGAGATCCAGTAACAGAGTTTTGAGTACATAATTCAGGTTACATTATCAAAACATCCTTCTCTATTTCCCCTTATATTTCATACAACAAGTTTAGACTAATGGATTTCTAGAAATAGCATGGTCAGTTAAAAAAATTGTCAATTCAATTTCATTGAGATATATCTATATCTATGCAGACTCTTAGAAACTGATTTCAGTCCTCATCATAGTGAATTAATTAAGGCAGAATTTTGGATTCTTTTTTTGGTGACCTAAAATTTATTTTTGATGTTTTGATGTTTCTTTCTACATGGCTGGTTTCAGTTCCTGTTTATGGGATAGGAGTCAGGTACCTTTTCTGCTGTCACTTGATTGTTAATGTGTGTTCTCTCCTGCACTGTTTGTCCAGCCTCCCCCAGTGTCTCCGATTGCATTGTTACAACCTCAGAGTACAAACATTAATCTTCACATGAGTAATAATGCTTGTATCATAGGGAAATTACCGTATATACTTGAGTATAAGCCGACTCGAGTATAAGCCGAGACCCCCAATTTCACCCCCAAAAACTGGAAAAAGTTATTGACTCGAGTATAAGCCGATCCGCCGTTCTGCAAGCCTCTGCCGCCAGCAGAGGCTCGATCCGCCATTTTGCAAGCCTGAATACACAGGAATACCCTGTGTGGCCAAGGCTCGTCGGCAGGTCTCCGTTCCTCCTGCCGACCTTTGGGGAGGTTTGGGCGCCTCCCCAAACCTCCCCAAACCTCGGCAGGTCTCCGTTCCTGTTTGGGGAGGTTTGGGCGCCTCCCCAAACCTCCCCAAACCTCGGCAGGTCTCCGTTCCTGTTTGGGGAGGTTTGGGCGCCTCCCCAAACCTCCCCAAACCTCGGCAGGTCTCCGTTCCTCCGCGCAGACCTGCCGACCTTTGGGGAGGTTTGGGGAGGCGCCCAAACCTCCCCAAAGGTCGGCAGGAAGAACGGAGACCTGCCGAGGTTTGGGGAGGTTTGGGGAGGCGCCCAAACCTCCCCAAAGGTCGGCAGGAAGAACGGAGACCTGCCGAGGTTTGGGGAGGTTTGGGGAGGCGCCCAAACCTCCCCAAACCTCGGCAGGTCTCTGTTCCTGTTTGGGGAGGTTTGGGCGCCTCCCCAAACCTCCCCAAACCTCGGCAGGTCTCCGTTCCTCCGCGCAGACCTGCCGACCTTTGGGGAGGTTTGGGCGCCTCCCCAAACCTCCCCAGGTCTCCGTTCCTGTTTGGGGAGGTTTGGGCGCCTCCCCAAACCTCCCCAAACCTCGGCAGGTCTCCGTTCCTCCTGCCGACCTTTGGGGAGGTTTGGGCGCCTCCCCAAACCTCCCCAAACCTCGGCAGGTCTCCGTTCCTGTTTGGGGAGGTTTGGGCGCCTCCCCAAACCTCCCCAAACCTCGGCAGGTCTCCGTTCCTCCGCGCAGACCTGCCGACCTTTGGGGAGGTTTGGGGAGGCGCCCAAACCTCCCCAAAGGTCGGCAGGAAGAACGGAGACCTGCCGAGGTTTGGGGAGGTTTGGGGAGGCGCCCAAACCTCCCCAAAGGTCGGCAGGTCTGCGCGGAGGAACGGAGACCTGCCGAGGTTTGGGGAGGTTTGGGGAGGCGCCCAAACCTCCCCAAACAGGAACGGAGACCTGCCGAGGTTTGGGGAGGTTTGGGGAGGCGCCCAAACCTCCCCAAACGTCGGCAGGTCTGCGCGGAGGAACGGAGACCTGCCGAGGTTTGGGGAGGTTTGGGGAGGCGCCCAAACCTCCCCAAACAGGAACGGAGACCTGCCGAGGTTTGGGGACGTTTGGGGAGGCGCCCAAACCTCCCCAAAGGTCGGCAGGTCTGCGCGGAGGAACGGAGACCTGCCGAGGTTTGGGGAGGTTTGGGGAGGCGCCCAAACCTCCCCAAACAGGAACGGAGACCTGCCGAGGTTTGGGGACGTTTGGGGAGGCGCCCAAACCTCCCCAAAGGTCGGCAGGTCTGCGCGGAGGAACGGAGACCTGCCGAGGTTTGGGGAGGTTTGGGGAGGCGCCCAAACCTCCCCAAACAGGAACGGAGACCTGCCGAGGTTTGGGGACGTTTGGGGAGGCGCCCAAACCTCCCCAAAGGTCGGCAGGTCTGCGCGGAGGAACGGAGACCTGCCGAGGTTTGGGGAGGTTTGGGGAGGCGCCCAAACCTCCCCAAAGGTCGGCAGGAAGAACGGAGACCTGCCGAGGTTTGGGGAGGTTTGGGGAGGCGCCCAAACCTCCCCAAACGTCGGCAGGTCTGCGCGGAGGAACGGAGACCTGCCGAGGTTTGGGGAGGTTTGGGGAGGCGCCCAAACCTCCCCAAACAGGAACGGAGACCTGCCGAGGTTTGGGGACGTTTGGGGAGGCGCCCAAACCTCCCCAAAGGTCGGCAGGTCTGCGCGGAGGAACGGAGACCTGCCGAGGTTTGGGGAGGTTTGGGGAGGCGCCCAAACCTCCCCAAACAGGAACGGAGACCTGCCGAGGTTTGGGGACGTTTGGGGAGGCGCCCAAACCTCCCCAAAGGTCGGCAGGAGGAACGGAGACCTGCCGAGGTTTGGGGAGGTTTGGGGAGGCGCCCAAACCTCCCCAAAGGTCGGCAGGAGGAACGGAGACCTGCCGAGGTTTGGGGAGGTTTGGGGAGGCGCCCAAACCTCCCCAAAGGTCGGCAGGAGGAACGGAGACCTGCCGAGGTTTGGGGAGGTTTGGGGAGGCGCCCAAACCTCCCCAAAGGTCGGCAGGAGGAACGGAGACCTGCCGAGGTTTGGGGAGGCGCCCAAACCTCCCCAAACTTCGGCAGGTCTCGGACGGCGGTGGCTTGGGAGAGGTGCGGGCGATCCCGGAAGCACCAAAGCCTCGGCCGCGCACAAGTCATCGGTAAGTTTTTTTGTTGACTGGAGTATAAGCCGAAGTGGAATTTTTCAGCCCAAAAAGTGGGCTGAAAAATTCGGCTTATACTCAAGTATATACGGTAAATAAACCCATGCCTATAAAATATACTGGTTCAGTCAAACTTTGTAAATTTTTGAGTCTATTTGAAATATCTGGGAAATCAGAATGGTGGTGTGCAAATAATTAGCAAATGCCTTGTGGGTGGGGGGAGCAAACCACAATGTTGTCCCTTGTAGATTATAATGGAGCATCTAGATATTATTCTTTGTTAACACAACAAATATCGCTTTGTAGATCAGAATTTTATAGTGATTGAAGTACAATAAACTACTTCAGGTAATAGACTGATTATATCTAGTTATCTGCAAAATTTATAGGATGAGGAATTTCATGGGCCTTTTTCTGTTTTTTCTCTCTCCAGCCACACTAAGATAATAAAATCAGTGTTTCTGAGTGGATATTTAAATGACCTATTTAACTGGGCAAACAACAGGAAAGGATTTATAGTTTCATTCACTGGATTAATAGAAGGACTCCCACTTTTATAGTTTTGTATCTGTATTATGAGAATCAAGCATTTTAGAGACTTAAAATAATTGGTTAAAAATTAGAAATAAAGACAAAAATCGTATGAGTAAGCTTTAATATTTCCATATGATTAGAATATCTGTTAATTTTGTATAAGATTCAGAATGCATTCCCTTCCAAGGTTTATATTTTTAAAAACAATAATTTTAACATGGTATATTTCTCCTTTTCTGGCTCAGCTCAGAAATTGAAATCCAACAGTCCTGGAGAGTACTAGGTTGAAGAATTTTAGCTTAACAGAGATTGCTATTTTTCTTATTTCATCCTGACAAGAATCACTTCTTTCACCTAAAAACCAGAAGGACCTGATTTCATTAAAAGGTGCAAAATAAGTAATAGATAGAAGTTTGACATTTAGGATTCAAAACAGGGGAAAGTAATAGCTAATAGTAATATCTTCCATGATACTCCATTATGCTGGTTTGGAACAATAATTACATTGATTGATCCAATATAATAGAAAAACCATTGAGCAAAATGTTTTTAAAAAAGGCTATTTCAAAAAGTTTCAACAAACCAAATGCTTTTTTAACATATTATAATAGTTAATAAGATACTGCCCTTGTTAACTGTACCATGAGTAACTTGCATATACAAATCCATTTTCTCTTACCTTCCCTTTCCCCCTATCCGATCTCAATTTAAATCCTGCTTTAATTTATCGACTCTATGCATCTGTTGAAGTGAGGTGTAGTTCACAAAACCTTTTTACTGGAATAAAGTTTGTTAATTTGAAAAACTTTCAGATTTGTAGCTATCATAAACTAACATACCTCTCTACTTCATCTGAAGTCAATTTGACCTGTTTCAAGTCAGAGTTTTTGGGCAAGGAAATCCTTGGCGGAGGGAGGGAGGGAGGAATGACATTCAATTCTGAACTGCAGTTTTTTGACAAGCAGATTCCAGAAATATGAATTGATTTCCTTTTTTTATGTATATCTGCTGTTTTCTCTATTTTAAGTAGTGTTCACTCTTTGGTTATATTTTTAGGACATATTTAGTTGTCAACTCACTGTATAAATTTTACATATGTCCTTAATTGTCACTGTCTTATAATTAAAAAAAACAATCATGCCAGACTCAAACTGTGAGAGGAAGACAGTGCGGCATAGGAAAAACATTTTAGATTTGTGGCTCCCATAATAGAAATAGGAAAATGTCAGTGTGGATTATGCTACTTTTCACTAAATGCTTCCATTCCCTAAACAGTTTTGAATGTTTTTTCTCTGAAAACTTCTCTATAATATGACCACATAACAAAACAGGGGCATCCAATGTGAGACTTTGGGTATCTCAGTCTTATGTAGGGGTAGAAAAGTCATGTGAATCAAAAATGGTACAGGAAGTCCTCACTTACCAACAACTCTTCTAGCGACCCTTCAAAGTTGCAATGGTCCTGAAAAAATAACTTTGTGGCCATGTATTACCTTAACAGTTAATACATGTTGTGGATTTGATCTCTCCCCCTTCCACCCTCTGCCGGAAAATGGAAAGAAGAGATTGGAAAAGAATGGGGAAATCACTACAGAAATCACTCGATAGGATCCTTCTTTTGGGGGAAGGGCAAGGATAGAATAGGGGCTGTGATTGACATGTGAGAAGGAGATGCGTATGTGGATCTGCAAAGTAAGAGGGAAGAAATATGTGCCTCTTTCTGTTCCATCACAACACTCCTATTAAGTTGCTCTATCTCCGTGGCATTACCAGGTTTTTTCCTAAGGACTAGTTGTGGGGTTTTGGAATTGCATTGCTTAAATTGGATAATTATGAATAGACAAAAGCCTTAAAGTTATAGGCTCCCTGGTAGGAACTATTAACCTCAGAAAAAAATGATATTATCTTTAGTATATATAGAATTTAATTGCTGCATTAATTTGAAGCATTTGTTAGTAAAGAACAAGGAATGCTGGTTTTTGTTAATAAGACCTGAGCATAAAATATGGAAGCAAATAATACACTTTTGTGTGTGGCTGAATTAAATTATAATTTGATTGCTTAAGATTGCTTACTTCTTGGGCTTACTTGGATCATTCACATTACCTACTTTACAGAGAGTAGCCCTCTGTTTGAACTTTAGAAATAAAGATCACATGTAGAGAGCACTAGGCTCTAAATTAATTTAAGAAGCATCTTGCGGGCAGATTCTGAACTTTTCTCCATTACTGAGTTAAAATGTTTTCCATTTAACCTTGAGTTAAGAAAATATTATACAATTTATTGTCCCTTTGCTGACATTTTGTGTGGGTCAATTTCTTTTATACTTAGTAATTTGATTTCTCTTCAAGGAAATGAGTGAAAACAGATTCCAAACATCTTGAGTTTGTCCTTGATCAATATTATAATAAAAGAAAAGTACTAACTTAAAATGAATACAACTTTACCATGGACAATTTAACCCTGTCAAACTAGGAATAAAATGTCACATAGAAATGGTACACAATAGGTTGTAGGCATATTCGTGCCATGGCAATAGCTGCAAGTGAGAAAATATTGCAAGAAACTATGAAACATGTTATATATTGATGATGTAGTGTTATTAAAAATTACACGTGCACAAGGTCATGAGCATAAATATATTTTATTCTGTTCTTTTAAATTATATCTTTGTTCATTTTCTTTCTTTTGGTAATATAAACCTTACTGGGTGAATCATCTGCACAGCTTTACTCATCTTGTTATAACCACACATAATCCACATTGTGATATCCTAGGTTCTACATATGGTCTCAGGAGTTGTGAATGCAGTTCCAGGAGTCCTTATCAAAATTGCAGCTGACATGCTGTTTGTATTAGATGGAATTTTTTATTATTATTATTATTATTATTATTATTATTATTATTATTATTATTATTATTATTATTATTATTATTATTATGGTTGTTGTTGTTGTTATGTACATGGACAGTAATCATACTAACCATATTTAATTAATTTTTATGAAACGCAACTAATACATTTTAATTTCTGTGCCTGGGACATATTCCAAAACAAATATTTTGGAATATGCTTATAAGGAGCATTTGACAACATTCTTAAAATCTCAGATACATCATATTCTTTCTTAAATACAGGTGAAACTCAAAAAATTAGAATATTGTGCAAAAGTTCATTTATTTCAGTAATGCAACTTAAAAGGGGAAACTAATATATGAGATAGACTCATTACATGCAAAGCAAGATAGTTCAAGCCGTGATTTGTCATAATTGTGATGATTATGGCATACAGCTCATGAAAACCCCTAACCTACAATCTCAGAAAATTAGAATATTGTGAAAAGGTGCAGTATTCTAGGCTCAAAGTGTCCCACTCTAATCAGCTAATTAAGCCATAACACCTGCAAAGGGTTCCTGAGCCTTTAAATGGTCTCTCAGTCTGGTTCAGTAGGAATCACAATCATGGGGAAGACGGCTGACCTGACAGTTGTGCAGAAAACCATCATTGACACCCTCCATAAGGAGGGAAAGCCTCAAAAGGTAATCGCAAAAGAATTTTTCTGAGATTGTGGATTTGGGGTTTTCATGAGCTGTACGCCATAATCATCACAATTATGACAAATCACGGCTTGAACTATCTTGCTTTGCATGTAATGAATCTATCCCATATATTAGTTTCCCCTTTTAAGTTGCATTACTGAAATAAATGAACTTTTGCACGATATTCTAATTTTTCAAGTTTCACCTGTAAATATAATGAAGAGGTCAGGCTGACCATTTAAACAAAGCATCTTATCTTTTATAACTAATATGGGCTGAAGAATTATATTAATAAAAGGTTAACTTTTATGGAGAAAATTTGTAGAATGAATTTATATATACTTGACCAAAAACAATTACCCCTCCGCCCTGTGCGTTCCCACAGAGAGGGCCTCCTCAGGGTGCCTCCGGTCAGAGAATGCCGGCTGGTGGCCCCCAGGGGGAGGGCCTTCTCTGTGGGCGCCCCGGCTCTGTGGAATCAACTGCCGGTTGAGCTCCGGATGGCACCGGATCTCCGCTCCTTCCGGCGCGGGTTAAAGACCCACTTATTCGAACAAGCTGGCCTGGCCTGATGGGGAGTTAATTTAGGGTTTTAAATATTTGTATATTTTATTGTTTTATTTTGGGCATTAATTTAATTCTATTTTAACTTTTGTATTTTTGTATTTTTATTATATGCCCTGTTCACCGCCCTGAGTCCTTCGGGAGAAGGGCGGTATAAAAATTTAATAATAAATAATAATAAATAAACTAAACTTTTGTTTTTTATATTATCAGTTATTTATTTGAACAGAATAACCGAATAACAGAGTTGGAAGGGACCTTGGATTTTTTTTAGTCCAATCCCCTGCTCAAGCAGGAGACCTTATATCATTCCAGACAACTGGCTTTCCAGTCTCTTCTTAAAAGCCTCCAGTGATGGAGCACCCATAACTTCTAGAGGCAAGCCACACTAATTAATTGTTCTCACTGTTAAGAAATTTATCCTTAATTTCCTACTAGCTAGCTAGCTCTGATTGACATCAATAATAACCCAGCAGGTGGCAGACTTCGATTTAATTGTTCTGGTTTTTTTTCTACACCCACCAGAACAGAGATGTGAGACCTCTGATTCAATAAAAAAGCTTATTTGCTTAGTACCTCAACTGAAAGGCTTTTATTTCTTCAGAAAGCTTAGAGTTTCTCTGCATTACAGGTAGTTTTCATATTATAACCATTTGTTCAGCCACTATTTGAAATTACTTTGGTCCTCAAAAGTTTTGACCTTTTGCAGTGCCCCCAATGATCATGTGAACAAAATTCAAGCAGTTGATAAACAGCTCATACTTATGACCAGTTGTAGCATCCCATGGTCAGATGATAATCATTTGCAACTTTCACTGGTGGGTTTCCAAATTAAAATAAAATCAATGGGGAAGCGAGCTGGGAAGACTGCACGTTGCTTGTGTAAGACTCCCAACCTCTAGACTTTCTTCACTCATTTACAAACATGTGCCCCAATGCCCTCTTCCCTCAGCTTCCTTATGCCCTCTTCCCTGACCTTCTTGTACTTTGTATCTACATGCACATATACCATGCCTTCTTTCCTTGCCTTCCCTGCAGTCACAAATTGCCCTCTTTCTCTGTCCTTTCTTAGCTTTCAAACATGCAAAGAAACAAAAATAAGTCCAAAATATCTGTATTGCATCCAGAAATGCCAACTTTGCAACCAATATTTCTCATCCATAACTATGGCATCCTAAGGATACCTGCATACATGCAAATGTTTCTCTGGGATCAGTAACGCAGCAGGGATTGCTTTTTCCTTCCAGTAACATATACCTAAAACCAGTTTATTGCATTTGGCAATTGTACTAAAAAAAATATCTCATTGTCAACCAATATAATTCATTTAATTTGAAATCAAGTGAAAAATTGATTTAAATTATTTTATTAAAACAAATTAATGGCAATTCTTTTATAAAAAGTTGCCTCAAACAAAATGAGTTTGACATGCCTGCTCTAGATAGTTGAATGCTCCAAAATAAATTCTAGACCAGGCAAGTACATGCAGCCTACCAAGCACCCTTGGACAGAGCACAGACTTTTTTTTTAAGTAATAAAATCACCACCACTGCCCTGAAAGTCATGTTGTCTAGTGCCTTCATGGCTTACCATGACCACGAGCTCCAACACTGTAGATGCTCCTCTAGTCTCCAAATCATTGATTAGCCCACAAGCATTCCTTTGCAGACTACAATGATTTTTAATTTATCAGTGTGGGCCTTTCCCTTCTACAAGTTGCACAGATCTCTTCTAGATTTTCCTCTTGCCTTTCCGAGTTAACTCCTTGGTCTGTTATTGAGCAAGAATTTACTTTGTAGGGAAGTATATTATCATTTGATGTATATTTAACATATGTTCTACCTTTATTTACCAATTATATAATATTTGTATGCAATCCACATGGCGAGGTTTGGGGAAACTTACAATAAAAAAAATATATTTTTAAAATCATAAGATTAAAACATCGCCTGGCCCGCACCGCCTCCGCTGCCCGCACCACGCAGCCCCGCCATATAGAGTGGGCTCTGCTGCTCCCACAGCACCAGCCGTGCTGGCTCCAGCCCCAGGGGGGAGCCCACCGCCAACACCCTTTGCACCTTTGACTGCAGCAGCGCCCCCCCCACCCCACCCCCGCCTCCTGCACCCGCCAAGATGAGAGTTCCGGCACCTTTTTTTTTTAAAGGACTAGCAATATATATTAACATTTCACCTAGGTTAGTAAATCACAATAAAATATAAGTGTTAAAAAGATCTTTATTCAAATATCAATGTCTAGGCCACCTAACTATTGAGGCGTAGCATCGTTCATGTTAAAAAAACAGATACTGATCTGGTATAAGACATCAGGTTACAGCCAGTCACAATGTGATCTCCAGTTGTTGTGGGACCCCTACAATCACACTGAGGGAAGGATACTTTGTCCAATTTATACAGCATCCTGGCAGATGCTGTATAAGATGTGAATTCTATTTAGGTTTGTCCATTGCAGATGTGGTATTCAAAGCCTGGCACCTTTTTTCTGGAGTCCTTTATATGTCTTCCTATGTCTAGACATTCAGCAACCCGATTTGCTTTCCATTGGGGATGAATGTTAAAGTTGTTGAGCAGATGTTGTGCAAGTGCTAATGAAGGCTTCTTGGAATTTCTGGCTGATAAATGAGGAAGGTCAGCATGCACCGGTAGGAGTGAGTTGTTCATAATTTTTCTGTATTCTCTCACTAGTACATTTTGCCTTCCTAAAGCTGGTGGTGCTATATGGCTTAGAACAGGAAGCCAACAAGTCAATGTGGTTTTAATACTGTACATCTACTTATAATCCTCATTATGTTGTTGAGTCTAGCATCTAACTTACTAGTATGGCAGCTGTTAAGCCATACAGGGGCACAATATTTTGCTGTGCAGTAGACCAGCCCTAGTGCTGATGACCTGAGGGTGGCAGCTGAAGCTCCTCATTTAGTTCCACATAATTTCTGGAGTATGTTGTTCCAGAATGTTTTGCCACCATATTCTCTAGGTGTATATTGTAGGAGAAAGTCCAGTCTGATGTTACTCCAAGGTACTTTGGATGGAGATCATAGGGGAGTAAATTGTTTAAGTAGATCATCAGATCTTATGCTAATTTGTTCTAAGATAGAAGAACTAATACTGTTATTATTTAAATTTTAAAATAATCCTCACAGGAGATGGTTATTGTTGACTGGGATTGAAGCCAGAGACTTGAATAACAAAAAATTACAAAGAAGTTATAAAACCAAGCGAAGATCTATTTTCCTCCAACAAGACTCTCATCTAACTCTTCTTTAGACAATGGTTCAGGTACGCCAAATGAAGACCTGAAGCCATTCTTTTACTGGTCGTTAGATCCATACTGTATGATTATAAGAGAGCCAATGGAAACAGGAGTAAATCTAGCCAAAGAATGTGCCTTCATGAATCAATAATCATGTATGGACAACAAATGATAGTCTGGTACAAAGGAATTGATTATGCTGGAAGATGAGGCCAAGGATATAGATCAGGGGTGTCAAACTCAATTTCATTGAGGGCAGCATCAGCATTGCGGTTGCCCTCAGGGGGGCGGGTGGGTATGGTCTGGGTGGGCATGGCCTACTGGGTGGGCGTGGCTAGAGTGCGTATGGCCTACTGGGTGGGCATGGCCAGCTCTACATCGTTGGCATCAAGGGTGCCTATGGGGGCCTGGGCAGGAGTGAGACAGATCTGAGGGTCTCTGGCAGAAGGAGGGTCTCTGGGCCAGGGCCAAGGCAGTGATGGCCGTTTCTTCACTGTTTCCAGGATGGCTTCACGGGCCACATGAAAGCACTTCGCGCGCCAGATCCGGCCCCCGGGCCTTGTGTTTGACATGTCTGATATTGATGATTCTCCTCCTCCAGGCCCAAGAATCAGAAATTCTAATGAGTCATTAAGATCAGGTTTGCTAACATTAATAGACATTTTAGCAAACAACAACTGGATCTCAACAGACTAGCCTACACTTGGGAACAGGGCATCTCCATGAAGAAATACTTTTTAGCTGAGGGTCAAGATCTATTACAAACATTGATGGAAGTGACACTTTTTATGACATTCTTTGCCAGGAAGGAAGGAAGGAAGGAAGGAAGGAAGGAAGGAAGGAAGGAAGGAAGGAAGGAAGGAAGGAAGGAAGGAAGGAAGGAAGGAAGGAAGGAAGGAAGGGTGAATTGATTGAAATGAAAGGGAATACTGGATGGATTATTGGATGGATTTGATTAGATGTTCAAAAAGAAAGAGGAGATAAATTTACAAACATCAAAAGACAATATGTAAAACAATGTATGATATAGTAAAAGCCAGAATGCTTTACAATTACAGAAAAATTCATGTTAATATAAATTATTTTAGCTATGTTTGCTTTTTTATTTATCATGCTCTTGATTTATTATGGCTGATTGCAGAATCAGACAAATGTTTAGACTGAATTTGCCATTTTTGTCTACCTAGCAAATATTTCTTAAGAGTTTGAAATAGATACTGTAGATGTTGTTCAATGATGTTAAAGTTATCATCACAGCATGTAAGCTGTTCCAAATAAAGCTACCTTTTGCAGTTGACTGATGATAATTTTTAAATCCCTATGGTGCTAAAATATTTTGAGATTACACCTAAAGTATATATTAATATTGGTACTACCTTTGCTTTCTTTTGCCAATTTATTCTATGTCTATTTACAGGCTTTACATTTTGTGGTTTATTTCTTTTCCATTTTGCTCTCTCCAAGTAGTCTATCTGTTTTATATTGTTGTAGCAGCTAAATAGGTCTATTGTTTCTTCGGCTGCAGAAGTGGGATTTGCTGTCTATTGCTGTCTTCTCAATGGTGGCTTCATATGCCAGAATTAGCCCCTCTGTCTCTTTCTTTAATTTGCCTGCTCTTAACTATTGGCAAGTCTTATTGTTATCTGATTTCTCTGCTATTTTTTTATGTAATTGCCATGTCTCTTTTCTGCAAAGTGCAAATGGAGTCCACATCCCACCTGCCTCCTCTGAAGTACAAACGTGCTTGTCCTCCCCCCACCCCCGCGACCTTCTGCAAAACGCAAATGGAGTCCACATCCCACCTGCATCCTCCGGTGTAAACGTGCGCATCATCCTCCCCCCTCCTCCCGCAAACTCCTGCAAAGCCTAAATGGAGGCCATGTCCCACCTGCATCCTCTGGTGCAAAGATGCGTATCATCCTCCCCCTGCCCCCCACAAGCTTCTGCAAAGCGCAAATGGCCACGTCCCACCTGCCTCCTCCAGTGCACATGCGCGCATCCTCCTCCCTCCCGTCCCCCCACAAGCTTCTGCAAAGCGTAAATGGAGGCCACGTCCCACCTGCCTGCTCTGAAGTGCAAACACACGCGTCCTTCCCCCGCCCCGCCGCTGGTCCCACGAGACCACGGAGCCTTCTTTGGACAGGGAGAAGCTGTCTCCTGTGGACCGGTGTCTAGGGGCGAAGGGAAGAGCCCCCAAAGGGCAGAGATGGCCGGGGACAGGGGGGGAGAGATATAGGAATGTGGGGTGGGAGTCAATTGCGGGGAGCCTGTTCTGCTATTGGGGAGGGGAGGCTGAGCTGCTGGAGCAGAGAGAGAAGGTGACTAACTGGAGTCAGGAGGCCAGCATTGAAAGGGATATTCCCTGTCCAAGCTTGGGGAAAAAAGAGAGAGCGTGCACCCAGCTTCTCTCTTTCTAGGCTGAAGCAGAGGTGTTGGAAGATAAAAGGACTGCCTGGAGTGAGGAGTTCAAGGAATGTGAGAAGAGTGACGCTGGGAGAACTTCAGGAAGTCTCCGTTCAGGAGGAGTGGAGTGTTGAAGCGGAGGGCAAGAGAAGTGAGGTCGGCCTCTTCCTAAACATAGGCCAGGCAGGCTGGATGCTCCCTCTGCAGCTGGTCAGGGAGATCCTGGTTTTCCTTTCCCAGCTTGGCTCGTCAATTTTTCCGCTCTCTCCTTTTTTGTTTGTTTGTTTTTGTTTTGCGTCGCACTGCTCACCTTTTTCGCCCATTTCCTTTGTGGCTGGCTAGGCTTGTGTTTGCCTCTGCCCTGCATGGCTGTACCACTCGTGCATGTGATCGGCCTTCACACCACCACTGCCAGTGCCCACAATCTGCCTGGCCTCCCCTACACCTGCTTTACTCAGCTCCTCTAGGGCTGCAGAGCGATTTCACCCCCCCAAGAGCCAATTTGGAGGGAGGCGAGTGGCTGCTATGCGCCTGAAAGCGGCCCTCTGCCACGACGCACCTGGCAGCCGTTCTCCTACAGAGGGAAGTGAGTGGCTGCTATGCACCCGAAACTGGCCCGCTGCGGCAATGCACGAGGTGGTTTTTCGCCTCCGGCCAGAGCCAAACAACTATACCAGGCCAAACCAGACATTTGCCATGACGCACAAGGCAGCTGTTTGCCTCCGGTCAGAGACAAACAGCCGCCTCGCAGCAAATGTTTGGTTTTGGCATGGTGTGGATCTTTGCCTACCATTGGAGGCAAACAGCCAGCAAATGGGGCAGATGTTTGCCTCCAGCCAGAGTAAAAGAACCAGCAAATGGCGTGAATCTTTGCCTCCTCTTGGCCCCAGCCTTGGCCTTTTGAGAGAGCAGAACCCCCTTCCGCCCCCGTAGCCCAGGTGGCCGGCTCGATCTGACTGGGAGTGAGGTAGGCACAGCTGGCCTTTGACTCCTGGCGACCCACAGCACGGTGAGTAGCAGCCTGCCATGGCGGGGGGAGGGAAGATTGGCGCCCCATCAGTCCCCCGAGCCCTGGCTGAGCCATCACAAGGATTGCTGTGCCGCTACCGCTGTTCCCTTCCCTACTGATTCTCCTGCCGCTGCCACTGTTTCCCCCATATGGATTGTCCTGCTGCCACCATTTCCACCCCCCACGTGGGTCAACCTGCTGCCGCTTGGAAAAGGCCTCTGCCCCACAGATCTAGGGCTGCACAGTGATTTTGCACACACACCCCATGGCTGATCCAGGTGGCAGAGGCCTTTTTGAAGCTTCGGGAGCTTGCATCCATGGCTGTGGGGCAATTTTGTGGTGCCTCAGCGGCCTGGATCGGCAGTAGGGATCATTGTGCAGCCCTAGATCCGTGGGGCAGAGGTCTTTTGCAGGCCTTTGGAGCCCGGATCGGGCCACTGGCGCAGCGCACAATTGCCCCGCGGCCATGGATGCGAGCTCCAGAGGCTTCGAAAAGGCCTCTGCCACCCTGATTGGCCGTTGAGGGGGCACGAAATCGCTCTGGAGGCTTACCTGGAATCATGCTGCAGCTGCCTCCACCATCCAGCCCGGATCTGCCCAACTCTTGCAGATGCTCCCTGACTCTCAGTGCAGACAGAAAGAAAGCAAGAGTGCAGGAGCACGTGGAGAGGGGGCGGGGCATCCTGGCCCCGCCTCCCTCTTGGGTGATGGCATACGTGCCAACAGGGACAGCTCCGCGTGCCGGCTGTGGCACGCATGCCATAGGTTCTCCATCCCTGCCATAGGTCATTTTGTTTTTTTCATTTTCCCTTATTTTATCCCTGCTGTTTTAACTTTAAAACAGAATATTATCATGGATGTATATAGATTTCCAGATTCAGGATTTCAGTTGTCAGAATTGTCACCAATGGCTTTATGGGGTGAAAAAGTCTGGAATTTATTAAAATTGGGAAACAGTGGGTTATCATTAGAGGCACAAATAATGGGATTCTACACATGCTAGTTTTCCATTTTGCACTGAAGTTAAGAGGATCTGTTTATTCATGCCTACGATTACTCTCTGTTGAATGAATATATGATCTAATAAATGTAATTATAATACTATCAAGACTGTAATTTTTCCTTCAACAAATTAATGTGGAGCTAAATCCCAGTTAAAAATGGCTCTTCTTATAAGCTGTTTCATTTCACTCTTCAGAGAAAGAACTGAAGTTAAAAGTACAGACATTCCAAACTTTGCTTTGGTTCTTAACTGTGTGAAATTTCACTGCAGTTCTTGTACTGTGTAATTGGACATATATATATTTAAATATGTTGTTACATCCCATTAATTTCTAAAGCTGAGGAGCCAGGTGTAAAATAGCAGGCAATTTGGATTCATCATAGCTGGCAAAAGCTTTCAATATGTACCACCCATTCATATATAAATGGGTCTGCTTGTATGAACCTTTTCTAGCACACAGTATCTCTAAGATACATCTGCTAATTTATGCTATTCTTTATCACCAGATGCTAACAACAGAAGACCTGTGATCCTTGTATCTGCACTTATATTTGAAACAAATATGGTTTCTGTCATCCTGCTGATTCTTATCTCTAGTTTATGGGCAAAGTCTAAGGTCAGTTTTACAGTGTTTAAATTCTGATAGATGTTTAGGAAACAGGCAAAACAAAATTCACAATCTTCCAGAGAAAAGAGATGAGCTCCTCTGTAATAAATGTCTAAAAACATTGTGTAAAATGTCACAAGGCAAAGTATACTTTGCTTTCGCTTCAGAGTGTATAAATCTTTTACCTTTTACTAAAGGAGCCACAAGCCAGCAGTTGCTTTTTATTCCTAAGAACATACAAAGTATTTCTGTGATCTTGTTTGCAGTGGACCAATTAAGAATTATAAACCAACAATGCATTTGTAAACATGCAAGATTTGCAACTTTGGAAGAAAGATTGGGATTTTTTTTCTTTTTCTATTACATCTTGGTAAAAATCTACATTGTAAAACTATTAATTGCAACTTAAATGTAGGTTCAGGCTATAGAAAAAAATAAAATGAATGGCATACAAATGAAGCAAGGATAATTGGAAGTTAAATCATTCTCACCTATTGCAGAATAACTGATTTCAGTTCAATTAATTCAAGAATAAATGTTTTTTTAATATAGGTGGTTGATAAACTGCCATATAACATCTGAGTCAGTTTACAGTTTAATCAGCTAAGTCTTAACCATATTATTTTTATATGTACTTCTTAGCTACATATAAAGCTTTTCTGAGGTAATGGAGTGTTTAGATAGGTTTTAATGGTAAATATTTAAAGATGATATTTAAAGTTGATAGCTACCAGTCAAGGCATGCCTATAGCAGGCATGTAGTATGAAGGAGATTTTTAATGTGGGTATATTAATCACCAGATGACTGCAGAATGAAGCAGTAGTTTATTTGTTTGTCTTCAGATTGCATGAAGAAATAACATGCCTACTCATGGCATTCCATATGCTCATCTGGATTTGTTTGCAGAAATCTTGTTACTGATATGCTTTGCTGAAAACGAAAAGGCTAAGAGCAATACATAAATCTCTGATTCTACCACTTCATATTTCATTTACCATTGGGGAATTACATGTGTGAAAAGGTTACCATGGGTAAAAAAAATCTTTGTATGCTTTATTTAAAGTTACTGATGAATATGTTTTAGTGAAGGCATTGAAAGCTTTAGCTTCAAGGCCTAATATACTGAATATATGTCAGGCTCAGAATTGTTATGTTGTGTATATATGGGAAAGGGACATCATGGATCATAAAGCACTGGGCTTATAGCTTGAAGTCATTGACAATACATTCAGGACCAAGTACAGTCAAATAAGGGGGACTGTATTGCTGAAAGAAAAATCTTCGTCAGGGCCCAGTCCAAGCTGGGAATAAACAAATGGAGACTGCTTTAGAAAGAAGGTTGTCGTTTATTGGAGAGGAGAGCCAGGCAGAAAAATGGCTCTGGGAAAGCTGACCATATGTAGCAGGATTTTATACCTCCTTTGGGCTTTGTATTTGGAGTTCTTCCTGCTTGAGACTTTGTATTTCCTGTGTCATGTACTTTGACCTGAGTCTGAGTGTGTCCTTTTGGTATTGGTGCGTTAATCCTATTATGTTTCTTGTCTTTAGAATTTGGGTGGGGTATGTAGAATATTAGGTGTCTTTATCTTCCTAATCTCTTCACTTTCTAGCTGGAAGGCTCCAACCTTTCTGAAAGGATTATTGAATTTGCATTTCTAAAAGCTGGCCTCTGCCTAGTTTCTGCTTGGGGAAGAGGGGCTGGGGCTGGTTTCAGTCTGTTTTTAAAGATCTTCTCCATTATTCCTTTGGGGAAGTATATTTTGCCTTTTTAATATTCCCCCAAATGTTTATTTCTTTGGATTCTTCCTACAGTATGATATGAGGAATAAATATGGGATCATATTTACAAAATATTGCACGAAAAGCAGCTAAAACCATCAATATATTTTGGAAGGAAGATGGAAGGTGTCTATTTTAAACACTGTATCAAACTAATTGATAAAGGAGTCCAATGTACCCAAGGATAATCATAAAACAAAATAACTAGTGGCAGTGAAGATGCCACTTGCAGTCCACACATTCATTACAGTTATGCAAATAGGGTGATTTGTGCAATCTGAAGACAAACCTCTCAAATGGCTCTCAATTGACATGATTAAAAGACTGTAGGCAATCAACATAATTATATGTTGCCAAGTATTAATATATTGTTTAAATTCTGAGACTTTTTGCAGATGTTTCAAATATGCTTGTGTTCTGGAGAGATTCTTGTTTTTTTCTTTTTATTTCTGTTTTGATATGTAGAAATTATAATTTCACATATACACACATTAAAAAAAGTATTTTATTCTGTTAAAGTTTCTCTCTTTTTTTTGAATCTCACAGCAACAAAAATAAATACTACCTGAATACCATGCCATATAATATGAAACATATTATTATAATTTTCTATTATATTGATCACAGAGGTGTTGTCCACTCTCTTAAATCTTGGTAGTTCTTATCTTGGATAAACTATTAAAACTCATTCTAAACACTGAGCAATTTTAGATTAGGATAAGAACATTGATGGGATACAGTAGCAGATCTGGGTGATTTGCAGAATAGTACGTAAGTAAAAGCTTCTAACATCTAGTGATTAGCTATAGTGACAACAAAAATCTGTTTATTTTGCTAAATAAAGGCAACTTGTTGGAAAACGAGCAATTCTGAATATGAAGGTATTTGTGAATTTTTGTAAGTTTTGATTCTAAAGCTAAATCGTTATGCCTAGTTCTGGGTGTTAATATCAATATTAGTATTAGAATTATTAGTACTGCTTTATAAAACCATAGTAACACCATACCTAGAATACTGCAACCAATTCTGGTGACCATACTACAAAAGAGATGTTGAGACCTTGGAAAAAGTTCAGAGAAGAGCAACTAAAATGATCAAAGACCTAGAAACTAAAATATATGAAGAACCTGCAGGACTTGGGTTTGGCTAGTCTATAGAAAAGAAGAAAGAGAGGTGACATGATAGCAGTATTCCAGTATTTGAGGGGCTGCCACAAAGAAGAGGGCGGCAAACTATTCTCCAAAGCATCAGAGGCAACCTAACTAAAGTGAGAAGCAACCTGGAATTAAGGTGAAACTTTTAACAGTGAGGACAATTAACCAGTGGAACAGCTTGCCTTCAGAATTCATGGGCGGCCCATCCCTGGAGATTTTTAAGAAAAGACTAGACAGTCACTTGTCTGAAATGATATAGGTTCTTCTGCTCGAGCAGGGGGCTGGACTAGAAGACCTCCAAGGTCCCTTCCAGCTTTGCTTTGCTTCGATTCTATTCTATTCTATTCTATTCTATTCTATTCTATTCTATTCTATTCTATTCTATTCTATTCTATTCTATTCTATTCTATTCTATTCTATTCTATTCAAGAGAGAAATACACAGAGAATCTAAAGTCTGCATTTATTTATTTATTTATAATGAGACTTGTATGCCGCCCTGTCTCCCGAAGGACTCAGGGTGGCTAACAACAATAAAATACAATAAATACAAATATTAAAAAAGAATTAAATTATGTCGAAGTCTCACTAAAACCAATAAAAACATTTAAAATCATAATTAAAACCCCATTATCATCAGTCCATGTTCTTGCTATAGATTCAATTATATTGTTTAAAAACTTGTTTTGGAAATCCACACTACCGTGAATTGTTCAAATTCCTAGCTGCAATATTAGGAAATAATATTCACAATCATTAGCAAGATAAAACTCCATTGGCAATCAAAGTCATGTATCAATATGGTGCTTAAACTCTACAGAAACAGTCCTATTGAAATGAGAAATTGAATAATTGTAAACAATATAGGAAAAGAATAAAAAAGGAAAACATGTTCTATTTAATTCGGAATATTATTAGACTCGACTCAGCTTCACTTCTGGGAGCCTCATCTGAGAAAAGTTGGCATTTTGGAATATTTGTCTCTGCCTCTGTATCTGTTGATGCTGTTAAGGGTAGCAGAATGAATACCATGTGTTGTTTCTCGTTTTGGCAGATACTGCTGAGCACATGCTTCTGTGGGTAGAATTGCCATATCAGGCTTTCTGGCAATCATAGTTAATTTTTAATCCATATTAATGTCCTTTTCATAGTCTCCTTTTTAGAAGTTGTTAATACATAGCAGCTGACTAAAATTCCCTGCTTCTGAATAACCAACAGCTTAATTATGTAGCAGCTTTTGTTGTCTCTTGAACTTGATGGATGAACATGGTACAATGTACAATATCTCATCCAACAAGTTTTCTTTTACATTTATGTTTGCATTCTGAACTGTGCTGTGACCTTAGTTTCACCTTGCAGAAGATCTTTATCTGATTTTTTTCCTTGCTTGCAAAATATCAATAGGATTTAGCTAAACTTTTTAAAATAAATACAACAAAATCCCACTGACAACTTGGGTTACCTGTTGTGATTCGGTGACTTATGATGCAACAACTTGGGTGACTTGCTTCTGCTTTCTCATGACTTATTGTTTTATCAATTATATAAAATACAAATAAAAATAGGAAATTAAGGGAAGGAAAAAGAGGGGAAAAGAAAATATTAGATGTAAGGGAAGAAAGAAAAAAGCATTGACTTCCAACTCTTTTTAACACAGTACAAGATAACAATATTACAGCCTAAGGCTTTTACTTTTACATATTAGTATGTCACTAGCTATTTCTATAACAAAAAAACTATCTAATTGGCAAAACCAAAGTTTCATTTTTATATCACAAGCATAAAATCCAGAAGTGCTATACAAATAAAAAACATAACTAAATATCTTCTCCTCTTTGAATAAAACAATTAACCATTCCTGCTTTATCTTTCTTGCTGTGGAAAGAATATACATTTCTGTTTGCACTTAATAATCTTGATAAATTATCACCATTTATATTAACAAAATTCATTGTATTCTTTCAGATTCTTTAGCAGACTTCTGCTTTCAACATATTATATGCAAGAACCTTATGTTATCTAAAGGTCATGTTATAATTGCTAGTTTATTTATTTGTTGTTAAATTTATTTGCTGCCTATCTCTTTGTGGGGAAGTCTATCTAGACCAGGAACTGGTTCCGTGGAGAAAGTTTTTTCTAAAGACTGGAGGGGGGCATGGGTTCCGTGTGCTTCCTGCATCCCATGGATGGGGCTTCACTTGTTTGCATGGCCCAGTTTTTGGCATGCACAGACTGGTGCCCATTCATGGACTGGTGACTAGGGACCTCTGGTCTAGGCAGCATCATCAGGGTCCAGTCCAAGCCAGGAATAAACAAAATGGAGACTGCTTAGGAAAGAAGGTACAGTTTATTTAGTTGCCAGAAACTTCAGTGACACAGCATGTTTCTGGGGTGGCTGACAAAATGGAGCTGGGAATGGGTGGATTTTTATACCTTTTGGAGGTTTTGTGTTTGGAGTTGTTCCTGTTTGAGGTTGTTCCTGTTCCTGTGCAATGAACTTTGACCTGAGGTTCAGTGTGCCCTTTGGTATTCTAATGGTGGTGGGTTAATCCTATTATATACCAAAGGTCATGTTGTGTTCTTGGGAGTCTTTGTTTTTCTAATCCCATCAGCTCAAATCTTTTCTGGGGCAGTGTCTGAAAGCATTTTGCTTATGAATAGGTGCCCCAGTCTTTCTGAATAGGATTATAAAATCTGCATTTCTAGAGAGTTGGCCTGCTCAGTTTCTCCATGGGGAAACTTGGGCAGAAAAGCCTTTTAAGATTTTTTTCTCCATTATTCCTTTGGGGAAATAAAATATTCTACCTTCTTTAATATCCCCCCAAGTATTTCCTTCTCAGAAGGGGGGTTGCTGACTTCCTACATTATTTTGGGAAAATAAATTGTATCAAGTGTATCATAACTTTTATGATATGGGTATCATATAATTTTATTGGTTGATTGATTGAAATTATTTGCTGCCCATCTCATAACAAAACTGGGTGACTATATGACAGTTGGAAGAAAATCTAATAACCCTTTTCTCCCATTCCATCATCCTTGAGAATGGTCACTCTGACACTGTCATAATTAGCAGGAAGAGAACTAATGTTTGTATTTTTATTTATTGGAGAGGAAGGATTATAAGGAAGAAAGCAAGCATACAATGGGGAATGCACATTTAAAGGAATATGCTAGAATTATCTGGTTGCCTAACATGCTCATGGCTGCAAACCTCAAGGTGCTTAGGAGGCAGAAGAAAGCCTTTACAGATAGTCTTTGACTAATGTCCATTGTAAGTCTATGAGGTTATAAAGTGCATCATTGTCATGCGTCCTTCTCAGTCCTAAAGGAATGACTAGTAGACAGGAACGAGTTGATGTACAGCTTAATCCGTACAGGAAAAAAGTCAGCACTGGGAGTGAACTGCTCCCAGCGCTTTACATAGCCTCCCCGCCCTGTAGCTCCACCCCCCAGCCTGAAAGCCAGCATCCGGCGTTTAGTCCTGATAAGCAGCAGACTGAGTCCTTGCCTCCCTCCTGACCCGCCGTCCAGCCCTACCGGAAGACATGCAGCAGATCACACTGTGGAGCGCCAGACCCCAGGTAGGGATCCTGCTGTCCCCTCCAGGCACCGTGCTGACTGCCAGGGTCCGGTTACATCATCAGCCGTTGTCATGGGGTCTTCCCCCCTTGCTGTGGCCGCCCATCTCTTGCGCCACCATCTGCTTCGGCCTCGAAATGTGGACTGTGGGTATTTCCCCCCCCACAGGGACTTCGCCAGCTCATCCCTTGTGCTGCTGGTGCCCTTGGGCCTGAGCCACAAGGACGTCCTGCCCCAGTGGTGCCGTTGGTCCGCCTCCACTGGCCTCCTTGCGCTTGGGCTGTAATCTCACCTCCCGTGGTGGCAACGCTGGAACCGTGCTGGGCCACCCAGCCTCCCTGGCGGCATTACCAGGCCCCTGGCTTCCTGCAGCAGAACAACCTCTCCCATGCTGGCGGCCTCCCGGAGCTGCCCTCGGCCTTGGGCTGTGGGACCGCCTTCTGCGCTGGAGTTGCACCGGGCCACCTGGCTTCCTGGCGACATTCTCAGCCCACTTGGAGTCAGGTAGCAAGGCGGGCTTCTGGTGCTGTCTTCCACCCTCTCCCAAGTGTGTTGAGCCCATGGGGCTCCACAGGTGGCTCCCTCTACCAGGGCTCCACCTGGAAGGCAAGGAGAACCATATAAGTGGTCATCCGCCATGGTGGACAGTTTGGCTGACCCCCCACCTGACTTACCAGGACACTGGCGATGGAATGCTCGCACCATGCAGGGGGCATGGACGTCTGCCTCCCTCACCCATGATGCCTCTGTAATGGGGTATTTCTTCCATCATACCAGGTATTGTAACCATCCCTGTCAAATCCGGGAGTCCAGGACCTCCTGTATCTCATAGTGATCCCCCGTGACAAGCCCTGGTATTCCTTTTATGGGCCTACATGAAGGATCCTCCACCGGCTTTAGCAGAGTACTGTGGAAAACTGGGTGTATTTCCCCTAAAAAATGAGGTAGCTGTAATTGCATGGCCACCGGGTTGATGACTTGTGTGACCTGGAAGGGTCCTAGGAATTTTGGGGCCAGTTTCTTACAAGGCACCCGCAGCCATAGATATTTTGTTGAGAGGTATATCAGGTCACCCACCCGGAAAGGCTTCTGGGGCCTCCTTTTCCTATCGGCCTGCACCTTTGTAGTCTCCCCAGCTTTCACTAGGGCCCTCTTAACCGCACCCCTCCACATGCATTATTCACTCCCATGGCATCTGCTCATTCTGCTGCCCCGTTGGTGCTGGGATGGTACACCGAGCTGAGACACTGGGACAACCCAATGGACTGGATGAACTTACGCCAGAAGCAGGCCATGAACAGCACCCCCCAGTCTGAGATGATCCATCGGGGTACTCCATGCAGGCGATACACATGTGTGATGAAGAGGTTGGCTACCCTCCAAGCAGACGGCAACCCTTTACATGGGATAAAGTGTGCCTGCTTGGAGAAGAGGTCTATGACGGTCCAAATGACAGTATAGCCATGGCTCTCTGGCAACTTGACGATGAAGTCCATTGCAATGTCCTCCCAGGGTTGGGTTGGGTCTGCCATGTTTGCAACAACCCCAAGGGCTTCCCTGTACAGGGCTTTGCGGTGGCACAGACGTGGCACCCCTGGACATAGACCTCTACCTCTGCTTTCATCTGTGGCCACCAGAACTGGCGCCTTGCTAAATATAGCATCTTGAGGAACCTGGACTGACCCACCTGTTTTACATCATGGCACAGTTGTAGCAACCCCTATCTCAGAGCTTGTGGAACGTAGAGTTTGTCACCATGCCAGCGCAGCCCTTCCTGTTTTGTCAGCAGGTCTGGATTGTCCTGTAACCAGGGGTCATCTTGGACCACTTTCTGCAGCTCTTGGACCAGGTTGCTCGCTACGGTACAGGGTACCGCCCTCACTGAAGCTTGCCGGTAAGGAGGCATGATTGCCTGTACCAGCTACTTCCACCAGCTGTTGTATTGGAGCATTCTCGACAAGGTGTCGGCTAAGAAGTTCTTCCCCCCTAGTACGTACTTTAACTGGAAGTGGAAGTACTGTGCCCATCGGATGTGTTTCGGGGAGAGGCACCTCAGTGTCTGCAGTACCTCAAGGTTCTTATGGTCTGTCCAGACCTCGAATGGTTCCTTCGCCCCCTCCAAGGGGTGTTGCCACGTCGAGAGTGCCCACCGCACAGCAAACGCCTCTTTCTCCCAGATGGCCCATGCCCTCTTGGTACCTGTTAGTTTCCACAACGTGTAGAGCTGCAATGACCCCTGGCTGTTACTCTGGAGTAAAACTGCCCCCACTGCGTCATCACTGCGTCATCACTGACTCTAAGCCAATATTAGTCACTAAGTTCTTTTCTAAGGCTTTTTTATTGCAATTGTTTGTAATTGTATTTTCAAAATTTTCTTTTTCAGGAACACTGTTACTTTTTAGCTTCTTCTGCAACAGAATCCTACTTATCATTGCTTTGAATTTATTAAGATTTTCTTTTTTTAAAAAAAAATCCAAAACAGATTTGATTTATTCAGCTTTACTGTTTTTTTATTAAAGAGTTTTACAAAAACAAAGTTTTACAATATATCCCCAAATCCCCCCCACCCCAAACCCGCCCACTTTCCCCCCCCCACTTCCCAGAGCTAAATACAGGATTATAGTTATAGTAATCATATTCTAAATAAAAATTATGCATAATATACAATTAACCAAATTCATAATGTGCTTTAACTCCCCTTTAACATAACTACAAACAAAGTACCAATAACAATATCCCACTAAAATCTACTCATAAGCTAAATGGAACTTTTTAGTCCCATATTTGTTCTGAATATAATCTATCCATCTCCTCCAAACTGAAATATATCTTTCCTGTGAATGATCTTTCAAATAAGCAGAAATCTTAGACATTTCTGCAAGATTCGAAACTTTAAACACCCATTTTTCTATAGTAGGCAAACTATCCTTCTTCCAATATTGTCCCACCAGTAACCGTGCTGCTGTTATCATATTCAACATCAAATTAGTTTCTTTAACATCACAATCTACAACAATACCCAATAAAAACAATTGCGGAGAAAACTTTATCTTTCTCTTAAAAATCTTTTGAATGTTCCACCAAATTTTGATCCAAAAAGCTTTTATATTTCTACAAGTCCACCACATGTGAAAATAGGTAGCTTCTAAACTACCACATCTCCAACATTTAGACTGTAAATTAGGATACATGTTAGACAACTTCTTGGGATCCAAATGCCATCTATAAAACATTTTCTCTTAAGTTTTGAGCCTGAGTAAATTTAACATTTCTGACCCAAATTATCCCCCAAGTGTCCAACGAAATTGATTCCTGAATATTTTGTGCCCATCATACAGTCTTTAACCAATTCCGTTTCCGAATCCAATTCAATGAAAGCATTATATATCCTCTTTATATGTGCACAATTTAAATCTCTAATTTGTTTTACTAAATTTTGATCTATAATTGTTATTCAGCTTTACTGTTGTTGTTGTTAGCTGCGAAGTCATATCCGACCCATCGCGACCCTATGGACAACATTCCTCCAGGCCTTCCTGTCCTCTACCATCTGCTGGAGTCGATTTAAGCTCACGCCTACTGCTTCAGTGACTCCATCCAGCCACCTCATTCTCTGTCGTCCCCTTCTTCTCTTGCCCTCAATCTTTCCCAGCATTAGGCTCTTCTCCAGTGAGTCCTTCCTTCTCATTAGGTGGCCAAAGTATTTGAGTTTTAGCTTCAAGATCTGGCCTTGTAAAGAGCAGTCAGGGTTGATCTCCTCTAGGACTGACCGGTTTGATCGCCTTGCAATCAAAGGGACTCGCAGGAGTCTTCTCCAGCACCATAGCTCAAAGGTCTCAATTCTTTGGCGCTCGGCCTTTCTTATGGTCCAACTTTCACTGCCATACATTGCAACTGGGAAGACCATAGCCTTGACTATACGCACTTTTGTTGACAGGGTGATGTCTCTGTTTTTTAGTGTGCTGTCTAGATTTGCCATGGCTTTCCTCCCCTGGAGCAAGTGTCTTTTAATTTCTTGGCTACAGTCCCCATCTGCAGTGATCTTGGAGCCCAGGAAAATAAAATCTGTCACTACCTCCATTTCTTCCCCATCTATTTGCCAGGAATTGAGAGGGCCGGATGCCATGATCTTGGTTTTCTTAATGTTAAGTTTCAACCCAAGTTTTGCACTCTCCTTCTTCACACGTAACACGAGGCTCTTTAGTTCTTCTTCACTTTCTGCCATTAGAGTGGTATCATCTGCATATCTTAAGTTATTGATATTTCTTCTGGCAATCTTAATTCCAACTTTTGATTCATCTAGCCCTGCCTTTCTCATGATGTGCTCTGCATATAAGTTAAATAGGAAGGGTGACAGTATACAGCCTTGCCGGACTCCTTTCCCAATTTTGAACCAATCAGTGGTTCCGTGTCCAGTTCTCACTGTTGCTTCTTGGCCCACATATAGGTTTCTCAAGAGACAAATAAGATGGTCTGGTACGCCCATCTCTTTAAGAACTTGCCACAGTTTGTTATGATCCACACAATCAAAGGCTTTAGCATAGTCAATGAAGCAAAAGTAGATGTTTTTCTGGAACTCTCTAGCTTTCTCCATGATCCAGCGTATGTTGGCAATTTGATCTCTAGTTCCTCTGCCTCTTCGAAATCCTGCCTGCACTTCTGGTAGTTCTCGATCCACATACTGCTGAAGTCTAGCTTGTAGGATTTTAAGCATAACTTTACTAGCATGTGAAATGAGTGCAATGGTGCGATAGTTTGAACATTCTTTGGCACTGCCTTTCTTTGGAATTGGAATGTAAACTGATCTTTTCCAATCCTGTGGCCAATGTTGAGTTTTCCAAATTTGCTGGCAAATTGAGTCTAGCACTTTTACTGCATCATCTTTTAAGATTTTGAATAGCTCAGCTGGAATACTGTCACCTCCACTAGCTTTGTTGTTGCTCAGTTTTTCTAAGGCCAACTTCACTTCACATTCTAGGATGTCTGGCTCGACGTCAGTGACCACCTCATTGTGATTATCAGGGATGTTAAGCTCATTCTTGTATAGTTCTTCTGTGTAATTTTGCCATCTCTTCTTATTCTCTTCTGCCTCTGTTAGGTCCCTGCCATTTTGGTCCTTTATCATGCCAATCTTTGCATTAAACGTTCCCTTCATCTCTCCAATTTTCTTGAAAAGATCTCTGGTCCTCCCTATTCTATTGTTTTCTTCTATTTCTTTGCACTGTTCATTTAAGAAGGCATTCTTATCCCTTCTAGCTTTCTCTGGAATTCTGCATTCAATTGGGCGTATCTTTCTTTTTCTCCCTTGCCTTTTGCTTCCCTCCTTTCCTCAGCTATTTGCAAAGCTTCCTCAGACAGCCATTTTGCTTTCTTGCATTTCTTTTTCTTTGGGATGGTTTTAGTTGCTACCTCTTGTACAATGTTGTGAACCTCTGTCCATAGTTCTTCAGGCACTCTGTCTATCAGATCTAATTCCTTAAATCTATTTGTCACCTCTACTGTATATTCAACAGGGATATGATTTAATTCATATCTGAGTGGCCTAGCACTTTTCCCTACTTTCTGCAGTTTAAGCCTAAACTTTGCAATGAGAAGCTCATGGTCTGAGCCACAGTCAGCTCCTGGTCTTGTTTTTACTGACTGTATAGAGCTTCTCCATCTTTGGCTGCAGAGCATATAGTCAATCTGATTTCTGTGTTGACCGTCTGGTGATGTCCATGTGTAGAGCCGTCTCTTGGGTTGTTGGAAAAGAGTGTTTGCTATGACCATCATATTCTCTTGACAAAATTCTATCAGCCTGTGCCCTGCTTCATTTTGTACTCCAAGGCCAAAGTTGCCTGTTATTCCAGTTATCTTTTGGCTTCCTACTTTAGTATTCCAATCCCCCATGATGATAAGAACATCATTTTTGGGTGTTAGTTCTATAAGGTGCTGTAGGGCTTCATAGAACCGGTCAATTTCATCCTTTTCAGCGCTGGTGGTTGGGGCATAGACTTGGACTACTGTGATATTGAATGGTTTGCCTTGGATTCGAACTGAGATCATTCTGTCATTTTGAGGATTGTATTCCAGTATTGCTTTTCTTACTCTTTTATTGACTATGAAGGCTACTCCATTTCTTCTGAGGGATTCTTGCCCGCAGTAGTATACCTGATGGTCATTTGAATTAAATTCACCCATTCCTGTCCATTTTAGTTCGCTGATACCTAAGATGTCGATGTTCAGTCTTGTCATCTCTTGTTTGACCACGTCCAGCTTTCCTTGATTCATGGATCTTACATTCCAGGTTCCTATGGAGAAAAAATCTTTACAGCATTGGACGTTCCTTTCACCACCAGACACATCCACAGCTGAGCGTCCTTTCGGCTTTGGCCCAGTCACTTCATTCTTTCTGGCGCTACTAGTACTAGCCCTCTGCTCTTCCCCAGTAGCATATTGGATGCCTTCCGACCTGAGGGGCTCATCTTCCAGCGTCATATCGTTTTGCCTTTTGATACTGTCAATAGGGTTTTCATGGCAAAGATACTGGAGTGGGTTGCCATTTCCTTCTCCAGTGGATCACGTTTTGTCAGAACTCTCTGCTATGACCTTTCCGTCTTGGGTGGCCCTGCACGGCATAGCTCATAGCTTCATTGAATTACGCAAGCCCCTTCGCCACGACAAGGCAGTAATCCATAAAGGGGAGCTTTACTGTAGTTTCTCTTAAAATGAAGAATTCTGCATTATACAATCATTTTCACCCAGTGTTCTTGTTACTTCTTCTTCTTTGATTAATTTGTCTATTGGATAATTCAGTTCAATGATAGCTGATTTTTTCCAGTCTTTCCCTGCCCTCTTGGTTTTCGTTGTTATTTTTTTAATTTCAATCTATTTCCATGATCTTATTACTTTGGGAACATCCAACCTCTTTTGCAATTACCTTTTGAAGCTTTCCCTCCTTATGGAGTGTGTCAGTGATGGTTTTCTGCACAACTGTCAGGTCAGCAGTCTTCCCCATGATTGTGATTCCTACTGAACCAGACTGACAAACCATTTAAAGGCTCAGGAACCCTTTGCAGGTGTTATGGCTTAAATAGCTGATTAGAGTGGGACACTTTGAGCCTAGAATATTGCACCTTTTCACAATATTCTAATTTTCTGAGATTGTGGATTTGGGGTTTTCATGAGCTGTATGCCATAATCATCACAATTATGACAAATCACGGCTTGAACTATTTTGCTTTGCATGTAATGAGTCTATCTCATATATTAGTTTTTCCTTTTAAGTTGCATTACTGAAATAAATGAACTTTTGCACGATATTCTAATTTTTTGAGTTTCACCTGTAGTTGGTAAGAAATTATACCAATTTAATAGCACAAGCAATGAATCTGATCTTTATAAACAAATCTCAGATAAAATATTGTCTTCACCTGTGCACATTTGTATTTAAAATAAGAACGATGCAACTACTTGTAGAAATCTGAAAAAAATTCTTCAGTGTGTTCTCACAATCGATTTTGCATTGATAGAGATCTGAACTGTTGAGTCAGATATATTTTCATAATCTTATTCAGGACACTGAGCTACTCTAATGGTGAATAGTGTAGCACAGCTTTCTGTTAGAGGCATAATATACACCAATACTGTAATGGATGCAGTTTGATAAATTCAACCATCCAATTCTATAAACATCAAGAAAAAGGGGAGAAAATACTGGCTTTACCCAAATGAATGTTGGTAATTCATAACTTTCATCCATTTCCCTCCAGTGCTGCCCTTGGACAGACCCCCAAATATTAAGTACCAGCCAACCAAATTTTTCCTAGTCTGATATAGAAAGCAGCCAGGGAGATATTATGTCCTTGTGCTTTTCCTTTGTATTAACTGGAATTATAAACGTGAATGTTACGGTCTTTCATTATTTTAATTAATAAGAATAATAATGTTGGAAGGGACCTTGGAGGTCATCTAGTCCAACCCCCTGCTAAGGCAGGAAACCCTATACCATTTCAGGGAAATGGCTGTACAGTCTCTTCTTAAAAACGTCCAGTGTTGGAGCATTCACCACTTCTGGAGGCAGGTTGTTCCACTGGTTAATTGTTCTGTCAGGAAGTTTCTCCTTAGTTCTAGGTTGCTTCTCTCCTTGACTAGTTTCCATCCATTGCTTCTTGTCCTGCTTTCCGGTGCTTTGGAGAATAGCTTGACTCCCTCTTCTTTGTGGCAGCCCCTGAGATATTGGAACACTGCTATCATGTCACCCCTCACCCTTCTCTTCGTTACTACACATACCCAATTCCAGCAACCATTCCCTATATGTTTTAGCCTCCAGTCCCCCAATCATCTTTGTTGCTCTTCTCTGTACCCTTTCTAGAGTCTCAACATCTTTTTTACATCGTGGTGACCAAAACTGGATGCAGTATTCTAGGTGTGGCCTTACCAAGGCATTGTAAAGTGGTATTAGTACTTCACGTGATCTTGATTCTATCTCTCTGTTAATGCAGCCTAGCACTGTGTTCGCTTTCTTGGCAGCTGCAGCACACTGCTGGCTCATATTGAAGTGATTGTCTACTAGGTCTCCGAGATCCCTCTCACAGTTACTACTATTGAGCAAGGTACCACCTATGCTATACCTGTGCATTTGATATTTCCTGCCTAAATGTAGAACCTTACATTTTCACCATTGAATTTCATTTTGTTAGATAGCGCCCAGTGTTCGAGTCTGTCCAGATCCTCCTGTATTTTAAGCCTATCTTCTGGAGTATTGGCTATTCCTGCCAGCTTGGTGTCATCTGCAAATTTGATGAGTTCCCCATCTATCCCCTCATCCAAATCGTTGATGAAGATGTTGAAGAGCACTGGGCCCAGAACAGAGCCCCGGGGCACCCCACTACACATTTCCTTCCATGTAGATGCAGTTCCATTGAGGACTACATGCTGAGTACGGCCTGTCAGCCAGCTATGAATCCAACTGGTGGTGATGCTATCTAACCCACATTTTTCTATCTTATCAAGTAGTAGGTTGTGATCTACTTTATCAAATGCCTTACTGAAGTCCAAGTAAATTATATCTACAGCGTTCCTCTGGTCCACTAATTTTGTCACTTGATCAAAGAATGCAATAAGATTTGTCTGGCATGATCTGTTTTTGACAAACTCATGTTGACTTTTAGTGATGACTTTGTTTGCATTAAGGTGTTCGCTGATTTGTTGTTTGATTATCTTTTCCAGAATCTTCCCAGGTATTGAGGTCAGGCTGATAGGTCTGTAGTTTCCAGGATCTATTTTTTCCCCTTTTTTGAAGATGGGAACTACATCAGCTCTTTTCCAGTCCTCTGGTAGTTCCCCAGTGCTCCAGGATCTTTGAAAAATATAGTTCAGTGGTTCTGAGATCATGTCTGCCAGTTCCTTGAGAACTTTGGGGTGTAATCCATCCGGTCCTGGTGATTTGAACTCGTCTAGGCTGGACAGGTGCTCACTTACCATTTTCTTGCCTATTTTAACTTGAGTTTCTATTCTGTTTTTTATGGCACTGGTTATTGATTTCTGAACAGAAATTAGAACATTGTCCTACTGAAGCCTAGGGCTGAAATGCAGTTCCATAAAAGATAGTTTTATATCATTGCAAACCTGTGAGATCCCTGAATTTTTATTTAAGGAAATCAAAGCAAATATGTCTTTAAAATTTTGATATACAGGCCATTGGCACCATTGCTACCAACATACACTAGATCTCTTGGGTCTAGATTAAAATTTCCTTTTATGAATTTTATGAAAAAATATCTACTACTATTAGATTATACATTTTCTTCCAATAGACGTTTTAAAGATTTTTAGGTATTTCATCAGAGCAAAAGTTCTCCAGGTTTTGAGGGGTTTTTTAGGATATGCCAGCAGAATTAAAATGCTACAGTGTGAGCCATCATAATTCAGACCAAAAGATTTACCTAGCAGTCTTTATTGTTTGGTGAGTTAAGAAGATAATTTTTTTAAAAAAAACAAAGCAGCATGAAAGAGAGACTAAGCTTTTTTATATAACAGTGGAATGTTTCTCAAAAGAAAAAAAAATCCTGCATCAGTTGGAATAGTTCCTATTATTTGAGACAAATATCTGCCAGTTGCTTACTAAATCACATTTCAGAAATAGCCTGAGGTAGTTTTAGATGACTTGTTGATACATGGCAATGATGAGTCGAACAAAATTTTGTCTAAATAACACTATCATTATTGTATTCTTATCCAAGGGTTTAGGAGAACAGCGATACATGTTAGAATACATTTAAATCTCTATTTAAAGAGCAAGGTATATGTTTCTGGTTCCTAAATGGCCCAGCTCATTTAAACAGAGCCATTTTCCTACAAATGTTCCTTTTGGTACAGCAAAGTGGATTTAAATAATGTGGATGCATATTGTTGTTCATTGTGATTCTCTAACTTGTTGAAGTTATCATAGGGCATTCATTACAGTTTTTTGGGTCTATTCTGCCTCAACTGTGCTGTGAATATTCATTAATGGCGAATATTGTTGATTCTAAGCTTAAATGTATACATCTAGACCACACTTTAATTGTTAGGTCTCCTCAATTTCATAATGTTACAAGGAATCTAGACCACATTGTCTTCCATTTTTAATCCTTCTGATTCTTTTTCTACTCACCCACCTCCCACACTGGAGATCAGTCTTTTTCTAATTTGGCTACTTTAAGATATGTGAACTTTAACTCCCAGAATTCCCCAGGAAACATACCAGCTAGGGAATTCTGGGAGTTGAAGTTCATACATTTTTAAAATTGCCAAGTTTGAAAAACATTGACTTAGAGAGGAAACAAAGGAGCTGTCTGACACAAGTTGCTATTTGCCTTCTTTCCTCCCCTCTGCCCTTCCCCCACTTTTTCAGTTGAAATTACATGGTGCATATTAATTAACTGAATGTTTGTCTAGCTAACAATCCCTGTCCCTCTACCTGAGCAATTGAACCAAAAAGAAAGTAAAGCATAAATATTTTTCTGTTTATAGATGGACTGATTTTGTTATGAGTTAAATTATAATTATTTAAACATTATAATACCTATAAAATGGTAGTGGAATTTTTGATTGATTCTCCATTGCTTGGAAACTGTGGAGCCTTATTTTCCAGAATTTGAACTCAGCTAAAATAAAATGTAAAGGAAAATATTCTTAAATAATCAGTATTGTGTTATATTTTGTTTACGAGGTTTCTTCCATTTGAATACTGATGGTAAAATCAAAGCTGCTATATCATCTAAAGCTGGGTTTTCAAACTGGTTGCCAGGGTTTCCCCTCTCTCCCCCCCACCCCATGGTTTAGTGCAAAATTGACAGTTTACTTTTTTCATTAAGCAAAAATATGAAAATGTTCAGAAATAAGCCAAATTTGTAGGGGTTCTTTTTTCTTATTTTTTGTTTTTGCTAAGCAAAAATATCCACAAAAGACTTGTTCTTTGGGATGTTTGCGTGTTCTTTTCCTGTTGCATAGTTACCTGTGTGTGAGTGTTTGTGTATGTGAGTGAAATATCCTTCAGTGTTAATGAAATCAACATGCATAAATCACTCCTCTAGGTTGTTTTTTAAAGTGCTGTAAATACATGATCATGATCATGCTCAACATGTTTGTGCAAATAGTGGAAATATAGAAAAGAAAATAAGTAGCCCACATATTAAAAACCCACAAATACAGGGTTCTTGAAATTAATAAAATGTTGTGATAAGATTTTGGCTGCATATGTATGTATGAAGTCAAACTTTTTCACAACCAGAGGTTTTGGAACAACAAAAGCAAAAAAAGGGGGATCTTTATTTCCCTGCCTGCTTTCCTCCTTTCCCCCATCAAAGTATGTTTTGGATTCTAGCAAGAACACTGTGTTCTGGATTAAGAACAACCTACCAAAAGTATTTAAAGTAGGAAATACTGGAAGCCTATGCTTAGTGCACTTGGGCATGCCAGTAGACCATTTACCAAACAGTAAATAAGAGACTTGTACACCTTTTAAATCTTTTTTATTTGTTTGGTTTAGTTTCTTATGAAAAGTGTTTGTGTGTGGGGGGGGGAGTGAGTGTTATAAATGCTTCCACATTTTTAAGTAGTAGTTTCTACACTCCTGTTTAGGAGAAATGGAAAATAATGTAATTAGTTAATGCTAAGCTGATTTTGATAAGGTGTGGAAAATACATTCCTGAGATTTTCTTTTCTTATATCTCCTCCCTCTTCCACCTCACATGTACATGGGAAGGAATGTCAGTTTCATTTTTATAGTTTTGACAAAATATTAGTTTTTCAAGTTCAGATAGGGTAAATAATTTATTCTTAACTTACTTAGTTCTTAAAAGACACTTTGTGAAAATGTTGTTGTTAGCTGCAAAGTCGTGTCTGACCCATCGCGACTCTATAGACAACGTTCCTCCAGGCCTTCCTGTCCTCTACCATATTCTGGAGTCCATTTAAGCTCACGCCTACTGCTTCAGTGACTCCATCCAGCCACCTCATTCTCTGTCATCCCTTTCTTCTCTTGCCCTCAATCTTTCCCAGCATTAGGCTCTTCTCCAGTGAGTCCTTCTTTCTCATTAGGTGGCCAAAGTATTTGAGTTTTAGCTTCAGGATCTGGCCTTCTAAAGAGCAGTCAGGGTTGATCTCCTCTAGGACTGACCGGTTTGATCGCCTTGCAGTCCAAGGGACTCGCAGGAGTCTTCTCCAGCACCATAGCTCAAAGGTCTCAATTCTTTGGTGCTCGGCCTTTCTTATGGTCCAACTTTCACTGCCATACATTGCAACTGGGAAGACCATAGCCTTGACTATACGCACTTTTGTTGACAGGGTGATGTCTCTGCTTTTTAGTGTGCTGTCTAGATTTGTCATGGCTTTCCTCCTGAGGAGCAAAGCGTCTTTTAATTTCTTGGCTACAGTCTCCATCTGCAGTGATCTTGGAGCCCAGAAAAATAAAATCTGTCACTACCTTCATTTCTTCCCCATCTATTTGCCAGGAATTGAGAGGGCCAGATGCCATGATCTTGGTTTTCTTAATGTTAAGTTTCAACCCAAGTTTTGCACTCTCCTTCTTCACCCGCAACAAGAGGCTCTTTAGTTCTTCTTCACTTTCTGCCATTAGAGTGGTATCATCTGCATACCTTAAAGGTAAAGGTAAAGGTTCCCCCGCACATGTGTGCTAGTCATTTCTGACTCTAGGGGCCGGTGCTCATCTCCGTTTCAAAGCCGAAGAGCCAGCGCTTGTCCGAGGACATCTCCGTGGTCATGTGGCCGGCATGACTAGACGCCAAAGGCGCACGGAACGCTGTTACCTTCCCACCATAGTGGTCCCTATTTTTCTACTTGCATTTTTACGTGCTTTCGAACTGCTAGGTTGATATTTTTTCCGGCAATCTTAATTCCAACTTAGGTTCTTACTGCAGGTCATATTCACTTACTGACCACTCGTTCAATGACTGTTTAAACTTGCAATATTGCCGGACAAGTGGTACTTTTAACTCAGACATGTCAAACTCACGACGACACGTGACATTGCGCAACATATCAGGAATGGTTTTGCCATTGCCAGGAGTAGGGTGGAGGCAGCTTCCGGATGACGTGTCCTGCCCGTGGGCCAGGAGTTTGACACCCCTGTTATAACTGGTTCTCAAAATTCTAGCCATCACAACACCATTATGGTCATGCAATTATAATTTGAGTGCTTGGTAACCAGCTTGCCTTTATAACAGTTTCAATGTTGATTGCCATTTACTACCTTCCCTGCCAAGCAAAGCTAATAGAGCAACTTGCAGGGAAAGTGACAAGTTGTTCTTGAAAGTCTCCCCTCTTTAGCCTTCCTCCACACCATATTGTGCCCTGTACCGTATATTGTGTAATGTCAGTCTCCCTGCAGTTGCACCTACCTGCACCCCTTCCTTTAGCCTTCCTGTTCTTGTGTCAACCCATGTTCCCTATCGAGCAACCTCCTTCGACCAACTTGCGTGCAGTCTGCACTAGGCCTCCCAAGACCTGCTCCACTCCCTGCAATGCTCCACATTACTTACTAGGATTTCCAATGGAAATCCCAATTCGGTTATGGTGCCAGCTAGGACTTTCTGGATTTCTATCACTAAGTGATGTAGTTATGTGATATTGCACTTTACAACATCATTGCTTAGCAACAGAAATCCTAGTCCCAATTGCCACTATAAACTGAGGACTACCTGTATTCCTGTACAGTATATCTGTAAGGAAGGTCACACATCAATTCAATATTCTGTATAAGACTTTTTGATAGAACTTGCTACAAAAGCCAATTAATACTTCAGAATAATTATATTCCAACTTAATAGTTCAACCAAATAAAAATTAAACCACAAGGTATTATCTTTCACAATAATATACACAACCATAAGCCATGGCTTAATCAGTACTTCCTTATTTTACATATTCAAATATTTATAAATGTTTAATTTATATTATTTAAATCCAAGCAAAAATGATAGTTTTAGATTCTAAGGGCTATTCAGATAAGAGAGGAAATTACATTTTAAGCTGTGATGTCAGATTGTTAAAAAAAGTATTCTGTTATTGTTTCAAACTTTTGATGTTGTATTTTGTCATTGTGTACTGCATCTAAAAAAGATACACAACATGCCTCAGGGCAATTGCCTATATTTGTGAGCTGCCTATGCTATCTGACTATCATTTTTATTTTTTGTTTGCAACAACTAGGGCAAAAAATTAATCATGGGAAAAAATTGGCATGCTGCTAAGCTAAATTTCTTTCACTAGAATTAAGCCCTTTCTATATGACAAATGAGAAGGAAGGACTCACTGGAGAAGAGCCTAATGCTGGGAAAGATTGAAGGCAAGAGAAGAAGGGGACGACAGAGAATGAGGTGGCTGGATGGAGTCACTGAAGCAGTAGGCGTGAGCTTAAATGGACTCCAGAAGATGGTAGAGGACAGGAAGGCCTGGAGGAACGTTGTCCATAGGGTCACGATGGGTCAGACACGACTTTGCAACTAACAACAACAACTGCAAATATCACAAAATCTACATGACCGTTTTTGGAAAATAAAGATGCCCAGTGCTTTGTTGGAAATGCATCCGTCTGTCCAGAAAACAGTTACAGGTAGTCCTTGACTTATGGTGACAATTGGGATTGGAACTTCATTGCTATGTGATGTGGGCATAAAATGCAACTGCATAGTTTAGCTACAACAATTCCTGCAGTCCCAGTTGCCATCATTAATGTAATCTTAAGGTCCTTAGAAGCAACAACCTGTTGGCTTCCCACAGTTAAAATCAGTGGGGAAGTTGGCAGGAAGTTGTAAGTCCTAGGCCAGCAGGCAGGTAAGTGATTGCTGCCAAGTAGGTGGAGGTCAGAAAGCATGTGCATGAGGCACAGGTTGGAGAGGGTGTGCAAAAGCTGTGCAAGAGGTGTGACGTAGATTGAGGAGAGGGGGCAAGGGTGTGAAGGGTTACAAGATAGGTGTCGGTTACAGAGGATCTATGAGGACCTGAGGGATACATAAAGAGCTGATGTTGTGCGACTACAGAGGGGCTGGACAAGGTGCATGGGGGAAGACTTCCCCAGCAATTTGTGATCTGCAGTTTGTGACCTTCTCTGCCAGGAAGGCCACACAGGTCATTAAGCAAAGACCTCATGTGATTGCAAGTTCCAACTTTCTCGTTGACTTTGATTGTCGAAAGCCATCAGGGAAGATTGCAAATAGCAATCATGCGATTGTGGGGCATTGAAACCAGTCATAAGTGCAAACCGGTGGCCAAGTGTCCAGATCATGATCACATCATTAAGGCTGTTGGGATGGATAGAACTCTGAAGATAACCACCATTTGTTCAGTGCTGTTGTAACTTCAAATGGTTCAAATGAATAAATGACTGTAAAGTAAGGACTATCTGTATTGGAAGCTGAAGTTGTCAAGAGTGGTGGGAACAAAACAATCTGTTTGCTTTCTGGGAAACATGTTTTATCATTAATCTATATACTGTGGCAACCACTTTAGGAGCAGGCAGTTCTCTTGTCTTTAATCCTATCCTTTGATCCCAAATATAGATACCTTTGTATTAAATTTAAATATTAAATTCAGATAGCAAAATTTAGATATTAAGTGAGGCCCCTGTATCGGTCCTGCTAGTTAGGTTAGATTAGGAAATCAACTCCACAGAAAGACAAGAACCGCCTTTGTTGAAATTTGGTATAACAACAGACTCTTTCAAGTCCTAACACTAACCTTAAACTTTACCCATGTGCACAGAAAATTCTGGATCAGGGTGATGGGAGCAAACTGCAAATTTACTATTCTTTCCTACATCACAAGCCCCTCAAGATCATTAAATAGGTCCTATAATGCAACTGTACAAGTGGTTATCTACAATCCCCACACCTTCCTGCTACTGCCTAGACTGTTTCTTCATCCCTTTCTGATCTTTCTTTCTCTGCAGCACTCAACCCAAAAGTCACCTTGGTGCAATCTGTGAGAAACTCTACTAGCTAATTCACTATAAACAGATCATGCTGAGTCATGAAGTTTAGGAATTGGTTTTCATCTCCCCCTGATCACTCGGATAAAGTCTCTGAGAACACAGAAATTCAAGTTATGCTGCAGGCTGTTGTGCTGATGCTTAGCGATGTAAATTCTTTCCCAACTATAGTGTTAATTGCATCATGGCATTATGGCAAATGCATCATTTAGAAATCTGCCTGTGTTGGTGTTACAACAATGTTGCAGCAAGGTGCTTAGCAGATGGTAGGGTGCCCTGCGGATTGGAAGGCATCTCCACTAACAAAGTCTAGATCAGGGGTAGGCAACCTTGGCTCTTTTATGATGGCTCAGGAATTCTGGGAGTTGAAGTCCACGAGTCATAAAAGAGCCAAGGTTGCCTACCCCTGGGCTAGATGGTCAATCTTTGTTGAAAGAGAAAGATTTATATTTATATCCACCAAATCAGGAAGCTGACTTTGCAGGAAGAAGAAAAGTGCTTTTATTGAAAGTGGTTAAAATAACAGAACCTTATAGTTTGTTTGTGCTGTACTTCCCCCTCCACACACACACACACACCCTTCTTATACCCAGCGAATCACAAGAAAATGTCTGTCTGATCCACTTCAGAATATTTTCTTGTTTCATAGAGTTTTTTAAAAAATCTTTCTGCCCTCTTTACCCAGGTACTAGCACATTTCTGTCAAGGCCAACTTTGTTACTCTCTACTACTATCAGCAAACCTAGTTTAACCAAGTGTTTTGGGTAAGGGACTCTTATCACAAATTGTTTAAAAATTTAAATATATAATGTCAGATGCACTTTTATATGTGGGTGCACTTTCACAAATAATGTTTACTCTTCTCTGCCTATTTTTGCCTTTCCAATCATAGCAAATGAAAAAGAAGACACAAAATGTCTAATCTGCTGTTACTGAGCTTAATAACAGCAAGAACCATCTGATATTGGGTAATGGCAGAGGGCCAGAACAGTGAGCTGCATATTTTTTGTCTTTTTTGCAGCTCTTTGCAGGTGAGAAAGAAGAGTCTGGCCTAGTCAGTGGAACAGCAGTGATAACAGTTACTGGACTGTGGACATTGGGCAGGAAGTGCTCATTACAACATGCCTGCTTTACATCCTTCAGCAACAATGCTAGAGCACAGTGCTTTACTCTTCTAGGCCTTTGTAACAATTCCTATTATTGCTCATAATGATCCATTCTGCCGCTTTACCATTACATATTCAGATATTGCAGAGGAAGAAACAAGAGCTGATTACAATTGTTGATTCAGCTAGGAGTGGAGCAAGTGCTAGAGGCTGTTAGCACTAGTAAGCAGCTACTCAATATGGCTATTGAAATTCTCTATGAAAGGAAGACATAGGAATAGCAAAGATAACTGTGATAACTGTGATTAATGATTTTTTTTAACTGCTTAAAGCTCTTCCAGCTAAAACATTTCTTGTAACAATAATGATTAATGTTAGAAATGCACTCACCAAATCTATACTGACTGGTATTGTCTGTTATGTCCCTACTTTATGTTGTCTACAAAATTCTGTATATGTCACTGCATTTTTATAAAAAGTTGGTGCAGATTTTAAATTTTCATGATCTTCATTGAACTTCAACTTCATTGAAATATCTGAAATACTTCCCATTTATCTTGTCTGGCAACTAATTAGTTTAGTAAAATGGACAACATCTTCCCTAATGTAATATTCTTCATCTGGAGCATTTTTTAGATTGAATGCTCTACCACTTTACAAAGCAGCCTTAAGACAAAAAACAGTTTCTCTTTGCTTTAGGTCTAAAGCAAGAATCAGACCTAATGTTTGTATCAGTGACTTCTTCCAGGCTAGAGGAAGAGATAAAAGCTAGTTCAATCTTTGTTGGGAAGGAAAAAGGTGAAAGTTATCAAAGTTTTAGGTGATAATTGCTGAAGGGAGATTATAATGCATGTTGAAGTAACAATAGCAAGAATGTTTTGTGCTAGTATTATGTGGTATATTGTAAATTCTGTGTTATTGACAAAAGTGCCTATAGATTTCATATTTACATATATGCAATTTGAGTTTAGTTTGTAAAATGGGTAGTAGCAATTAATCTACTACTATTGGATAGATATGATTAAATTTTGATCTAATTCTCTATCCTTAGCATTTTATTTTTTCTATTTAAATCAGTGCTTACATAATGAACTCAGGGTTATTTGAAATGTTTTTTGTAGAAAATTTAATGAAATATCATTCAGAGTATTATTGAACTAATATATTTATTTATGTCCATATACTTTTTAGCAACCTATCACTTTTTCTTTTTTAAATTTATCTTGACTTCAGGATATGAACCAGAACTTGTATTAGATAAACAGTTCAGATATTGCAAATGATGCTACTTTAAACTCCTGCTAGAGTTATGATATTATTAGCTCTTGTAGGATATTGTTATATGCAGAAATTGATTTATTATTTTTTAGAATGCTATTGTATTACGGTATATTCATTCAGTTAGTTTTTGTTCTTTTAAAATCATTTTTGCTTTAGTCCTTGTTGTACACTATTTGAGGTAATAATAATAAAGCATTTTATTTATTTATTTTATGTTTTTATATGGTTCAAATTGGAAAGATACAAATACAATGCAAAAGTCGATGAAAATTCTCAGTTGTCAGGTAGTCTTGTCTGGAAGTTCAGCCATGGCAACTAGACTTTTCTTTCTTGGTCTGAAATGTTTTGCTGCTTATCCAGACTGTTAGTTAATGACATACTTGACAAATAACTATAACTTAAAATATTGTGTATTTCTGATTAACATTCTGCCTTGATACTTATAATAAGTCAAAAAATGTTTTTCCTTTGGTGGGTTATGTGAACTTGGTCACTGAGCCTTGTAGGCTGTGATTTATTTGGTATAATTTGGTACAATGTGTGAATTCAGACAGTTATTCCTTATTCAGCAAACTCTGGTCTATTGCAGTGTGTGAACCAAGCAACTTTAAGAGTACATTATAATATAAGTGATTGCTTTAAAAAAAGAAACAGAACTATGCATACTTTCTTTTTATTGCCATATTGGATACAAAACCAAATATTCTTTTTATTGCCCAGGATTACTAATTTTTCTTCTGTTGGCTATAGATACTGCAGAGTGTCAAGGACTGAAATCAGATATTTGGATATGATTACATCCATCTTCTAAGCATTTTATCATGCTTTTAAATGCTTATTTATCAATATGGAACCTTCATTTTCTCAATTTATTAAGATAGACTTCCACTACATATGTACTACTTCTATATGAACTGTATGTTGATAAGATCTATTAATGTGTTTCCAAAGCAAATCGTAGTCAAAAGCTGAATGAGAATGCAAACTTGTTGACACAGAGCAAGTGACTGATCTTTTTTCTAAAAGTAGTTGTTGGTTTAAAAACAAAACTAACCAAAACTATTATTTGTGTCCGTTAGCAACAATCAGATTTAAAGGCAACTATGCAGGTAGTTATCTTACACTGAAGGGTATTAAAATGTTGTAAGGTAGTTGCTGCAAGTTTGTTTTATATGTATCTAAATATATCATTAAACACTGGCTTTTTTCTCTTTCTCCACAGTATGCAAGCAGTTCTTCTGCTTCAACTTTCTAATCCAAGTAAGTGACAATAAAATAAATTATAGCACAGCCATTTCCACCCTGGGAATTCACATGTTGTAGTTAGAATATATGTGTTAACTATAGTTCTCAGTTCAAATGTGCAAATTGCAACTCAACCCATTGAAATAACTCAAGATTGGGAAAGTTTTCTATGAATGGAGAAAATGTATAGTTTCAAACATATTTATTCAAACATGGGTGAAAAATGCTTTTAAAAATAAATCTGTAGACTCTAGTGTAATTGAAAGCAATGCTTTGGGACAGCTGGAGAAAATACGGCTCATATAATACATTATCAGTTATTAAAATAATTTCAATATATTCATGTTTTCTTTTGACTGTAGAAAAATTGAATTTGTTTCTAACTGGATTTCAACTCCATGGCTCAGTGGGGGAAACAGGTTGTGTCACACAGCATTACATTTTCTGTCTCTTTATAAAGTATATACCAGTATATAATTTAATAATCAAATAATGATGGTGGAAAATTAGGAACAGCAAATAGAAGAAAGTAACTTTGAAGCGCACAGTATCCTCAGCAAGTAAAACGTGACATTTAAGCAAAAAGTTCAGATTTATAATCATTTTAAAGTTTCTGTAGTGCTCATTCCCAACTAAGTGGAACCTTGCCTTCATATTTTTGGGAAAAATCTAGTTATGGCATTAATTCAGGATTTCCTAGCTATGGGAAAAAGTATGCATTGGTAACTCCCTGATGTGTTGGTTTCTAGTTAACTTAAATTGAGGATGAGGTAGTTGCAGGAAAGTGGATTTATATAGATTGGGGAGAAAAGTATGATTGATGTGTGATGTAAGATCTAGGGAGGAGGAAATCTAGTGACGGCAAATATGAACAGATTTCAGGGGTACTATCTAGAGACCTGTCTAGAGACCTAAAATGACACTAAGCTATAATGTTTTAGTTTGTTGTTTGTTTTTGACATGCTTGACTTTATTGTTTACTACTACATACAAATTTGTGGGTACTGATCTGTAAGTATACGTAATTCACATTTCTTTTTTTTTAAGTAACACGGAGTTGGGTTTTTAAATCCATACATTTTAGAAATTTGTCACTGAAGTTCCTAATTCAAAAATTGAACATAAAATATACATCTTCAGGAAAAATACACAAAATGCATTATATTAATAAGCTTAAACTATGAAAATAAAATACAAAAATACAAAAATGGATATATTAGGAAATCACACATGAAGATATGTATTGTATAGTTTGCAAACAAAGGGAGAAACAGGATCAAAATGAAATAATGATTGGGAAAAACAGAATGAGTACTATTACTGACCATGCTACTGTTATGTACTGGGCTCTTGAGGAATACCACGTGGGTTGCTGGAGCAGCTAACGGCTCTCCAGCAACCCAGACTACAAATCTCCTGTGCTGCAATTGGCTATCTCCAGGCGGCAATGGTTGATTCAAACCTATTGGCTGCCGCCTAGGGGCTAGACTATATATTGCGGCTAGTTGCAGCCATTTCCCCAGTACAGTTTCTGCACAAAATAAATGATGAGTTACCCTGTACTCAGTTCCGTGTCTTCATTCCTGCGCCAAAGAACCCGCTATTTAACAGCTACAATAATAGAATGACATATGCTCTAGCCTTGCCCTTCAGGTAGGCTTACAAAGTTCCTGCTAAAAATTATAAATAATCTATAGACATACTTCTGAGCTAAATGAAGTAAGGGCTAATTCCATATAAGTTAAGGTGAAAAATGTTTTCATTGTCTGGTTGGAAGCAGGACATTTCAGTTCTCCAGCATGATAGATGGAGAATCCACGAATGGGTTAACTCTGTCTTCCTGCCCAATTAGACTAAGTCTGTCAAATTTTCCAGCCTCTCCTGGGCCAGGATACCTCCCAGTCATGACTTAGTCTGTGCCCAGAATAGATGTGATAATTTTGGCTCCCTGTTTGCAGACTGAATTCATTGAGCAGGTTGTATGGTTCTTTCCATTTGTGAATTCTCCATTTTCCTCTCTGCGCTGGGATCAGCACAGCTCCTAACTGCTCAGCAGATTTTCTTCTCCCTTTGGAGTTTCAAACTCCAGGAAGCATTTGGCTTCCCAGCCACTGCAGAAGGCCCTCTTCACAGGCCTCGGCCTACATTCCTTCTTCATCTCTCTAGCTGTACTGGGATCAGCGCAGCTCCTAACCGCTCAGTGGATTTTCCTCTCCCTTTGGAGCTTCAAACTCCAGGAAGCATTTGGCTTCCAAGCCACTGCGGAAGGCCCTCTCCACAGGCCTCGGCCTACATTCCTTCTTCATCTCTCTAGCTGCGCTGAGATCAGCACAGTGCCATACTGGGTAAAGGTGCCCTTCTTACTCTGCAGTCTCCAGGAAGCCCCAGGGCTCCGTCCCATATCGCGACGCTCTCATTGAGGGTGCTATTTTGGAAGTTGCATGGGGAAGTTTTCTCTGGAAATCCTCTGCTGCCATTCAAGCGTGCCTGTAACTGCTTTCCTTACCGGTCTCCCTATTGTCAGCCTAACCCTCCTGAGAGTTTTCCTCAGTAGCGGCCCCCACTTTAGGCGCCACTATTGCTCCAGGTGCGGCCTGTCTCTGCCAGCCGCAGGGGCATGGAGTGCACGCTTCTTTGAGCTAGAGGAATTAAAGTATATTGCCACCCACTGCTTGACTTCATAGGTAAAGCAGGCGCAGGGGTTCTTTTATACTTCTTTTCTTCCAGCCACTGCAGAAGGCTCTGGGAGCAGAGCTCTTCTTTTGACCATGGCATCAAGGCCATAGAGTGATAATATCTCAGGCCACACATTTGAGGTTACAGTGGCCACCAGTTCTGGCTGTTCCTATAACATCAGGTCCAATCACCTTTACCTCGCCTCCCTATTTACATTCTCTGGACAAGCCTTTCAGAAATGGATGGTCAATTACAGGAGGCAACAGTTATAGCCCTAGGACCCAGCCTAGGTGTTTCCTCGTCCACTCCAACATACGATGTTTGCTGGCCGTGCCATTCTTGGCCTTGCCGCCACCAACTAGGACTAGTGAGCTGGCCATTATCACTGAGCTGATCTTGCCACCACTAAGTGAGCTACGTGTGAGCTGGTCATTATCACTGAGTGATCTTGCCACCACAGTAGACCTGTCCAGTGCACCAAAGGTGCTTTCAACTGGTATTATGGCCATCAGGAGCAACACACCAACAAAGGTCTGGACCCAATTCGGTGGCCTCAATGACCCCGTCTTGTCTCTCCCCATCGGGAGCTCCAGACTTTTCCGATCTTATTTCTTCCACCCGGTCTCCTTGCAGCAGAGTATCGTTCTCTGAGGAGTGCGACCCAATGGACCTGCCGCTCTCGGAGGATGAGGATCTTGCTCCAGACCCTCCTCTGTTTGTGGGCCTATTCAATCCAGCGCTCTTCAAATCATTGCTCCATAAGGCCAGTGCTACTGCTAAGATTGATCCTGACCAGGTTGCCCAACCTGATCCATCCGCCAGCCCCAGGATTTAGGCAAGTTAGTGGCTGCTTCGGAGTACATGGTGGATGCTGGACGCTGCCAGATTCTTGTCTTGAGCCATAGCCTCCAATGTCACTCCTTGCAGGCTCAAAGACTGGTGAGTGGATGTTAAATCCAAGTGGCGCTTGGCTGCCCTGTACTGTGGTGGTCAGCTGTTTGGAGAGGCCTTGACACTTTATTTGGTGGAAAACAAGGACAAACGTAAGGTGATGTCTCACCTCCTTAGACGGGCAGATAGACAGCCTACCCCATACGCCCATAGACAGTCTTTCCGATCAGGGTCAGGATCGGAGTTTGCTCCGCCCTCCTGCTCCTTCCCTCCCAGGTCAGACCATCAAGTTGACCGATCTGGGACCAGAGACAGACCCAGGCCGCAATTTCAGGCCAAATGGCCCTTTCGAGGCATGGGGGGCCATCCCTTCAGAAGATCCAAATGACTTCAGGGAGGCCCCCCAATTGGTGGCAGATTGACTCTCTTTGCTCAGAAATGGGAGACCACCACAGACTCCTGGGTCCTCGACACAATCAGGTGCGGCCTATCTCTAGAATTTATATCCAACCCCCCAGAGCGCTTCATTTCTTGTCCACTGTCAAAAAATCTAGTCAGGAGGGCTCTCATGACAGAGGCTATTCGGCACCTCTTTGAAATAAGGGCCATACAACCAATACCAGCTGGACAGCTAGGAAGGGGGTTCTATTCCATCCTCTTCATCGTTCCAAAGGCTTTGGGAGGATGGAGGGCAATTCTCGACCTAAAGGGGCTGAACATACAAGAAATTCAAGATGCAAATGCTACCGTCCATCATGGCCAGCATCAGGAGGGGAGACTTCCTGACATCTATCAACCTCACAGAAGCATACCTCCACATCCCCATCCTTCCCGACCACCAGAAGTTCCTCAGGTTCTGTTACACAAACCACCATCATCAATACAGAGCCTTACTGTTCAGCCTCTCGTCGGCTCCAAAAGTATTTACAAAGATTTTGGCAACGCTGGCCGCACATTTGAGGTCAGTTCCAGTACGCATTCAGTGCTACCTGAATGACATCCTCATCCAGTCCCTTTCTGTTCAGACAGCTCAATCGGACCTGGCCTTGTTTATCAAGACCCTCCAAGACCACGGGTTCTCAGTGAACTTTCAAAAGAGCCAGACAGTTCCCTCAACCCACCTTCTTCACCTGGGCGCGGTCATAGACACAAAACTATACAGTCTATCTATCTCGGGAATGTCAGGACAGCATCCGAGCCCTGGTCCTCCAGGTCCAAAGGGAGCATGTAGTTACACTGGCCATTTTCTCCCAATTGATAGGGAAGATGGTTTCCTGCATGGCAATAGTGCCATGGGCCATACTACACTCCAGGAACCTGCAATGGTTTTTGCTCCCATTTCAGAGACTGGGCACCAGCTCCTCCTACCAAAGGGTAAGGGTTCCATCTCAGACCCTAAGATCCCTCCAGTGGTGGACCTCCCCAGCGGTAGCCAGAGGCTCATTATTCAAGGAGCCCGTTCAGCTCACCCTAACTACGGATGCCAGTTCGTTCGGCTGGGGAGCGCACCTAAGGTCACAGTTGGCTCAGGGCCAGTGGTCCCGGTCAGACCTGAAGCACTACGTAAACTGGTTGGAGCTCAGAGCCATACATCTGGCCCTACGCCACTTCCGCAACAGGGTGGTGAGACAACATGTCCTGGTCCTCACGGACAATGTGGTGGCGAAAGCCCATGTGAACTGGCAAGGGTGTACCCATCCCAGGTCCCTTATGGCCGAGGCCCAGTTGTTGGGATCCTGGGCAGACCAACCTCTTCTCCCTCAGTTTCGAGCACATCTCGGGAGAGGCAAATCAGCAGGCGGATTTTCTGAGCAGGTCAACAGTGGATCACTCCAAGTGGCGCCTGCATCCCGATCTCTTCAGGGAGATTTATTTATTTATTTATTTATTTTGGAGAGGTTTGGTCATCCGGTACTGGACTTGTTCACTTCTCCAGCAAACTCCCAGCTTCCAAGGTTTTTCTCCCGGTTCCCCTCTCCAGGGGCAGAGAGAATGGATGCCCTCCACAGTCCATGGCCTGGGGGCTTGCTACATGCATTCCCGCCTCTCCCTCTGATCCCGGTGGTCATCTGCAAGATACTGCAAGAACGGGCAGAGGTGATATTTGTTGCATCACACTGGCCAAGACGGCCATGGTTTGCCAACCTCGTGAGCTTTTTCATCTCTCCCCCATGGGGGAGTCCTCTAGGTCGCATTTCACTCAGCCAGGGAGCTCTTGTCACCCCAGTGGCTCCAGTTAACCGCCTGGCACTTGAACGGCGGCTCCTGATGTGTGAGTCCTATTCGCCGGGCGTAATTCTGATGATTCAGGCCCCCAGACGGCCTACAACAAATAGAATCTATGACTCCACTTGGAGAAGTTTCTGTCACTGGTGGGCAAAGAACCAGTTAGATCTTTCGGCTATTACCATTCCGAGGATTTTGGACTATTTATTGGAGGGGCTCAACAAGGGTATGGTACCCAGTACTATCCACAGACAAATGGCGGCTCTATCCACGGTACTTACATGTGGCAATTCAGAGCCATTGGCTCAACATCCTGTGGTACGCTCATTTCTCAAGGGAGTGACCAACACCAAACTGCCCATGGTTCACCGGTATCCCTCTTGGGATTTGCCGCAGGTCTTGCAGGCCCTTACCTCACCTCCATTTGAACCCATCAGAACTTGTACACTGCAGTTCTTGACAATAAAAGTAGCCCTCTTGATAGCCATCATGTCAGCTAGACGCATTTCTGAACTGGCAGCTCTCTCTATCAGAGAGGACTTATGTGTCTTTCATGATGACAGGGTGGTCCTTCAATTGGATCCCTCCTTATTCCAAAAGTCAATACCTTGTTTCACAGGATGCAGGAGATAATTCTGCCAGATTTTTGTCCTCATTCATTTCATGACTTGGAACGTCAATGGCATGCCTTGGATGTCCACAGGGCCTTACGCCACTGCTTTAAGCAGACAGCGTCCTTTCTCAAGTCAGAAACCCTTTTTGTTTCCTTTCAACCTTCTACTTTGGGGCAGAAAGTTTCTGCCTCCATTATAGGCAGGTGGATCAAGGCTTGTATTGCAAGGGCGTACCAATCACATTCACTGTCAGTTCCAAGTCATATCACTGCTCACTCCACTCACAGCGCTGCAACTTCCACGTCGTGGGCGACACAGGTGTCCATTGGGGACATTTGTCAGGTGGCAACATGGTCTTCGCCTTCCCCCTTTGTGAGTCATTATAAACTGGATAGGTTTGCCTCCACGGACGCCTCATTTGGTCAGAGAGTGCTACAAGAAGTAGTGCCACAGGGTGGGACACAGGCCCAGACTGATTCTCTCCCATAGGGACAGGGCAGCTTTGGTATGTCCCATTTGTGGATTCTCCATCTATCATGCTGGAGAAGGGACGTTGTCTTACCTGAACGCCTTTTCTCAGCATGATGATGGAGAATCCAGACCCACCCCTTAGTGTCCGTCAGGTCTTATGTCAGGGGTATGGGAGCCAACACGTTGGACTGTCAGTAGCTTCGCCTTCGTCGTGACTGGGAGGTATCCTGGCCCAGGAGAGGCGTGGCAAATTTGACAGACTTAGTCTAATTGGGCAGGAAGACAGAGTTAACCCATTTGTGGATTCTCCATCATCATGCGGAGAAAAGACGTTCAGGTAAGACAATGCCCCATTTCAGCTAATAGAGGAAAAATATAATTGAAGATCACTGGTATTGTTTATATGAAGAAAATATAAGAAAAATTATGATAAGAGTGCTATACTCTTATAAAGGAAAAATTCTCAAAAACAGCAGTGTCTCCAGGCAATGAGCACCACACCTTCTTGAGTAGAAAACTGCCGTGTGGAATTCACTGGCATTCAGTTTCCTTGCTTTGATTTCATTTTTCCTTTTTTGTTCCAATTATGTTATAGAGAATTAATTGATGGTTTCAAACATAGGAGATTATTTTTCAGGATGGAAATCTTTTATAATTATGCCAACCAAGATATCTCATAACATGAAAGTCCTGGGGCTATGTATGATTTACAGTTGTTCTTATATTTAGTGGATGTGTAGCACTGATATAATGTATTTGATAATACAACCTTAAACAGTCAATAAACAAAAATTGGCTATTATAAAAACACACTTTTATGTCTAAAATATGTGTGGTTCATTATAGTCAGTGCTGGGTTTTGCTGACTCCTGTAGGAATGGGCAATCTTTTGATGGCTGATTTTATTTATTTATTTATTTATTTATTTATTTATTTATTTATTTATTTATTTATTTATTTATTTATTTATTTATTTATTTATTTATTTATTTATTTATTTATTTATTTATTTATTTATTTATTTATTTATTTATTTATTTTACCGCCCTTCTCCCGAAGGACTCAGGGCGGTGAACTGGGCAATACATAATAAAAACAAGATACAAAAATTAAAAATTATTAAAAAGTAATTAAACAGTGATGCCCGTAATAAATTAGTACAGATTAAAAGTTAAGGCCAATATGCCTATATAACATTGTTTGGGAACACAATGGGCTACAGAAGCTGGAGCAATGATGCAAAATGGATGGAGCTGTATCATGCATATAGCAGGAACAAATTTTCTAATTTGTTCCTATATGGGGATAAATGATTGGGAGCTGTCCAGAGTTTGATATAAGGTGGGCATCTATAAAAATGCTTTAAATAAATAAATAAGTTTATTTATGCAACTGTGTTAAGCCTATTTTAAAATATATACTCCATTCTCATGTGTTTTCTACTTTAAAATGGCAGATAAGTAACTGATTTTTAGTGGTGGTGGTCAGAGAGGGTGCTAGTAACTGCAGATAAAGTGGCTGGCAAACCTTTGGCTTCTTGATTTCAACTGCTAATCTACTATACTGCTAGTCTACTATAACAATGCTGACTATACACACAACAAAGTATATAATACTAATGTAATGGTAAATATATTTGTGTAAATGGAATAATTACAAATATTTACTATGTCAGAAATAGAAGAAATATATTTTTGTTACCTTTCAACCTGCTTTCATTTGATATTTTCAATTGCTTTCTTGTCTTGAAACAGTTTTGGTAGGATTGATTTGTGTTCTGATCTTTAAAAGTTGGCAATGAATTGCTTTGTGGGTGACATGTAAAAGCAAAGTCAGCATAAAGAAGCAGTTTAAACAGGTAGAAAGAATTTTTCGAGCCATAAAAAAAGTTCACAGAGACATGAGATTCTAAAGAAATGATTAATCATCATTGCAAAGGTGTAATTACATTAAATGAAAAGATGATGATATTCTTAAGCATTTTATATTTCCATTATCCATTGGAGTACAGCTTCTTGATTTTACTTTTCCTCTGATGACAATGCTGTTGGAGAAGTATGGCGTTTTCGTAGTCTGTATACTTGCACAGAAACACAAAGGGATATGGTGAACAAATTCATCATTATACACACAAGGAGGCCCATGTAATCTTCTCCCAAAATCGTCCTAGTGCACTCTCTCACATTCCTCATCTGTGCAGCTGACAGAAAGTGGACAGTCAGGCAATGCTACCTTATTAGTGTGTGATAAATTTTCTAATTACAGTTGGAAATCAGATGAATAATCACATTAATTGGGGGGGCTATTGCGAGCAGAATGGGAGCAGATTCAGAGCCATGAGATTTGTCTTATGACAAAAAATCTATGAAAATTCCATGAGCTGATTGATGGAGAAGTAAGAACAACAGGAACACACACACATCCAGAATGGGAAAGTGGTTTTCAGTGGAAAAGCAGGGGTCTGAAAGCTGTTCTTAAGAAGTCCCAGTGCTAGCCTGGTTTGATTTGAGGTATTTATTTATTCAGAAGATTTATTTGGCCACCCACTCACTCTCAGTGACTCTGTTGCTGCTCTCTCCTCTCAACCTGGCATGCAAGCTGCCTTTGCTGAGCATTTCTTAGTTGCCAAAATGTTCTTGCTGGTTTCCCTGACAGGATCTGGCCTGTCTTTATCCAAACCTGATTTCATCTGCTCAGGGTCAGTGTGTCCTGGAGCAGTTGCAGGTGTTGGATTGCCAGTTGAATATTTGGGCTGCTGATGTATACAGTCTGCCTCAGGATTCATTCAAGATTATAGCACTCCTGGAGAAAACCTGTTGTATATGATGATTCTATCCATGTTATTCCAGAGAAAGTTCTTCTCTGCATTTTTTTTAATTCACAAGAAATAAAGCGACAGTTCTGACTTTTTAAAAATCATCTCAGAGTGAGTGAGTCAGTAAAGAAATTCAAGCTTTTAATTATGTACAGTATGTTGAAGTTAATAAAAAATGAAAAGGCAAATAAAGGAAAGCAGAAAAGAGAATTGAACAATTATCCTGAAGAATGTTGTTTTTTGTATTTTTAAAAGATAAAATAAAATTGTCTTTGAATGGTTTAAATTAAAAGTGTGAATCTAAAAATATAGCTTAGGTTTAATTTTTATTTTGACTGTGTATGCTTAGGTCCACTTTTTTTGGTACAGACCTTTTAAAATCAGAATTGTGTCTAAATTAGGAGCAGACAAGCATCAATCCCACCAGGCTCAAGGTTGACTCAGCCTTCCATCCTTCCGAGGTAGGTAAAATGAGGACCCAGATTTTTGGGGGCAATAAGCTGACTTTGTAATAATGCCGCTTGGGGGGGCGAAAACCCTAATAAGCAGGCATATACATAGAATGAAGGTTATTGCTAAACACATTGATTTGTGCTTTAAATTGTAAGCCGCCCTGAGTCTTCGGAGAAGGGCGGGATATAAATGGGATTAAAAAAAAATCTCTGGTCTCCTTTGAGCTTCATATTTTTCCAACAGAAAATCTAAATCATGTTCTTTGACTTAAAATTTACTATGCTCTATGACTTTTAGTGAGTAAAGATCTGGGGTCTAAGGAAAGAGTCAATATATCAGGGAAGTCTGTCAGAGGTTAAAACATAAGAGTTATGTGTAGTGCTACCTAGGATCAGTACTTGATTAGATTTCTGTTTGCCTTTTGCTTTCTAATAGTTGATCTCCTCACTGATGGTCAATATTTAGGCTTAAGAATCTAGATCAGAGTCCTGGGAGCAAAATGTTTGCCTATTGGGACTGATCTGTGCCCAGATTTGGATTTTCTGGTGCAGAGGATTTTTTGGGATTGCCTGATTTATCTTCTTTCACTGAGCAATATTTCTCAAAGGAGGCCATGACAAACACATGCTAAAAATATTCACTTCAAGTCCAGTTGGCAGCTTCAAATGGACAGTAAATCTTCATGATTGTCAGCAGAAATTCTGACAGTCCCAAAGTTCTTTGAAATGGAAGTGAATAATGCTGAATTTGGGATTAAATTTCAGGCATGGTGTGATGATTTATTGGTTTATTTTTTTATAAATTGAACTGAAATAATTCTTTGGTAAATACCAAAATATCTCTTGCTTATCATATAGAAATTCAATTACTATTCGATCGAATTATTCGATCAAAGCAATTTGGTGTAGTAGTTAAGATGCTGTCACTGAAACCAGGAGAATGTGAGTTCTAATTCTAGGCATGGATTCTAGCTAGGCATGAAAATAAGCCAGATAACTTTGGGCCAGTCACTCTCTCTCAGCCCAACCCACTTCCCCACATTTGTTATTGTGGTGAAAATACAAAGAGGAGGAAGTGTTATGTATGTTTGCCACGTTGAGTTACTTCTAAAGTAATAAGGATTTTAAAAAAGATTGTAGCTTATCTAAGATTTTCTGCCATATGGATTGCTTCTGCTTCAGTAACAAAGATTCATTACATTTAAAGAGTTGCGCTTAATCAAAACAGGAAGTTATTCACCATTTATTGAGGTTTGAAATGGAATAAGAATGATTTAAAAAGTACATGATAAAAAAGACTATGAATATACAACTCATTTTAGAAAAGAATGTGGTTAAAAACATTGCAATTAACCTTTTACTTATAATTTGAGAAATAATTTCTACTAATTTCATATTGCTGGTACATGACTCCAGAGAAATTATCTAAGATGTATAAAGATGCTTCTAGTCAATGATGGAAATGTAAAAAAATAGGAATATCTATTTTAATATGCATGTTAGACTTCTGAAACAAACATTAAATACAAATACATATGATGATATAAATAATTTTAAATAACAGTAGTCAGGTGAAACCAGAATTTTTTTATTGCAACTTCTGGATAATTAATTATAAAACACTTAACAGAAGATTAGTTTTGTACATGGTATCTGCAGCAAGACTATTACCGTATATACTTGAGTATAAGCCGACTCGAGTATAAGCCGAGACCCCCAATTTCACCCCCAAAAACTGGAAAAAGTTATTGACTCGAGTATAAGCCGATCCGCCGTTCTGCAAGCCTCCGCCACCGGCGGAGGTTGGATCCGCGCTCTGCAAGCCTCTGCCGCCAGCAGAGGCTCGATCCGCCATTTTGCAAGCCTGAATACACAGGAATACCCTGTGTGGCCGCGGCTCTCGGGGAAGCCCTGGCTGTCCGCTTCCTCGCTCCACGCTGCCATTCGGGGCCCGCGCGTTCCCCGGGCAAATCGCGGCACCCAGCAGGCGAGGAAACACGCCCGCTCCAGTCGCCCCCCCTTCCCTCAGGAGACGCGAAGCAAGTGACCGCCCGGAGCTTACCGAGGACTTGCGCGCGGCCGAGGCTTCGGTGCTTCCAGGATCGCGCGCACCTCTCCCAAGCCGCCGCCGTCCGGAGACCTGTCGAAGTTTGGGGAGGTGCGCGCGCACCTCCCCAAACCTCCCCAAACGTCGGCAGGTCTCCGGACCTCCGCGCCCTGCCTGCCTGCTTCTTTCCGCTGCGGAAAGAAGCAGGCAGGCAGGGCGCGGAGGAACGGAGACCTGCCGACGTTTGGAGAGGTTTGGGGAGGCGCGCACCTCCCCAAACCTCCCCAAACTTCGGCAGGTCTCCGGACGGCGGTGGCTTGGGAGAGGTGCGCGCGATCCCGGAAGCACCAAAGCCTCGGCCGCGCACAAGTCCTCGGTAAGTTTTTTTGTTGACTGGAGTATAAGCCGAAGTGGAATTTTTCAGCCCAAAAAGTGGGCTGAAAAATTCGGCTTATACTCAAGTATATACGGTATATACAAAATACAGAAATAATGACAATACCCACAATGGAGGAATGGATTGTGAAAATATCAATCTGCAGAAGTAACAAAATTTAATTAGGGATGAAAGACTAAGTACCTGTTGAAAGTCAGGAGCTCCACCCTCCCAGAGAAGGAAAAAAAATTTTTTTTTGGGGGGGGGAATATTAAAAAAGGCCGAATATTACATTTCCCCAAAGTAATAATAGAAAAATCTTAGAAACCAGCCCCCAGAAACTGCCCCAAGTACAAACTCAAGAAACCACCTTTTAGAAATGCAGATTCAGTAATCTATTCAGAAAGAGTGGGCCACCTATTTATAAGCCAAATACCTTTCGCATAGCTCCAGAGAAGGTTTGAGCTGATGGGATTAGAAAAACAAAGACTCCAAGGAACGTGACCTTTAGGAAGATTAACCCACCACATTTAGAATACAAAAAAGGCCATACTGAACCCCAGATCAAAGTTCATTGCACAGAACAGGAAAAACTCCAAACCCCAAAGCCCAAGAAGGTATAAAAACCCAGCTCCATTTTGTCAGGCACCCCAGAAACACATGCTATGTCACTGAAGTTTCTGGCAACTCAATAAACTAAACCTTGTTTCCTAAAGCAGTCTCCATTTTTTTTTAATTCCTGGCTAGGACTGGACCTGAAGATTTTTTCTTTCAATATACTTTTATAAAATACTGGAAATCATTTTAGGAATTTTGGATGAAAATGGGCAAAAATAACATGGTGATTTTGGATTTGCTGACAAAAATACTGAATATAAGAGAGAGTGAAACTATATAATAAAATCTTAGAGAGGGAAGATGATTAGTAAGCTTGTTGAAACTGGTGTAAAGAAGTTCAGAAATTGCTTTTTTCTTTTTTTTCTTTATATTGTCTTCCACACTTTTCCTTTTATCTTTTTCCTAATTTTCTCTTATTTTTGTTTTCATGTTTATCTTTTAGTCATGTAAAAATCTTCAATAAAAATTATATTAAAAAAATAAAGCATCTATAGCCCAATTTTATTTTCCTCTTAAAATAAAAATATTTGTTATGCTGCGTTTTGTAGCTGGAATTAAATTATAAGAAGCTTTCAGGGGACTTCTTAATCTTACCTTATACAGGCCGTTCTCATTTACCTATCACATTTTGGACCAGCGGCTCACTTGTTAAACAAAGAGGTGAGATTTCAACTGTGCTTATTATCTTACTTAAGATTTTTATTTTGTTTTGCTTAAGGACCTGCAAAGGTCATATATGTAAAAGATAGTCTCAAAGTTATTTTTCATCATTCTTATAACTGAATGGTTGATGTGCAAGGTAGTTACTAAACAAGAACTACCTGTATAAGGTCTAAGTCTGTAATTAAAAGCATGAACCCTCAAGGTGTAAGAACATCCAAAGATTATAATGTCAACACTAGGTGGAGCTTTAGTATTGTTTCAGTAGTAACTGTCAATATCAGTTTATGGAGATTTTAAAATAGTACTGTTGTTATTTTCTATGGTAGGATGATGAAAATTTGTTTTAGACTATGAGAGATCATATTCTTGTAAAAGTAAACTTTCAGTCCTGAATAGAGCAAGTTGACTATGTTGCATTTTATTTTTAGATTTGAATTCCAAATTATAAGAGTAATTATATCTCTTATATCTCTATTTATTGTTATGTTTCAATTTTTCCTCAGTCTTGTGTCATATAGATATAACAGTATAACAGAATTGGAAGGGGCTTTGGGGACCTTCACCCTGTTCAAACAAGAGACCTTTCAGACAAATGGTTGTCCAATATCTTCTTTAAAATCTCCAAAAAACATATATTGTGACTTCAATTCCTGAGGATTTTATGTTTCATATCTGATTATTTTTTAATCATAATGTTTTTTGGGAGAGGGAATTGCGTTAAAAAAATCTGGACTGATGTAGGTTTTAAAGTTGTTTCTTTTAGAGATTTCAAAGTTTGCGATAGTGACGAGAGAAAAAGGTGCTTCCAGCTGTAAAATCTTCAAGTTTCCTCTGTCCTGCAGGACAAGTAATCCAGTCCTCTAATATAATATTAACAGAATTAAATGGACTGTTGCCCATTTTACTACATTACTAGTCCTGTAAGGTCTGGCCAGGAAGTCCAGAAGAGATTCATCAAGTTTTGCAAAGATTAGCAAGAAAGCAAGAGAGTATAGAAGGCACTGGTTTCTCTATTGTGAAAATAACAGTGTATTCTAGAAGCAAAAAGTACTACTTGTTTTCAAGATGTAAACTGAAATGTATCTATGGGGTTACGTGTGTTTGTGAGTGTGTATGTGTAGTACAAATTACAAGTGTAGTACAAATTACAAGTTAGTACTTTCAAGTACTTGGCCACTTTTTAATTTTTTTTTAGATTTTTTTAAAAAATGACATTGATAATTATCTAGTTTTCCATATAATTTATAAAAAAGTGGTTGTTTTTTTCTTTAGGAAATGCCTACTCCATATTGATGTCTATAAACATTTCTCCTACACAATATTCAGGGTCATAATGGATCTTTAGACCAGAAATGATTTACTGTAAAAGGAAGATTTATTTATTAACTGTAGTTAATAATAAATTGAGCAACATTATAAAAAATAAGCAGAGCATGAAGCAGCAGCAGTATAGATTATTTGTGGTTGAAGTAGTGCATTGTATTCAACTCATGATAGCTTAAGATTTTTCCTCTCTCAGCACAAGCACCATCACAGTTTTTCACTGTAATAATTTTGAGTTATTACAAAGACACACACTGGATTCTTTCCTAAATTATCTACAGATGTTAAATACTGTTTAACTTTTGTGCCTTCCTGAATCCATCCTTATCTGGAGGTATCTGAGAATGAATATGGGATACAAAATCTTCATCTCTTCATCTGGGTCTTCTTAAGTGAAACAGTTTTCAAAAGCATTTTTCAGAAATGAAAAAAATGATACTTCCCTAATGGAATTACAAAAATGCTACTATTTATTATTAGATAGGATATCTGTATCCTTTCTTAACTAGTCTGTGAATGAGCCATAGGTGCAAGATGTTGAGACAGAGTTCTGTTGCATGGGTTGTGTCTTAAAAATAAATAGTACAGAAACTTTGAAAGTAACTAAAGGTTGAAAAGGACTTTAGGCCTTGGAATTACTGTTCCAAGAAACATTCTTGACAAGAAAGAAGAAACACATGATTTTGTATTGGAAATACTGTGGTTTGTATACATTATTTTAATTTCAAAGGAAATTTGGGTTTAATTTTTGAAGTTGATAAATATAAAATTCTTGGAAGGCTGTTCTGGATATATTGAATGTTAAAAAATAACAAAAATATCTGCCTTGAGTCTCTCTCTATTCCAGACTCACCTTGGAAAGTGAGATGGGTGGCAATCACACCATTCCATCCTCATTTGTATGTGTAAAGGTGTAGTGATTAAATAATAAATGGCTATTCTGGGAACTTCCTATAACTTTCTTTCTGGCCAATATTTGTAGTATTAATAATTCTTGTAAACAAACAAACAAAAGTATTTGTCATGGTTCCGACAGATGAACTCTTTAAAGAACTTTGAGGCATTGTTTACCTTAAAGAGTCCTTTAGTCAAGTTGCATAGCATTGGCACATACATGGTCGAAGCCAAAATCTGAATTCATATATTGCCAAAGCAAGCACATCTGATGTTAGCAGCATTGACATTCGGGCCCCCTTACAAAAATGATGGATCCTGTAATGTAAACAAGAGCATATGTTAGGGACTATCTCTTGGTTTGTTGGGGTGTTTCTCATAAAACCTCTTGATGAGTCTGTCAGCTTTCACATCGCTAGATTTCACCCAAGTGCCTTCAGACAATGAGTATCCCTTCCATTGTACTAGGTATTGCAATTTCCCCTTAAAAATTCTAGAGTCAAGAATACATTTTACTTCATAGTGAGTCTGACCCGCTACTACGAGGGACCCGGGTGCCTTTTTAGGGGAAGGTCTTAAAGTGGAGCCCTGAAAAGGTTTCAGTAGGCTGAAATGGATGACTGGGTGAATTCTTCCTAAGAGTCTAGGGCGTTTCAATTCTACTGTGACCGGGTTGATGATTCTCACGATGGGGAAAGACCCCAAGAATTTTGGTCCTAATTTCTTATGGGGTAATTTGGGGCATAAATATTTAGTCGACAGATAAACCTTTTCTCCAACTTGGAATGTTCTTTGGGGAGCCCTCTTTCTATAAGCATGCTTTTATAGGTCTCGGAAGTCTTTTTTTAAATCAGTCTTTGTGTTTCTCCAAACTTCTTCTCACCCCTTCACCCATTGATCAAGTGTCTGGGAAGCAGAGGGCAACTGAGTGTATTCAGGTATTGGGCTGAATTCTTTTTCTGTGGCTACCCTGAAAGGCGTGTAGCCGGTGCTGCTGTGAACAGAATTATTGTAAACCACCTCTGCGAAAGGGAGGAGGTTTGTCCAGTTTGTTTGTTGGTATGAAACATAACATCTGAGATATTGCTCCACCATCTTGTTAGCAGATTTCGTGGCTCCATTGGTAGTTGGATAAAATGAGGCAATGAAATGAACCTGCTTTGAAAACAGGTCTATTACAGTACAGATGACAGTATTTCCTGTACTTTCAGGTAGGTCTACTATAAAGTCCATAGCTATTTCTTCCCATGGTTGAGAAGAGTCTTCCACTGGCTGCACTAACCCAGGGGTTTTCCCTGGGATTCTTTTCATGGTGGCACATACAGCACAGCTCCTGACATAGTTTTCCACATCCCATTTTAGCCCTGGCCACCAAAATTGCTGGCGGATGAGATATAGAGTTTTAGATATCCAAAGTGTCCAGCCTTTTTTATGTCATGGCGGTGTTTGAGACCCTTAAGACGGAGGGCTTCAGGCAAATATAGTTTCCCCCCCCTTTTAAGCCAAACCATCCATACATGTTAGGGAGGTTTGATTGTCTTTGAACTATTGATTGGTGAGGAGTTCTTGTTTTATTTTCTTTGCCCCAGGGTCATCAGGATTAGGGGTTCTGCGAGGCATGAGTTGAGCAGCAGTTTGGACGAGAGATAGTTGCCTTGTTAACCTCTTTGCGTTCACTTTTGTACTGGGGCAATTTCGATAGTGCATCAGCTAGGAAGTTTTTTCCTCCCGTACTTTATGTACTTTTATGTACTTTAGAGTAAAGTTGAAATAGTTAAAGTACTGTGCCCACCGCACTTGCTTTGGGGACAATTTGCAGGGGGTTTTCAGTGCTTCAAGATTTTTGTGATGTGTTCATACCTCAAAAGGCACCTTGCTTCCTTCTAGATAATGTCACCAAGTTAATAGCCCCCACCTAATTGCAAAGGCCTCCTTCTCCCATATTGCCCATCTCCTCTCACTTTTGGTAATTTTTTTAGAGGTGTAGGCACAGGGTTGCAGGATCCCTCTTTTGTTCCTTTTATGGCTACGACTGCCACGTCGCTGGTATCAGCTTGAATTACAAAGAGCTCCCCTGGACAGGGGTGCTTTAGGACTGGTTCAGCAGCAAATAGTCTTTTTAAATTCTCAAAAGCTGTTTGATAGCTCATAGTCCATGCTAGTGGTTGGCCCGGTCATGGTTTCCCTCCTCCTTTGCCTGTTTTAAGTAATTCTATAAGGGGTAGGGCAATTTCAGCGAAGGAGGGGATGAATTGACTGTAAAAGTTGGCAAAACCTAGGAAGCTCTGGAGCTGTTTGCAAGTCTTTGGGGGCTACCAGTCAGTTATAGCTTTCACTTTGGCTGGGTCCATTTCAATCCCCTCGTTGGAAATTCTGTAGCCAAGATAATCTAGTTGGGCCTGGTGAAATTCACATTTTGACAATTTGTCATAAAGCTTGGCATTTAATAGTTTCTTTAGCATTTCTCTCACCAGCTTTATATGATCAGTCATATATGTGCTGTATATCTGGATGTCATCAAGATGCACTAGGACCCCTTTGTATAAGTGATCATGTAGGACCTCATTAATCAACTGCATGAATACGGCTGGGGCTCCCTGTAGTCCAAATGGCATGACTTTGAATTGATAGCTCCCCATGGGGCAGTTGAAGGCAGTTTTCCATTCGTCTCCCTCCTTTATTCTCACCCAGTAATATGCTTCCCTCAGGTCTAATTTAGTGCAGAAACTCCCCTTAGCCAGGTGGGTTAGTAAGTCCTTCAGGAGGGGGAGGGGGTATTTATTTTCCACACTCACTGCATTCAGACCTTTGTAATCTATGCAAAGATGAAGTGATCCATCTTTTTTCCTTTGAATAATACAGGGGCTCCCACAGCAGACTTGGCCCGTTTGATGAATCCCCTCGCTAGGTTTTTGTTCACGTAATGCTGCATCTCTTTCATTTTGAGGGGGGACATAGCGTACATTTTTGGTCGTGGGAGTTTGGCTCCCGGCAGCAGTTCAATAGAACAATCATTGGGTCTGTGAGGTGGCAGGGCATCACATTCTTTTTCACTAAATGCCTCTGCTAGATCCTGGTACACGCTGGGAATGAGTGGCTCACCTGGTGGCAGTGAGGCAGCCGTATGCGCTCGTTCATGGTGTGGCCTCAAGTGTCCTGCAATGTCTGTTGAATCAGTGTGTGGGAGGGTTAGGACCTATAGGTAGTCTTACAGTTCTCATTCCTTTCTCCCACCAGATAAACGGCTTCCATTTGTCCAACCATGCTAAGCCTAGGATCACAACCTCAGTCATTTTTGGGGCCACTAGGAAGTGAATAAACCCCCAGTGCTCACCTATTTCTAGGCATAGGGGCTCAGTTAATTGCTTGACTAAAGTCCCTCCCATCAGGGAGCCATCGGCTTGCTCAAACCTCATGGGCTTGGAGAGCAGTTTTCCTCGTATGCCCAATTTCATGGCAAATGGCAAGCTAATAAGTCCTGAGTCCTGCGGGAAAGGGCGGTATATAAATCCAATTAAATAAATAAATAAATAATAATGCATCGGGAGCATCCAGAATCGACTAGTCTGCCTGTGCCCCTGACTTAGGGATTATGAATTTGGCGGGCAGTGAAAAAGGTGGGACGTGTCGACTCACCATCGGGTCGTTCTCTCCGTCGTCGCTGTTGAAGGAGGGTAAAGCAGGGGTGGATCCAGCCTTAGTTCCGGCATCCTCTTGTATGGGGGTTGTGACTTGGGCAACTGGTTTCTGTGTGATCCAGTTGGATTTTCCTCTCGTTGGCTGCTGCGCAGGTTTCTTCCTCTCTGCTAGTCCCGGTCTGCTCTGCTGTTGGGGGTAGGGGATTGGACAGTTCGCTGCTTGATGTCTTTGCTGTCCACATCGGAAACACTTGATTGGCGGGCCTGCAGGTGGCCTGGATCTTTCAGCAATTACAGGAATTGGAGGTTTTTTTGGGGGTGCTTGCTGTTTGGGTTGTTCTGGCTTTGGCTTGACTTCAGGTGGGGGAGGCTTCTTATAGCAGGCAAGCTGAACATCTAGTCTTACCACCACCTGGTACCATTCTTGCAGCTGGTCGGGTACCGCTCGATAGATGCAGGACTGAAAGAGGTGGTCGTCCAACCCTTCCTTGAAGTGATGGACTATGGACTGCTCAGTCCACCTCTCTATCTGACTGGCTACCTTGCAAAACTCTTGTACATACTTCAGGGCAGGCCTGCCGTCTTGTTTTATCTTATGGATTTGTTCCTCTGCTTTAAGGGCAATGGATGGGTCCTCAAATTTTTCTCTTAGTCCTAGGAGGAAGAGGTGGAGGGTCCTCAAATTCAGGGGCTTGCTCATTATATAAATTGTTCAGCCATTCAGATCTCTCTCCCTCTAAGCTGGACACAATCACATCAACCATCCCACCTGGGTCCAGGTAGAGATAGGCACAGCAATTCAAAGGAGAGTGCACTTGGTTGAGGAAAAAAAATTAGTTTCTCTGAGTCCCCATCAAAGGTTGTTCTGAAAGGTGGAGCAATCATTGGCTTCTGGGGCCCCCACTGTGGCCCTTGCACCCCCAGTTGTCACTGGCACCATCCTGGCTGCTGGTTCAAAAGCTGCTGGGCTCCCCACTGTGGCTGTTGCATCCCCAGTTGTCACTGGCCCCATCCTGGCTGGTGCCTTATTGCCAGGGGTTGCACATTTGGAGGCTGTGGCTGCCCCTCTTGCTGGGGTTGAAATACAGGTGGCACTGGCCCCTTGAGTCGCCAGAGGTCTCCTAAAGATTGCTGCCTGGGTGGGGGCTGATGTTGCCTTCCCTGCTATTGGCCAGCAGGGAGTTGTGGTGCCCTCTGCTGCTGTAGGCTCCTCAATGGTTGCTGGATGGGTGGGGGTTGCTGTTGTCTTCTCTGTTGTTGGTCTGCGGGGGGTTGTGGCGCTTTCTGCTGCTGGTCTGTCAAAAATCGTGTTAGTTTCAATTGCTGTGGGGCTCCCTGCGGTCTAGGAAGGGGTTGTTGCTGACTCTCCCTCATTTGCGGGCCCCTCAGTGGTTGCTGAGCGCTTGAGGGCGGCGACCAGCCTCTAAACTACTTGTCTCCTGGCTTCTGCACTACCCCAAGCTGTTGCAAGGCCTCTGTTAACTGATGCAAGCTCAGAGGTTGTTGGCCTTCCATCTGCAGGGGTTGCCAAATTCCCCACTGCTGCGGGGGGCCCAGGCTGGGGTTCTCTCTCTCTCTCTGTGAGGCTGGATGCCCTGTCAGGGCACTCCAGGGGCTGGAAGGCTGTCTGATCTGCAAAGGAAGGGCTGGGGGCCTCTCTCAGTAACAGTTGTTCTCCGCTCCTCACTTCTAGCTCTTCAAATCTTTCTGCCAAATAGTCTATTGACTGATTACGAGCTGCAGACAAATATTTCCACTCACCTGAATCATCAGAGACAGACAGCCTGGCAGCCCCCTACTGGGCTGGGGAATGCGATATGCGGGAATCCCTTTGTCATAGCTCCCCTTTTTCTGCCTTTGATGCCCTTGGGGGTGGCAAGGCCGTTTCAAGGCATCTGGAATCTCCACTGGGCTTGTCCCAATCTGATGACCAGATCAGCTGTCCTAGCTGCTTGGGTTTCACTTCCAGCTGGGAGACCTGCAAAAGCTCCTTCCCCACCAGTTTGTTCACTGTCACTTCCCCCCCCCCCCGGGTTGGCAGCTGCTGCCAGTGTGCTGGCTTCAGGCAAACATCTCCTCTTCCATGATGAAATCTTCCCCAAATCTTTGTCAGCCTATTCTCCAGTTCTGGAACAGTGACTGGGGCTCGGGACCCTAGGTAGTTTTGAAAGTTTGTGGATTTCGGCTTGATATCATGGTTCTGACGGATGAACTCTTTAAAGAACTTCGAGGCATTGTTTACCTTAGAGTCTTTAATCAAGTTTCATAGCATTGGCACGTACATGGTCGAAGCCTAAATCTGAATTCTCCTCCCCTAAGCATATAGAATCAAAGCACAATTCCCTCCTCCAATTAACAGTCATAAATCACATTCTCCCATTAGTTTGAAGTCAGACCTTTTTCCCAGTTCTCCAACCTGCCATCTGTTATCATTTCTTATTTCAAACAGCCTTGAATAATGCTCTACTGCTGTATTATTATGTCTGACTAATCCCCATACACATTCTTCCTCCCCCCAGCACCATCTAATTCTAACTCTAAAAATAATACACAGGTTAAAGAGAAAATGGCTGCATCCTCATATATTGTCAAAGCAAGAACATCTGATGTTAACAGCGTTGACAGTATTCTTAAAACTGATTATTTGCCTGAGCAAATGGCAGCACATAGACAGAATGGGACAACTCGCTACAGATGGGTCACCATTGCTACCTTGCTACTACTGACTTGCCCAAGTTGGCTCAGCTTATCATGGGACAACTCACTGCAGGAAACTTGCTGTGGGGCAATTCACCACACTAGAATGCTGTAGGCAAGGGGAATCTCCTTCTCATGTTTCACCTATCTTTTCCTCCTTCCCTTTTTGATCCAGTTTGTGCTCTCCCATAATTTTATTTTATTTATTTTTATCCCGAGTGCCGCGTAACAGAGTGAGCGCCTGTTACTCGTCCCAGCTTCTGCCCACCTAGCAGTTCGAAAGCACGTAAAAATGCAAGTAGAAAAATAGGGACCACTACGGTGGGAAGGTAACAGCGTTCCGTGCGCCTTTGGTGTCTAGTCATGCCGGCCACATGACCACGGAGACGTCCTCGGACAATCGCTGGCTCTTCGGCTTTGAAACGGAGATGAGCACCGGCCCCTAGAGTTGGAAACGACTAGCACGCATGTGCGGGGGAACCTTTACCTTTTTACCTTTATATCCCGCCCTTCTCCGAAGACTCAGGGCGGCTTACGCTTAGCAGTAGCCTTCATTCTATGTATATGCCTGCTTGTTAGGGCTTTCGCCCCCCCACCCCAAGCGGCATTATTACAAAGTCAGCTTAATTGCCCCCAACAATCTGGGTCCTCATTTTACCTACCTCTGAAGGATGGAAGGCTGAGTCAACCTTGAGCCTGGTGGGATGCGAACCTGCACTAATTGCAGGCAGCTGGTGTTACTTAAGGAGGCATTAGCCCACTGCTCATTATATCATATTAGACTTATGTAACTAACAAAAGGAATTGTCCTGTGTTGAGTTGTCAAGTTGGCCAGGACAAGGCTCCCAGGGTGAGCCAGCTGGGATGAACCTGGTGGCAGCGAAGCAGCCAGAGCAAGGGAGCAGCAGTGAAGCAGCAGCGATGAGCCAGAGGCAGCAAATTGTCCTAGACCTGCATATAGAACATCCTGATTATTTTTCATTATCCAACTAAATATCTTTCACAGACTCATGTTTCAAGGACTGGTCATAAATATCATTCATTTAACACCATCGTAACTTTAAACATTTGCTGAACAAATGGTCATTTAATCTGTACCTGTACTTAAACTCACATACAATACATTAATGAGCAAAGATAATTTCTTCAATATCAGGAGAACATAAAATCAGCAGCAACTAATTTGTCTTAATTATACTGATTTTTAACCATCAAAGTATCTTAGGATATTTTGTAAAAAAAAATGACTTTTCCACCCTGAAACAAACAGTACCGTATATACTTGAGTATATACACCTCCCCAGGTCTCCGTTCCTCCGCGCAGACCTGCCGACGTTTGGGGAGGTTTGGGCGCCTCCCCAAACCTCCCCAGGTCTCCATTCCTGGAGGTTTGGGGAGGTGCCCAAACCTCCCCAAACGTCGGCAGGAGGAACGGAGACCTGCCGACGTTTGGGGAGGTTTGGGGAGGCGCCCAAACCTCCCCAAATGTCGGCAGGTCTGCGCAGAGGAACGGAGACCTGGGGAGGTTTGGGGAGGCGCCCAAACCTCCCCAAACGTCGGCAGGTCTGCGCGGAGGAACGGAGACCTGGGGAGGTTTGGGGAGGCGCCCAAACCTCCCCAAACGTCGGCAGGTCTGCGCGGAGGAACGGAGACCTGGGGAGGTTTGGGGAGGCGCCCAAACCTCCCCAAACGTCGGCAGGTCTGTGCGGAGGAACGGAGACCTGGGGAGGTTTGGGGAGGCGCCCAAACCTCCCCAAACGTCGGCAGGTCTGCGCGGAGGAACGGAGACCTGCCGACGTTTGGGGAGGCGCCCAAACCTCCCCAAACGTCGGCAGGAGGAACGGAGACCTGCCGACGTTTGGGGAGGTTTGGGGAGGCGCCCAAACCTCCCCAAACGTCGGCAGGTCTGCGCGGAGGAACGGAGACCTGCCGACGTTTGGGGAGGTTTGGGGAGGTGCGCGCGCACCTCCCCAAATCTCCCCAAACTTCGGCAGGTCTCCGGACGGCGGCGGCTTGGGAGAGGTGCGCGCGATCCTGGAAGCACCGAAGCCTCGGCCGCGCGCAAGTCCTCGGTAAGCTCCGGGCGGTCACTTGCTTCGCGTCTCCTGAGGGAAGGGGGGGCGACTGGAGCGGGCGTGTTTCCTCGCCTGCTGGGTGCCGCGATTTGCCCGGGGAACGCGCGGGCCCGAATGGCAGCGTGGAGCGAGGAAGCGGACAGCCAGGGCTTCCCCGAGAGCCGCGGCCACACAGGGTATTCCTGTGTATTCAGGCTTGCAAAATGGCGGATCGAGCCTCTGCTGGCGGCAGAGGCTTGCAGAGCGCGGATCCAGCCTCCGCCAGCGGCGGAGGCTTGCAGAGCGTGGATCCAGCCTCCGCCGGTGGCGGAGGCTTGCAGAACGGCGGATCGGCTTATACTCGAGTCAACAACTTTTCCCAGTTTTGGGGGGTGAAATTGGGGGTCTCGGCTTATACTCGAGTCGGCTTATACTCAAGTATATACGGTACTTGGCTTAGAAAAACATAAAAGTGTCTATGGAGATTCTCAGTCACCCAAGTCATGGTTGTCCCAAAGGTAACTTTCCAAGCGGCAACTGGACTTTCTTTGCTTTTACTTGAAGACATTTCGCTTCTCATTCGAGAACTGAACTGAAGAGAAATCATCATCATCATCATCATCTACCAAAAACTGCACTATTTGGAACATCTTTACATGTTGCAGGGACTTAGTTTAATCTTTTTTAAATTGGTCTTAATTTTTGTATTAATGTTTTAAAAATTATACCCTGTAAACCGCCCTGAGTCCTTCGGGAAAGGGCAGTATATAAATCCAATAAATTAAATTAAATTAAATTAAATTAAATCTTACATTTTAAGAAGATACCTGGTTGATACCTAGGATGCTGGCAGCAACCCGTGTCAACCATTAGTGCCAGTCAATTTGAGTGTTCAGTTGACTGAGTTTCATGTTTAATGAATTAAAGTTATATAATAATAATAATGATAATAATAATAATAATAATAATAATAATAATAATAATAATAATAATAATAATAATAATAATAATAATAATAATAATAATAATAATAATAATAATAAAGTTGGAAGGGACCTTGGAGGTCATCTAGTCCAACCCCCTGCTCAGGCAGAAAACCCTATACCATTACAGACAAATGGCTGTCCAGTCTCTTCTTAAAAACTTCCAGTGTTGGAGCATTCACCGCTTCTGGAGGCAGGTTGTTCCACTGGTTAATTGTTCTAACTGTCAGGACTTTCTCCTTAGTTCTAGGTTGCTTCTCTCCTTGATTAGTTTCTGTCTGTTGCTTCTTGTCCTGCCTTCAGGAGCTTTGGAGAATAGCTTGACTGCCTCTTCTTTGTGGCAGCCCTTAAGATATTGGAACACTGCTATCACATCCCCCCTTGTCCTTCTCTTCATTAAACTAGACCACGGGTCGGCAACCCGCGGCTCCGGAGCCGCATGCGGCTCTTTGAGCCGTCTCCTGCAGCTCCCAGCCGCCCGGTGCGCGCGCACCTCTTTGAACGGGCAGTGGTGCGCGCACACCTCTCCAAATGGAGAGTGGCACTGCCCGTTTGGGGAGGTGCGCACGCACCTCCCCAAACCTTTGGAGAGGTGCGCGCGTACCTCCGTGCAAACGGGCAGAGGTGCCGCTCTTTGAGGAAGCTGTCCCAGCCCGTCTCCGAAGCTGCCACTTTCGGCAGCTTTGCAGACGGGCCGCTACAGCTTCCTCAAAGAGCAGTGCCCCTGCCCATTCGGAGAGGTGCGCGCGCACCTCTCCGAACGACCGGAGGTGCGCGCGCACCTCCCCAAACCTTTGGAGAGGTGCGCGCGTACCTCCGCGCGAACGGGCAGGGGCGCTGCTCTTTGAGGAAGCTGTAGCGGCCCGTCTGCAAAGCTGCCGAATCATTTCCTTAACTTTTTTCTTGTTTTTTACATGTTGAAAGAAACTTTTTTGTTATTTTTGACTTTGGTTGCAAGCCTTAGTTCATTTTGAGGCTTAGCTTTCCTCACTTCATCTTTGCAGGCTTGGGCTATTTGCTGATATACTGCCTTAGTTATGTGTCCCTCTTTCCACTTTTTATACTTGTCCTTTTTATCTTTCAATTTATCAGAGAGTTCTTTATGCAGCCATGCTGGTTTCTTTTGTGAGCTGTTATTTTTCTTCTTTGTTGGTATTGTGCTACACTGGGCTTTTATTATCTCACTTTTCAAAATTTCCCAAGCTTCTTGAGTTGCTTTGCCCTTGAAGATTCTCATCCATGGAATCCTACCCAAGCTCTCTCTAAGTTTATTGAAATTAGCTCTCTTAAAGTCCAAGGCTCTAGTTTGACTGTGTTCTAGTGCTTGTGCTTCCATAATGTAGAATTCTAATATTGCATGATCACTTCCCCCCAAGATTCCTGTGGATTCAGTACCTTCTATCATTACATCTCTATTAGTGAGGATTAGATCCAGTGTGGCTAATCCCCTGGTTCCCTTCTCTACTTTTTGGGAGACAAAGTTGTCTACTAGGTTTGTCAGAAATCTGTTTGATCTTCCACTTGGTGCAGAGTTTGTCTCCCAGTTGATGTCAGAGTAATTAAAGTCCCCCATTACTATTGTGATGTGCTTCCTACACACCTTAGTTAGATGATTAGCAAAAAGTTTATCTATTTCATCTCTTTGGTTGGGTGGCCTATAGTATATACCTATGGCAATGTCATTTCCCTCCCCCTTTTATATTGACCCAAATGCATTCAAGACAATTTTCATCATTGTTGTGCTCTATTTCTGTAGAGATGTAGTTATTTCTTATAGAGAGAGCAACTCTACCTCCCCTTTAGTTTGGCCTGTTTCTTTTAAATAAGTTAAATCCCTCTAGCTGTGTGCTCCTTTTGTGGGTTTCATCCCACCATGTTTCCGTAATGGCAACAATATCATACCTGCCCTCATTTACCTGAATTTCTAGTTGACCCTGTTCATACTGTTCATACTTTGTGCATTGGTGTATAGACATTTGAGTCCTTTATGACTGACCCTGTGTTTACTTTCTACATAACCTGTGTGGTGCCTGAGTTCCCCTATTTTCTTACCACCTATTTGGTTAGTGGACTTTGTGTGGCACTCGCTATTAAAAGCTTGATTTTCCTTGACATTCTTGTTCACATACTCATCTGTGTTACATGCACTGATAACCCTATAATTTTTAGATTGCCAGGGACAGGGATCTTCTGTATCAATTAACTCATTGTCCCCGTTGTTTAATTTAAATATCCCTCCAGAAAATCTGTGAATTTATTGCCAAGTAACGCAGTCCCTTTCTTTTGTACATTTTTTCATTGGACCAGCTACAGACATTGTGACTAATATAACCAAAGTCTTCCCCTTTACACCACTCCTTTAGCCACATATTGAATTCTGCTATACGCTGGCCTTTTCCATTTCTCATCCTTCTTGGATGAGAAGCAAAACATCTTCAAGGAAAAACAAAGAAAGCCCAATTGTCTCTTGAAAAAGCATCTTTGGAACATCTTACAAAGTGATAACAAAGTAATCTTTTGAAATTCTAAGCATTTCAGTGCTTAGCTAAATCTGAAGTATTTAATCAGACTGGTAAATTTTATGTAGATGTGGGAGCTTTGGCTGACCATAGCATGGCTAGTAAAATAATATCAGCAGTTGTTACTGATTTAAATGCTGATATGAGTGAGCATAAGTGATTACATACCATGTTAATCAACCATGGAACAACTATACTACAAAGACACCTAAAGTTCTTTAATCTGAACAAAGGTATAACCTCTAAATTCTGTTATTTCAAAGGAACTTTAGCTGTATTCTTGACTATAAAAAAGGAGTCCAAGCTGGTTGCTTCTATGGAATGCTTTAACTATTATTCAGATATTATTTATTAAGATGTCCCAATATTGTAATAGAAGTGCACTCCCTAAAAGATATTTCAAAATTTAATTAATTTTATTTTAATTGCTTTTTATAAGTTAACCTCTGCCTAAATTCTTCAAAATCCATAATTGTGGATAGAATCCCTTTATTAAAGTATTTTAGGAGATTTGAAAGATTACAATCTTTTTTGAGATCTTCTTTAGTCCTCATAAAATAGCTTAATTAAATATTCATTTTTTGTTCATGTTCTTGTAAAAACAACATCTGGTTTGAAAAAAGTTTGAAACGGTTTCAAGATTGAAACACAAATGTTTACCAAATCCATAGGCAGATTCTATTGGAATTTGGCAAAACTGGTTTCAATGAGTTAGTACTGAACAGGCACTTGCTCAGCTGAATGCATACTAAGTACTCTTCCATAATCATTTAGTTAAATATTGCCTACCATTTGTCTGAGTAATTACCGTATATACTTGAGTATAAGCCGACTCGATTATAAGCCGAGACCCCTAATTTTACCCCAAAAAACTGGAAAAAGTTGGTGACTTGAGTATAAGCCGAGGCTGGGAAATGCAGCAGCTCACGGTAAATTTCAAAAATAAAAATACAGGTAGATAACAATAAAATTGCTTTAATTGAGGCATGTGGAAAAGAGGGTCAACAAAAACAATATATTATCAGTATATTCAACAAAAACAATATATTATCAGTATATTCAACAAAAACAATATATTATCAGTATATTCAACAAAAACAATATATTATCAGTATATTCAACAAAAACAATATATAATATTAAAGTATTAACAATAACTTTAAATGTACAAAAACCTTAACTCAATAAGCAACCAAGCTAAAACACAAGCATCAAAATCCTTCAAAACTGGATTCCTCCTCCTCATCTGTATCTGCAAACAGAGCTGCAGCTGTAGCTGGTGTGAGGTTATCATCATATACATTGTCACAGAGTTCGCTGTCATCACTATCACAGTTGTCCTCCTCATGCAAAGCAGTGTCTTCACTGCCATCCATAGCATTACTTATGCCACATTTCCTGAAGGCGTGCTTCACCATGTCCTCTGGAATCTCTTCCCATGCATCACGAACCCACTTTGCTATCAGTTCTATGTCAGGCTTCATCATATTTCCACCTTTTGTTAGTCGGGCTTGACCAGATGACATCCATTCGCACCACATCTTTCGCACACGGTCTTTGAAAGGTTTATTTAAACACACATCTAAGGGCTGTAATACAGATGTAAGCCCACCTGGAATAACGGCTAAAGTAACTTGAGAAGACTTTGCCAATCTTTTTATGTCATCAGATGTGTGGGCTCTGAACATATCCCAAACTAGCAATGATGGTTTTTTCTTTAAGGCTGCACCTGGTCGTCCATTCCAAACTTCTTCCAGCCACTTTTTTGTTCCATCTTCATCCATCCAGCCTTTAACATGTGGGCGCACTGTAATTCGTGGTGGGAATTTGACCTTTTTAGGCAAGGTCTTTCTTTTAAAAATAATGACAGGCCGCAGCTTAGTTCCATTAGCCAAACATGACAGAACAACTGTAAAATGGTTTTTCTCATTACCTGTGGTTCTGAGTAAAACAGTTTTGTCTCCCAAACTTGCCACGGTTCTGTTGCTTGGAAGATCAAAGGTCATAGGTGTTTCATCCATATTCCCAATATCTCCCAGGTCATAGTTATGGATCTTTCTTTGTTTTATGATGAATGAATGGAATGACATCACTTTTTCATCAAGGTCTTTTGGCAACTTCTGTGAAATCTTTGTTCTTTGCCGCAAACATAGGCCATACCTATTCATGAAGCCAGTACACCATCCTGCTGACGCAACAAAATTTTCAATGCCTGGTACTTTTAATTTGTCATCTTTAGCCATTTGAAGGGCACGTAAGCGAATTCCCATGCGTGTTACGCAGTAACCATTTTGACGACACTCCATAACCCATTCATGCAATTCAGTCTCTAGAGCCACATATGGAGTTGTTAAACCACGTCGAGCTTTTTTTGCCTTTGGAATCTTTTCCAACTCAGCTTTCATTTTCCGCCACTCCCTCACTTGTTTTTCATCAACACCAAATTCCCTACCTGCAATACTGTTATTGCTTTTTTCTGCTCTTAACACAACCTTTAGTTTGAAAGCAGCTTCGTATGACCTGCGTCTTTGTTTTGGTGCAGGAATACTAGAAGTACTGGGCTCCATTGGTGCAGGAGTACTAGAAGTACTGGGCTCCATTGGTGCAGGAGTACTAGAAGTACTGGGCTCCATTTCTAACAGGAATGGGGTGGTCTGCTAGGGAGGCGGCAGTCAAGCGTTGTTTCCCTCCTCAGTCAAGCTTGTTTCCCTCCTCGTGCGTGCGTGTGTGTGGGGGAGGGGCTTGTTTCCCTCCTCAGTAAAGCTTGTTTCCCTCCTCGTGCGTGCGTGTGTGTGGGGGGGAGGGGCTTGTTTCCCTCCTCAGTCAAGCTTGTTTCCCTCCTCGTGCGTGTGTGTGTATGTGGAGGGAGGGGCTTGTTTCCCTCCTCAGTCAAGCTTGTTTCCCTCCTCGTGCGTGTGTGTGTGTGTGGGGGGGGGGAGGGGCTTGTTTCCCTCCTCAGTCAAGCTTGTTTCCCTCCGTCTCTCTGTGTGTGTGTGTGTGTGTGTGTGTGTGTGTGTGTGTGTGTAAAGCCTTGTTTCCACGTGGGCCCCGGGCTGCGCCCCCGGTGACTCTGCTCCCTCCCCTCCCCTCCCCTCCGGGCCGGGCTTCTCGCCGGCGGGCTGGTGCTGGTCCCCGGGCGAGGAAGCGAGCAAGCGGGCGTGCGGCAGCGGCATTTTCGGGGCGGCACGGGTGAGCGATGGGGGGGGAAAGCACGGGTGAGCGATGGGGGGGGAAAGCACGGGTGAGCGACTCCGCTCCCTCCCCTCCCCTCCGGGCCGGGCTTCTCGCCGGCGGGCTGGCTGGCTGGTGCTGGTCCCCGGGCGAGGAAGCGAGCAAGCGGGCGAGCGGCAGCGGCATTTTTGGGGCGGCACGGGTGAGCGATGGGGGGGGAAAGCACGGGTGAGCGACTCCGTTGTTCGCCCGCCGAACAGCTGATGGGCGCGGGCGTGGCCGGGCTGTCCCCAGAGCCGCGGGATCCACCGGCGTTCAGCGTTCGCCCGCCGAACAGCTGACGGGCGCGGGCGTGGCCGGGCTGTCCCCAGAGCCGGGCGGGATCCACCGGCGTTCAGCGTTCGCCCGCCGAACAGCTGATGGGCGCGGGCGTGGCCGGGCTGTCCCCAGAGCTGGGCGGGATCCACCGGCATTGGGTGTTCGCCCGCCGAACAGCTGACGGGCGCGGGCCTGGCCGGGCTGTCCCCAGAGCCGGGCGCCTTCCACCGGCGTTCGGCGTTCGCCCGCCGAACAGCTGATAGGCGCGGGCGTGGCCGGGCTGTCCCCAGAGGTAAACTTCGTGACCCACCCAGCCCATGCATAAAACAGAAATGAAAAGTCTTAAAAAAGTTTTGTGCGGTTAAATAAACAGCATTTGCATATTGTTTCTCCACGGAGCACCGACAAAATTCGCTCGAATTAAGGAACGCCGGTAAAAGAACAAGTCTGTGAAAGCGGGCGAGAATTCATTTCTTTTAAACCGGCTGCAAGTACCAGGAGCCAAAGGCAGCCTCTCCGAAAGCCTCACACTGAAAGCGGGCGAGAATTCATTTCTTTTAAACCGGCTGCAAGTACCAGGAGCCAAAGGCAGCCTCTCCGAAAGCCTCACACTGAAAGCGGGCGAGAATTCATTTCTTTTAAACCGGCTGCAAGTACCAGGAGCGTGCGGAGCCCAGCCCTCCCTTCTCTCAGCAGCCTGTTCCGAACGAAGGGACAGTTCTTTTTTTTTGTTGACTGGAGTATAAGCCGAAGTGGAGTTTTCAGCCCAAAAAAGTGGGCTGAAAAATTCGGCTTATACTCAAGTATATACGGTACATTTTAGCACAATAAGAACAATATTTAGCCAACATATTTTTATCAAGAAACAAAAACATGGAATTGAATTAAATTTTTCATATTGAAATAGTTAACTCACACAGGAAGTGAACAAAAGGAGAACTTGGAATTTATTAACTTATTAACTAAATTGCTAATTTAAGATTTTTGATCTTTAATAAATCAGTTGTCAACTTTACCTGGTGTCATGATGTCCTGAAGAAGATAGCTACTCAATGAGTTCTTTCTACTACTTTCTTCCCTAGCATTAGAGGCTCTGGTAAAAATCAAGATAACTTCAATCACGTTGTGAAATTTCCTGCACTTAAACTTGTAGTTGTGTCAAGGTTTGTGTGTGTATGTGAGGGAGAGTAATGTGTATGAGCTTACATTTATTTGAAAGGAGATTTGTAAGAACAGTGTCCTGTGCCTTATTTAAAAATCATCTTGTGTCTAATGGAAAATTATATTGGAAGACATGTCATCACAGTTGATTAATGTTCTTGTATGAAGCTACACTATTTTTAGAGTTAGCTTTATTTTCCAAATTTTACAGAAGCCTGTTATTCTGAGAACAGCTTCACTGTGTGGCTTGATATATTACTCTACAAAGATATTTTATCAACTGGAAGCACTTGGTTTCGTCTAGAGCAATAATTGCTGTCTGGAGAGTGTACAAAAGCGATGTCTATGACTTATATGAAGGATATTCCTTATGTTATTTTTAGTTAGTCAAACCTTATCACAGCAAGCATTTTGAACTTCTTCCTTATAGTCTGGTACGGCAAAGAAAAATGACATTCAGAATAGGAGTCAACTCTGAAACAAAGAAGCATCCAAAATAATGAAAGGCCAATTTATACTAAGGATAAGAATGCAGAATTGGGTTTGGGTACTGCTATTTTTTTAACACTAAACTATTTTATGGACCCTTTATTAATTAAATGCTTTCCTCATGGAGATGCCGTGTTAAATTACATAAAGCAATATTACACAGGGCCCCAAATTGGCATAGGCTGTCAGTCAGTCTCTCAAGAATATTCCAGAGATTCAGTGTTATTGTATGTGTGATGAACACTTTGATAGTGGAATGCCACTACAGGTAGGCCTCGATTTATAAACTACAATTGAGATCAGAATTACCTCTGCTAAGGAAGATGATTGTTAACGCACTTTTGTGACCTTTTTTGTCTTGGTTATTAAGCAAGTCACTGTAGTTTGTTAAGTGAACCATGTGGTCATTGAGTGAATCTGGCTTTCCCCATTTGCACTGCTTTTTGGAAACTGGCTGGGAAGGTTCCAAATGGCAATCACCTGATCCTGCAACCCTCATAAATATATGCCAGTTGCCAAGCACCTGAATTTTGATCTTGTGTCTAAGGACATGCTGTGATAGTTGTAAGTGTGAGATACAAGTGTAAATCACTTTGTTCAGAGTCATGCCATGTTAAATTACATAAAGCTTTGAACAGTCACTAAACAAAACCAGCTCTGGCAATATGGTGCCAGAAAGATAGTTAAAAGAATAAATCCTTCCCTTCCCTCTCTGACACTTCAGGTCACATTGTCCAATTAAGCTTCTGGCTGTTGTTATGAGAAAGAAGTCTGCTCGCCATAACATCTCTTTTGCAACCTTGCTTCTCAGCGGATAGAAACTACCTGTGCATTCCATACATTCCCCTCCCCCCTCGTAACTGTTGGCAAGCTAGAAGCGGCATGGCTGTCTTAGCGCAAGCAATAATAATAATAAGAACTCCCCAATTCTTTTCTGATTAGGATTTCAAGAATTTGTGTGGGAAGGTAATCTTAATTTAATCAGACTATTAAGTAGATTACACTGATTTCATATAATACAGACATTTCCATCAAGCCTCAGGTCTTCTACTGTCCATATGAAAATGTTTGAATTTATAAAACAATTTGAAATACACAGCTAAATGAGATGTATTTAAAAAAGTAAAGATGACAATTTTCCAGAGAGAAGATTCAGGATATATTGTCAAAGCTATAAATTATTATCTTATTGAAAGCAGATATCAAACCTATTACAAACTCTTATGTACTTTAAGTAGCAATTTTAATATTGGACAAGCTTTTATGAATGCCTCTAATAAAATTGATTGTGAGTTACAGGAGCTTATCTTATAAATGTATTATTCTTAAAGTGTGCTTCCTTGTTTTTCGTGTAGTAGTTTAGCAAATTGTAGCTATCTCTCTTCTGCCAACCTAGAAGTTCGAAAGCACGTAAAAATGCAAGTAGAAAAATAGGGACCACTATGGTGGGAAGGTAACAGCGTTCCGTGCGCCTTTGGCGTCTAGTCATGCTGGCCACATGACCATGGACACATCCTTGGACAAGCGCTGGCTCTTCGGCTTTGAAACAGAGATGAGCACCAGCCCCTAGAGTTGGAAACGACTAGCACACATGTGCGGGGGAACCTTTACCTTTACCTTTACTAGCTATCTCTATTGAATCTGAGCAGACCATTTTTTTATAATGAATTTCCATTCATTGCCACTGCTGTATTTTTTTATTAGTTCTACTGTCAAGAAAATTGTTCTTGTTAATGGCTCCCTTGCAGGTTGGAGCCAGGTTTGTAAGGTCTGGGAGCAAGGTATATTAACTTCAAATAAACAGTGCATTAAATTAGGTAGGATAGTAGTTTTATTTTTGTTGGGTTTTTTAATCTTAAAATACATATCCATTTGATTTATGTGTACTTTATATGGTTCATCATCTCTTACTTCAATACATCTAGTTGTATACCAGCGTTTGCTGGTATACATTTTTAGGTGTGTATGTGATATACTGACATAATATCATTGCGTATTTATAAATGATAGATGGGATTAAGAAAATATGGGATTCAAATCAAGATCCTCTTTATGGAATCTGGAAAAAAATCATACAAGATAATTCTTGTCTCTTTTCTACACTTTTATGATCAAACTTCTAGAGACTTAAGCAAAAAGATAATAAAGAGAAATGTGAAAATATAGAAAAGATTAAACAGGTACAAATGAGAGGATACAAACAATCATAATTGTGCCCCCCTTTCTTTTTGGTACTTTCACATTTTTAATTCAAAATTTATTTATAACATAAAATATATAAATTGAAAATGTTACAAAATTATTTTGGTAGAAAAGGTCATTTCCTCATGTCAACAACAGCATAGATATACATATAAACTGGGTTTATACAGAGCACTAAATCATAAGATGCTTTGTTTGGTTTCAGTTAAGCTATACATTGGTTAGAGAGCCTTTAAAACTCTTCGTACATGGAAGTACATATACATTTGTGTTGGATTAAAGAATGACATCAGGGCAAGGTGTGTATTCATGGTATGTATTCAAAGCATATAAAGTGCTTTTGTATGGTTGCTATAAAGAATAACAGAAGAACAGAGTTGGAAAGGATTTTGGAAGTTTTCAAAATCCTGCTCGAGCAGGAGACCCTGTAATATTTCAGATGAACAGTTATCCAATCTCTTCTTCGAAACCTTGTAGTGCTAGAGCATCCGCAACTTCTGGACGCAAGTTGTTCCACTGATTAATTGTTCTAACCATCATGAAATTGCTCCTTAGTTCTAAGTTGCATGTCTTCTTGATTAGTTTCCAGCCTCTTTTTTGTGACAGCCCTTACATATCACCTCAGTCCAATTTCTGCAACTGTTTTTCCTATGTTTTAGCCTCCAGTCCCCTAATCATCTTTATTGCTCTTCTCTGTACTCTTTCTACAGTCTCAACATCTTTTTTATTGCAGCGACCAAAACTGGATGCAATATTCCAAGTATAGTCTATTAAGGCATTATAAAGTTAGACTGTTTTTTCTTTTTGTGTAAGACAAATGCAAAAGTTCTGCTTTTTCCCTGCTACTTGTCATCTTCTTACCATTTTCTCCAAAATGGAGCAATTGTTTGCTTAACTTTGTTCTTGTTTTTTACATAATGAAAGAACTTTTTTGTTATTTTTGACTTTATTTGCAAGCCTTAATTCATTATGAACCTTAACTTTCCTGACTTCATTTTTGAAGGTCCAAGCTATTTGCTGATATTCTGCCTTAGTTATGTACCCTCTTTCCATTGTTATGCTTGTCCTTTTTGCCATGCTTGTTGCTTTTGAGATTTCTTATTTTCCTTCTTCATTGGAATTGTGCTAAATTGGGCTTTTATAATCTCAAACATGGGTTTTCTCCCTAGCATCCACTCTCGGTGTCCTGCCAGGCAAAGGAAATTTTTAAATAGAGAGTCCTGGGATATTAGTGTTCAAACCAACATGGAATTAGTAGCTAAAAATAGACTTCCAAAATTGGCTAAGAATATAACTATTTTTTAACCGGAAAAATAATTTCCATTGAATATGATACAATCTTTAATAAGGGCAAATTATAGAGCAAGATTTGAGTTATTGCAGGGGTCCCCAACCCCTGGTCTGAGGACTGGTACCAGGCCACGGCATGCCAGCAACCAGGCCACACCAACAAGCCAAGCCCCATCTGCGGGATGCAGGCAGCACAAAAAACCACACCCCCTCTGGTCCGTGTAAAAACCTCTCTCCACGTAACTGGTCCCTGGTGCCCAAAAGTTTGGGGACCTCTGATTCCATAACCAAATATGGGCATTTCCACCACTTGCCATATTTTGAGAAAACCTGCATATGCGGTACCCCCGCTATTGAAAATATTTCTCATATTTTGTTTGACTGTCAATTATATGCCCGTTAGGCTTTAATAATTATCACCCCTTTTGGAAAGAACAGTCCACTGGGATCCTAACCACAGATTGTCGTATTTCATCTTGGGCTCAAATATACATGTTGTATATAGTGTAGAAAACTGCTAAGTTTATAACTGTAACAACTGATTGATAATGTTGAACAAATTGGGATAGCCTGAAAGGGAGATTCATTTATCTCATTACTGTTGCTTGCATTAACACAGTTGTATTTTATAACTTTATTTCCTTCTATCTTATTTCAAAATTAATTGTATTTATTTTATTGATAAGATCACAAAACCAACCAATCAATAAACTATTACTACTATAAAACTCCCTGACTGTTGATGTTGAGCATCAAGTTCTGATGTAACCAAATTCTACTTTTAATCATTTAAATGCTGGCAATGTTTCTGATTGCATAAATTGGATCACATTAGAACTAATAAGAGTAGAAAATCACTTCAGATATACTTTTGAACATGGTAAGGTTGGTTTATCAAAGATTAACATTAACATATGGAGTGCTTAGTGCTCTCTGAGCTTGGTTGTTTTCTTGAAGATGTTTCATTATTCAGCTATGTAACATCTTCAGTACTAGAAGGGAATGGGGTTTGCTCTCATTTTGTGTGCTAGTGGCTTACTTTAGTATACGTGGGAGTGTTTGTTTTTTGGTAGTTTCTTGGCTTATTGGAGTATTATTTATTTCTTGATGTTGGTATGGTATTAACCCTGGTATTAATTCCTGCTTATTAGATGGCGAAGAAGTAAGATATTTTTGTTTCCTTTTTAGCTTTTAATTGTCTTTTTTGAATAGAACATAAATGTGATTTATCACTATGCATCCATTTATGACTGATTTATCTGAGTGCCAGACTTCTAGGAATTCTCTAGCATTTTTGAACTGGTTTGGTTTGGATTGGAATACTCACATTTTCCCAGCTGAAACCATGGTTTGCAATTAAGGAGTTTTCATCATGTTTTCTGGCTGCTAGTTTGTGTTCAGGGATGCATTCTGCTAATCTTCTGCCTGTCTGTACTACAGTGACTGTTGCAGCCTTTACATTGTATGTTTAGATGACTCCTGTTTTTTCTTCTAGGACAGACATGTCAAACAGAAGGCCCGCAGGCCAGATGCAGCCCAACATGTGGTTTCATCTGGCCCGGGGACCTGCTGTGAAGAGAGCGAAGGACTGGCCCGCTGTACCTCGGCCTGGCCCAGCCTGGCCTGGTCCAGTCCGACTGGACACTGATCTACAACCTGATTACATCCATCAAAGCCAGAACACGCTCAGCGTTAAATCCACGGGGCAGCCCCACCCCGCCCCCTGCGTGCGCGCTCAAGCAGAGTCCAGTGACCCTGCTGGCTGTCTTGCCATGCATGCTGACTTCACCCAGGACGCCGGCACTGGCCATCTGCTGTGCGCACACTCGAGGGGTGGGGCAGAGGTGGAAAGGCAGCTCCTTGCTGATTCCAGTGGATCTTAGGCGGAGTGCGTTCTGGCTCTGATGGACACAACCAGGTTGTAGATCAGCGACAACCCCCACCAGCACTTCCAGCCTTGCAGCCATGAGGCTTTCCTTTCACTGGGACAGACCCCCCATGCGGAATAACAAGACTGGCAGCAACATGGCAGCACTGGCAATCCCTCCCCCTCCCATCACCCCTTCCTGAGCATGGAGGAAGGAAAGAGATGAGAAGGAGAGAAGGAAGGAAGGAAGTGTAGCAGAGAGGGGAATTGGGGGGATAGGCACTGGCTGGGAGGCTTTGCCAGAGCTGATGTTTCCGCAGTTGGGAGCTCCAGAGGCCTCCGCGGAGGCTGGGGGCAGGGCGGGGCTCTTGGGGAGGGATTTTTAAAGGAGAAGAGGAGATTGACTGGGGGAAGAAAAGTTTAGTTTCTCTTTTCCGGAGAGACCAGCCAGAAGAAGGGAGAACGAAGTAGGAAGGCAAAAAGGTTTTTTATTCTTTCTCCAGAGAATAAACTTCCTATCTCGCTCTTCCTCCTGGCTTGTTTCTCCAGAAAATAAAAACTAAAATCTTCTTCCCCCAGTCAACCTCCTCTTCCCCTTTAAAAATCCCTCCCCAAGAGCCCTACCCCACCCCCAGCCACCACAGAGGCGTCTGGAGCTCCTGACCACTCTGCCGAATCCCCAGAGCTCTGGCAAAGCCTCCCAGGCAGCGCCGATCCCCCCCCAATTCCCCTCTCTGCTATACTTCCTTCCTTCTCTCCTTCTCATCTTTCCTTCCTCAATGCTCAGGAAGAGGTGATGGGAAGGGGAGAGATTGCCAGCACTGCCATGTTGCTGCCAGTCTTGCTATCCTGTGTGGGGAGGGAGGTCTGTGCCAATAAAAGCGATGCTTTGTGGCTGCGAGAGTGGAGGTGCTGGTGGGGGGGGAGGTTGGGGCTGATTGCATCCATCAAAGCCAGAATACACTCAGCCTTAAATCCATGGGGCAGCCCCACCCCCTGAGTGTGCACACAAGTAGAGTCCGGCATCCCTGCTGGCTGTCTTGCCCTGCAGGCTGACTTCAGGTCAGCACTGGCCGTCTCCTGTGTGCACACCCGGGGGCCAGGACAGAGGTGGCAAGGCAGCTCCTTGCTGGTTCCAGTGGATCTTAGGCTGAGCGCATTCTGGCTTTGATGGACGCAACCAGGTTGTAGATCAGCACCACCCCCACCACCACCTCCAGCCTTGCAGCCACAAGGCATCGCTTTCAACGGGACTGCCCCCACACACCCACATAGTATAGGAATGGCCAGCAGCAGCATATTAGTGCTGGCAATCCCACCCCCTCCCATCACCCCTTTCTGAGTGTGGGGGAAGGAAAGAGATGAGAAGGCGAAGGAAGGGAAGATGGGAGGGAAAAATGGAGGGAGGAAGGAAGGAACAGGGAGCAAGGAATGGAGAGTGGGAGGGAAGAAGGAAGGAACAGAGGGAGGAAGGAAAGAACAGAGGATGGAAGGGAGGGAGGGTGGGAGGGACCATGTCCCGGCACTCACCCCGGTCCCATCTGCCTCTGCCGGAGACCCTCAGATCTGCCCCAGTCCTACCCAGGAACCCCTGAAGCAAGTGATGTCGAGCTGGCCATGCCCACCCAGTAGGCCACGCCCACCCTAGCCACACCCACCCAGTAGGCCACACCCATCCTAGCCACACCCACCCGGCCCCCCGAGGGCAACCACAATGCTGATGTGGCCCTCAATGAAATTGAGTTTGACACCCCTGTTCTAGGGCTACTGAGTCTTTTGGTTTAAATATATTTTGAAGGGCTTTGATTGGTTTGTGTGCTATTTGTGTGTGTGTGATGCCTTGTAATTATAATAGTTTGTTGCTTGTTTCTAAGGTATTTTTGATGGATGACAGTGTTATATTTTTCATGCTTGTATTGACTGTGCTGTATTGATGAAATTTGATAAAATTGTGTGGGTGTCCATTTTGTAGGAAGATATTGTACAGTTGGTTTGTTTTCTTTTCCTGATGTTTGAGGTTTTGCATTGTGTTTGTGCTCATATAAATAATGTTTTATACAACTTGTCTTGTAGAAGATTGTATTATTACTTTGGTATTGGACCACTGTGAATAGTTTTATGATAGACTTGTGTTTCTTATTTGCTGCAATTTCTTCTGCTAATGAAAATATCCAAGAAGGATAGTGTGCTGTTGCTTTCATCTTCTTTGTGGATTTTATTTCTTCAAAGATGGTGTTTATTGTTTCATATGTTTTTACAAGTTGCTCCTTTTTTATTATAACAAAGGCATCATCTATAAATCAGATGCGTATTTTTGTATATATGAAGTACTATAGTTTTTAAATGTTGCATAACACTAAGGCTCTGTTGTGAGTCCTGAAAATGGTGATCTCATTCCCATTCCTCTGATTTGTTGATATAGCAACAGGTCTATTACAGCATGCAGTGCTTCCACATTTCCCTGATTCCTGATACCTTTTCTGGACTTAATATTTGAACAGGTTTTGTTCTGGTTTTATTCTGTCTGCATATTCACTAAACTTTTTGTTATGTATTGATGTAAATTACTTGAGAACCATTATTAATAGTTAACTGCTGTGTCTGTTTAAACTCCAGACTGCTTGTCTGCAGAATTGTTAGCTTGTGTGTTGGGTGGGAAATACTGCTTTAATTCCATTGGCCACTGCCTATCAGTGGTCTGTATAAATAGAAGTTAAGCAGCAGTTAGTGCTTCTTCTGTGTTAACTTAATAAACAAGTTGTTGTTTTCACCAATTGCTTCGTCAATGCCTCACCGTTCCCAATACTTAACAGTGGTGACGAAGGTGGGTTGTGCTGCTAAAGAAGAGAGAGCCAGAAGTCACCAGGGGTAAGACCAGGCATCAGCGCCCTGGTAGGAACCACGTTCCCCCCTCTGCCTGCCAGCAAGCCACACTGGAGGCACCACATCCTAAGGGATCCGTCCCTAGGACCAACACAGAAGCCCTTAGCAGCACAAGGCATTGAGAGGTTGGTTACAGCTCACCATGGCCAAGGTCGGCAAGCTGTCAGAGTTCAACGTGTCGCATCCCTAAAGGTGGAACTCGTACATTTTGTGAGTCAAGAATTATCTGAGAGCTAACCAAGTTAGTGAGGATGGCTTAAAGGCCGCAATGCTACTGTGCGTGTGTGGCCAGGCGATGTTTGATATAGCTGAAAACCTAGTTGCTCCAGCTGCACTAGAGTCAGTCGCCCATCCCGAGCTCAAGAAAATGCTAAAGGAACATTTCAAGCCTAGGCTCTCCATCATTTCATGGAGACACATGTTTGAGCAAAGGAAGCAGCAACCAGGAGAGTCAGCTGTTGAATTTGTTGCCGCGCTATGACAGGCGTCCTGTCTCTGCAACTTCACAGACCTCAAAGAAAGACTGAGAGACCGTTTGGTATGCAGGTTGAGGACCAGGGACCTTTAGCAGAAGCTATTTGCAAAGGAAACCTTGACGTTCCAAGGTGCCCTGAAAGAGATAGTGGCCGAAGAAGCTGCTGGGGGAACCGTCAAAGCCTTGCAGCCCTCCAAGAACACTCCCAGCCCAGAAGCCGTCCACCATGAGGATGCAGAAAGAGCCGTCGACCCCAACATGGACATTGAGACTGACTGGCTGCAGAAACTACCTTAAGGAGGGGAGCAGCCTTTTGAGAAGGCAGTTCTCTTCACTCGATGTGCGGGCTGTGGAAGCCGACACAAATGCTCAGGAGTGCAGGTTCCATATAGCAATGTGCTGGGCATGTGGCAAACAAGGCCACATCACTGCCGTCTGTAAAGGTCAACAGAGAGACATTCCACAAGAAGAATTTCCCAGGAAAGGTACTGAGGCCCCGGGGCAACACAGAGTTGGCTATTGCTCAAATAGAAGGAGCATTTTTAGAACTGGTGCCCATCGCCCCCTTAAAGAAAAGCTTAGACTCAAGGTCAAGCTTCAAGGAGTTCCATGCCATATGGAATTGTACACAGGGTCAGCCCTTTCTATAGTGTCTCAAAGTACTTTTAACCACATTTGCGGCCACAGCGGCAGAACAGTTAAACTCAGGCCGTTAAATCTCCTGTTAATGGATTTTCAAAACTCCCGTGTAGCGGTTAAAGGAGAAACTACGCTTAGAGTACAGCTCAAAAAGTCTGAGGGTCCCCTTGACATCGTAGTAGTCAAGGGCCAATAGATCGGACTAGACTGGTTTGATGCCTTGGGCATCCATGTGACTGGCATTAACAGAACTCAAGCAGCAGACCTGTCAGCAGTTTGCCAGGAGTTTGCTGAGGTTTTCAGCCCTAGTTTAGGCAAGTACAAAGGACCTTCGATTGCCCTCCACCTTGATCCAACCATAACCCCCATCAGGATCAAGCCTCACAGAGTGCCTTTTGCTCTCAAACCAAATATCGATGCAGAGCTAGACAAGCTGGTGCAACAAGGCGTGTTGCAGCCAGTAGATAGCAGTGTGTGGGAAACCCCCATAGTTACACCACTTAAAGTCAATGGTGAGGTATGCATATGCATTGATTTAAAGTGCATGATTAACAGAGCACTTCAACAGCGTGCATGTCCGGTGCCTGTAGTCAGCCATATCTTGGCATCACTACAGGGAGGTCGCGTATTTGCTAAGTTGGATTTGGCCCAAGCATACCAGCAACTGCCAGTGGATAATGCCACAGCAGAAGCTCAGACAATAGTAACCCACAGGGGAGCCTTCAGGGTTCGGCACCTGCAGTTCGGGGTCAGTATAGCCCAAGGAATTTTCCAAAGCGTGATGGACTGCACGCTAAAAATCATTCCAGGTGTGTGCCCTTATTTCAACAATGTCCTCATAGCTGGGGAGTCAGTAGAAACCTTGGCAGAATGGCTCAAAGCCGTCTTTCAGCATTTCTGCGAAGCGGGCCTGAAGCTGAAGCAGGGAAAAATGCAAAATAGGAGTAGACTCAACCGAGTTCCTCAGGTTCTGCATAGATGCTTCAGGAATTCACCTGGCTGAATCCAAGCTTAAAGCTCCCAGGCCCAAGACAAAGGGGGAGCTTCAGGCATTCTTATGCCTGCTCAATTTTTATCATGCCTTTCTTTCACAGAAGGCCGCAATGGCAGAGCCCTTACAGAGGCTCTTGGACAAAAAGGCACAGTGGCAGTGGACAAGCATCCATGAAAAAAGCTTCATGGCAGTCAAATAACTGCTGTCATCAAACTCGATACTGACACACTTTAATGAAAAGCTGCCTGTCAGCATTGCATGTGATGCATCCCCTTAGGGAATAGGGGCCGTGTTGAGCCATTTAATGGCTGACAGGCAAGCTCCCATAGCATTTTATTCAAGGATGCTGTCCCAGGAAGAACGCAACTATGCCCAGATTGATAAAGAGGCATTGACAATATTTGCCGGTATCAAAAAAATTCATGATTATTTGTATGGTCACCCATTCATGGTCTTTACGGACCACAAGCCACTTCTGGGTTTGTTCACTATGGACAAACAGACACCTCAGATCCTCTCCCCATGGATGCTGAGGTGGTCCATTTTTCTTTCAGCCTATAACTGCAGGCTAATTCACAAACCGGGCAGGGAAATGGGCTACGTGGATGGCCTCAGTAGGCTTCCCTTGCCGCACACAGAGCCAGACCCTGCTCCGGCTGCACGCATCCTGGCTATCCAGGATTTTCCAGAATCTCCCCTCCACGCAGGGGATATGGCTGCTGAGACAGCCTCAGACAAGACGCTAAGTCGCATTTTGAATTGGGTGCTCACACGATGGCCAGACACGAGTCCGGGGCCAAACAAATGGAATTAAAATAAAAAAAACTTTCAGAGCTTCAGTAGGAGGAAGGATGAACTGTCAGCTCACAAGGTCTGCATTCTTTGGGGGTGTTGGTTCATACTCCCAAACTCCCTGAGGGTCAGAGTCTTAGAGTCTCTGCATGAGGGACATCCGGGAATAGTCCGGAAGGAGGCACTCGCAAGAAGTAACCTATGGTGGCCAGGGTTGGATAAAGATATTGAGGCCCAAGTACACAGTTGCCACATTTGCCAGCAATCCAGACCCGAAATGCCTCAAGCCCCAGTCCACCACTGGGAAACCACGCAAGCCCCGTGATCAAGAATCCATATTGATTTTGCGGGATCATTCCAGGGACAGCTGTTTCTCATTGCGGTGGACAGTTACTCTAAATGGTTAGAGATCACACCTGTCCCAACTATGACTACTGCCAGGACCATCCAGGAACTGCACAGAATCTTTGCCACACACAGGTTGCCCGACATTCTAGTATCCAACCTCAGGGCTTAATTTAACTCTGCAGAATTCCAGTCCTTTTTGAGGGCTAATATGATCAGGCACACCACTTCGGCCCCCCTCCACCCAGCTTCGAATGACCAAGCAGAACGCATGGTTCGGACGACCAAAGAGTCATTAAAGAGGATCATCACCGGCGATTGGCAGCATCAGTTGGCAGACTTTCTACTTTGCCAATGCACAACATCCTGCACTTCCACGGGCAGAAGCCCAGCAGAACTTAGATGGGGACAGCGCTTAATTACTAAGCTAGATCGATTGCAGTCAATCTAGTTGCCTTGGACACAGCACAGCCAAAACCACCACAAAGTTTTCAAGTTGGTGACCGGATTTGGGCCTGGAATTACGGTCAAGGGGCACTGTGGGTGGTAGCTGTGGTTGGCAAGGTGTCAGGGCCACTCTCTTACGAAGTGGTCCTGTAAGATGGTCAAGTGCTATGCCGGCACATCGACCAACTGCGCCAGAGACTAGCAAACTAGTCGCTGGCTGGACTTAATATTTGAACAGGTTTTGTTCTGGTTTTATTCTGTCTGCATATTCACTAAACTTTTTGTTATGTATTGATGTAAATTGTTATGTATTGATGTAAATTACTTGAGAACCATTATTAATAGTTAACTGCTGTGTCTGTTTAAACTCCAGACTGCTTGTCTGCAGAAATGTTAGCTTGTGTGTTGGGTGGGAAATACTGCTTTAATTCCATTGGCCACCGCCTATCGTCCGTCTGTATAAATAGAAGTTAAGCAGCAGTTAGTGCTGCTTCTGTGTTAAGCTAATAAACGTGTTGTTGCTTTCACCAATCACCTCGTCAATGCTTCACCGTTCCCAGTACTTAACACTTTTAATATGGTTTGTCCTGCTTAATTCTAAAAAAGTTGAGGGTGCAGAAATGTTACAATGTTAGGAATAAAATATGTGCTGTGGAATTAAGAGTACTTGAATTAGAAATTTCATGGATCAGGCACTGGTTTCTGCATCACTGTGACATTTGGGATTATTAGCTAACTATTTGCTTCTACAGTTGTTAGCAAGTCAGAGCACTTGTGAGCAAACCACAATTAGGCAGAGCGGGGTTTCAACTACTGGTAGTGGCTAATACTAGCAGGCAGGAATTGACCTGTGGAATCCAAAGCTTCTTAGCAAGTCAGCTATTATAGTAGATCTAGAAGTGTTTATCTTGCAACTCAGCAATTGTCTGATCTGGTCCTTGGTTAAATGCTTATCTCTTCCGAAGTATACAGGGAAACCTCAAGCTAGCAAATGGGTAACACATCTGTCAAAAACTTATCATTTCTTCTGCTGTTGTAGCTTGGGGTAGATAATTACAGGTTTGCCACAGTAGATCTTACCAAAGTAAATGGAGTGTTTCAGGGATATTTCTTTGATTTCTCCTCTTCAGTTTCAGTAATCTTGATGTTCATGTTTATGGGACATTTTCAAAGCAGTCCAGAATTTGCCTGGCCTGCAGTACCAGAGCGTCCATCCAATTACATTTTCTGACTACTACAGCATTTGCCTTTCTTTGGTCTAACCATTTCTTACTGGAAATGGAGAAAAGGTGATCAATGATTATAAACTCAGATCTTTTTTTCTTATTGTCCTAGTTTGCTTGCCAGTGAATGCCATCATATGGGCACAAGGTGCCTAAGAAACAGTGTTTAAGAAAATAATAAGAGTTTAGTGCTGCAAGTAAGTCAGTATTTTTCTTTCTTGTTATAAGATTAGTACATTTTTTAAAAAACAAACAAACAGCATTTGTTTTTATTCTTATTTTCTTTTTGTTGCATGCAGGAAAAAGAAAGAACTGTATGAAAGGAGTTAGAAAGAGATATGGGTTCTGACTGAATGGATTATTGGGCAACTGTAACTCTGTTTATCATTAGTTTTTTCCCCTTAAATTCCACTCTATATTAGTTTACAGGAATTATTGGATTCTTTTCTCACACATTTATAGTTAAATGATGTGTGAGGTAAGAATAAAAAGGCCAAGCAGTGTTATAGTTTTGATAGTTCTAGAATTTAGATTGTCTTCAGAGAAGAGGTCTTTATTTGATTTGTTTGTATCCTGATTTTATTATTTTTACAAATAAGTAGGCAATATCCAACATACCTTGCTCCTCCTACTTTCTTTACAAAAACCCTATGAAGTGAATTGGGCTGAGAGTGAGTGAGTGGTTCAAAATCATCCAGCCAATTTTCATGGCTGGGTGACTTTGGGCCAATCTTTAGCTGAAACTGAGTTAGATGTTTTATTAATTTTATTAGAATGTTTAAATGAATGTTCCTGCTTGTTCCCCTAACATAAGGTGAGATTATCTCTTTTCTACCTCTTACAAACTTTTGCCCTGATTTCATACGCCTGTCTGACTGGAATTGGGGTTGAGTAAATGGCAGTTCATCCTGTTTTGCTCTATGATTCTGAGAAAAACTATGTATTCTGAGAAAAACTATGTTTGACTATGCGCCCATTGTAAGATGAAAGGATGTTAAGAATCAGCAACTTTTTCAGCCAGTGGATAATTATTACACAACTTTAATATGATATTATGGATGCAGAATCTAAAATAAAAATAAAAACTAGAAACAAAGTATTTGGAAATATAAATAACCTTATAATTTTAATAATATATTTGTTATGTATGCAGGCATCTGCATAGCAACAGCCATCAGGGGGCGTGGCCTGGACAGTTTCGGCGGGAAACCTAGGGCCAACCCCATTGGCTGTTAGCTTACCTGGCCAGGTATATAAGGAGGCCAGGTAGCCCTCATTCCTCAGTTCACTTCCCCTTCCAATAAAGAGCTGAACTCACACACCGGCTGGCGTCTCTCTGCGTCGGACCCACTACACAATAATATTGAAAGCCATACCTTGCCTTGTATTTTTCCTCTGATAACAATGAATACTTAAAGCAAAATATTATGTTGCTTACTCACAATGCTATAGTTCATGAAGTAAATCTTTAAAGACTATTTTATTTATACTTCTTTAATTTTAATACCTGAATTACTTGTAGTAAGGGCTTTTTATGTTATTTTAAGTATTTTCCTATATTATTTGTTAATAGAAGGCTATCCAGCCTTTATTTAAATATCTAGCAAAAAAGAATCTTACAATTGTCAAGGCAGTCCCTTCCATTATTGAGTTTCCATTAAGAAATTCTTCTTGCTTTCCAAATGAATTGGCTTCCTTATAAACTAAGGTCACTGCCTCAACTTCTACACAAAAGCTCTTTTAGCTATATAAGCTGTCATGTTTTCTTATAGTTTTCCCTTCTGCAGGTTGAACATTCCCACCTGTTCCTCATAACTTTTTCACTAGCATGATGTTACTTAGTTTGGGCAGTGGTGGGATTCAGTCAGTTTGCACCACTTCAGCTGAACCAACATGGCGGCTGAGTTACAATAATTCAGTTACGTGCAGATATCATTAGTATAAACTCAAATTCTTACTATAGATATTCCCTCTCTTTTCCCCCTTAATGTATACTGTTTATATTTAAATTGATACAAATCTTAGTGTATCAATCAAATAAAAGAAAGTTTTCTAACATTTATCAATAGCTTTTAGTTTTTATATATCTCAGTTGTTTAAACATTCCATCTTTTAGACAATTAATGACCTAATAAATTTTTCCAAATTCTAATTTCAATTAATAATTAAATTTCATGTTTAATATTTATCATTTCCATGCTTTTAAATGACCCCAATTCCTTTATCACTGTTCCTCACAAAATCTAATATTCAGGATACACATCTCTTCTGTATTTATTCTGATTGACAAATTAGTAAAATAATATAATATTCTTGTTTTTTAATAGTTTTCAAATACCTTAAGTTTAATAACCAACAGTTCTTTTAGTTCAGCGTTTAATACTTCCTCTTTTTTTACTCAACCTCAATCAATTTCAGATTTAGCTATTAGTACTTATACTACTAACTTTTAAATAAGTAAAGTTTTATTTATCTCATTTCATATATTATATTCTAATATTACTTCTTATATTCTAAATATACTTCTTAACTATTAGAATGTATTCTATTTTAATTCTATACTTATTTCAATCCTCCATTCATTTTCGGTCTTATTCTAGCTTTCTTTCTCTGCCATGTCATCTTCCATGTCCATGCTTTTGAATCGTCAAGCACCTCTTCCAATGCCCATTATTTGGCATTGGAAACACCATTCAGTCGCCATTTTTAAAAGAAGTTTAGTAGATCTGACAGATCGTTTCTTTGTTTTTCCCTCTCGCCATGGTTGTCCTAAGCAATTTATCTTTTCTTCCATCTTTTCTTTTGGCTCCTCAAGATCTTTCTGGTTTTTATAGATTTTTTTTCCTTTTTCCATATTGTCAGTTTCTTTTCTGGATTTTCCATTCTCTGTATTTGTTGAGTAGTTAAATCATCTGTCATAGTATTTAGTTGTTGCACTTTTTCCGTTGTATTCTGTATAGATAGTTCTTTGGTTATAGTCATAGTTTGAATTTGCCTCTCCAGCTTATCTTCTTGTTTTATTCTGAAATTTCTTATTTCATCCCGAACTATAATAAGGGTCTGCAGTATTTTTTCCAGCATACAGAGAGTTTGTTCCTGATCTTCTTCCATAGTGATATGTTAATATATACTTTACAATCAGGGAATCCACTCAGTGAAGGATGCAGCTGAGCTTTCCCACAGCTGATATCAAAGTTACAGGTTTCTTATCTACTTTCTGGGCTGTCAACCAAGTCTCTTTAAATAATAACAACTTAAAGTTTCAGATTAGCCACAAGATGTTTCGCCCCTGAGCTGCTTTAATCTTTTCAATTTTACTTCTGTTTTGAAGAGAAAAGTCCAGATCTTCAGCCAAAAATAGAGAATAGGAAATAATGAATAAAAAGTCTTTTAATCCACAAATTTTAAGAGATAGAATTTCAATGAGTGATCCAATTTTTTCCATTTCCCCCCCTCAATGTTTTAAAAACCTCCCCTGAGGGAGGGTTAAAATCCCCTTTCCCTCTCACAGGGGGAAAAATACTTTAGCAGCTTATGCAGGTACAGACACAAGTCAGGATTTAAGAGAGGCAGTTCTCAACCAGTCTTCCATGCTGCTTTAAGTTTGCCAGATGGTAAGTGTGACTTTGGATGCCCTCAGCTTAGTGATGAGCCATAATCCTATGGCCGATCTTTTGTCTGCCGGTTTGGAGAGAATTGCCTGCTACAACAGGAGAGCTACCGCTCTCCCGCGATCCAGCAAAAGCCCCTCCTTGCTGGTCTCCTCTATGGGGAGACTTTCGACCCTTTTCAGAGTCCCCCAGCGATCCAAAACTGGATGGGGAAGATGGTGTTCATCTTCTGAGCATCCATGGTGGCTGCGCAACAAACTGGAAGTCCTCCAATAGCTAATTTTTTGTTGCCCAGGGCCAGAATGGATTTTTGGAAGCAGCATCCACACAGAGAACCAGTTGTTCACATATTCGAATCCCACCACTGAGTTTGGGTAATAAAACATCTGCAAGAAAACAAGAAGCTCAGAGAGCACCAAGAACTGCTCATTTCAACACTGAGTGACAAATATTTTTCTTTATTGATATTTTTTCCTTGCAGTCCTTTAATACAAACAATAGTTTGTAATTTTCTGAACATACTGCAGTTTATTAATGATCTCCTAAAAATATGATGCCATACTTGTGATGTGCAAATAATTACTTCTAAGTTGTTTAATTTTATCTGGAATAGTTTATTTCTCTGATTTTTATTTAATGGTGACAGATAATTTTCTATGACAGTGTTCCATTAAAAAAAGCCTTAATACAAAGTTTTCATTTTTGTTTGATTTTTGTAGTTTTTTTATAGTTTTATTTGTAACTTAATTTTTTAACAATTTTTTTATAAAATATTATCTATGCTCAACAGATGCTTGGTTTAATTCTCTAGAACAGGGGTGTCAAACTCAATTTCATTGAGGGCCACATCAGCATTGCGGTTGCCCTCAGGTGGCTGGGTGGGTATGGCCAGGATGGGCGTGGCCTACTGGGTGCGCATGGCTAGAGTGCGTATGGCCTACTGGGTGAGCATGGCCAGCTCTACATCGTTCGCATCAATGGTGCCTATGGGGGCCTGGGCAGGAGTGGGACAGATCTGAGGGTCTGTGGTGGAAGGAGGGTCTCTGGGCCAGGGCCAAGGCAGTGGGGGCCATTCCCTCACTATTTCCAGGATGGCTTCGCGGGCCACATGAAACCACTTCGCGGGCCGAATCCGGCCCCAGGGCCTTGTGTTTGACATGTCAATTCTAGAAAATAGGAAAGATAGAAAAAATGATAAGCTTAATAGGTGCATGAATTTTATTATTTTATCTCTGCTAACTTAATTTTTATTGACACGTTTTGGATAACATTTTTATTCCTTGTTAGTTACTATAATTAAATTACAGAAAATTTGTTAAAAACAAAAATGGCATTATTGTATTTTTCAGTTAAAGAATGATGCATTGCTCTTATTATTTTCTAAACTAATATTCCATGATAGATTCTAATTGAATTTTTTTCTCTATATATGAGAGTATAAACCATGATTAATAGGCAATAGAAACTTGTACTAGAAAATATATAATCACAAATAAAAAGGACTGGGAAAATGTCAAATAGATTAATTCATAGAATTTTATCACCCTTGCAATCAAACTCTAGTCTATTCTAAACCTTCTATCCTAGTCTGAACAGATTTTAATATAAAAGAGGCAATTTCCTGATAAATATCTAGGTCAGGGGTGTCAAACTGCTGGCCCACAGACCAGATGCGTCACGTGGAAGCCGCGCCCACCCCAGCTCCAGCAAGGGGAAAAAAGTCACAATACGTCATGACACATCACAGGACGCAGCGAGTTTGACACTCCCGATCTAGGTTTTTTTAATTATTTCATTAATTTTCATAATAGGAGCAGAATTTGAGAATATTTTTTTTAAAACCCTTCAGAGAAATCAATGGTTAACATCTCTTTCAGCTAAATACAGTTTAATATGATTTGTGAACATGTCTGTAAAATGAAACAAAGAACTTGCTGCTGATTGAAATACATCAATATATTTGTTGTATAATTAAAGTTTCTATCCTAAGCTGAATTCTTAATATTAACATCACCATTATATTGGTTTTTTTTATTGTTTGGGCATGTTGAGAAAAGGAAGGAGAATAGACAAGACAAAATAGGCAACAACAACTGAAAATCAGGAAATGAAAAGGAAAAAAATTGCACAGATCTGAGCTGCTGTTGAAGTGAGACAAAAATGCTGTGTGGAAGAGCATTTCACATGTGTTGAAGGGCGTTCAATTGGTGAATATTTGTAAAAATGTCATTAATAAATAAAGTTTAGTATAATTTCTAAGTATATAATGATAGTTCCTTTCAGATGAAACCAAATCTGGGTAAAAACTGTACTGCTTATAATTTTCATTGCTGGAAGAAGTAAGGGTTCAGGAACATTTATATAGTTATCAGAGTAGGAGCTATACAATTATAGTCAATGTTTTTTCCTTGCTAATGTTGTTTTCACATTCAGTTTGACATTTAGAGCAGTTTTTGATCCTGCAACTGCATTGTGGAATTGAAATAGATATTTATCATTTGAAGAAATAGCTATTTACCACAAAAGAGACTATAATTAGTGTGATAAATTTAAATTGTGACCTTTTACAATGCAAAGGTAAAATATAATGCTGTGGTATAAATGGGTTGAACAGTAGTACCTAATTGCTAACATATACCGTATATACTTGAGTATAAGCCGACTCGAGTATAAGCCGAGACCCCTAATTTTACCCCCAAAAACTGGAAAAAGTTCTTGACTCAAGTATAAGCCGAGGCTGGGATCCGCCGTTCTGCAAGCCTCGGCTCGATCCGCCGTTCTGCAAGCCTCCACTGCCCCATTCTCTCAATGGGAGGCTTGCTTCGGCTGCTTTTCTTTTGGCAGAGCCATCCATACTGAAGGTGGATGGGGGCAGGGCTGGTGCACGTTTTGCCTCTCTCGCCCGGTGGAGAAAAGGCGGCAGCGGGAGCCTCTGGGTGCCCAAGCCACGTCGGAGGGTCTCCAACCTGTGTGTGTGTGTGTGTGGCGGGGGGGAAAAATCAAATTGGATCTTTTTATTGATGTATCGTACTTTTATTCGGTATTAGGTTTTTATGGATCAATTATGAACACCCAGGGTCCCTCTGCGACTTACGGGCGGAATATCTAACTTCAGAGCCGTCCTCTCTGGCTGCGGTGGCCTGGGGGAGGGCAGCGCGGGGCTCTAGGAGGTACTCAAGATAGTTGGGGGGATCCAACCTGCCGCGGGGGGTGGGAGTGGGACTTTAGTCACGGATGGCGAGAGGAACCTTCGGAAGGGGAAGCGGGAACGAAGAGAAGATGAGGGTGGAGCGATCGGGGAGCCGGTAACTCAAGTTCCCCGAGTGGCTTTCAGCACTGGAGAAAATGCAAAATCGCTCGAGACCAAACTCGAAGGAATCAGCTGCCGGTGGGAGCGAGGCGATCCGTGCGGTCCCGTGACAGCCAGTCGGGCAAGCAACGCGAAGAGCGGCAGGGCTTTATTTTTGCACCGTGGAGCTCCCCCTCCCCCTCCTCCCAAACTCCCCCTCTCTCCCCCTTCCCCCCACTTCCCAGAGCTGAATACAGGGTATTAACCGGTGGCGGAGGCTTGCAGAACGGCGGATCGAGCCTCTGTCGGCGGCGGAGGCTGGATCCGCGCTCCGCAAGCCTCTGCCGCCGGCGGAGGCTGGATCCGCGCTCCGCAAGCCTCTGCCGCCGGCGGAGGCTGGATCCGCGCTCCGCAAGCCTCTGCCACCGGCGGAGGCTGGATCCGCGCTCCGCAAGCCTCTGCCGCCGGCTGGATCCGCGCTCCGCAAGTCTCTGCCGCCGGCTGGATCCGCGCTCCGCAAGCCTCTGCCGCCGGCAGAGGCTGGATCCGCGCTCCGCAAGCCTCTGCCGCCGGCTGGATCCACGCTCCGCAAGCCTCTGCTGCTGGCGGAGGCTGGATCTGCGCTCCGCAAGCCTCTGCCACTGGCGGAGGCTGGATCCACGCTCCGCAAGCCTCTGCCGCCGGCGGAGGCTGGATCCGCGCTCCGCAAGCCTCTGCCGCCGGCTGGATCCGCTCTCCGCAAGCCTCTGCCGCCGGCGGAGGCTGGATCCGCGCTCCGCAAGCCTGTGCTGCCGGCGGAGGCTGGATCCGCGCTCCGCAAGCCTCTGCCGCCGGCTGGATCCGCGCTTCGCAAGCCTCTGCCGCCGGCTGGATCCGCGCTCTGCAAGCCTCTGCCGCCGGCGGAGGCTGGATCCGCGCTCCGCAAGCCTCTGCCGCCGGCGGAGGCTGGATCCGCTCTCCGCAAGCCTCTGCCGCCGGCGGAGGCTGGATCCGCGCTCCGCAAGCCTCTGCCGCCGGCGGAGGCTGGATCCGCGCTCCGCAAGCCTCTGCCGCCGGCTGGATCCACGCTCCGCAAGCCTCTGCCGCTGGCGAAGGCTGGATCTGCGCTCCGCAAGCCTCTGCCACTGGCTGGATCCGTGCTCCGCAAGCCTCTGCCGCCGGCGGAGGCTGGATCCGCGCTCCGCAAGCCTCTGCCTCCTCTTCTCCAAAAAGGCCTGTTGGAAAACTGCACAGAGCTGAAGCGGCAGCCAGGAGCCCACCATCTCTCCTCTGCCGCTCGCTCTTGCCGCTCCAGCCCTGGCGAGCCAAAGAGACAAAAGGCCCCGAGCGATAGGAAGGGGATCTCTGCCCTAGAGCGGGAGGGGGGAGGGAAAGGGGGGGAGGAAAGGCCCGATCGCTTTGTGTTGAGCTGGTTCAGCTCAGCCGGACTAGGCGGGGCTGCGGCTCCCAGCTGAGGCCGCTGCCGCCATCCAAGTCCGGCCGGCAAGAACTTTTTTTCTCCCCGCCCCGCAGTGACGAGTAAAGCGCGACTTACTTCCTCCTCCGTGCCCACGTCGCCTTCTCGCCCAACAATCCCAAGTAAGGGGCGGCCTCGGAAAGGGGCTCTAACTTTCCCCTACCGCTCGAACTTATCTTGGAGAGGAAGGCAAAATCGGGAGAGGGAAGAAGAGCGAGGACTGGAGCAGTGCTTGCCCGGCTTCTCTCCCCTGCAGGGAGCGGCGGGGTCGGTTCCGCCTCCGCCATGTTCTCTCTCGAGAGCCTTGTCCCACCCGCAAAGCGCCAGCGCCGCCGCCGCCGCCCCCTTCCTAGCCAGCCCTCAGCCGCTTCACAAGCACCCGTTGCCGGCCCAGTTCTATCAGACCCGCGCGGCGCCGCACGTACTCCATTTACACGGCCCCCGTACTTCCCCCACACGTCCCTTCTCCCGCCTCCTTCCCATAACGGCCTCTACCTACCGGACGGCGCCTCAGCTCCCTGCGTCCGCCGCCGCCGCCGCCACCCTGACCAAACCCTCTCTGCCTGCGCGCGCCCTCCCTCCCTCCTCTCTGTCTCTAGCTGGGCGAGGCTTCCAGCCGTCGCCGTGACGCTGCACGCCCAGCTTCTCTCTGATTTCCCTGGCCCAGTCCAGTGATGCTTGAGAGGAAAAAAAAGCGAGTGGGCGGGCGAGGGGGGGAGGGAAAGACGAGAATGACCGCTTTGTGTTACCTGCCGTGAAACCAGTCCTTGCAGGCGTCGCACTCTATCATGAAGCGGGTTACATCGTAGGGCAGCCAGGCAGCGGAAAGAAGCAGGCAGGCAGGGCGCGGAGGTCCGGAGACCTGCCGACATTTGGGGAGGTTTGGGGAGGTGCGCGCGCACCTCCCCAAACCTCCCCAAACTTCGGCAGGTCTCCGGACGGCGGCGGCTTGGGAGAGGTGCACGCGATCCCGGAAGCACCGAAGCCTCGGCCGCGCGCAAGTCCTCGGTAAGTTCTTTTTTTTGTTCACTGGAGTATAAGCCGAAATGGATTTTTTCAGCCCAAAAAGTGGGCTGAAAAATTCGGCTTATACTCAAGTATATACGGTACCTTAAATAGTGTACAATTTTAATTGCAGACAAAAAAGTCCTGAAATTAGTTTTTTATCCAAAATGATCAGCTGCTCAAGATTGTCTTCTCTTTTATTTAGGACTCAGTTGATTTATCTTGGCAGTTTCCTTTGAACATTTTGGTTTAGCAATACTTACAAGATTGAAATAAGATTAACTTTAAAAAAAATAAAGTTAACTGTCTCTTTTTCAGAGTTTGATCAGATTTGATGAGGTCCAGCATTTGGACATACAAAAAGTTTACACAATTGATTCCAAATTTTGCTCCAATTTCCATACGGCTCACACCCTGAGCCACCTCTTCGAGACGCCTTGATCGGAGACGGCAACAGCAGCGGCATGACACCAGGGACTCCCATACCTCTGGGAGGCCACGCTCTGGACGGTCCCCAACCAATAGGGGCCTATGGAGCTGCAGCCAGGAACAACGCCCAGAGGATCAGGGAGAGAACTGTTTGGGCGGCTGAACCACCAGAGCTGACGCCAATTAATGAATCCCTCCATCTTGCCTTCTACCCACTCTCAACCACCCTTGCCCACTCTCTCCCCACAGGACATAACGGGCCTGGGTGCAAGCCACGGTGGCAGAGTGGCTTGGCCTTACACCTGCAACCCCATAGAGGTGAGAGCTCTATGGGGTATGCTTCACCCAGAGTACGTTCTGGACCACCCCCGGAAGCAGTGACACAACCCATTGTGAGAGGATGAGGAATGGCCTGCTTCTGGGGGTTCGCCCGGCCAAGTGGCAGTGGCAGGGCGACGATCCAGAAACGCACCTACCCGACTCGACCCTCCTACAAATTCACCATCCAGGGGACTGCCTTCCCGGAACCCCTTGCGACTATGCTCGTTCAATACTCCAGCACAGTACTACACGCCCTCAGGGGTTCCCCACTCTCCTGGGTGCGACCCGCCTGCATCACACCCAATCTCGATGACGGGCCCAACCACTGGGCCTCTGAGAGATGGCCGGGCAGGGTCAGGGGCCTCCAGCATAAGCCCAACAAGAGGCCCCTGATTAAGTTCTTAGTTAAGTTTTTTGTGGGGTTAGGGAGGGGGGAGGGAGAAGACTATGGTTGCGCGGGAAAGGCACGCCTTCCAGCCACCATAACGCATGCCAGGCCCACGACCATTCGCGACGGCGTACAACGAGGTCCAGTCGCCGATAACACCCAGTGGCGTACTGACAAACATCCCATCCCTAGGATGGTGGGGAATGGCAGAAGGTGCACAGACAGAGGGCCATATCGTCACCGGGAGTGTCATCTCCGCTCTGTACAAGCGGTGAGACGCTCCGACCCTCTGTTCTCCCCCGGAGGACCCGGGAGCAAAGGTGCGCACCCTCCCATGCTAAGACTGGTCTACCTGAATGCAAGGTCCGTAGCTAACAAAGCTCACCTCATTCGTGACCTAGTGGAGAGCGAGCATGCGGACCTGGCTTGCATCACGGAAACCTGGCTGGGCCCAGAGGGTGGTGTTCCTCTGGTTGACCTCTGCCCGCCAGGTTTCCAGGTGCTGCACCAGCCTCGGGCGCATGGGAGGGGCGGGGGAGTGGCAGTTATCATCAGGGAATCCCTTAGCCCGCGAGAGACCACCGTCCCTCAGATGGTCGGGTGTGAGTCTCTTCTACTGAGATACGGCCCAGGGGCGCAGTTGGGCCTGCTGCTGGCGTACCTACCACCTAATCGTGCAGCGGCGGCCCTGCCCGAGCTACTCGATGCCCTCTCAGGGTTGGTGGTTGAATTCCCAAGACTCATGGTCTTGGGCGACTTTAATCTACCGTCCCTGGGAGGATCGTCCGAACTGGCTCGGGAGTTCATGGCTTCCATGGCGGCCATGGACCTGTCGCAAATAATTTTTGGACCGACTCATGAGAGAGGCCACACCCCAGACTTGGTGTTCTTGTCTGGACGGTGGCGTGATGATATCGGTGGGGGTACCACAACTGTTACGCCCCTGTCATGGACCGATCACCACCTCCTGCGGCTAGACTTCCCCCTTGCCACCCACCACCGTGGGTGCACGGTGCCAGTCAGATGGTACCGCCCTAGGCGCCTAATGGACCCTGATAAGTTCCAGGCAGCGCTTAGGGACACGCATGCACTCCCTGCTCACAGCTCGGCGGATGCCTTAGTGGAAGCCTGGGAAAAGGCAGCCACGGAGGCTCTGGACCGAGTTGTACCCTTGCGGCCTCTGACCCGGCGCAGATCCCAGCGAGCCCCATGGTTCACCGAGGAGCTCCGGGAGATGAAGCGTCGGAGACGGGGCCTAGAGAGCCGTTGGAGATCCAGTCGATCCGAATCCGACCGATTGCGACTAAGAATCCTCACCAGGTCTTATCTCGCTGCGATAAGGGTGGCAAAATCCAACTATTTTTCCACCCTCATCGCGTCCGCAGATAATCGCCCGGCTGCCTTGTTCAGGGTGACTCGCTCCCTATTAAACCAAGAGGTGAGGGAGGAACCCTTACAGGGTCGAGCCGAGGAATTCGGTCAATATCTGCTGGATAAAATTGCTCGGATTCGAACTGGCCTGGACTCCAACTGGGCTGAGATGGAAGAACAAGACATGGACAGTCTTGTCGACGTCATCTGGGAAGAATTTGATCCTGTAACTCCTAAGGAAGTGGACAGGATTATGAGAAGGTTGAGCTCCTCCACATGCTTACTGGACCCGTGCCCTTCCTGGCTGGCCTATGCAGCTCGAGAGGGGACACGAGGCTGGTTCCTAGCGGTCATCTCTGCTTCTCTGAGTGAGGGTCACTTCCCCACCGCCTTGAAGGAGGCGGTGGTGAGACCTCTCCTCAAGAAGCCCACCTTGGACCCATCCTCTTTGAATAACTTTCGTCCAGTCTCCAATCTTCGCTTCCTTGCGAAGGTTGTTGAGAGCGTGGTGGCGCACCAACTTCCTCAGATCCTGGATGAAGCGGTTTATCTAGACCCGTACCAATCGGGTTTCAGGCCGGGCTACAGCACGGAGACGGCATTGGTCGCTCTGATGAATGATCTCTGGAGAGCCCGGGACAGGGGCCATTCCTCTGTCCTAGTCTTATTAGACCTCTCGGCGGCTTTCGATACCATCGACCATGGTATCTTGCTGCGACGCCTCAGGGGACTGGGAGTGGGAGGCATGGTTCTGCGTTGGTTCTCCTCCTTTCTCCAGGGTCGCTCGCAGTCGGTGCTGACAGGGGGACAGAGGTCGACCCCGAGGCCTCTCGCTTGCGGAGTCCCTCAGGGGTCGGTCCTCTCGCCTCTCCTGTTCAACATCTACATGAAACCGCTGGGTGAGATCATTCGCAGTTTTGGAGTAGGGTACCATCAGTATGCTGATGACACCCAGCTTTTTATCTCAACTCCAAACAATATCAGTGATGCCCTAGACGTGATGTCCCGCTGCCTGAAAGCGGTCCGGGAATGGATGGGGAGGAACAGGCTTCAACTGAACCCGGACAAGACTGAATGGCTGTACGTTCCGGCAAGCCAGGATATTCAGAACGTCCCATTGCTTAACATCGGGGACAAGTTACTACCCCCTGTTGATAGGGCCCGCAACCTGGGTGTCCTCCTAGACTCGCAGCTCTCCCTAGAAGACCACATAGGAGCTGTGACCAAGGGGGCCTTCTCCCGGGTTCGACTAGTTCGCCAACTACGGCCTTATCTGGACCTGGATTCCTTACGTACAGTCACCCATGCCCTTGTGACATCTCGCCTAGACTATTGTAACGCTCTCTACATGGGGCTGCCCTTGAGATCCACTCGGAAGCTTCAACTGGTGCAAAGTGCAGCGGCACGGACACTCTTGGGAGCCTCCCGATACTCCCATATCACACCTCTCCTCCGTGCGCTGCACTGGCTTCCGGTTGCCTTCCGTGTGAAGTTCAAGGTGCTAACAATGACATACAAAGCCCTACATGGCATGGGTCCGGACTACCTACGGGAGCACCTTCTGCCAATGTCAGCACCCCACCGTCCTGTGCGCTCCCACAGAGAGGGCCTCCTCAGGGTGCCACCGCTCAAGGAATGTCGGCTGGTGGCCCCCAGGGGGAGGGCATTCTCAGTGGGTGCGCCAGCCCTCTGGAACAGCTTACCAACCGAAATCCGGATGGCCCCCGACCTCCGTACCTTCCGACGCGACTTAAAAACTTTCCTGTTCCAGCAGTCCGGCCTGGCATGATAGCGTTAATTGGGGTCCCAGTTTGTTTTCACTATTGTTTTTATTATTTTTATTGTTCATCTGTATACCTTCCTTCCTCTGTACACCGCCCCGAGTCCCTCGGGAGAAGGGCGGTTTATAAAAACTAATAAATAAATAAAATAAATAAATAAATAAATAAATAAATAAATAAATATTACTTTGGGTATGAACATGACCAAGCTTCGTATGTATAGAGAAAAAAAGAATAACATAGTAGATTACTTTAATATAACTAAACTGCAGTTTGGCAGGTCTCCTATGTATTACAGAGTTGAAGGAAAAGTCTTCTGTTGTCTTCTGAAGCTTCATGTGAGGGCCAATGGCTCCAGGACTCCTTCCATCCTCTGCAACTTTCACAGGGATCTTGGGGAATGCTAGGACTTGGGAAGATCTGTTCCAGTCTGGTTGCATGGTGACTTTTAGTGGATGGGTGGATCAAACCCAATTTCATGGCTGAAATGAATGGAAGGTCTGCTCTGGGTCAGTGTGGTCTGCTTCCAAAGGATTGTGGGGTCATCTATGCAGGACTGAAAGATATGAGAACAAGATCTCCTCCTCCCTTTCTGGGTGGACTGTCTGAGGAGAGGCAGACAAAGGCATGGAGAACTGATAACTTTGGGCTGTTCTTAAAAGTACAGAGAGAGAAAGAAAAAAGCAACAACACATTTCTCTTCACCCTGTTTGCTGGCCAAACAAACAACGTAAGAGTATATCCTTTGGTGGCTTATTTTAAGCAGAATTTCTAGTAGAATTTTGAAAATCTTTTCTCTTTGGATTAGAGACAATTAACACTCACATTTACCTCACATACAAAGACTTTGATACACATATACACACAAAGACAAGGAAAAGAGAACAGAAAAGGGAAACAGAGAGAGAGAGAGTCACTATTCCTATATTTTAATTTCCTTTTGTTGTTGTTAGATGAGAAGTTGTGTCCGACCCATCACGACCCTATGGACAACGTTCCTCCAGGTCTTCCTGTCCTCTACCATCTTCTGGAGTTCATTTAAGCTCACGCCTACTGCTTCAGTGACTCCATCCAGCCACCTCATTCTGTGTCGTCCCCTTCTTCCATTGCCCTCAATTTTTCCCAGCATTAGGCTCTTCTCCAGTGAGTCCTTCCTTCTCATTAGATGGCCAAAGTATTTGAGTTTTAGCTTCAGGATCTGGCCTTCTAAAGAGCAGTCAGGGTTGATCTCCTCTAGGACTGACCAGTTTGATTGCCTTGCAGTCCAAGGGACTTGCAGGAGTCTTCTCCAGCACCACAGTTCAAAGGCCTCAATTGTTTGGCGCTCAGCCTTTCTAATGGTCCAGCTTTCACTGCCATACATTGCAACTGGGAAGACCATAGCCTTGACTATACGCACTTTTGTTGACAGGGTGATGTCTCTGCTTTTTAGTGTGCTGTCTAGATTTGCCATGGCTTTCCTCCCCAGGAGCAAGTGTCTTTTTTTTTAATCCCATTTATATCCCACCCTTCTCCGAAGACTCAGGGCAGCTTACAATCTAAGCACAAATCAATGTGCTTAGCAATAGCCTTCATTCTATGTATATGCCTGCTTATTAGGGCTTTCGCCCCCCCCAAGCGGCATTATTACAAAGTCAGCTTATTGCCCCCAACAATCTGGGTCCTCATTTTACCTACCTCAGAAGGATGGAAGGCTGAGTCAACCTTGAACCTGGTGGGATGCGAACCTGCACTAATTGCAGGCAGCTGGTGTTACTTAATTTCTTTTAATTTCTTGGCTACAGTCCCCATCTGCAGTGATCTTGGAGCCCAGGAAAATAAAATCTGTCACTACCTCCATTTCTTCCCCATCTATTTGCCAGGAATTGAGAGGGCCGGATGCCATGATCTTGGTTTTCTTAATGTTAAGTTTCAACCCAAGTTTTGCACTCTCCCTTTTTTTTAAAATTCCATTTATATCCCGCCCTTCTCCGAAGACTCAGGGCGGCTTACAAGCTTAGCAGTAGCCTTCATTCTATGTATATGCCTGCTTATTAGGGCTTTCACACACACACACCCCAAGCAGCATTATTACAAAGTCAGCTTAATTGCCCCCAACAATCTGGGTCCTCATTTTACCTACCTCGGAAGGATGGAAGGCTGAGTCAACCTTGAGCCTGGTGGGATGCGAACCTGCACTAATTGCAGGCAGCTGGTGTTACTTAAGGAGACATTAGCCCACTGCTCCACCAAGGCTCAGTTATAGGATAACAGATGGTTAACACATTAATTCACCTTTCCTATGCCTAGCTTAGTGAAGAGCTCTTTTTTGAAGGTTAAATTATAATTAATAAATCTACTAATCCAGTTGTCCAAAACTTGTTATCTTACTATTTGACATTTTAGTAGCCTTCTCCTAAGTTGATTGGCAATTAGGGTGACCTGAAAATGATGATAAAAAGCACTTACTATCTATCAGCTGCCATCAATGATGAAAATTCACATAGAAGATAAACTGTCCCTTATTAAAATTTAAATGAGAGTGAAAGTGCTCCGAACCAATATGGAAAAGTTTGCATCAAAAATATAATTTCTTTTAAGAATTAATACACTAAAGCTTCTTAATCACTAAACATTAATTTCTTATGTCACTTTTGAATTATGTATAGTTTGAGGGAGTTGTGCACACAATATCACTGATAAGGTATTTACAGCACAATTTAATTTAGTTTAAGATTACTTAGTATAAGTAATTTAGATTATTATTATAGCAGTTGAGTTTAGTTTAATATTAAGTATGTTAGTATATTTGGTATATGACATTACTAAGAATTTATCCATTAGTGGTATTAGTTCTTATCACATAGACCTTATATATATTAAAAGCTTAATTGAGTTCTATAGATTCAATTTTCTGAATACTAGATTAATTTTATGTAAAACTCCTTCTGACAGACAAATATTGTTTAAGAATAAGCTGTCACTTATTTGTAGAAGTTAAACATTGTTAACAATAAATCGACATGCTCTTATTACTGTTTATATTAAGTAGGATATCAAATTGCTATATTGTTTCTATTCTGTTTCATTTATTTTACTTTTTTTATCTTGATATGTTTAGAGGGCCTGTTATATGTAATAGGGAAATCATTTATAATAAACAATCAAATTAAAAACCATAAATCACAGACATAAACTGGTAATTTGAATGTTCAGAATTGAAACAGAAGATGAATAGTTTTGGCAGCCCTATATCCATAAAACTTGATGGAATAACCATCTTTTTAAAGACTTCTTGAAAATCAGGAAGGAGATGATTTGAATATCATGGCAAGATACTGTTCAGAGAAGTACGACAATAACTGAAAATACATGCTTTTATTTTATAACATAACCCAGTGAATGTTTAGAGTATACTAGGTATTTCTGAGCAGGTTAAGCTTGCTAAATTCTGAACATGTTGTTTTAAAAATGTTTACCTTAGATTAAATTATGATTTTAAAAGATTTTGTTTTCTTTTTTAGCTATCCTTTAGCTATCCTTTGCAAGTATAGTTCACTTTTAATAAGAAAGACTATTGATTTAGACATAAAGTCATAGGACTTAGTAGACAAAGTCTTTTTCTAGTTTGCTTATTGTGGTTGCAAATTTTTGTGGTAAATTTCAAGAAAACAGCAGAAGCCACCCTTGCTTCAAGAAATCATAAAATTTGAACACAAGGAATTTTGGCTTAGAGATTCAAAGTGTTTAGCTGGAGAAGATTTTGTTTTCTGTCCCCAATCATAATGCTCCTAGCAATAATCAATGCAACTGCCACAGCTTTAAGGGTATAGTATAGGAAAGAAAGCAGTTTGTCAAAGGTAAATATGTAGAATAAAAATTGCTTGGGGAAAAATAGAATTGGTTGAAGTATACAAAATATAGAAGCCACACAAAGGTGTTGAGACATTTTGTCTAGATCAGAGACATGCAGGAGAAAAAAAGCATTGTTTCTTGAAACATGATTGATGTTTCAAAATAGAAATTGATCTATTTTGTTGATCATTCATATTCTTCTTCATTCCTACATGGAGAAACAAGCAAATTAGTATGCTTTTTTTCTTTTGGGCAGAATATTAGCTGCCATATGACTCATATCACAAGAATGTCCAGAAATAGTTCTTATTACATGAATGCAATCCTTCATTTCTTTAGAAAATTCACCAAATTTCCTAATTCTAATCTGTGTATGTCCATAGTGCCTTATGTAAATACCAACTATCAATATTCTCCACATGAATATTTTCAGATGACCACAGGGAGGAGCTAGAGGCAAATATCCCTGAGAGTTATCCCTAAGGTATTTCTCCTGTGGTTAAGATTTCTATATGTGATCATATTTATTATATGCAGTCTTGAGCAGTCTTTGCATGAGACCAAAAATAAATAAATAAATCAAGAAGAGCAAGAAGATAAAATGACATACAAATAAATACAAAGGCAGCCAAAGAAATAGTTAAAGGATATAGAAAAGAGAAAAGATGAATAACTCTCCTTTGCTCTTTGGAATGTTCACTTTGGTACTGGAACAATTAGCAAGAAGGGAGTTAATGTTTGTATTTACATTCATTTGAAAGGAAGGGGTTACAAGAGGGATGGAGGATGGGGAAAAGACATTGAAAATAGTGTTCTGTCATTGGCAGCCACAAGTACACTATACAAAAAGTCCAGTGTATACTTTAATGAATAAAATATATTCATTAAATATTGAAAACGTTACTTTTTTAAACAGGTGACACAGGTGAAGGAGAAGAATGAGAATGACTACATTCTTTTGATCTCAGCAGCATGTCAGGTATGCAGATTTTTTTATAAGATATTTGTCCATATATTCCCAGCTTATTTAAAAATTTAATCATATGTGCTACAATGCTGATACAATGTATATACAATTATGTGATATTTATTTGTCTCATTTTTAAGGATTCATATACTCCTTAATTCATTATATGGAGTAAAACTGAGCAATAATTTTTACTAGATGGATATTGATCTACCTGTCAGTCTTCCTGTGTATCATCGTTCTAGCTATCATCTATCTCAGAGATGTGCAAAATTTTCCCTGCAATACATTTTAAACATTCATTAGCAAACAACCTGAACTTTAATACATTGTTGACATCTATATTATGTTTTTTCCCTTTAATTGTTAAGAGGTTCAGGGGACTCAGGTTCATACCAAGATTGCATGTTGTGAAAATCCTAATTATCTGCCTTCAGTCACTCTTCTCATTTTTCTCCATTAAATCAAATATTTAAAAATTGTAGAATTATAATTCTGAAAGGCTAAATACATTATTAAAGCGTATATATGTCTACAAACTATAACCAATTATTATATTTATTAAAATTGAATTTAAGCCTACGTTTTAGTTTGTTAGACAGACAGTTATATAGAAGCCAACAGAAGCCAGTTGGGTGAACTTGGGCCCCTCACATTTAACTCCATTTCATCCCTCCCAAAGCAGTGTCAGGGTCTGCAGTAAGCATTCTGAAGAGAAAACACTTCTCTGATCTTTGGTGGTTGTGCTTCTGAAATAAGCAGGTGCAGTGCAAACTTCTACAACCAGGTAGAACAAACCCTAATAAGAAAAAGAATCTTTAGTCTAAGGTAAATAATGACACTAAATAAAGAGTAGCAAATGTGTGAAGTAAAATGTTTTCCATAAACTGGATAGTTATCCTTGAAAAATGTAAAGAATTGATGAAGAGTTAATTCAAAACTTTGTATCAAGATTGAATAAGGTTGTGCTCCTGAATTTCATCTAACAAGGATAAAGACAGCTTAGAAATTTCTTATAGGCGTTCTTCAGAGACCACTAAATCTGGCTAATATGATTTTTCCTTTTTTAAAAAATGTAGTTTATGTGTTAAAAAATAAGATAAATACTTGGCCTGCTCAATAGGGAATTATTTGAAAGAAGAAGTGATACTACCAGCCTTGAAGAAATAGTAATGTCCCTCCTCTTTAAGAGGGCATTCCTCCATTCTAGGTAACTATCAGCCAGTTTTTAGTCTTCCCTTTTGGGGGGGAAAAATTAGGTAAAATTTCAATCAGTGATTAGATTATTTTTGGGAGGGAGGAGTTGTGGAAAAAAGTAGTTGGATGGCAATTGCAGAGATATATAAAGATAATGGATCATAAAGAGTAATTTCAGCTAGGTTTTAGATTGGGATATAACATGGAGGCAGCACTAGATAAACTTTTTGATGATTTTGGTGAAGCTGGGATAGGTTTGGTTAATCCATTCTTGTGCTCCTTGGTCTTCCAGTGGCTTTTGATATCATCAGCTGTAGTATCCATCTGGACCAGCTGCAAGGGTTGACAGTCGGAAGTACTATATTGCAGTGATTTGCCTTCTTGCTCAGTACTTGATCTCAGGCAATGTGGATGGCAGAGATCTCACCCACAGCTCCGAACCTGTGCAGACCCTTGGGATTTGACATGCTCTTCTCTCATATTTAACGTCTGCATGAAACCTCATGCAGGTGAGATAATGCAGCTGATGATACTCAACTTTATATCTTGATGTCAGACTGTACAGATGAATCTGTCAGTGTATTCACCAGAAGGGTGTTTGGTTTGGATGGGAAGAAATATTCTGACAAAACTGTTTGACTGTACCTGTTTGGACCACCTGTGCTAGAGAAATTTCCATTGTTGGTCTTGGATAGTGTTATACTTTCCCCTTCAAGACTATGCAACCTGAGAGTCCTCTTGGATTTGCAACTTTGGCTTGAAGAGCAGTTGGTAGATGTGGCCAAGCACATCTGTGCACAAAGTCATCTTGTGCAACATTTGTACTTTTTTTTCAACCAGGAGGGCATTCAAATGTTCATTCACAACCTGGTCCCCTTACAACTGAACTATTGTAATGTTCCATGCAAAAGTAACGGCTGCCCTTGAAGACCATCCTGAAACTACAAAATGCAATGGGTGAGCATTAAGAGGTACCTCAGATTATGCCTATGTATCACCATTGCTATGTAAGCTGTATTAGTTGCCCATAGGTTTCCAGATGCAATAGTATATGCTGATTGCCGTGTATAAAGCCATTCACATCATAGGGTCTGGTTATCTGAGAGAATGCCTATCTCCAATTGTTTCTTTCCAACCAATACATTCCAACAAAGTAGGTATGCTCCAGGTCCCTTCAATTAAATGTTGCCATTTTATGGGATTGAGGAAGCATGCCTTCTTTGTGGCAATCCACACCATCTTGAAAAGTATCTCCCTAGATATACAGATGATGCTAGTCTCTTGGGGTTCAGAAAACCCTTAAGATCTGGCTCTCTTTTCAGGCTTGGAATTAATATGGTTATTATTAATTGGTGTGGGCCCTGTCATACTGGTATATTGTTTATTGTTCTGGTTGTTTTAGTCCAACCTACCTGTTTATGGTGGTTCTAACTGCTTTAATTATTTTTGCTAGATTTTTTTATTTTTTTGCAAGCCACTCAGGTTCTTCTGTAGTGCACAGCAATAACAAATTGTTAAATGATTAAATATATTTAATTTAATTATCAATCAAACATAAACTGTTGTTTTATCATGATTAATAAATGTTATTTTATCATGCATTTAGATTTTGTATACTAATTAAAATCTAAGAAACTGGGAGAAAACATTTTTACTTAGGACTTTCTCAATAAATGATAAATGCTTGTTAATTAAGATTAAACTGTTAGCATTAGAATGAGAAATTTGAATCCAGGATTCCGGTTCCGGAATTTTGGTGCTCCCAGATGTGCGAGGGATTCACTCCTCGTGTTGCCTGGATTTCTTCATTGGGGGCCCCCTGTAAAGGGGTCAAAAGTTGCCCTGGAGGGGTGATGAGCGGGGGAGAGGTCTCTCCAGTCTGCGGTAGAAGGGTGGCGGCCCTCCCGTCGGCTTGGAGCTACTCTCCAAACCAAAGAAGAAAGGATCGGCCACTCCCATGGCCCATCATTTAGCCGTTTCCTGCCAAAGCCAAAAGCACAACAAAGCACTTGAAAGCACTTGAAAACTGGGTGAGAATTGCCTTCTTGTTTTCCTAATTGTCTACTTTCCCTGTCAAAAGCTTCTTGAATTTGCTTCCCCCTGCAAGGAGAGAGGGAAGGGATTTTTTCCCCCACCCTTCTTATGAGCGGCCTTTGTCTACATTGGGAGAGAAAAGAAACAGCCTTCTACTAAATTATACTGACTTATTGGACTTACTGCCTTTCTACTTTTGGCCCAAAGTTTCTATATTTACAGAAATGGACTATTCTACCTATTAGTCGAAAAAAGGGGACAAAAAAGAAATAAATAAAAAGATACTGTCTTTTGAAGTACTCTGAGGATATCTAGTGAATACTATTGGCAAACAAGCTTGCTTACATTTTGGACTGACCTTGGCATTAAGATGAAAACCTGAAACAGCTGGAGATGAATTTGGCTTAGACTTGTGGAGGTGGACTCTTACTGATTTTTGTTTGAAAAATAGCATCCACCAAGGACTATTTATAATTATTACAAAATGGAGAAGGATCAGCCACAAACCTTGCTTGATTATAACCTCATACTTGAAACAATCTACAGAGTCACTGAGATATCTATCTCCAGATTTAATAATTTACATGCCAACCTTAAGTCACAAATTGAAACCCAGACTACAACTAAAGAATTTACACTTCAGAATATAATAAAATTGGAAGATATTACTATTGAGACAGAGGGATATAAGCAACAACTATCCAAAGAACCGACAACTTTAAAAGTACAAGGAACTATCACTATGGCAAATAACCTTAAGGACCAACAACATACTATGGGAAAACTTAATGTGCAAGATAGTGATGTTAACATAGAGGACGTTGAAGATCAACAAAGACAGTTTCCTGAAAGCCTGGATAGCCAAGCATTAATTACAAAATTCGATAAGACTCTCTATTTAAAGCAGATGAACCCAGATGGAAGAGGAATCCAGACCGAACTGAAGATAAAGTTTTTACAACAAATACAGAGACTAGAACTAACAGGGCAACAACATAATGATTACAAATGGTTTGGTTTTTGTGGACCACTGATGGCTAGATGGCCTCCTTCGATTCATATACCGTATATACTTGAGTATAAGCCGACTCGAGTATAAGCCGAGACCCCCAATTTTACCCCCCAAAACTGGTAAAAGTTATTGACTCGAGTATAAGCCGAGGCTGGGAAATGCAGCAGCTGGAGGCTGGATCCCCCGAAAGACGTCTCTGCTGAGATGAGAGAACGGGGTGGCAAGCCGCCGAGAGAATGGGGCAGTGGAGTGCTCTGCCGAGAGAATGGGGCGGCTTGCTGTTCTCTCGGTGCAGCACGGCAGAGGCTGGATCTCGCGAAAGAAGTCTCCGCTGAGCGAGAGAATGAGGCGTCTCAGCGCCCATTTTCTCGGCGAAGACTTCTTTCGGGGGATGCAGCTTCTGCCGCCCCTTTCTCTCAGCTGCCCAGTGGAACAGCTTGCCACCAGAAATCAAGAGTGCTCCATCACTGGAGGTTTTTAAGAAGAGACTGGACATTCACCTGTCTGAGATGGTATCGGTCAGTGGTGGCAAAACTTTTAGAGACCGAGTGCCCAAACCGCAAGCCAAAACCCACTTGTTTATCACAAAGTGCCAAGGCAGCATCGGCATTCTGGTGCCCTCGGGGAAGGGGACAGGGAGGCGCCTCTGAGTGCCGCCTCTGGCACGAAAAAAAAGGGGGAGCAAAAAATGGGCCACCGTTCCGCAAGGCACAAAAACGCCAACCGCCGCGCCGCAGGGTGCAGATACAAGGCACCACACCACGTGAGAACGGGGCTGGGCTAGTGAGTATCACGCAGGCACTAGCCCCGCCCCTTTGCAGCATGTGCCTGCTCGTGGCCCCGTGCGCGCATGCACGCATGTAAAATGCTTCCCCCTCCCTTTTCTTCCAGTCCACCAACCGACAAGGACCTGCTGCTGGCAGCGGTGGTGGCGCACGTGCCAACAGAGAGGGCTCTGAGTGCCACCTCTGGCAGGCGTGCCATAGGTTCACCACCACTGGTATAGGTCCTCCTGCTTGAGCAAGGGGCTGGACTAGAAGACCTCCAAGGTCCCTTCCAGCTCTATTCTATTCTATTCTATTCTATTCTATTCTATTCTATTCTATTCTATTCTATTCTATTCTATTCTATTCTATTCTATTCTATTCTATTCTATTCTATTCTATTCTCTTTCTATATTTCTATTCTATTCTATTCTATTCCATTCACTTTCTATATTTCTATTCTATTCTATTCTATTCTATTCTATTCTATTCTATTCACTTTCTATATTTCTATTCTATTCTATTCTATTCCATTCACTTTCTATATTTCTATTCTATTCTATTCTATTCTATTCTATTCTATTCTACTATTCTATTCTATTCTATTCTATTCTATTCTATTCTATTCTATTCTATTCTATTCTATTCTATTCTATTCTATTCCATTCACTTTCTATATTTCTATTCTATTCTATTCTATTCCATTCACTTTCTATATTTCTATTCTATTCTATTCTATTCTATTCTATTCTATTCTATTCTATTCACTTTCTATATTTCTATTCTATTCTATTCTATTCCATTCACTTTCTATATTTCTATTCTATTCTATTCTATTCTATTCTATTCTATTCTATTCTATTCTATTCTATTCTATTCTATTCTATTCTATTCTATTCTATTCTATTCACTTTCTATATTTCTATTCTATTCTATTCTATTCTATTCTATTCTATTCCATTCACTTTCTATATTTCTATTCTATTCTATTCTATTCTATTCTGTTCTGTTCTGTTCTGTTCTACGTTCTGTTCCATTCCATTCCATATTTTCTATTCCATTCTGTTCCACTGTCAGAGCCCATCGGAGGCAACCCAGTCAGCCCAAACAGGAGTTACACTAAGGCTACGCAGCCTCTCCTCTCAACCTGAACCCCTCCTTACCTTTCCTTTTATCTGCATCCTATTTTTAACTGCCGGCTCTGCCCTGCCCTATTTTGTCCTTGAGCACTCGTGAGCTCATCAAGAACAGAAGGTAACCGTGGGGGGAAAGGCAGGGCAAGATCTGCAAGATCCCCATTTGCATTTGACTTTGCCATCCCATCTGGTTCGAGATAACACATCACACACACACACACACACACACACAGAGAGAGAGAGAGAGAGAGAGAGACGCACACCTCAGCAAAAAAGAAAGAAAGAAAAAGAAGTAGTAGAAGAGGCAGAGAGCCCCTGTGGGTAGGAGTGAGGATGGGGAGAAACAGCAAGAAGACCGGGTGGGGTGGGGTGGGTTAATCACTAAACCTTCCAGTGTTTAACCAAAGCAGCTTTTGCATTTGCCTCCGTTTCCCTGCTGAGTAAAGCCAGACAGGAGGAGAGCAGTTACACACAAAGAACTGGGTTACAAATAAAGGTAACGGCAAAGAAAGTCTGTGTTAGAACCCTTGAAACGACAGGCGATCCCACATGGTGAAAAGAAGCGCGTAAGCCAAACTTACTCCCCTTCGGAAAGGCGCATTTACCGCGCAATCCCAGGAACCCTAAAAAAGGAAGCCCGGCCAGCAAAAGAGCCTGGGGATCCGAACGAAAGGCGGCGGTCCCTGCAGTTGAACTAAGAATGAAAAAGATGGGAAGTGGCTGCTTCTTTAAAAGCTCTCTTCTCTCAGGGATGCCCGAGATAGTGAATTGCAAGCAGAAATGAATTTCTCCTTCCGTTTCTGATCCGCGCAAACACCCAAGCGTGAACGCCATCACCTGATAGCTTGGGTGCCTGTTCAATTCGTTTGCGAGAGAGAGAGAGAGAGAGAGAGAGAGAGAGAGGATGAGGAAGAGGATGAGGATGAACGAATTTTGCAGCGCGTTTGCTTTCAGCTTTCAATGAAGAAGGGAATGTTCTCCACTTCTCGCCTCAACTTTTTCTTTCCTCAGGAACCAGAGGCAAGGGCTTTCTGTTTGTTTGTTTGTTTTACCACGAGTTGACAGTTGGGCAGAAACCAGAGGGGGGGAAAAAGAGTTTCGGGCTTCGTGGGAATCGAGGAAGCAAAACAAGATGCAAAGTCTAAAATCTATAGGCTCATAAACCACCCCAGTTTCTTGAAACAAACCGGGATTTCTCTACCCCAACCTTGAAACCATGGATCGAGTGAATCTCTTTACCGAAGAATGTGATGAACGGGAGAAGGTGAGTCTTCGCCGAGAAAATCTCAGCGCCCATTTTCTCGGCGAAGACTTCTTTCGGGGGATGCAGCTTCTGCCGCCCCTTTCTGTCAGCTGCCCAGCTGAGAGAAGGGGGTGACAGAGGCTGGATCCCCTGAAACAAGTCTCCGCTGAGACGAGAGAACAAGGCGTTTCTTTCTCCCCCCCCGCTTTTGCCGCTTTTGTGTGTGCGTGTGTGTGTGTGTGTGTGTGTGGCCCATCTGCAAAGCTGCCGAGGAAGGAGAAGCAGGATACTGGTTGGGTGGGGGAGCGGCAAAAGCGGGGGGGGGGGAGAGAAACGGCTCCGCCTTTGGTTCCCCCTCCTAAAGCACAGGGGCGCTAGAGAAAGTTTGGAGTTGGGTAAGGAAGCGCAAAATTCAGGAAGAAAAGCGGGGCGGCGGGAGAACGGGAGACCTGTACAAGGGGGAAGGGGAACTCTCTGCTTTTGTGCGTGCGTGCGTGCGTGTGTGTGTGTGTGTGTGTCCCATCTGCAAAGCTGCCGAGGAAGGAGAAGCGGGATACTGGTTGGGTGGAGGAGGCAGTGGCGGCGGCGGAGGCGGCCGCAGCACCGGCAGCCTTCCGCTTTTCTGTGTGCGTGTGTGTGTGTGGCCCATCTGCAAAGCTGCCGAGGAAGGAGAAGTGGAGGAGGCAGTGGCGGAGGCGGCCGCAGCACCGGCAGCCTTCCGCTTTTGCCGCTTTTGTGTGTCTTTGTGTGTCTCCTTCCTCGGCAGCTTTGCAGATGGGCCACACACACACACACACACACACACACACAAAAGCGGCAAAAGCGGAAGGCTGCCGGTGCTGCGGCCGCCTCCGCCGCCGCCACTGCCTCCTCCACCCAACCAGTATCCCGCTTCTCCTTCCTCGGCAGCTTTGCAGATGGGCCACACACACACACACACACACACACACACAAAAAGCAGAGAGTTCCCCTTCCCCCTTGTACAGGTCTCCCGTTTGCCCGCCGCCCCGCTTTTCTTCCTGAATTTTGCGCTTCCTTACCCAACTCCAAACTTTCTCTAGCGCCCCTGTGCTTTAGGAGGGGGAACCAAAGGCGGAGCCGTTTCTCTCTCCCCCCCCGCTTTTGCCGCTCCCCCACCCAACCAGTATCCCGCTTCTCCTTCCTTGGCAGCTTTGCAGATGGGCCACACACACACACACACGCACACACAAAAGCAGAGAGTTCCCCTTCCCCCTTGTACAGGAATGAAAGGCCCCCCGAAGGAAGCCCAGCCTCTTCACCGCACCGATCCGCTGAGGAGGAAAAAAGCTTATTTCTATTGCCACGTGCAAACTAAATTAAAACAACTTGGGAAGCTCGCTCGTGGGCTGCATTTAGAAGGATTTGGGGGCTTTTGTGATTTGCTTCGCCTACAAGTGCCTTAACCACGACTAGCCCATGGCTCCAATTCAACAAAAAACGCTCTCTCGGTGCCTTCCAGATGCGCGAAGGTCACCCTGACTACAACCAGCCTGGGATTTGGAAAGGCTTCCCAGGTTATTGGGACAGACTGGCTTGAATACTTGGGGTAACATTTTTCAGGAGGAGGATCCTTATGTCCACCCCAATAGGGCATCTTCCCCTCACAAATCTTCCCTTCCCTTCCCTTCCAAGCGGGAGCCCCGCAGCAAATGACCCAGCGTTTGGACAGCGTGTGAATGGGCGAGCGTCGCCGTCCCCAAACAATGCAATTCCTTGCAGCGATGCGGACAAGAGGGAAAGGAAGCCCAGCGGCCAGACTGCGCTCCCGCCCTGCCTCCCCAAGGGCTCCTAATGGCTTGCTGCCCCACGTGAGCCCGCTGGCTGACGCTGGCTCGTCTCTCTCTCTCTCTTCTTTCCTCCCTCCCTCGGTCTCCCCCTCCCCCTTTTCTGGCTCAGCCCCACGTCACCAGGAGACCAAAACGGGGACATCATGGCAGAGCGGAGGAGACACAGGAAGCGGATCCAGGTACCGGGCTGGCTTATCTCCTCCCTCTTTTCGCAACCGCTCTGCGGGATGACTTTCCCTTTTCCTTCTGGCTCACCCCCCCTCCCCCGCCCGGTCACCCTTCCCTCCCTCCTCCCCCTCCGCCTCCTCCGAGGCCGCCGCCAGTCAGCATCTCTCCTACCGTTTTTGCGGCTTTTCCGTCGCCCCCGCCGCCGCTCCCCCTTCCCCGCAGAGCCGGCCGCATCCAGCGCCTTCTTCCTCTGGAGGGAAGCACCGAAGCCTCGGCCGCGCGGAAGTCCTCGGTAAAAAATTTTTGTTGACTGGAGTATAAGCCGAAGTGGATTTTTTCAGCCCAAAAAGTGGGCTGAAAAATTCGGCTTATACTCAAGTATATACGGTAATATGAATTGGAGCAAAGGGAAACCTATCTGGCAATTCAAAGGCCTTGGTCTGGAAACCTAATTGGCAAAGAAAGAAAGCCCGAGTTAGATTTAAAAAGTGAGTTCTTAGAGAACCATTAAAAGTTATCCTTTTAGTAATCAGTGACCTATCAGGATCTAAAATAGAAAATGTTTATGAGATAGAACTAGAATGTGTTTATGTATTTATTAGGCTTATTTTAGACATTATAATTTGTGCACTGACATAATGGAAATTTGGTTTATAGATCCCACATTTGATGTTAAAAGACGTTTGATTATTCTATTCAAGAATTAAGAATTAGCTAAAATTTAAAACAGAATCTGGTTGTGTATAAATAGTCTTAGATTGATAAACATAGGCTGTGGTCCTGTCAGTAATGTGTGATGTATTAGGATGTGAAACAGACGATGTTTATTAGGTAGAACATAGCTACTCAGCCACTGTGTACATGTTAGTTTTTGCTGTAATGAAATAAGGGAAATTTGGGTTGTGAATATTATTTGGGATGTTAAAGGCTAAATTTGAATAATATAATTAAAATTAAAATTAGGTAAACTTTAATAACATGACATAGATATATCTCAATGAAATTGAATTGACAAATTTTTCAACTGACCATGCTATTTCTAGAAATTTATTAGTTTAAACTGGTTGTATGAAATGTTAAGGGAAATTGAGAAGGATGTTTTGATAATGTAACCTGACTTATGTACTGAAAACTCTGTTACTGAATCTCTGATTACCCAGTCATCATGATGCTTTCTAAATATGTAGATTTTAACTGAAAAACCAATAAAACTTGTTTTAAAAAAAGAAATTTGAATCCATATATTCAAATTAGAAATCCATGTCTGAGTTATAATCATTTGTACCTTAATGGTTATAGAGGAGATATATGCATGGAGAAGGGGGGGTTCAGAAAAAATAATAGATGGTCAGAATAAAAATCAGTTACACAATTGACACAAGGGATAGGTAATATATTTTTGTAGCAACGTACTTATTATTAAATATACAAGAATAGAAAACTTTGCAAGTCCTACAAGGATAGAAAACCTCTCAAGTCCCTTGATATTTCTTAAGGTTCACAACCCAAATATATATAAAATGAGTTAAGAAAGGCTCTTTTCAACCTATCTTGCAGATTTTATTGGAAGAGCTAACCTTTCATTATATTTCTAGCATTAGAAGCATGCTCTGCTTCGTTTATTTCTGAGGTTTCCTTTATGTTTGTGTATCTATTTGAATCCAGATTGCCTCTTGATGACTGCTTAAACTAGTCATTACAGTTCATTTTTCTCTATTTCCCCTATACTACATTACCCTCCTCTACTCTGCCTTACCCTTTTTATCCTACCCTACCCTATCCTATTCTACCCTACCCTAACTATAGAATTTCAGTAGGCAAATCAGTTTAACCAAAAGAAATTTCAGTTACTTTGAAAGCAGAGACAAAAGATTCCTTTGATCTGATGGAACTGAAGAGAAAAGCATTAAAGTAACTAGCTGCATAATTATGAACAGTTGGATTATTTTCTACATTAAAACTCCTTTTTAAGTAGCATAAAAAAGAAAAAAGGAGAGGGGAGATACAGCTACCAAGTTATAGTTTATCCTTCAGTTTTCTCGCTCAAATAAAAAAGAAGCGATACTCAAGTGATTTGAGTCTTCTGCTGAATTGATTGAAGAACTCTGTCAGAACAACCATTCACAAAACATTACATGTAGGTGCATATCCTTGCAAGTATCATAAGGGAAGTAAAATAATTTAAGCCTTTATATATGAAGAACATCAAGGGATAAAAGTGTGCAATCCTTGGAAATTATCATCATTTTTATCAACATCATCTTTATTTACAGTCTTATCTTACGCACACAGACACAAATACTGGAACAAATAATTATATCTGAGTGTATATGTAACTGAATAAAACATCCACAGCGTAGCTACAGTATTAAATGACAAGTAGCTATGGCAATTGATAAAAATCACATTGATTCCATATAAGAAGGGACTTTGCAGTTAGATTTCTTTGAAGATAACTATAAAGAACCCATTGTTTCAGGTCCATCAAAGCTTTTTCAGAGCTGAGCACCTTGATCTAAATTTATGCTTTTCTTCCAAGTTGATAGGTAATTATCTTAAAAGATCAAGAAAGCAAGAGAGTTATCTGTAAGATTATTGTAATTCAAAATTTAGGATGGCAGAACCACATACTAGCCTTTATCAAGATTAGTCCAGTCTCCAGGACCAATAAAGCATTGGAAATACGCTGGGCACTCACAGTAAGGCTCTTAAAATTTAAACTGGATTATAGAAGGCTTGAGTAATGGTGATTACAATCACTGTGTGTCACTTAACAAATGGCTTATTACCTTAGTTCTATATATTTTTATTCCAGCGGGTCATAATTGCTGCAGTTTCAGTTGGCATAATGTAAAATGGCCTTTGCAAGTCTGTCAGCCCAAACAGAAATGGCCATTAGTTGTTCTTATCAATATGCTAAGGAATGAATAGAAGTGCCCAGGCATATAAATAACTTGATTTGTTCAAAAATGAACCCTTTTGTTTTCCAAAAGCAATGGCAAATTACCAACCTTTTATCATTGTGTTATAATGAGATGCCTTGTCATTATAAAACCTCCTTTTCTTGATAATTAGACTGCATAATAATGCAGGTTTTGTGGCACTTCTAGTTTATTTTTCCTTTAATTCCTATTGAAAATGAAGATTTCCTAGGAAGAAAGTTGGTTAGAAATGTGGATGGTTCAGAAAAATATTCCAAAATACATTTTACAGTACTATTACTAGACCAATTCAGGACTGTAAAATAGCATGCAATTTTTTATGTTTGAGAACTGTTTATTAAGAGAGATTATAAGCAAAACAAAAGGGTGGAAAAGAGGCATTGAATGGCTAATGGATAAAAAAATAGATATAGTGTTAGCATTTCAGATTTTGAAATTAGCATCTATGAAGTGCTGAAATTATTTTGAATTTTAACAAGAACTGAAAAGTTGCTGATATAAAGGAACAATGATTAATCCCCATTTTTTTTAAAAAAATAAAATCAGTTCCATCGGAAAATCCACTTAATGCCTTAATAAGGAAATATATCAAAAAAAATTTAGGACCATCATGCTTCTCTTTATGACCAATTATCCCATAGAAGCATGAGAAAGCATAAGAAAGTTGCAGTTTTGTCATTGTTTGACAAATAAATGTAGGAGATACTTGTTAATTTGCATGTAAAGTGAGACTTAAGAAATCTATTATTTAGCTGAATTGGGAATAGGTTGAAAAAGAATCTGCCCAGCCATTTTTTATTTTAAGTACTTCTCTTCTGGCTAGAAAATAATAAATTAGTATTGTTGTATTGATTTCATTTAACTCTAGCTCATTTGCTTTACTTTAATGAAACTGTGATTATAAATCGGATTAGATTTCATTTGATTATCTCTCTTGAGTTGAATTCTCTGAATCTAACTCATATCATTCTCTGTATATCAAGAAATCAAATATCTAGAATATAACTTTCTTATAAGAAAGTTACAATAAAGAAGATTTGTATACAGGGTTTCAGTTCATTAGGTGTCATTTTTGCCATTTATAATAATAATAATAAGTTGGAAGGGATCTTGGAGGTCATCTAGTCCAACCCCCTGCTCAGGCAGGAAACCTTATACAATTTCAGGCAAATGGCTGTCCAGTCTCTTCTTAAAAACCTCCAGTGTTGGAGCATTCACCACCTCTGGAGGCAGGTTCTTCCACTGGTTAATTGTTCTAACTGTCAGGAAGTTTCTCCTTAGTTCTAGGTTGCTTCTCTCCTTGACTAGTTTCCATCCGTTGCTTCTTGTCCTGCCTTCAGGTGCTTTGAAGAATAGCTTGACTCCCTCTTCTTTGTGGCAGCCCCTGAGATATTGGAACACTGCTATCATGTCACCCCTCACTCTTCTCTTCGTTAAACTACACATACCCAATTCCAGCAACCGTTCCCTATATGTTTTAGCCTCCAGCCCCCTAATCATCTTTGTTGCTCTTCTCTGTACCCTGTCTAGAGTCTTGACATCTTTTTTACATCGTGGTGACCAAAACTGGATGCAGTATTCCAGCTGTGGCCTTACCAAGGCATTGTAAAGTGGTATTAGTACTTCACTTGATCTTGATTTTATCCCTCTGTTAATGCAGCCTAGCACTGTGTTGGCTTTTTTGGCAGCTGCAACACACTGCTGGCTCATATTGAAGTGATTGTCTACTAGGACTCCTAGATCCCTCTCACAGTTACTACTATTGAGCAAGGTACCACCTATACTATACCTGTGCATTTGATTTTTCCTGCCTAAATGTAGAACCTTACTTTTTTCACCATTGAATTTCATTTTGTTAGATAGTGCCCAGTGTTCGAGTCTGTCCAGATCCTTCTGTATCTTAAGCCTATCTTCTGGAGTATTGGCTATTCCTGCCAGCTTGGTGTCGTCTGCAAATTTGTTGAGTTCCCCATCTATCCCCTCATCCAAATTGTTAATGAAGATATTGAAGAGCACTGGGCCCAGAACAGAGCCCTGGGGCACCCCACTACACACTTCCTTCCATGTAGATGCAGTTCCATTGAGGACCACACGCTGAGTACGGCCTGTCAGCCAGCTACGAATTCATCTGGTGGTGATGCTATCTAACCCACATTTTTCTATCTTATCAAGTAGTAGGTTGTGATCTACTTTATCAAATGCCTTACTGAAGTCCAAGTAAATTATATCTACAGCATTCCTCTGGTCCACTAATTTTGTCACTTGGTCAAAGAATGCAATAAGATTTGTCTGGCATGATCTGTTTTTGACAAACCCATGTTGACTTTTAGTGATGACTTTGTTTGCATCAAGGTGTTCACTGATTTGTTGTTTGATTATCTTTTCCAGAATCTTGCCAGGTATTGAGGTCAGGCTGATAGGTCTGTAGTTTCCTGGATCTATTTTTTTCCTTTTTTTGAAGATGGGAACTACATCAGCTCTCTTCCAGTCCTCTGGTAGTTCCCCAGTGCTCCAGGATCTATGAAAAATATAGCTCAGTGGTTCTGAGATCACGTCTGCCAGTTCCTTGAGTACTTTAGGGTGTAATCCATCTGGTCCTGGTGATTTGAACTCGTCTAGGCTGGACAGGTGTTCACTTACCATTTTTTTGCCTATCTTAACTTGCATTTCTATTCTGTTTTTTATGGCACTGGTTTTGGTAGGTTGGACTGTTTTTTCCCTTTGTGTAAAGACAGATGCAAAAAACGAGTTAAATAGTTCTGCTTTCTCCCTATTGCTTGTCACCTTCTTGCCACTTTCCCCCACTAATGGACCAATCATTTCCTTATTTTTTTTCTTGTTTTTTATATGTTGAAAGAAGCATTTTTTGTTATTTTTGACTTTGGTCGCAAGCCTTAGTTCATTTTGAGCCTTAGCTTTCCTCACTTCATCTTTGCAGGCACGGGCTATTTGCTGATATTCTGACTAGTTATGTGCCCCTCTTTCCAATTCGTATACTTGTCCTTTTTATCTTTCAATTTATCAGAGAGTTCTTTATGCAGCCATGCTGGTTTCTTTTGAGAGCTGTTATTTTTCTTCTTTGTTGGTATTGTACTAGACTGGGCCTTTATTATCTCACTTTTCAAAATTTCCCAAGCTTCTTGAGTTGTTTTCCCCTTTAGGATTCTCATCCATGGAATTCTTCCCATGGTCTCTCTAAGTTTATTGAAATTAGCTCTTTTAAAGTCCAAGACTCTAGTTTGGCTGTGTTTTATTGCTTGTGCCTCCAGAATGTTGAATTCCAATATTGCATGATCACTTCCCCCCAAGGTTCCTGTGGCTTCGACACCTTCTATCATTTCAACTCTGTTTGTGAGAATTAAATCCAATATGGCTAATCCCCTAGTTCCCTTCTCTACTTTTTGGGAGAAAAAGTTGTCTAATAGGTTTGACAGGAATCTGTTTGATCTTCCACTTGGTGCAGAGTTTGTCTCCCAGTTGATATCAGGGTAATTAAAGTCCCCCATTACTATTGTGATGTGCTTCTTACATACCTTAGTTAGCTGACTAGCAAAAAGTTCATCTATTTCCTCTGCTTGGTTGGGCGTCCTATAGTATACACCTATGGCAATGTCATTCCCCCCCCCTTTTATATTGACCCAAATGCATTCAAGTTTACAGTTTTCGTCATTGTTGTGCTCTATTTCTGTAGAGATAAAGTTATTTCTTATATATAGAGCAACTCCACCTCCTCTTTTGTTTAGTCTGTTTCTTTTAAATAGTTTAAATCCCTCTAGCTGTGTGTTCCATTTGTAGGTTTCGTCCCACCATGTTTCCGTAATGGCAACAATATCATATCTGCCCTCATTTACCTGAATTTCTAGTTCACCCTGCTTACTGTTCATACTCTGTGCATTAGTGTATAGACATTTGAGTCCTTTATGACTGACCCTGTGTTTACTTTCTACATAGCCTGTGTGGTGCCTGGCTTCCCCTATTTTCTTAGATTGCCGGGGACAGTGATGTTCTGTATCAATTAACTCACTATCCCCATTATTTAGTTTAAATGTTCCTCCAAAAATGCTGTGATTTTATTGCTAAGTAACTCAGTCCCTTTCTTGGATGGATGTAGACCATCTCTTTTATACATTTTTTTCATTGGACCAGCTACAGACATCATGACTAATATAACCAAAGCCTTCTCCTTTACACCACTCCTTTAGCCACATATTAAATTCTGCTATACGCTGGCCTTTTCCAATTTGCTCCTTATACACTGGTAAAACCTCTGAAAAAGTAAGCCTACAGCCTATTCTGCTAAGTTCCTGCCCCAAGCTGTGGAAATCATTCTGCACAGAGAGTACATCTTTTTGGGACAGATCATTAGTGCCAAGATGTACAATAGCCTCCACATCACAGTCCTTGCTGGCATTCTTGATTATTTTAGAAATACGCTTCTTGTCCCTACTGGCAGTAGCACCTGGAAGACACCTGACCTCTTTCAAAACCTCTGTGTCCTTTCCTAAATTTAAATCCCTTATAATTGAATCACCAACCAGAAGCTGTCTTTTCTTTTTGGATGCCTTTCTGTTCTTGCATGACTGGTGTGTAATACCAGATTCACACTTCTCCCTGTCGAAAACAAGTTTTTCATCTTGGACCACGATCCCCTGCTTATTTGAGTTATTATCACAGATACCTTTACATGTCTCCTTAATGTCCCTATTAAGGTCAGAAAGGGCACTGTATCTGTTGTGCAGGGACACAGCGAAAGCTTTGGGTTTATGGTTCACAGATCTCACCCTGCCAGATCCCATGGTTGTCCACACTGCCCTTCTCCTGCAGGATCTTTGTGGTAGAGGGGGCTGATAGCACGGAGGCTCAATAGGGTAGAAGGGCTGAACTGGACACCTAATTTCTGCCTGAAGAGCAAAGATTACAGACCGTAGATAAATAATCTGTCCTTGTAGATGAGTGATTTGTTTACAGATAGGACAGTTTCCAAGTTTGAAAAGGGTACTGCGAAAGACAGCTGCAAAACAAGTGTTGCACTGAACTAAGCCAGACATGCTGAGTTACAACAAATCTCAGATGCACTTGCCCTGAATGTACCACTGCTGTTTTTGGTTTTTAGTTATATAATTCTGCCAATTCCATTAGCTTAACCTAATTTCTAATTTCTGCCAATTCCATTAGCTTAATCATCCATTCTTCAATTTAGGTAGTTATATATCCTTCTAATTTTTGCATGTAGGAGTCTTTCCACCGTTACCATGTTTAAAAATAAAGTTCCATAAGTTCTTTGCAACTGTTTATCCTATAATCCCAAAAGGAAAATCTCTGGTTCAATAGTACATTCGCTTTTAAAAACTTCTGAATACTTTTTTCCCCCAATTCCATTTATATCCCGCCCTTCTCCGTAGACTCAGGGCGGCTTACAAGCTTAGCAGTAGCCTTCATTCTATGTATATGCCTGCTTATTAGGGCTTTTCACACATACCCCAAGCGGCATTATTACAAAGTCAGCTTAATTGCCCCCAACAATCTGGGTCCTCATTTTACCTACCTCGGAAGGATGGAAGGCTGAGTCAACCTTGAGCCTGGTGGGATGCGAACCTGCTATAATTGCAGGCAGCTGGTGTTACTTAAGGAGGCATTAGCCCACTGCTCCACCAAGGCTTATTTGAGCTCAATATTTTCTAGCTTTCTCATCCTCGTCTTGACTTTCCACAAAAGCATGAAATCCTGACTTTTCTAGGCCTTGGGCTGACATAGTTGGGACCAAAAATTTAATATTTTGGCTTTATGTCTGTATATTGTGCTTGTATCATGTTTTGGGTTTTGTTTACACTGCTTTTTATGTTATTTGTGAACTATCCAGAATTATTTGGAATCCAAATTTAAATAAATAAATAAGTTTTAATTTACCAGATAGTGTTATTCTGTGGAAGCTATTAAAATTTATATGCGTAAACCATAAAGAAATAAATGCTTAAGGCTTAGAATTAGTCGAAATATACTTGGGATAAACACATGCCCATCATTTAATAAAAATAAAAAATAAATAAAATGTAAAAACAATAAACAAACAAATAAATAAAAAACAGAAAACAAACTCAAGGAGCAGACATGATGGACCACTAGGTCTTTTTCTGCTGTCAGTTTTCTATGTTTCTATTTGTTAAAGAATTTGGAGCAAGTCAATACTGTACAGTGTTTGCACTTTCTAATTGCTGGTATGTATGCAGTGTTATATTGGTATACAAAATAGTTTGCACTGGGCTTTGGTTCCAGTTGTTGTATATGATAAAATGCTATCATTAAGATTAGCAAGAAATCCTGCACGTGTCATGTATGTGATGCACCTTGGCAATCTAGTGTATTCTTTATGTGAACATGTCAATTTATTTATTTATTTATTTATTTATTTATTTATTTATTTATTTATTTATTTATTTATTTATTTATTTATTTATTTATTTTATTAGACTTATATACCGCCCTTCTCCCATAGGACTCAGGGCGGTTCACAAGGTTTTTTAAAAACAATACAACAAATTACAAAAATTAAAAACAATTAAAATGATTACATTAACCTTGAAATAAAACCCCAATTACAATTAAAATACAATTAAAACCCCAGTTAATACTCTCAGTCCAGGCCAGAAAGCTCGAAGAGCCAGGTCTTCAGGTCCCGGCGGAATGAGCGAAGGTCAGGGGCAGTTCTAAGCTCTACAGGCAGCTGGTTCCAAAGGGCCAGCACACCCACAGAGAAGGCCCTCCCCCTGGGTATTGTCCGCCAGCAATCTTTTACCAGCGTTACCCTGAGAAGACCCTCCATGTGGGAGCGCACAGGACGAAGGGAGCTTGATGCCGGCAGCAGGTGTTCCCTCAGATATCCCGGACCCAAGCCATTTAGGGCTTTATAGGTCATCACCAGCACCTTGAATCTCACCCGGAGGGCAACCGGAAGCCAATTAACCAAAGATATGATAGGTGACCAAAGTCAATTGCTATGGGCTCCTATGGTGATGACCACAATATGAGGAAGATTGCTGTTTGGAATACTATAGAAAAAAATGGTAGTCAATATTTCCAGCTTTAACGGTTAAAGCACATTAGAAAGCTTTCACACCCTTATTGTTATCTAAATAACTTGCACTTGAATAATATCAGTTATTGATCAATTAGTATATTAATATTTTAGAACAGCTAATTACACTTTTAAATAATGCATTGCAAATAAAATTTCAATTGTTTAAAACTACAAAATAGCAGTATATTTAATTAGACTATTTATTTTCACAACTTGGTCTATAGTTACTTAAGTAGCAACTAAATGTACCTTACAAATAGTGCTGAAATGTGTTCTGAAACATTCTAAATTTACAATATTTTTAATAGTTAATTAAATAGTGCAGTTAAAGTGGGTATTAGTTTGGGGTTTTTTAACAAGAATTTTAGAATGAAGACTTGGAATATCCCATAGTAACAAATCAATACTTAAACATATTAAAGAATACAACACATGGTATAATCTTAAAATGAGATGAATTCATGACAGTGCCACTTCAGATTTGCAATTTTAAATCGATGATATATGCTTGCTCTTTGCTTTTGAACAGGATCTCTATTGTAATGGAAATGTGGCAATGGAAATGTAATGGAAATCAATATCACACCATGTGGTCATAATGCTCTGTTTAAAAATGAAGCTGTGCTATTTATATTAAATACCATGTTATTTTTTTCTTTCCTTTTTCCTATTTCTGTTTTTCCTTTTTTATTTGTTTTCTTTTTATTTCTATATATTAAAGTAAAATTTAAAAATGTAAATGAATTCAACGAAAATATCTCTCCTCCTTATATTGTGCATTTGTAAAACCAAGAGAAAGGAAAAAGAATAAATAGCTCTGAATGAATGTGGTGTATGCTTTTGGAGTAAAGTTGATTAATGTATGAATGGAAGTGCCCAAGAAATTTGTGGAATTATGCTAATGAAGTTCTTGGTGGAATAACACAGTAAAAAGTGCTTATAAATAAATCTATTGCAAAATGTTTAGATGAAAGATGCAGTACAATAGTATAAAGAGTAAAAGATATAATGAAAGAGTAAAGAACAATGCGGAATTTAAAAAAAGCAGAGAAAATGCAGAGCAATATTGATGGCTTTTTTAAAAAGGTGGATAGCTGAAATAAGTTAAACAAGGAACTCGCATCAGAATGAATGAAATTAAAAATAAACCAATTGAGTGAAACTGAAGTGATGAGATCCTGGGACAGGTATTGAGACTTATAAAGAAATGATAAGCTATGTTGAAAATGGAAATAAAAATGAATGAAACTAAAGTTTCTAATGTTATCTTCTATGGTTCCCTGGTTTGGTTTGTTCTATAATCAATGCCACTTCAAGAATGTGCCAGATGAACAGATTTATACAAAAGTGACTCTGATAATTAAAAGGCATCTACCTTTTGATTCATCTTAACAGCTTATCCTATTCAATCTTTGTCCAGTTTATAGCACTGATACGTCGTATTCAATTTATACTAATGCATAGTGCTCTTTGTCTGGTTTATGCAGGTTTAATTGGCAAATTCTTGTGACATTAGTAAAAATCATGCCTTGCGTAATATGTTCACATTATATCTCCCTCTTCAATATATAAACTTAATGGAGTTTTGTGTACATTCTCAGTTTCTGATCTAGTTATTCAAAGACAAATGCATTTTAAAAAGGTAAAGGTTCCCCCGCACATGCGTGCTAGTCATTTCCAACTCTAGGGGCCGGTGCTCATCTCCATTTCAAAGCCGAAGAGCCAGCACTTGTCCGAGGACATCTCCGTGGTCATGTGGCTGGCATGACTAGACACCAAAGGCGCACGGAACGCTGTTACCTTCCCACCGTAGTGGTCCCTATTTTTTACCACCACCCTAAAAATTATTTTCCTTGTTTGCCTGTTTTCAGAAGAATAAGGTAAAGGAGATATAGAGAAATCTATTTAATATAAGCAGATGTATAAATAAACTTTTTAAGTATTTTTATGACAAATATAATGTGTCACAAATCCTACACAGTTAGACATAATTTATTAGCCAACTTATAGTTACACTAATGGCGACTGTGAGAGAGTCAAGGAGGAAATTAGTCTGAAATCTTTATAGAGGCACAAGAGGGCAAACTCAAACTCCCCTTAAATGCTGTTGAACCTTATCTAGTTTGTCCAGCCTGGGAAGATTGCTGTGAAATAAAGATTCAGTGAAAGTTAGCTAATCTGAAGTCTTCATATTTGGATCTGGCTGCTCATGCCTGAAAGGAACAAGTTTCTTAGAATAATATTGAGTGGATGTTAAAATTCGGAAATAAATCTGTTTGGTTATCAGTGACAGACACTCGCAGATACAGAACTTTTATTATGCGCATTAGAAAACTACAATGTTACATGTTACATTACTTTTTGACATAATTAACATTCAAATTGAGGCAATTGTCATAATGTCTTACAAGCTTTAAAATTCCTTAGTAGTAGTCGCTTGGTGCCAAATCTGGGCTATGGGGGGTTGATCAAAAACATCCCAACAGAACTGCTTTAAAAGTTCTTGGGTGCGTCCAACGGTGTGCAGGCGAGCATTATTGTGAACCAACACCACACTGGATGTCAGCATGTCCTGATGTTTGTTATGGATGATTTGTCTGAGTTTTCATATTGTTTCACAGTAGACTTCTGAATTAATGGTCAAACCACACTCCATGAACTTCACTAGTAGTACTCCTTTGGCATCTTCACATTTGGCAGGATTTTCTATGGCACCACTTCCAGTGTGGTGTTGATTCATGATAATGCTCACCCGCATACTGCTTACAAATCTTGTAAGACATTATGACAAGTGCTCATGTGATTATGTTGAAAAGTAATGTAATGTTGTAGTTTTCTAATATGTATAATAAAAGTTCTGTATCTATAAGTGTCTGTCATTGATAACCAAACAGAGGTTTATTTATGAATGCCCTTGTATCTTGCTGTGTAAATATCAACTATTAAAGACTATTAAACCTCTTGGAATCACTGTAGCATGCAAAGCAACCAAATCCCTCCAAAATATCCTAAATAAACCCAAAGAACTAGTAACCAAAGAATAAAACCAACAGATCTCCATCAACATTGAAAAGGCAGAAAATGATGCAATCTAGGAGAGTAAGCTAGAAACTGTCAGGACATATCTGTCAACATCAACTGGCAATAGGGAGACAAGACGAAAATTCCTTAATTTCTGAACACTGATAAATACAATCAGAATTTGATCTGTAAAATTTGACATTTTATATCAATCAAATACAAACCTGGTGATGACCTATAAAGCCCTAAATGGCTTGGGTCCGGGATATCTGAGGGAACACCTGCTGCCGGCATCAAGCTCCCTTCATCCTGTGCGCTCCCACAGGGAGGGTCTTCTCAGGATACCGCCGGTAAAAGATTGCTGGCGGAAAATACCCACGGGGAGGGCCTTCTCTGTGGGTGCGGCGGCCCTTTGGAACCAGCTGCCTGTAGACCTTAGGACTGCCCCTGACCTTCGCTCATTCTGCCAAGACCTGAAGACCTGGCTGTTCGAGCTTTCTGGCCTGGACTGAGAATATTAACTGGGGTTTTAATTGTATTTTAATTGTAATTGGGGTTTTATTTCAAGGTTAATGTAATCATTTTAATTGTTTTTAATTTTTGTAATTTGTTGTATTGTTTTTAAAAAACCTTGTGAACCGCCCTGAGTCCTACAGGAGAAGGGCGGTATATAAGTCTAATAAAATAAAAATAAATAAATAAATTCCTTGAGTTTGGCATTTTGACAAATCAGTTATCAGCAGATACATAGAGATAAGACATAATCAAAAGTCAAGGAAGGAAATAGTCCAACATATCATCTCTAGAAACCAACAATCAGATAAGCAGGAAATAGCTCCAGATAAACAGGGAACAATACCATAATCAAAGAATTATCAGAGAAATAGTGATACTCCAATCAGTTTTGGTACAGCAAGTTACTATATGCAGTTTGGACTCCACGACTGTAGTGACATGCAGTTCATCTACAAATGGAAACAATTCAAAACCATTTTTACCCTACCTAGAAGTGATTAACCAATTAAGATCATACCAAAACCAAGGAGTGTAATACTCAAGGAAGCACATGTTAATATCTAAGAAAGTAAAGAAATTTATTATATCGGCAAATGTCAGTGTTCATCAGATCACCATCTGGAGATTACTTAAAACAATAGTAGGCAGAGTTGCAAGGAGAAAGCCAGAACTCTTCAAAAAGAAAATTGCTACTCATCTACAGTTTGAAGAGGCTAGGTGGATAAACAGAAGGCTATTAGGAGAGTGTCCTATGGATAGACAAGACCAAAATAGAAGTTTTGACTTGAATGAAAAAAAGTTATATTTGACAAAAGGTAAACACTGCATTCTATTGTAATAAGAACGATATCCCATCTGTTCAACTATGGTGGTGGTATGTTTTTTTGCTTTCCTGCCTCCAGATCAAGACAGCATGCCCTCATGGATGGAACTATGAATTCTGAATTGTACTAGCAAATTCTACAGAGGAATGTCAGGGTATTTATCCATGAACTAAAGCTCAAGAAGTGGGTCATGCGACAGGACAATGATTCAAGATACACAAGTGGTATGACCGAAGAATGGTTAAAGCAGAAAAAAGTTAATCTTTTACAATGGCCAAGTCCTGACCTTAATTCTGTAAAAATGTGGAAGGATCTGAAGCAGAAGTTCATATAAGGAAGCTCACCAGCACCATTGTAGCTATTCTATAAGGAGAAATGGGTACAGATTCCTCCAAGCTGATGTTCCGGACTGACAACAGACACCATTAGTTGCAGTTATTTCACCTGAAAGCAAATGTTAGCATATTTTTGTCACATCTGTACCTTTGGATTTTTCTCAGTAAATAAACAAGTACAATGTTTTTTATTAAATTTGTTTAGTTAGGTTAGGTTCTCTTTGTCTAATTTTAGAGAAAAAATATTTTAGGTCTTATTTATGCAGAAATATTGAAAATTCAGAAGTGTTCATAAAATTTTAAATATCTCTGTATAAAACGACTAACAAACTTCATTCATTCAGTGCACTGATGATGCTAGCTATCCTGGTAACATAAAAATATAGAGACCTAGTGGTCCATCAAGTCTGCCTTTTGAGTTATTTTTGCTTTCTTTTTAATTAATTTATTCATTTACTATTTGTTAATTATTATTTTTATATTCTATTTCTATTTTTCTTATTTTTAATTTTTTGTCATATAGTAAATATATCTTTATCCCTAGTATGTTTAAACCACGTTGCTGATGATTTACCCACTACTTCCACAGGAAGTTGGTTTCAAGCTTACATACCTCACTTCTGTGAAGTAATACTTTGCAATAACAATAGCACTTAGATTTATATGCTGCTTCAAAGTGCTTTGTAGCCCTCTCTAAGGGGTTTACAGAGTCAGCATATTGCCCCCAACAATTGGGTCCTCATTTTACCGACCTTGGAAGGATGGAAGGCTGAGTCAACCTTGAGCCAGTAAGAATCGAACTGCCGAACTGAAGGGAGCCGACAGTCATTAGAAGTAGCCTGCAGTATTGCATTCTAACCACTTCACCACCATGGCTCTAATATTTCTTTTGAACTTTCCTCTTGCCAATTGAACATTATGTACCCATGTTCTTGATTTTTGCTTAATATTGAAAAAACTGTCTTTCAGAATCTTATTTATACCCTTAGTACATTTAAAGGTTTCAATCATGTTCCTCCTTTCCATTCTGTCCTCTAAGCTCTACATATATCTGTCCTGATATATTTTGCCCCTCAGACTTTGCACCATTTTTGTTGCCCATCTCTGGACTCGCTCAATTTTATCAATATCTTTTTTAAAATAAGGTGTCGAGAACAGGACACAGTATTTCAAATGGGGTCTGACTAAAGCCCTATATAGTTGGATAAGGATCTCCTTTTTCTTCATGGGGATCCCTCTAATAACAAAAGGTCTGCAACAAATAATCACGCTGAGAGAACACCAAGAACCCTACAGTTCAATTCTGGTTTACATACAGTATATTGTTCATTATTGAAATATCAATTTAATTAAAGTGACCTATCTTATAGCTAGAAAATCATTGTTTTTAAAGTCTCACAGTGATATTAAATAAATCCCTGTTACAGAGTTAAATGCATTGCTTAACATTGGATTCCTCACTATATTTCTCTTCAAAATAAAATGATCTAATTATGTTGGCTTGTCATTTGTCCTAGATACAGTTGATTCATAATATCATACGTATCACATTGGTATTTTAATGGCATTTTTCAAAAACTTCAGTCATGACTAATACTGTCATTTACAGTGTTTTTTTTCATAATTAGAAATTGCCTGAAATTTTCTTTAATAAACTGATTGTTTATAACTACACTGAAAGTTAAAATCTTATTATTACCTATAGAACATTTTTATGTAAATTTGAATTACATTTATAAATACATGACCTTTTTTGTGTCTTGCCATCCCCAGTTCATAAACATAAATATAGAATTGTAATATATATTACACTAATGCTAGCCAGTGTATGAATCATGCCAAGGTTGTTATAAGTCCCAAAGTAAGAGTGGCATCTGATTATTACTTGTGACCACAGAAAGCAGCAATAATAGCAAGACTGGAATTGCTAACTGTGCACACATAAGGATGTTAGCCTTAGATAACTGAGTATCCCTCAGGTCAGCCCACAAAAAGAGCCAAGTCAAACAAGGCTGAATCCTTGATGTTTTCTGTTTTAAGTAGCTGAAAATTGTTCATGACCAGCTTCGACCTTCAGGACCTTAAATGATCATATGAGCAAGGCAATAAATTGGTGGTAACTTGCCCAGGGCTTCATGTTTTAAACAGCAGACCGGTGAAAGTTTCTTGTGTACATAACTACCTTCGTTGGATAATACCGGTATAAAAAGGATACTAACTTCTAACTTTCTAACTTCACTGAATGGAAGCTGACTGTGGTGACTAAAAGTGCATGGCTGGAAAACTGTACATCTTACCAGGGCAATCAGTTGGTGATGCATGTGAATTCCACCTGATCAAGAAAAATTGAGAAACACTTCCTTCCAGAATTTCACAGCCAAGCAGGATCTTGGTAAAGTTTGTCAACCATTTTTTTAAGCCTGCAGATCATTATCTTTCATCTTAGGATGGACTGATGCACTTTTCTGGCAGAAAATAGAAATGGGTCTCGTTATTTACTGAGAAACAGTGGTGCATGGAAAAATATTGTGAAAATAACAATATTTTGAGAGTTCAGCACTTCTCAAATTGCTGATTTGTCCATGCTGGGGGTATATGCTTTCCAGACTGTATAGATAGGATGACATTTCAAATTATAAGGAATATCAATTCAGGAGGCAAAATGAAAGAGTAATTGGAGTTACTAAATAGCAGAAATAACATGCAATAGATATGTACATTGTATGAACATAAACTAAAATTAATACTTTATAGAAGTAGTCTTCATCATGGTCAAACACTCTTTTTAGATTCTATTTACTGTTTAGAATAGCTAAATGTTCAGTTGTATTTTTTCCCACTAAGAAATGGGCACTTAAATGTATCTAAATAAAAGTGCTTCATAGAACTTGGCAAGGTATTGATTTTCAATGTAATTAGATTACATTTAGTCTGACCCTTTTGCCTTTATGGTCAGATTGACACATTTTTTGCTTTAACTTCAAAATACTGACTACTAAGAATATTCAGTACCATACTGTCAACTCTATTAATATATAATGATTTTATCTTTTTATCAAAAATAAGTGACGGCTTACATTTTTGTTTTATTCTGATTGGAATATTTACTGTTCGTACCTTGCGTAGGAAAAAAAATCAGGATTTGGTGCTCTAAAGGGAGGTATGAAACATTGTTCTTCTTAAATCCTGTGTAACATCAGGAGCATAGATTATAATGTCACTCAGGGGATCACCTCATCCAAAAGTTAAACTGGTCTAATTTATTTCGATTTGTTGGTCCTTTACCTCAGAATGCCTCCAGCTAACAGATGTCAGGTGCTGATCGCTTTAACATCTTAGTAAAGACAGCCAGTTGATGCCAGGCAAGTCCAGGGTGGCTTTTTATGTAGGTTACAGAGGTATATCCTGTATCCTTGAGTAAATGAAGAAAACCCTTTTATGTCAAAAGGGATGAATTAAAGTGTTATCAAGTGATAAACAGTCTAATTAGCTAATAACTGTTTAATGTGATTAGGCTATACGTATGCCTTATAGATTTGGCGGCCTTCAACTTGAAGTTGCAACTGGGTTTTGGAAAATCGCATTAAAATGATGTAAGTACTGCAGACAAAGTACTTGTATAAATAATATGTATCCATATTTATTTCAAAATATCCAAGTAGCTTACACTTGACATTTATCAACAATAACAAACAGATTGAGTACTGAGAATTATGCTGTCCATTTTAAATTCATGGAAAATGAAAATAATTATAATTTATTAAACATATTTGCTGTCCGTCTCTCAACAACTCTGGCTGCTCATAAAAACCACCAAAATTACAATAAAATCAATAAAGGATAAAAGATGGCAAGTACCATCTCTCAATAACTTGGCAGCTCATAAAAATCACCAAAATTACAGTAAAATCAATAAAAGATAAAAGATGGCAAGTACAATAGTTTATATAGAATGAAGCAAGGGGTCTTACTCCTCCTTGTCAAATGCCTGGATGAAGAACCAAGTCTTTATGACTGTTCTGAACAGCAGAATGCTGACCGTCTGCATCTCAGATTTAAATTAAACTTAAATTAGCAGTTTGTTTATTGTTTATCTATTTTGGTGCCCTTGAGTCAGTTTTGATAGTAATTTTATTAAAAATTATAATTGCAATAATAAAAACTAATACAAATGAAAAAGAAAAAAAGAGCTCAGTAAATAAAGAGAAAAAATAAGAATATAGTAAAGAAAAAAAAGAAACATATAAAGAAATTATTCCATCACAACAAGTATAAACAATTTTAGCATATCTTCTTCTCTTAAAATACATCAAATGATCTCTTCCCATATCCCTTCTTTTACAAATCTTTAGAACCTTGATATTTCAATCCTGATATCAGCAAAAATTGAGATTACTAGAGATAACAACACTGGATTTTTTGTATGTCTAGTGTAACACCTTTATCCATCCTATTGTAAGCTTTTAATTTTTAAATCCAGTTTAGGATCAGTCTTACGCTTGTTATGATAAAACTTAATTTATTTCCATTACCTCTTTTAAACACAGTCTGTTAATAGAGGCAGATACTTTTCAAATTTTCTGGATCTGCTAAAGATTGAAGGAAATTCAATCTTGAAGGAAACTAAAACCTGTCGATCTGGAAGTCTTAATAGCTAAGAAGCAGTTAATGAGCAATTTGCAAAATGATTAGGCAAAGAAATGTGTTTCCATTTGAAGGTTCCAACTTTGTTTTGAGTAAGATGGCTATTCCCTCATCCTCTTGTGCTCTAAACCAGCCAGAGACCTGTATCTTGCAGTCCTCTTAAGAGCAGCAATTATCTGGGCAACTCTCAATTCTCTCTTTGTCTAAGAGGAATTACAAGTAGCTGGTTTACTCACTGTTATTCAGCCTCTCTTTTTATGGATACATCTTCAGTTTGTTATATTATCTCTAGAAGTGCCTTTAAGTCAGTATTGAAAAGTTAATAAAGATAGCTTTTTCCATAAAGTGGTTCAGAAATTGCATTTCTTGCTTGCAAACTACAGTAGAACATTTAGTGACCCAATGTACATAGTTATATGTCCTTGATTGCATGAAGTTTTATTAACACAAATATAATTTATTTAGATTCCCATTTATGTGAAATAATGAAAAAAATTGCACATGGCACAGGGTATTTATATTCTGTGTCAGCTGCAACTTACTTTTATATTTTTTTAAATCTGTCTTGTTAACTATTAATAATTAGCACTTAACTGGAAAAAAAGAAAATATCCAGTGGGCTTTTTGAATCATGTATATTTCCTTGATAATATATGCTATGTTTAAGTTGCTTTAATACTTAGAATATTAACATTCAAAGCTGCCTTATCTATTACATTTAATTATGTTGCATAATCTTGTTAAATATAGTATAGGTAGTCCTCAACTTACGTTCATTTGTGACCATTCAAAGTTACGACAATGAAAAAAGTGACTTATGACCATTTTTCACACTTAGAAACTGTTGCAGCTTCATCATGGCCATATGATTTACATTCAGATGCTTGACAACTAGTTCATATTTATGATGACTGCCTTGTCCTGAGATCATGTGATGACATTTTGCGATCTTCTGACAAGCAAAGTCACTTAACAACTGAGTTACTAATTTAACAACTGCAGTGGTTCAGTTGACAAATGTGGCAAGAAAAGTTATAAAATGGGGCAAAACTCTCTTAACAAATTTCTCATTTAGCTACATAAATTCTGGGCTCAGTTATGGTTGTAAGATGAGGACTACCTGTATTTTTATAAGGGAAAATTTTTAGTACAAATGTTTAGTACCTTTTAATGTACATGTTAGTGGGAAGGTAGGTCATACATATAGCTTAATGTACATATGAAGTACATGGTAGCTATATTATATTTTATGTCTTAAGTTTTCAGTCTTTTGATTTGCATTCTTTTAAAACTGTTATTTTTTTGTACTAGAATAATTTGAAATATATAAAATGGATTTTAGTTGGCAAGTATTTTTGCATTCTACGAAAGAGAAAAGATAAAAAAATCTGGTACACTATGCTCATATTTAATACAGATGAAAAGTGAAAAATTGTTGATTGACATCCACCTTTGACAGAGGATTGAAATGATCATTCTATATGTTTCAGGGTGGTTAATAAATAGATTTGCTTGAAATGTTTCACAGCAAGTATACTGTTGTTGCATCTGAAGCTCAATTGTTTACACAAGAATGTCGGCAAAAGTTCTTGCTTGCTATGACTTCTATGCATTAAAAGCCCTATAATAATAGATACTTTGCAAGCAAGCAAAAGGGAGCTTTATGTCATATTGTCCTTGTATTTACAGTCGTCCCACAAAAGCATACCGTAAGGAAGTATAAGCTGAGTTCTCAAGTTAATATGCTTTCCAGAAGTCTTAGGCTCAGTCCTTAAAATTTCTCTCAGGCTACTGCATTGAATTTTTAATTGACAGAAAAGGTATCATATTAAATGTATATATTTAATTTAAATAATGTTTCTGCCTATCCCCTGTCTACTTTTTAAGTGCAGATTCATGATGCAACTTAATGAAAAATTCTTAATTTAGAAAAATGGGGTAGAAGAAATAGAGATTAAAATCAAAGTAATTTGTATTATGCAAAGGAATTATTTAACTCTTTTTATTAGTCAAAATTTTTCAAATAATAATTCTTAGGTTAGAAGTCTTTTGATTATCTTATTAATCTGAATTCTTAGGTTGTAGTTTAATAAAACTTGGTACACACATATACAGAAAAAGCATTCAGGGGAAAAACATGTAGAAGAGTAAAATTCAATAAAAAATCCAAACGTTCACAAATTTACATTATATTTTTTTCAGAATTAATTATAAACAACTATATATATTATATCATCCTAAAAATTAAAAATCACTATTGGACTCAAAATATAAATGTCAGGAATCATGGTACTCATATGAACGATAAAATGAAACAGTAAAATTCAAGAATTCATCCATATCAAAGGCTGCTCAATCATTTATAACTGAAATATATATATATATATATATATATATATATATATATATATATATATATATATATATATATATATATATATATATATATATATATATATATATATATATATATATATATATATATATATATATATATATATATATATATATATATATATATATATATATATATATATATATATATATATATATATATATATATATATATATAATTATATATAAAATATAATGCCAAATTTTAGGTATGTAATAAATCCATGGAATCTAAAAATGGTTTCCAATTTGAATTAAATTTTGTTAAATTTATTTTTAAGATATGGGATTATTTTTGCCATTAGAAATATTCCCAAAATTTGGTCAACCATTCTTCTGGTTACATTACATAGCTAAATCAATATATTTTGTGGCAATATACAGTTTAGTAACATTTAGTAAAAATAGTACAATTGAAAATAAATTCAACATTAAAAATTGTTTTAATCTGGTATCAATCATTATATTTTACTGAGTTTTAGAGCATTACTCCCAGATATTGCGACTTATAAGCCATGATTTATATACACTGTTGATCCTTACATATAGATCAATACATCATGATTGGGCCTGATCCTTATGTAACAACTTGAAGAAAATGAACAATTTGTTTTAGTGATCAGAATTGGAATAATAGACCAATAATAGAATATCTTATTCCAATTTTCTGTAAGCATAATATTCATCGTGAATGTAATGTTCTTTTTTATTGAAATTTCTTTTTTGCATTTTGATTTACATGTCTAAATTCTACAACTAAATTTGGAAAATTTGGGATGTATATTTTCTACAATAAATAAGAAAGTGAGGATAAATCTGGACTAATTCTTTTCCTGTATCCTCAATTTTCCATATATTTCTTATTAATGCATTCTTTTAAAATTATTTATTTCTACTCGTAACAATCCAAGGTTATTTTTACAGACCATCTGGATGTCTTGTTCCTTTCACAAAAACATGGTCAGGACATAATGAGTCACAATTCTTCTGTGATTCCAGTTAAGCATGGTAATAATAATAATTTGAAGTTACAAACTGTCAACCATCCTGTCAACCATTTGTGTCCTATAAAATCTTTCATTCTTTAATTGGATCATATATAATTTGTTTACTTGTTTATGCTGATCTTTTAATACTTTGTTTAATAGTTATTGGAATCACTTGAAACAAATTGAGTATTAGTAAAATATCCATTTTAATACTTGCAGTCCTTTCTAACAAGACAGCTTTAGCATTTTTTGTTGTTGTTGAAATATCTGCTGTTATATTTTTCCAGATCTGAAAGTAATTACTTTCATTTTTGTCAAGTAAAAGCCTCATACAATTTTGAAAGAGCTAATTCAGAACAGAGCAAAGTTGGACATAATGAATATATTTATACTGATGACGTTTCATGAAAAGAGGAAAGTAAATTGAAAATTGCTATTGTGGAATTAAGTTTGTTTAAAAAAACTTAAATATGTTGGGAGCAATTAATTCTAGCCTGGGGAAAGACCCTCTCAGGTTTTAGGAAATGCTACTTCTACCTTTTTCCTATGCCTAAGGAAACTTTCTGATCTTTGCAAAAGGTAGAGATGGCAGGCAACAGCTTTTAACACTGAGGCAATCAACGTGGTATAGAAAGAATTGTGCTTGGTTTATTTTTTTCTCACAAGTATTCTAGAAAGGGCATTCTGCATATCAGCTAATGAAGTTAGAGTAGACTCTGATTCTAGACGTTAAATACATTAGATGTTTAATATGCAGGATTGAACAGTTCCCTAAAAGAAAAGTATTTAGAAAAAAAGTCTCTTCGTAGAACATTTTTTGTATGAGCACTGTTCAGTTACTTATCTTAAATGGAGGCCATTTTACAGATAGACATTATGTTCACAAAAGCATCTACTATTCCTTGAGTGCTCTAAAAAGCATTTCATAAAAAAAGTCTCTTTGTTCTTTTATTTTGGATTTGATCCTTGTAGAAGCCCTATTTCAGGGTAGGGAATGGCCTGAATATGTGAGCTGATTGTGACATATGAATACCAAAGAAAAGGAGATGATGTATTATAGTGATATGTGGGAATGACTTTAGAAGACAGAGAAGAGCCCCAGCCAGGAAATTGGCTGGATAAGAAGAGTCCTCTGGGGTTCAGAAGCCATTCCTAAAATTCCTAGAGGTATCTTCTCCCTCTCTTTGGAAAAGAATAAGAAAAGAATAATAAATTGCAAGATTGCTATAAGTCTTGTGAGGTAGTCCAGACAAATGAGTTAACTCATTTGTAATTGCAAGATTACCTTAACAGAAACTTGCAAGTCTGAAAGGACATTTTCCCCCCATCACCTTTATAGACCAAAGGACTAGGGAGGGTCCCTTCTAAATCATTTACCATATCCATATTTCTGTTGCAAACTAAGCTGCCTCCTATCTGTCCATTTTCCTGGTTGTAGTTCTTACATACATAGATGCAACAACAGACTGTATGAATGTGTGTGTGGAGAGAGAGGGGGGAGGGAGGCGAGGGGGAGGAGAGAGAGAGAGAGAGAGAGAGAGAGAGAGAGAGAGAGAGGGAGGGAGGGAGGGAGAGAGAGAGAGAGAGAGAGAGAGAGAACTTTTACAGTGCCTGAACTTTGAACTTACCTTCCTCTTCTGGCAAGCACAAGAAGACATATAAGAAAGCTATAAGCTATTGAACTGACTGATTATTACAAATCATTATCACAAATCAGGTTCAGATACAGTGATCATTAGATAAATATCAGATTTATCTTCAGATACAGTGTTCTGATAAATACAGTACATCTCTGTTTGCTTCAGCGATCAGAATTGAAGTCTGATTATTATAGCACATTCCGATCTTTACACTAAATGGTATTTGCTGAGCTGGACAATATATGGTCAATGAACCAATGTAGCCTCCAATTAGCAAGAGAACTGTCAGAAGGGACTCTTCCTGATCTTCTGGAAAGTAAAAGTAAAGGAGGGAAGAAGTCTTTTCAGACTTGTTGGAAAGTTCTGTTACATTGTAAACTTACAAAAAAAGATAGTATTAATATTCATGGTTGGTTCTTGTCTAGAATATATTGAAGGGCTAACAGTACCACATAGAGAAAAATGACTGTATTGGAATCCATACAATACTGTAAACTCAGATCTGCTCTGCTTCAGAAATCCTTGGTGCTCTCTGAGCTTGGTTGGGTGTTGTTGTTGTTGTTGTTGTTTGCAGATGTTTCATTAACCAAACTAGATAACATCATCAATGCTTCTCAAGGAGTGCGGTTTGCTGTCAGTTTATATTCTAGTGGCTTGCCCTATCAGTTTTAATGGAAGTAATATTGGAGATTTTTTAAATAGACTGTTTAATGTTAGCTTCTTTGACAGATCCTTGATTGGGGTATTATTTATTTCTTGATTGTTAGTCTGATGTTAATCTTGGTATTAATCTAAGCTCATCTGGATATATATTCCTGATGGGGAAATGTTTTGGTCTTTTTGTTTCCTTACTGGCTTGTTGATTTTGCACAGTCTGTAGATGTTGTTTATTTCTGTCTATCTATAGATGGCTAATTTGTCAGAGTGCCAGGCTTGGCTTGATGAAATGATGAAAACCTTTTAATTTCATAAAATATGAAGAGACAATTAATTAACATAAAATTAATCTTGCCTTTAAGTAAATATAGTATATTAGCAGATAGGTCAGTCAGATATTGGCTAGATGTAAATATGATACTGAATTGCATTCCCAAAATATGGAATGACAGTTAATGAAGAATCTTGGCTCTGACAAGCCTCTGGTTCGGCTAAGAGGATTATATAAAAAACATACAACCCAGATGTGAAAGGGTAGATTTCTGCACAATTAATTGTGCTTTAATTAATAGAACCAGGATTCTTTATTAATTTTCATATTGCTTCATTTTCCAAGCAGACAGGTAAGGACTTGAGTTGCTGTTCTTAATCTTTCCTCTAACTAAAGTAAAGTAGTTTGTTTTCTTTTCCTATCTTTCATTAGGGATATAAGGAAGGAATTTTGCAACTATATTAGGTTTAATATAGTCAATACTTCCCACAGGTATAATTTGCGCAAATTTGGGCTTGGAGAGGAACTGTAACAATTTGGGCCATTGAACAAGCTCAAGATAATCAGTACCAAACTCAAAACAAAAATACGTATATGGCTATGTAAAATAGGTGATAGTTTGCCTGCTGTGAATATTTTGACACTGGTTGCAGTAAATTGTCTTTCTTGGACATCTAGAAGAACTTTGAAAGAAATTTTGAAGTATGAAAGAATTAATATTGGAATTTGAACCTGAAATTATTTTTTACCTTAGTTAGAAGCAGTCCAATACGCAAAAGCAGACATCTGGTTTTAGAGAATAGAGATCAAATACAAGAAACATAGCCTAAGCTGTGAACCACAATCCTGTTTCTAATCTATATTTTGTCATTGTGCTCACTAGTAATTGTGGATAATCACTGTTTCTTACCTTACTCTATTGCGTTTTTGTGAGAATAAAATGAATAAAATGAAAGGAAAATGGTCTATGTTGTCTTGAATTTTTGGAATTCTAATTGCAGTTAATGACAACAATAATAATCCATTGCACTTATGTATTGAATCACAACCAACACAATCTTACTGTAGTTTTGTACTCTGTAAATAAGATGTTAGCTCTTGAAATCAATGAATTTATTACCTGTAGGTCAAAGCAATCAGAAAGCAGACAAATTCTGCTGGCAGTGGTGAGATTCACCCGGTTCGCACCACTTTGGCAGAACCGGTAGCTAATTTTTTGTTGCCCAGGCCCAGAATGTTCTTCCGGAAGCAGCATCCACACAAAGAACCAGTTGCTCACATATTTGAATCCACCTAATTAGCCAGTAAAACAGCAGAACTGCTGTATTTTGGCCCATGTTAAGGGAAAAAAATGGGATTTTATATTTGATGGATTTTTTCCAGGCTTTCCTGGTACACTTCTTTTTATTTTGCATTCTTACAAAAAATAGTTTGTGATATTGTACATCTCTGGCAGGGACTGAGGTCCATTAATGTAAAAGAAGCACTCCTGGAAACAGATTCCTGTGTTCCTCCAACCCACAACTTCACCCCCTTGTAAAAATCCTCTTCATTGTCATAACACTACTGCAAAATCTAGTAGATTAGCCCATAAATAGTTCAAAATATTTGTAATGCTGACATCTCGGTTAAGGACTACATTTTTAAAATAAGTTTAGACAATTGATCATGTATATGATATTCACTTTAAATCATGTTAATTTAATAATGGCAGCTTAGTCTTGTAAATTTTTATAACTGGTCTGTAGTACTAAATATAATTCTAATGAAGAAACCACTTTTTTCCAAATAAATATTTTAAATGAGTAGCTAATTAAACATCTATTCCTCCTATAACCTTATGGCTCCTTCCTGCAAAGAAATGGAAAATATAACAATTGTTTACATGGGTTTTTTATTAATGGTCAAGAAATTACAGCATCAGAGAACATAATTCAAATTGGAGAAATATATTGTAGTTATTGATTTCCCTTCAAATAATGGCATATTTACACAAATTACAATTACTGAACTAAAATCATCAACCATTATTTTAAAAACTAGTGTAAAATTTTCAGCTGTAGTTTGATAAGAATAATTTAATTCAAATTTTCTTCATTTTCTTTTGCAGTGATGTCTTATTTTAACAAGCAGAAGGGTTAATTATTTCCTTGCAATTTATATAATTTTATATGTTAACAATAAAGTACTCCATATTTTATTTTACTATGGATTGTTATTATATATAGATAGTATATAGAGCTATATAGTATAAAATGGATAGTGCTGTAAATGGAGCCATAAATGCTGATATAAAATAATATAGATAATTTCAGTTCCCTGTTTTTACTTTTTAAAATTTTTATAGAATAATAAAGCCTATTTCACCAGAAGTTGCTCAAAATATTTTATTTCTAAAGAACATTGATTTTCTTTCACGCAGTAACAAGCACAGCTATAATTCATTATTGCTATGTGTCCCATTTTTATACTATCCATAGATTTTCTTTGCTCACAATCTGTGCATTGCTATTGCCAGATGGCCATTCAGTTGAGAGTTTGTTTCCTTGAAAATAAATTTACATTAAAGTTTGTTGGTTGTATTTATTTACTTATATGGAATATTTCTATTCTCTCTTTTACCTAACATCAGGATAGCTAGCAATATAATTTAAAAAGCAAAATGCAACAAAAGCAAGTTCTGAAATATTAAATAGTAACATCTAAAGCAATTAAAATACATAATATATTTAAAACATGATGAAATAATTAAACAATAATTAAATATCTTTGAGTTTCTTCCTAAAATGTAATAAGAAAGGGATTTGTCAACTCCGGTGACTGTTTGCTTAGAAAAACGAACTCCTGTCCAGCCAGAGAAAGGAGAATTAGTTAGCAATGTCTTCTTTTGTCTTGTCTTAACTCTCTCTCTCTCTCTCTCTCTCTCTCTTGAGATCCACAAAAGTTACACAATGAACTGTGTTGGAATAAGCTATCCTATACATAGTCTATACTAACTCAGGTATGTTTTGTCTAGGTCACGGGTAGGCAACCTCGGCTCTTTTATGACTCGTGGACTTCAACTCCCAGAATTCCTGAGTCAACTATGCTTACTCAGGAATTCTGGGAGTTGAAGTCCACGAGTCATAAAAGAGCCAAGGTTGCCTGCCCCTGGTCTAGGTTATGGAAAAATATTTGTGTAGCATTAAAGCTAAAAAGAAAATTTAATACAAATTAAATAGTAAGTTTGGAAATATTTTCAATTCATAATTTTCTGCCTGCTAACTATTTATAACCATGATACGCAATCTAGCTGAAATAAAACCCTATTAGATCCCTAAGATATAATAAGGATATATAAGGATACATTATTAGAAGGTAGCCTTCCATTAATTAATGGAATTACACTTTGCTTGCAAAGTGAAGCACCTGAAAAATTTTCCTTATCTAAATTTGTATTACACATAAATATCCAACCATCATTGAATTTGTGCTGCTGATTAACCTTAAGCATTTTATGGTTTTATTTTTTTATAACTTGTAAGTAGATTTTGTTGAATAATATCAGTCAATGTATTGGGGAAAAGAAAAAAAATGACAATTTTTTTTAATATAAACAATAGTTTTTTAAAAAAAAATATGCAGGACAATCATATTTCAATGTTCCTTTTCAATATGCTGTCATTCTTTTGTTCTTGAAAATTGCTCCTTTTAAAGATATTAATGACTTTTAACTAGATTAGTTTCCAAATTAGGAATATATATTTAACATGCTGAAACATTAAGAAATACGATACAAATTAATATTATTGACCAGTAATTATTTGATTTGGTTTGTTTCTATTTCGCATTTCTAAACCACCCATCCCTCTCCAAAAAGTTATGCTACCTAAGCTTACTTATAATGCAATACGGAGTCTGTATAGTATACCAAGAAATAGACTTTAATTCATTCATTCAGATGGATTTACTGCCCAGCGTTGTTTGAAATGAGATGAGCCACAAACTAACAAACAAACAAACAAATTATTGCTAAGTGAGTGGGCCTGCTATCACAGACTTAGGCATCATTTTGAATGTTTGTTTTATGAAAGTGTATGTGGTCTAAAATAAAAGTTAAAACGTTCTTATTTTTAAACTTGATAAGTGTTTATCTAATTATTAACTAATTGTTATTAACTAGAAGGCAATGTGAATGAAACAGATGCAGAAACAGCTCACACTGGGAAGAAAGCAATTTAATGAAATACTGCTGGAAAACCAATTAAGCTTAACTTTAATTTGTAAGCAGTATACTGCTTGCTGATTAAGGAGGCCTGTTTTGTAATTTCCCACCTGTTGAATTCAATAACTTATCTATTAAAGTCAGTGAAGTCTGAGAAATCTGCTTTCTTGCAAATGTGTTAAATTACCAAGCAGCGGGGAGTTTGACCTAAGTATGTGTAAGGCAGGAAAGGTCCACTCAGATAATTCTGCCAATCAAAATCAATACAGTAAAGTAGATAACAGATTTAGACACTAAAGTTTTGTTTAAAACACAGACTTACTGCTGGTGTCATCAGCATTGCCCTTTAGGATTTTTCAATTAATGCTGAAAAGCAGGATTATTGATTTTTGGATTTTCAGCATATCGTCCTTAGGATTGCTTAAAGTGTTCTTTCTGTTGCTCACACTTAAATTGATAGTGCTAGACACATAGTTAAACTCTTTCCTTAGTAATAATTTTACAGTCTTAGTGAAAGGCAGTGGAACTGCTTTTATAAAATAATCATTCATGCCCCCAAAAGTGGGGTGGTCTGGACATTGTTTCTTTGCCTGACGGCCAAGAGTAAGCAGTATCTTCCCTAAGAATTAGCATGCAGTAACAGATTAAGACATTTGACTGTCATAAATCTGCTTTCCAATATATGAGACTCATAGGGCAGTTCTCCATCTATCCCTAATATAAAGAGGGTATTAGCACGTCATTGGCTGCTCTAAAGTTAAGCATACAGTTTTACTGTTCCCTTTCTCAGTGTCGTACATCTGTTCCCTACTTTCTTGTTCCATGCATATGCACATCGAGTGTATATGCATGTGAATGTGTGCACGCATATGTGGAGTATAGGCTGAGAGAGGATAACAAAATGAACTATTGCGTGCAAGAAATTTATGAACCTCACTCAGCTGCCAACAGCAACTGCTACATGCAGCCTTCGGATTATTGCACTTATATCGAAGATAGTCAGAGTTACGGCAGTTGTGATGCTCAGGTCCTGCACAATAATAACATATATATGGAACAGGCCTGGGCAGTGAATCAGCCTTATACCTGTAGTTACCCTGGAAACGTTTTTAAGAGCGAGTATTCTGACATGGACATGGCCCTGCATCAATACAACCAAACTGAATATTTCACTGAAGAAAAGCCTACTTTTTCTCAAGTGCAGTCACCAGCCTACTCTCAGAAAAAAGGTAGGGGAAAATTTTGTCATTTCTTAATAAGAGAGAGAGAGATCATCTATCTGCATCTAATTCTTTACAGAAGAAAAAGCATACTTTTCTGAGTTACATGCTTAAAGGTGAAGACTGCCTGTCTTGATTTGGAAACAGTAGCAACAGATGTTGCTAGGTGATTTGAAATGGGTTTATTTTGAAGCATGATAAATGATAATGACATGCAGGTATTTTTGTATTAATATCAGGAAGCTTTTTATATGTATACAATATTTTCAAACTACCAGCCTACCATGCTATTTGTTTGTATATGGTTTGAATGAATGGAAGTTTCTTAAGAGTCTATTCATTCATTTATAAAATGTGCAGTCTTAAGTAACCACTGTTTATTTAACATCTTTAGTTCTCATTGTGTGTGCAAAAATTGCCATACTGTTAATTTGCATAAAATGCTAATCACTGGATGTTATATTATAGATAAAATTATAATATAAAACAGTTCAGGGGGAAAAACTGTTAGAAAAACAAAGTGAAACTTTTTCATCAAATTAATCATCACTTGGGTTGCTGGTGGAGTTAATAACTGGTATAATTCTAAATAAAAAAATTCTATATAATGTTGAAGGATGCCTTTATCAAGCAATCAAGCTGTGAAATATTATGCAATGTAATCTGAAATAAAGCAAGCAAGCTGTTCAACATCTGTAAGAAACATTTAGCTGCATGTATACAAAATATTATTTCCTCTGTAATACATTTTATTTTATAGACCACTATTCTATTGTCTTTAGAATGTTAAATGTTATTTTTCTTGACAGTCATAACAGTTCTGTTTCTAACAAGTAAGTTGAGTTAGTTCAAACAGTCTAAAATATTTAAGTGAATGGTCTGCTGTTTGATCATTATTTTCCAGCTATTCCGTCTGAGCTAACTATAAGCAATTAAAATCTGAGCAAATATCAAAGTTTCCATTTAAAAAATAATTTGTAGATGAATGTTATCTATTTAAAATAGTATGCTATGATATTAAATGTTCTTTTGCTCAGCTTTAGATATACTTAGTAGCATTTACTATTCTTAAATTATAACTTTTAGTAGACAAAGTTATTCAATAGTTTTACAAAAAACATACTGGTCTAAAAGTCTAGAATTTTTTTAAAAATAGTTACTAATGGTAAAAATTAGATTTATTCTTCATATTTAAAATGTTCAGGACTGAAAAACTGACCAATATGTATTTAAAAGGTTTAATGTATATCTAAAAACTAAGATTTTTTAAAATTAAAATAACGCAATGTCTGTATCTTCTTTTTCTTTTTTACTTCCTTCTGTTGTTTCTTTTATGTCTTTATATTTTTATCCTTTTTTAATCTTAATGTAAATAAATAAAAGGTATATACTTATTTTGTTCATCTTTACTCTCTATCTCCATCTTTGGTTAGAAACCATATAATCAACAGACTTGTTTTGTTGGCAAATATTAGTAATAAAGTTAAGCAAAACTGCATGACATTTTGCAGTTATCTCCACAAATATAACTTCACAAGATTTCTATCCATGTAGAATTTGTAAACAATTATATCACTGTAAAATTAAATAATTATTGATTATTAACATGTTATATTATAAAATTTCTACATATCAGTCTTTAAAATTACAGATTAATATATTAGTTGGTACAACTAATTTTATGTTAGCAGACTTTAAATATTAATATTTAATATATTTAATTTTATTATGAGATTTTCCTCCATTAACTTTTTCTTGCTTGTTTTCAGGTAAATATAAAAGCTCTCCAAATATTTGGCAGTAATATGTTGCTGTCAATGAATGAAACTCATATGACTGTACAAAAAATTTGTAATCATTTTCTTGGTCAGCAAATATACTGTAACGTTGATCTCATTGTATTAGAAACTATAAACATATTTTATGAGACGCTTTTAGCCAAGCCCTGATAAAAATTTGATCAGCTAATCCTCTGTTGAAGGCAGACAGCTGTAATATAAAACATTTGTGACACTATTGATCCACAATTGATTTTTTTCTTATTTTACAAGCATATTTTTCTTGCTGTTAGCAAAGTCTTAATATTATCTCATTAAACAAAATTAAGATTTAAAGCAGGTGTTCACAGTTGACTTTACAAGCTCTTTGTATTCATTTTATGTAACTCTGAATAACCTGAATTTTATTTGTTATACTTGCCACTATGTTTCTATCAGCTAGTACCTAAAATATTAAGAATCATACCTTTATATTTTTAAAATATAAAAAGGTAAATTTTTAAGTTTTTAATTCTGATCAAAATGTGCTTATAAAAGTTGCATGGCTTGTGAAAAAAGGGATCTACATAATTGGCAGAGTACAATCTTAATGCTAAATAACAAACATTATGAAACATACATGTTTTATACTTATATATTCCCAGCTGTTGGAGAACTTTGAGAACTTTCATTTAAAATCTTAGCTACATTTAAATTTCAGAAAAGTAATCAAGATGAAAAAAATCAGGATCTTTATTATATGCTAAAGTAACTCAAGGATTATTGGTGTTATATATGGTAACAGCAACAAGATTATTACATGCACAATGATGAATAATATAGAAATACCCTCAGCAGAGGATGAATAGCAAAGATGGTAGAACTTAACAGAAATTGCTAAATTAACTTGTTTGATTAGGGAAGGAATAACCATTACTGTTATAAAGGACTAGAAACTGGTCATTTCTGAATTTACTAACTTTATATGTTGTATACTGTATGTATATGAGAAGATCGGAATTATGTTATTTAATTGTAAAGGGGGAAATTGTATCAAGTATTGTCTAGAACTGTAGCAAGGAAAATCATAAATTGCTTCTTTAAATACTTTTTTTCACTTTATTTTTTTCTTTATCTTTTGTACTTTTATTTTTGTATTTATTTTTTAACTTTGTAAAAGATTCTTTAATAACAATTATTTTTTTAAAAAGATATATATTAAAGCAACATATATGGCAGTGCTGAAAGGGAATTTCTATGTTGGGATACATTGGTTAACATAATTGATAATTTCTCCTAGAATATTAGGGAAATGAAAACCAATATAATTCATTCTACAGGAACTTTCCAATTCAAAGGATAGAAAAGTAAAAAAGAATCATTTCCTTTTTCTGTAACATTGTATAGGCATTATGCATGTTTTAGAGAATATTAATCACAGCATTGTATGTTCTATTTCTCTTCAAAATACATAAGTTTATCAATAAGCAAATTGTTTAATTGAACAACCATAGAGTGTTTATTATGTATCTGTTCATATTTTTTAACATTTTTTACAGAGTACCGAAAAATACATTGACAAAAATTTTGATGGGGGAATGGATTGGGAGTAAATTACATTCCAAAATGTTTGAATTTAGCATATTACCATGATCTTTCATATTTTTCAAAGCAGACAAATGATTCAAAAAGTAGCTAACTGGACTTGTCTAAGAAACTAATCTACTTCTGTCTTATGCAGCAATTGATTCTATCTTAAATTTAGGGATATATTTCTTAATTTGAGCTAGGATTTAATTTGATTGTTAGTCATATTATATTAATTCATATCTCATATTACTATAAAATGAATCTTCTTCAAGTCAGTAAGACTGGTTCGAGTCTGGTTCAATATATTTAAGAACAATACAACACAGATTTAAGAGCAAGACTTGCAATTGGCATGTTCGTGAATAGTAGACACCTACTACTTATCACAGAAGTTGGAAATAACCAGGGGCTTTCACCATTTGCTCAGGCAACCCTCTACAGCTTGAACAGAACACAGATAATATCCTATAATTTTCTTTAAAAGAGTATTCTTTCTGTATAGAAAGAACTGAGATATTTTTGCTTCCAGGAATGAAATGTTACACCCCCTTGAAGCATTAGCAGCAAAAATAAATTTGAAAATTCAATCGAACAAGAGAGGCAGGCGCTCTTTATCTATCAATATCACTACTATCACAATATTGCTAATATATCAGCAATTCTCTGTTATATATTTTAAAAAGCTCATATGTGGTAAATATTTCAGTGACTCCTGCTAGTGCTTGTTATTGGTAACTTTGGGCCAAGAATCTCAGATTCAGAAAGTAAATGTGTGAGCTCCTTTTATGTTCCCACTAACACAGAGAGAGGTAAATCCAAACAAATCTCTTTTATTAAAGGTATGCTAGCTAAGGAAAAAACTATTTAGGTTTATATTCTATGTAAATGTGTATCTTATTTCTCAGTTTTAATCATTGCAAACATTGGACATAATGGTGATGCACACACAGCCCACATAAACTGACCACATGGACCTCTAAATCTAAATAATAAAACTTCTTCCATCCTTATATAGTATTGCCTAGGGCTGTGGTGGCGAACCTATGGCATGCATGCCAGACTGGACATGCAGAGCCCTTTCTGTTGGCACACGTGCCAGAGGGACAGTCCCCTCCCCCTCTCCATGTGTGCCTGACTAGTGGGAACTAGAGAGGGCAGGGAAATCGAATCCAGCAGTGTTCTCAGGGGAACAGCTGCGAAAGCAGGGAGAGCGGAACCTATAAAAGGAGCAGGTTTTGGCGGGAGTGCAGCAAAAGAGCAAGTGAGTAAGCAGATGGCTTTGGAAGTGATGGTGGGCATCAGTTTGGAGAAGACAAGTAGGATGCAGCATCCATTTGTACTTTGCAGAAGGCTAGTGGGGGAAAGAAGCCACGTAAGTTTGGACTTTGGAAAAAAGGAGAGGGAGAGGAAGGAAGGAGAGGGAGGGAAGGAAGGAAGGAAGGAAGGAAGGAAGGAAGGAAGGAAGGAAGGAAGGAAGGAAGGAAGGAAGGAAGGAAGGAAAGAAGGAAGGAAGGCTGGGGCCGCCAGTCCCACTAGGTGAATGTGCAGTCAGGCCTGCCCAGGTGACGCCGAAGCCAGCCAGCCCTTCTGTGGGAGCGCAGGGGGAGAGGGGAGAGTGGCTACCCCCGAGCACCATGCCTGCCTCAGTTAGGGCTACCTCGGCTTCTCCCCCCCTCCAGGCTGGGGCTGGTAAGATTCCCCCCTTGGGCAGTGCTGCACCCATCCTCATCCAGCCATTCTCCTCCTCCTTCTGTGGGTGGACTGCAGCTTACCGAGCTGGGCGGCGCCTCTGCCCACATGCATCCTCAGGCAGAGGAGCCATGCAGCCATAGCTTTCACTCCCCTCTGCCTCCATCCGCCTGAGGCCTGAGCTCAGCATGCCCAGCTGGCTGACAGGTTGGAGACCGCCAGACGGCGGCAGCTGCCCCAGGATGAGTGGTAGGCGGGGTGGGCACTCCAGATGGATGGGCATTTTTCTAGTCCAGTTCACCCTACCATACACACACACTGCTCAAGTACCATTTCTGACAGATGTCAGCCCAGGGAGGGGGGAGAGCAGAATGCTGGTGACCCGAGGAGGGGTGGTCTTAGGGGACACCATCCGCCATGCAGGCCAAGGCTGGGTTGGAAGACACACAAACACAGTGACATGAGGGTGAGGCCGTGCCAATCTGCTTTGGTGCTACTGAGCTGGCACCCCTGACTTAAGAGGGGAGAACCCCTGCCCAACGTTCTGCGATTAAGAGGCTCTGTCAAGTCACTGTGGGGGGAATCAGAGGGGAAGTGAGCCCACCCAGATGGCTTTCAAGGACTGTTTGTATCATTGAAAACTTTGTTATTATGTTTTTGGGAAGTGGAGTGAGTGGGGGATTTTTATTTTTTGTTTTGCTTTTTTAAAAAGAACGTGGCCCCAACGCCCTCCTGCATATTCAGAAGCCTTGCACCATCGCCGTTCACTTGCCGCGCTCCCTCAGCCCTTCTCTTTCTCTTCCTTTGAAACAAACAAACCCTCCAATCCTCCCATTCCTGCCTTCTGAATTAAAACGAGAGAAAGCCAATTTTTTTTCTTTTGTGGTCTTTACATATTTAAACTGCAGCTAGAAGGAAGTGGGGAAGAAAACCATCACGAGACACTCTTCTGTTTTAACTTTTTTTCCTTGTCGCTTTTTGGAGTTTTCATCTGGATTGTGAGACGGCAGCATTTGGGAGGGGGTGTAGCTACCCCCTTCTCCCCAAGCCATCAGCTGAGCAAGACGCCCTCCTGCCCACTGCCCCACCTGCCAGAGACCCCCTGGATCTCCCCCAACCCTGCCCATCCCCCACTCATCCCTCCCCAGGAGCAACATCGAGCTGGCCATGCCCACCCTGGCTACACCCACCCAATCTGCCATGACCACTGTAGCCACGCCCACCCAGTGGGCCACACCCACCCGGCACCCGGTGATACATAAGTGGGTTTTGGGTTGCAGTTTGGGCACTCGGTCTCTAAAAGATTCACCATCACTGCCCAAGGGAATGTATTTTATATTGTTAAGGATTAGATGCACCCATTTTTTTTCTTATACCATCAAGCTTTAATATATATCATTGAAAATTCCTGTGACAGCTTGACAAATCCCCTTGTCCCTCACAAATTAAGCAAGATGGGCAGCAGACAAATCTAATGAATACAATAAAAATTTGGGGTGCGATCATTTTTTAAAAATCAGCAAAAGCTAATTCTAGCAGGTGTTACCTAACCTACAGAAAAAAGAATGTACATGAAGTCCAGCAGTTTCCAGTCAGGTCTTGTTCCCATAACTGACTCACAGAGAGAAGCTGATTAAAAGTATCTGCAGACTTTCAGAGATGGATGGAAGAAGAAAAGCAAGCATCTTTTAGCAAGGGGGAAAAATGAACCCAGACATTTAGAAACCACAGGACCCCTAAAGTGCAATCTTTGTAATCTCCAAGTTTCCTATTTGACTGGCAATAGCATCATGGGTAGTTTAGAGTTCTATGTTAATTTATGTTAAGTATAATCTCCATTAGGTCTAAGGTTTCTTCCAAATATTTATCTATTATTTTCCATTCTTTTAGGCCAGTTTTATTCAACCTAGGCAACTTTAAGATATTTGGGTGTCAACTCTCAGAATTGTGCAATGTATAGAAACATGTTAATCTTGGCAACAATGTTTTCTTTAGCAATTTTAGCTTCCTAAATGATTTTCTTTTTCTATTTTATAATATCTTGATTCAGACTGTTTAATATCTGTGCATTTCCTGCCTCTGTTTAAGAAAGTGTTATGTCAGAGTAGTAAGTTATATTTACATGCATTAAATAACAGGGATTCTTTTCAAATTTAGTTTTTGCAATGATAAACTTTCTTTCTCTCTTAATTCTTTGCAGGGTACATACCCAGTTATTTAGACAAGGATGAGTTATGTGTTGTTTGTGGTGACAAGGCCACTGGATATCACTATCGTTGTATCACTTGTGAAGGTTGCAAGGTAATAATAGCAGTGTAAATGAATAAGAGCTAGAAATCATAAACTAGTTTGATTTCCTATTATAGATATCACATCGGTTTAAATGCCATGTAGGGACAGCATATGTTATATATAACAAAACAGGAATATTCCTTTTATAATATGCCAAAATAATGTTTGTGCTTGCAGTAGAAAAAAGACTCCCGTTTAATTGATTGATTTTAGAATTTTAAAATACAATAACAATAAAAATCATATGAGGGATAAGAAAAAGAAAATATAGTCTAGAGTTATGACTTCCTCCCTTCTTTTTATTGATAAGTTGCAGTCTTACTCTTTTACCTCCCTCTTTTTTGTAATTATCTTCACAGAAAAAAGGATCTCAAACATTTTCAAAAACCTGTTTTATCTGGATTTTTTTAGCAAGGCATTATATAGCAGTATAAGTCCAGTGAGTTCCCTGGAACAATAATGTTTTATGACTGAAGGCAAATATACATATCTCAGGATAATGTTTCAGGATCCAATCTGAGTCAGTCATCAGGACCAGAGATTTAATCTGCCAACCTTTCAACTCCTGCTGAACCCCATCCTTAGAGAACTTCTCTTTACCAGAATGCATGCTTTGGGCTATTCTATGCATAATATTTATGTGTAAATAAATACTAGTCCGCACTAGCACTAGTCTGAAAGCTTGGAAGACTAAACGTCTGGTCCCAGTGACCGACTCAGATTGGATCCTGCAATGTTTTATATAAGAAATTAGTTGTACTGACTGGGATTATGTTTTCCTTGTTGTTCTTTAACTTTGGTCATATATTAATGACTTGGAATTGAGTCCAGTTCTCTCAAGGCCATGTATCAAATATATCTTCCTTTGTAGCCACCACCAGCTATACGTTTATGTCAATTTTAAAGCAGAAGTGGGCAAGGATTTTTTTTTCTACAGCTGCAAAGTGAAAGAGTTCAGGATACTATTTTTTTAGTAAAAATAAAAATCGTTGTGCTAAATCTGTGAGAGATGTATGCAATATATTATTTATTTATCTTAAAATAAGTTATTTGCTACTAAATTCTAGTAGCATGTTCTTAGGGGCTTCAAAAGGCCTCAAGCTGGCCACTAGTTATACTGTAAAAATATTTGGAAGCTGGATTTTTCCTGCATCTGCCTCATTGATAAAAAAAATGAAACAGTTCACACATCACACTAAGTCAAACTACATAGTGGCTTAATGCAGTGTGCGAATTAGTCATCTTTAAGATGCAGTAAATTTTGCTAATGTATTTTATAAATCACTTTATAATAGCATTCTTAAATGTTATTGTTTGTTTCATAATCCTCCTAATAAAATTGTTAATTTATAATTAATTAAATAAATCATAATTAATTGCACCAAAGAATTTTTCATTTTTAATTTTAGTTCAATAGCATACTGTCAAAGTGGTACCAGGTATGTGGCCATTGATTTCACTGAGTCTATAATTCATCTTCAAAACTATAATAGAGATGAATGGTAAGGAGGTTCTGCTCTCTTTAAAGCTAGTTTCAGCTTCTGGTTTCTTCATACATCAGCATAGCAGATGGAAATGAGATTCTGTTTTATATACATTAGGTTAGCCTTAAAAGAGATTTCAATGTGTGTTATAAACAAGAATTATAGCTAAGCCATTCTTATACTTATTTCAGATAAATACATTACAGCCTAGAAAATACTCTTGGGATGTGTTTGGTCAAAATGTCTGTGAACTGAATCCATCTAAGGTGTCATGGTATAAAATCTAATTCAATACATATCTAATGTGCATTCAAATGTCATCCATCAGTAACATTACAGTTTACCAGAAGATACTTTTTTACAGAGGTCACAGATTACTTGTAGGAGTAGGATGTCAGAAGTATACAAGAATTACTAATCATTATTTTCTTTTTAAGAAAACAGTCCATGAACCGGAAAAATCCATCAGACCTTTTAATCTTCTATCCTTAAATCAGCTCATTTATGGTAACTAAACAAGAGTTGAGTACAATTGAGTACAATTTCTCCAAGTAAATAGTTGAAATCAGGTGCAGTATGAGGCATGTTCTTGTTTGTCAGGAGTCACTTCTAAAGTTATCTTTTAAAAAATTAAATAAGATGTAAGACTGATGCCTAACTTGATATTATAGTTAAGCTTCAGATTCCCAGTTGACATAAAAGCCAAAGAAAATATAATTCTAGAATCAAATCGCATATTCTTAAGGATTTATAAATAAATATCGAAGTAAAATGTCCTGCATACTTTATACAGACAGGTCAGTGATTTGGTAAAATTTTGTAAATTCTTATTTACACAGGGATTTTTCCGAAGAACAATTCAAAAAAATCTTCATCCAACTTACTCCTGTAAATACGAAGGAAAATGTGTAATAGACAAAGTCACAAGAAACCAATGCCAGGAATGTCGCTTCAAGAAATGCATCTATGTTGGCATGGCAACAGATTGTAAGCTTTTTTTAAATTTCCTATTTGTTTTCATTAGATATGTTTATTTCAATTTTTGTGATAATTTTTTATTCCAATTTTTAATTTATACTCTTATATGCCAGTTGAAAATATTGATTGATGTGTTCAATTAATTTTTTCAGAGCTTTAATTTTCTGTTAACTCTTGAAAAGATTATGCTTTCTTATGGCCAAATGATTTTGTGCAATATTAAGAAGTTGAACAATTTCTATCACAGAAGTGGGAAGATTTCTGAGCAAAATCCTGCAGAGGAGGGGAAAAAAATTAAGCTTAAAGATTTGGGAAAATGGGAAGTTGGATAATGTTGCATGAGTCATCCTGCAGTTGTCCGTTTTATTTTTAGCCAGAAGGAAAGGAAGCACTATTTCATTTCTAAGAAAATAGAATATATGGCTGCAAAATTAACTCTTTGCAAGGTTGTATTCCCAAAGTTTCTCAGAAAATTTGTAGGAGCATCTTAATTAATGTGAATTGAAGTAATTATAATTAAAAATTGCAGCCTCAGCATACTAGTCTTAATGCTTTATAAGAATATAAACAAAAGTCTTATTAAAAATATTAAAGTAATCCATTTTTTTCAAAACTTCTATATGTGTAAAGGTGTATAACTGTTTAAATACATGTAAAAAATTCCAGGCTACTTTGTTCATGAATAATTAAATTACTAATCACGATGTCTATATATTATCTTAATATCCCAGGTAATATACTTCTAAATATTATTTGTTGAGCAATATAAGACTGAAACAGTAGCGCTGTGCTCAATAACTGTCTGGGTTCCTCTAAATATTTAGTAGAAACTGTACGCTATTTTTGGTAGTGCTTTACTCTGATCCAGTAGGATTTTACGTAAGTGCTTATGGTTATGACTATTCTGATTTAGCAATGTCTCTTCAGGTATGAAAGTTAGGTTTTTCATATACCTCTCCTTTTTTTCTTTTAATTAAAAAGTTGCATGCTAAGTGGGTTCTGTACCATTGAGTAGGAATGATTACACATAATAATTTTGGACAGCATATTTCCATGCAGCATTTTTTCTCTAGATTTGGGATAAAAGGTTAGTGGTAAAATGCTTTATTATTTAGTGATAAAGAGAGAGTTTCTTTCTTAGGGGTATATCTTGACTAGAAATCTCATTTTCTGTCTTCTTCACTGTGTCATGTAATATGGTAGCAATAGCACTTAGACTTATATACTGCTCCATAGTGCTTTACAGCACTTTCTGAGTGGTTTACAATGTTAGCATATTGCCCCCAATAATCTAGGTCCTTTTTACCAATCTCAAAAGGATGGATGGCTGAATCAATGTCGAACCTTGGGATCGAACTCCAGACTGATCATCCCTTTTTTCCAATCTCTACAATGGCTAGCCTGCCAGCCATGAAGGATATGTTCTCACACCAGAGTATCTGGGCAATTGCCATGTCACTGAGGCAGGTTAAAGACAGATTAAGACGGAAACAAATGTTGTCAGTAGAAAATACTACAAGACTTCCACCATGAAAACATCTTGATTCAGTCTGAAAGAAATTGGCAACCTGTAGGGCCCCAAATGGCCTGCCACAGGACCACCCATCCCAAATGATTATAGCCTTTGTATGTCTGAGGCCATTTCTCCTTTGGCTCTTGGAAAGAACGAAGTGTTGTTTGGCAGCCATTTTTTCTCTTTTTGCCTGGTGTAAATATGAGTCCCTTATGAAAGTTGTACTGTATTCTGTAAGGTTAATATTCCTATCAGCAATCTCCCTATTCTAACCTCTATGATTGTGGGGGGGCCCACTGCCCCAGGATTAGCAGTTTTCCCCAGCAGCATAAAAGAACAAAGATCACCATCATCAGCATTAAGGAATCTGTGCTGGAGCAGGGGCAGAAAGGAAGTTGACAAAGAATGGGAAGGGTCTGCCCCTTCTCCCTCAATAACATAATAAACAGCAGTAGAAATTATTGCTCATACTCTCATGTGAGGGCAGTGACTCTCCATATTTTCTCCAGGACAGGAGAATACATCTTCATTGTATGGGAAAGGCCTCATAGATGTCCTTGCCATATATTCGGTGGTTATGTGAAGAGAAAGTTTGCATGTAAGGCTCCTCTATATCACAGTCAATTGATGGCCAGCCAGGATTCTCTCTTTATGTCAAACACAAGACCCGGGGGCTGGATCCGGCCCGCGAAGTGGTTTCATGTGGCCCGCGAAGCCATCCTGTAAACAGTGAGGGAACGGCCCCCACTGCCTTGGCCCTGGCCCAGAGACCCTCCTTCTGCCAGAGACCCTCAGATCTGTCCCACTCCTGCCCAGGCCCCCATAGGTACCCTTGATGCAAACGACGTAGAGCTGGCCATTCCCACCCAGTAGGCCATACGCACTCTAGCCACGGCCACCCAGTAGGCCACGCCCACCCTGGCCATACCCACCCGCCCCCCTGAGGGCAACCACAATGCTGATGCGGTCCTCAATGAAATTGAGTTTGACACCCCTGCTTTATGTGGTCGAATCCTTCATATATTCATTTACATATTCATGTAAAGCTCTTTCATCTTAGCCTCACAGGTGATGGCTGATCGTGGAATAGCTGCATGATTTCCTCATGTATTTTCATTGGATATGGAAAATCATGTGATTATCCCAGCTACTTCTGCATTCTTTTTCATTTTGAAAAGTACACAAAACTGAAATATTTTATCCTAAGATTCTGTGTCTCATCTTTTGATCTTGAAGACATGATGCCCTTCTAAGAGATCTGACAAGGATTTTTTTGAAACTCAATTTGCGACAGCATAGAATAGGCCAAACATAATAGTATTGAATTTTTTTTTCTCCATGAATTTCCATGATTTGGAATTCACTTGGATTTGAAAGATGTGCATGATTAGTTATAAAAACTTCAGATTTTGCCCTGGCTAATCATCCTGTTATTTGTCCACTACCAATCACTCCTACTCAATTATTCAGGTATTATCTGAATAATCAAAAGAGATAATGAGGTCCATATAAGAAGCATTCCTAGTCTTCTTTTCTGTAATATATTCTTTTCTCATTAGTGGTGTTGGATGACAGCAAACGATTAGCAAAAAGAAAACTGATTGAGGAAAATCGGGAGAAAAGACGTCGAGAAGAATTACAGAAAACAATAGGAGTTAAACCTGAACCAACAGATGAAGAATGGGAGCTTATTAAAATCGTTACAGAAGCACATGTGGCCACAAACGCACAAGGAAGTCACTGGAAACAGAAAAGGAAATTTTTGGTACGTGCTACTATTTAGAACTGCCTTTTCCTTATCCAGATGAGCTTTGTGGTGAAAGTGTACATCATAGTAAATGTACTTGCTTAACATTCATAGGATAGATTTTTGCCATTTTGATGGAACAAGCCTAAATTCTATATTGTAGGATTAATATAGCTAGAAATAAGCAAGGATCTCAAAATGCCTCTTCAAACTGCAGAAAGCAAATTCCAGCCCATCCATTCACATTCTCACCCCATTCACTTGCCACCCTTGAGCTCCTTCCAGATGTAAATGCCACCCTAAGCTGCCAAAGGTTTACATAGGTGGGAGTCTATTGCCCTCTATGTCTGAATTATATGCCTGCATGCAATGATTCTGCTTAATGTTCCCTGATATACTGGCCCTCCATTCATTTGTTTAACTGTGTTTTAATACCATCTGTATTAGTGCATGTCATAATATTTTAAGGCAGTGAGTAGTAAATTAATAATACAGCACACTTATTATATGGAGAAAAGACTTTTGTTGTACCATGCAGTAATTATTTTTTAAAAATAGAACACAATAGATTATGAATACATGGTTATTTCTCACATAGTTATTGCAATAAGTAAATAAAAATCCTTAATAGTAATCCTCTGATAAAACTCCATGGAAACCACTGATGTCATTGGGACTATCGTAGCATACGGACTGTTATTCTTTATATTCTTATGGCATGTTCTAGTATTCAACTATTTTAGTTTAATAGAGGCCAAATTTTACAAATTATTATCCATTTTATATATTTTTTAACTTTCAAGTTATAACAGCTCCTCCTACAGGAGAAGGGTTTAGTTTTGGATAATGGTAGAATAATATAAGAATCATCAGTCCTTACTTTTAAAAAATGAAATATATTGTAATACTGGAGCTTACAAGCATTCCGTAATTTTCTCTGTTAGATGGAGAGAATTCTAAATGAACACGGTAATTTTTTTCAGTCAAAGGTCCGCAGTCAAAAATGGGCTAAAACAGAATAAAAAAATGGGTAGAACCAAGGTTAAAAAACCCCACTAAATTATATTAAAGTTTATGCTCTTATATGATTATTCCCAATTTATTTACAATTTTTGCTCCTATCATATTAAAAACTATAATTCAGTAATACCCTTAGAGGGCATAAACAATCTGAGGTTGTGCACTTTCTAAACTAAATGGAGAAAACTAAAGCAACATACAGTGAGTCTAGTCACTTATAGGAAGTTTTTGAAAAGTGAAAAATGAAAATTAAATGTTCAAATTATGGGTTATCACGATGATTTTCCTACCTTAAATACATTAAAGGCAAGAAAATAAGTTATTTTTGCCCAGGGAATAGAAACGTAATTATATTAAATGATGAAAAGACAGTTTCCAGTTGAATGTTACAAAATGATTCCCAATAGTGAGAGCTAATTGATTGTTGAACTAATTATTAAGGCACTGATGTGCTGCACTTCCCCTGGCCCCATCCATACAGCTCCTTGCCCTGAATGAAGACAACCCATTATTTCTAGAGGGTTTGTACTTACAACAGTACAGTATATCATCAGCCCACAGTGGAGGCAGTCCAAATATACTTTCTTCTTGAAGTGTTTTTCCTTGTTATCTCAATTCAAGATCTTCCATCTGGACAATCATGGTGCATGAAGGAGAATGCTAGGAGGTGATACAGCATGAAGAGCAATCTGCTCGGCTTCAGTTGATCCAGCAGGTCTTCTGTGGAACTATCAAATTTTGTCTCATTGACTGGACTGATTTGGTTGTGAGGGCTTTCACTATCACTCTATTTTCCCTGTTGTAACTGGGTTAATCAGGCAGAGAATGGGAAGCCCTAAAATTATTACCCCATCCTTGGCTAAATGAATTTAATTGGAACTGTAATTGAAAATATGTGACTGTTGCAGCTCTTTGGTCTGTGAAATGAGACATTTCTTTTACAGTGGCTCCTGTACTTAACAAAGCCCTGGTCCTTTATTTCATCTCGTCACATAATATTCTTAGAATAGTTTACAGTTCCTAAATAATTTCCAGAGCAAAATCTTTGCTTAGATGGCTGCCACACACAGAGAGAGACGGGGGGTGGGGTGGTGGTGTTATAATCTGTTTGCTGCCATCTAGTGCAGGGCTTTTCAACCTTTGTACCACTTTTAGGATATGGCAACATCCGAGTACCACAAGTTGTGGATTATCTATCAACCCATGGTAATAAGGAATAAATCATTCCATCAGTGGAATAAAGAAAGTAGGAAAAAAATAGTAGTGCATGGAATAACTAGAGCTTGTCGGTTGGAGGAGTTAATTTAGAGTATTTGTTTAAATAATTTATAAGAGTTTCTTATTTTCTTCTAATTGTAAAATCATGCAACACAGAGAGATATCTATCACACAAATAAATACACTAAGTATAATAATTTAATATTAGTATAAATAGCTGTCAATAGCAAGATCAGAAAATAAATATATAAATTGTTCACAGAAATTACTAGGTGACATAATTTCAATGATGATAACAGATATCCCTCATCTTTCAGTCTTTCATTTAATCACCTTCCAAAGTTACAACAGCTCTGGAAAAAGTGATCTATGATTGGTCCTTGCACTTACTACCAACAGTGTCTCCACAGTCATGTGATCAAAATGTGGACAGTTCAAGTTCTTGGCAGCTGACATGAACTTATGACAGTTGAGGCATGACATGATCATCATTTGCAAGCTTTCTAGGAGGCTTCCAAAAAAGCAAAGTCAGTAGGGAATCTGAATTTACTTAATGACCATGTGATTTGCTTAACAACCACAGCAAAAAAGGTTATAAAATTGGGCACAGCTTACTTAATGACTGCATTGCTTAGCAATGGAAATGCTGGCCCCAATTGTTATAAATTAAGTACTACCTGTAATCCATATTACCGATTTAATTCATAGATACTGAATGTTAACACCAGAAACTTTTATGGGAACTTTTTAATGTGCTGAAATATAGGGAAAGTATACATATCCACGTACAATGCAGAAAGTTTTTGACATAAAAATAAATTAAAAAGTAGGCTCTAAGACAGGTAATTGACTACTGCTAAAAAGAAAATTCTGTGTCAGATAATAGATAATTTATAAATAGTATACACTATTTTTACTTTCTTTTGATTGAATCTATATCTCACATTGTTATGTATCAGCTTCTTTATGAATTTGAACTAGACAAGTATTTGAATTTGGATTCCAAGTACATGGTTTCTAAAAAAAACCACATCTGATACTATTCAGGTGCAGAAATTATCTTTGAATTGAACTCTACTAGTAAATACAACCTTAACTGAGCAACAAAATTGTTTGTTAGTAAATATTTGAAATTCCAGAAGGATCCTAAAGTAGGAAAGTGAAATTGCACTTCTGATCAATCCTGAGATTCCATAAGGAATAGGGAACTGGGTCCAGGGCATTTCCTCAATCAGAACATCCTGTTTAAGGACATAATACTGGTTATGACTATGTTGGAAGGGTACCAACACTAGAATTTATTTTAAATATAAGCTAAAAATTCTAGAATAGGTATCCTTCCTGTGTTGCAGCAGAATAATGCATATTCTTGTGTATCTTATAATAATAATAATAAGTTGGAAGGGACCTTGGAGGTCATCTAGTCCAACCCCCTGCTCAGGCAGGAAACCTTATACCATTTCAGGCAAATGGCTGTCCAGTCTCTTCTTAAAAACCTCCAGTGTTGGAGCATTCACCACCTCTGGAGGCAGGTTGTTCCACTGGTTAATTGTTCTAACTGTCAAGAAGTTTCTCCTTAGTTCTAGGTTGCTTCTCTCCTTGACTAGTTTCCATCCGTTGCTTCTTGTCCTGCTTTCAGGTGCTTTGGAGAATAGCTTGACTCCCTCTTCTTTGTGGCAGCCCCTGAGATATTGGAACACTGCTATCATGTCACCCCTCACTCTTCTCTTCGTTAAACTACACATACCCAATTCCAGCAACCGTTCCCTATATGTTTTAGCCTTCAGTCCCCCAATCATCTTTGTTGCTCTTCTCTGTACCCTTTCTAGAGTCTTGACATCTTTTTTACATCATGGTGACCAAAACTGGATGCAGTATTCCAGGTGTGGCCTTACCAAAGCATTGTAAAGTGGTATTAGTACTTCACTTGATCTTGATTTTATCCCTCTGTTAATGCAGCCTAGCACTGTGTTGGCTTTTTTGGCAGCTGCAGCACACTGCTGGCTCATATTGAAGTGATTGTCTACTAGGACTCCGAGATCCCTCTCACAGTTACTACTATTGAGCAAGATACCACCTATACTATACCTGTGCATTTGATTTTTCCTGCCTAAATGTAGAACCTTACTTTTTTCACCATTGAATTTCATTTTGTTAGATAGTGCCCAGTGTTCGAGTCTGTCCAGATCCTCCTGTATCTTAACCCTATCTTCTGGAGTATTGGCTATTCCTGCCAGCTTGGTGTCGTCTGCAAATTTGATGAGTTCCCCATCTATCCCCTCATCCAAATCGTTGATGAAGATGTTGAAGAGCACTGGGCCCAGAACAGAGCCCTGGGGCACCCCACTACACACTTCCTTCCATGTAGATGCAGTTCCATTGAGGACCACACACTGAGTACGGCCTGTCAGCCAGCTACGGATCCATCTGGTGGTGATGCTATCTAACCCACATTTTTCTATCTTATCAAGTAGTAGGTTGTGATCTACTTTATCAAATGCCTTACTGAAGTCCAAGTAAATTATATCTACAGCATTCCTCTGGTCCACTAGTTTTGTCACTTGATCAAAGAATGCAATAAGATTTGTCTGGCATGATGTGTTTTTGACAAACCCATGTTGGCTTTTAGTGATAACTTTGTTCGCATCAAGGTGTTCGCTGATTTGTTGTTTGATTATCTTTTCCAGAATCTTGCCAGGTATTGAGGTCAGGCTGATAGGTCTGTAGTTTCCTGGATCTATTTTTTTTTTCCTTTTTTGAAGATGGGAACTACATCAGCTCTCTTCCAGTCCTCTGGTAGTTCTTTGTGCTTGGTGATGCAGGCTTTTGGGAAGACATCTGAAGAAATTAGAACTGACTTGTCAACAGACCTTGGAAACTTTTCTTGTTTCTTCTAATTTTAACTTACATATAACCATAGAATTTTAAGCCAGTTTTCCTTTCCAAGAAATTAGAATTGATTGATTGATTATGTGCCATCAAGCCAGTGTCAACTCTTAGCAACTACAAAGATTTTCTCCATTATGATCTGTTCCCAACCCGGTCTTTCAGGTATTCCAACAGTGCATCTTAATTTAAATGTCAGGATATGGATTGTACAAATCATACAGCTTTAGGTTAAGAGACAGGAAATAGAATCTTACACAACTTTGAACTGAATCTCCAAAATTAATTCCATTTTCAAGAACAGTGCAGGTAACAAAAAGTTGAAAAGTCCTTACTGATTTCTTTTCTATCTATTTATCTTATCTGTTAGGCTGTTCCAGCTGAAGAAATATCCTTTGTTTGTCACAATCTTTCAGTGTAGTGATCAAAAAACAAAAGGAATAACAATACATAAACACACAGTAACTATACAAATGCATACATACATATCTATATACTGTATATAGACAATAAACATAAGAAATACAGTTTATGCAAGAGTTAATATGGACTATCTTTTTAATTTTCTAGGGAAGAATATTCTTAGATGGGCTAGGGTACAACCTTAGATTTATGTTTTCATATACAAGCTGCCACACTGCTTCCATGTTTTTTTAAAATTAGCAAGTAGTAATTACACAGATTATTACACAAATAAGCACTGGTATCTCAAAACATATGTACATGGATGTAAATTTATCTTACACAGTAGCCAAGACTTACAATTAAGCAAAATTAAGTTGCCAACATTGCACCGTTTTAAAAAGAATCCATATTTATGGTAAATAAATTACATTCTTACAATGTTTTTGTTTTCTGTTGTTAGCCAGAGGATATTGGACAAGCACCAATAGTAAATGCCCCAGAAGGTGGGAAAGTAGATTTAGAAGCTTTCAGCCAGTTTACAAAAATTATCACACCAGCAATCACAAGAGTGGTGGATTTTGCCAAAAAGTTGCCTATGTTCTGTGAGGTATGAATTCCTTTTCTATTTAATTTGTTTTGGTTTCTGATAGCATTTTTATTGTTGATATTATTGTTGTTGTCCATAGATGTTTTGTATTATCTTATAATAGTTCAGAACAAAAAAAAAAGAAAATTATGGTCCATGTGCATATAGGCACCCAATACAAATGGGCTAAAATAAAGCATCCTTTGACAGCACAGATCAGACCTTATCTTAGAGTTTTCAGTGATTTTTCCAGCAGTAATAGGAATATTACTGGGCAAAACAAATTCCACCAACACCCTGAAAAAATGTCATTCATTTCTTTTTCTAGTATCATCACAGTATCACCAGATGGCTTTCTGTAGCCTCTCCAAAGCCAGACATCGCTTTTGCAGGCCTAAACTCCTGAAGTACTGTCTATCTCTGGTTTAAAGTAGCAACATGAATTCATTTAAAGGGCCAGGAACTGCATTTATGATGTATGCTAGGCTTTCAGAATCTTGACTTACTATTTTACCAAGATAGGGTCTGAAATCCCCTGTGCCATTATGTCTCCTTAGAATTAAAAGGAAGTTATAAAAAAACATGGGCCACTCTTCTTTATCTAAGTGAATGATAATAATTCAAATCAAAGTAGAATTTAATATGGAATAAACCATCATTCAAATGTAGGTCCTAATATATAACTGAACAGCCTACAGTCATTTTTTAACAAGCTATAGAGCATACTTAAGAAAGAGCATATTTTTGTGTACATCAGAGCTGCCCTGAAGAGGGGTCATTTTATGGATAAATAATGCATTTTTATCATTTGGTAGTGATCATTTTGTTACTTCCAGTTTAATAGCTTAGTATGGCTACCTTTTTCTTTTAGTAAAACTATATTCCTTTATTTCTGGTCCCTAACTCAAAAGAACCATTCTCACTGCAATCTATTTTTTCCTCTCCTTGTTTTGCAAGCTCTTTGAAAAAGAGAAGCTTAATTTGCTGGCTGTGGGTTCATATTAAGACCTTGCCTGCTGCTTCTCTTTTCCCACAGTCCTTTTCCTACAACCCCATTCCATTCCAATGTAGAAAACTGCTTGGTGAACTATGGTAGCAGGCCATTATCCAGAATATTGTTGCTGCTATAAGAACCTGGTCATGTACTTCCTTATACTATTTCCTTGCCCGGACCATTCATTCTGAGGATAGAGGAAGAGAAAAGGATTATACTCAAATTGATGCTGTTTTCCCTGGAGAAGATGAAAGGGTTGAGGGCAGGCCCATAATTGAATAGCTTAATATGGATTACATAGAACATAGTATATGCCTATGTTGGGCTTCTCTTTTCATATTATAATAAACAAAATGTGTTCAATCCAAATTGAAACTATTTGCCCACTCCCATTACATATAATTTTTGGATAGCTTTCATGAGACATGGCACCTAAGATTAAATGCTTAAGTTTTTCATTGTGTGGTAATGTCAGTTTAGGTATGTCTACTTTGTTTGCTTATTTATTTAATTTACTTGCTACCCATCTCACTAACCAAAGCAATTCAGGGCAGCCTACATGCATTTTTCAACTTTTCAAAAAGGGAGAATTGACAGTACATATTTAGCATACCATATAATTACCATATAATTTGCCTGTTAGTGGGATATGTGTGAAGTTTTTCGGAGCCTACTCAACCTGAACAGAAGCATCTTCTGATATAATCCTAATCTAAACATATTAAACTTTCATAGAGTACGTGACTGATGATTTTTGCAATTGGAGTTGACATGAAACAAAACAAAAATGTTAATCCAAATGTCATGTTCAAAATATCCACTCTTCAGATGATATTGTTAAACAGGAAATGGAGAGGAAAATTATGACCCCTCCAGATGTTACTGAGCTGTCATTATCCCTTAGCATAGTCTGCAAGCTACCTGGATACTGAGAGTCTTAATTTAGTGATATGGAAGATATATATTCATTATATTTCACAACATTGCTTTGTATGACACTGAATTATTAGATATATTCTTTGACAAACTTGTTCCACATTGGGTAGCAATATTATTTAGATGTATTTCATCAATGTATCTTTTTTTTAAAAAAAATTAAAGCAGGATTTAGAACATTTCAATAAGGAAATGTACTAAGCTCTGTGGTTAAAGATGACTAGAAATATAATGGTACAGATACATTTTAAAAGCACTGATTTGAAAGCACAGCATCTAGTACTAGATTGCAAAGAAACAGCGCAGATACTGTCCATATCTTTGCTGAACTTCGGTTCATGTTATGCTCCCATTAGGAGTCCTATGTCATTGAACCCCATTGAAATTCAGAGCAAAATCAACTTTTCCTCTCTAGATGATCTGATGCAGATTGCAGGAGTTTGTTGGATGTTAGGTAGCCAACAAGAAACCTTCAGTCCAATCAGCAAACAAGAGCAAGCGGAACGTATAACATTCTTACTGTTAGAGAGCAGTGAGAATGACAGTTTTCAACATAATAGTTTAGCTATGGTTTCTTACACTAGATATACTCATCTCAAGATGTTTCTGAAGCTCACAGTTGCTTTCATTGCTTGTCCTTCCTTCCTTCCTTCCTTCCTTCCTTCCTTCCTTCCTTCCTTCCTTCCTTCCTTCCTTCCTTCCTTTCTTTTTCTTTCTTTCTTTCTTTCTTTCTTTCTTTCTTTCTTTCTTTCTTTCTTTCTTTCTTTCTTTCTTTCTTTCTTTCTTTCTTTCTTTCTTTCTTTCTTTCTTTCCCTCTCCTTTTACTGTTTTAAAATGTGCTTCAGTGCTTTTTAGCTTACAGGGGGAAAATGAATAGTTTGTCTTTAAGTTTTCATCAAAAAGCACTGGAGTACAGTTTAAGTACATATAAAGTACCGCCACAGAATCCACAGGTTTGTGTCAAAAACACTGAAGTACCGTACATCAGATACATATAAAATATTGCCATTTCAGCTGTAAATAACAGTTTCTGTTCATTAGAGAACAATGGTAAAAAGAAATGTAACAATTGGTATTTTAGCAAAATTGGAGATTGATTTTAGAATATTTTCCCTCAAATTGGCTGCAGGTCAGTATCTAATTATTTTGTAGCCATTTTGCCTACTTTCTATTACACGTCCTAATAAAAGAGATAACAAGCTCAGGTTGGCTACTATCTGGCTAAGGAACATTATTCATTTATTCTGTAGTTTTCACCTCTTTTGTAAAATTCTACTCCTTCACAGAAACGTATGGCACAAAGCTGATAGCAATATGTATTGAAGGAATTTCAAAATGATCTCAAAATAAATATTGATAATTTATCCCTCAATCTCCTATTTTATTCCTTATTTATATTGCTAAGAAATAACATTACTTTCTTTGAGAATGAATATGGTTGTAGTATCTTTCATTATGACTCCCTTTCCAGTATAGATTATTTTTTGTCTGTTCTTCAGGAATGTCAATTATAGTTCAATTAGGCTATCAGTAAATCAATCACTCCTCAAGCTGACAAATGAAGAAAAGAAAAGGAAGAAGAGGAAGAAATGAAGAAGGGGGAAACATAATATTTGTTTTTCCGTATGAAGTCTTGTTTAAAATTATTTTTTTTATTTTACTTATTTTGTCTTTTTCTAAGCCCAACTACTTGCCAACAATTCTTCTGTCATTAAAATATGGCTTTTAATTTATGAAGGCAAACTTTTGTTGCTTCTAGAATGGTTTTGGCAATGCTAAATGTAATCACTACATCTGTAAAAATAATTTCTCCGCCTTCGCTGAACAGACAGAGGAAGAAAGCATTCATAGCTAAAAATAAATATCTTCAGAATATTTATGAAAGGAGAGTATTATTAGCAGAATTAATTACCATATGACACACAAAATCAGGATGGTATCCTTCTTGGAATATTCTGTTGATTTCTATTTCTAATTTATGGAATTGGCAGTTTATAAACTGGTTTAATAATAATAGTCAATGAAAAAATATTTTGAATACAAAGTTGCCAATTTTATTCACTTTCCAGTCACCACCATCATGATAAAAATCAAATTTTAAAATAACTTATAGATTGGCTTTTGGTCAGCCATTTACCATGTAGGAGAAATTCCAGGTGTACTCTGTATACATATACTGATATTCTTCTAAGCAAATCTTAACCATTTTAAAAGTTTGGAATTAACAGGGCTTCTAAATGGATGGTTTCGGGCAAAGGTATTGTATAGCTGTTCCATGTTTCTCCTTTTTGAAAATTTTCTATGGAAATTAAAGTGAAAGAAGAAAATATTATTAAAAATTGTTTAAAGGACCCAATCTTCTGTGAATATGGCAGTGATAGTCTCTAGACTTACCTCATAATGGGGAAGATTTGTTTTTGTGTTTGTTTTTATTATGCATAAAAGTATTTTTTTCTGTGGGAAAATTTATTCCACCTGCAATTATTTGCAGCTGCCATGTGAAGATCAAATTATACTTCTGAAAGGTTGTTGCATGGAGATCATGTCCCTCAGAGCAGCAGTGCGCTATGACCCAGAAAGTGAGACCTTAACACTAAATGGAGAAATGGCAGTAACAAGAGGCCAGTTGAAAAATGGGGGTCTTGGTGTAGTATCAGATGCCATTTTTGACTTGGGTATGTCGCTATCATCATTCAACCTTGATGATACAGAAGTTGCTCTTCTTCAGGCTGTACTGCTGATGTCTTCAGGTGAGTGTGAAGATTTTTTAAATATTATGAATCAACATCCTTATCTGTTAAGGATTCTCTAAACCTTATAGAAAGATTAACACAAACTTTTTCAAACAAACATAATAAAAATTAGATAACACTGTTAAAAATCATTTATTATACAATGCTGATTTCATGGTATTAAGGAACTTTAGTACAACAGATTTTCCTTGATGAGTTTGGAGACAGATATCTCCACACAAACCTTTGCTATTTCAAGTGTTCCATTAGAAAGCAAGGGGCCAGTTTTTCCCTATGTGGGCTCAAACTCTGTGATTCCTGATGTATTTGATTTCCCATCCATTGGTAATGATAAAAGAGGAGAGGAATGGAACCACAAAGAAACAATCATTCAACAACTGTACTTCCTTCTTAGAATAAAAAACAACAATTTGTTAAATCAATAGCAGAAAACGGTTATACATGCTTTTATAATAATGTAGATATAATTGACAGTCTATACCATCCTTATCATGAGCAAACTTTATTTTTGGATTTTTTTTGTCTTTGGCTGATATACTTTGAGATGCTTAGGTTCTTTAGTGACATTAAATTGTGTGTGAGCATATGAGATTAACTGTATATGAAGATATGTGAGATTACTTGTAGTGAGGCAAATTATCCAGCACTTTCCTGTGTTTTCTGTATCCTATCCTTGCTCCTTATCAGAGCCCAATTTCTTGTCTGCTTGTGATTGTGTATGAATATGGACCATAGACAAGCATTATGGCATAATTTTTGCCGTATGGACTAGCATGTAAAAGAATCCTGGGCAAAGCTTAACATGGTTGCTGTCTTAGCTATAGCAGACCAAATACGTGTTAAGAATTTATTTTAAAATGATGCTGTGACTTTTCCAATGCAGTGACCAAAGAAGTAGAAATAAAACATTGGCTTTTGCTTTTTTCCTCCCATTTTATTTGCAAGGGCCTTAAGTGTTATTTAGGTCCCAATAGCTGTTGTTAATCCAGAGGTTAGTGTGGTTTGGTGATTAGATCATATTCAGAATCTTCTCAATTCTGAAACTCTCATGTGGTCTGGAGTCAGTTGCTATCTCTCAGTCCCATTTTATCCTTTTCTTTTTCTCACAGAGCTCTGAGATGAACAATTCACATTGCTCTGAGCTCTTTGGGGGGGAAAGTAGAATAAAAGTAGAAAAGTCAAGAAAGAGATGTAGTTCAGAGATCAATTTTAATGGAAAGAATGAAATCCTCACCATGACTTGAGAGGCTAGGAAGAAAGTTTAACTCCCTTACCACAAACAAAATTGGTCTTCCAGAAATGTAATTACCATTGAGAAAAGAAGAAAAGAACTAGTCTTGCAAGAGACTTTATTTGGTTGTCATCCAACTGTTATAGCCTGTTGTTTTTGCACTGAATCTTGAACAAAAGAAATAATACATAAGGAAAAAGGAAAGTTCTGAGAGCTGGTAGCTCTCAAAAAACTGGAAGTAATAATGTAATCAAGTCATTAAAGAGACAACTTTCAGCCTATTTACTTCTCTCTCTCTCTCTCTCTCTCTCTCTCTCTCTCTCTCTCTCTCTCTCTCTCTCTCTCTCTCTCTCTCTCTCTCTCTCTCTCTCTCTCTCTCTCTCTCTCTCTCTCTCCAGTGGGGGCTTACTGCACTACTTTTTAGTTTGTTTTCTTTTTTGTTTAAAAAGCACTTATATTTACTACTAAATTTCAGCAGTATGTTTGGGTATGAGTGCGGTGGACAGAATAACCCAAAGACCCTGAAAAACCCGTCTAGACACAATAGAGCTCACATACTGGTTTTATGGCAACTGAAATATTGCAACAGAGTTTGCAATTTCAGCTTCAGTAGAGTGAACTGTTGCATTATGTCATCCAAGTTGACAGATAAATTGAGTTTTCCAGTGAATGCAACAGGTCCCAACTTCTGTCCAGTTTAAATATGCTCAGAGATCAGTTATCCACAGGGGTAAATTTTAATTTTGTGAAAATAGCTAGCACAACCAGGTAACACAAACCTCAGACATTTTAAAATATATGATGTAAGTTTTATTAATCAGTTGATTGTAAGCACCATTCTGATATAGTTGACTCTGCCAAGATATACACATACAAACACACACACACACACACACACACACACACACACACACACACACACATTCCAGTCATAGTTCATTTGGAATACCTCCCCCAAAAAACCACCCCAGGCTTGTTTTTCCTGTCAATAGTCCCTTTTTCCTAGCTACTAGTTCACAAGGATCATGCAGAGATTCAAGATATGTAGCCTGGGGAAAAGTAATGGAAGGAATATACTTTTAAAAGTGAATGAAAGCTTTTATTTTTTTAACCAAATCTTATATTTACAGATCGCCCAGGTCTTGTCAGCATTGAAAGAATAGAAAAGTGTCAAGAAAGTTTCCTCTTGGCGTTTGAACACTATATTAATTACAGAAAGCACCATATTGCACACTTTTGGCCAAAACTGCTGATGAAAGTGACAGACCTACGAATGATCGGAGCCTGCCATGCAAGCCGCTTCCTGCACATGAAGGTGGAATGCCCCACAGAACTCTTTCCTCCTTTGTTCTTGGAAGTGTTTGAGGATTAAAAAGACTGGAAACATTCTCAGAAATTCTATAGCACTACTGGGTGTCATTTCATTCCATTGCCTAGTTTTTTCTTCTTACTTTTGGTCCATTCCCATTTTGTACCACCTCCTTTGGAGGATTATTTTTAATAGGCATGAATGAATGAAGATATCCCTTCAATGCGGGTATTTGTCACAATTGCGTTTTTTGTGTGTCCTTTACTCCTTTCGATGTGAATCCTTTGAGAGTTTAACCTCGAGAATTTTAAGTTTATTCACCAGCACTCAGGCGACCCATGTTTATACTCATTGTTTGGAGAGATATGGATAAAATACAAATAAATTGAGGAAGCAAGAAAATGGATAGATAAATCCTGCCATATTTTATACAGTATTAACTCACTTTCTGGACACAAGACTTATGCTGAGCAATTCAGAACAATCTAGCAAGTGTTAATCTTGCTGAAGATCAAATGAGATCAGTTGCAGTTATATACAACTTGAAATATAATTCAGATGTATTGAGTTCTCTGCAGTGTGCTCCCAGAACCAGGTATAGGATTGCAACTTTAGCTATGCCTAATTTCACCTTGCCTTGCTTAAGAATAGATGAGTTTTATCCAAGTAAATCTCCCCCGTAATCATAATTTTATCATCATTTTGAGGTTATTATGAGTATTTTAGAAATTCAATTGCAGGTAATCCTCTTTTAATGGCTGATCTGTTTAGCAACTGTTCAATTATGGTGACACTGAACAAGTAATTTTATTATTGGTCCTTGCACTTATGGCCATTGCAGCATCCCCATGTCATTGACATTTGAGTGCTTTACACAGCATTCCACAGTCACATGATTGCCATTTGTGCATTTCACAACCAGCTTCTATCACACAGAGTTAATAAAAAAAGCCAGCAGTAAAATCACAAGTTGCGGTCACGTGATATCTCACTTTAATGACCATGGGTGATTTCTTAGCAGTGGGAGTCACACCTTAAATCCACTACAGTCATATGATGCTTCACTTAATCAACCTGCCGATCTGAATTGTGGTTGTTTAGTGAGGACCACCCTTGCAAAAACCTCCAAAATGCAGTCAGAGTCCTATTTTTCTCCCAGGTGAACACGGTTTCTCATTTCCTCATTTATTCAATCCAAAAGCAAAAACAATACAGAGCCAAGGCCCTTGATCTCTTTTCTTCTTAATAGTAATTTGGATACATTAGAGCATGGGTGTCATATTCGCAATGTCACGTGATATCGCAATGTATCATAACTTTTTTCCATTGCCGGCAATGGGGTGGGCGGGGTTTTGCTATGATGCATCCGGCCCGCGGGCTGGCAGTTTGACACCCCTGCATTAGAGTCATAGTTAACTATATTTCTCCCACTTGCCAAAAAATATTTTAATAAGTAACTGAGTCAGTAGGAAGATATACTACTACATTCTTAGTAATTCTGGACCCTTGCCACTTATATGTTTTAAATATTCACATGATAATGACTTTAACCAGGATTCCCTGGTTCCTCCATTTTGTCTCTTCTAGCACATGCAATTCCTAAACCATAAAACATCTGTGCAATGAATTCTTCCCAATTTAATATGATACATCAGAAAGGTTTTCTCTATCCTTCCCTCAACTCAACAAAAATTAATTCCAGTTGTCTCTAATAAACCTTTTCACTCCCTTCTGTATAGTCGTATATCCTTTTTCTATCTATATACTGTCAGCCTTTCAGTGACTGTAAAGTACCCTGAATCCTAGGACTTGTGAATTGCATTTTATACAACCAAGAGATACGGGCCTTTAATTTTTTTGTGAACAAAGTGTCACATGCCATGACATGGAAATCCGTTTCAAAAAAAAAGGATTTGACAGAATGTAAATTGTTAGATACACTCAAGCTTTTGGATCCTATTCCAAATGAATATTTGAAATTCTAAATTCCAAATCATTTTGTCCTCTTTAATAATATTTGCACTCAGGTAGACTGTCACTGTGGACAAAATTTGAATTATAATATTCTTTTCAGCCATGCTTAATTCCACTGATGACAAAAGTCTTTTCAATGTATATGCACCCAATAGCCACCCATTCATGATCAGAGCTCAGTGCAGAATTAGGTGTACTGTATTTAAGTAATTTTCAATGACTTAAATACACTTGATTTAAGTCTACAAATGGTAGTTCTTATCAGTAAATGTGAAACCATGCAGTAAAACTTTCAGTCTATATGAATTGGAGAGAAGAAACACTTCTTAATGGCAGGTTAACTTCAATGTTTTAGTTTTTACAAAACAAAGGTTCACATTCCAGCTTGCTTTCTGTAAAACACTTTTGGTTCTATAGCAACCTAAATCAAGATTTCAGTGAGTTTGCCTTATCAAGGATTGTTTTTTCTCCTGGATGATATCTTCTATGATAGGGGTCCCCAACCTGTGCTGCGGTCCATTACCAGGCTATGGCCTGTTTGCAACTGGATTGTGTGAGAGGCGGACTGGCATGTGTGTGCAGCCCAACTCACATGAGCAGTGGGCGCCAGCACTTATAGCCCCGCTCTCATGAGTGGCGGGCACGGGCACTTGTAGCTCCACATGCACGAGCGCACTGTTCACACAAGTGGAGCTGGGTATGTATACGTATGCACATCTGCCCCTTGCACAAAACCATCCCCTTTCCCCACACGCACACAGGGCTGTCAATCTGGAAAGGTTGGGGAATGCTGTTCTATGGGGCTTCATGGGCAAGGGAGGAATCATTTTCCTTTGATAAACTAGGTATGCCTACAGAATAGGCATATAAGGATATTGTCACTGGAGAAATTTTTATAGTCTGCAGTTTCTTATCTTGTACAAATTTTGATGACATAAACATTTACATATTTTCAGAGTTGACTACTAGCTTGAGAGCTCTAAAAATGATTGTCCAAAAACATAGTTGAATCAACTTGATTTTTTCCCCCAAAATGATCACATTTACATCTGTCTAGACAACATATGTGAAGAATTTTGGTGGCAATCGGCCTATTTGGTAAGAAAAAAATGAAAATGTACCATATCATATATTTTTTCTCTCTTCAGTTCTACTTTTTCAGAACTTGGAGTTGTCCATTAGACCAGATGTTTTCATCAAAATAATGACAGCATTGCACTATTGCATTGCAAACTTTAGTTTTTGTCATACATGTGTGCAGTGTCATAACATGTCGACATGCCAGAAGATCACCTAATAGCAGTAGAGAGGCCATAGAGAGGGGATTTATCTTATTTGCCTATGCCATTTTTACTTTTAAATCTCCATCTCTTTTTTATTTTGCTGCAAAAAATGCATGATGTGCATATCTATTATTAACTTTATAGGTAAGATTATATCCTAGCTGGTTTACATCACAACACAAATAGTTATTATTTTTAAAATCTTTCTAGTATTGCTATTCATTTTCTCTGTCCCAAATATAAATATCTATATTAATGTTTAGTTCCATGTTAATCTGTCAAAGATCATAACCTAACAGAAAAGGGGCATCCAGTAAGGACTAGATTACCTCAACCTTTGGCCTTAAGTACCCGTGGAAATGTTTCTTCAAAGTAAAGTAATAAATAGAATCTAGGATTATTTTTCAGAAGAAGTCCAAAGTCTTCTTTTGTTGAAGGGGACAAGGAAAGAATCTTGGATCCAACGTGATACTCCACAGTTTTTCAATAATCTATTACTATAAGAAGAGAATATCTACTCCCATCCATTTATCTTGATTAGTAAGAAATCTCACTGTGGAACAGTTCCAACTCTAGAAAACTATAATATGTTATGTATAAAACCTATAACAAACTAAGACCACAATCTAATGAATGCTATATTTTGATTTGCACTAGCTCTTTATGATGTGATATTAAAGCTTAGCCCAAAACAAAAATACATGAAATTCATATTTGATTTTCAATGTGCTCTATGCTATTCAGACAACAATTCATCAGAATTGAAGAGCCACATTTTGGATATCCCAAACCCAGAATTCCAGTTGCTCTTCTTTTTTCATGTGTAAGTGTGCTCATGTTACAATGGTTTCCATTTTTAGTCACACCAGAGAAACATATTATTTTAAATTATTAAAATCTGATACCTCGGGTTTCTTTACGACAAATAAATCCTGCAAGCACTGGTATGAGATTTTAAGAAACATCTCGAAGCATATTCAGCTATAGCTTTCATAATGATTACTAGGAGAGGTAAATTGTACACCCATTTATTCTTTGTGGGGAGGTCTTTTGACTGACTATAAAACATCTGAGTTTTTGACTATGCAGCTTTAATTCTGATTGTTTATGATGTCCCATGCTGTTCAGGTTTGTTTTCTGCTGTAGATATAATATCAAGTGGAGCATTATATAAAATGTTATTTCTCTTTTTAAAAAACAATAGCACTGTGCCAAAATATAGGTGTCAGAATCAGATATTGAACATTTGTGATTTATCTTTGTGTTAATGTACTGCAGTGGAATTAAAAAGGCAATGCAATGTCAAAAGAAAAATGGTTGGAAGGAAATCTATAGACCACAAGATGAGCACATTGTTGTTAATGATGTATTCTATGCTATGTAATCTTAAAATGTAGATATCATATTGATATGCCACATAAATTGTCAGTAACATCATTCTTAAGGTTTTTAAATCTTAAGGCTTTTCAGATGGAGCCAATATTTTTTTGTAGTATCTATCCTCTGCTGAAAATTAGACTCAAAACCCGTGAGACTCATTCAGTTCTTGCTTTATTAGAAAACTAGTGCAGTCCATAGGATTTAAGAAAAATGATGAATAAAATGGGCAATTCACTATCAGCCATTTGTGCCAGAACAAGTTTCTGCCTCATTTTGATAGTTATGAAAAATATTGAAAAAGTTGGGCACTCATTCATGATCTACTAAGAAATATTTCTTTGCTTGCCTTTTTGCAGCTTTGAAATAGCAAAACATTCAGGAGACATTTTGCTATGTTCTCTTGTAATTTCTGCTAGTTTGATTTATCAGAAATTTCCTTGTGATATTAGGATGATATGACCCATATAAACTTTTATAGAAATGTATATCCTAAGTAGGAGGGATTTATTTTCCTCAAAACAAACAAAACAAAGATAACTAATTTAAAATAAAATAGGATTTTTTTAAAAAACACAGAAACATAAATACAGATTACTATAATTCTAAAAAAGCTTTGGCCTTTCTCACTAAGTTTTCACTGTGTTGTATAAGTGCTATCAAATGCAGAGTCTGCCTTGCTTCTGTATATTAATCCTCATTCAACTATGTTGCCTTCAGAAGCAGTATTGTGCAGGTAAAAAGCTGTTTGTGACTGTTTTGCACAGTTTAACTTTATAAAGCTAATTGTTATTTATGCACAAGACAATCAAATGAAAATCTACATGTAGATGAAATTGATGTAAATTATTGAGCACAATTGAAAATATTAATTTTGCAACTGAAATTATGAAAGTGAGAAATAAGATCATACTATGAATTGATAAACAACATTTAATTCTTTAAACTATTCTTTCCTTATGTCAATTATTTTAGAATTCCACAAATGATGTTTTATTTCTTTTCATTTTATTAAGATAGATGCTGCTGAGCTTTGGATTAGCCTTGTTATGGTTTGGATTTCTTCAGACTAAGTTTGGAAGAACACAGATTTATTAGAAAGGCTGAAGATTTTGGGATAAAATTTAAATGTTTTGTTTGTTTCGTTCTGTTTTTTCCCCTTTCAAACAGTGTTAAATATATGCTAGATGAATAATATTTTTCAACCTAAAACTATATTAAATATGTGATCATAAATGTTTTAAACTACCTGAAGAGAAATTTGTATATTTGGGAAAAATATAATTTTACATAGCTTTTGTATGCAGATATTAATATGCAATTATGACTATAGTGAGTATAGATTATTATGTAAGCTTGAATTCTAAAAAGAAACATCTTACAATTTATATGTGTTGGTGTCTCTTATTTCTTGTCACTGAATTTCTTTGAAGCCTGTTTCTTTTAATATTAGACCAATGCTTAGAAATATATCCCCCTTTAAGATAGGATTGCAAATTTCCCTTTTCTTTAGGAGTACAATAGACTTAAAGTTTATATTTGGTGCCATCTAAGGGTCATCCAGATTGTGCAGCCCAGACCTGATAGTCTTACTTTCCAATAGTGGCCCTATATATTTTACTTCCCAAAATAAAGTCATATGGAAAAGGAAATGCAACATATAATATAGAAACCATGAGCTCATTCAGGCTTATTGCTATAGTATTAGGAAATGTTTTACATTTGAACTGATTCTCTTACTAAGTAGAGAGACTTAGAAAAAAATAGTAATCTATGTTGTAATGAGACCAAAGGTCTCATAAACAAAAGCCATTAAAGCTGTCCAAATAAGATGTTCTAAATAATTATTGCTCCCCAAAATTGAACAGGCTGAAATTCGCATCCCACCAGGCTCAAGGTTGACTCAGCCTTCCATCCTTCCGAGGTAGGTAAAATGAGGACCCAGATTGTTGGGGGCAATAAGCTGACTTTGTAATAATGCCGCTTGGGTGTGTGTGTGAAAGCCGTAATAAGCAGGCATATACATAGAATGAAGGCTACTGCTAAGCTTGTAAGCTGCCCTGAGTCTTCGGAGAAGGACGGGATATAAATGGAATTAAAATAAAATAAATAAATAAATTGAATGCAGAATCCCAGACAATAGCTAGAAGAGATAAGAATGACTTCTTAAATGAACAGTGCAAAGAAATAGAAGAAAACAATAGAATAGGGAGGACCAGAGATCTCTTCAAGAAAATTGGTGATATGAAGAGAATGTTTCATGCAAAGATGGGCATGATAAAGGACCAAAATGGCAGGGACCTAACAGAGGCAGAAGAGATTAAGAAGAGGTGGAAAAATTACACAAAAGAACTATACAAGAATGAACTTAACGTCCCTGATAACCACGATGGGGTGGTCACTGACCTTGAGCCAGAAATCCTAGAATGTGAAGTGAAATGGGCCTTAGGAAATCTGAGCAACAACAAAGCTAGGGGAGGTGACAGTATTCCAGCTGAGCTATTCAAAATCTTTAAAAAGACGATGCAGTAAAAGTGCCACGCTCAATTTGCCAGCAAATTTGGAAAACTCAACAGTGGCCACAGGATTGGAAAAGGTCAGTTTACATTCCAATTCCAAAGAAAGGCAATGCCAAAGAATGTTCAAAGTATCGCACCATTGCATTCATTTCACATGCTAGTAAAATTATGCTTAAAATCCTACAAGCTAGACTCCAGCAGTATGTGGATTGAGAACTTCCAGAAGTACAGGCAGGATTTTGAAGAGGCAGAGGAACTAGAGATCAAATTGCCAACATACGCTGGATCATGGAGAAAGCTAGAGAGTTCCAGAAAAACATCTACTTCTGCTTCATTGACTATGCTAAAGCCTTTGATTGTGTGGATCACAACAAACTGTGGCAAGTTCTTAAAGAGATGGGCGTACCAGACCATCTTATTTGTCTCTTGAGAAACCTATATGCGGGTCAAGAAGCAACAGTGAGAACTGGACACGGAACCACTGATTGGTTCAAAATTGGGAAAGGAGTCCGGCAAGGCTGTATACTTTCACCCTGCCTATTTAACTTATATGCAGAGCACATCATGAGAAAGGCAGGGCTAGATGAATCAAAAGTTCAAATTAAGATTGCCAGGAGAAATATCAACAACCTAAGATATGTAGGTGATACCACTAATGGCAGAAAGTGAAGAGGAACTAAAGAGCCTCTTGATGGCGAGTAAAGAAGGAGAGTGCAAAGGTTGGCTTGAAACTCATTTCCTGGCAAATAGATGGGGAAGAAATGGAGGTAGTGACAGATTTTATTTTCCTGGGCACCAAGATCACTGCAGATGGGGACTGCAGCCAAGAAATTAAAAGACACTTGCTCCTAGGGTGGAAAGCTATGGCAAATCTAGACAGCACACTAAAAACCAGAGACGTTACCTTGCCAACAAAAGTGTGTATAGTCAAGGCTATGGTTTTCCCAGTTGCAATGTATGGCTGTAAAAGCTGGACCATAAGAAAGGGTGGGCGCCAAAGAATTGAGGCCTTTGAACTATGGTGCTGGAGAAGACTCCTGTGAGTCCCTTGGACTGCAAGGCGATCAAACTGGTCAGTTCTAGAGGAGATCAACCCTGACTGCTCTTTAGAAGGCCAGATCCTCAAGGTGAAACTCAAATACTTTGGCCACCTAATGAGAAGGAAGGACTCACTGGAGAAGAGCCTAATGCTGGGAAAGATTGAGGGCAATAGAAGAAGGGGATGACAGAGAATGAGTTGGCTGGATGGAGTCACTGAAACAGTAGGCGTGAGCTTAAATAGATTCCAGAAGATGGTAGAGGACAGGAAGGTCTGGAGGAACGTTGTCCATAGGATCACGATGGGTCGGACACGACTTCACAACTAACAACAACAACAACAAAAGAGGACTTAAGGAGTTGCAACATAAAAATGCTGGGCAGCTTGGGAATGTTGAAAACTCCAAATAATTTTAAAAGCTTAATATTTTAAGGTGTGCAATTTGCCAGGGGCAGGACAGTCTACCTTTTATATCTGTTTTCAAAATATTTAAACATCATGACAGCATTTTGTCCAGCATTATCAATGCACAATTTAGATAAAACCACATTAGAGATTGAAAATAAATGCTTATGTGTTCCAGAATTAATTCCATAGTAGTTTCACTGCTTAGTGATAGGATAAGAAAAGTAACTTAAGAAGATTATTTCCCTACACAGGCAAACTTGAGCTCATGAGGCTCTTGTAGCTAGACACCCCTCATTTTTCAGGAAAAGGATAGACAGATAAAACCCATTTACAACACATACAGCAAAGGAAGAATGAAACCTTTCCTGTAGATGAACTTAAAACATTCCCTCCTGACAAATTTAGGTTGTTCTTACAAGTACAAAGAGAGAAAGATATAAAGGGGGGAGGGGAAAACCCCCACATTTCTCTTCACCCCGTTTGCTGGCCAGAAAAACTGAGGGAGGGTATTTTCCTTTTGGTAGCTTATTTTAAGCAGAATTTCTAGCAGAATTTCTTTTTTCTTTGGATTAATGAACAGTTACATTTACCTCACACACATAGACTTTGACATATACACACACAAAAAAAAGGAAAAGAGAATAGAAAAGGGAAACAAAACTCTTAGTTTTTCACATCCTGGTCATTCCCACCATAAATCTTAGTTCAAATTAGGGAAGACACAAATCTTAAACATAGAATGTGGTTGCAGAGAGAGAGAGAGAGAGAGAGAGAGAGAGAGAATCACTATTCCTATATTTTATTTCCCTTTTTCTTTTAATTACCTTTATTTAGCCAAATTGGTTTTCCAGCAAAGCCCTGAGCAAAGCCCATTCTTCACAAATTTCTCTTCATCATTTTTTTCTTTATACCGGCAAGGATGGGCACTCACCTCTCATCTCACGCCACAAGCAACTCTCCTAGGGGGTTCCTGCTACAGCTTCCCATGTTCCTCTTCTGATATGGGGTTCAATTCACTTAGCCAGGTCTCCCTTTGCGGCCAAACTCTGCCACTCCCCCTGTCAGTTTTTGGACAAAAGAAAGATATCTGGGAGGACTCTGGTTCCCACACAGAGTACGGCATCTCCTAACCAGGGAACACACTGCCTGTCACTTTGCAGACACTGAATTGGTGGTATTAGATGAGGATGATTTTAATGTATTAGGTGAAAACGATGAAATCCTTTATACTTGTATCAGTAGTAATTCCTGTTCACCCTTTGGATTGATTTATTTCCAACCCACCATTCAAAAAGTAAATTTAGCGTGGGTTTGTCAGCTGATCCAAATGCTTCACTGCAGGAAATTGTGTAACATTTGAATACTGCAGCATACAGATAATAATGATCTGGATTCTTCTACCTACAACTATTATCATTAGTGATCCTGGGCCTGGTTGACTGGTATGTTAGAACATTTATTTTCAAACTTGCAACTGAACTCATACTCTACAGGGAAACTTTTGACCTTGAAAGAAATGTACCTTAATAAATTTACCCAGCAAATTATACACAGGCCAACTGCTTTTGAATTTTAGGATCATTAATACAAATATATGTGACCTTTCTATGCAAATAAGTACTTTGGGGAAAATATCAGCAAAAGAATTCTAATACAAGCATAACAGAAGCAGCCCTGTACAAAAATTGAACCTTACTATGTTGATTATTAAGCACATCAGTAAATAACAGGTACTGAAATGATTGAGAGGTTAAACTGTAGCTAAAATGTCTATTATAGATTAGAAATCATGCTGTTAGACTGAAGGCAAGCTAAATAAAAATTTTGAGAATATAAAAGTTCTCTCTACCTATGGTGTTTTCCAATGAGCAAGAAGATGTTGGAAAATTACCATGGTTTATTTCCATACCTTCCCAGTAAATTCTCATGGATCAGAGTCAACACAGATGCCATTCAACCTGACTAGTAGCCGAAAATATACCTTGATATTGATTTATTAAATAAATATTAAATCAGGTAACAATCCCCTTCATGGATTACTGCCTTGTCGTGGCGAAGGGGCTTGCGTAATTCAATGAAGCTATGAGCTATGCCGTGCAGGGCCACCCAAGACGGACAGGTCATAGCTGAGAGTTCTGACAAAACGTGATCCACTGGAGAAGGAAATGGCAACCCACTCCAGTATCTTTGCCATGAAAACCCTATGGACAGTACCAAAAGGCAAAACGATATGACGCTGGAAGATGAGCCCCTCAGGTCGGAAGGCGTCCAATATGCTACTGGGGAAGAGCAGAGGGCTAGTACTAGTAGCGCCAGAAAGAATGAAGCGACTGGGCCAAAGCCGAAAGGACGCTCAGCTGTGGATATGTCTGGTGGTGAAAGGAAAGTCCGATGCTGTAAAGATTTTTTCTCCATAGGAACCTGGAATGTAAGATCCATGAATCAAGGAAAGCTGGACGTGGTCAAACAAGAGATGACAAGACTGAACATCGACATCTTAGGTATCAGCGAACTAAAATGGACAGGAATGGGTGAATTTAATTCAGATGACCATCAGGTATACTACTGCGGGCAAGAATCCCTCAGAAGAAATGGAGTAGCCTTCATAGTCAATAAAAGAGTAGGAAAATCAATACTGGGATACAATCCTCAAAATGACAGAATGATCTCAGTTCGAATCCAAGGCAAACCATTCAATATCACAGTAGTCCAAGTCTATGCCCCAACCACCAGTGCTGAAGAGGATGAAATTGACCGGTTCTATGAAGCCCTACAGCACCTTATAGAAGTAACACCAAAAAATGATGTCCTTATCATCATGGGGGATTGGAATGCTAAAGTAGGAAGCCAAAAGATAACTGGAATAACAGGCAAGTTTGGCCTTGGAGTACAAAATGAAGCAGGGCACAGGCTGATAGAATTTTGTCAAGAGAATACGATGGTCATAGCAAACACTCTTTTCCAACAACCCAAGAGACGGCTCTACACATGGACATCACCAGACGGTCAACACAGAAATCAGATTGACTATATGCTCTGCAGCCAAAGATGGAGAAGCTCTATACAGTCGGTAAAAACAAGACCAGGAGCTGACTGTGGCTCAGACCATGAGCTTCTCCTTGCAAAGTTTAGGCTTAAACTGAAGAAAGTAGGGAAAAGCACTAGGCCAGTCAGGTATGAATTAAATCATATCCCTGTTGAATATACAGTAGAGGTGACAAATAGATTTAAGGAATTAGATCTGATAGACAGAGTGCCTGAAGAACTATGGACAGAGGTTCGCGACATTGTACAACAGGTAGCAACCAAAACCATCCCAAAGAAAAAGAAATGCAAGAAAGCAAAATGGCTGTCTGAGAAAGCTTTGCAAATAGCTGAGGAAAGGAGGGAAGCGAAAGGCAAGGGAGAAAAACATAGATATGCCCAATTGAATGCAGAATTCCAGAGAATAGCTAGAAGAGATAAGAATGCCTTCTTAAATGAACAGTGCAAAGAAATAGAAGAAAACAATAGAATAGGGAGGACCAGAGATCTTTTCAAGAAAATTGGAGAGATGAAGGGAACGTTTAATGCAAAAATGGGCATGATAAAGGACCAAAATGGCAGGGACCTAACAGAGGCAGAAGAGATTAAGAAGAGGTGGCAAAATTACACAGAAGAACTTTACAAGAATGAGCTTAACGTCCCAGATAATCACAATGATGTGGTCACTGACCTCGAGCCAGACATCCTAGAATGTGAGGTGAAGTGGGCCTTAGAAAAGCTGAGCAACAACAAAGCTAGTGGAGGTGACAGTATTCCAGCTGAGCTATTCAAAATCTTAAAAGACAGTGCAGTAAAAGTGCTACACTCAATTTGCCGGCAAATTTGGAAAACTCAACAGTGGCCACAGGATTGGAAAAGATCAGTTTACATTCCAATTCCAAAGAAAGGCAGTGCCAAAGAATGTTCAAACTATCGCACCATTGCACTCATTTCTCATGCTAGTAAAGTCATGCTTAAAATCCTACAAGCTAGACTTCAGCAGTATGTGGATCGAGAACTACCAGAAGTACAGGCAGGATTTCGAAGAGGCAGAGGAACTAGAGATCAAATTGCCAACATACGCTGGATCATGGAGAAAGCTAGGGAGTTCCAGAAAAACATCTATTTCTGCTTCATTGACTATGCTAAAGCCTTTGATTGTGTGGATCATAACAAACTGTGGCAAGTTCTTAAAGAGATGGGAGTACCAGACCATCTTATTTGTCTCTTGAGAAACCTATATGCGGGTCAAGAAGCAACAGTGAGAACTGGACACGGAACCACTGATTGGTTCAAAATTGGGAAAGGAGTCCGGCAAGGCTGTATACTGTCGCCCTGCCTATTTAACTTATATGCAGAGCACATCATGAGAAAGGCAGGGCTAGATGAATCAAAAGTTGGAATTAAGATTGCCGGAAGAAATATCAACAACCTAAGATACGCAGATGATACCACTCTAATGGCAGAAAGTGAAGAAGAACTAAAGAGCCTCTTGTTGCGGGTGAAGAAGGAGAGTGCAAAACTTGGGTTGAAACTTAACATTAAGAAAACCAAGATCATGGCAACTGGCCCTCTCAATTCCTGGCAAATAGATGGGGAAGAAATGGAGGTAGTGACAGATTTTGTTTTCCTGGGCTCCAAGATCACTGCAGATGGGGACTGTAGCCAAGAAATTAAAAGACGCTTGCTCCTGGGGAGGAAAGCCATGGCAAATCTAGACAGCACACTAAAAAGCAGAGACATCACCCTGTCAACAAAAGTGCGTATAGTCAAGGCTATGGTCTTCCCAGTTGCAATGTATGGCAGTGAAAGTTGGACCATAAGAAAGGCTGAGCGCCAAAGAATTGAGGCCTTTGAACTATGGTGCTGGAGAAGACTCCTGCGAGTCCCTTGGACTGCAAGGCGATCAAACCGGTCAGTCCTAGAGGAGATCAATCCTGACTGCTCTTTAGAAGGCCAGATCCTGAAGCTAAAACTCAAATACTTTGGCCACCTAATGAGAAGGAAGGACTCACTGGAGAAGAGCCTAATGCTGGGAAAGATCGAGGGCAATAGAAGAAGGGGACGACAGAGAATGAGGTGGCTGAATGGAGTCACTGAAGCAGTAGGCGTGAGCTTAAATGGACTCCAGAAGATGGTAGAAGACAGGAAGGCCTGGAGGAATGTTGTCCATAGGGTCGCGATGGGTCGGACACGACTTCGCAGCTAACAACAACAACAGGTAACAATAGAGGCAGTAGTCACAACAGTGACAGCTCATATTTGTGTAAATTTTTTAGATTGCTAACAAAGAGTTAAAGGGAGACTGATATGCATTTCAAACTTATTTGTTTTCATCAGTCAGCCATACCCTTCTGAGATTCGAACCTGGGCTGATTGCACATTAGGCAGTTGTTTTTACCTCTAGGCCACAAGCTCTATCTCACTTTGTTAGCTGAGAAGCAAGGGAGATATGTGTTAAATGCTTGTTAACTATTTTAGATTACCTTGCTAGGCCCCAAACATGGGACAAATCTTTATTTCCTGTTTCAGCCTAACCGAAGCCCATCGACAGGCAGTAGTCACAACAGTGACAGCTGATATTTGTGTAAATTTTTTTTAGATTGCTAACAAAGAATTAAAGGGAGACTGCCACCATCTGGGGGTCCTCTGCATGACCTGAGAGGGATGGCGAGGTCCTCTGGTGGACAAGGGTTTGATGCTTGCCCTGGTCTTGCCTTCCTCCACTGGAGACAATGGATCTCCCCAGCCCTGTCCAGGCAACCACAGCTGCCCCCTGACATGAGCGATGTTTTCTTCCTTATTTTCAACCAATAGTGTTATTTGATTTCCTTATGTACCACAAATAGTATATCCTGCATGCCTTTAAATAGCATTAAGTGTTATTAAATAAATTATACTTCTTGGTTATTAATTATTAGTTTCAACTAATAGTTTGGACCAATTTAATAACAATAATAATAATAACAAGAAGAAGAAGAAGAAGAAGAAGAAGAAGAAGAAGAAGAAGAAGAAGAAGAAGAAGAAGAAGAAGAAGAAGAAGAAGAAGAAGAAGAAGAAGAAGAAGAAGAAGAAGAAGAAGAAGAAGAAGAAGAAGAAGAAGAAGAAGAAGAAGTAGTTGGAAGGGACCTTGGAGGTCATCTAGTCCAACCCCGTGCTCAGGCAGGAAACCCTATACCATTTCAGACAAGTGGCTGTCCAGTCTCTTCTTAAAAACTTCCAGTGTTGGAGCAGTCACCACTTCTGGAGGCAGGTTGTTCCTGTTCTAACTGTCAGGAAGTTTCTCCTTAGTTTAGATAAATGTTTAGATAGACTCTGATGGAATTGGTGCTATGGGAGGCCCCAGTTTGAAATATAAGTTTCTACCTGGTAAAAACAAATGCTTTTCAATTGGTTTTAAAAGGTCATAACTTTCATTATATAAAATGCCTGAGTTCACTATTGTAATTGTTTGGCTATTGATTTTTCCTTAAGTGTACTTTATTAAAATCTTCCTGCAGAGCACTGATTATAGTAACTGAATAAATATATATATATATACTTTGCTGGGAAAGAAAATCTCTCTGGTTACAGCCTGAACTTGGCTGTTTTGTTAATGGATCATTGTGCCTGGAAGTGGCTAGCAAACAACTTAACATCAAGCAGGAATCTGTTGAAAGGCGAAATACAATTTGAGTAAAACAACCCAGAAGAATCCTAAATTATAGCTCTTGCACCCAGATCTGAGCAAATTGATTCTAAATATATCTGAAAGCACCAAAAATGCTTTCTTAATAATGCATGACTAGAAAACATTTTGGCTTCTACATCTTTAATAATTTTCTAGAAAAGTCAAGTAAGTAAAAACTTTGAAATATCTGAAATTGTTGTTATAATTAGAGCCATAATGCAAAGTCACTTGAATAATTTTTTACAACAGTCAGCTATTCAGTATAACATTTGAATGTTTAATCTAAGTAATTCAAGTGTAATTCTATCCAAAATAATTCAGCTTCAGAGAGCTAGTTTGATGCAGTGATTATAGCATCAGGCTAGAAACAAAGAGGTAGAAAATTTCAAGGACTTGTCCATGCAGTCACCAAGAGTCCAGGTAGAGCCCAGTATGAGTCACCAGTTTGGGCATTCAAAAGCACCAAAGTAACAACAACAAGAACAACAACAATAATCTTTACTTAAAACACTTTATGTTCTTTTAGACCATCGAACAACATCTGCCAATCCCAAGTCTTTGGGAAGGACTCAATAGGTACATAAAAATGCCAGATATGGTCTAAACATATGACTATGCAAAGAACCATAATAGGAATTTAACAGTAGCAATTGGGAGAAGAGTATAGTTTGGATAGTTTTGTTTTTGTTTAAATACAATTAATTTAATAGTTTTTCTTTGCTTGATACTGGTTCAACCCCCTTTTTCATTCAGGTACACTATTTCAAAATGAATGAATCAGATGTCAAAACTGCTCTTTGAGCTACTAGCAAAAAATGTAGGTCATTTGTCTGGAGAGTACCTGATAAAAGTACTTAGCAAAATTCTGTGGCCCACCTAATCCATGCAATTATATTATTATAGGGAAAGTGTCCATCTATAAATGAAGTGCTGCACACATTACCTAGAATGATTCTTGACCTATCTGAGAAGGTGGTAATGATAATCAGATATGGTTGTAAGATAACTTGCTCATTTCCTCCCCATCTTAATCCATTTTAAATCAATTTTTGTGTTAATATTTATTGTTTTAAAGTTTTACCTTGTTTTTATTAATTGCAAGCCAGCCAGAGTTGCTTCGAGGTGACATGGATAGCATTTAATTTTAATAAATAAATAAATGGTCGCAGGCAATCAGATTAAATTAAATTACATGACTTAGTAGGTATGAGTGCTGAGTTTCTCCTTTCCACGAAGATGTGGAGGATACAGGAGTTTATACCTCTGTTTTTGTGACCAGGCAGTCTCATTGCCTTTAATTAATATTACATTGTCTCAGTCTAGGATGAGCCACTTTTCTGATTAATACAAGTGTTGGAAGAAAACCCTGGATTTGAATCCAGCCAGGCTCCCCATAGAACACATAGGCAAGTTGATTGGAGCAGGGCAAGACAAGAAACAATGGTTGGAAACTGATCAAAGAGAGAATCAACCTGGAATTAAGGACAAACTTCCTAACAGTGAGGACAATTAACCAGTGGAACAGCTTGCCTTCTGAAGTCATGGGTGCTTCATCCCTGGAGATTTTTTTTAAAAAAACTAGGCAGTCACTTGTCTGAAATGGTATATACACCTGCTGCCGGCATCATCTTCCCATCGTCCTGTGCACCCCCACAGGGAGGGCCTTCTCAGGGTACCGCCGGTTAATGAATGCCGGCAGAGTATTCCCAGGGGAAGGATGTTCTCTGTGGGTGCGCCTGCCCTATGGAACCAACGTGATGTCCCGTTGCCTGGAGGCGGTTCGGGTCTGGATGGGGAGGAACAGGTTTCGGCTCAACCCTGACAAGACTGAGTGGCTGTACGTGCCGGCATCTCAAGAAACTCAGAGTATTCCATCTCTTACTATGTGGGGTGAGTTATTACCCCCCGTAGATAGGGCCCGCAACTTGGGAGTCCTCCTAGACTCACAGCTTTCTTTAGAAGATCATATAGTAACTGTGACTAGGGGGGTCTTCGCCCAGGTTCGCCTGGTGCGCCAGTTGCGGCCCTATCTAGACCGGGATGCCTTGCGTACAGTCACTCATGTGCTCGTGACCTCTTGGTTAGACTACTGCAATGCTCTCTACATGGGGCTGCCCTTGAGGACCACTCAGAGGCTCCAACTGGTGCAGAATGCAGCCGCGAGAGTCGTGTTGGGGGTCTCCCAATACTCCCATGTTACACCTCTGCTCCGTGAGCTGCATTGGCTTCCAGTTGCCTTCTGGGTGAGATTCAAGGTGCTGGTAATGACCTTTAAAGCCCTACATGGCATGGGTCCAGAGTACCTTAGGGAGCACCTGCGGCCGGCATCAACTTCCCTCCGCCCAGTGAGCTCCCACACAGAGGGCCTCCTCAGGGTGCCACCGGTCAGAGAGTGCTGACTGGTGACCCCCAGGGGGAGGGCGTTCTCTGTGGGTGCGCCTGATCTGTGGAACCGTTTACCGGTTGAGCTCCAGATGGCTCCCGACCTTCGCTCCTTTCGATGTAATCTAAAGACCTATTTGTTTGAACAAGCCGGCCTGGTCTGATGGGTTTGGGTTTTGTCACTGTTTTTATGTAATTTTATTCGTTGTATTGGGCATTATGGTTTAATCTCTTCTTAATTTTTGTATTTCTGTATTTTAGTATTTATTGCCCTGTTCACTGCCCTGAGTCCTTCAGGAGAAGGGCGGTATACAAATTAAATTAAATAAATAAATAAAAATAAATAAACTACCCACGGAACTTAGGACTGCCCCCGACCTTCGCTCATTTCACCAGGACCTGAAAACCTGGCTCTTTGAGCTGTTTGGTCCAGACTGTGGGGTTGTTAATTTAATTGGGTTTTAGATTTACTTTTGGGGCTTGAATTTAATTTAATTGTTTTAATTGATTTTGATTTTAATTTTTGTATTTCATGGTTCTAACTGCCCTGTAAACCGCCCTGAGTCCTACGGGAATAGGGCGGTATACAAATTCAATAAAATAAATAAAATAAATATGTTCTCCTGCTTGAACATGGGGCTGGACTAGAAGACCTCCAAGGTCCTTTCTGGTTCTATTGTATTCTGTTCTGTTCTATACTATTCTTATTTCAGCAGCATTTCAGTTTAATTGTGAACTTTGCTGAGAAGTATGTTAGATGTGTAAATTGAGTACTCCTGTTCAGATAGCATGTGATGTTTGCAGAAGAAGATGGTTTCTTGCTCCATGGGATGGGTTGATCTTAGATGTGTAAATCTTTTCTTTAGTGTGGAATTGTATGAGGCAGGGGTCAGCAACCTGAAACAGTGAAAGAGCCACTCAGAACCGTTTCCCTCACAAAAGGAAAAACTGGGAGCCACAAAAAATGTGTGCACATGCGCGTACATGCACGTACATGCGCAGAACAGGGTTTGACTGAAGAGTGGAGCCAAGGCGAGATATGCACCTACCCTGCATATTTGAATTGATTGGTTGAACTTTTTTAGTCCCACTTTTTTTTTTGGACTGTACATGGCAGAGGACTGGGAGCCGCAGGAGACGGCTGAAAGAGCCGCATGCGGCTCCAGAGCCGCGGGTTGCAGACCTGTGGACTATGAGGGCTCTGGCATGAGGATACAGTATTATAATAAATGATTTCCTTTATCTTGAGGAGTTTCTGTTTTAGGTTTGCCAGTGTCAACTGACTTCCTGCAGAGGCATGCTGCCCAAGTATCAAGTTTCTATGTATGTTCTACATTTGCCAGTAGACTGAATGTGGTTTGATGCATGACCTGGCTACAAAAAGGAAGGGTATCATAGCAGCTTTTACTCTTCCAACACAAGAAAGATACAATACAAAACCAAATTTCAAATTAAACTTTTCAATCCTGAAGATCTTCCTGAAACTAATAAGTAATATGTTTTATTTTTATGTTACCCATCCTTCACATACTCCTATATTGCTTTCTTGAATGAAGAAAGAATACCATGAGTGAGCATCCAAAGTTGTCCAGCTAAAACAAACCATCACCTTTATTGGCAGCAGCAATATAAGAAGATGATGAAAGTGGATGATCACTTGAGTGACAACAGGAAAGTCATCCTTTCATATTGTGCAAAAGGCACTGGTAAGCCACTTCTGCATTTTTCCAAGGAAACCACATAGGTAGACAATATAAAGTGATTGACAATATGGTGTTAATTCTGAATCTCTCAGGTTGCATAGTACTTAATATGCTACTGAGAAAAAGCTAAGAATCTTTTAGCAGTGTTTAGTAGATTAAGATCTTTGGGACATCTAGTTGCTATTGTTGTCATGCAGGAAAAGAATCTTCAAAGTTGCAAGGACAAAAATATACTGATTACATGGAATATAAAAGCATGAAAATGAAACAGCTCAATACAGTGAAAGGTGAAATGAATCAGCATTGACATCATAAGCATAAATTGACCTGAAATTAATTATAATTAGGTACTGTCAAGAGATCACACTATTTATTATTAAAAACATAAAAAGCAAAGAAGGAACAGACAGTACTTGGGTACAATGCAGTCAATGATCAAACAATAATAATTAGACTTCATGACCAGTCCTTTAATATGATGGCTATCCAAACAGCTCCAACTACTGTTACAGAAGAAGAATTTGGAAAAAAAAAAAATTCCGGCTCCAAAGATGGCGGACGTGCTGGGGAGAGCTCCGTAACCCCCAGTGGTAAGGCGTCCCCCCAGGAGCCCCCCAGGGATGTCATCGGACCCCTGGGGTGGGGTCAGAAGTTTGGGCAGATGAGTTGGGCAATGTGCCGCCCGCTGCCCCCCGAATCAGCCATAGGGGCGCCGGGACATCTCCACCCCGCCGCCTGGGCCATTGCAGGCCATTGTAAATGGGGCCAACGCCTCCGCCCTGCCTCAAACGCTTGATCTGTTCCCGGGTGAGGGCGGCGTCTTCGAGGGATCAATGGAGACGCCGCAGATCAGCTGTGCGGCGGAGGCGGCGACGAGGACAACAGCGGCGGCGACAACTCTCCAACCCCCAGTCGATCATCTTCCCCAGGAGCCTAACAACGACGGTGGCGGTGGCGGCGTGGCGTCTCCAGCCCGCCCCCTGAGCCACTACAGCCGTTGCAGCCATCCGAGTGGGGCCGGCAGCTCTGCTCTGCCCCGGCCCCCTGATCGGCTCCCGGGCGGCGGCAGCATCTCCGAGGGAACAACGGAGGCGCCGCGGATCAGCTGGGTGGCGGAGGCGGTGGCAACGTCGACTACGGCGACGGTGAGAGCTTCTCCGGGCCCTAGTCGGTCGTCCTCCCATGGGCCTAGACACCGGCGGTGGCAGTGGCGGCGTGGTGTCTCCGACCCGCCCCCTGAGCCGCTGCAGCTGTTGCAGCCATCTGGAGTGGGGCCGGCGTCTCCGCTCTGCCTCGGCTCCCTGATCTGTCCCCGGGCAATGGCAGCGTCTCCGAAGATCAAGGAAGGTGCCGCGGATCAGCTGGATCAGCTGGGCAGCGGAAGCGGCAGCCGTTGCAGCCATCCTGAGCGGGACCGGAGTCACTGCTCCGCCTCGGCCTCCTGACCTGCTCCTGAATAGCGGCGGCATCTCCGAGGGATCAAAGGAGGCGCCGCAGACCAGCTATGCGGGCCCGAGGGGCCTTTGACAGCTGCGCTAGCAGCAGCGGCGTGGTGTCTCCGGCCCGCCCCCTGAACCACTGCAGCCGTCTTGAGTGGGGGCCAGCGCCTTCGTCCTTCCTCGACCACCTTGACCTACTCCTAGGCGGCGGCGCCTCCGATCTACATCAAAGGAGACGCCGCGGACCAGCGGATCAGCGGAACAGCTATGCAACGGAGGCGACGGTGGCGAGGGCTGCGGCAGCAGCGAAAGCTTCTCCAGTCCCCGGTCGACCACCTTTACCAAGAACCCTCGACAGCAGCATTAATAGACGCGGCGTGGCGTCTCCGCCCCGCACCCTGGGTGCCGACGGTGTCTCCGTGCCGATCCTCAACCAAAAAGATGCCACGATCCAGCTGAGCAGTGGAGACAGCGGCGACTGGACCACCGAAGCCGTCATCACCTTGCCTCTACCAACTCTCAACCTCCCTGCCCACCCTTTCCCCACAGGACATGATGGGCCTGGGTGCAAGCCACGGTGGCAGAGTGGCTTGACCTTACACCTGCAGCCCCATAGAGGTGAGAGCTCTATGGGGTATGCTTCACCCTGAGTGGGTTCTGGACCACCCCCGGAAACAGAGTCACAACCCATCGTGAGAGGATGGGGAGTGGCCTGCTTCTGGGGTTCACCCAGCCAAGTGGCAGTGGCTGGGTGACGGTCCAGATACCCGCCTACCCAACTCGACCCTCCTGCCAATTCTCCATCCAGGGGACTGCCTTCCCAAAAACCCTTGTGACTCTATGCTACTCCAATATTCCAGCACAGACCTACACGCCCTCAGGGGTTCCCCCCTCTCCTGGGTGCGACCCACCTACGCTACATCCAATCTTGATGACGGGCCCGACCACTGGGCCTCTGAGAGATGGCCGGGCAGGGTCAGGGGCCTCCAACATAAGTCCAACAAGAGGCCCCTGGTTAAGTTCCTAGTTAAGTTCTTTGTCGGGTTAGGGAGGGGGGCGGGAAAAGACTATGGTTGTTTGGCGAAGGGGGGCCTTCCAACTACCACAACTACCATAGCGCAGGCCAGGCCTACGACCGTTAACGAAGGTGAAGAACGAGGGCCAGTCGCCGACAAAGCCCAGTGGCGAGCTGACAGTCAACCAATTCCCAGGATGGTGGGGAATGGCAGAAGGTGCACAAGCAGAGGGCCGTATCGACACCGGGAGGGTCATCTCCACTCTGTACAAGCGGTGAGACGCTCCGACCCTCTGTACTTCCCCCGAGGACCTGGGAGCGAAGATGTGCAGCCTCCTAAGCTCAGGCTGGTCTACCTAAATGCCAGGTCCGTTGCTAACAAGGCTCACCTTGTTCGTGACCTAGTGGAGAGTGAGCACGCGGACCTGGTATGCATCACGGAAACCTGGCTGGGCCCAGAGGGTGGTGTCCCTCTGGTTGACCTCTGCCCGCCTGGTTTCCAGGTGCTGCACCAGCCTCAGGCCCATGGTAGGGGCGGAGGAGTGGCAGTAATCATCAGGGAGACCCTTAGCCCGCGGGAGACCACCGTCCCTCAGATTGTCGGGTGTGAGTCTCTCTTTCTGAGATACGGTCCGGGGGCGCAGTTGGGCCTGCTGCTGGCGTACCTTCCACCTAATCGTGCAGCGGCAGCCCTGCCTAAGCTACTCGATGTCCTCTCAGGGTTGGTGGTTGAATTCCCCAAACTAATGGTCTTGGGCGACTTTAACCTACCATCCCTGGGAGGATCGTCTGAACTAGCTCGGGAGTTCATGGCTTCCATGACGGCCATGGACCTGTCGCAAATAATTTCTGGACCGACTCATGAGGGAGGCCACACCCCCGACTTGGTGTTCTTATCTGGACTGTGGCGTGATAATATTGGTGGGGGCTCCACGACCGTTACGCCCCTGTCATGGACCGATCATCACCTTCTACGGCTAGACTTCCCCTTTGCCACCCCCCGCCGTGGGTGCACGGTGCCAACCAGATGGTACCGCCCCAGGCGCCTAATGGACCCTGATAGGTTCCAGGCAGCGCTTGGGAACCCACCTGCACTCCCTGCTCACAGCTCGGTGGACGCCTTAGTGGAAGCCTGGGAAAGGGCAGCCACGGAGGCTCTGGACCGAGTTGTACCCCTGCGGCCCCTGACCCGGCGCAGATCCCAACGAGCCCCATGATTCACCACGGAGCTCCGGGAGATGAAGCGTCGGAGACGGGGCCTAGAGAGCTGTTGGAGATCCAGTCGATCCGAATCCGACCGATTGCGACTAAGAATCCTCACCAGGTCTTATCTCGCAGCGATAAGGGTGGCGAAATCCAATTACTTTTCCACCCTCATCGCGTCCACAGATAATCGCCCGGCTGCCTTGTTCAGAGTGACTCGCTCCCTACTGAACCAAGAGGTGAGGGAGGAACCCTTACAGGGTCGAGCCGAGGAATTCGGTCAATATCTGTTGGATAAAATCGCTCAGATTCGAACCAGCCTGGACTCCAACTGGGCAGAGTTGGAGGAACAGGACATGGGCAGTCTTGTCGACATCATCTGGGAGGAATTTGATCCTGTGACTCCAAAGGAAGTGGACAGGATTATGAGGGGGTTGAGCGCCTCCACATGCTTGCTGGACCCGTGCCCTTCCTGGCTGGCTTATGCAGCTCGAGAGGGGACACGAGGCTGGTTTCAGGCGGTCATCTCTGCTTCTCTGAGTGAGGGTCACTTCCCCACCTCCTTGAAGGAGGCGGTGGTGAGACCTCTCCTCAAGAAGCCCACCTTGGACCCAACCTCATTGAATAACTTTCGTCCAGTCTCCAACCTTCGCTTCCTTGCGAAGGTTGTTGAGAGTGTGGTGGCGCATCAACTTCCTCAGGTCCTGGATGAAGCGGTTTATCTAGACCCGTGCCAATCGGGCTTCAGGCCGGGCTACAGCACGGAGACGGCATTGGTCGCTCTGATGAATGATCTCTGGAGGGCCCGGGACAGGGGTCATTCCTCTGTCCTAGTCTTATTAGACCTTTCGGCGGCTTTCGATACCATCGACCATGGTATCTTGCTGCGGCGCCTCAGGGGACTGGGAGTGGGAGGCACGGTTCTGCGGTGGTTCTCCTCCTTTCTCCTGGGTCGCTTGCAGTCGGTGCTGGCAGGAGGACAGAGGTCGACTCCGAGGCCTCTCGTTTGCGGAGTCCCTCAGGGGTCGGTTCTCTCGCCTCTCCTGTTCAACATCTACATGAAACCGCTGGGTGAGATCATTCGTGGTTTTGGAGTAGGGTACCATCAGTATGTTGATGACACCCAGCTTTTCATCTCAACTCCAAACAGCATCAGTGATGCCCTCGACGTGATGTCCCGTTGCCTGAAAGCGGTCCGGGAATGGATGGGGAGGAACAGGCTTCAACTCAACCCGGACAAGACTGAATGGCTGTACATACCGGCAAACCAGGATACTCAGAACATCCCATCCCTTAACATCGGGGATGAGTTATTACCCCCTGTTGATAGGGCCCGCAACCTGGGTGTCCTCCTAGACTCACAGCTATCCTTGGAAGATCACATAGGAGCTGTGACCAGGGGGGCCTTCTCCCGGGTTCGACTGGTGCGCCAACTACGACCTTATCTGGACCTGGATGCCTTACGTACAGTCACCCATGCACTTGTGACCTCTCGCCTTGACTACTGTAACGCTCTCTACATGGGGCTGCCCTTGAGAGCCACTCGGAAGCTTCAACTGGTGCAGAGTGCAGCTGCACGGACACTTTTGGGAGCCTCCCGATACTCCCATATCACACCTCTCCTCCGTGAGCTGCACTGGCTTCCGGTTGCCTTCCGAGTGAAATTCAAGGTGCTAACAATGACATACAAAGCCCTACATGGCATGGGTTCGGACTACCTACGGGAGCACCTTCTGCCAACGTCAACACCCCTCCGTCCTGTGCGCTCCCACAGAGAGGGCCTCCTCAGGGTGCCACCGCTCAAGGAATGTCGGCTGGTGGCCCCCAGGGGGAGGGCATTCTCAGTGGGTGCGCCAACCCTCTGGAACTGCTTGCCTACCGAAATCCGGATGGCCCCCAACCTCCGCACCTTCCGGCGCGACTTAAAAACTTACCTGTTCCAGCAATCCGGCCTGGCCTGATAGCTCTTGGGGTCTCAGATGTTTTTAATATTGTTTTTTACTATTGTTCAACTGTATACCTACCTTACTCTGTACACCGCCCCGAGTTCCTCGGGAGAAGGGCGGTATATAAAAATAAATAAATAAATAATAAAAAATAAATAAATAAATAAATAAAAAAATAGGTCGGGGCCAGCCATATGGGATCACCAGCTGATCAGTGGCCCCAGATACAGCGTCCTGGCTGCACAGCATCGCGCCCATGCACCGGCCTTGCTGCATCAACCCGCCAGGAGCTCTTTGTGGACTGGACCCCATCGGCGGAGGTCAGGGCTGGCTGTACGGAGTTGCCAACAGTGGGGGGAGGGAGTCAGGTGGGTGCATTTTTCCCTCCACACCCACGTTCTGATGGTTTCACCTGGAAGGCAAAGGAGGCCAACAACAACAACCAGATCACAGAAGGACACAAACAACAGTCGCAGAGACGTGGAGAAGACGTGCGGCAGCTGCGGGGGAAACCACTCGAGAGCATCATGCAGGTTCTGCAGTGCAAAGTGTTGCGCCTGTGGCAAGACGGGTCACATCCAGGCCATCTGCAGAAGCTGGGTCCGGGACAGCCTCCACGACTTAGAAGCGTGGGCACCAGGTACCAAACCCTTTACGTGTCGCAGCACAGAGCTCCTTTGGCCCCAGGCACTAACCACTAACCAGGGAAGGGGGGTAGTATCCGTGGGCCGCTCTACCATAAACCAGATGCTAGGCCCTAAAATTAGAATCGAGGTCCTGTTGCAGGGAATTCCCTGAAAGATGGAGATCGACTTGGGGGCTTCTGTATCAATAATTTTGTGGGAAACATTGTCCGCCATTGCGGAAAAGAGCAGCCGCCAGATTCACCTCAAACCCACTCCAATTCAGTTAACAGATTTCCAATGGGCTCCAATTAAATTAAAAGGCAAGGCCACTATAAAAGTATGTTTTAAGGGATTTAAAGACCCATTGTAACTACTGGTAACTGAGGGCAGGAGAGCTAGTCTGGTAGGGCTTAACTGGTTCGGGGCGTTAGGGATCTGGTTAGGGGGAATCAATTCAATTCAACCCAAGAACCTCGAATACATTTGCAAAAAATTTGCAGACATATTTGATGGGACATTGGGCAAGTACAAGGGCCCCCCCATTAAATTTAATTTAAACCCGGTGGTCCTCCCCATCAGAATTAAGGACAGGAGAGTTCCATTCGCTCTCAAGCACAAGATTGAGAGCGAACTGGAAAAGTTAGTAGGCCAGGGAGTGTTAGAACCGGTGGAAGGAGGACCCTGGGAAACCCCCATCGTCACCCCCCTCAAACCCAACGGGGAAATTAGAATTTGTGCGGATTATAAAGCGACCCTGAACAGGGCTTTAAATCTGCATGCTTACCTGGTTCCAACGGTGAAGCATGTCCTCTCAGCTATCCAGTCAGGTGCCATCTTTGCTAAATTAGATTTAGTGCAGGCGTATCAGCAGTTAACTGTAACCAAAGAAACTGCGGATGCACAAACCATTGTAACCCACAAGGGGGCGTTCAGAGTCAGATGCAGTTTGGCATCTCAGCAGCCCCAGGTATCTTCCAAGAGGTGATGGAGAGAACTTTAAAAGGTATTCCTGGGGTTTGTCCCTATTTTGATGATGTGTTAATTGCTGGAGAGGATGAGGGAATATTGGCTAACAGGCTAGAGGATTTAGGGTAGCTTGCTTGAAAGATTTAGGGTAGCTGGCCTGAAGCTCAAAAGGGAGAAATGCTCCATTGGAGTGGCATCCACAGAGTTCTTGGGTTATAGAATTGATGCTCAGGGCATTCACCCTACTGAATCTAAAATCAAAGCAATTAAATTGGCTCCAGCTCCAAAAAATAAGGCAGAGTTACAAGCCTTTTTGGGGTTGATTAATTTTTACCACACATTCCTGCCACATAAGGCTGCTATAGCTGAACCTTTGCACAGGTTACTAGACAAAAAAACACCTTGGGCATGGAAGGAGGTTCATGTTAAAAGTTTTGAGAACCTCAAACAGTTACTGTCAAGTGGCTCCACAGTAACGCATTTTATCGAAAACAAACCCATCTGCTTAGCTTGTGATGCATCACCATATGGGGTGGGCGCTGTAATAAGCCATTTGGAAGCAAATGGGGAACAGAAACCGATTGCATACTACTCCAGAACCTTATCCAGGGCAGAGAGGAATTACGCACAAATTGATAAAGAAGCATTGGCAATAGTAGCAGGTGTTAAAAAATTCCATGATTATTTATATGGAGGACAGTTTACCATCTTCACAGACCACAAACCATTGCTGGGACTATTTACAACAGTCAAACACCGCAAATAATGTCCCCAAGGATGTTAAGATGGTCACTATTCCTCTCTGCATATATGTACAAAATTGTCTACAGACCCGGAAAGGAGATGGGACATGCAGACGCTTTAAGCAGATTGCCCTTACCAGTAATTGACCCTGATCCTGCACCAGTAGGTCAAGTCTTGGCCTTATAAGAACTCCCTGAATGCCCTCTCATGGCAAGGGATATTGCAGCTGGCACAGCCAGTGACGCTGTGCTCAGTAGAGTGGCATTGTGGGTACAATCCGGCTGGCAAGAAAAAAACCCTGGGCCACAATTTCAGGTGTACTTTGTGAGGAGGAATGAAATGTCCTCACACAAAGGATGTCTGTTATGGGGCAACAGAGTGATAGTGCCAGACAAACTCAGATGTAGAGTCTTAAAAGACCTACATGAGGATCACCCCGGAATTGTGCGCATGAAAGCCCTTGCAAGGAGCTACTTGTGGTGGCCGGGCCTGGACAAAGACATTGAGGAACAAGTAGCGGGATGCTATCAATGTCAAAGATCCAGACCTGAGCAACCGCATGCTCCTGTGCACAGGTGGGAAACCACACACAACCCGTGGTCCAGGGTACACATAGATTACGCTGGACCTTTTCAAGGGCAACTATTCTTAGTGGTCATGGATAGCTATTCTAGGTGGTTGGAGGTGGTGCCTGTAACAAGTATGACATCTGCTAAGACCATACAGGTGCTGAGGGGGCTCTTTGCCACACATGGGTTACCTGATGTAATTGTATCTGATAATGGGCCTCAATTCACATCTACTGAATTCCAGGATTTCCTCAAGGCCAACTCGATTAGACACACAACGGCTGCACTGTTCCACCCATCCAGTAATGGCTTGGCTGAGAAAAATGTAAGATCAACGAAAGATGCATTGCGAAGAATTATTGCTGGTGATTGGCATCAGAGACTGGCGCAATTTTTGCTGGCTCAACACACTACACCCTGTACAGTGACGGGTAAGAGCCCAGCCAAGCTGCGCTGGGGAAGAAGACTAATAACCAGATTGGACAGACTACACCCAGACAGGGTGGCCACAGAGGCGGAACAGCCGAACACAGCCAGGAAATTGTCTGTAGGTGATTTAGTCTGGGCCAGGAACTATGGGGTGGATGAGAAGTGGATACAAGGGGTGGTGGTGGATAAAATAGGTCCGTTGTCATACATTGTTGAGGGGGAAGGGGGCCGGCAGGTCAGAAGACATATTGACCAGTTAAGGAAGCGGGCACTGGAGAACCTCCCACAACAACAAGAGGGTTATACACAGCAGCCCAAAGGGTCACCTATAGAACCACTACAGGATCTTTCGGATGGATGGCAACCATCACTCCCAGCAGCAGCAGCAGCAGCAGCAGCAGCAGCAGCTAATCAAGTAGCGAAGCCAACAACATCCCAATCAAGGCCGGCAATGCCATCAGAAACAGACAGTAAAACTGTACCAGCAAAACAGCCTCAGCAGGAACTCACCACAGAGTAAACATGGGAGGGGGGTCAGCCATTGGCCGGAGAGGTAACTCTTGAAAGCGAAGCAGCGGCCAGGAAGCAACGGGAAGGTACCCAGCCAGGACTCACAAAACCCCAGCATACAGTATGTGAGGCAGTGAAGGGGTAGTGGGTAGGAAGAGTAGTTTAGGAATGTTAACAGTAGTAGTTGTCTCGTTGGGGGGAAGGGGTGTTGTGTATGTAGAAATGCCAGGCTAGTATAGCCACCACAACACCAGGTGGCATTGGTCGGGCATCCTGATTGGTCAACCTGTCCGGCAGGAAATATACAACACCGGGTTGGGTGTTACCTGGCCGGCAGGAAAATAGAGCAGCCAGGTTGGCTGGGTTCATGGGCATCAGTAGGCTATAAGAGGACACTGAGGGTTTTGGGACTCAGTTCCATCTTGTGATTAATAAAGATATCTTGTACTATGTTGACTCGTTCCTATGTCCACGTGGTTGCCCACGCTACAACAGGTACCTATCTATCTACTTGTGATTACACATTTTTCAACTGCTAGGTTAGCAGGAGCTGGAGTGAATGACAGGAACTCACCCCACCCTGAAGCAGCACTCAGATCTCCAACTTGAGCTTGCTGATTGTCAACCCAATGTCTTAATCATGTGAAACACTACGCTCTTCTACTGCTTTGCTAAGGAACAGCAATTCCAGCAGTCCTCTTTGCCATCATTAAGGACCATGAGACCTCATATGACCACAACTTCTGAGTTTCTGCCAGCTTCCCCATTATAATGGTGTGTGGGAAAGACCTTGAGAGGTGGGTAAAGAGATGCTGCTTAGGGAATTGCCAGATAAGAGAAAGCATAGCTTGCAACTGGATAATGAGTGGGGCAAGATGCTCAGAAGGGATCCTCCCTAGTTTTGGGACTGTAAATGGCAAGATAATTTTGTTTTCTTACTTGAAAAATTCTGTGAAGTTTAAAATGAAGTAAAATTAGCTTATCTATTTGTGGTTCCTGTCTGTCTAGCAAGTAAAGTTGACACCCATTGACTGCTTTTGGGAAGCTGGTAGGGAAAATCAGAAATTGTGAATGTGAGACATTGCAATAGCCAGAGCTATGAGGACTTGTCAAAAATATTATTTGTTCAGTGTCATCACTGAACAAATGGCCATAACCTAAGAATTACCTATAATGATTTAAGGAACACTCTGAACTGCAAACTATCCAACCACATTTTAGCTCAGATTGTTGTGTAAATGCAAAAAAAGCCCTATTTGAGTAAATAATGAATTAGTTGTCAAAACTGGCAATATTGGGCTAGATAGGCTGATGAAGAACAGCCTTTTGTGTTCTTAAATTAAATGAAATGACACAAGTGAAACTCTTCCTGCTATTTAGTGTTGTACTGGATGAGCTTTTGACACAGGGCAAGATCAATTTGCTGACAATAGCCTTCATACTGCTGCAGCTACAGAACACGTCTGTGCATTTGAGTACTGAGCCACAGGAATAGGTCCTTGCACCAAATATACCTGTGATGATCCAGGGCACAGCACAAAGGCAATGCAGTCAGCTGGCAATGTAAACAGTTCTTTAATTGCTGCAAATTTCCTCCAAATGCTCCCACATTTACTGGCAAGCCTCCAACAAAAGAACACACACACAAACCCCTCTCAGCCGACTCTGATTGAAAGCAGTTTCAATACAGCCTGATTGGTATAAGAATGTACTCAAGACCATATAGCTCAGGGCTTTTCAACCTTTTCACCCATTGTACTACTTTTAGGATAAGGCAATACCCGAGTACCACCAGTCACCCAGCAAGGTGTGAAAAACCTGACCCAAAAAAAAATAAAAAAGAAAAAAAATGATAAAGTACAGGTAGTCCTCGACTTATAACAATTCGGTTAGTGACTCTTTGAAGTTACAACGGCACTGAAAAAAGTGACATGACCATTTTTCACACATATGACTGTTGCAGCATCCCCAGGGTCATGTGATTTACATTTGGATGCTTGGCAACTGATTCATACTTATGATGGTCACAGTGCCCCAGGGTCATGTGATCACTTTTTGCAACTTTTTGACAAGCGAAGTCAATGGATGGGGCGGGGGACATCTCATCACTCAGGTTGCAGGGTGCCTGTATGGGGGGAATCCATGGGTCTCTGGTGGAGTGGGGTGGGACTGAGGTGGATGTGCTGGACCAGTATACAGTCAGCTGCTCCATTTTATATCTAGTTTAGGAATTAAGAACTGTGTTAGTGTATTCAACAATTACAGGGTTAAACGTCATTTCCTCAAGAGATGCCTTATGGGAATTGTAGTCTAGCTGTATAGTGAATACCATGCTTTCTAGTTAAGTGGGTGGAGCTTTCACAGTTTATTACAGGATTTCCTGGCTGTGTGCCAGGTGGGTAGCTTCTTCTTTGTTCTAACCAACTATGCAACACGAGTGACTACAGTTGTAACTTCCAGTATAGCTGGAATGGGGAATCACTCCTTTTTTTACCTACGGAAATGAACAGATGCCAGAATTTCATATGTTGTGATGACCGGATGTTTCCTGCAAATATGTGAGTCTTTGCTTAAAGCTTCTGGACAATAAAGGTGTCTGTTATGCAATCAATTTTCATTGAGTAAAACTATGATTTCTGGAGCTAAAGAAGCATTTTTGGTTCTGGGAATCAGAACAGTGGGTGCCCCCCTTCTCTCCCTCCCTCTCTCCCTTCCTTCCTTCTTTCCTTCCTTTCTTCCCTCCTTCTTTGTCCCTTCTTCCTTCCCTCCCTCCCTTCCATTGTCCCTCCCTCCCTCCCTCAGGTTGCAGGGTGCCTGTGTATGTGTGTGGGGAAATCCATGGGTCTCTGGTGGAGGGGGGTGGGACTGGGGTGGGTGCCCTCCTTCCCTCCCTCTCTCCCATTGTCCCTTCCTTCCTTCTTTCCTTCCTTTCTTCCCTTCCTCTTTGTCCCTTCCTTCCTTCCTTCCTTCCTTCCTTCCTTCCTTCCTTCCTTCCTTCTTTCCTCCCTCCCTCCCTCCCTTTCCTTCCTTCCTTCCCTCTTTGTCCCTTCCTTCCTTTTTTCCTTCCATTGTCCCTACCTTTCTTCTTTCCTTCCTTCCTTCCTTCCTTCCTTCCTTCCCTCCCTCTTTGTCCCTTCCTTTTTCAAGCAGGAAATCTTACACAGGAATTGCAGCCAGGGATCTCTCCCCCCACACACACTCTTTCCCTGGCTTGCCCCGCATCTGGGGTTTCCTCATTTCTTCATTTCTTCCTTTCTTCCTTCCTTCCCTCCCTCTTTGTCACTTTCTTCCTCCCTCCCTCCCTTTCCTTCCTTCTTTCTTTGTCCCTTCCTTCCTCCCGCCAGGAGCTCTCTGTGAACTGGAGCCCATTGGTGGAGGTCGGGCCAAGCCATACGGAGTCACCAGCTGATCAGCGGCCCTGGATGTGGCCTCCCAGGTGCACGGCATCACAGCTCCTGGCAGGCCGGTGCGACACCATGTGCCCAGGAGGCTGCATCTGGGGCCACCGATCAGCTGGCGACTCCGTACGGCCGGCCCCGACCTCCGCTGATGGGCTCCAGTGTTTAGAGTCACTGAGATGTCTAGAGAACCTTTTTTTAAATTTCTAGGTGCTTGTTGGTTACTCTGACTCCAGTGGCCAAAAATAATTTGACCAATTTTGCGGACAATACCATCCCTACTCGAAGGAAGATCTGTCTGTCTAGGCTTAGGAAACAAAATCTTACACCACAGGTCAGCCACTTGTCCCAAAGGAGCCCAACCACTCCACCCCACCAAAACAGCAAGGGGACGTCACTGCTTCCTCCACTCCCTCGCAGATGAAGATTCATCTGTTGTGTTTTTGGCATGGACTGTTAACAGACCCAACAGGAATTCTGAAGGCTGCTGGGCATGGCCGTAGAGTGCTGGCTCTCACTCGGCCCGCCTTACTTCTACGAACACCACACCAGCTGCCGTTGAGGCACGCTGCTCACCGGCATGGTGGCCGTCCTCTGCAAGCATTAGGACCCTCTTTCAGATGGCGTGCCAGCAGCCCCTGAGCAGAACCTACCTGATTGACCCGCAGGGTGCAGCTTCACCTTCCAGACTCTCTTTTTCCGGGCGCACTGAAGAACTGGGCCAGTTGGTCCTGCTGATGCTCATGACCACCCTTTTCACCATCTGCTCCCTGCCGCTGATCGTAGGTAGCTCAGGGGGGGGAAGAACAAATGGGAGATGACAGACAAGAAGGAGAACTGTTCCCGGTTTAGGTTCGGCGCCTGCCGAACACCCAGTGGCTGTCGTCGATGCCTTTCTTCCCCCGGGATGCAGCTTAATTCCCTGAAATAAATACAAGCAAAGAGGAAAGTGCTCCGAGGGGTGGGGGTGGGGGTAGGGAGCGAGCGCCCACTTTCCCTTCAGAATTTCCTGTTGGGTCTCGCTAGAAATAAAAGCAACTAGAAATTTTAAAAAAATGCTTCTCTAGAAGTAAAAATGCAGTGTTTTCACCAAAACACTGGAGCCCATTGGCATAGGTTGGGGCCGGCCATATGGGATCACCAGCTGATCAGTGGCCCCAGATGCAGCCTCCTGGCTGCACAGCATCACGCCCATGCACCGGCCCTGCTGCGTCAACCCGCTGGGAGCTCTTTGTGGACTGGACCCCATCGGCGGAGGTCAGGGCCGGCTGTACGGAGTTGCCAACAGTGGGGGGAGGGAGTCAGGCGGGTGCATTTTTCCCTCCACACCCATGTTCTGATGGTTTCACCTGGCGTGCATCAGCAAAACAAATGTGGGCCTCGATTCCCACCTGCTGCCATGGGATGAGTCCTTGGGGAGGGCACGCACCATCTGGCCACTTTGCTTTCCCCTCTGTAAAGCCGGGCACCTCGAGAAGAGGAGAGGGGGAAAAGTCTCAAGCCCCTGGAGGCAACGTGAGGACCATGAGAGGTATTGCAAGCTTGTGGGGGGGAGAGGAAAAGAAGATGGAAGAGAGTGACACCACAACAGAGAGAGAGAGAGAGAGAAGGGGAAAAAGAAGGGGCGGTTGTGAGGTTGGTGCTCAGGGCTGTGACATGAGCAGTCTCAAACACCTACCTACCAAGGGAATGGATGGCTCTGTCCCCATCAAGCTCATGCGAAGTAAGAAGAGGGGGAAAGGGCGACATTGATCCCGCTGGCCCGTGCGCAGGAGAAGAAGTCAATTTGGTTGCTGAACAAAGAGTCCTTGGGGAGGGCGGGTCCTCGCTCTGTGCCTGCACTCTTCGCACGGCCTCGGTAGGGTTGTTGCAGGCCGCTGCCAAGCAGCATATTTTCTGGCAGCAAGTAAGTGGGAAGGAGTGGGGCAGGGGAGAGGTGGGGAGGAGGAAGGTCATGCCGCGTACCACCAGCCAGGTGCTCATGTACCACCAGTGGTATGCGTACCACTGGTTGAAAAGCCCTGATATAGATAACAAGCAAGAAAACATAAACTTGGGCTTCCAGTTCCACATCCCAGTGCAGCCAGACGTGTGAGGGAATTGTTCCTCACGTCACCTGGATTTCTTCATTGGGGGGACCCCTGTAAAGGGGTCAAAAGTCACCCTGGAGGGGCAACGAGTGAGGGAGAGGTCTCTCCAGTCAGCAGTAAAAGGGCGGTGGCCCTCCTGCTGGCTTGGAGCTATTCTCTGAACCAAAGAAGAAAGGATCGGCCATTCCCATGGCCCATTGTTTAGCCATCTCCTGCTGAAGCCAAAATCACAACAAAGCACTTGAAAGCACTTGAAAACTGGGTGAGAATTGCATTCTTCTTTTCCTAATTGTCTACTCTTTCTGTCAAAGCTTTCTGAATTTGTTTCCCTTTGTGAGGAGAGAGGGAAGGGATTTTTTCCCCACCCTCCTTAACAGCGGCCTTTGCCTTGAACTACATGATACTGATTAATTGGATTTACTGCCTTTCTACCTTTGGCCCAAAATCCCTATATTAATAGAAATGGAGTATTCTACCTATCAATCTAAAAAAGGAGACAAAAAAGAAATAAGAAATAAATAAAAAGTCTCCGTTGGGAACGGATTTGAAGTACTCTGGGGACATCTAGTGGCCAAATCTGTTACAGCAAATGAATACCATTGGCAAACAAGCTTGCTTACATTTTGTACTGACCTTGGCATTAAGATAAAAACCTGAAACAGCTGGGGATGAATTTGGCTTAAGACTTGTGGAGGTGGACACTTACTGATTTTTGTTTGAAAAATAGCCTCCACTAAGGACTGTTTATAATTACTGCAAAATGGAGAACAATCAGCCTCAAACCTCGCTTGATTATAATCTTATATTTGAAACAATCTATAGAGTCACTGAGATGTCTATCTGCAGATTAAATAATTTACATGCCAACTTTAATTTACAAACTGCAACTAAAGAATTTACACTTCAGAATATAACAAACTTGGAAGATACTACTATTGAGACAGAGGAATATAAGCAACAACAACAAAGTACTGAAAAAACTATTATCCAAAACCTGACTTTACTCAAAGAATCTACAATTATTAAAGTACAAGGAACTACTACTATGACAGACAATCCTAAAGATCAACAGCAAACTAGGGAAAAAGTTAATACTCAACTTTTGACCTTTTCTAAAGAGCCTATAACTTCAGAAGTATACTACAGGCAAGATAGTGATGCCAACATAGAGGACGCCGAAGACCAACTAAGACAACCTGTGGAAAGCCTGGACTGTCAACTACTAACTATAATACTGGATAAGATTTTCTCCTTGAAACTAATCAACCCAGATGGAAGAAGAATCCAGACTGAACTGAAGACAGATGTCAGAGCAAATAAAGAGAGTGGAATTAACATGGCAACAATATGACTTTAAATGGTTCAACCTTTGTACATCACTGATGGTTGGATGGTCTCCTCTGGTGCAAATAATATGCATGTGAGCAAAGGAAGACCTACTTGGCAATTTAAAACCCTTGGTCTTTAAAAACTGAATTCCTAGAGAACGATTATAGGTCATTTTGTTAGTAATTAGTGACATTATGATCTGAAATAGAAAATATTCACGAGATAGAATTAAAATGTGTTTAAGTACTTATTAGGCTTATTCCAGATATTATAAATTTATATATTGACATAATGGAAAATTGGCTTATGGATCCTATCTTTGATGATAAAATTTTGGTTATGTAGAAGTAGAAGTAGATTGATAAATATTGGCTCCCTGATTGGTAACTTGTGATGTATCAGTATATGAAACAAACAATGTTTATTAGGTAGAAGTTAACTATTTAACTATTGGGTGTATGTTAAATGATACAATCTTTGGTGTAATAAAATAAGGGAATTTGGGGTTCTGAATACTATTTGGGATGTCAAAGGTTAAACTTGGATACTACAATTAACATCAAAATTAGATAAAATCTAATAACAGGATATACTGTAGATATACTTCATTGAAATTGGACTGACAAAATCTTTTTTTAATTGACCATACTATTGTCATAAATCTGTTATTTTAAATATGTTGTATTGAATCTTGAGGGAAATAGAGAAGGATGCTATGATAATGTAACCTGAACTATGTATTGAAAACTTTGTTATTCAACTGATGACTACCCAGGTACCATGATGCTTTCTAGATATATAGGTTGTAAATTGAAAAAAACTAATAAAAATTGTTTAAAAAAAGAAAAAGAAAACATAAACTTAATGAGTCCGTTTGAATCCCAGCTTGCCTGAGCAGTTTTCAAAGAGAATCTGAAATACAGTCCGAGGTCATAAAACATTCAATCCACGTGGTCAGCCAGTCCAGTAGTCAAGGTGTCCAGGTTTTCCAAACAGAAGGCGTAGAAGAAGAGCAACAATACACAACCCTCCCAGGATTCAACGTTTGTTCCCAACAAATGCCCCACCCCACAGCGTCTCCTTAAATCTTAATCCCCAGGTGTGCCTTGTGGAGTGGGGTGGGACGCTCTTCTGCCGAGTAATTGAGCCTACCTGCGTTGTTCTCTCCTTCTCTCCACTCTCCGTGCTCTAGGATCAGGTGGGGGTGGGCCTTGCTCCTCACATGAGCTCTGTCTCCCCTGTTCCAAACCTGAAGGGCTCTGGCCTGCCTCAGCCTGGTCTTCCCCACAGTCCTCTGAAGCCACAGACACCTCTCCCTCAGCCTCCATAGAGTCCTGTTCCAGCTCCATTTCCTCTTCAGATTCAGGCTCAGACCAAGGCATGACAATACCACAGAACTCACAGGGCAGCAGAACAGTCTCTGCATGAATTGTGACAATTATATTCTTTGCATTATATCGCCCCCTGCTGATTGATTGTGGTAGCTACTAACAAAGAAAAGATGATTGCTTTGTGTTTCTTTTAAGATGGACTCAGGGGAGAGTTGGGATCACAGAATCTATCTATGATACCATGAAGGTCTCTCCTGAACCATCTTAAATGAAACACAAGCAATCACCTTTTCTTTGTTAACAGTTTTGTTAAGAGCTACCACAATTAATCAGCCTAAGTAGTGAAAAATTAACTTTTATGAAATATGAAAGAGAGAAAGAGAAAGATCCCAAATGGAAAAGAGAAAAGGAAACACATTGTTTAGAATCAATAGTTATAGCTGAGCATTTGATGCATTGAACATCTTTCCCCTATCTGTATTTACAAGTAGTACCTACTGAAAATCTTTAGTTAAAAAGAAAAGGAAAGGAAAGGAAGAAAGAAAAGAAAAGAAAAGAAAAGAAAAGAAAAGAAAAGAAAAGAAAAGAAAAGAAAAGAAAAGAAAAGAAAAGAAAAGAAAAGAAAAGAAAAGAAAAGAAAAAGGACAAATAGGTAGGGGGACAAATAGTTGAAGATATAGCAATAAAAGACATAGGAACTCTATGTCATTGAAAAGAAATGTGGATACTTACATGAAATATGACCGGGAAGGCAGAGTTTCTGCCCTTTGTCATAACTATATACAACAGAGTTTCAGATATATCCTGTCTGAAACTTTGCATTTGATGTCTTTAATTAAAAACAAGCTTCTTATCTTATATTGTAATGCAATGAGGATAAAGTGGCTCTGAAATAGCTGAAGACAACTATTCTAAGTCGCATGTCCATTTAATGATGATCTGGAGTTCTGCAGCCCAAATAAGACAGTTCTGTAAGGGTGGTGATGATGACAATCTTGCTGTAGGAATGAAGGTAAAGAGATGGGCAATGAAGATAATGTGGGGAAAGGAGGAGGTAGTGATGGCAAAGTGGGCAACCAAAGGGGAAAATGCAGCAGCATGCCGGAGAGCAATGGAAAGATTGTGAGACCACTGACGAAGCAAGATAACTAGTGAAGAAGAGAAATAAGAGCAGGTGTTATGCTTAAATCTCCCGGACCATAATTGCCATCCAGGAACAAAACTAGATCCAGAAGTGAAGTTGATACAATCCTGCCATCTCACTGACTTTGGGCAAGTTACTCTCTTTTGGACTGAGAAACTGAAAAACAGCTATCTACCAACTTCCTTGATAGATTATGGTTCATAACTTTCAATGAAAAGGATTTTATCCTGCAGTGAATAGATATGGGCTGATGACAATAGAAACAACAAAAGCAATACACTCCCAAGGAAGAAGTTCCTTTGTTTTTTTTAATTAGGTGCATATACACTGCTTTTATTGTTAATATCCTTGATGGAAAATTTTCATAAGGTTCGAAAGAAATGACTGCATGTGCCTCACCTAAAATAGGTTGGAAGTTGTGGTCAGTTCTTCTTCACATCTTCTATTCATGTAATCACAACAGGAGGAATTGGAATGTAAGAGGACACATACTTGATTTACAGAATAGAGCTGTGGTGGGCAGTGGTTAGAATACAGTCATTGCAGGCTAACTTTGCTCACAGCAGGAGTTCGATCTTGAGATTGACTCAGCCTTCCATGCTTTCAAGGTCAGTAAAATGAGGACCCAAATTGTTGGGGTTAATACACTTACTGTGTAAACCACTTAGAGTGCTTTAAAGCATTATGAAGACATATTTAAGTTTAAGTGCTATTGCTGTTGCTATTTCTATGTTCTCTCCAATTTCATGCCTGGAACAGACATTAGCAATAACTGTCTTGGTCTTTTAAACTTTCACCAATTGCGCCACTAATAATGTGGTATGTGGAGAATTTATATTTCAAATAGCCTCCTGCTCATTCTTGTATCTCCCATTAGCACAGATTGTTCCCAGCAGCTGTGAGAGCAGAAAAGGATTAATAGAATCTCTTCTGAATGATCCATAGCTTATTCAGAGGCCCATAAGAGCAATGATGTGTGTTTGTGGTTCATCTTTCTAATATCCATTTTTAATCAAGGTAATAAGGGCTGAGTCAAAAGATATGTTTACATATGAGTGCACTGAAATCATCATTAATTTTTTTTAAAAATAATGATCATTGCAGCTGGACTGATCATTTTTGTATAAAAGTGAAAAAGAGATGACATCACATTCAGCATGATTCTTAATAATCCTCAATAGAAACTATAGATAATGTTTTCTCCGTCGTGACTAGTTACCAAAATGTAAAATTACTAGTTATTAAATTAGTAATTATTCAGTTATTAGAAGTGGTGTGCCTGGCAATGGAATAGGAATTCATTAGTAATTTTGAATAATATTAAAATACTTTGTCCTTAGTGAAATAGGTTTTAAATATAAGGTAAATGGCTGATTTTTTTTTCTGGAATAAAAAAAGGTTGATTAAAATTAGAAAGTTACAAAAGAACTAAGGATTTAGATAAATTTGAAATAAGATTTTGGAATTAATCATAAAATGCTTTTGTTTTAAATTCTTATTTAAAAAAAATGATGAGACTTTGAAGATTGCATTTTAGAGGGAACTAGAGGGAACTTAGGGACGCGGTGGCTCAGTGGGTTAGGACACTGAGCTTGTCGATCAGAAGGTTGGCAGTTTGGCAGGTCGAATCCCGAGTGCCACGTAACAGAGTGAGCGCCTGTTACTCGTCCCAGCTTCTGCCAACCTAGCAGTTCGAAAGCACGTAAAAATGCAAGTAGAAAAATAGGGACCACTACGGTGGGAAGGTAACAGCGTTCCGTGCGCCTTTGGCGTCTAGTCATGCCGGCCACATGACCACAGAGACGTCCTCGGACAAATGCTGGCTCTTTGGCTTTGAAACGGAGATGAGCACCGGCCCCTAGAGTCGGAAACAACTAGCACGCATGTGCAGGGGAACCTTTACCTTTACCTTTAGAGGGAACGTAAGATTATAATTAAAAGAGAAAAACACTTAAATTGATTTACTAATACAGCAAAATATTTTAATATTGTAAATACTGGATATTTTTGAACAGTGGAAGTTAATTTTATGAGTGTCTGTTAGACAGACTGTGCTTAAAATATTTTATGCAAGAGGAACAAGTTTTTCCTGACAAGATCGATTTGAAGTTAGATTTAAAAATGACAGTTTATATGAATGATATAGGAGAAAAATGTTACACTGGACACATAAAAGAAATTGGCTGGTGTCTTAATTATTAAAATGGATATACAAATACAAATAGCAAATCAAGACAGAGACCTGGATAATTTTCCTATATTGGATTTACAAAAGAGGCTTATTGAAGTTTTGAAGAGTTTGGGGTATTTTAAAATTGTTAATTTTGTTGTAATGGAGAAGTCATTCTTTTATGTATTTTTCTTTACCATATTTTTCCTATTTCTATTTTTTTTTCTTTTCTGCATTTTTTTTCTTTTTTCCTGTTGTTTGTATTAGTTTTTACTGTTATATTGTAATCTTCAATAAAATCATGTCTTTAAAAAACATGAGCTTATACTGAAACTGATGCGGCTAATATACAGTATTTATTATCACCTTAGGCTCAAGTTTTTTTAATTTTAGTTTAAAATGTATCGTTGCATTATTGAATAGAACTAAATGTTTCAATGACAAACCATTCCTGAAAAAACTTGCCAAGAAATCTGAGTGACTAGAAGCATTGTCTGAAAATTGAATGTATTGAAAAGAAGGAAATATTTTAAATCAATTATTTCTAATAATGATAAGGCCTCCAGGACATGCAAGGCAGTAACCCCAATTTTACTTGTTCAATAAGATTGAGTAGACAATTCTGCATAAGTGTTTACAAAGCCTTTTAGTACCAGGAATTTTGGAAAACCACACCAGCACAGGCTTTATTACAGTAGAATCCACAACAAACCAGTGTTATCAACATGCAAAACCTGCAATGAAGTACTTGAGGTATTATGTCCGACTCAAATATTTAACTTGGAAGCATTGGATACATGTACATGCCAGCATTTCCCCCAAGATGTCCCACTGTGCTTTAGAAACCTGCACATGCGGCAACTAACATTCATGTGCTTGATGAACCTTTATTCTGGTGGTTCTTGTATTTTCGAATGCTGTTTCCAGCAATTCCACTATTCTGAATACTTCCCTCCCCTCCAGAGCACAGATAGCCAGAAACTGTTTATAATTTGAAAAAAAAAGTTAAAAACTGTTTCTGCTTTAACAGGCTTTTAGTGCTTAATCGTTCTTAAATGCTTCATTTGTGTGCTTCTCCTTTATGCTTCCTTTTTTACACTTAAATGTTTTATCTGTCATCTGCCTAGATTCGGTCAGATTTGAGATGGGATATTAATACTGGAGAATAAAACCTGTTGAAGTGTTGTTTGCTCAGGCCTTTCCTATCTGAATGCTATGTTTTTACTGCTTCTCCTTTAATTTATATTGATTTAATGAAAAATGTTTTAGGAAGGAACTATATGGATAGTGCTATATTGTAGATGTATATTAAATAAATAAATGTTCTAAATAATAAAAATTCACAAGTCATTAGTCCAAGAGATAGGATCTCCCTTCTTCAGGTTTGTTATAATTTTGAAAATGAGGACACACAATCATAAGAAAAATGCTTTGCCATCATAATGCCCATATTTAATCTTTTTAAACAAGTAAAGCCATTCTTTTTTAAAAAAATTATTTTATCTCATACAGTACATTTTTGTATTTCCTCAGCAATGCCCATCAACAGTATTCAAAAGTTTGACATAATTCTCAGTACTTTAAGCAGCATATAACCAGTGACCACAGTAAAGCAGAGTTCACATTACACAGCTTCTTTAAAATTCAGAAGCTTAAACCTTATGTCATATTTGACATAAAGACTGTTCTTCCACCTGCACATAGTATTTGGCAAAAGTCAGGGGCTATTATGCAATGGTTTGTCACCATGTTTATCTTTGTTATTGTATGAATATTGATAAAAAGTCACTGCTCCCATTGTTCCAAGATGCTTTTCCAAAAGGCAACTGGACTTTGTTTTTTTCCCCCTTGAAAAAGTTTTGCTTCTTGTCCAAGAAGCTTCTTCAGTTCTTCGATGAGAAGTGAAACATTTTCGGGGGGGGGGACAAGAAAATCCAGTTGCCTTTTGGAAAAGCATCTTTGGAAAAGCCATGATCTGGATGGTTGAGAACCTCTATAGACACTTGTTCCCATTATTCTGTCAAGACAAAGGGAGAGTGGGGGGGGGGCACACATCTAATTCTATAGCATAATATCAGTACTACACCTAAGGTTCCAGACTTCAGACAAAAGTTGAATTGAAATCTACATCTTGTTTCTCAAGAAACTGAAGGTTTCTTCTTCAGTGAATAAGATCAAGCTTAAGTTGAAATTGTACAAGTTTATTTTATGGGATATTTTGCTAACCTATATATGTATTTGGGGAATTGGTTCTTTGAAACGTAATTGTTCACAAAGGTTCAAGCAACACTTTCCTTCCAGAGAAAAACATTGCCTGTTAGAAATCTAGAATCAAGTAATTTGCCTCCATTTAAAAAAAATGATGGTAAGTGACAAGCCTGTCTTTGGGATTTTGATATTTGGTAACTATTTTAAAAATAATAATTACACACACCCCCAAAAAAATTGTAACTTGCAATTGAGCATTTTTTTAAAGAGATCCAATTATGACAGTGAAAATATATCCCAATAGTTGCTTGAATTAAACAAAATAGGAGTTTGATGTCTAGCAAGGTCACAGAAATTAATTTAAATAAAATAATAATGCTATATAATATGATTGCAAACAAATATTTTTACAATTAGTGATGCATTGGCCTAAAAAATTATGTATCAACTATGATATTGTAAATTTTCCCAAAAAGTTATGGAAAATTCAAGATGTGTTAAGTATTAAATAACTACATGAAATATCAATGTATTTTCAAAAGTCATCCTTTGAAAAATCTCACAGTTTGATACTGACATAGTTGTACTTTGATCCAACTAAAATATTTTCATACTGTGAACAACATGAAGCAATTAATATATAAATTTGAAAAATGCAACACAAAATACAGTAAATCCTTGCTTAGGAATGTGTTACCGGCATTTAAAAGTCATGAAATTAACAGAACTTCACAGACATCAGACAACCTAGATCAGTTTTGAAAAAGCTTTGGAGATGTAACAAAACTGACTTTAAAAGTCCCACTAATGTTACAAGACTGATTATGTAGCATTCAATTTGCATATATATGTAGCGCAAATGATTCACAGAACACCCAATCTGCAATGAATGTATAACATAGTTTTCTGGACACTTTTCATGATTCTCCATGAAAAATTTACAGAAAAACTAGCAAGGGTGATATCAACTTTACATTCCTACACTGTAGATGCATACAATATTAAAGGCAAAGAATTTTAGGAAAAAGCCCCACATTTTCAATAACCTATTTATCTCTTCACTTTTATTGTTTTAAGTGTTCAAAATTAACAAGTTCAGCATATCAACATACTAATTTGGGAATCTCTAAACTCTTAATATACTTACTTCAACTGTACAGAACCAAATGCATTCATATGGGTAGTCCTTTAACTTCTTCACAGCTGAAAATATTGTGAAGTTTATTTATATTTACATATTTATGTAATTATGTATGTACATGAAGATTATAAAGTAATAATGCAACCATCTGTTCACATTATGTGTGTATGTGCATGCATATTCACATATAAACATGTACAAAGCTGAATGTATAGTTTTATACTAAACTGATTCTTTTATAAACTATTCATAGTGAAATCAGAAACAGTTTTTAAAAACTGTCTCATATAGCAAAGTATCTACTTAAGGATGAGTTGGACCAATGTAGTCTAGCTTCATTTAAAGTGCTGCTTTCCATTTGTAGCCACTGTGTATTTCTCTTTAGGATAATTAAATGATCTTTTCTGTAAAGACAAAGAAGTCAGCATCTATAACATTTAGTGTGCAAGTGGGGCAGTATTGGATAATCCAGAAGAAATCTGTGGCCATTTTGTCAGCGGTGAAGTAAGGTTCAACCTGACACATTTACTACATGGTAAGAGGTCATTTCACTATTATGCAAATCTTTCACAGAAGCATGTACAATTATAAACAAATATTTTAGCACAAAATAAAAACAATCAAGTTTAGGTAAATCAAGTACAGTATATAAGTAAGAGGTAAAAGCCTATGGATGAACTTTAAAGGCTAGAAGTTCTTCAGAGTGCATGTTATTTAAGGAACGCAGGTCAGGCAATTTCAAAAGTAGTTTTGTAAATATAGAGGCTTCATTTGGATGATTTTTTGTGATCAAAGTCCTGAGTGCACGGATCAGTGTTTCTTGCAGTGCTTCCACAGAATTGACATTCTCTATTCCTGATCGTTCTAAATAAAAGATAAACAATGGGAGGGAGACAGTTATTGGTTTGCAACATATATTGCAACATACACTGTATAAACTTCTGCAAAGTACGGAGGTATTCATCAATGCATTTAAGTTAGAAAATGATATTCAAACTAGGTAAATCACAACTGCTACAGCTCAAGGCCTATATAAATTAACATCTTAGGTCCTTAATTTATAATGAAGGATGGAAGGGCACCCTAAGGTAGGCAAATACATTCTGGAGATAATGACAACTGAAATTGTGATCCAATAGCTTGGATATGTAGAGGGATCTTTACTTATCTTTTTGAGCAGAGTAACAAATACACACATATTAGAACATCTCAGAGATCAGAGTTGCAGTAAAGTAAAACAAGGTTCTGACAATATTCTATTGTGGAAAAGAACAATAGAATTGTGTGGCTAGAGTGTACAGCTAACAGGAATGCGCGGGGTACTAGGTAAGGATCCTAACATAATCAGGAATGGAAGATGGAAGAGTCTTAAAAAATTAGGATTTTCTAGGGTGTTTATTGCCGTGAGTGTGACTTCAGAATACTCTTCCTTGCCACCCAGAAGAGTAAGAGGGCAGGTGTTAGGCTGTCCACTCCCCTCCTATATTATATTTATGATTTATTCCACAATGAAAAATTATGTTCCCTTTGCATGATAAAGAATTCATGGTAAGTGGACTTAGAAAAAATATTTTTGCACCTACCAAGGACATTGTTCATTTTACCTATTGTTGCACTTCAGTAACTACAACTAATTATCATAGATCAGACTGCATGACAATTCAAAATTACATTTCCTATTGCAATATGGATCAGAACAGGCAAACAGTGTAATCTCCCCACCCCACAGGATATATTTTATTTTAAAATTCAATAGTATATTGTCTTTAGAAGTTCACAAGAGAAAGAATATGGAACTAAAAGTGAGCTGCAAATAAAATCTCACCAAAAATCTTACATATGTAAAAGCAGCTGAAAAATAACAATGCATCCCTAATAAAGTAGAAATATTGCATCATTACTGAAAAATAGCAGCATGTGTGCTCTTTGCTAACCCCCAAAACAGTCCCAAATGTAGCTACAGCTGAAAAAAATCTGCCTCTCATCCCTTTTCATGCAAACCAACTGTATAAAAGGAACAAGAACAGAACCGTTAATGAGGCACCTCCAAAAAATACTATAAGGTAAATTTCATATATAATCTTATTTGTTAAACAGTGTGAAGAAACCCAGGGGAGGGAGAGAAGGGGAGTCCAACCCCCAAACCAGATTTCATATATTGTGAAAGACAAAAGATATTTTATTTTTTGCTACATATAAAGGTTCATTTTGTTTTCTTACCAGCAGATACAAGCACCACCGCTGTAAACAAACTCATTTCTTCATCACTAAGGTTCAGTGAATTTAGCTTTTCACTAAACTCAAACATGGAGTTCAGCAGATCACCAGCTCCCATGGTACGTAGATCATCCAAACTATACTTCTTTCCACTAAGAAAAGTGACAGTACGATCTTTTGCATCAAATAGGGATGCAAACCGTACCATTAGTACCTAGTCAAAAGAAAATTTAGGGAGAAAAGCTCGTATGTAAATCTATACTCAGTTCATATAGAATCTTCAAAGTTTGACAGCTCATAAAATTGAAGATAAAAGTCTTCTCTGAGCCAAGGTCAATTCTTGGTGATTTGTCTTAAAATTAAAGGGAAGTGATCTAAACTACTGCCTTCTGGGATTTTACTTCCCAGACCTTCAATATCCTGGTTCTCTTCTCTCCAACTATTAGTAATGAAGTAGTGAGATATATCCTGAAGATTTAATTCTAAAATAGTCCAAACACAAAATGATTACTATCCTATATAATTTATATCCTCTGTTTATTTGTTTAAAAGGGCTTTCTTACAATTTACTGAAGACATGATTAATCCCAAGCTTTTAAAAAAAAATCCCAGCAACTATTTATATAATTTAGAAACAGGCCCGGTTATATGTAAAAAAAAATATTTAGAGTTTGGGGTTATGGAGACATCCTCACTTGGCTTTGATATTTTTATTGGCATATTATTTATTTATCAAATTTATACAGCTGCCCATCTCACAAAAAGTGACTGTTATATTGAGGATATGAAAATGGTTCTGAATTAAAATGCTATATCTTCTAAAACTTTATTGCCGTTGAAGTGAGAGGCATTCCACAGGGGGGCAGTCAAAAACACTGGTGTAAGCTGACCTCCATTCCACACAGCCTTGAAAGGGATTGAGAATGTTACTTAGCACCAATATTTAAAACTTTTTTTAAGTAACACAGCTCAAAAGCAATCTCTTTCCTCAGAAAAGGAAAGATGAGGCAAAACAAGATGATAATTGGCACTTCTTAAATGCAAGTTTTCTCGTGTTCAGTGTGACTCTTTTCTAAAAGGCAAGACTGAATATAATCAGGAAGCACTGGATTTCAATTGCGGACAGAAGTGTAGGTCCCTTTAGACTAGAGGAAGGAAATTACGGCCCCTTTATAACTTGTGGACTTCAATTCCCAGAATTCCTAAGCCAGCATGACTCAGCATGGCTGGCTCAGGAATTCTGGGAGTTGAAGTCCACAAGTCATAAAAGGGCTATAGTTCCCCACCTGTGCTTTAGGCAATAGATATCACCAGCCAGGGAAGCTCACTTTGCAGATGCCACACAGAGATACCAATTTGGATACAGCAAAAAAAGGCGAGTGCTTTTCAAAATGAGTGAGGAGACAGGATGAAATTTCCAAGTAAAATATAGAATCTGTAATTACATAAAGAGGCAAATTTTGCCACATTTCCCCAATAACTACAGCAGATATATGGCAAGTGTACCAAAGTAACTGCACTCATTTTATCAATTTTGACTGATGGAAGAAGAAGAAACAAAAAGGAAATGTTCACCTCAAAGGTTCCAGCCTTCAGAAGATTTACTTGGTCATGTTGGGAAAGATCTCGGAAACCTGGAACACGCTTGGCAAATTCCACTACTTCCTTTACTGCGGGGGTAAAGCTCATAGAAAATTCTTCCCAGACTTCCTGACCAGACATATTTGGATCCACAAAAGGAGTCTTGTTCATTGGGCAAACCTGGATATTTAAACATATATAAAATGAAAATGCTATTCTGAACGCCTTCCTTTTCAAAAACTATGAAACTGGCAATGTCTTCAAATATAACACAATTATTTATAATTAAAACAGTTCATAATTAAAAATGCTAGCGAGTATGTTTCAAAAATATTAGTGTCTAATTAAAATTAAGTTTCTTCTTGTCAACAGCATAATAAAATCTTTCTTAGAAAAGAAAATTAAGTATGAGCATCTACTTTAAAATCCATTTCCCATGATATTTTATACTTGCAAACCTACATTGGCAGAGCATCCTTGCATTACAATTTTTGAATGGCTGTGATAATTTTATTTCCATCTAGTGCAATTGGTAGGCAATTACAAGCCTATTGACTAACCAGAACAAATTATATGACCTTGTGACTGTAAGTACATTACTGTAATCTTAAATATTTTTCACTTCACCTAAAGAGATAAAAAAACTGTTAAGGCTTAAAATGTTTGAATCACTGGCATGCACATTTCTTCTCTTAATTTCTATGCCATTTGAAAAATACAGCACAAATAGTGTAAAAGAATCAAAGAATGTTGTACTCTCAGCTTCCAAGTGAAATTGCTATGGGAGTGATCACTATTCAGTTGGTTTGCTTAAATGACGTATACTTCCACAGAAAGTCACACTACAATTAGTAATTAGTTAACATTTGTTCCCCCCCCCAATTGAATTCATAGGTATTTGTTTTAAAAAAGCACATATGAGGGAAGGCGTTTCTCCATCCTAAAGCGTCTTCATATATAGAAATGTTCTTCAACTGTGTTAATATTCCAACTACAGGGAGTCCTCAAACTACAACTGATCACTTAGCAACTGTTCGGATTTACGAGGAATCCAGAAAAAGGTAGATATGATATAGATTTGAAATTCTAATGACGCCTTCCCCTCCATTTACACGGTCACATTTAGGACATTTAGCAACTGGCCTGCACTGATGGCTGTTTGCAGTGTCCCAGAGTCACATGCCTTTTTTTTTTTGGCTAGGAATGGATATTTACTTCCAGTTTCCAGAAAAGAGGGCTAAATGGATCTGCTTAAGGATTGTGGGGTTCACATTATAACCACTGGAGCTGGCTTCATAGAGAGAGAGAGAAAAAAGAGCTGCCCTCTTTTTTTAAGGCTCTGCAAAAAGAAGACAGCCTCCCAAAGCCCCTATTCAAAAAGCAAAAGTTTAGCATGCTTTTCTTCCTTTTCTGCAAACTCTTCTCTGGGCATGGTTGCTTCCCTTTCAATGGAAACGGCTTTTTCCATTTGAAGCCAATCTCTGCTAGGAATTGTGAATTGTGCTTGATGGTTTTAACCCATGCAAGTCAAGCTGAAATGTCTTACGCCCAGAACGGAGTTCCGGCACCTTTTTTGGATGGAACCTTGTAGAGTAGGCAAGGTGGGTTGTATGACATGTGTGAGTTGCGGCACCTTTTTCTTTTACAAAAAAAGCACTGTTTATAACTATCGGCCTTAGGAGCCACATTCAGAGAAGAGCTTTGGAAAAGGGAAGGCAGCTTTTATTCTCTATGAAGCCAGCAGCAATATGCCAACCCTGTCCAGGAGCATGAGAAAAGGGGCATGTTAAGATGCTAGAGCTGAGGGCTGGTTTTAGCAATTTTATCTTCCTCTTCTTAAAGGGCCAGGCTGGATGACTTCATGGGAAAAAGGAAATGGCGAAGTTCAGTTGGCATGCAAAGCAACTGAAGTCAAGAGAGCTGGGCTGAAGATTCCCAGATGTTCAGGGCTTTGTGAAGAAGGTGGCTGCTTTACATCTTTGGAGTCTCCCAGGCATTTAGAGCTTTTCTTTGGAAGAGAACTTCTAAACACTCTTGTTCCTTTCTTTAATGGAAGGAGAGGATAAAAGTTTCTTTGAGGGGGCAGCACACACACAGAGACATATGCCTTCCTTCAGACATTGCAAGAAGGAATGCTCGAGGTGTATGTGTGTGAATGTGTCTTCTGACTTTCCTTTCTTAAAGCTCTTCCCGCCCCATGTAGATTCTGGCAGATTTTTATCTTTCTTTTGAACTGGTAGCCCCTTGGATAGTGGGATGAAGTTCCTGGCTACTGTAGATAGGTAGAAACTGGGCCCTGAGTGGTGCAGGCAGGGGGTTAAATCCAACCCCAGCAAAATCTGGGGCAACTGCTTCCACTGTAGGGAAAGAAACCAGTGCGAGGGAAGCCACTTGCACAGGTGATTAGGGGACTGTTTCATTACAGCTGCTCGGAAAATAGTGCCTGCTTCTATGGTGAAGCCAAGTGGTCTAGCAACACTGAGTAGTACAGTGGTGCAATGTGGCAGATATGGGGTGGGAAGTAGGCATAAGGCCAGGGGGGAAGAGTGGAGAGGGGTCAACACTGCAGTGTCCTTGTGGTCAGTCGAAAAGGCAAATTATTGCGGGAGATGTTGTAACTTCAAACAGTCGCTAAGTGACTGGTTGTATCTAGAGGACTACCTTTACACTCTACCGCCTTATTGTTCCCAGGACTATGTGACTAATTTAAGCTTATGACAACTAAAGAATAGTATTTAATAGTTGTAATACCAGATGCATTCTGCCTCCAGTGCTGCAGGAATAGGCATTCAGAGATTCAATGGAAGAAAATCCATTTTCGAGCATTTTATTAAACCCTTTTGTGGCAAAGCCATTGGCGAAGTTCATAGAATGGAAGCAAAGATTATACCCCCTTGGATAGTGCATATTGTTTTGCCCTTTATACTGTCCATTGAAATGTTTAACATTCCCATTTTGAAGCATACTGTTTATGCTACCATGATCAGCTTCACCACCAGAATTGAATTGCTCCAAGTATTTAAGATTTTTTTCCCCATTTGGATGCTGTAAAACAGTGGTACTTTCTTCTGGTTGTTCCTGATTGTACATAAATGTATCTTTGTGGGCACTAGTCACCATGCCAATCACTTCTTCCTTGACGATATCAGAGGGCAGAGGAAGAGCAGGACATAGTGGAGGAGGAAGGGGAGAAGGAGAAGAGGGCCTTTTGGCCGTTTCTTCTTGCTGTAGTTTGGAGTTCAGCTGTTCCTGAGGCACTAAGAGCAATACTTCTTGGCTATCTTTTAATGCTTCAGTGGGCAAGTGATCACTGAACTGCGTATTCATCATGGTTTTCATGGCACTTTGCATTTCAATTAGCATCCTCTGCTTCTCCCGTTTAGGAATTCGGCCAAATCGAACAGCTATAAGGAAGACAGACAGAGCCTTTAGTTTTACATTACATCAAATTCTAATAAGCATGCCACTGCATTCTTCCTTAAGAAATCATACTATTGATTAAACAGAGAATCTAATTGTGATCAAGGACCAAAAGACTACTCAACTATTTCTGGGACTCTAAATTCTGAAGATGCATGTTTCTCAAATATGAAATACCACATGGAATGGAAGAGAATTTATACACAGCCCACGCAGCACTTTCCATTGTAATGAAGAGAGTGAGCCAAATTTTTATAATTCTTTTTCTTTCTAAAAGCAAATTGTACATTTATGCTGCTTCTGGACAGAAAGGGCTATTGGAAAAGATGCTGAGTTTTATAAATATTCTCTCTTTCCTTTCCCTATATTGTTTTTTTGTACTTTATTCTCATGTTGTTTTCTTTTATTAATATAGCTTATGTTGTCCAGAAAGCTGTGTTATTAATAAAGCATTGAAATAATTTATAAAATAAGAATAGATAAGCAATTTTTCTTCTCAACAATGCAGGCAGGAATGTAAGCACTGTTTTCATGACTAAGGAAAAAAGAGCAGAAAGACACAACTTGGAATACACAACTTGGAATGAAAACAGGAAAAATGTAGTAACCAGGGCTACTCACAGTTTGGAAAGTATTGTGATTATATTTACTAAAAATTCTAAGAATAACCAAAATTTATCCGAAAGTGGCAGACTGACTGTACTGAGATACTTTGGCTTGAGAGAAATGAAAACCAGTTTGTGAGCAATGATGATATCCAAAAAGGGCAGACATGGACAAAGTAATATTAGAAACCCTAGTCATGCCGGCCACATGACCACGGAGACGTCCTCGGACAAGCACTGGCTCTTCAGCTTTGAAACGGAGATGAGCACCGGCCCCTAGAGTTGGAAATGACTAGCATGTATGTGCGGGGGAAACTTTACCTTTACCTTTAAGATTGCAAATGTATTTGCCCTATAATTTTTTTTAGTTCCTTAATTTGCTGGTCTTGCACAACCAATTTAGCTAAAACACTAGTTACTTTGTGATTCTATATATGAAGCAAACCAGCCAGTGTGGTTAGTTTAGAGTAGTATCTCCTTGATTCAATTAATAAAGTTAAGTTACCAGGCCATGATTAATTAACAATGGTATGATGCTTCCCATTTACTAGATCACAGGTATCAAACTTGCCACATCACGTGACGTGTCATGATGTAACGCGACTTTTTTTGCATTGCCGGAGCTGGGGTGGGCGCAGCCTCCGTATGATGCAACTGGCCTGTGGGCCAGCAGTTTCACAGCCCTGTACTAGATCATTCCTCTAAATCAGTATTCCTCAAAGTTGGCAACTTTAAGCTGTATAGACTTCAACTCCCAAAATTGGCTAGCTAGGGAATTTTGAGAGTTGAAGTTCACACATTGTAAAAAGTAATCTTATTTGAGCAACATTGCTCTAAAAAAACAAAAAATCAGATCTAGGTTAACCTAACTAATTTACCGGATCCCAGGCTAATTTTCTTACGGCTCAGCCTAAATTGGAAGTATATATATTTCAGGAAAAACAGCTAATAAAGTTAGCCAAAGTACTAGTCAGTTTGAATTTTCTTCCTTGAAAATTATCCTCTTAGAAAACTCTGTTTGGAAATTTGCATTGTTTCCAGTGATTGATAAATAGTAAAGTCAAGAGCCTGTGATAAAGTCTAAAAGAATCTCCTATATTTTTCCTTGATGATTAAGATCCCTTATACATTTTCTGATGAATTAACTAAATAAAAACTATAAATATTAGTGACTTTCATTTGCTGTTTTCTTTAATCAATATATTATATTGAAATGTCTTAGCCTTTTTACATTGCATTGGAAGTGGCTTTATTGTACACTACAACACATTAAGGTACATATAAAATGTGTCTGGAGAGGGAGGGACGTTGGGGGGAGGTAGGGGGGGTAGAGGGAGGGGGAAGGGTTTTTTTTTTTTTTTTCTAATGGAAAACTGTATTTTAAAACTTTTCAATAAAAAAAAAAAAAAAAATGTGTCTGGAGACGCAACACTTAGTCTTAGATTTATGAGTTGGGCAGATTTTTGTTTTCATTATTTTAAAATCACAGACGTGGATGGCCATGTATCTAACATGTAAACATATAAGGGATCCTGACAGCCCATTCTTCAATTATACAAGTTGAAGATGTAATTATTCCCTTCACAAACATGGTTTAGAGCCCTTTGTGAATATGGCCTTGCATACTGCTTATTCCCTCCATCATGGATACTCTCGATACCACGAATACATTGCTTTTAACAGGTAGACTTACAACCACAACCGAGTCCAAAATTTCTGTTGCTAAGCAAGTTGTTAAATAAATTTTGCTGTTTTATGATCTTTATAATCACAGTTGCTAAATGAATCACTGCAGTTGTCAAGTCACACAGTTGTAAAATGAATATGACTTTCCCATTGACTTTGCTTGTCAGAACTTCACAAAAGGTGATCATATGACTCTGAGATGCTGTAACCATCATAAATATGAACCAGTTGCCAAGAGTCTAAATTTTGATCATGCAGCCATGGGGACATCACAATGGTTGTATGTGTGAAAAATAGTCATGTCACTTTTTTCAGTGTTAGTGCAACTTTGAACAGTCATTAAACAAACTCTTGTAAGTAGAGGACCACCTGCATTCACAAATGCTCACTGGGATTACAAGTTCTTGTAGGAACATATTTCATGTTCCAGCATCATTTCCATACTTGGTTACGGTGCAATTGGAAGCAGAGCACAATGTTAACCTCTACTTTATCACCATTTTTATAAAACTTCCATTTGAATTAAACACAAAACGTACAACAATTCACCTTTTGAAGGTCACTGCTCAATATAGAAACATACCATCTCTTGACATTCCTACTGACAAGCATTTTTTGAATCGGCACTGCTGACACCTGTTTCTATTCATTCTCATTACAGAGCAGTTGTTACTCTTCAGGCACTTCTTATATTGGATATTTTGCTGAATGCTTCTTCTAAAGAAACCCTGAAAAAATAAGCAATTGTTTTAGTTGGTGGGGTTTTTTTTGGCGAACAGGCTCCCAATTATATCATATGAACACAATCTTGCATGTTTAATCTTCAAATTAAATAAGGCTTATGAAATTGTGTTGTGATTAAAAACAATGGAATAAAATACACACAAAATATTCATGTAAAACTTGAAAGAATATTACCCTTAGCCTTGCTGATTATACTTATTTAGAAGAAAATGAAAATATTTTAAATTTGGCAATTTAGCAAATAAAACATAGACTATATTTCAGGTAATCAGCAACAATTATACTCATTCCTAAATTTATATTTATTCTTAAGCCATTTATATTAGAAAAATTACCTTGCAGCCTTCACAGGCATGGACCCCATAGTGAAATCCTGAAGCAACATCTCCACAGACTTTACACAGCAAGACCATGCCATTAAATTCTAAAAATGCAACAGTATGAAAACAGTAGTAACATGGAAAATGAAGCACGGATAGGTTGATTTGTTATGTAATGTAATGTAAAGGAATATAGTTCTGTACACCTGCTTTCTTGGGTCATTCTTATATACGTCTCAAAGAATGATAAAAATATTTTAATATAGGAGTCAGCAAAAGATTAAGCTGTATAGTTTTTAAAATATAATGTTGTATAACTCTAGAAAAAAGCACTCTAGGAAATCTGGGCAGATTGCCTTTGAAATAAATCCCATTGCCAAACGTGCCCTCCAAACTGCATCTAAAATTTTAAGGTGTAAGAGTCTTGCTGTTAAATCTGTGTTAATTATTAACTAATGCTGACTGTAAAAAATAGCATTGTTTAGGACAAATAAAAACTGATACATCTGTTCTATGTAACTGAAATGTTACCCTGTATCACCTACAACAGACATGTCAAACTCGCAACGTCACATGACGTCGCGCAACATATCGGGATGGTTTTGCCATTGCCAGCAATGGGGTGGGTGCGGCTTCCAGATGACGCATCCCGCCCATGGGCCATCAGTTTGACACCCCTGATCTACAATAATAGCACAATTTTATTAGATTTAAATGCCATCTGAAAATTTCCTTTGTTCAGAAACAAGGCAGTAGGTTTATCAAGTAAACACAAATGTTTCAGCATGTGATGGGGTGAAACAAAAGAATGAAAATGTATCTAATGCTGATTTATGAACTGATGAAATATCATTACTGATTAACATGTTGCAAATAGGTTCCGGGAATCAACAATTCCACTTTTGATCATGGAATTTAATTCTCTGAGTAATAAACCAACTAAAGTTTGTTTTCTGAGATTAAAATATTAGGCAGTGCAAAAAGTATTAAATTAATAAGTTATTATTAAAATTGGCAATACTTAAATAATCAGAAAAAACAGAGATGTTCATTTAAGTGATTTGTACAAAGGGCATTCAAGTACTGTTAGATAGAAAAAGAAATGTTTAAATGTAAAGTTTTCCCTAATACTCCTGACACCACTAATAATGAATTGGTTATAGGATTGGCAGCTATATAATTGTGTTAAATTAATAAATAATAAAATATAATACACGTTTTAACATTTCAGAAGTTGAAACCCGATAGTCACAAAAATATTGTACTGAAGTATCATTGTTTGAGTTTTGTGTTAATATAGTGGCATGTTTTTGGCTTATCAACTACAACTGGACTGGCAATAACTCCCAAGTGGAAAATCATATGACCACACCAAACGTATAACACTTCTGCTTGCCTCACAAAGTCAATCACTTAATTAAGTAAATCAATTAAGTGCTATCAACTGCCCCTCCATGTGATCATAACTTGCAATTTTACTACCACGTTCTCCATTGATTCTGCTTATTGTGAAACTTGTAAATGGCAATCACTGCAAGAGCTACAATAATCGTAAATGTGTGGCACCTGCAAAGTGCCCGAATGGTGATCATGTGACCACAGATAGATGCGATGGCATAAATGTGAGGATTGGTTGCAAAACTCTTTTTTCAACTCTTAATTTGAAATGCTCACCATTGAAGGCTATCAGTAAACTAGGACTAACTGTATCTAATAAAAGCTTTATTAGGGTGGGAATGAATGTGCAATTCCAGAACAAATGTGCGGCAATCCTAAGAAGTTCCAGCTTCAAAGGCTGGTGTCTCCAAACTAAGAAGTACAGAAATTAAGTGCAGCAGTCACCAGTTACTGGGAGCTTAGGAATCTGCAGACAAGCAAATAAGATGCTCTGAAATAGTCTCGTGTTTTGTGCACACTTGGTAAATGATTCAGAAATGTTTTGGGTCTTGTGCAAGTGCAGTGCTCTTCTGCTATGTTTTAAATCAGTTCCTTGTTTTTCAAGCTTCGGTACAATACTACCAGTTTTAAAGGTAACATTAACCATAATAAATGCTCCTTAGAGCAGTGTAAACCTAATAGAGGTTTTGTGCTTATATGAGGTCACAATCAGTTCTAAATTATCTTCAAAGTGTGCATGATCATGTTACATGGGTAAACTTATTTTACTTTGATTCAGAAATACCCTTTTTCTCAATCTGAACTTATATATTCTTTCAGTAGCGAACCTGGGTGATTCCAAAATCTCAATTCTAAAATGCTGTGCTGTAAGCATTTTAAATAGGGAGATTTCCAGTCAGCGGTTTCTTGGTAAACATTTCTCAATTTCTCATTTTTCCAATTTAATTGTGGACCATGGGCCTGTTGGTCCCAGTCTAACTATGGAACAGGAATATGAACGACAATATGACAGTTTGGAGCATCAGAACTCCAGTTTTAACTAGAAGAATGGAGGGTTAAATCCTGAAGATTTAATACTGCATGCTACAGGCCACTGCTGCCAAGTTTCAGATATTTATTTATTTTTATTTTAATTCCATTTATATCCCGCCCTTCTCCGAAGACTCAGGGCGGCTTACAAGCTTAGCAGTATAGATATATATAGATATATCTATCTTATACCTAAAATGGATAATCTAAGGATCAATTCAGATGTCACAAGTTCCTCCTCTTGTTAGTCTCTCTTTTATATTACAACGTTATATGGGTATGTCTAACAAAGGTTCAACCAGAGAGTACCTGGAAGTCAGCATTTGGAAAGTTTCAATTATCAACAAGTGAGTAGCAGTTTGATCATAACAGCTAACCATGGGAAGAAAAAAGGAGAAGCTGTAAATTATAGAAAAATGAAAGGAGCTGAGAAACGTGATAGCAGAAACGAGTGTTTTGTAAAAGACTAATAACACTTACTTGCAAATCCATTATGACTTTTTGCTGTTGAGGTGCCACTTGATTGATTTGCCTTAGTGTGATTCTCTAATTGGACACTGTTTGATCTTCTATCAGAGCCCTCTTTACTCTTGCTATTACAGCTCCCCTCAGAGGAGGAACTATTTGGTGATGGTGGTACAGGGGAAGAAGAGGACTGAAAACTGTTGTCTGAGGTTTCACTGTGACAGGAAGCAGGGCTAGATGCTGAGCTTGAAGAGCTGATGTAAGCAATTACACTTCCTGGAAAAGAACATAGGAGTACAGCTATTATCTGTAGTCAGGCGTCAGCTTCCCCTTCCCCTCCTCTTATAACATTATTTGAAATGTTTGATTTCAGAAAACAGCATCTACTTCATCATCTGAAGCTCAAGATTCAAATTCAAGGTGCTGGTGATGACCTATAAAGCCCTAAATGGCATGGGTCCGGATTATTTACGGGAGTACCTTTTGCTGGCGTTAACTTCCCATCGTCCTGTGCGCTCCCACAGAGAGGGCCTCCTCAGGGTGCCGTCGGTCAGGGAATGTCGACTGGCGGCCCCCAGGGGGAGAGCATTCTCTGTGGGCGTGCCTGCCCTCTAGAATCAGCTCCCTGTTGAGCTCCGGATGGCTCCCGACCTTTGCTCTTTCTGCCGCGACCTGAAGACTTGGCTATTTGAACTTGCCGGCCTGGACTGAGGGACTGGGAGTTTAGATTTAAAATTTAAAATTTTACATTTTAGAACGTGTTTTATTGTTTAGGGCTACTTGGTTTAATTTATTTTAATTTTTGTATATTATGTGTTATATATAGTGTTTTAATTGCCCTGGACACCGCCCCGAGTCCTTCGGGAGAGGGGCGGTATATAAATCCAAATAATAAATAAATAATAAATAAATAAATTCAATTACATCGCCCTAACCAAGAGAAGGTGCTCAGAGAAAAACAAACAAATGAAGTTTAGGTTGCTTTTGTTTTTGAAGACACAAGAAAATAGTCAGTGGTGAATCCGAAATATTGCAATTTGATTTTTCATATCTATTAGCTAGCAGGTATGATAAGCCACTGAGACACAAACTCAATAAACATAAGTTTATAAAATAATAGTATAGCTTTCAGCAACAATGAACATTAAAAAAAAGCCTAGAGCTTGGACAGTCAGTTTACAAGTTTTCCAAGTCATACAATGACAAAAGGACCCTCCGGAAGAGTAACTCCTAAAATACATTAAAACTTTTTATATATGCTGAGTGATATAAATTTACAACAGTCCAAATATTGCAGTTGGCCTTGGTAGAAATAAGCAATTACTTTGGAAGGTGAAAAAGGCCAAACAAGGGTCTTCCAGCAGAGTGAATGAAATTAAAAACAAAAGTAATTAAAATGATGAGAGATGAAACTGAATTAAGGAATGCTGATATTTTAGATATTTATATGGGAAAGATAGCAATATTCTAAGAGTGGTATTGAAACAAATGCTGTGGTGTACAAGAAAAAAATGAAATGCAAGTCAAAATGCAACATTTAACATGGGCATTAAGACTGCATCTATGCATGATTGATTGGACATATGACATTACTGTTTCCCTATTTAAAAAAACCAATTTAGCAGGGAATACAAAAACTATAGATTACTTTAGGTTTGCTCTAGAAGTAGGCCAAATTATGACTGAAATAGTTATCAGGGCCGATAATGAGAAAAATTTGGGAAGTGCAATCTAAGAACTTACATTTATAGCATTTTGCATGAAAAATAAAGATTAGTATTCTATCTTAGAAGTGACCCAATATTAAATAACTTTCACCTATTTGATTTGTGTGCTCTCTAATATACAGCAAAAAGTAGGAGATAAGAAAAACATGCATTTAAGCCCATAGACCCAGTTGTGGATAGATTTTTTTTTAAAAGCCGCCCTGAGTCTTCGGAGAAGGGCGGGATATAAATGGCATTAAAATAAAATAAATAAATAAATAAGCGTTCCATAATGCTACAATCATCACATACTGACCGCCATTAAGCTACAACATCGCGCAGATTGGGCCTAATTGAATTTTGCATGTAACAAGTTAACTTGTCTTGATGTCTCCACTATCTATGATGTTTTGATGTTATGAAATTACTGAGCTCAGACTTTAATAGCACCGAACGGTGGCATTATTATGAAAAATGTTAGGAAGGAAAAAATGAATACCATGTATGTCAAATGGACTAATTTTATTTCATTACAAATGAAATAGGGAAATGTTTGCACTTTTAGCCTTACAACAGTTATTTATGTATAACAGGAAAAAAAAATTCCAGAGCACTTGGAAAGGCTTAGTAAGAGATAGCCATGAATAAGATCCCAGCCTCAATAACTTTCCCACTGATACTCTTACATTTCAAGTACCCTTCACAAAAGATCTTCAGAGGGAGAATCATTTCAAATAATAACATTAATAAGAATTATAGGATAAGAAACAAAGGATGATTTCTAAATTTGCAGAACAGAGTTTTAACCTGTGTGCTTACCCAGGGATGTGTGCTGATTTTATACATAACCCCATTATTTGCAGTGAATTTAACAGAATCAGACTACAATAAAAATTACATCTTACATTTTAAGAATGGAATTACCAAACCAGGAAATGATATGGTACATTGGTGATGCTCACCTATCATTAGTGTTTTGTGCCAAACAATATGATTTTTTTAAAGTGGAATATTATTTCCAGTATATTGGAAAAAAAACAAGAATACTCTGTCAAATAGTAAATGTGCACTCTACAAAAACAACTGTTTAATTTGACTTGAAACAGAATTCTGATACTAATGTACTTAATATTTTGTGCGGTTTTTCCTTAATATTCTACATACAAGTACATTATGGACATGTAAAAGTTAAACCACGTTCACTTACCATAATTAATCTTATGTAAATACCACAGTACCCTTAAACAATTGGATTAGAAGATAAGAATACAGAGGAATATAATTATTATGATTCAGCACCTGATGGCTGTAAGCCATCTCTTTATAGAAAAGCATTCTGTAATATACTCACACAATCCCAGTTAAAACATACAAATAATTTCAAACCTCCTCAAGAGGCTCAGCAATCTATGCATAAAAAATAAATACATAAAAAAGAGCATTGAGGAAAAGTAGGAAACATTTTCACAGTAAATGCACATCAACAGCGAGAAAACTGCTATTTGATACTCGTAAACAATAATGCTGACATCAAATTAATTAGGATAGTGAGGAAAAATTGGCAACTGAGAAATAACCTTGCTTATTCACCTATGAAATACAATGGAGGAAAAAAAAGTCCAACTTCATTTATGTATTTACAAATTCTTCAGATTGATGATAATGGTTTAATAGTTCCGTTTGTAGCAACATGGCAAAATTTCACTTTAGAAAATATTATGAATAAAGAAGCACAAATAAAATGGTCAATATAATGATTTTACATAATCCAACCTTTGCTATTTTTCTCTATTGTAAAATATTATTTTATATGGATGGCACATAAATACACATACATGTTGTGGTACCATAAGGTAAACGGTAAAGATGAAGTCATATCTTACTTTAGCGGGAGGTGCTCCTCTGTTTCTTAACCAAGGGTGCCAGCATTGTCCAAAGACATTTCTATGGTCATCACTATACACCGAGGCACATGGAAAACTGTTACCTTCCCACCGAAGAGGTACCTATTTATCTACCTGCATTTACATGCTTTCAAACTGGGAAGGAGCAGGGCAAGTAACAGGAGCTCATGCCATTACACAGCAGACTGGCCTTGAGTCCAGGCGGTCAGCTTTCCAGTTGACGAGCTCAGTGTCTTTGACCCCCATCGTGCCCCCTTCATATGGTGCAAATCTTTTAAAACTATTATCACAGTGATGTTCAGAAAACTAAAGTGATTAATGGCCTTTCTTTACAAGGAGAAACATGTAATTAATTCAGGAAAAAGGCAAGACAAACGAAGTGTTTTAAAACTATGAATGATGTCAAGGAAGCACATAAAAGCAACTACCTCTCTTTTATAGAACATACTTCAGGATTATACATGGTAGTAAAAGGAAGATAGGACAAAAAACTAAAAAAATACAGTACTTTAAACAATGTATAAATGACATTTGTTCACCATAAAATGTGAGAAGGGCTAGTGACTTAGATAGTCCTTGTGACATAGAGGCTGATTATTTGTGGGGTTGTCTTCCATAGCTTCCTCATCCTATATGATCAACCAGAAATAGTATGCTTTGGATCCCATCAATTAGACAACTTTATCTGATGCCATCCAAGAAACAGAGTTTGTTTTCCAAATAATAGCCCTCAACTTACAATCATTCATTTGATGATCATTTGAAATTAAAATGACACTGAAAAAGGTGGCAGAATTGGTCATATTTATATAACCATTTGCAACACACCCAGTTAGGTGATCTAATTTTGGATGCCTGGCAACCAACTGTATTTACGATGGTGGCAGCATGTATCAGAATGGCTGCCACTTGCAACCCTTCCCAGCCAGCTTCTGACAAGCGAAATGTATGGGGGAAGTTGGATTTGCTTAATAACCCATGATTCATTTATCAACTGCAGTGATTTACTTAACAACCATAACAAATAAAATGTAGTAAAATCAGGCGCAGCTCACTTGCTTTGCTTAGCAATAGAAATTCTGGTCCCAATTATAGATGAAAACTAAGCACTAGCTGTAGTCTCTGCATTATTGTGTTCTAAATTGTTTCATTTTATAAATGCCACCCAGACTTAATAAATAAATAAATAGTTAATTAGTCAAGAAAAATCTTGCCAACTAATAAACAAAGCAGCTATATTCTGGGCTATTCTATCAGTTATAAATTGTTTTTATTCTATTAGAATGAGCGTGAACTTCTCAGCATTTGGTAAAACAGATCAAAGATCAAAATCGAGTGCATATAAAGAGAATTTACAATGCTTTAATAGAATTGGATTTGGAAATGGAATTAGTTAAAGATTGTATGGTAAAGTGGGCTCAAAATATTCAAGAAACGATCCCATTGGATATATGGGAGGTAATTTGGGTTAGAAATGTAAAATTTACCCAGGCACAAAATTTAAGAGAAATTTTTTATAAAATGTTTTATAGATGGCATTTGGATCCTAAAAAGTTGTCTTGAATGTATCCTAATTTACAGCCCAAATGTTGGAGATGTGGCAGTTTGGATGCCACTTATTTTCATATCTGGTGGACTTGTAGAAATATAAAAGCTTTTTGGATTAAAATTTGGTGGAATGTTCAAAAGATTTTTAAGAGAAAGATAAAGTTTACCCCACAACTATTTTTATTGGGTGTTATTATAGATTGTGATACTAAAGAAACTAACTTGATGTTGAATTTGATAACAGCTGCAAGGTTATTGGTAGGGCAATACTGGAAGAAGGATAGTTTGCCTACTATAGAAGAATGGACATTTAAAGTGTCAAATTTAGCAGAAACGGCTAAGATTTCTGCTTATCTGAAGGATCATTCACAAGAAAGATACATTTTGGTCTGGAGAAGATGGATAGATTATATTCAGAATAAATATGGGACCAAAAAGTTCCATTTAGCTTATGGGTAAATTTTAGATTGTTATTATTAATAGTTAATTATAGCGGAATTTTTATTAGTTTTAATTATATGGTATTATTATTATTTTTAGTATTAGTATTGTTTAAAAACTTATTTGTTCTCATTGAAATGATCATATCGGTCTCCCTTTATTCTTTGTTAGCAAGCCAAAAAATTTACACAAATATGAGCTGCCACTGATGTGGCTACTGCCTGTAGATGGCCTTGGGCTAGGCTGAAACAGGAAATAAGATTTGTCCCGTGTCTGGGACTAAGTAAGTGTATTCTGAATGCTTAACAAATATTTAATATATGTGTCTGTGTGTGTGTGTGTATGTATGTATATATATATGTATGTGTGTATGTATATATGTATATATATGTATATATGTATGTATATGTATGTATATACATACACACATACACATACATACATCTACAGTATATGTATATATATATGTATATATATATGTATGTATGTATGTGTATATACATATACATACATACATACATACATACATACATACATATATATATATATATATATATATATATATATATATATATATATATATATGTCTTTGGTCATTTGGTTTTTCCCCCACATAGAATTGGAGGTATTAGGGCAACGTTTCGACGAAATCTCATCCATCATCCTCAGGCTGGTGACTTCAGCTTCGTTCTTCTGGGAGAAGTATGTGATAGTGGCTGTTTTTTCCTCTTTTTTAAACTGCCAGAGGGGGTGTGTTCTGTGGGTGGAGCCTTGGCTGTGTTCTGATGGGGTGGAGGTGTGCTCTGATTGGGTGGGGGCACACCTCCACCCCATCAGAACAGATGAGATTTCGTTGAAACGTTGCCCTGATACCTCCAATTCTACGTGGGGAAAAACCCGAATGACCAAAGATCTACAGACAAACAGCCGCAAAAACCTCAGAAAATATATATATATTCTGTTAAATTCCATTATGTTTGCAATTTTGTCAACTTGTGTGATAGACGCTTGGAGCCAGTTATTTTGAGCAATTACACACAGTCACTACACACCTGTACTTTCTACAATTACTGAATTGGGAGGAAGAGAACCATTCCCTCCGCTATCCAGTCTTTCATAAATAAATAAAAAAAAATCATTCAAATTCTCACAGTCTTAGGCAAACTGCCCAATTCAGTTATGCAACTCTCTGGAGTCTATCTATACATGTTATACCACCTGATTTCATCTATTGCATAAGCTCAGTCATCAGAAAAAATTGTTCCGCTGCCTTCCTCCAACCTGTTACATTACAAATGCCACAGTTCCTAGTCCATGTGAGAGTGAGATCTCAGTGATGACTGGATTCCTATCACATGGGCATACACACATAAGAAAAAGTACAAATAACCAGAAATGCTTTCTGTCCTAGAAGGAGGTATAAGCAAAATTGTGATATATTCCAAAACTACTGAAAATGCTTTCAAGTAAATCTAATTCTAGAGTGGATGGATATAAATATACAAAAATGGTGGACACATTTACATGAGAGTAAATGTGAGTAGAAACTATGAACAAAGTCTGAGTAGTATCTTTACATCAACTACACTTCAATAAAAAAATAACTATACCTGTCTGCTCAAATAGATCTATAGTAAGAGTAAATTCAATGACTTAGGGCAGGGGTAGGCAACCTTGGCTCTTTTATGACTTGTGGACTTCAACTCCCAGAATTCCTGAGTCAGCATGGCTGGCTCAGGAATTCTGGGAGTTGAAGTCCACAAGTCATAAAAGAGCCAAGGTTGCCTACCCCTGACTTAGGGCTTCCTTTTGGCCTTCTGAACGGCTGTGCAGACCTGGTTGTTTCCCCAAGCATTAGGCTAAGGTAGGGGGGTTGAGCTGGTAGAATGTTTGGTCTGGCACCTGGGGAAAGGGTACTTTTGTTTTTAACCATTTTTTTATAGAATGTTGTGAGCTTTCTAGAATCATTAGGAGACAGGAGGCCTGTATGAGTCCTGAATGAATGAAGTAAGTTGGGAAATAACTGCTTTAGTTTTTCAGAAAAATACAGTAACATCACATAGTTAGTGACAACATTATCAAGCTTCCCCTATGTTCTTTCTTCTTTAAATTTTGATAACTCTTCTTGTTTTTTTAAATAAAAACAGTTTGCAGCATCTCTGAGCTTCAGGGTTTTTTTTCAGAACCAGGAAGATATTTAGCAGTATTTATCTACACTTTTCTCTGAAAACAGCCCACTGAACTTAATGTGATAGCAATCTTTCAATATATGAGGGTCGCTCACAGAGAAGAGGGGGTCAACCAATTCTCCAAAGCACCTAAGAGTAAGACAAGGAATGAAAGATCAACAAAGAGAGAGAAAACTTAGAACCATCAGGAGAAATTTCCTGACAGTTAGAACAATTAATCAGTGGAACAGCCTGCCTCCAGAAGTTGTGGGTGCTCCGTCACTGGAAGTTTTGAGAGACTGGCCAGTCATTCATCTGAAATGGTATATGGTCTCCTGCTTAAGTAGGGGGTTGGACTAGAAGACTTCCAAGGTCCCTTCCAATTCTGTTATTCTGTAACTTTTTGATATCACTGTATTAAAATTGTAGCAATTCTATATACAACCAAGAAGTTACAGAATCAGGCACCAAATAATAATAATAATAATAATAATAATAATAATAATAATAATAATAATAATAATAATAATAATAATAATAATAATAATAATAATAATAATATAAAGTTGGAAGGGACCTTGGAGGTCATCTAGTCCAAACCCCTGCTCAGGCAGGAAACCTTATACCAATTCAGGCAAATGGCTGTCCAGTCTCTTCTTAAAAACTTCTAGTGTTGGAGTATTCACAACTTCTGGAGAGAAGTCGTTCCACTGATTAATTGTTCTAACTGTCAGGAAATTTCTCCTTAGTTCTAGTTGCTTCTCTCCTTGACTAGTTTCCATCCGTTGCTTCTTGTCCTGCTTTCAGGTGCTTTGGAGAATAGCTTGACTCCCTCTTCTTTGTGGCAGCCCCTGAGATATTGGAACACTGCTATCATGTCTCCCCTCACCCTTCTCTCATTTAACCCTCTTGAATTAAACTTCCTTCAGTGTTATCTACAAATTACAGGAATTGTAGACCAATGTGGCCACAATTAATATATTGTCAAATTCTACATATAAACAAGTATATAGGATAACACTGGTTCACTCAGAACAAAGAAAACAGAAAAGTACACCACTGCCAAAATACACCACTGAGCAGTATCTTTATTGTGGAGTCCTTGGTGCTCTCTGAGCTTGGTTATTTGCTTGCAGCGGTTTCATTACCACACTAGGTAACATCTCTGATCCTATCCCTGGTTTTCTAAATTCAATTGATCAAGCTCCTGTTGAAATCTACTTAGGAAATGTGCAGTTAACCAAAATAAAGCTACTAGTCCCTCCATCACTGAGACCAAAAGTGATCAAATTCTGCCCAGCAATTGAGGACATCTGGTCAACGGTCAAGCATTCCGTGGTTCCAGGCATAATCCTTCCCAATTCCAAGCGGAAACGGTCGCCTTCGGGTCCTTTGTATGCAGAGCAACTCCTTCTATTCACCAAGTACAAATCACCACTTGTGGTGGTGAGAAGAGATGACGGGCGTGGCTGAATGAATCGTCTCCACTGCCTCCCCACCCCACCCCCACGTGTCCCTTGCCTGCTGAGCCTGGATGTAGGTCACCAAAACAACGGCCTCCAGCTGCTTTTACACGTGTCAGTCCACACGGTCCCCCAGCAACACCGCCCAGCGCAATTATGCAATCTGGGCATCTGAGCAAGCCAGAGCCAATGAGGGCGCGCCTGGCACTAAACGTAAACAAAAGGGCGCACATGGCTCAGCCGGCCAGTCCATGTGAGGCCATGGAAAGAAAACAACCGGTAGCAAACAGGGGCAGCAACTGTGGGGAAGAGGGAGCGGCGGCAAGCCCAAACCTGTCCGCAATGCCAAATGCCCAGATTGATCTCTCTGTAAAGTATCGTAGCCTTGCGATCCCAAGGAAAAAGTTCGAAGCTCCAAGAAAGGGGTTTTTTTCGCCAACCCTCCATTCCCATGACGCGTTTTTCCCCCTGAATGTACTGACAGCCGTTTCCTCTCCCACCCCTTTGCTCCCGACTCCACTAGTTTGTAACCTCTCATTCCTAAGCCACGGTCTTCCCTTTCAGTCAGCACAAACCTCATCAGCCGCTTCAGCCATCCCCCACTCTACAGGTGTAGAAGCTACAGGTCTTATTCTGTGTTCCTTTGCTTTTGGAACAGAAACACGAGAATAAACTAATAAGACGACCTTCGAATCATTTAGGATCAAGACACTGGCCGAAACGACCATTCTTAGTAGAAGCAGTTGCTTAAAGTACAAAACTCCATCTGCCCAAACTCTCTTGCTCTAATTATCCCCTTGGGCAAACGCCATGTCCCCACCCCCACTTTCTGGGCAATTACGGTTGCGGAGTTTCGTCCCAATAAAGAATCTACTTACCGACACTCAACTCCATGCCTGCCCTTCTTCTCTTCCAAGAACGTGATGCCGAGGGCTGTGATTTTTTTTCCAAAGAAGAAGGAAGCGGGTGGGATTGCGGCTGGCCCTTGAGAAAGCCTCCTGAGCCGCCGACTTAAGCCCACACCGGTGCGTCCCTGGTGGCAGTCTTGAAGGGCTGCCGGGGCGCGCGGTGCGGCGCCTCTTTCTGGGTCCCTTTCCTGTGCCTTCCACCTGCGTGCGGATGCAGAATGAACCAGTGCTGCAGCTGTGCTCCTGGGAGGTACACCCGCCTGCCCTGTGCGTGGAGCTGCCTCGTGCGTTGTTAGGCGGGAGGAGACGAAAGAGCGGCCGCAGAAGCCGCCGCCGAGCCTTCCTGAGGAAGTTTCTTGCTGAGCTGGCTCCCTGCCAGGGCTGCTGCGGCTGTTTCCTCCTCCCCTTAACAAAGCAAGAAGAGTCAAAGGGAGTACAGCTCTGACCCACGTGCTTCTGCGCTGCCATCCTTCCTTTCCTTCCCCTACTTGCGCCTCGTTCCCTCTGCGTTGCCGCTCGGGCGTATTTCACCTAGTAACACAGTTCCTTTTTTCTCGGGAGGCCGAAGGGAGGGGACGTTAGAAAGAACAAGCCGTTCTCACGTGTAACTCCGCGTGGTGAGGCGGATCTGTGGGTCTTGAGCTGTAACAAGGGTAGGCAACCTCGGCTCTTTTATGACTCATGGACTTCAACTCCCAGAATTCCTGAGAATTCTGGGAGTTGAAGTCCATGAGTCATAAAAGAGCCGAGGTTGCCTACCCCTGAGCTATACCAAAAGAACAGAGTAGCGGGCTTGCGGGTTTCTGTCCCTATTCTAACCGCGCTGAGCCGGAAGATGGCTGACTTTGACATTTCCTTGAATTTTGGACTTCTTCCCTGGGTCAGAAAGGAAATCTCAGTGCTCTCAGCTTCTTAGGTAACTGTACTGTAGCATTATGGTAAATATCTATGGAGATTCTCAATCACCCATGTCGTGATTGTCCCAATGGTGCTTTTCTAAAAGACAACTGGGCTTACTTGAAAAGGTTTTGCTTCTCATTCAAGAAGCTTCAGTTCTGTTCTTCAAAACTGAAGAAGCTTCTTGGCTGAGAAGCGAAACGTTTTCAGGGAGAAAAAAACCAAGGAAGCCCAGTTGCCTTTTGGAAAAGCACCTTTGGGACTAGCCTTATGGTAATTATCACTTGATTTTGGACAGAGCTGTCTATCCTTAACAATTATTTTATCGGCCACACTTATCTCTCTAATAAAGTTTCACCTATGGGTACACACCAAAAGGCAGGAATAATCACCTGTCTTGACCTTGATCCTTAGGATAAATATGATTTTTTTTATTTTTTTATTTTAATTCCATTTATATCCTGCCCTTCTCCGAAGACTCAGGGCGGCTTACAAGCTTAGCAGTAGCCTTCATTCTATGTATATGCCTGCTTATTAGGGCTTTCACACACCCCCAAGCGGCATTATTACAAAGTCAGCTTAATTGCCCCCAACAATCTGGGTCCTCATTTTACCTACCTCTGAAGGATGGAAGGCTGAGTCAACCTTGAGCCTGGTGGGATGCGAACCTGCACTAATTGCAAGCAGCTGGTGTTACTTAAGGAGGCATTAGCCCACTGCTCCACCAAGGCTCTCTTCATCATAAAACCTAATATATTTGTTATACAGACTTTCATGGATATGGTCTGGATCTAAACAAATTAAGTTAGAAAGAAATATCCAGAGGTATTTCGTGTCTTCAAAAGCCTTATATGGTTAAGTCACATTTAGATGAAGAAACTTCCTTGTTATAAATAATAAGTAACATACAGCATTAAGCTTAAGACAGAAAACCTTTATTGTATAACAAACAAAAGCTAGACAATCACTTGTCTGAGGTGGTATAGGTTGTCCTGCTTGATCTGGGGGCTGGACTAGAAGATCTCCAATGTCCCTTCCAGCTCTGTTCTGTTCTGTTCTATTCAGACTGAAATATTTTGCAGTTGTTTATTAATGCTACATTAGCTTTGAAGCAACATTTTCTTTAACATTGAATTTTAGAAAAGATAGCTAATATTATACAAACTTCTTTTTATCTTTCAAAGTTTAAGTTTAACATAAGAGTTAATAATCTCTAGTCAATATGGTATAAACACCACTATTCCTAAATAATATAAAATATCACTTCTGTTTTATAATAATATAATAAAACAATTTAAGAAAGAAACATTGTTTGAAGATACTTACTGATCCCCACCATCTCTTATTAAACAATATACCAATAGAATAAATATTGGATATTGGATAAGCATAAAAAATCATGTTAATGTTAACACATAATAAAATTATTAAGCTTGTATTATGCCATTCCCATTTGTATCTAATTCTGTACTTTGTGTTAGTAATGTTGGAAATGTTAGTAATAGACATTTTTTGCAACCAAAAAGGTGCCTTTGAACCAATACCTTTACTTGTTCATAAACTATCTTGGTTTAAGGAAATGCAGTGAGCTGACCAAATAAGCAGATAAGTATTTTTCAAGGTAGTAAAAAATGAGATTTCTTTCAATTGAGTCAATAGTCAAACAAATGGCAAATATTGATTACATATAATCTACATTTAAGATTTAGAACATTCCCTTCCTAACTTCTTATGTACAGTGAGCTGTCTGAAATTAATGGAGAAAAAGATATTGGGATCATAGTGGAGAGCATAGTGAAGATGTTAACACAGTATGCACTAGGGCAAGTTGTTAGAGATAATTAAGAGAGTAAAAAATAAAACCGCAAAGATTGGAAAATGTCCTTTTACAAATGTAAGGATGTTGGCATTCCTGTATAGTTATGCTTGCCATATAACACAACAGAACTAGAAAAGTTGTATATGAGGGCAAAGTGCACTTAAACTCTTTATATAGAAAGGACTATTGTGGGCTGAAATAGTGAAAAGACAAGGTGGAACACGATTGAGGTGAATAAAGTCACACTTAGTACGGAGAAAGTGGACAGGGAGAAAGAAGTTCTCTTAGAATGCTGGTCACCAGATCGTCTAGTGACAGCAGTGCCTGCTTAAATGCCAGCTGAAGAGAAATGTTGATAGCAAGGGGTATTTCTCTGTCTTGTAAGCACTTCAGAGGCATTGAGTTGGCTATTGTGCTTGATTAAAGTGTGCTTGGTTAAAGAACAACCCACATGGGTTCTTAATGAACTTTTTGTGTGTGGATTGCAAAATACCATTTTTAGAACATTAAAAAGGTGTCATTCTTTCAATTCAATTAAGTACTTTGTCATCTCTCTGTCATAGTATCGTTACAAAATGACTTACTTCACTGACAAGAAATATTTGCAGTAGAAATACAATTTGTTATCTTCACTAATTAATTATTCACATATCAATTGTATTATTAGCAATGTTCCTTGCAAGTAAAACTTTTCTGGACATTCTCCATTGCCATACAGTACTTCCTCAGATCAGGCTCAATTAGAAGGCTAAATCCAACAGGTTTGTCTTCCTCACTAGCCTTGGAATTTACTCCATACAAGTATTAGGGACAATGCTTATGGATGTTTTTCTCATCAGAGTAAATCAACTAACCACTGAATCTTAGTTTGTACTTGCAGATTGTTAGAATAGCTAGACTGACTAGCTTAACTAGCTTAGCAGAGTAGTGATCAGATACAGAGGCTGAGCAAATTTGTGCTGCCTCATAGAACAAAGGAATTAATATTCTTTGTCTCGATATGCATTTGTTTCCAGGGTTTATTCTGGGTTCAGCGAAATAGAATGCAGATCCCTTGCACCAATTATTTTGCAATTCTTCTTGTTTGATTTATGCTTGTGGAGGGATCTGAATAAAGCAAAACTAGTCTGAGCAAAGCTTTCATTCTTTTAGTTTATCAATTACTGATTAATATTTGAAGAGTCCAACTGAAACAAACCTAACTATTATCTTAATTTTTCTGAGAAAAATCCTGACTCCACTCTTGCTATTAGCATAGCCTTCCTTTTAAAACTCAAAGTTACTTGTGTGCCATTAATGGCAGAATATTTCTAAATTTATATAAGGTATCTTATTTTTAGAAGTTACCTTGTTTGCATATGAAAACTAGTATTTCATTATAATTTGCTTCATAACAAAATGTTAGTTATGTGGTTAACATAGTTATATTTCTAGAGATTGTCTATTACTATTTTCCCAGCTATGTCCCTGGTAACAAGATAGGAAACTAGGATGGGATTTTTTGTCATTTGACACAATCCTAAGATTCTGGAGAACAACAGGTCAATTGTTAGATTTGGTCCCTTTCCTTAAACATAGTGGTGAGGTCTATTTATTTATTTATTTATTTATTTGGACTTATATGCCGTCCTATCTCCCGAAGGACTCAGGGCGGCTAACAACAATAAAATACAAATAGGATACAAATATTAAGAGGAAATTAAACTATACCTCACCCCAACTAAAACCAATAAAACGTTAAAATCATATTAAAACCCCTTATCATCAGTCCAGGTCGGCCTGTTGGAAAAGAAGTGTCTTGAGGTCACGACGGAAGAACCGGAGGTCCGGGGCCATCCGGAGCTCCACGGGGAGCTGATTCCACAGGGCAGGTGCCCCCACAGAGAAGGTCCTCCCCCTAGGGGTCGCCAGCCGACATTGTCTGGCCAATGGCACCCTGAGGAGGCCCTCTCTGTGTGAGCGCACAGGGCGATGGGAAGTCGTTCCTGGCAGCAGACGGTCCTGCAGGTACCCCGGGCCTAAGCCATGAAGGGCTTTATAGGTAAGAACCAGCACCTTAAATCTCACCCGGAGAGCAACCGGTAACCAATGCAGCTCACGCAGGAGGGGTGTAATATGGGACTATTGGGATGCTATGGGTTTTATATCTTTTAATATTGATCTCTGTGTGAGATGGGTGGTCTCTATATTTGAAAGATACAGTACATTAAAATCTGACAGTTTTTAAACTTTTTAGCAATTGATAATTAGAATGTGAATATTCTGAATTTAGTTATCTTCCTCTGTCAAGAGAAGGCAAAATCATATTACTAATATAATTGACCAGCCTTTGAGTCTTTTTGACCAAACAAAAATACATACAAAAATATATAAAAATGCATTCATGTAATATTCCATTTGTATATCTAACATTTTACTAAATATTAAAATGTAAACTTGCAATATTAAGGAATATAAAGGCAGGGCTGGTTTAAAGAACTGAGAGGCTCAGTACAACATCAGGTTAGGAATCCTCTTTATCTGTGCATTACATTAACATTGCTGATTGATTCTGTAACAATAGATGTTAAAAGGTCAAATGGGTCAAAACTGACTTAACAATTGTCTTGCTTAAGCAACAGCAATTTTGGATTCAATTGTAGTTATTAATTGAGCACATCCTGTATCTGAATTATACTGTATATTCACAGAAGCTGAAATTCCTGAAAATAAACCTTTCTAACCCAAATAATAACTCTGAACAAAAGTCATCATTGATTGATATATTGTTAATTCAATACCAAACATATTTACTTTATGTAGAGCTGTGGTGGTGCAGTGGTTAGAATGCAGTACTGCAGGCTAACTCACTGCTCATTCCCGGAGTTTGATTGTGAGCTGCTCAAGGTTGATTCAGCCTTCCATCTTTCTGAGGTTGGTAAAATGAGGACTCAGATTATTGGGAACAATATGCTGACTTTGTAAACCACTTAGTGAGTGCTGTAAAGCACTATATAGCGGTATTGCTATTCCTATGTTTAGCCGAACTATTATGTATGTTAAATAATTATATTTGTTCAAACTGATCCAATTAGAATTAGAATTGTAATGCACTAAACTGCTGCTAACTTTGCTGAGTTTGATTTAAAAAAATTAATGAAGATTTTAAAGGTATGCTATAAGTTAGCACACCTTTATAAATAGGTGTACTAACTTCTAGAAAAAACAAATGACCAGAAATCAGATTTGACAATTTTTTTATAACATATCACTTATTCATTGGTAAAAATAATAGCTGGCATCACAGCTCAAATTTTGTAAAATTAGTAAGTAATATTAAGATAAATTAACATATACCAAGGCAATCATGTCACTAATATATTTACAAATGATATATGTATTTTTAGTTGTGTTCAAAATTCACTGACTTGATGATGATGTGGATCCACACATTCCAGAAGAAAAATAGAAAATTCTCATATATTCTCATAAAATCTAGGACAGACAGTAATTCAGTTTTGTATGTCCCTACTTTTTAAAAAAAATCCAAATGAAGATATATTGCCAACTGAATTAAATAAAAAGTCATGCAGTGACAGGTTTAGAAGTTATTTGTCTTGTCAACTGATACTTGTTCTTCATTGTTGTGTCACGTAAAACAGTTCAGAAAAAAAATTGCTTTACCAGCAAGATCTGCACACCATAGTCCATTTCATTCTCTTTTGGTTGGCAGTCTGGAAATTTATCACTAATTTCAAATATAAGCATGCCTAACAACAGTGATATAACCGTTTACATTTCATTGCATGTTGTTGCCTATGCTTGGAAATGTAAGTGAAGCATATGAAACAGATGGACATGGGTACAATTGCATTAGATCAAAATATACTTTGTTTTTAAATTATAGTATGTGTGAACTCAGCCATTACATTTTGCAAGTCATGGCTTGCAGGCATTGTAAAAGTACTGATCAACATAAGTACTATTTTTCTTTTTTCTTTTTTTGTACATTTCTTTGATGTTTGAGCAGGGTTTGTTATTATGTACACAATAGACACTATTTCAGTTCTTATGTTCAAGTCAAGAAAATTACAAGAAAACTATCTCATAAAAATTGCTGTTTTCATCAGTTTGAAATGGGAATATATTCTTGGATTCATGATTCTTGGGTACTTTTGTGGCTTGCTAAAACGCTGATGCCCAACCAGTATATCAAGAATAATAACTTAAACAAATGAGGTATAAAAGTTTATCTTACAATAGCTAGTTATTTGAATTATTTTGAACCTGATTATATGCTGAATAAAACTGATCCCCTTTATATTAAAAAGTTGCTATCAAATTTTAAGTTATAATTCATTTTTATTATATAATGTTGAATCCTCAACTGAAAATGATCAGGCAGAAGGATTTCTGCAATTGATTTAACAAGTCTGTATATTTTCTAATGATTGGGCATGTCCCTCATTCTATTCAGCTCTTCATTAAAAGTACTTTGATTTTATTAATATATTATCAAACATTAAGCAAGATTAAAATTATATGATTTATTAGAAATATTTAATGAAAGCTTTGGCAACTTATACATATGAGCATAGCAGCTTTGGCCTATGCAGTTTTCTGCATAAAAGGAAAATGAATATTTTAATAATAAAAATGCAATATAGAAAAAGATTGTATTTTAAACACTGAATATGTCACAATCATGTTAGGTGGAGTATACAGTTGTTAAGTTATTCTGGATATATCTTTTTCTGCCACTGTGCTGCTTTTAATATCCTACCTTATTGTTAGTCTTAGGTGTGAAACATTATTCCTCTACATTAAATATAAACTTCCTTAGTTTTCAAGCAATGGAAATGATTTGTTTTATAAATTGGTGAAACTGAATTGTTTTTCTGCATTTTCATAAAATAATACAATCTGTAATAGAGATTTTTAGTATAGAGATCAATTTAGATTTTTAGTATAGAGATCAATAGAGATCAATTTAGTATAGAAAGATAATTTCCCAGACTTCTGGTTTGGCATTCAATGAAATGGGTGGAAGAAGCTGGGGCTCCGACTTCTTAGCCTGATTTCATTCTGCCCGGCGACCCCAAGGAGTCAGAAAGTTGCCCTGGAGGGGCAACAGAGAAGGAAGGATGCCTCAGGAGTCCAGACCAGACGGCGGTCGATCCAGACGGACTGAAGAAACCCTCTAAAACAGGGGTGTCAAACTCAATTTCATTGAGGGCCACATCAGCATTGTGGTTGCCCTCAAGGGGCCGGGTGGGTATGGCCAGGGTGGGCATGGCCTACTGGGTGGGCATAGCTAGAGTGCGTATGGCCTACTGGGTGGGCGTGGCCAGCTCTACAACATTGGCATCAAGGGTGCCTATGGGGGCCTGGGCAGGAGTGGGACAGATCTGAGGGTCTCTGGCAGAAGGAGGGTCTCTGGGCCAGGGCCAAGGCAGAGGGGGCCGTTCCCTCACTGTTTCCAGGATGGCTTTGTGGGCCACATGAAACCACTTTGCGGGCCAAGCAAATCAAAATCTAGAAGGAGCGGTGGCGATCTTAGAAATGGAGAAAGCGGAACACTACTTAAGATTTCAAAATATTCTTGAAGACAGAGAAGAAAATATAGTAATTGGGATTATTGATCTCCTGGCAGAGGCTTTGAAAGCAGACAGAGCAGAGATGCAAGTGGAGATAGATGAAATATACTGCTCAAAAAAACAAAGGGAACACAAGATAAGACACCCTACTATGAAATACAGTACATTATGTTGTTTAAGTGTTCCCTTTATTTTTTGAGCAGTATATTTCAAATGAATTCAAGCTATGCAAGGAAATACAAACTAGAGAAATACGTAGAGAAGTGCGTGTAAGATTTATAAAGAAAACAACAAGAGATGAAATACTGGGAAAAGTTAGAGACGAACCATTATAATACAAAAATAAAGAAATTGTGATCTTAAAGCAGATACCTAAGAGAGTAAGAGATACTTGAAGACAATATCATTTCTTAACTACAAAGCTGATTGCAAAAGGCATAAATTTTAGATGGTTAATGCCAGAAGGGATTTTAATCAACTGGAATAATACAAAATACCGTTGGATTCAGTTTGGAAAGCAGAGGATTTTGATGAAAGAAATCAAACATTCTTAGATGAAGGAGTGCAACATCGACAAGAGGAGAGAACAGAACAGAAACAATGAGAAGAAGCAACTGAAGAAGTAATTATACAAACAGGAGAACAGAAAGAGAAATTTGATCAAGAGAGTGAAGAAACTGCCAGAGAACAGAGGATCATGAGATCGACTAGACCTAAATACAAATAATTGAAATGGAGAAAGAAAATGGAATTTTTTCAGTAAATATAAATGGACTAAACTCCCCATCAAAAAGAAACAAAATTTTTAGAAAACTACAGAAATTAAATATAGGTATAATTTTTTTGCAAGAGACACATATAAAAAAATAATATTATAAACTGTTGGAATACCCCAAAATTGGGAAACTTTATTATGCATCAGCACAACAGAAAAAAGAGGTGTTGCTGCATATATTAAAGAGACAATAGATTCTAAAATGTTTTGTCCAGAAGAATTGTGATGGTAGAAATATACTTACATCAAAAGCAAACATTGTTAGTAGTAATCTGTGCACCAAATAATAACCAGGAAAAATTCTATCAAAATCTCCATAGAGAAATAATAGAAATGGAGTACCAAAATATTTGTTTAGTAGGAGGCTTTAATGTGATAGTAGATGGGACAAAAGACTATAAAAGTAGTAAAACAGGAAAAACTGGAAGATTACCTAACACCTCTTTTAATATGATAGAAGAAATTGGATACAAAATGTTTGGAGGGAAATTAATCTAGGAAAATTACAATATACATTTTATTCAAACAGCCAAAAATCCTGGTCCAAAATAGATATGATCTGGATGACATCTGAACTGAGGATAAATATGCAGGAAATTGAAATAGAACCAGGTACATGGGCAGATCACAACTCTTTAAAAGTGACATGGAGAGGAATACAAAAAAAATCAAGATAGACTTTGAACCAATCTATATTAAAAGAAAGAGAATGTATAGAATTAGTAAAAAAAAAGAAATGAAGTTTTTCTTCAAAGAAAACAAAAAAGAAGACACAACATTACAAAATGTATGGGATACAGCCAAAGCATACTTTAGAGGTATAGCTATAACATACATGGCAAAAAAACCACAAACCAAATAAACAGAAAAGATAGCAATATGTACTATTAAAAGAAAAATTTGAAAAACTAGAATCAGAACTACAAATGAATCCGCAAAAGAAGATTCTGAAAAGAGAAATGGAAACAATAAAACACAAACTAAATCTGGATTCAGAAAAATTGGCACAGCAAATAAAAAGAGCAAAACTATTTTTTTTGAAAATGCAAATAAACCAGGAAGATGATTAGCTTATAAACTTAAAAAAAGAGAAGAAAATGATAACTAAGTTAGTAGATGAAAAAGGTTGCTTACAATTTAAAAATGAAGAAATAAAAAACATAATTAAAGAATATTACAAGAAACGGTATGACATAGAAGAAATTCCACAAGAGAGAATGATCCAATATTTGGAAGAAAATAACCTTCCAAAAATTTCAGAAACCTGTAAGAATATGTTAGAGGAAAAAATAGCAATGATGGAAAGAACAGAGGCTATAAGAAGACAAAAAAATGAGGAAACACCAGATGGACTACCGGCGGAGTTATATAAAGCTTTTCAAGATATACTAAGTGAACATTTGCAATGAACTTTTGTTGGAGGCCAAGCTCCCAAATACATGGATAAGAGGAAATATTACCTTAATACCAAAAGAAGACTCAGATTTGACACAGATAAAAAATTATAGACTGATATCGTTACTAAATGTGGATTATAAAATGTTTACTTCAATAATGGCAGAGAGACTGAAAAGATTCTTAACTGAATTTCTACATTCAGACCAAAATGGTTTTTTGCCAAAGAGACCAATTAAAAATAATTTAAGAGTGATAATGGATGTATTAGAATATTTTGAATTACACCCAGGGAAACAATTGGCACTAATATTTCTAAATGGCCAAAAGGCATTTGATAATGTTTCCTGGCAATTTATGATTCAGTAATTACAAATAATGGACTTTGAACAGAACTTGATAAACTTGATAAAAACAATATACCATAAACAAACAGCAAAATTGATTGTGAATGGAAACTATACCGAGAACTTTAAGATAAGAAAAGGCACAAGGCAAGGATGTCCATTATCTCCATTGTTATTTATTTTCACTCTGGAAGTTTTAAATAGAAATATTAGACAAAATATAGAAATTAAAGGACTAGAAATAAAAAGCAAAACATATAAATTGCAAGCATTTGCTGATTATTTGGTATTTATTTTAGAAGAACCTTTGGAGAGGATTCCTAAACTATTGGGAAAGATAGAACAATTTGGAGAAATGGCAGGACTGAAAAGAAACGGTATCAATCTAACATGGTGGGCTCATTTACAAATGCAATCTAGATGTGATAAAGATGTATGGATTTTACAAGGAAGAAACTGTGTTTGATAAGACATTAACTTCTGATGAAAAACTAAGAAAAAGTATAATTTTTTTATTATACGTTTTATTAATTTTATATTATTTACATTCAAATATTTGTGAAGCAATACGGTGGTTGGGTAATCAAAAGTAAACAATATCAAATAACAAGTTATTTGTACATAGCTCAGGTTACATCAACAAAAATTCCCTCTCCACTTCCCTTAGTTATTATAAAGTCAAATTAGTCAAATTAATACGTTTCTAATTGTGACCTAGTCAATTAAAAGAATTTTCAATATATTTTCACTAATACATATCAATATCCTGTTTTTAGGTTTTACCCAATTGCAATGAAGTAATCTAAGGTAGCCTATACTAAATGAAAGAAAGCTTACTTTGGGGTGACCCACATTTCCCTCTTTCAAAAAAGCAATTATCCTGTCTACAAAACTTACATTATTCATTTCAAAACATTCTTATTTTTTACCAATATCATCTATTTATTATCTTAACAATTCACCACTTATATCAAAATATCTTATATCTTTCCAAATTTTATAATATATATCGATTCTAATAACTTTCTTTTAAAAATTAAATACAAAATGAGTTTCTATCTATATCATTACAAGTAATATATTCTATGTCATCTTAACCGTACATCAATTGTTAAAATACTATCTTTTGATATATCATTCCAAATTCTATAATATAGTTCAGAATTATATTCTAAAAGTTTAATTTTGTTTTCCCTTACAGATCTAAAACCTAAATGTAAAATCAGTTATATTTTTTAGAGATTCCCCTTAATCTATTAAAAGATATTTTATACTCTATCTTTAGGAATCCCAAAAAAGGAACAAGTTCAGTTTTTTTAAATCTAACTCTTGCCTTCCTTTTGTGCCAATCAGGCTTCCCTTTTGGCATCTTTAAATTCTCAAATGTATCTCCCTTTCTTTCTATACCCCTTATTTGAATCCAGGGAGTGTATCCCAATGTCAGTTTTCCAAAGAAAGTGTCCCCTTTGTAACCACTGAAGTTTTGCTTTAATAGTTCACCTTTTGATGATTGATGTAATATAGTTGTCATTAGATCAGTCGTCTTTTTCTTCTTCCAATTCCATCTGGATTAGATAGAAAGTAGTAGCTGGTGTTATGGTTGTCTTTTGATTAGCTAAATTCTCAACAAAGTGTATTTGAAGGCCTTTAGTGTCTTCACTCTTAGTATTGCTTTCTTCAGGTGTTATTGCTTTTTGAGTTGTAAGTTTTGTAATTGACATTGAAATTTGGACTTTAAGGTTCTCTGTAGGTTACATTTGTTGTTCTTTGAAATCTCCTATTTTATTGTTAGTTTCCACTTCTTCTATTTCCTTTTGGATTGTCATTTCCTCATTTAAAGTCAGTGTTTGATTTGGTGGCTTTAAGTTGTCAGATTTTTCTTGCAGTTTGGCTTTAATTTGCTCTGTCATTGCCAAAATCGTGTCCAGTATCAGTTTATAATCAAGGGTGGGATATATTCATCCATTTCATTGTTTGCAGCTAAATCTTCCATGGAGGCTATTTTAATAAAAGTCAATGATTATCCACCTCCAAAAGAGTTGTTTTCAGTGCCAGGTGTTCCCACACTTATCTTTAAAAGTAATGTCAAGGACAGCTCTATTATTCAGTCAGCTCTCACAACAGGAAAAAGATTTACTTGCTGTACCAAGTTTCGCCACAAGATGTCATCAATAACATATAGCCGTAGTGGCGAACCTTTTTGAGACCGAGTGCCCAAACTGCAACCCAAACCCCACTTATTTATTGTCAAGTGCCGGATGGGCGTGGCCCACTGGGTGGGTGTGGCTGGCATGGGCGTGGTCTACTGGGTGGGCATGGCCAGCTCAACATCACTAGCGTCAGGGGCACTTGCTCGGAGCTGGGCAGGACTTATGACAGGGAGAAAGGGAAAAAAAGCATGTGATTTACTTAGGAGAAAGAAAAAGAAAAGGGATAACTAGTTAGAGGAATGCTGAATGGAAATAGGGGGTGGAAATTCTGTGTAGTCTTTCAAACAATTCTTTCTGCCCTTTTTGCTATTTGTTACTTATGGGCTTTCTGCCTTAAAAGAAGGTGGGTATGGTGGGTTGAGAAATAACATAAGCATTACCACAAACATTTTTTGGCATGAATGGATGTGGAGTCGTATAACAACAACAATTCATGCATTTACCTTTACTTTCTTTACGAGGCTATTTGCTTTCGATCTCTTCTACGGCTTTTTGCTAAGCAATGGGAAGTTCCCAGTCTGGAAGGGGATCCTGCTTTCATGCCTTTCAGCCCTGCATAAATCTCTCAGAAGCTTTAGCGGCAAAACACACTGACTCAGATGCTGCCTCCATTCATGTGAACTTTCTGTGGAATCTTTTAACCATTTTTACAACGTTTCCATCTCCTTTGCTAGTTGCTATTTCTTTCTTTTCGCTTGTGGACTTTCTGCCTTAAAAGATTGAGGGAGGGCAGGAAGGAAAAGGGGGTGCGGTTTCTTTCAATTTAATTTTTGCTTGGTTACAATATTGAACTGCTTTTCTTAAAAAAAAGAGGGGAAATGGGCTGTTTGAACTTGCAGTATGATTTGGGACATTGAAGATCAGTGTGCTAAAATTCTTACATTGCAAACTAAAGTACAATATTAAGGAAACACACTTAATAGAACATGGCATTTTTGTTGCTTTAAAGTAACAGCTTAAAATATACTAAATGGAAAATGTCAAGCTGCTTTAATATTAGGTAGGCAGCTAGCAGTTGAATATCAGCCAAAACTGCAAGGATAGGAAGTACAGAAATAAAGTTAAAATGCTTGTCCTATGGTACCAGGAACTGGGTCATGGTTCACACATGGCAGCAGAGAAACTTAGAAAAAGGGAAGTAAACTTGTAAAGTAAGGGAAAAAATCTGTTATTCTGTGTCTATTTTGTTTGTATCTGTGAGGTTTATGAGACTGTCAGCTTCTCTACAAGAAATCCACATGTCGAAGGATGCAATGCTGGACTACTGCAAAGTTTTCATCAATGCTTTCATGGACTGTCATTCACGGGAGACCAGTGCAAGTCATGCCAGTGGCAAGCAGCCCTGCTCCTGTCACAATATTTTCCCCTCCCTCTCCTTCTACCTTCTTCCCCTTTCCCTGTTCCCGCCTATAAAGATTTTGTTTGAGATATTTCAGCTTCCCTGAGGACTGCTCCACCCAAGGAACCACTACATCTTTGTTATGCCTTGAAGATTGGTGATCAGGTTCTGACTAAAGTATTTTAGCAAGAATTGTTTAGCTCCTCGTTGAAAAGGACCATTCCAGATTCTATTGACCACCAACATTGCTGTGAAGTATCAAGATCGGGCTTCCTGGATGCATGTTTTGCACTGCAAGAAAGTACCACCCCCAGGCGAGGAAGATATCAAGCCCCAATCACCTGACTGCATCTAGGCAAAGATTGAAGCTTTGCCCAAAAGGAGAGCAAGTGCTAGTAACCTCTGCTCCCCACCAGCATGCAATCTCCAGCCCAGACAGCACCAACACCAAGTGAACTCTAATTTGCCATCCTCAGATGATTGAAAAACTTCATACCATCTTGTCCAACACAATGGAAGTCCACAGGCCCATGAAGGAAATGATCTGCATCAGGAAATACCTCATGCCTGCTCTATGGACTGTAGTTGTGTTGTTGTTTATTGGCATTTGTATTTTCTTATTGCAGGGACGCGGTGGCTCAGTGGGTTAGGATGCTGAGCTTGTCGATCAGAAGGTCGGCAATTTGGCGGGTCGAATCCCGAGTGCTGCATAACAGAGTGAGCGCCTGTTACTCATCCCAGCTTCTGCCAACCTAGCAGTTCGAAAGCGCACGTAAAAATGCAAGTAGAAAAATAGAGACCACTACAGTGGGAAGGTAACAGTGTTCCGTGCGCCTTTGGCGTCTGGTCATGCTGGCCACATGACCACAGAGATGTCCTTGGACAAGCACTGGCTCTTCGGCTTTGAAATGGAGATGAGCACCGGCCCCTAGAGTCGGAAACGACTAGCACACATGTGCGGGGGAACCTTTACCTTTTACCTTATTTTCTTATTATGAGTCTTAAACCTACTGAGGTTGTATGTGTTTCCCAATGAAATACTTTCTTTACATACCCCTCTGGAGCTATTGAAGACCCTTTACCCCAGAATCCCTCTAATCTTATCTTTTTGCTTATGTTTTGTGTTATCCTTACGGACAAGAAGTAGGGACTGTGGGAGATGAAAATATAGCCTCCTCCTCATATAACAAGATGAGGCTGGAGCAAACCTATGATAGGCCCCACAGTATTGATTTAAAACAAAACTTTGACTTGAACTTTATACTGTTTCACAATACAAACATACTATTTGTAATCTGTGCAATATGAAATTGCAAAGTAGATAGGTTTATGTATATTTGGAACATGAGCATTATAACCATGGGAGAAATAGGGAACTGAAAGTAGCTGATGGATGTGGGCTGCAATGTACATGGGTATATGTGGAAAGTTATGTTCAGCAGAAAGTATATGTGGAAAGTAGGTGAGCAGAGGGTAAGAGGTCAGCAAAAGTCAGCAGAAGTCAGCAAAAGTCAGCAGACCGTCTGACTACAGTCTTAGAACAAGAAAAGGTATAAAAGGTTGGGACTGGACCTGATTGATTTGCCATTGGCCTATAGCTGTCCTGTTGGAATTTGCTATAACCATTTGGTCCTCATTGCAATGGGTTATTAATGTATGTGATGATGTGTTATTTTGCTTGCTATGTTCCAAATTATTAGAAAAAATAAACCTCTGAATCTTAAAGTAAGAATTATTGGTTTGTGTTGCTGTCTCTTGTCTTTTCCATTGGGTTTTTTCCACGACAGGTATAATGCCAGAAAAGACTAACAAATAAAGTATATATTTGATTTTGCATGTCACAAAAGCGGCAATAATTATATTTGCACAATACTGGAAAAATGAAGGAATACCATCAGATGAAGAAATAATAAAAAAATACTAGAATGTGCAGAGAAGGGTAGACTGACTATGAGACTGAAAGAAAAAGAAGAAACGGAATATTATCAGATTTGGGACTTATTTTATTGATGGCTAGAGGAATGAATAACGGATTAGGAATTAAATATGTATTAGCTAATGTAATCTCAGACAGCATGTTTGTTGATAAATTGTTACTGAATGTAGGGGGGAAAAACCAATAAAAACTTTTACAAAAAAAAAGATAATTTCCCAACATCAATTTATGTTAACATAGTGGAATCTAGCATGAAATTAGTAAATTCTAGAAGCTATAAGTTCTTGTGTTATAACTGTCAGACTAAGCTGCATTTTTTTGTTATAAACTATATAAAACTTGTAATCCTGAAAATATAATTGAAGCTTGAGTACATAATTTTGTGTGTGAAATCCTAATTTGCTAAAAGAGTTCTAATAAATCAAACCTTAAATTTTAAGTTTGCTTAGGAAAAAGAAAACCTTAGAAGGAAGTTTTATAGAAAAGTATATTTGATTAATGTAGAATATTTGTGCAGCTTTTATAAACTACCTATCTCAGCATGTATAAAGGCAGAACTTAGAAACAAGAAAACATATGTAGCACGATCCCAAGATATTTGCCCAATTCCTTTTTAATGAGATTTGTTTTCTGTTATGTAACCAAGTAATTTGCTGCTTTTGTTTGTGTTGGGGCAGCTGGAAAGTATAGATGGTCTGTACAAACTATGCTCTTTAGGTATTATTTTCTAACTGTTCATTTTGTTCTCCGTGCAAATGGATGGGGACAGCTTGGCCCTTCCTCATTTGTCAATAAGTTAAATACAATATGGTTTTTAGATTTTTGTTTTGGAATTAGGTGAACTATTTTGGAAAAAATAATGGGAGTTATGAGATGTAATTTAGGGAAAGCACCTACATAATAATCTACTTAACTAAAACATTCTATTTAAATACAGGTAGTTCTCAACTTATGTTCATTGAATGGCCCTGAAAATTGAGTTATGACCATTTTTAACCTTTGGCAGCATCCCCAGTCATATGATCAAAATTCAGATGCTTGGCAACTGACTCATATTTATGAGTGTCAAGTGTCCCTGGATTATGAGATCACTTTTCACATCTTTCTGGCAATGTTAAGTCAATGGGGGAAGCCAAATTCACTTAACTGTGTAACTTAACAGTTGCACTGATTAATATAACAACTGTGGCAAGAAAGATCATAAAATAGGATAAAATTCACTTAAATGTCTTGATTAACAACAGAAATGTTGGGCTCAATTGTGGTTATAAGTCAATGACTACCTGTATTTAAAGGGATTCACCATTTTGTGACTGTAACTGTGACTAGATTATTAAAATTGAAGGATGAATTATTGGCTTAGGAGCAAGTAATGTTAAACGTGATGTGGCACATTATGAAACCACTTTTGACTAATCATTTTTAATGTCTACTCACAAAACATTGTGAACAAAGTATATTTAATCGTTCCACTTCCAGAAAATTATTACAATTTGTATAAATTATTACAAAATAGAGCTGAACCTCTAATGAAGTAAATTTATATCAATCTTCATTAATCACTTTTGGAATAATTTAAATTTAATTCCAAAATTTGCTATTTGCTTACATGGCATTTCCCCCCCCAATTCATGCAGATTTTATTTTCAACTTTTTTCAAAATTTAGAATCAAAATTAAAATAAAAACAAGCGAGTTTCTGTTGCATATTCAACACATTTATTGATGAGAAGCAGTTGTGAGAACCCTTTAATTCAACCTCTTTATTCCAATTTCACCTCAATGACTACACAAAACAATGTAAATGTAAAATCTGACTTTTTATTGTGATAAATTCAAAATCAAAAGGATCAGCGATGATGAAGCTGCAAAGTGTTATGCTGTCTCCATGAAAAGGATCAGCGATAACGATGAAGCTGCAAAGTATTATGTCGTCTCCATGCAGCACGACGCGATCCACCGATTGTGTGATGGAACTTGTGGCCCTTGCCAAGGCCACGGCTCTTCCTGCCAGCGGAGGTCAGCCCACGCATCTCTCTGTGTTTGTGAACTGGTTTGGTGATCCATTGCGTATCTGGATTGCGCCTGATAGCTTTGTGGAAAGGATCAATCAGAATGACCTCAAAGAACTTGTATGTGGAATCCTCACCCACCCAGTAAGAATTCAGCACTCTTAAGGCTCCACAGTGTCGGCCAGCACGCTCCTAGAAAATAAAAGTTTAAATATATGTATCTGTATATATAGCATACAAGTGAAATCAGATTGAAAAACATGACGTAAAAGAAACAGCATTTAAAGACTAAAGTACTTACAGGTAATTTAATATTTCCTTTCTTTACATGTATTTCATTTTCTCAGTGGCCATCTCTCATGTTTTCCCAGCTCTGAATATTTTGATTCCACAGGTGCTATGCTTTGATCAGTTGCTTTACTCAGATATTAGCAATAGCTATTCTATCATTCCTAAACAATGCTGCTTCAATAATGTCAGCCTCCCACAAACATTCATTTGCTCAATGTGGTTTTCTGTATAATTAAAAACATATTGGTTTGCCCACAAGCCAGAATTTTGCGTTTAGGGGAGAGTTCGCATGTGAGCTATGATAACATAGCATTTAAATTAACCATGTTTCCTGAAAAAATAAGAAATACAGATAACCCTTAAAATCTAATTCAACCCACCAATAATTGACTTAATTAAATCCATTTCTAATCTTATTTCCAATTTATTTCTGTACTGCTATATACATAGTTATTTATCACAGTATTGTTTATAAATAAAAGAGACATTCTACCTAGTATTAGAAACACTACACCATCACTATTAGTCACTTAGGAATATTTTCATTACTTGAACTTAGTAGTTTAATACATGCTAGACTACATTACATTGTAATATTACTATAGTATAATTTATATTATATATACTATGCTATAGATCACAGACTTCTAAAATTTCACATGGTTCTTCTCCAGATTTACTTACTTCTGCTACAGACTGCAGACTCCGGGCAAATTTCAGCTGGTTCACACCATGATGCACAGGCTTTCCATAAGTAGCACCCTTAGGAACTGGACGTTTACGACCACCACGACGAACTCTGATGCGATAGATGACATAACCTACAACAGAAAAAACAACATCTGGCTATTCCGTATTTTTGATCCACATATGTCCATTTTGTTATCTCAAGATGATTTACAGCACAAAAAAAAAAACCCCAACCAGAAATTAGATTCACATAATACAGACAAAAGAAAATCTTAAGATTTGCTGTTTTACTTAAGTTTTCTTTCCATCAACTTGACTTTTCAGATGTTTCCTGCAGTTTATCCTCTGGATGTATAGCTAGGTGCCAGTTAATTTATAATAATAATCCCTGTAGTGAGCATTGTATCAGATCAGGTTTTTTTCTCTCCATGTATGTAGTAAGCATGCAATAAAACATATAGAGCAAGAAAACTTTTTAAATATTCCCATTACCTTGCTTGGCTTTATATCCCAGCCTGCGGGCTTTGTCTGGTCTGGTTGGGCGAGGAGCTCGATGAAGTGCCGATAACTGGCGATATTGCCAGCAACGGACACGCAGGAGGAAACGCATTACATCAGACTGCTTCTTCCTCCATAGTTCTTGGATATACTTGTAGGCACCCATTATGACTTACCTACTAAAGAAAATACAGAATTATGTTACATCATATTACTTTAAGGCATGTACTAAAAAGGACTCTTTTAAAAGAATAATGCTCTTAAGTATCTAAAAATAAAAACTCCATGAAACTAACTAGTAAGTAAATCCATAAAAAATATGCCATTATTCTTTGGATGCCATGTTTTTTTTCTGCTAATGTGCTGGTAAGAAGGCACATACTCATAAAAATGATTTTAATTTCAGTCCTACAGATAAATGTGTCAACCGCCCCCCTTGTTTTGCATGTCATAACTTTTGCCTTCTTCTATCAGCTTCTGAAGCCAATGTCTATGATACAATTTCAATCAGTTACTGCTTACTATATGTACACCATACACACAAAACGACACGTGAATACATATGTATCATATACACAAGTCTGTTTTTACCAAGGTAGAATTTTCTTAAATTTTCTAGGTTTTAGCTTTATTCAAAAACGTAAGTTGCTGCTTTGTACCAATTGCATGGATAACCTTTTCTGACAGCAACTACCTAAATATTGCAAGGAGGAATATTTTACATCATTTACCGGCACTATCTAAAAAAAAGCCTTAAAACAAGTCTGCCAATTTGGGAGTTATTCTTAATTTTCTATTTCAGTTCTATTTTTTATTCTCATTAACTCTCACAGCAGTCCCCTCCTCTTGACTATCAGTCAGATTTGAATAGAAAAACCACTGAATGAAATTCAGGTTTCGTGCAGGAGCCTAATGGTTAAGGCAACAGCCTAGAAAGCAGGAAACCTTCAGCTCAAATACCGCCTCAGCCATTAAAGCCAGCTGGGTGACTTTGGGCCAATCACTCTCTATTAGCCCAATCCACCTCACAGGGTTGTTCCTGGGACACGATAGGAGGAAGAGGTGCGCGTGTGTGAGCAAATTAATAAGTCTGCCCTACTACTTACGAGTTCCTTCCTCCCCACCCCCCACCCCGCAGAGGTTTGCACTGAGCAAAGACGGCATGGTCGGTCATCGCTCGATTTTCACCATAATTCTGAGCTGTAAGAAAAGCGCCGATGCCAGAGGAGCCAAGCATTTCGAAGATTTATTTTCGTTTCCATTCTCATCCTTCCATCTTTTTTCACTTGACCATGTCGCCCGGTAGCATAGGGCCCAAGACACCATCCTGCCAACCAGACCCTAAAAACCCTTCTTTTTCTTTCACAGCTGCCAAAACATAATCATCCTCTCTCCCCAAACCTCGATCCGTAAGAATCCGCAGCAAAATTGGTGCAAAAAGCCTCCAGACTGCAGGATGATAATGGATACACCGTCCGCAGAAATCGCCCAAGCCACCTTACCAGAAAGCGCTCGAAACCGGAAAGGAAGAGGCCTCTCTCCCAAAATGCTTTGCAACAGAGGAGGGCAGGAAAGACTCCGCGGTCAGATGCTTGCTGGGAAATGTAGTTCATGGGGAAGACATGATATTAGAGCGTGGACTTTCACGCCATGGGATGAAATTGATCACTGTGACTTTTGGCTGCTCGTTCTTTACAAGTTATGTTGATTTAAAGGCATCTAGATGTGGAAATTATCCTAGAAAAGATTCTCCTTAATCACACTTTGGGACTGCTTTAATTACTATTAATGATAGAATGCTTTAGAAATACACTTTCATCTTGATGGTTTATTTCGTACGATCTATGAAATGGGCTGGATGGGAAGGTCATGGCTGAGTTCTTGTTTTAAATTAAATTCGAATTTTATTCCAGAATTCGAAGTTCATGGTGTTAAAGTGAAATACAGAATAATTCTTTCATATTTAACATCCCTTTTATTTAAAATCCTTTTATTTGTTGATCTTTAGAAAAAAATAACTTCCAGTCTCATTAATTTTTTGCAAAGCAGCTTATATTTTGTAAATGGAAAAAAATAGTTCTAGAAACCTTTTACACGTTCCTCCAAAAATATGGATAAATCTTAAGTTCTAAGGAGAGTTGTCATGTAATTTAAAAAGGAATCGACTCAGTTCAGTTATATAGAGCAATAGCATACTTTTATCTTTAAACCATGAAATGAGAAAAATAACTTCTATTCTGGGTGGTTTATAGGTTCTGGATTTCTAATCTGAAAGAAGATGGGAAAGGGCTTCAAAGTGGTGGTTTGTGGAATGTGTTCAGTGGGAAAGACGGCCATCTTGGAACAAGTTCTGTATGGTAATCACACTATTGGTAAGAGAGGTGCCTATTTTTTATTGTCTAACACAGGGGTGTCAAACTCAATTTCATTGAGGGCCGCATCAGCATTGCGGTTGCCCTCGGGGGGGGGGCAGCTGGGTGTGGCCAGGGTGGGCGTGGCATACTGGGTGGGCATGGCTGGAGTGCGTATGGCCTACTGGGTGGGCATGGCCAGCTGTACATCATTTGTGTCAAGGGTGCCTATGGGGGCTTGGGCAGGAGTGGGACAGATCTGAGGGTCTCTGGCAGAAGGAGATGGGACCAGGGAAGTGCCAAGGCATGGTCCACTGGAGGAGCCTCACTGTTCCCCTTAGGCCATGGGGGGACTGGACGGTGGCACGGAGATCAAATGCCTAGCCCAGCCCTCAAGCACCCACGGCACTAAGCCCAGCCCCACTTCCCCAAGGGGGTGCCCAGCTGCATTTACCTCCTCCTCAAGGCTGCTGCTGCTGTGCTTGTTCTCCTTAGCCAGGTTGCTCATGATGGGTACAAGGGCAAAAGCAAGAGGGAGGCCCATTCCCTCTCCGTGTGATGAGACCTGGCTTTGTATCCAAAGCTTCCTTAGCAATAGGGAGACCCCCCAGCATAGGCCAGGAGACGTGGGCAAGGGGATGGTGAAAGGACAGCAGGGCAAGACTATGGTAGGACTTCCCTCAGACCTTCCCTCTCCTTCCTTCCTTCCTTCCTTCCAAACAACAGAGTGGTGGGAAAATATTTGAGATGAGGGAGAAAAACAGGCAAGAAACACAGCTGGGGAAGTGTCATCCTTCGTGAGGAATGAAGAAATGCACCATTGCCTGGAAATGGCCAGCACATGGCCCTCGCCTACTTCACATATCCAGCTTGGTGGGCTCTATGGGAGGGGATGCCATGAGCAGCGTGAGAGTTGATGTTACCTGTGCAATGCTGCCCAGCCCCTAGCCTGCCCGGTTTTGGCAGGTAGCAGGGTGCTCTACTCACAGTGCCAAGAGGCTGAGCCAGGTGGCATGAATCTGAAGAGAAGCACAACGCTGCCCCAACCCCTAGCCTACCCAAAGTAGGCAGGACCATGTGCTGGCCACTTCCAAGCAATGGTGCATTTCTTCATTCCTCACAAAGGGTGATACCTCCCCAGCATGCGCCAAGGGGGCAGTGCCGACATGGCACAGGCCGGTGCCTCGCTGTTTCCAGATGGCCTTGTGGAGCTAAGACTGAATGTATTTCAGCATAGATGACCACCACGGAATTGTACATTAGCTCCTGGCTAGCCTGGGCCGAGGCCAAGACAGCGGGGGCCGTTCCCTTACTGTTTCCAGGATGGCTTCGCGGACCACATGAAACCACTTCGCAGGCCGCATCCGCCCCCCGGGCCTTGTGTTTGACATGTCTGGTCTAACATAACTGCCACTTTAATGATTAATAAATTCTGCCTGATGGTAATAGATGTAAAATGATCCATGTAACATATTTGCAGTAGTCAGTATAGGTTAATCACATTTTTCACAAAATGCAAACTAAGAAGATCTAAAGAATTAGATATTCCTTGTAGGCATTTTCCTGAACCAAGCTATAGCTTGTGTAAAACATTAATGTTAGAATTTCCCCCCCAAGAAATGGTTGCTCTTTATTTCAAACAAAAATAGGCGAAGAGTACAGCAGAACTATGGGAGATGTATATATCGCTGTGGCTGAAACAGATCGAGGACTAAAAGAACAATTACGTTTGTATGACACCCAAGGACTGCAAGAAGAGGATGATTTCCCAAAACATTATTATTATATGGCAGATGGCTTCATTCTAGTGTATGCTGTAAATAGTCTGGAATCTTTTCAGAAAGTTAAGTGGCTCAAAAAGGAGATTGACAAGTTTAGAGAAAAGAAAGAGGTAAAAGACTGTTCCTTTTATTTTTTTCCAGTCTATTTGCACTATTACTAGTATTTGTTCCATAAAGCTATATGAGCTTATTATTTAAACTATTTTCCAGACTGCTTATTAGTTATCGTGCTATTTTGAATGTGTCAGAAATTATAGGTTGAAGGTCAAAGAAAGGGAAGCACCTTCACTTCTCACTATAAAGAGTTGCTTGGCATGGATGACGTACAATATTGTCTAAGTAGACTCCTTCTTACTGAACAGGTTTTCTTTTCCTTTCTCTTCTTTCCTGACCCTTCTGCCTCTCAATCTCTTTAGAAGAATCTCCCTCAGAAGAAATGGATTGGATAACCATGATACTACTATTGGAAATGGATAGGTGACTTAGTCCTACTGCTTGTCATAAGAGGCAATTTGATTTAGACAAAATCCAGGTCATAATTTGGAGTATTTCTATGTGAGTCTTTAAGGTGAAAGTGCCCTAAGTATTAGCTACAAGGATTCTCTATCTTGCCTCACTGAGTGATTTCACACACACACTTACTTTTAATAAATTGTAGAATTGAACTTCCAGTGAGATTAAATGTTTTTGACAAAATGCACACAGGCAGAGAAACTCATCTGGGACCATCTAAAACAAGTTTTCAGGTGGGTACAGTTACATAGCATTAGGTGTTGCAAAGGAAATATTTGTGTAATATTTTGGTTTGCTGATTTCATGAGCTGAATGTAGCATTATAGTAAGTTATTTAAAAAGTATACAGTAGTCCTCAACTTTCAACTATTTGTTTAGTGACTGTTAAAAGTTTGAGTGACTCCGAAAAAAATGCTTATGACATTCTTCACTTATGACCATTGCAGCATCCCTATGGTTATATGACCAGAATTTGGATGCTTGGCAACTGATTCATATTTATGATGCAATGTATAACCTTCGCACAAGCAAAGTTAACGGGAAAGCCAAATTCACTTAACCATGCAACTAAATTAACAGCTACAGTGATTCACTTAACTGTGGCAAGAAAGGTCATAAAATGGGGCAAAATTCACTTAGCAACAGAAATTTTGGACTCAGTTGTTGAAAGTAGAGGACTATCTGACTTTAATTCTGTCTTGAGACTCTAAGAAGACAGTAGATTTTCGGTGTTCTGTAATTGGGATCTGTTAATTTCTACCTTTCTTCTGTCAGAAAAGGTAAAAACTACCTAATTTCCCTTTTATACAGAAGTCCTAAATAAGAAGTTACTGCTGCTGTTGTCTCTCCTTCTCACTCAGTCTGTTCCAAGACTGATTCAAAATATTTTAAATTATAATTTCCTTAGGCAATTGTTTTTTTAAAATATGTTTTATTGATTTTTAACATAATCTCCTTAATATTTGGTAAACATTGTGTAGTCTGGGTTAGTGTTTAAAAAACAATAACAATTTCGATAATTCTATAGTCCATATAATGGCTTTGCATGATTTTCTCTTCTTCCAGTAATATTCTCTTTTGCCAACGTTAAATTAATAGTTCTTATTTTTTGAATGAATGACAAATATAGACATTTTTCTCATGTCTCTGCAAATAATAACCACATCAATATAAAGCTTCTTTTCTAATTGCCTCATCATAGATCCTGTTTACAGAATTCTTATTTAAATTTGTTTAAATTTATTATAGCTGCTCCACCTAACAATAGAATAAGTTCTTTGACCGTAGTGAGTTTTTAACCGCCACTTTCTTATTTTCATAAATAATTCAAAGTTACCTAATACTCCTGAGAGAGAGTGCCTGGCTCAAAGTCACTCAGACAGCTTTCATGCCTAGAACTCAAAATAGTTTCCACTATGATGCTGCAAACACTAGACCACAGGTCTGCAACCCGCGGCTCCTCTGCCATGTGCAGTCCAAAAAAAAAAAAAAAAGTGGGACTAAAAAACTTCAACCAATCAATTCAAATATGCACAGTAGGTGCATATCTCACCTTGGCTCCACTCTTCAGTCAAACCCTGTTCTGCACATGCGTGCATGTACGCACATGCGAACACATTTTTTGCGGCTCCCAGTTTTTCCTTTTGTGAGGGAACCGGTTCCGAGTGGCTCTTTCACTGTTTCAGGTTGCTGACCCCTGCACTAGACCAAACTGGTCTTTTTCTCTACTGTTAACATATTTCTAAAAGCAACCAAAATACAGTCCTGTGTTTAAATATTGGTAGCTAATAGAACTGAATGTATAAAACGCATTCACTCTGTTACATACTGACATTACAAGGTCAACCTCCCGACCCAAGAACAACCAGGGAATCCCTAACGCGGCAGCTGTTGACAGATGACAGTTGTCAAAAGGTTGCCGGAAGAAATCGCGCACGCGCACAGGCCGACAGCAGCCATTGACAGTGACAGCTGTCAAAAAGGCTGCCTAAAGCAATTACGCAGGCACGAGAACCGGCCCAGCTGATAGCCGCAAGCTGTCAGAACGCCGGCTTCTAAACACGCCTCCCCTTAGCCGGCAAGCCAGCCAGCTGACGGATTTCCCTGCCAAGACGCGCAAGCGCAATTGCCTGGGAGCCGTCAAAGCTACTGACAGGCTATTGGTCGCTGCCCTTGAGGCGGGAGAATACGGTTCCCTGATTCGTTGTAACAGTTGACAGTTCGCTATAAAACCAAGGGTTTCTCCGCTTGTCAGTTGTCCGGAGCTGAAGCGAATAAAACGTTTGGAACCCAGCCTGCCGTCTCCCTCTGATCATTCTCCGAACCATTCACCTGGCGACGATGGTGGAATCCCGGTACAACAGAGCTAGTCAGTGAGCTAAGTCACGGCTAGAAGGAGTTCCATACCCCTCCAGCCGCTCAAGTCACTGCTGAAGTCACTGGCTGAGGGCAAGGAAAACCCTTCTACTCGCTCGAACGGTACCGCGGACCCAGGCTATGGCAAACCTCGGACATATCAGAGTTTGATGTCCGACACCCTGAGGGGTGGGAGTCGCACTGGGGGCCGGTCGAGGGGTACCTCATCATGAACAAGATCACGGAAGATCGCCACAAGGTCGCGGCACTACTCTGCCTCAGTGGACCGGCCGTCTACGACATCGCCGTAGGACTCTGCAGCCCGGACCCGGTCGCCACGATACCATATGCTGAGCTGACTGAACGCCTCAGCAAGCATTTTATGCCCAGACGGTCAGAATTGTACTGGCGGCTCCACATTGCTCGCCGTCGACAGCAACCAGGCGAGTCACCCACCGCATTCATCGCAGGGGTTCGCCACGCCGCCCGCAGATGCCAATTCCCGGATCTGGAGGACCGAGTCAGAGACCAGATCATCGCCGGCCTCCAAAATGAGCGACTTCAACGGAAGCTGGTGGCAAAACCCACAATGGACCTCACGGAGCTCACGTTGGAGATCATGGCGTACAAAGATAGCCATTGCAAAGACTCCTCGGCGTTTGGAGGCAGCCCCAGCGGTTCAGTCCATCAGGCCAGGGAGCCCGGCACCGAGGCCCCAGAGGATGATTCCGGTGTGGACGCGATCATTCCCCGATTCAACAGAATGGCCGCCAGCCGCAAGGGGAACCGCAGACCGACCAAGCCAGGAGGCACCAGCCAAAAAACCATCCCTGCAGGCACCAGGGCTAGGTGCGCCAGCTGCGGCGGGGCCCATGCCAGAGCCACTTGCCAATTCAGAAATGCCAAGTGCCATGGATGCGGGAAGACCGGGCATATCCGCTCTGTGTGCCGCAGCCAAAACCGGGAGACCCTCCACGAACTTGAGGAAATTCCATCAGGTAGGACTAAGTTTTCCCGCCCATCCCAAAAAACCGTACTATCCATCCTCTCCAGCCAGAAGTCCTGTGCCACCCATCACCTACAAGCTAAAATTAAGATCTGGGTTGAGATCCAGGGGGTCCCATGCGAGATGGAAGTGGACTCAGGGTCCTCCGTCTCTATCCTATCCTGGGACACTCCAGAAAATCAGTTTTAAGTGCAAGTGCCGCATTCCCCTACAGCCTTCCCGAATCTTACTTGCTGACTTTCAAGGCGCTCCCATAAGCTTAAAGGGGCAGGCAAAGTTAAGAGTAGGATTCAAAAAATTTCAAGGACACCTCTTAGCTCAGATCACGGAAGGACCCAGGGCCAGCCTCATCGGCCTGGACTGGTTCAAGGCTCTGGGCATCCGCCTAGAAGGAACGAACCGCATCCAGTCTCAGACCCTGGAAAACGTCTGCAAAACGTTCGCTGATGTTTTCGATGGGACATTAGGCAGGTACACAGGCCCCCCCTTAGATCTCAAGCTCAAACCTGAGATCAGTCCTATCAGAATCAAAGCCAGAAGGGTCCCCTTTGCCCTAAAACAAAAGATTGACAGCGAATTGGACCGCCTAGTCACCCTAAGGGTCCTGGAACCCACTGACAGTGGGACCTGGGAGACCCCAATAGTCACGCTGGTCAAGCCAAATGGGGACGTGAGGATCTGCGCAGATTACAAAGCGAACCTCAACCGCGCATTGTACCCCCACGCTTACCCGGTCCCCGCAGTTAAGGACGTCCTGTCAGAAATTGGTTCAGGTTCCATTTTTGTAAAACTCGATCTGGCGCATGCGTTCCTCCACCTCCCTGTCAGTAGGGAAACAGCTGATGCCCAAGCCATCATCACACACCGAGGTGCTTTCAGGGTGACCCGTCTCCAATTCGGAATTTCAGTGGCTCCTGGCATTTTCCAGGAAGTCATGGAGAGAACCCTGAAAGGAATCCCAGGGGTTTGCCCCTACTTTGATGACGTCCTCATCACAGGGGATTCCGAGAGCACTTTAGCAGCCAGACTGCACGAAGTGCTAACCAGATTCCGCAGAGCAGGATTAAAACTCAAACGTGAAAAATGCTCCATAGGAGTCCCTTCCACGGAGTTCTTGGGCTATAGAATAGATTCACAGGGAATCCACCCCACAAATTCAAAAATCCTAGCTATCAAGGCTGCCCTGACCCCTAAAATTCTTTGCGCATGCCCACGATGGCGGAGGTGCTGGGCTGAGCTCCGTGGAGCGTCTCCAGTTTTGGCGTCCTTACCGGTCCTTTGGGGTTCTTGCGAGCCCGCGGAGATGTTTTTCCTCTTTGTCGTGGCTCGGAGAGTTGATTGAACTGAGAGAGAAGAAGAGTCGGCATGCAGTTGGAGTTGCAGCCCTCCATTTTCCAACTAAGCTTTGGTGTCTTCATCTCGGAGGCCCTGGTGGAGCTGGGAGGAGCCGCGGCTTGGAGGGCTCCGAATGGTGGATCCTCGGGGCCGATAGAGCCGCGGCCTAGAGTGGCCTCCGATATTCCTGTTTGCTTAGTAATGGAGGTTGACTCGGCGTTAGAATAGAACGGTGGAGGGATCGACAGCGAGCGGAATGGGGAGCGTTTTGCTGGCTCGTGGCCCCTGCGCGGTCTGTGGAGGACTGTTTGAAGTCACTCTTGTCTGCTCTCGACCGAGGAGGCCTGCGGCTGGCGTGGGACTGCCTGACTTCTGGTGCTGTGTGTGGCTGGCTGGGCGACGGGCTTTTTGCCTCCGGCTTTCAGCCCCCTGCATCGGGGTCCATCGATCTGCTATCCGGCGTCTCCTGCTCTCCCCGCTTTGCGTTTCCCGCCTTGAGATGAACTCTGCTCTCCAACTTAACTATGGTTACCCTCAGGTTAACCCTGATAACTGCTGCTCTTCTTTTTCTCTCTCTATGGTCCCCACTGAAGCAAGAAGGTCCTGGACGAGCCTCTGTGAGAGGGCGGCTCGTATATGTTATCATCGATACCAACCAATTACTATCTGCTGCCTCCCTAGAGGTGAGAGATCTAGGGAGGTATGCCTTCTTGAGTTGGCAATTGTCCATCCCATCGTAGATCTGGGCCCTTCGTGAGAGGGAGGTACCTGTTCTATCTTGGAGTCATCTGACTGGTACCCAGCTCAGTGGCAGGGAGCTGGTGAATTGGACACTTTTGACCTTCCAGCTTTTCAGCTTTCCAACTTTGGACTGATGGACTGCCTGACTGGACTCCCCCGGACTAATGGTTTTATCTTACTCCAGCACAGTCTTATTGGCGCTCAGGGATGGGCGCCAATAAGGGAGGGGGGTGGGCTTATCGGCTCGGTTGGAAACTAGGGGGGTTCCACCAACCGTTTCTCAGGCCAGGTCAGGGACTGATCGCGCCATGGTAGGGGCTGGGCTGGGGGCTTACGGGGCCCCGGGGTGGGGTGTGGGATTATCTATTCCCACGGCGGTTGGGAATGGCCGCAGGTGTAGGAACAGAGGGCCACATCAATACCCGGGGGTGCGTCCCCACTGTCTTCAAGCGGTGATGCGCTCCGACCCTCTGATTTCAGCACGTGGTACCGGGAGCGAGGATGAGCAGCCACCTGAGCTCAGGCTCGGGTATTTCAATGCCAGGTCCGTAATGAATAAAGCACCTCTCATTCACGATCTGATTGAGGAGGAGCATGCGGACCTGGCTTGCATTACGGAGACCTGGTTGGGCCCAGAGGGCGGGGTCCCCCTGGTTGATCTTAGCCCATCAGGTTTCCGGGTGCTGCACCAGCCTAGGGCTCAGGGTAGGGGCGGTGGAGTGGCAGTTGTGAGGGAGACCTTATGTCCGCGGGAGGCCACCATAGTCCAGATAGCCGGGTGTGAGTCCCTCCTCCTGAGATGCGGTCCCAGAGCTCAGTTGGGCTTGCTGCTGGTGTATATTTCACCTAGACACGTGGCAGCAGCCCTGCCTGAGCTTCTCGATATCCTCTCAGGGTTGGTGGTTGAGTTCCCCAAACTTATAGTTTTGGGTGACTTCAACCTACCATCCCTGGGGGGATCATCTGAGCTAGCTCGGGAGTTCATGGCTTCCATGACGGCCATGGACCTGAAGCAGGTTATTCTGGGCCCAACTCACGGGGGGGTCACACGCTCGATCTGGTTTTTCTATCCGGACGGTGGTTAGATGATCTTGGGGGGCGTTCCCCAATTAATTCACCCCTGTCATGGACCGATCATCATCTCCTGCGGATGGTCTTCCGTTTTGCCACTCCCTGTCGTGGGGTTGCTGAGCCAACAAGATGGTTCCGCCCTAGGCGCCTTATGGACCCTGAGCGGTTCCAAACGGCGCTTGGGCCCCCACCTGCCTCCTTTGCTCACAGCTCGGTCGATGCCCTAGTGGAAGCCTGGGAAAGGGCAGCCACAGAGGCACTCGACCAAGTTGTACCCATGCGGCCCTTGACCCGACGCAGATCCCAACGGGCCCCATGGTTCTCCATGGAGCTCCGCGAGATGAAGCGTCGGAGACGGGGCCTAGAGAGCTGTTGGAGGTCCAGCCGATCCGAATCCGACCGGTTACGACTAAGGTCGTTTACGAGAACTTATCTCACAGCATTGAGGGTGGCTAGGTCTAACCACTTTGCCACCCTCATTGCGTCCGTAGATAATCGCCTGGCCGCCCTATTTAGGGTAACTCGCTCTCTCCTTAATCAGGAGGTGAGGGAGGAACCCTTGCAGGGTCGAGCCGAGGAGTTTAGTCGATTTCTGTCGGACAAAATCACTCGGATCCGGACCGGTTTGGACTCCGACTGGGCAGAGTCTGACGAAGAGGATACGGGCGGTCTTGTCGATTTAATCTGGGAAGAGTTCGATCCTGTGACTCCTGAAGAAGTGGACAAGATCATGGGGAAGCTGAGCTCCACCACGTGTTTGTTGGACCCGTGCCCCTCCTGGCTGACTTATGCAGCCCGGGATGGGACACGAGGCTGGCTCCAGGCAGTGATTACTGCTTCTTTGAGTCAGGGTAGTTTTCCCGCCGCCTTGAAGGAGGCGGTGGTGAGACCCCTCCTCAAGAAGCCTGCCTTGGACCCAGCAATTTTAAACAACTATCGTCCGGTCTCCAACCTTCGCTTTTTGGCGAAGGTTGTTGAGAGCGTGGTGGCGCATCAGCTCACTTTGTTCTTGGAGGAAGCTGACTACCTAGACCCGTACCAATCGGGTTTCAGGCCCGGGTACAGCACGGAGACGGCATTGGTCGCGCTGGTGAATGATCTCTGGCGGGTTCGGGACAGGGGTTGTTCCTCTGTCCTAGTCCTTTTAGACCTCTCAGCGGCTTTTGATACCATCAACCATGGTATCCTGCTGCGACGTCTCAGGGGGTTAGGAGTGGGAGGCACAGTTCTCCAGTTGTTCTCCTCTTACCTCCTGGGACGTTCACAGTCGGTGTTAGCAGGGGGGCAGAGATCGACCCTGAGACCTCTCATTTGTGGAGTTCCTCAGGGATCGGTTCTCTCGCCTCTCCTGTTCAACATCTATATGAAGCCGCTGGGTGAGATCATTCGTGGTTTTGGAGTTGGGTATCACCAATATGCTGATGATACCCAGCTTTTTATTTCGACCCCAAACCACCCCAGTGATGCCCTCGGCGTGATGTCCCGTTGCCTGGAGGCGGTCCGGGTCTGGATGGGGAGGAACAGGCTTCGACTCAACCCTGACAAGACTGAGTGGCTGTTCGTGCCGGCATCCCGGGAAATTCTGATTATTCCATCATTGGCCATGGGGGGTGAGCTATTACCCCCCGTAGATAGGGCCCGCAACTTGGGGGTCCTCCTAGACTCACAGCTCTCTTTGGAAGAGCATATTGGAGCTGTGACTAGGGGGGCCTTTGCCCAGGTTCGCCTGGTGCGCCAGTTGCGGCCCTATCTAGACCGGGATGCCTTGCGCACAGTCACTCATGCGCTCGTGACCTCTCGTCTAGACTACTGTAACGCTCTCTACATGGGGCTGCCCTTGAGGTCCACCCGGAGACTCCAGCTGGTGCAGAATGCAGCCGCGCGAGTCATCTTGGGAGTTTCCCGATACTCCCATGTTACACCTTTGCTCCGCGAGCTGCATTGGCTACCGGTTGCTCTCCGGGTGAGGTTCAAGGTGTTAGTTATGACTTACAAAGCCCTTCATGGCATGGGTCCGGATTACCTACGGCAACACCTGCGACCGGCGTCAACTTCCCTCCGTCCAGTGCGCTCCCACAGAGAGGGCCTCCTCAGGGTGCCGCCGATCAAAGAATGCCGATTGGTGACCCCCAGGGGGAGAGCGTTCTCTGTGGGCACGCCAGACCTCTGGAACCGCTTACCGGTTGAGCTCCGGACGGCCCCCGACCTTCGCTCCTTCCGGCGTGATCTTAAAACATTCTTTTTCGAACAAGCTGGCCTGGTCTGACGGGATGGGGTTGGGTTTTTAAAACTAGTTTTTAACTTAATATGTATTGATTTTATGGGCATGATGTTTAATGGTTTTTTAATTTTTATATTTGATCTTTATTGTGTATTGCCCTGTTCACCGCCCTGAGTCCTTCGGGAGAAGGGCGGTATAGAAATCAAATTATTAAATTAAATTAAATTAAATTAAATTAAAAACAAGACAGAGCTCCAAGCATTCCTGGGGCTCTTGAATTTTTATCACACCTTCCTACCGAGGAAGGCAACGATAGCAGAACCCCTCCATAGGTTACTAGACAAAGGGGCATTATGGCAGTGGACAATAGTCCACGACGATAGTTTCAAAAAACTCAAACAGATGCTGTCAAACAACACAACCATTTCCCATTACAAGGAAGATAAACCCCTCTGCATGTGACGCGTCCCCATATGGGATTGGAGCAGTTTTGAGCCACCTCCTAAGCGACGGGACACAGGCGCCGGTTGCTTATTATTCGAGGACCCTCTTCAAAGCTGAAAGGAACTATGCCCAGATCGACAAAGAGGCACTGGCCATCGTGGCGGGCATTAAAAAATTCCACGATTATCTTTATGGCCGGCCATTCACTATATTCACGGACCATAAGCCATTGCTTGGGCTATTCACCTGGGACCGTCAAACTCCCCAAATATTGTCTCCTCGAATGTTGCGGTGGACAACGTTCCTCTCAGCTTATTCCTACCAATTAATTTACAAACCGGGCCGGGAAATGAGCCACGCAGACGGCCTCAGCAGGCTGCCCCTACCCCAAGTAGACCCTGACCCAGCCCCGGCTGGTCACATCTTAGCCATCCAAGAGCTCCAAGAGTGCCCCTTGACAGCAAAGGATATCGCTGCCGCAACCAGCAAAGACAAAACCCTCAGCAGGGTACTGGCATGGGTATCTTCCGGGTGGCAGTCTGTTAGCCCAGGCCCTGATTTCCAACCGTATTTCACAAGACGAAATGAGTTAACCTCTCACTTAGGCTGTATACTCTGGGGCTGCAGAGTGATAGTGCCGCCCATGCACAGACCCAAAGTCCTACACACATTACACGACGGGCACCCTGGCATCGTAAAGATGAAAGCCTTGGCACGTAGTTACGTTTGGTGGCCGACAATCGATAAGGACATCGAAACTCACGTAGCAGGCTGCTATTTATGCCAGCAGTCCCGAGCAGTACAACCCCAGGCCCCTATTCACAAGTGGGAAACCACCCGGAATCCTTGGTCCCGCGTCCACATTGATTTTGCTGGCCCCTTCCAGGGACAGGTTTTCCTCATCGTAGTGGATAGTTATTCTAAGTGGTTGGAAGTTCTCCCGGTTTCCAGCACAACAACATCTGCCACCATTCAGGCTCTCAGGGGAATCTTCGCAACACACGGCCTCCCTGATGTACTAATCTCCGACAACGGGCCTCAATTTACCTCTCGTGAATTTCAGATCTTTACGAGGAACAACTGTATTAGGCACGCCACGTCGGCCCCCTTCCACCCTTTGTCTAACGGTCTTGCAGAGGTTAAGGTGAGGGCCACCAAAGATGCCCTCCGGAAGATCATCGCGGGAGACTGGCACCGCCGCCTAGCTCAGTTCCTCCTGGCTCACCACACTATGCCCTGCTCCACCACCAGGAAATCCCCCGCCGAACTGTGCTGGGGCCGCCGGCTGGTGACGACTTGACAGACTTCACCCGGACCGGCGGCCGAGGAAGTCAACAACCCCCCACCCAAGACATTTGCCCAAGGACAAATTGTCTGGACCAGGGACTATGGGGGAAAGGATAAATGGATCCAGGGGGGTCATCCTGGATCAAACTGGCCCCTTATCGTACAGGATAGACATCGGAAGGGGACTTACCCTCCGCAGACACACAGACCAACTCCGACCCAGGTCACTTCCCAACCTCCCCCTGGGCCCACTCCCCGGGGATGGGTGAGGAATTCTGGGAGTTGAAGTCCACAGGACTTATTTCTAAGTTTGTAGACTCCTGAGCTGGCCCTTCTGAGCTCTTCCACAGAATGCACCCCCTAATCCCTTCCCTATACCCTTAAAGACACAGTAATCAAGTGCAAAGCAAAAAAAATAAAGAAATACAAACTCCGTTTTCCCCCCTCTTTAAGCTGCCTTAGGCATGTCATGTGTCACAATGTTGTTATCCCAAACAGAAAGGCTCCGGGAATTGCGAAAAGCTTTAGCTTTAAATTAAGCCAGTTTACTTTCAAAGAAAACTTTCTAAAAGCCACAGACAGACTCAATTAAAGGGGGTAAAACTAATTACATTTGTTTAAAAGTATTAAACCTTTTCTGCTGTCTTTTTCCCCCTTCCCCCACCCAAACCACGTTCTTTTATAGCCTCTCCTCTCTCTCCCTCCCTTTTTTTTCTTCAGTTCACCTCCAGCTCCGAGCTGCTTCTGGAAGTGCCAATCAGCTGGAGCCCTGCCGGGGATCCTGGGGCTTCTGCTGAGCCCAGACTGTACTGCAGCTGTAGCTGCAGCTGCCTCTCCCTCTCCCTCAGGCTTGGCTCATTTAGGTTCATTCCCCTCCCCTGCTACACTTGGCTAGCAATCACTACCACCTGCCATGTGGCAAAGTACCACAAGTGGTACAGATATATAGCATCTTTCCTTTGGAAGGGAGAAAAAGAAATAGTATTCATGACCATGGTATTTATCTGACAATAACTGACTGCTATTGCTGGTGCTTGTAGTTTTTCTCAAATGATGGCCTATATAACAAAAGTATTAGTTTGCATAGTCGTTATTCTGAAGAATAGCAGTTAGGTCTACTTCTGTTGAATCAGGTGGCTAGATTTCCTAGCATCTTTTCTCATTGGCAATACTGGATATTGCAATTCAGCATATCTCAAGAGCTGTAAGTTCCATACCCCTCTGCAGGATCTAGATATAATCATGGTTACAATAAATATATTAAAATTAATGATACCAAGTTATTCATTTGAAACCTCTTGAATCTAATGGGATTGTTCTACATTTAATTAAGCCTGGCTCTGACTTTCTTTTTAAAAGCAGAGTTTTTCAAGTATCTTGAAGTTGGGCCCACTTCTAAATTCTGTTCTACAGTAATAGTGGCTATCTTTTTAGAATATATTTTATTGCTTGTATAATAATTGTTTTATTGTTTTATTCTGGTCAACGGATAAATAGGTGTTATCTTCTTTATAGGAACAAATGGTTTTAAAATATATATGGAGATGTAAATGCTTTAAATAACAGTAATAAAATACAGGAAATGTAGTCACTAAGATTTTAATGATTACCAAGTAAATTTTAGTGCATCTACTTCAAATGTAACTATTCAACTACTGCACTATAAAATTGAAAAATATATATATAAACTTTACAGAAGTCAGCCAAGGAGCTAAAGGATTATGTATTCAGCTCATGGATTATTTATTCAGCTCATGGATCTGTTTGAATTTTGCATGATCGACTACTGGAATAATAGCAGCTGTCTAAATTGCAGGGAAGAGGGGATCCCAGTCTCTCTCCCTTCCGAATAATATAAATATTTTGATTGTTATATTTCTTCTTTGCAGTGGCCAATTATTGTTTTGGGTAATAAAACTGACCTTTTGGAGGAAAGACAAGTACAGAGTGAAGTTGCACAACAGTGGGCTAGGATTGAGACAGTGAAGTTATGGGAAGTGACAGTAACGGATAGAAGGACAATGATGGAGCCCTTTGTGGTGTTAGCAAGCAAACTTTACCAATCACAGAACAAATCGACGTTTTCTTTCTCCCGTCAGAGATTCAAATTCAATAAGAAAGATTACTGAAAGCTCTTATGCTTCCCACTGGGCCAAGAATCTGCTGCGGCTTTTGCATTTCCAGAGTTGTTCATTTCTAGAGCGAGCAAAGCAGCTCTCACAAATCAGGAAGAGAATGGCATCTGAAATCACTTCATAAAAACACTGAAATAATCATGGTTGTCTGTATTCAATTATATGTTCAGGGAATGTAAGCTGGAGAATACTTGAGTGTAGAAAAAAGAAAGAAAACCTTTTTTTTAGAATGGCCATTCTAAAGTCATTGGGAATATTGCCACTTCACTTACTACTTACCAAAAAATCTAAGGGCATTTCAGATAAAAAAATGAAAGAACTAGGTGAAAAAGTTGTTTCTTTTGATCATACATTGTATAGCTTTATTCATTGTGCTACGACTTTGAGAAATAACTTGTGAAAAAGAGAAGCTAACAGAATTGAGTGAAGCATAAACATTTCACCTTCATTACCTTTATTATAGTATGCTAATAATGCTAGCACCGATGCTTTTGGATGAACCACTGTTATTTGTATCTATCATCAAGCAGCCATTCATCTCAGGTACTGCAAAACAGTGATTATTAACATTGCTAGAAATTGGGCTAAAGAAAGAAAAAATAATTTCCAATCACTTCATACATACATGGGGAAAATTTTGATCCCATTCCCCAATGTCAAAGCCCACAAATATCTGTCCCTGTACAATGACAGCAGTTTCATAAAAAGGATAGGACAGCATCAGAAAAAAATAGTAACTTGGTTCATTTAAAAGGGTATAGCAGGGCTTCTCACTTTCAGCAACTTTAAGAAGCGTGGGTTTGTAACTTGTGGAATTTCCCAGTATACATAAATCTCAAAGTTACTGTGATTGAAAAGCACAGAACTATGTTAAGAGTATTTGATTCTGGCTTAGTGTTTTGTTTGACCTAGGCATTCCACAAACTATGATTTATGGCTTAACATATCAGCTGAAATCAGCCAGTAGTAATATATTAAGTCTGTACAGTCAAAAAAAGAGCATTACTATGGGAAAGGATTGCTCCATCCAGTTTTAGCTCTAAGCAACCTACCTCTTATTTCAATTGTATTCATTGTTGCTATGCAATTACGTGCCTTAAAAATAGTACACTGACATAAAAGCAAATGAATACAGAATTTAAACCTAGGGAAGTGGAAAGATCTTTTTACAAAAATAACATGAAGATAGGTACAAGTTGAGCTTCCCTAGAAAAAGAAGTAGTAGCATTCCTAACTATACTTTTCTTCATAGCTATATTCTGCATCACATAAAGATGATTTGAGCAACTAATCACAAACCTAGGTCAAAATTTCTCCAGAATTCCTAATTGATATGGCTAATCCCACTGGCTGGATGTTTTAGGAACTGTAGTCCCCAACAAATCAAGACAGTGCTAGACTGAACAATTCAAAAGGGCTATTCTGGAGTTGTGATGGCTTTATACTATCACAATATAACAAGTTCTCACCCACTTCTAAAAGGAATCTGTAGTTAGATTTGTATTTTCACAATTTTCATTACAATTCTCAAGGATACAAAATTCAATTAAGAAAGTGGGTGGCTAATTGGGTTGAAATTTCTCAAAATATGCAGTATAGAAATTTATCAAAGTTTCTTTTCTTTCTATCAAGGAATAAAATATTTTAAGGCCTAATGTATATTTTAAGCACATTTTTTTGAATTTAAATGAAGCTTTTGAGAATTTAACAAAAAAAGCATGGGTGAAATATCTAGTTTAAATTACAGATTGAATACAGATTCTGACTTCATTCTATTTACATTGCACATTGAAATGGCTCTCATCTGTTTATATAGTGTACTCATAAGTTGTCCTTCAGTGCACTTTGTAGAATGGCAGTGTTTAATTGTAGCATCATAAGAAGCACAGTTAACATGAATTTTATAGAATTATTCATTCTGGGCCACTAGTGAATTGTCCTGCTTCAATTACTATTAAGTGAAAGTCAATTTGAATTATGTTCACTTCAGATAATATTTTGGGCACTATTTAACGAAAAAAGGAACTTTTTTTGATAGAGATATTGAATATGCTTGCACTTTAGTAGAGATGGATACCAAGACAAAAGGGAAAAACTATTCCCATTCCTCTTCCAAACATGTCAAGCAACAATGGCCTGAAATCACAATAAATAGCTCTAATGTTGAACAGCTAGGGAAACTCTAGCTTTAAATGCTTAGGAGATGATCCAACTTGCAAAAAATAACAGATTTTTGGATAGGTAACTAAGTCTGCCTTCTCGCCCAGGATTTAATTTCATAACCTGTTAAAGTCTTTTCATGTAACTTTTTATTATGTGACCTGGAAACTATTTCTTGTTTTTTGTATGATTATCAGGAATAGATTATATTGTCTGTTATACCGGGGTCCCCAGCCCCCAGGTTCTGGACTGCTACTGAACCAGTTTTGGGAACCAGGCTGAGTGAAGCTTCATCTATGCATACATGGGATCTAGGTTGCACATGCAAAACCACCCACTCTTCCAGTCCATGGAAGACAATTTTGTTCCAAAACTGGTCCCTGGAGCCAAAAATGTTGGGGACCACTGCGTTACACACAACCAACATAGATGTATTCCAGAAAGAAGTATCAGTAGGGGGTTTGTACATATTTTTATTAGCACAGTAACAAATGCAGACTTAGTTAGCCCACAACATACAACCAATCCACTGAGTAACTCCTATTCCACGCCTTACAGTTAAACAGCTTAAGGTATTTCACTACAGGTTGCTCCAAGTCCAGTTAAAACCTTTATTTTCACAAAGGTAACTTGGCATAGAAAAATGAATCCACGAACTATTTTTCCTATGCTAGGGGAGACAACAATCTAGCTGTACCCCTATATCTGAACTTAATGAAAGGGTAGACTTGTAAAAGATGTGTTAAATATGAAACTCTCCCACCTCCCCTAGGGAAAATATTCCCAATATTGTTTTACAAATAAAACCAAGCTAAAAGAAAATTAAGTTGCAAGGCTTCTTGCAAGAAATTTTACAGAAATGCCAAATATATGTACCCATAAATTAAGCTGTTTTATTATTATTTTTTATCTATCGCAACCAAACATTCTTTCCCACCCTCATCCAATTGCCAGATTAGTTTACATTCTTCTTGGTGCTATAGCAGAGCTACTATTGCTGAACTAATGACAGTCTTAAAATATGCTAGTCCTATTCTAGCTGTCTACTGTAGCAAGATACCTTAAGTAACAACAACAAAATTTCAGGAAATAAAAGACTGAATAAATTCTGTTATAGAAATACCCTACTCTTTTTCAGTTTCTCCCCTTCCCTGTCCCACCCCTTCAAAATCATAAGCAGCTCTTTCTGTCACAGATGATTTAACACAAAGATATGACAAAAATCCAGTTTATGTTGCGTATCTCTTGGTCCACTGTCTGGCCATTCTGTCGTGCTCTGCTCTGTTAGTCATATACTGAGTTGCAATACTTCCAACAAGGGGATCAGCTGCAAAATAAATAAAACAAATGTAATAGATCAGATATGATGAAGACTCCTAGAACATTGCTTTAATGAAAAATATTTTTGTGACTTTAATTACAATTTTAGAATTTAAGTACATTGCTAAGTACATTGATTTGTGCTTAGATTGTAAGCCGCCCTGAGTCTTCGGAGAAGGGCGGGATATAAATGGGATTTAAAAAAAAAGTTCATTTTCCATTCAGGCCAAGAATGGGAAGGGGAATCTGGTCTTCCAGATGTTGGCAAAGGCAAACCTTTATTCTTTTCCACTAGACTTCACAGTGCTTTTTCAACAAAAGCCATGCTTGCTGAAACTGTTGGCAATCATACAGTAGTTAACAACACTGCATCTCTGTTAGGCCCGTACACATCAAAGACCTATTACAATAATGGTACTTGCTGGACAACTGGTGTTTCCATAGATACAATACATTTCTGCCAGTCCTTTAAAATATGTCTCACAACAGCAAATCTGGAGATAATGATGACTCACAAAGACTGTAATCCTTCAGTGTAAACACCATCAATGGGGATATTCCATTTCTTATTAATTTTGTGGAAATGAGAAAGTCACTTTTCCATCACTGGATTTTGAAAAACTTCATTTTGTAGTTTTTTAAAATTAATTTTTGGAAGTTATGTCAATGCAATGGAATATACATGGCATTCTAACCAATAACAATTCTGTTTGAGTTTTGTTTTGAATTTACTGTTCTTCAAGACAGGACAGATAATCCATGTTCAGGGACCACTCAAAGTTATGACATAGATGAACAAGGAAACATATGATTATTCCTCATAGTTGTGGCTGTTACAGGATTCTTGTGATCATGTAATCATGATTTAGGTGCTTGGCAGTCAGCTTGCAATTGTGACAGTCATAGCATCCTACAGTCATACGATTATGATTTGTGATAATTCATTGCTGGCTTCTGACAAGCAAAATCAATGGGGAAGTTGCAGAAGGTTGCAATGGCGATCACATGATCACAACACTGCAATTAGAATAGAATAATAACTCTATTGTCACAAAACACTGCAATTAGAATAGAATAATAACTCTATTGTCACTTTAAATGTACATTATTCAGCATACATTAAAATGAGATTTTATTACATAACAGCTCTCAAAGAGTAACCACCTCCAATATACTCTGCATAAAAATGGCAAAAAATGCTCTCCTCATCTGATGCAGAAAATGCAGGCACTGGTTTGCACACGTCACTAAGGATGATGTGTGGAGAGACCAAGTCAGATTGTTAGTTATCTGCACCCTCAGATCACCTCCACAACTGCAGCACTGATACAGTTATCTGTTGCTGATCACCTCCACAACTGCAGCATTGATACAGAGTGGAGTATGGCTATGTCGGCTCTTCCTAAAATCTACAATGATCTCCTTTATTAATATTCAGAACCAGGTTACTTTTATTGCATCAGTCCACCACAGCCTTCACCTCTTCTCTATAAGCATCTTCACTGTGGTCCCAGATAAGACCTACCACTGCCATGTCATCTGCATACTTTACAATATGATTCATAGCAGATTTGGCATAGCAATCATGGGTCACCGAGGTGAATAGTAAAAGACTCAAGACATAGTCCTGAGGGGAACCCGTACTCAAGAAATGGAATTGGAAACTTTTCTTGTGAGATTCACTTAACAATGGCAACAGGGACTGCCGCAACTGCTGTTATAAATTGGCATGATCATATGAAGGGCTTTACAACTATAGAGTTGCCAGTTCAAATTACCCTCATTAAGCAAGGACTGCTTGCACAGACATATTTGATTGGATTCTCCCTGTGTATTGTGTTTGGGAGATGGGCCCTTAGCAAGAAGCAGCTAGAACAGTACAGGAAAACCTATGGGTTGACAGACTAGCCTAATGTAAGGCCGGACAAGGAAAAGAAGGTCGGCCAGTGATGATAAAGAAACCTATGGAAAGCAATTATAATACAGAAATGTATGTGTTAATATTTCTGCTGAATCTCTTCTAATTCAGGGCTTTTCAACATTTCACCTATTGTACCACTTTTAGGATATGGCAACATCTGAGTACCACGAGTCACCTAGCAAGGTGTCAAAAACTTGATGATCAAAAAAAAAAAAGGAAAAAAGTGATGAAGTACAGGTAGTCCTCGACTTACAACAGTTCGCTTAGTGACTGTTCAAAGTTACAAGGGCACTGAAAAAAGTGCCCCCAAGCTACAGCTGAGCAAGACACCTGACTGCCTGCCCGGCCGCACTCTTCCTCCTGTCCAAGGTTTTCATTGTTGTGAGCATTCCTGTTGGGGATTGCCAGCGGAGGTGGGGTGGGGGTGTTTGGTTTTTATTTCCCTTGTCTGCTAGGTGGTTGCAGCAGGTTTTGGTCACTTCACATGAGCCTGGGACACTGTGACCATCATAAATATGAATCAGTTACCAAGCATCTGAATGTAAATCACAAGACCCTGGAGATGCTCGAACATTCCAACTGATTGGCGCTTCTTTTGGGCTCAGCAGAAGCGCCAGGATCAGCGCCGAGCTCCAGCTGGAGCCTGGCGCTGATACTGGTGCTTTCGCTCAGCCCTGGCAGCCCTGCAGCGCCAGCCGTGTCTCACTCAGGCTTGTGCGGTGCTGCCACCGGTTCAGCTCATTCCCCTCCCCCGCTACTTTTCTAGGAAGGTCATGTAGCACCTGCCAGGTGCCAATGTACCACAGGTGGTACCTGTACCACTGGTTGAAAAGCCCTGTTCTAATCAAAAGAAAATATTTTCAATTCTATATAAAAAATATGAGTTGCTTGGTGCTAGAAAAGGTCTGTTGCCGTCTCCTGATCAATACATTCTTAAATACATTAAAGAATGCAACGCTAGAGGGCAGCCACTCTTCTTGTAGGAGATGTTCCTGTACTAGTTATCAGAAATCAATATAAAAACTCCTCATGATTTTGGCATATGGATTTATCTCTGTATGGATCCTGTTCTCAGTCCCTTATCCCTCGTTTTGACCCCACTTACCAGGATTACAGTCTGTGAGAAGTGAGCAAATTGAAAGAAGAACTTTAGAAATAGTTAATGCTGGACTCCAGTTATCTTTTAATATATCCAAACAGATCACTCCTTGACTGTTAATGTTGCAGTGATAGATTCTTGTTCGAAAGGTAACCTATGTGAGAAAAGTTTTTTAAAAAAATGTAAGGAAATTGTGTTCATTCTCATCTTTTCATTCAGATCCAAGCATTTCCTACAACAGATATGAAGTGCTGATTTTGTCTAAACCCATTTATGGATAATTTCCAATTTTTGATAAATTACTAATCTATCATCAGACAATTTTCTATTGTTTCTCATTCTGCCACAGATTTTCACGAATAATTTTTCTCTTTTAATTTCAAAAGACTAAACCCCACTTATTAATTTCATCAATTGAAGGCTTTTCTAGGGTTTACAATAATGTTTAAAAATCCTCAGATGTTAATCTGAGTTAAACTAGTCAATATTACTGAAGTTCAATTTGCTGCATCTGATTTTCATACAATGATGCAAAAGTTCACTTTCTAGTGGTCAGAATGCTTCATGTATTCTACCAAGTAACCTTTGTAGGTTCCCATGGCTCAACTCCTGAATGAAGAAGCCAAACCTTTGCCCCAGTTTTGTACTTTTTGAGATTAGCTAGATTAAAGGACAAAATGCTTGTCTTAAACCTCTCAGTGACTTAAAACATCCATTTAAGTTCTTACAATAATTTAAAAAAATGGATCTCACATTGCCTACTTTTGCAATGTGGTCCCTGATGATATCCAATATTGCTCTTGAGCTGACAGAAGATATGTATATATGCAACAGATAATGAGGAAATTCTTAAAAATTCATCTTATATTTGATTACATTCCTTAATTGGTCTTTTTGAGACTGATTTAACTTGTACAAAACTTTGGCTATTTCTTATTTTCCCAGTTCATGAATCTGAATGTTACACCAAATAATGCAATTATATTTTAGGCTTTAATTTCATAATTTCTAAATTTTATTCTAAAAAAATTTATACTTTCTTTTCAACTAGCCATTATACAAGAAAAAAACCCTGAGCATTTTAATTTATGGTGAACCACTGCCATTCTGTGTCCACTGTTTGCATTACATGAGAATTACACAGACTTAGAAGGTGATGAAATTTATTACAGCATTAATGTATTGCTAATTTTCTTCACAACTTTAGGCAGGATACTTAGGCAACATCCACTTTCTAAAGATAGGTACTTTATCAAGGCAGAAATTAGTAATCTTTTCTACAAGTACTGATTAAGAGAACATTTCTTGTTACATTTCTGATGCACAGTGCTTAGATTTGCCATAATTCTTCCTCAAGGGACCAATTATCAAACACTTTAGCCCAAATCTTCTACAGGAGGCATAGATATCAGTTCTTATGAAAAATATTGCACTGACTTTAATGTATTCAGCACATACCTGTTATGATAAGGAATGGGATGGGGAAAGAAGAGCAAAGAAGGTAGGAAAAGGTATGCAGGATGAAAGAATATGGTTTTTCTCATCATTAAACTCTATGTATGTCTGTTTTTGATTAGTGGAGGACAACTACAGAAATTCAACACACTCTACATTTACAACACCACTGTAAAAAAAAATCCTAAGGATTTGGAATGCAATTAAAGCACCCCACTACCAGTTTTCCATGCAAAGAAAGGGCAGGTCAATTATTTGTATGTTTGTTTGCATATAAATAATTGTGTTTGTTTACACTTTTGATTTGTGACTCTGGGCAGGATACGACATGAAAAATCCAGTTAAAAATTCACAACAAACTCCCACCTCCCAATTCTGTGGTAAGAACAATAGAATCAGACAATCTACTTGATTGGCTCCAAATGGAATCCCCAAGCCCACTGATAAAAGTATGTCTTCTTAGGCCTTGCAGAAAAAAAACAAGGTGGGGCCAATAATATCTCTGGAGGAATGAAGTTTCAAAATGAGGGAAGGCCCTTTTCCAAGATCCTACCAGATGTACTTTCTTGATAGTTGGGACCCACAACATGCCCTGCTTTCTTGCTCCAGTGCACTGATAGATACAAGTGGGAAAAGGCAGCCCATCAAATATCCTGGACCCAAGGTTTAAAACTGATAACCAGCACCTTGAACTGCACCCAGAAGCAAACTGGCAACCAGCGCAGCTCCTGAAAATGTGACATATGTGCAAATTTGGACTTGCAGGCTGCTGCATTTTGAGTCAACTGTAGCTTACAGATGCTCTTCAAGGGCAGTGCAACACAATAATCCAAATAGGAGATGACCAGGCATGGATAACTGTGAGAAAGGCCCATTTGTAGAGGAATGGCACTCAACACACATTGGTGCAAAGGCCCTTCTGGTCATGACTGCTAACTGCTTCTTGAGCAAGAGTTGTGTGAGTCCAGGAGAAACTCCAGATTATGCATCAGTTCTGTCTGATGGTAATTCTCTAAGAACCAAGAAGCTCCAAATCCAAAAGCAGTCTGTCTTGTCAGGGTTCAGTTTTAACCTCTTGCTTCCCATCCAGACTTCAACAGCCTCAATGCACTGAGAAAGGGAGATTGTAGCATCACCATGGCAGAGACGTACAATTCAGTATCGTCAGCATATTGATGATATTGTATCCCATTGTGACAGATGCTCTCATCCAGCAGTTTCATGTAGATGTTAAACAGGAGTAGAGAAAGCACCAACTCTTGAGGGACTCACAATGCAGGAGTCAAGTGTTTTACCTCTCATTCCTGATCAACATTGACTGGAAATAGTCTTGAAGAAAGGAGGCAAACCAGAAGAGCACCATGACCTTCCACTACCAGTCTAAGCTGTTCCAGAAAGATACCATCCATGACTGATGGTATTAAAAGAGAAATCAAGTGGAGCAAGAATGGATACACCATCCAGGTTTCCATGTGGTTGAAGAGCATACTACTAATGAACTTTGAATTGTACATTTGGGATGGTATGATACAAGATTCTCTACTGAAATTGTATTTTGGTCATTTGAATCTAATTTGGAAGAAGAAGTATATAAACAAGACCATTTTTACTGTATATAAGTTGTAGCTAAAATTGTGGCAATAAACTGTCAGTGTCTAACACTAAATACCAGTGACTGTTGAACATGCAAAATACAGTAAATGCATTTTTTTTACTGTTGATTGTTGTAAACATGATGATTGTTATATTTGGAAAGGACCATAGGCAAACATCTGTAAGAATTAGAGGCAGAACACAAATGTCTGAATTTGATTTGATAGAGTAAAAAGGGTGAAACAGCATTCTAATATCATTCTCAAATTAATTTGCATAATTTTAGTCTAGCAATAGACAAACAGGATAGTATGATATTGATTCTGTTAAGGAATTTGTTGTGCAGAGGTCTCCTTGTGCTACCAAAGAGTTGCACAGACAAGGAAGGGTACTGAGAGCAGTAAGAGTCACACACAGGAGTACACTGAGTTGTAAAAGCAAAAAGTATTTTACTTTGAGGTGGTGTAAAAACAAAAATGCACAGTCAAAAATAAACAGTCCAAGTAGCAATCCAAAATACAAAGTCTTCTTACCGGTCCAGAGGTCAATACACAGTTCAGGTAACAGAGCAAAAACAGTAACAGTAGAGAGCAGTGAATTCAGAGAGAGAAAGAAGCTACGTTAATAGCTCCCTCTTATGGCCATGAGAACACTTACACACCCATTGGCCAATTTACATCTTAAAGACATAAAATCATGGTTAATATATTTTCAACCCAACATTGTAGGCTAACACCATATGCCTAACAGATTCAAATAATATTTTAAACAAAAACACAAAAGGAGAAGAAAGATACTGATGCGTTAAAAAAGATCAAGGCATTTTCTGTGATAACATTCTTCTCTTTATCAGAATGCAATGTACTATGTCTATGTACTTAGTGATGAGTACAAAAATATTTATGAATGACAGGAGGTACACATTAGTCAAGAATGTTTGTGACTTATTACACAATTTGTCAAACTTGCCCATTCTCCTGTTTAAGCACTGTGTTAGCACAACTAGTCATTCCCTATAGAGTTGAGGGTAGGGGTGTGGTGTCTGTAGTTATGTGAGTCTACTACAAAGTTTTTCTGAATTTCCAAGTATTCCACGTAGTTGATAGATTGTTATTCTCTTTATGATATTTGATAGTTTACCTTGAAAGAATGGTATGTCCTCAATACCAAAAACTAGTTTAGAAGACATGCACCCAATACTTTCCTCAGTTAATAATTTTATTGCTCTTCTGTTTTTTAATTGTTAAAAATAGGTAAAGTCTAAAAACATTTCCTTCAGGAACTAGGAGAATTATGAGACAAAAGTTTCTGAAAGAGTAACTTACTGTATATGATCTCTTCTAAGCAACAATTTACAGCAATATGGAATATTATTGTGATTTCTAAACTCTGTATCAGAAAGCTTTAGTGTAATTTGATGGCACAGTGTACATACTTTCATGTTTATGGAAGTGACAGCTACTGTGTTTTCCCCAAAATAAGATCCAGTAATGTAATATATATATATCTCCTCCAAAAGAGGCAGTAGGTCTTACTTTTAGAGGATGTTTTATTTTTTTCTGACACCTGCCTCACCTCGTGGTGGTGGCACCAACACCCCATTAAGCAGGAGCCCACGTGGCCACTGGCCCACTTCAGTGGCCGTTCGCAGCTGTTCACGGCAGGAGGCTGCATGGCTTACCATGCTGTGCTGCTGCCATGAGGTATGGCAGGTGAGGGAGGGGGTGAAGCTGCCCCAAATGCCCCATGGGCGCCCAAACAATTTTCGCCCAGAGGGAGACTGGCCACGCCCATCCCTGGGCTAATTTGTGGGTAGGGTTTATATTAGCCCCACCCCAAAAAATCAAGCTAGGGCTTATTTTCAGGGTGGGTCTTACTTTTGGAGAAACATGGTAAGTTTTTCATTAGTATCTTATTCCAAGTAAATAGCCTCCTTGGACTATTATGGAAAGATTAAAATATACTGAAATATAATTAAAACAATAACTTTTAAGAAGAAAGCTAGAATGTTTTAAGTCTGATTTAGTAAAAACAATTATTCATTTTGAATAAATGATTGCATCCAGACTAATTCCTAGAAAGAAAGCCTGGGAAAAGGAAATGGGGAGATAATAATTTGCTGGATTCTCTTCCCCTTGGATTGCTTTCCAAAGTTCTGTGATAAATAAATGGCAATGGCCAGTGTAGTAGAAAACAGAATTAGAGAAAATTGATGTCCAGTCCCCTTTTTCTAATGCAGGAAACAGTGCTCATCCTGAGGATCCAGGCTGCAAAGATTCTTAAGATCACATCACTAACATCAGATGGAAAAGCAAGACAATTCCAAAAAGACATGTAAAGAACCTTTCAATAATCAATAAAACAAAAATAGACCATAGAACACAACAAATTGTGAACAGCATTTAAAGTGGGAATTCAATCATCTGCCTATTGAAGAACTTAGATGATGATGAAGAATAGAAAAGAATAATAGAATAAAATAATGGTACAACTAAATAGTTTAGGGTTAGAAATGGAGGGTACCATGGTTGTATACTATCACTATATTTAACTTATAGGCAGAACACTTTATGAACAATATTTGACTACAGGAAATTGGAATTTAAAATAGCTAGAGAAGCATCAACAACCCCAGTTATGCTGATAATACCAATTTGACAACCAGGAATGAGGAAGACTTGAAGAGTTTTGTTAAAGTGAAAAAAAGAATACAAATATCAATCTAATGCTTAATATTAAACCAAAACAAAGCCCAACTACTAATACTAGGTTAAATGTTATTTATTTATTAACAGTAAACTGCTTCAATCTACATAACTTCAGACAGCATACATAGACAGGCCAATACAAAATGAATATTTCTATGTTTTTTCCTATGTTTTTAGTTAGAAACAATCACAAAACCATGAAGTTGATAGGCACCAAAATACTTTAGTGATCAAAAGTTTGAAATAAAATCCCTTTGACAATCTTTCTGAAAAATAAAGAGTTTAGGGTCCAATAATAACAGACATTATCATCCCAGATTTTAAAATGGTAATACTGTAGGAGTGATAACTTTAAGCACAAAATAAGGAAATGTTTCTTTAGCTGGGCATTCTTCTGTTATTAATGATAAATTAATTAGTCTTACTAATCAAGCATATCATGAATAAGAAAGAGAAAGTCTCTTTTAGAAATCTGGGAGGTGATTCTAAAAGGGGAAAACAATTCAGTAATCTGATTCTATTTTCTTAAAAAGTTCAGGTAAAAGGACTCTGGAAGAAAATCTATTTTCTATGGAGAAGGTATTGCCAAGAATTTGCTACTTGGAAAAAAACCCCTATAACATTATAGACAAAGTATCAGAATTTCAGAATCATCATACTAACAACAGAAGTAAGTGTTTTAAAAATGTTATTGTACTAACAAGTACAATAGCAATATCACCAATAAAAAAACAAATACAATAAAAAACCCTACATATGTTGTACTAATTAAACGTAACGGAAAGGAAGAAAAAAACTAATTAAAAAAGATCCACATAATATCCATTTGTACCAGTATGAGATTGAATCCTTAAGCTTCTCAAAACTAAATTATATAGAAATATACTGCTTTATCTTTCAATTTTTAGAATAAGATGTTTGAAAAATATATAACATACTAATATCTGGAATCCATTCCTTATCACAACAATAATTTTCTTTACATTCACCTAAGAACTAAAGCTCTTAATAAAATTACAAATTCATTATTTTAGAAATATAATTTAATGTTACATTTATGTCATTATATTATCAAAATTGTGGTAACATTTGCCACGACTTTGAACCAAAACAGAATTGTGGATGGACAAAAACAAATCAAATGAATTAAAGAGCTCTCTGATATTCTGTAGTATGAGCACAAGTAAATCTGATGTTCCACTTTTTACAACTTTCTTTCAGAGATCCAACAGATATCAAATAAGATTTTCTAATGTATTAAATTCTTCCTTAAATCATAAGGAATAAATTTTACATTTTTTTAAAAAACCGGACTTTCTGGCAAAATTGAATATTCCACTTCTTCATTTTATGAACTATGAATATTATGTAACTTTTATAATATTTTTTTATCTGAATGGTTTTACTTTATCTGCTCTATCTCTTAAGGATACTAAGATTTCAGATGCTGTGCCATTGAGTCCCCTAAAGCATCTGGGCCCTATAATTTTAGCTAAATTCCTAGTTTTTGTTTTCTGAAGTTATTTCACTACATAAATGTATTTTCAATCACAATTAAGAAGGTACAAAATTTACAAACACAATGATTTTATAATCCATAAAGCAACTTGTAAATCCATTGGGATTCTGACAAATGAAGGGCATGATTCAAATTATCACAATAATTCTATGCATGAATTTGAAAGTAATTGAATAAAAGAATAAAAAGATACTCAAGAATAACAAGGTATAGCTTCTATTTTGTAACAAAAATATCAAACAGTTCTTGTCTGCTTTAAATGGATCCTCACATGACAAAACTTTTGAAATAAGACTGGATAAATTAGCATACAAGATTGCATTAAATAAATATTAGGTCATAATGGGAAAAATAAAAGTGGTACTTCTATAAGATACGAATAGAAGAAAAACCAGGTATTTGGTACAAATACAATGGTCTTTCTAGCCTAGGAAAAGAATAACTTTTGTATTACCTGATATTCTTAGTATCTCAAATATGTTAATGTTGTGCTCTCCAAGAATTCTTTTTTGGTTGAACCTTACTTTGTCTGATGTAATAGGTTTCAGTCCCCTCAATACAATTATCAAACTCTACAAAAACAATGGAAATTCCAGAACTGGCTGGAACAAGACAACATACTTGCAGAGAAGCAAGTTGGTTTTAGGGAAGGCCACTCTATGCTGGTCTATGACTTGATTGATTTGATTGACTACATGATGTGATAAGTAAATGGTAAAAATAATAATCAACGACATTTGCTCCATTTTGATACATTATAATCTTTTCAATTTCGTGGGCATCAGGACATACAAGAGAGTCTGCTGCTTATTTAGATAAGATGCTAGCATGTCATTGTGAAGCTCCTTTTTAGGGACATATGCTTAATTATCTCATTAATAAGACTCAGAAAGCAAAACTCTAATAAATTAAGTAATGTTTATAAAAAAATAGGCAATTGCTATCCTTTTTACTCTAGATTATTGGGTAGGATATTATTGCTGATTCTTAGGTAGTATATTATGCTTTTATGTGATTTAATTTTCCATTTTTTTATAAACTCCCTTGTAGATCGTAACAGATGAAAAGCCAGTGTATAAATGTTTTTAAAAAATTAAATCCATGGATGGTTGCAATTTGAAAGCCAACAAAACTCATGATTTTGACAATATTTACAAAAATAATTTATGTAAAAACCACAACGTTGTGCTTTTACAGTATTTTTTTATAAATCTATAATTTAAACTATAGCAATACTGAACTATAGGTACAATCAACAGAAACATTTTTATATTGATAACAACTGGCTACCCAATCTATTATATCCATTCAGAATTCAAGTTCAAAATACAGATGGATTTCCTGGGTATGACAGCTATTAAGCAAAGGGACAGTCTACCTCCTGGATGCTGGGTGCTCTATTGAAGGTTTTCAAGCAAAGGTTGGGCAGCCCTTTGTCTGGCATGTTATAAGGATTTCTGGTCTGGGCAGAAGATTGCAGCAGAAGATTTCCAAGATCCCTTTCAACTTATGATTCTATGATGATCTTAATAGCTATCCTTAACTACTCCAGACAGAGATTTCTGCAAGTGCAACTCATTGCACAATTATTATAGTATATGCTTCAGGCATCCCTATAGTGCTTACCCATTAGGTAAAGAGCTACATTTGTAGAAAGGAAAAATATTAAATAATAAGGGGAATTAAATTATACTGAATAGTATATAAAATGTTGATGCATAAAGTTATGCATTAGAAGCTAAATAGACCATGTGGTGCATTTCTTACCTTTGGAGGCTTGAAGGGATATTCTGGTGTAAATGTGATGTCCAGAAAGAAAACACCACCCTCGTACACTGAACCTGGAGGTCCTAAAATTGTTGATCTCCATTCATAGATATTATCACCTTTTGGGCCAGCACTGCAAATTAAACATAAACAAAAAAGTTGACAGTGTTTAGCTTTAATAAGACTTAAATATTTATGAAAAGTAACTCAATTCCTATAAACATATTCATTATAAAATTAATACTGTAAGATAGTGATCAACAACTAGCAGTCCATATTGATTATGTCTCACAGAAAGCTGCTATCTGTGGTGATGCTGAAGGTAAAAAAAATGATATAAAAGCAAGGCAGACAAAGAACAATTTAGGGAGAAGATTGAAGTGGAAATTTAACAAAAAAATGCACGTTAAGGAGGAATCTTGGATTCATCTATTTTTGCTTCCTTCCTTGCTTATACAGCTTCTTCTTTTTCTTCTTCTTGTGCCATATCCATTATCGGACATTGGCGATCATATTGGCGACCCTGTTTTTATCAGCAGCTACATAAAAAAGTGCTGCTGAGTTTTGTCCAAACCAGTCCCTTAGATTTTGAAGCCATGATGTTCTTCTTCTGCCTGGACCTCGTTTGCCTTCAATCTTTCCCTGAAGGATTAAATGGAGTATGCTGTATTTTTCTGGATGTTGCATCACATGTCCGAAATATTCTAACTTTTCTTTTTTAATTGTTTTGATGATTTCCCTTGGCTTTCCCAGGCAGCTTATCACCTCATTTCTGATCTTGTCAACCCAGCTTATACGTAACAGCTGCCTGTAAATCCACATTTCAAATGCTTATACAGCTTGTGCAATATTAAATATTTCTTGTCTTTTTATACTACATCCCTGTATGTTTCCATCACAATTTCAGAATGTTTAGCTTTGATCTATAAACCATTTATTTATTTATAACTATCTTTCCCACTATCTAACAGAAACTTGTTCTAACCTCAAAGAGCAAATGAATGGTTACTGTGAATTTAGTACAGTTTGGATCTGCCTGGCATCTGTCTACCTGCATAAGAAAAATGGGGTGAGGGAAGTTAAAATGAAAAAAAAAACCCCTCTGAATAGAGTTTAAATATTTGTGAAATTTATATGACTGTCAGTGGAACTCTGGAAGTGAACAAAATAAACACAACAAAATAAAAACATCAATTCCATTAAAATAATAATAAAAAAGAGAAAATTTGGGGACCATTTTCAGCATTAATCCCTTGCTCCTATATAAAGGTAGGTGTCATAGTTCCGATTTAAAAAACACATTAAAGAGTATTGACAGTGGGTTTGCTAAGGCATTTTCTGTTCTATTATATTCTAAACTTTATCAGTGAAGGTTATCAGTAATAGATCATGATATTTTCATATGAGTCATGAAATGAAATAATTAAATTTATGTGTGAAACTACAAGAAAAAAGGTCTAAGTTAGACTCAAGAGGGAAAATACATCGATATTCATTTGAGGGGAGAAAGGGAAGAAAACTCTTCAAAATTGAAACATAGCATGACATTCCCAAGAGGACAATTTGCCTCAGCAGCTTTGCTTGAACTATGTACACATTGCACTAGAAACAGAAGCCTTGCTTATTAGCGTATTGAAATAAGTTGCAAAATTACTACTTTAGATTCTAAGGTACCTAATTAGCAGTTAATTTTTTTCTCAGAATTAGGTTATAGATGATGCAATATACATTTTCTCCCAGATGGGCACAAAAGTTAGGCCACCCCTATAATTGCAACAAAAAGCCAAGTGCCGAATAATACTGAGAAATTATTTATAGTTACATTTCATGATGTAACAAACTAACATGTAAAACTCCATTGAGATACCAATTAGATCAAAAACTTACTTAGCAATAATAGTAATAATAATAACATGACATGGGCATGGCTTAAGATGGGAACTATCAAGAAAGAAACAGAAGGCTTAATACTGGCTGCTCAAGAACAAGCACTACAAACTAATGCCATGAAAGCGAAGATACAAAAATCTACTGACAATCCAAATTGCCAACTTTGCAACAACAAAGCTGAAACTGTTTCACATTTAATAAGTGAGCGCAGCAAAATTGCACAAACTGATTACAAAGCTAGACATGACAGAGTTTCTAAACTAATCCAGTGGGCATTGTGTAAAAAATACGACTTGCCTATGTCCGAAAAGTCGTGGGAACATAGGGTGGAAAAAGTTGTCGAGAATTAGAGGGTGAAGATCTTGTGGGACTTCCGAATACAGACAGATCGCCATTTGGAACACAACACGCCAAATATCACAGTTGTAGAGAACTGAATTGTACAGCTGATTGATATCACTGTACCAGGAGATGCCAGAGTCGAAGAAAAAGAACTGAAAAAAATTACGAAATACCGCGACCTGGCCATCGAAACTGCGCGATTATGGATGAAACACGTAACAGTGATACCCATTGTCATCGGGGCACTGGGAACTATGTCCAAAAACTTTACAAAACACATCAAGAAATTGCAACTTTGTGCAATAACTCCAGCAAAGCTACAAAAAACTGTGCTACTCGGAACATCTTACATTTTAAGGAGATACCTGGTTGATACCTAGAATGCTGGCAGCAGCCCGTGTCAACCATTAGTGCCAGTCAATTTGAGTGTTCAGTTGACTGAGTTTTATGTTTTATGAATAAAAGTTTTATAATAATAATAATAAAAGTGGGAGTGGTAAATGGAGATGATAACCATAGCAAATGTTATGAATAAAGTTGAGACAACTAGAAACTTTTTTCCTGCAAAATATATTATCCAAATTTCAACAAAATTAACCTAGGAATATACTTTAAGAAGTTTTTTACTCCTCAGAATACCAATTATTTCAATCAGCACATGGGCTAGATACATAATTTTTAAATGCTTTACTCGATGTTTTGAAAATGTTATTATTGTAATGTTACTTGATTTACATGATCTGTTCAGACAAACAATACCACAGCTAACCTGCAAATTTACAAATAGCTCTATTGAATATTTTCAGCTCTGAGTCTAAGGAATTATCTAAACAGGATTACTACACTGCTAAAATACAATTATTACCTCAAGTTGCATTAGAAAGCTCTCCTAGGATAGAATTCTGAAAAAGCAATTTAGAATTAGAGTGTGCAAACTAGAACTGTCAACTGGAATTCATAGTAAAAAAAAAGGAAGTTAATTATTCTTAATCACATGCGTGAATTTTTCTGCATGAATTTTTCATTTTTCCCCTTTAAAAATTATATTGCTAAGTGTTACTGAAAAATGTTGTATCCCAATTAGAATTATCAGTGTGTGCTAGTTTGATTGCTCCAATCTAAGCAATTCATTTTGGTCATTAAGAGGTAATATACAAGTTTACAACACAATAAAATAAAACAACAAACCAGAAGTAACCAAGAAACTGATGAAACTGAACATATGATGGTACATAGGCCAATCATATGTTTATGTGTCTCTTAATCGCTTCTTTAAGGATGCCTCAGATCATTCCTTATCTATAAGGAAGAGTTGGCTATTGATACGAAACACATTAAAAATACTTTGTTAAAATGCCAATCTCTTTGGTAAAGGTCAGTTTAGCTTTCCTATCAACTATAGGAAATAGCAATAGCACTGCAGACAATAGCACTGCAAAATATTAAAAGCATGTATGGAGAAAAATAATGGAAAAGGAAATGTGTTTTTTGTTAACATCATTAAGTTTCAATTAAAAATAAAAATAAAGAAATATTATTTGCAATATAGCATTAATCAACAAATAACAAAGACCCAATTAGTAAAGGTTTATAATATACACATATTCTGTCTGCAATTTTCATGCAATTATCAACTATATAGTAACTACTCAAAACCCTTCCTCTCTTCCAAGAGGGCTGAACATAGAGAAGAGGGGAGATGAAGTTTCTCAACTTCCCAACTTTAGTATGGAGCTAGAGCACGGGTGTCAAACTAGCCACATCATGTGTTGTGACGTATCAGGACCCTTTTTGCATTGCCAGCAATGGGATAAGCGCGGCTTCGGTTTGATGAAACCGGCCCATGGGCCGGCAGTTTGACACCCCTGAGTTAGAGTATATATTATTGCTTCTTAGCTTCACCACTCCCAACTGACATTTATGCAACTTATGAACATTTTAAAGAAGGTCTATATCAATGATTTAGGAGGTCTATATCAATGACAAGCCTGTGGAAAGACAAATGTAGAATCTTTAGTCTTAATAATTAAGTTAAATATACTTCCACATGATTATTAAACTGTTACATATGTTATAAAAAACTCTAAAGGTGTCAATTATAGTAAAGAGAGAGGGAGGGGGAGGGAGAGTTGAACAGCTTATACTTCTTTAAAGTTATTACATGATCTGTGTAGAGCTTGTAACTTTTAGGAAGATTTTCTGATTTCTCTAATACATTAATTTCCTTAACATATAGATTGTTTAAGTCAGAATTTGTATGTGCAGGTAATAAAGCATGAATATTATAGTCTTTATTTTGAATACTCAATTATCACTTCTCCTTTCATGTTCCCTCATAAAATAATCTGACGTAAAAGAGGCTTGATCTTTTTTTAAAAATGGCATTTTTATGTTATTATTGCATTATCTAATATTTATATTATATTTTTATTATGAGATACTCAAGCCACAGATTGGTGAAAGTCCCTACCATTGCCTTTTATTAATTTGTTTGATTAGAAAACATGAGCATTGGGGGGGGGGTTTAAGCTTAATGTTTATATTTTTCTCTCTGCTGCTCAACTAGTAATATTTAAAAGGAAAGTATAATCTCTGAAATTAAAGGAAAAAACAAAAAAGGAACTGCTTACTGGAAAGTTCAGACCAAAGCCTGGGTCTATGTGTCAATGATACTGCATGTCTTATGCCCTTTTTGGAAGATTTCAACAACACAAGTTAACAATTCTTTGACAGGCTAGAACTAGGAAAAGTGTTATTCATCAGTGGTATTTCTTCTTACATTTGAATTGAGTAAATATATTTGAGCTTTTATTATATTTTGTTTTAGTAGTCAAACATTTCAAGCTTCATTAATTTAAAGGAAAGAAACTGGCAAATCAATGTACGGTCATGTAGGAGTCAAGATCATTTTATATTACAATCTTTTTCTATATTGCTAGAAAAAAAGTGATAAGCAACATTTTCTTCATTACTACTTTTTGGTTAAATAAATTGTAGCAACAGCTGCAGCTTCATCCCCTATAAAAACAAACACACAAGTAGAATAGCCCTCAAAATACAAAAAATAACCCCAAAACTCTAAGACTGCTGTGCTTTAGTAGCAGATAAGAAATAAACCAATCAATCCAGTGTACAATGGAACATGGAGTGGAACAACATTTTGTCCATTTTCATTTCATAATGCCATGTTGTTCTTTATTGTCAAGATTAAGTTAAATTGATGAATTGGCCACAGGAAAAATGTCTTAAAGCAACATAGAGAAGGTGACAACAACTGAGGTTTTAAAATGTAGCTGATGTGGATTCTGTGATATGGTAACTCATAAAAAGTAGATTCTCTGGTCATTCATTCTGGCTGATTTTATTGCGTAAGAAACAAATTTTGTACTTATATAGCAATTGCTTATTGAACTTTTTTACATACAGTTAACAGTGCATTCCTCAGAATCCTATCAGGAGACAAAAAACTCTTACACTCAAACATAATGTACTCACAAAAATAACACAAAATATTGTTATGCTGAAATTGTATAGAAGTAATGAGCTCAAGTAGTGGCATTTAAAATCTCCGAAAAGAGAAGCAGAAGATATGAAATATTGTTACAATTTAGAAAAGGGATTCAGCTGTTCTTGAACAATTAATAAGCAAATGCATATCATATTGTCCTTATCCATCATGATCACTAGAAAAAGTAATTTGTTAGTCAAACCTGTGAAAGGTAACTTTTTTGTTCGAATGTGGTTTCTTTCAGCTAGCCCATGTTTTCTGTAGGTCCTAAGTTCCCTTCCAACAATCAGTGTGCTGTAGAAATTAATCCATTCTAAATCACAAATTTCTCAGCAACTTTTTACTAAAAATGTTAAAATAAATAATCCAAATATAAGTCTATCTAGTTTGGTAAGGTCAGCTGGATCCAATGTTTTTACTGACACTGGATTTCAAAGTAAAATACTCAGGGCTTTTTTTCTCATAGAACGCTCAGAACGGAGTTCCGGCACCTTTTTTGGATGGAACCTTGTAGGGTAGGCAAGGCGGGTTGTATGACATGTGTGAGTTCCGGCACCTTTTTCTTTTACAAAAAAAGCACTGAAAATACTAATGCTCAGTGATTTATTATTATCATTTTAATCAATTAGCATTTCTGTAAAACTGATGCATGATTCCACAATGTAACATACAATGTAACCCTGTCAATTGTTAAAAATAAACAGCCTTTGGGGAAAATGCAATCTCTTTATTTGCTTAATAAGATAAGCATATCAGAGATGTTTTAATTTCTAGCAGCAGAAAGATCCCTTTCGAAAGTATACTGCTATGCATCTTCTGGTCACAAGAAGTGATATGATAAACTTGTTGAATAATTGTGTACTTGCATCTTAATCAGCCTGCGTTGACAACTAACAGAGATTACACTAACACAAATAAAATTGAAAAAGCTATTTTCTTATCTTAATTTATCCTATTGATTTCAGTGTTAGCTAAATTAAGCAAACTTAGACTATATAACACACTAGCCCCAATCCAAAGTACAAGTAAATATAATTAGGTCTACATTTAAGCACTCTTCCTCTTTTATATTTAAAATATGAAAATGGGTATAATATCTTGACACAATATATTTATGATATATATCACTAACAAATATCACTATTAAATTAATCCAATTAACTAATGTTAGCACAAGGTAAACATACGGAGAGGCACAAAATTTTAAGGCTACACAGAAAATGTGCCACAATAAGCTATATACAATGCTACTCAATAAAATGCATGCACACATGTTTATTTTGCATCCCATTGATCTGATATTCTTTAGTCTGAATTCAATATTTGAGTATTAAAAAGAGAATAGTGATTAGTAGGCAATGCTCCACTGAATTCAGTTATGAGCTTTCAAATAATTATACATGGAATTTAACTGCCTTATCCCGACTTAGACTATTGACTAAAAAGATTGACAAGAAACCATTCTGTAGCAAGGGTAGTATTTTAAAATAACTCCTTCAGGGCAGTAAAACCTCTGTTAAATATTAAAATAACAAGTTAATTTGTTAAGGAACTTTATAAATTCCTTTCAACATTTATAAAAGAAACCAGTTTAAAAGAATATACATGCAATTAGGAACACTTGACTGATGATTAGCCAATGTCGGAGTTCAGAGTCAATATTAATAGTAAAAGCATTTTCTCTTTCTTCTTCTTTTCTACCCGTCAAATATATTGGTAATATATTGGTAATAATGGAGCTATTTTCTTTTTCTGTCTGAGGAAGGAAAAGCAAATGTTCATATTATAGAAAATTTACTATCAAATGACTGCAAACTCTTGACCTCTTGTAGAAATCAAATGCTTTGGTCTTTGGTCGCTGTTTTAACTGTTCCACTTTTACATAAAGTGTGACCCTGATACTATAAAGAACTAAACAGAACTGGAAAGACAGGCTACACAATCTTTGCTGTTTCTGCCTTTGCTCTTTTAAAGTTTCTCTCTGATATTTTTAATACTTCCCACAATTCAAGTAGATGCACTCTTCCTCAGAATTGGATTTGTACATTTTAAAACTGTAAATGAACTTCAACAATAGTATCTCTTAAGAACAATTATTACTTCACCCTATATATTTGTGTGCTCTGGGCAATTAATTTCATAATGTTAAGTGCGATGTAATGAAACCTCTAGAGGTAGCTGCTACTCACACTAAAAAGTACCTGTTTTCATCATATTTGTTTCAGAACACAGTGGCTCCCACATAGTGTATTTTAGTGAACTGTCACACTTCCTGTTTCCCTAAATTCCACTAATTTGTTTTTAATTTTTAGGATTTTGCTCAACATTGTACAAGCGATTTTTATAGGATTTTGCACACAGTTTGTATGGACACTTCCTGGCTAGTAACAATTTAGAAAGGAACATATGGAATTTTATAAATTAGCCTCCCTAACCTGGTGCCCTTTCCATATGACAGCTTAAAAATGATAATTATCTGCCTGAGAATGGTATCACATGTGAGAAAATTGCGAAACAAATGTAATAATGTGCTTCCAAGGAAAGTTTGGAATTGCTTTAAGAAAGCACTGAAAACAAGTAATATAACCTGAAACACAAGATAACACACATAAAATGCAAAAACAAATGTTTAACTCTGAAGACTAGCTTTCATTGATAAATTAGAAAAATTGACTAAAGTTGAAAGTCTGATATACAATTAAATGAAGTATCTTGGATTTGATAAACCAATACATTCATAATATATTGTAGTATTTCATATGAAATATCCTATTTAAATTTCCTAAAGAACTGATATATAAATTGGCATATTTAAAACAAAATAGATTTCTATTCTTATTAGTCCCATATAATATGGCCAACATGCATGTCCTTTTAATTGTGTAGATTCTTACTGAATCCTCACAAGAGCAGCGCTCAATACAGCAATGTGTCCTGGACATGCTGTAAAGCAGGGGTGTCAAACTCAATTTCATTGAGGGCCGCATCAGCATTGCGGCTGCCCTCAAGGGGCCGGGTGGGTATGGCCAGGGTGGGTGTGGCCTACTGGGTGGGCATGGCTAGAGTGCGTATGGCCTACTGGGTGGGCGTGGCCAGTTCTACAACGTTCGCATCAAGGGTGCCCATGGGGGCCTGGGCAGGAGGAGGGTCTCTGGGCCAGGGCCAAGGCCGTGGGGGCCATTCCCTCACTGTTTCCAGGATGGCTTCGTGGGCCACATGAAACCACTTCACGGGCCGGATCCGGCCCCCGGGCCTTGTGTTTGACATGTCTGCTGTAACGTATAAAAGCCTGAGGAAAAGGATCTGACCCCGTGTCTACTTGCACAATCATTCTGTGGAATATGCTATTCTTCTCTGATGTTTTCTTACTCTTCACTACTAAAAACCTATACTGTATTCGTTCTCTTGCACGTAGAAATGTCAAAACTATCAATAACCGCAATAATATTATGGAATAATATTGGCACAATACTTTCCGAGTATTCCTAGCACTATGAATAAAAAAAGTACTGTACAGCTGTTTTTCCTTTCCTACTTAATAGATTTTTTATAGAAACCTCTTTTAGAAGATAAGATAGAAAAATGAGAAAAAGAAGGCAATAGTTCTTCAGGGTACACATGTATACATAAATAATCATTCGGACACAGACAAACACAGGGTCATGTGATCACCTTTTGTGACCTTCTGACAAGTAAAGTCAATGGGGAAGCCACATTCACTTAACAACCGTGTTACTAACTTAATAACTGCAGTGATTCACTTAACAATTGTGGCAAGAAAGATCGTAAAATGACACAAAATTCACTTAAAGATGTCTCATTTAGGAACAGAAAGATTAGGCTCAATTGTAGTTGTAAGTTGAGGACTACCTGTACTGAGATGCTACTGGAAGAATGCCCATCTTTCACCCCTTCTATCATCCAGATGCACGTAGAACTTCACCATCTATATATATTTGTTGAAGTTCTACATGCATCTGTGTGATAAATGGGGTGAAAGAACGGTATTTTTCCAGCAGTATCTCAGTACAGGTAGTCCTTGACTCATGACCACAATAGATTTAATCATGTTACACAGTAACTTAAAGATGACATGAAAAAGAAAAACCTTTGTCATTTAATGGCCTGGAAAAACACCAAGCTACTGAACTATACAAACTTCTCCATTAGCAGACTAAAAAGATAGCTATGTAAAGTTAGAAATAGTGAATAGATATTCTGGCTGGTGCATCAGAAGGTAATGTTGTATGAATATTCAAATCATATTGTATGAGTTCAATATTCATGCAGACTGATCACAACATCTTCTCCCTGGATCAACCAAGCAATACTGTGAAGATTGTTTCCGAGTACCTGGAGATACTGAGGGTCTGGATGGGGCTTCTGTTCTAACCCTGGCAAGACTGGAGTCACTGTGGTCTTTTAAGCCCCTCCGGTTCTGTAATTTTTCACCTTTAACTCTACATGGGAGTGAATTTCCTCAAAATTCATGTACAATCTGGGGATCCTCCTAGATTCTTGCTTCTGCTTGAAAAGCAGGTGGCATCTGTGACGATGGGAGGTTTTCTGTATAGGTTTATCTTGGGTACAAATTATATCCATTCCTGGATTAGGATACTTTGTTATAGTGAATCATACTTTAATCATCTTTCACTTGGATTAATGCAATATCCTTGTATGGAGCTGTGTGATCAGCATTTGGAATTTTCAGATGGTTCAAAATTTTGATAATTTTTCATTACATCCATATAACACCATTATGCCACAAGCTGCATTGTCTCCCAGTAGGTTTTTAAAAAAAAATAAAAAATAAAAATGCTGCAAGCAGTAGGATTTAAAGATTTCTATTTTCTTTAACTATCCAATCCACTAATACCTGTTTCTTAAGAATGTCAGTTCTTTTACACTAATTGTCAAAACAAAAAATCTTAATTTATTCACTTTGATAGAGTGATGCATAGCATTCTTTAAGGAAGCATTAATCACTTCCAAGAATAAATTACTAGAACATCCAAATTAATCCTTATAGGTTGCCTATAAACAATTGAAGGGAAGTTATTAGTGCAAAAACATTATTTATTTACAGTATATATATATATATCAAATTACATATGTGCACTACTATGCTCTTAGGAAGTTAAATACTGGTATCTAGGATGTATTTAGATATATTTCTTTTTCTATATGACCAAACTTTAAAAAAAAATTAAAAAAACTTTGCTAAGGAAGAACAAATTCTTTGATCCCCAGAGTGGTGAAACATAACTTGACTTCCTTACTGATAGGCCTCAATTTGTATGAGTTGGAAAGAAAGTTTCCAATTTCATCTTTTTGAGTACTAGCTCCCCACAGGGCTGTGTTTTGAGTCCATTACTGTTCACCTTGATGACCCATGACTGCTGTGCCAAATCTGCTATGAATCATATTGTGAAGTATTTGGATGATAACGAAGATTCTTATAGAGAGGAGGTAAAGGTTTTGGTGGACTGGTGAAATAACCTGGTTTTGAATATTTTTTAAAAAGATCATTATTGATTTTAGAAAGAGCTGGCATAGTCATACTCCACTTTGTATCAAGGCTGCAGCTGTGGAGGTGGTCAATAGTATTAAATACCTAGGGGTGCAGATAACTAGCATTCCGACTTTGTCTCTTCATACATTATCCATAGTGAAGCATGCAAACCAGCGTTTGCATTTCCTGGATGAGGAAAGCATAACTTTTTCCTTCTGTCCTGGCCACTTTTTACAGAGGCACAACTGAGAGCATTTTAATGAACTGTATCACTGTTTGGTTTGGCGATAGCAGTGCCTCAGATATAGGCCCATACAGAGAGTGGTAAGGACAGCTAAGATGATTATAGGAAGCTCGCTTCTCATTATTCAAGATACTGCTTATAATACTATGTGCTTAGAGCTCGGAGCATTATTACAGTCCCCACACACCCACTTCATGGTTTGTTTCTGTTGTTCCCCTCTGGGTGGAGGTTTCAAAGTATTTATAGCAGTACTACTAGATTCTGTAACAAGTTAGTTCCTTATGCCATCCTTCTTGTAAATTCATTGAATTCTTTTTTTTACCATGTATACATATGAACTAGATTGTGATGTTTCTCTGTGTCATATGTGTGTGTATGTGGGTATATGCGTAATGATTTTTTTGAGAGCTGAATGCAATTTCTTTTTAATGAATGCTGATTGATGTACATTTAAAGTGACAATAAAGATTCTATTCTATTCTATTCTATTCTATTCTATTCTATTCTATTCTATTCTATTCCTTCAGAATATTAAAAAAGAGATAAAAATGCATGGAGGTGAAAGGACATTAAAAGGGATAAACAATATTTTGAGTCACTGAAGAAATAATTTATCCATCCTTTGCCCCATTTAAAAACCTATCCTGTCTAAATGGGAATTTAAAATTGTTCATTTTTCATGGTAGGTGTCTAGTTGCTTTTGCATCATTTCACTAATAGGTAGGGATGCCACCTAATAGGTAGCAGAGTCAGCAAACAGAAATAGATAGAGATGCATTTTTCCCCATACCAGTGCCATGGCAAATGTTCACTTACCATGAGCTCTGGTAGTGCTCTAATTATAAGCATAACAGGTAAACCAAATCAATCTGAAAATAACACAACACATCATAGCCATATTGTCGACAAAGCATCTGAATTAAGAAAAGATGGCAGAAAGGTAGTATAATACATTGGAGCCGTGGCTAGGGGGGCATTTGCACAGATTCGTCTTATATACCAATTGCGCCCCTTTTTGGACCGAGATGCCCTACGTACAGTCACCCACGCACTCGTTACCTCCCGTATTGATTACTGTAATGCTCTCTACATGGGGCTGCCCTTGAAGACCACCCGGAGGCTTCAGCTGGTGCAGAATGCAGCTGCACGGGTTGTGATGGGAGCTCCCCGATACTCCCATATTACACCCCTCCTGCGTGAGCTGCATTGGCTACCAGTTGCCCTCCGGGTGAGATTTAAGGTGCTGGTACTTACCTTTAAAGCCCTACATGGCTTAGGTCCGGGATACTTGCAGGACCATCTGCTGCCGGGAACAAATTCCCATCGTCCAGTATGCTCACACAGAGAAGGCCTCCTCAGGGTACCGTCAGCTAGGCAATGTCGGCTGGCGACCCCCAGGGGGAGGGCCTTCTCTGTGGGAGCGCCAACCCTATGGAATCAGCTCCCCCCTGAGCTTCGGATGGCCCAAAACCTCCAATCCTTTCGCCGCGGCCTCAAAACACACCTGTTCCACCAGGCTGACCTAGACTGACAGGCATTTTAATTAATTTATATTTAGTATTTTTAATTCATTTTTTAAATTCTCTAATTTTTTATTGCACTGATGTTCTCAATTTCATTTTATCTTGATTTATGTACTTATTATATGTTTTGTTGTTAGCCGCCCTGAGTCCTTCGGGAGATAGGGCGGGATATAAATCCCATCAATAAATAAATAAATAAATAATGATAATTTAAAATGAAGTCTTACAGATACTCAGAAATCAGATATGTCGCTTAGACATATAGCATAGAAACACACATACAACCTGGCTTAGAAGTTATAAAAAGGTTAGATCCTGTTAAGATTTATTTTGGCAACTATAAAGAGCTCCCTGTGCTACCCAAATATGGATAGTAGGCTATTCACTCCTTGCATTTAAATTTTTTAAATCCAAGAAAGAAACAATAATTTTGTCATAGTAAATTTTCCCATTAGGGAAAGTTTTTTAACTCACTAAACATAGTTACTGAATGACTCACTTTTATTTAAAACAGGGGATGGGGAGAGGAAAAAACCCAGAAGCATAGTATAAGATCATGGCTGATTGCTTTACATAAATAAAAAACAAATCTCAAATTGCATACGTGTTCTGTTGCAAACTTACAGCTTCCATATAAGTTGGCAGTAATGGAAGTAATGAACACTAAGAATACATTTAAGGCACCAAACTAAGTAAGGCTAAAGGGAAACAAAACTTTAGTTTAGCCCTGAATTCTCCAGGGAGTGTGACTTTGAAGTCACACATTTCCTGATTCACTCTTACTTTAAAAACCTGAGAAGCCACACTGCCTCTTCACTGATTTTACAAACATGGGTAATAAAAAAAATAAAAATAAAAACCATGAGCCAACTCAGCATGCTTAGCATTATGTCAGTTTGAAATAAAGTGAATTAATCTTATCAGCGAAGAAATGAAGTGAATCTGAGCATATCACCATTTACTATACAAACTCACTGAAACTCAAGTCATTACATTCCTCATACTAGAATCCATAAAATAGCCTTAATAAAGTCAAGACCAAAGATTTCAAACTCTTTGACATTGTAAGTACTTTCTTGGAAACTTCAAAATTAGTTTATCACGCTTATTTAATAGAATAAGATCACACATTTGTTATCTTAAAAGAAAAACAAATTGAACATGTTTTTAAATCCTTAATTCCACCTGTCCAGGTATCAATTTACTGTAAAAATTGAGAAAGCAAACACTCTAATTTCTTGGTACCCTATCATTAAACAAAGTGACAGTAGTCTGCAAACTCAGGCTTATTATTACAATAAGAGTTTCATATATAAAAAGGACATCAGAGCATGCCAGCAAACATTTCAAAACTAGGCATCATAATGACCACAAACCATAAAGACCATAAAGAACACCATAAAGAATTCTATACGAACTAAAAGACTGCACATTGCCCAAAACAGAACTAAAGTTTGTCTACAAAATTAACAGAATTATATATAAAGGGCAAACAGGTACCAGTTTTATTTATTATTTCCTGCCTTTACTATGTTCACAAATAACTCAAGATGGTGAACAAAGGGAACACACCTCCTTCTTATTTTTCCCCACAACAACAACCCTGTGAGTTGAGTTCACCTGAGAGTAACTGGCCCAAGATCACCCAGCTGGCTTTCATGGCTAAAGTGGAAGTAGAACTCACAGTTCTAGTATCTTAATCCTTAGACCAAACTGCCTCTCAGTTGCATCAAAGAATTAAGGAACACAAATGTAAAAAGAAGTATCAGGATTTCAAGTAATTTCTATCCATCTATCCCTTCAATACAAATCATATATTTGACTAGGAGCTAGGAAATTATAGACCATACCAATAGCAGGAGAGCCTGAGATTCCCTAGAAGCTTTACATTCAAATAAATGGACCATCAATGGACCAATGGAGGAAGATATGGTTTACCACTCAGTCAGGTGCCTGATCCAGCCATACCTAGTAAGCAGGAAAGGCAAACCAATTAAAATAGAGAAAATATCATTTGCAGCAACCAATTAACTGACATCTCTCAGGAAGCCATAAATCACCAACTTATCTTGAGTTCAAATCTTATACAATGTATAGATTCCACAAGGCAACTCTTACTAAAATGTTGCACTGAAGAACCCAGTTAGACTGAATTTTATCAGTCAACCTGATAAAAAGTCTTGACAAATTGACTATTAAGTACAAAGAATAAAATGTATTCTTAAACGGCACACACAAAAAAGGCATAAAGTATAGAGCTGCCAGCCCAGGTATTAAAAAGTCCACTTGAATTCTATTGATAAAAGTAATTATAAAACACCTTAGAATTTCTTTAATACATATTTCATTTTTTTAGTCACCAGATGAACAAAGCTACAAACAATTTACCACATCTAATTAGTAACACATCTATAATCAAGCCTAACAATTTCACAGACTTGAGCACTCGTCATTTTAAGAACCCAGATCAGATTAATTTTGCCAACATCAGTAATAACGTGGAGTAAGCTAAGCTACAATTGATAATATGCCCCAGTTTAGAAACAAGAGATTTTTTAAAATAGGGGTAATAGAACTATTTAGTAAGATTAACAGTGGTATGCATCATAAAATTTAAGTGATGCTATCCAATGGGTAGCATAAATCCATGCAGGCTAAGTGATTAAAAAGAGAAACAATTCAGACAAGCAGAAGGCTTCTTTCCTCCATATTGCATCCAGTGTCAATGATAAATTTCCAAAAGAGAAACATATGCGCATAGCTAAGGTCAGAAATAAAAAAATGGATCTGCATATCTAAGGTCAGAAATAAAAATGAATAAAATAATGATTAATACTTCTTTTTATTATGAGTGAAAGGTGAATCTTATAGTTTATTATTTGCCACCAATGTAATTCATCTTTTTTTTAGTCATGAAACTTATTAACTAGTTTCATCAGGCAGTTCTCATTTCAGTTTAATAAGAATAGAAAAAACACTCTATATTTTTGGATTCCTGAAATAATGGCTGAAGATAAATGTGGATGTTTCCATGCAAAGTAGGACACAATTAAAATATTCCTGGATTGTAGTTAGGAACTTTTACAATCTTCCAGGTACAACATTAATTATAAGGTGAGTTTTTACATAGTTTTTATGCTTGGAATGCCCTGAGCATATGAATTGTCATTTCAAACTGTATATATGAGTACATGGGAATCAAACATTGCACTTACCTGGCATTAGCAGTCAATCTATTTTAGCATTATTTATATTTATCAATAATCGTTCAAACTAAATATGTTAGTTAAAAGTACAACAGAATAATAACAGTTGTAAATAGTTTATTTTAATAGGACTTGTTCAGGCTTGCGTACAATATATTCATTCAGATGTTAAATGGGAAAGCTATAATGTCTCTCTGCAGATGAATTATAAGAATATGAAAATGAACAAATTGCAAAAAAACCCCATTTTCAGTTCACAAAGACCCAAACACAGTGAAAGCCAAAGATCTTGTAACAAGGCACTTTTTCCCCCCCACTCCTCCTGTGATGTTAGCTCAATGAAATTAAAAATTATGAAAGTGTGCCAAATCAGGAGGGACTACCTTCAATTGCAAAAGTGCAAGTGGAATCAATGATGGGAGACACTACCCTGAAGAAAGCAGAAGTAAACTTTAAGTGGATGGGATCATAGAGAACTAAAGGGGGAAAAGTGGAGCTTAATGTATTTGTTAGGTTGGCAAGGACTTTGGTTCTGTTCCTAAATTATATTACTGAAATAAAGTTAGCTTCAATTAACAGAGATTTTTGTGTGTAGGGAATATGACCAATGTTCAATTCTAATTTTTGAAACAATTTCCTGGGCTCAGAATTGTTTAATCTTAAATAGAGATGTTTCGTTCTAGATTTTGCTGAATTATCAACATTCTAAGAAGCACAAGAAAGATCCTTATATAATTTCCAAATTGTCAAAACTACACCTAATGAGTAACTGTACACTGGTAGTCCTCAACCTACAATCATTTCTTTAGAACCTTTCAAAGTTACAATGGTGCTAAAAAAACCACCTTACGACTGGTCCTTGTACTTATGACTGTCACAGTACCCTCAGTCATGTGATCAAAATTCAGGTACTTGGTAGCCAGCATTTATTTACAATGCTTGCAACATCCAAGGGTCACATGACTGTCTTTTTGATCTCCTCACCTGGCTTCTGACAAGCAAAGTCGATGGGAAAAGCTGAATTTACTTATCAAACACATTCACTTAACAACCACAGTAATTTGCATAATTTGCATGACTGTGGCAAAAAAGGTGGTAAAATAATGCATGACTCACTTAATAACCATTTTACTCAAGTGAAAAAATTTCTGGCCACAATTATGTTTGTAAATTGAGAATTATCTATACGTTTCTTCCTGCTACCTCAGACAAGCATACATTAATAGTATGATCAATTATAAAATATATCATCCACATTCAAAGTGTCCAAGAGTGTCAAGAAAAGTGCCCCAAACTGTCTTTGTCCGGCTTCCTTAAGGATTAAAAAAAAAGAAAAGCCAGTTCGATCAACTGGTTAAGGCATCATGCTAGAAAACCAGAGACAGTGAATTCTAGTCATGCCTTCGCCATGAAAGCCAAGCTGGGTGATCTTGGGCCAGTCACTTTGTCTCAGCTCAATGCACCTCACAGGGTTGTTGTGGGGACAAAAGGAGGAAGATATGTTTGTGTGTGTGTGTGTATATGTGTGTTGGATATGTTTGCTACCTTGAGGTATTTGTAAAAATAAAGGCAGGATGGGAAGGAAGGAAGGAAGGAAGGAAGGAAGGAAGGAAGGAAGGAAGGAAGGAAGGAAGGAAGGAAGGAAGGAAGGAAGGAAGGAATACCCCACTCTAAACAATAGTAGTAACATGCTTGGTAAGGAAAACTAATTTTCATATATAATCTCACAGACATTAGAAATCACATGCACTCTACTGCAAATAAATGTGTTGTCTCTCCTCTTGCTAGACACTAAAAATGTGTTCAGTGATTTTCTTTCTATTCATTTTTATTTTCAGGTGAATGGGAACATTTCAAAGCAAAACAGTGGACAACAGTTACCATTTCTATTTTCCAAAATTGTCTAGGTCCACAGGTGGTCAACAGCCCTCCAGAAAATAAACATAGTAAGTAGATGAAGATCAGTATTTTGCACTGAAACATTTCTGACCATATCCTTGCTATACATTTAATTTAAAAATAATTTAAAATAAAAGATTAATAGTGAAAGAAAGAAACATACATTAACAGAATATAAAGTGGAAAGTTTTTTCCAAAAGAACTCTGAAATCCTGAAACTTAGTAAAACCCTTTTGGGGTTAGTTGCCCAATAAAATTTTTCACATGACATATAGGAGAAAAGGAATCTTATCTGTAACAAAGATGAATATATTATATTTAGGGTACCCTTTCAGGGTATATTATAGTCGGTGGTAGAATTAGTCAGCCTTGGCTAATCTCAAAAAACTAATCACGGTTGGTTCAAACTAGTATCTGAATAGGGAAATCCTATGGCTCTAGTAAGGAAGTCAAAAATTCCAAGAACAGTGGCAAGCTATTTCTACTTACTGCCAAGAAAATTACAGGGTCATATCCATTTAGAAACCAGAAATCTTTACAACTTGGAGCTAAGAGCAGGAAGTTATGCATACAGAACTGAGTACATAGTTACTCAGGTTAGCCATGAGAAAATGGTACATATTGGGATCTTGCTTCCTTACACATCATATAAGCAGGCCAAATCAAAACAATCTTAAAACATTAATCTTAATAAAATAAGCATGAGTTTATTTTATTTCATAACACTATAATTTCCTGCCTATACCATATTTGATGGGCTATCTTGATAATAGCAAATGGCAAAACAATTCTTATAAAATAGCAAATTTTATGACAATTATTAGCTTCTAACTTCTAAATCTCTCTTCTATGAATTACTGGGAAGACAACTGACAAAGCAACTGGTCTTTCAATGAACTGGATTATTTTACCAACTGTAATAGATGGAGAAGGGAAGATGGAAAGAACAGTCAATGGAATTAATATACAAGAAATACAGAGAAATGAAATTAGAATATGACACAATACTCTGCTTGCCTCTAGGCTCTTGGGCCCATCATTCCCTGTTCATTTTCACTTGTTTTTCCTTTACAGCAATATCACATACTGTATGTGAAGTAATGAATAGCAGCAAAACTACAAATTGCTCAAGGAGTTGGCTTAAAAAAAACACCATTCCCTCAGAAGCATAATTTGATATAGTACATAAATCTTTATGTAAGATTCACAGGTAAGCAACTTAATAATAGTAAAACTAGAAAACAATTAAAAGGTTCTCTCAAAGCAGAAGCAGTAACCACAAACTGAGAGACATACATATCCAAACAGAAGTGAGTATGCATAAAGTGGTTTGTAAAAGGGATTTTCAGATCTAAAACAAAACTGTTTACTTCTCTAGATCAATGTTTATCTTAAAGGTAAAGGTAAAGGTTCCCCCACACATCCATGCTAGTCGTTTCTGACTCTAGGGGCCGGTGCTCATCTCCGTTTCAAAGCCGAAGAGCTAACGCTTGTCCAAGGACGTCTCCGTGGTCATGTGGCCGGCATGACTAGATGCCAAAGGTGCATGGAACGCTGTTACCTTCCCACCGTAGTGGTCCCTATTTTTCTACTTGCATTTTTACGTGCTTTCGAACTGCTAGGTTGGCAGAAGCTGGGACGAGTAACAGGCACTCACTCTGTTACGCGGCACTCGGGATTCGACCCGCCAAACTGCCGACCTTCTGATCGACAAGCTCAGCGTCCTAACCCACTGAGCCACCGCGTTTATCTTAGATGATCTCAAATCAATAGATTTGAATAACAAAAGCATTTATGATCCGGAAACAAAAAAGCAAGGGTTTAGGAAACTGAACAGGTTTCAAGCAAATAGTTGTCATGTACTAAAGAAAACAGAAGTCTGGATATAAATACAATCCACTCAATATTTTTTTTTACCCAAAACATAGTTTAGGATAAATAAGACAGTTTTCTAAACAGTCTAGGAAATTTCTGTTTTAAACTTGAATTTCTACTTAATTGTGAAAATAAAAAAGCTATTTCCATCTCTGAAGTTTTCCACTTATCAAGATTATTAGCTGTAAAAGTCTATGATTTGAATAGCATGAAAAAAGAAATAAATTAAGGAAGTTCTAAATATTTATTTTTATTGTGTATATGGAAAAAAAAGCATTTGTTTTACACCTGGATTTTAGGAAACATAAGCAATATGCAGTCCCCATACACCGGTTTAATTAAACAGATCATAAACAACTGAATGACTAATTGTATACATTTTAAGATTATACTTATGGCTACATCAATTTTAGTATAAGGAGCCTTGGTGGAGCAGTGGGCTAATGCCTCCTTAAGTAACACCAGCTGCCTGCAATTAGTGCAGGTTCGCATCCCACCAGGCTCAAGGTTGACTCAGCCTTCCATCCTTCCGAGGTAGGTAAAATGAGGACCCAGATTGTTGGGGGCAATTAAGCTGACTTTGTAATAATGCCGCTTGGGGTGTGTGTGAAAGCCCTAATAAGCAGGCATATACATAGAATGAAGGCTACTGCTAAGCTTGTAAGCCGCCCTGAGTCTTCGGAGAAGGGCGGGATATAAATGGAATTAAAATAAATAAAATAAATAAATAAATTTTAGTGTCCTTTTAAGTTGATCTATTTCTAACCATTGTTACAGTTAGAACAAATTGTCCTTTCTCCCTATATTGAAAAGCATTAATTCAGGATTACTTGAAATATGATATCTTGTACATAATAGTTTACTCATCAGGAAATAGATTTTAAGACATATTTAGAGTGTAAATGACAATTTTCTAAAAACAAACTACCCACATCTTCAAAACAGTCAAGATTTCAAAATTTCTCAAAATATTTAATAATTATGTCTCTGTGTTTATCAGCCTGGACCTAAAACATAATTTTTATTTCAACAAGAATTTATACTAATATCCATGTGGGAGATTTTTATTATTTCTAGAATTTCTCTGAACAATGCTTTTTCACTTTTATTGTAACAGAATCTTTCCTATCATGGGAATTACACAGAGAAAGAAAAAAATATTAGAAAAATTAGTTTACTTTTCTGCAATCAAAAATCTACCACCATTTTCTGTGGGATTTTATGAACAGCACTATTTACATTCCACATTTTTAAAAAGCAAAGCAAAATTATATGTACTAGGTTTATATTCTTCTATAATAGAAATGGAAACTTAAGTAAGACATCATTCACGTCTTCTAAACCAGAGTTAAATCTTGGTAATTTTTAACCATAATAAAGGTGGGATACAAACAATCAAACAAATAGGTAAATAGCTACTCCTCAGTTCCTGTCACCAACTGTTAAAACTTCTGTGTTCTTTTCAACACAATGCATTTATAGTTAGGAAGTTCCAATTTAGAAGAGCTACATCTTTGAACTTCAATACAAAAAGTGCAGCACTATACTGTATGTTGCTTGCATAAACTGGACTCTCTTAGACTTTCTTTCCTAGCTTTAGAAAGTCAGCTATGATTGCCCTCAATCCATGACTTCCTAATCTCAAGGTGAGCATTATTACATTATTATTTCCAAAAGAGATCAAGGAATGGTAATAGTTTGAACAGTAGATGGGAAAATCACAGCACACCACTAAAAATTATTCCTACTTTTTTCAAAATCCAAAATTCCTGCTTTTATACATGTGTAAAGGGTTCTTTGTACTGAATAATATGTAAATATATTATCAGCTCTGAAATGTATACAATATGGACCTATTTTTGAAAAATCAGCAAATCATAAAGATAGCTAAATAATATTAAACAATATTTATAAAGAACCAAAAATAAGGATGAAAGAAACAATGTAATCTATAAAATCAATTGTAACCATTGCAACCAATTCTACATGGGAGAAACATAACGTCAAATAAAAATCAGGCTCCACAAACACCGGCTGGCAGTCAAACACCATAATCCCAAATCCTTAATCTATACCCACATTTACACCAAACAGTACCAATTTCATTAGAGCAACACAAAAATCATTAGCCATGCTACCACCCACCACGCTCGTGAGTTCATCGAAGCCTGGCACTCCACAAGCAATTCCATCAACAGACAGATTGACCTACAATCAGCCTACGAACCCCTCAGAATCCAAATCAAACACACAGCCAACCAGAGACATCACTGACCCTCAACCAACCCATGCAAGCTCTCCTCCCAACAGCAGTTCACCTCACAATTCCCCTGACCTGATGTAATCTTCCCATTACAAGACCCATCACAAGACTCACTGATGACTCACACCTGACCCTTCACAAGACCAATCACAGACCCTCACATGACACACTCACACATGAAGCCCTTATAAACAGCTCTGACACTGACATCCCATAAATTCTGCTGAAGATGTTACCTAGCCTGGTAATGAAACATTTTGAAATCAACCCACAAGCTCATAGAATGAACTTTCACCCTCAAACTTCCCACCATTCTGGTTACAGAAAAAAGTATGATATTGTATTACTCATATTTTCAAATATCAAATGCAAAGTAGTAAGATGACAAGTGAAAAAGGACAAAGTTTAATATTACGTTTATGTAATTGTCAAGTCTATAAAACACTCTGAGGTGAATATTGAAATATTTTAAAACAATACTTGAATTAGAAAACAAGATAGACATCAAGTAGCTAATTGTTTCCATTGGCTAAATTTTCTATCATCAGAACTAACATTTATCTTTGTTTTTCTATCAATATTTCTGTTCCAAAAATGTCTGGAAATCCAAGGAAGACAAATACATACTGATTAAATGCAGCCATTGTGATTATCTGGATTTTGCTTTAATTTTGAAATTAATCATTCGGAACCACAATAAAACATATATATAAGGCACCAATACATAAACTGTTACCCATATGCATCCGTCCAATCTGTTTTAAGCATAACTTGTGCTAAAATGGTGGTTTTCCTTGAAGTAAGTATAATCTGAAGGATGAAGTATACAGTATATACAAGCTGAAAATTACCAAGTGTACAATACAATATTATAGTAAGTGGATGTTTTAGTGTATAGCACTAAATGGTGCTATATGCCATTTAGTGTACAGAAGAATTCAAAATTATCAGGGATTACATAATAGGAAATTTCCAATTTAGGAAACAAGGAAGAAATCACCATGGACTCCCAAAATTCCTAAAACATTCTTTCCTGCAATTATCACTTTTTAAAATTGGAATACGGATTGTTTCTTCTTTTAGAAAAATAGAAACCACTAAAGAATATATACAGCAATAATAAACTTAACAGGGTTCTTCCCACTTTTTAATCTGAAGATACATGCAGCAATATGAAACTGCTACGATGTGAAATGACTAAACACTTGTACAAACTGGACACAGCAATTATAACAGAATAACGGAGTGGGAAAGAACCTTGGAGATCTTCTAGTTCAATTCCCTGCTCAAGCAGAAGATCCTAAACTATTTCAGATTGTTGGGGGCAATTAAGCTGACTTTGTAATAATGCCGCTTGGGGTGTATGTGAAAGCCCTAATAAGCAGGCATATACATAGAATGAAGGCTACTGCTAAGCTTGTAAGCCGCCCTGAGTCTTCGGAGAAAGGTGGGATATAAATGGAATTAAAATAAAAATAAATAAATAAATAAATGTTGTCCAATCTCTTCTTAAAACTTCCAGTGCTGTATGTATGTATGTATGTATGTATGTATGTGTGTATATATATATATATATATATATATATATATATATATATATATATATATATATATATATATATATATATATATATATATATATATATATATACATATATATATATATATATATGTTATTGAATTTGTATACCGCCCTATTCCCGTAGGACTCAGGGCGGTTTACAGGGCAGTTAAAACCATGAAATACAAAAAATTAAAATCAATTAAAACAATTAAATTAAATTCAAGCCCCAAGAGTAAATCTAAAACCCAGTTAAATTAACAACCCCACAGTCTAGACCAAACAGATCAAAGAGCCAAGTTTTCAGGTCCCGGCAAAATGCGCGAAGGTCGGGGGCAGTCCTTAGTTCCATGGGTAGTTGGTTCCATTAGGCAGGCGCACCTACAGAGAACGCCCTTCCCCTGGGAATAACCCGCACATGGTCACTAATTAAAAAAAACCCAAAATATTGCAAACATGAAATGAACTTGGCTATCACAAATTTCTCTTTCTAGCTAACAAACAAAAGAATAAAACCAAAATGCTCATCCTGGCTTAAGAGCTACAGAGTATTCCTGCCTAATGCATGCAGAATTAAAAAAACAGCTCGCTAGCTACCAATGGAAACATATTCATATATGATTCCCAGGGAAAAAAAACCCCACTATATTTCAAATTCTCAACTCTTAAAACATGGATTTGCACACACTTCCACTACCGGTGGACTATCTATATATATATTTTTTAAAAAATCAAGCTTTGGGACTGGATTAATTCTAATGCAAAGTACAGTTCAATACTGATTATCTGCAGTGTCCATGGAAGGACTTTTATTCAGAGGACATGTGGGTCAAATGACGAAAACAGGATCACACCAATATAACACAAAGCCTAGTTCCTTTATATGTGCCTTATGACAACACACACACACATAAGAAAGGGATGAAGCTTGTGTAAAAAAAAGGCTTTAGTTATTTTAATGAAATTCCATCTTCATTTCCATAATTTACAAGCCAGAAGATTCTATGCATTCCTCTGTGTTTATTAATTCCTGACAGAACATTAAATCTTAAGAAAATATGTATTTGTTATTTTTAGGTTAAAAGATTTGTAGCTGTTTTTTTATAAAAATGAAAATACATATCACCAGGGCTTTTTTTCTCATTGAATGCTCAGAATGGAGTTCCGGCACCTTTTTGGGATGGAACCTTGTAGGGTAGGCAAGGCGGGTTGTGTGACATGTGTGAGTTCCGGCACCTTTTTCTTTTACAAAAAAAGCACTGCATATCACTAATATTTACAACAGAATCCCCTGAAACTGAAAAATCTCATGAAAGGGAATATATTCCCAGGTCATAGGGAAGAAGACTGTAGTGTTAGCTTTATTTATGCATTTTGACCCGTTTTATTTATTTATTTAATTTAATTTCCTGACGAACTGCGAACAATGTTGGTACTATTCATAAAAATCTGGAGAACAGCTGAAAAAGATTTGGGTTTTTATTCAGATAGATATTACACTTTCAAATTATCAGTCTTTTTGACTGGATTATAGAGCCATTTGCACTGAGTTCTTAAGGAAAAAAACTCTTCACTTGCGTTATTCATTACTTTTCCATTACAAACGTACAGGTAGTCCTTGACTTACAATAGTTCACTTAAAGGCCATTTGAAGTTATGACGACACTGTAAAGGTGACTTACGACCATTTTTCTGACTTATGACCACTGCAGCATCCCCCGTGATCACATGCTTTACATTTGGATGCCTGACAACTGACTTACATTTATGATGGTTGCAGTGTCCCGGGGTCATATGACCACCCCTTTGCAAACTTCTGACAAGCAAAGTCAATGGGGGGAAACCAGATTTGTTTAATAATCAAGTTACTAATTTAACAGTTGCAGTGATTCACATAACAAATGTGGCAAGAAAAGTCATAACATGGAACAAAACTCACTTAACAAATTTCTCACTTAGCAACAAATTTTGGGCTCAATTGTGGTCATAGGTTGAGGACTATCTGTATTTATACAACTCTCAAATTCCATATTAATGAACATTTAAGCATACATTTATTGATATTCCATATATACAGTATCATTTCTTTATAGCTAAATGTAAGCCATTGCATATGAAACTATTTTAAAATCCATAAATTGACAAGAGAAATGTAGATCACCCTTTAATGGAAAGACTTGTCAGTTCTAAGTTAGAAAGCTGAAGTGTGCAAGGTGAACATAACTCCTCCATATTAATGAAAATTTGTATTTAAATAAAACAAATACCATTTTAAAAAAGATACTGCTTTTGTCAATACTAAAAGATTACAGACAAACCTCCTTTATGAAAACCTATTTTTATCCTATTTTTTTTTAAGGTTTATGAAAGCCTAGTGCAGGGCTTTTCAACCAGTGGTACGGATACCACTTGTGGTACATTGGCACCTGGCAGGTGCGACCATCCTAGAAAAGTGGTAGTGGGGGAGGGGAATGAGCTGAATCCGTGGCAGCACCACACAAGCCTGAGCAAGAGACGGCTGGAGCTGCAGGGCTGTCAGGGCTCAGTGGAAGCGCCAGGATCAGTGCCAGGCTCCAGCTGCAGCTTGGCGCTGATCCTGGTGTTTCTGCTGAGCCCCAAAAAAGTGCCAATCAGCTGGAATGTTGCAGCATCCCCAGGGTCTTGTGATTTACATTCAGATGCTTGGCAACTGATTCATATTTATGACAGTCACAATGTCCCAGGGTCATATGAAGTGACCAAAACCTGCTGCAACCACCCAGCAGAAGGGGGGAAATAAAAACCAAACACCCCCCTACCCCACCCCTGCTGCCAATCCTCAACAGAAATGTTCACAACAATGAAAACCTCGGACAGGAGGAAGAGCACTGCCAGGCGGGCAGGAAGGTGTCTTGCTCGGCTGTGGCTTGGGGGGTACTTTTTTCAGTGTCATTGTAACTTCGAACAGTTGTAAGTCGAGGACTACCTGTACTTCATCACTTTTTTCCTTTTTTTGGTCATCAAGTTTTTGACACCTTGGTAGGCAACTGGTGGTACTCAGATGTTGCCATAACCTAAAAGTGGTACAATGGGTGAAAAGATTGAAAAGCCCTGGCCTAGTGGGTGACTGGATTTGCTATTCAGACATCAGTTTTTTTGATACATACTTGTTCAATATGTTGCACTGAAATAGTTATGTACACAAGTCTCTATAGTATGGACAGTTTCTAGTTTTTCCATACATGGTCTCAAAGAGCACCAGGTCAATAAAGAAAAGCTCTTGGTCAACATCTGGAGCATTTCAAACCAAGATTTAAACAGAGACCATAAAATGAGGTGAAACTTGATCACTTGAAAAGTATTGCCATGTGAAAGGAAAGAGTTGCCATAAGATTATTATCAGGTATAGAACAAAGGAGGAGGTCTAAGGGCAATGAAGATGGTCACATGTTATGAAGGAGATGGAAGAGAAAGCTGTTATGAAAAAAAACCAATCCAGAATAGCTATACAGCACTATTTCACCAGAAAACTTTAATTTTAGTTACCATTTTCTAAGCATCACATTTGGACACAAATTTCTTACAAATCAAGGACTGAGATTCTATTCAAAGTAGCTTATAATCAATGGTCATTTATATGACAATTACTTAAATTTTCTTCAATTTACCCCCAAAACCTAGTACATTACTATTCATTACATTAATGTTAGGAAGCTGCCAGCCAGGCAAGAAGGAGCGCTCAAGTGGGAATTAACCTTGAATCCAAGAGATCTAGGTTTAATCCCCCTCTCCCATAACTTTCAGGGTCTTTATCTATTTGTTCCCAAGAGTAGGCAAGCAGTCTGGGGACATTCCTGTATTATATGCGGGATATAATAAGTAGTCCATTTAAACTCTACATGTGAATTTGATTGCTTCTGCCTGACAATTAACTTACACCACACATATTCAGATCAAGCTGGAAAATCTTAGTTTTTCAAGCACAATCTACACAAAACATAAGCAGATAGTCATTGACAATGCTTCACCTTGGCCTGAAGCCAAATGATTGAATTAAAAAAAAAGAAAGTTATAACAATATGGGTCTGTTGGCAGACTTCTTAAACAAAAAAGGATATCTGAAAAATAAAGTAGTTGCCCGTCACGATTAACATTAAGATACCAAGACATCTCTGCTTATTAACTGTAATTGAGTGAAATAGTTTTCACCTAAAACAGTATTTACAAACTTGCCATCTTTTGTGCTTTCTTATCAATCCTAATCCCAAGTCTTCAGAACCCCTGGACAAGGACACCTGAATGCCATGAACTACCTTGAAGCCTAGAATTTAAAATATTTAAATTGTATTTACTTATTTAGTATATCAACTCATATCACAATGATATTTCTACTCCTCATATGTTAAGTAGATAATTTTAACACTATCGGCCTATACATTAGGTACTTAAATCAGTTGTTGCATTTCTTGTGCCAATCATTTTAATATGACATCTGTGCTGGCTAGAACAGTTATTTGGTGAAAATTGCTCTATATATTTATATAAAAAAGAATTTTAATATGTTTAATGCAAAAAAGATAACACTTTCTGTACTACACTACATTATATCAAAACTCAAGAACTTTATCAGAAAACAGAATTACTGCAAAATGTATTTCTTTTCTTATTCTTTTGAACAATTATGAGTATAAATAATAACTACTTTTCTTTGATGTGAACAATGAATTTAAAAAGAAAAAAATTCATAATATACATTTTTATTTACTTACATAATCATAAATATACGACTCTTATGATCACTAGATTGCTTGTAGCATAAGCCAATCTCTGTCCCTCAAAAGTCTTGAGCAAAACAAGTATATTTTCATGTGTTTTAAAATGTATGATTCCCAGAAAAAGGAGCCACATTTACTATCATTATATTTTGCCAAAATAGAGATGTGAAAGATACTAGATTCAAACATGAGCTGTTTAAACAGAGTTATCTACTGAAAGTATCCCATGAAGATCTCGGTACAAACTTTTATTCAAAAAGTGTGGGCTGGAAAGAGAAAGAAGATGGTTCAATATTGGATGCAGAGCATAGATCAGAGGTGTCAAACTGCCGGCCCGCAGGCCGGACGCGTCACGACAAAACCGTGCCCACCCCATTGCCGGCAATGGGGAAAAAGCTCCGATACGTCGTGCGACGTCATGAGTTTGACACCCCTGGCATAGATGATGTTTACAACCACCATAAATTAAAATGGTGTGCAGTTTCCATAGCATGACAGCCCTCACTAATCAGAGAAATATTTTCTGTTCTTGTGCCAGAGTGATAGTCAGAAAATCTACTCAACCTCTTATTCAAAACAAAAGATTTTACTACTTCCTAACTAAATGCAAAGGGCTAGATAAATTAAGCGACAGCAGACACTTTCCAAAAATGTTTAAATCTTTTAAAAGACAACTCAGAGCTGGTTTATAAAAGACAACATCCCCAGGATATGCTATTTACAGATAACACAGGGACTTAAGGTATACCCTGATCACCTTAAAATTACATTCTGTAACACACATTACTTTTGTGCACAGAGATAGAAGAGATATTTCCTCTTTATTCACAAATCTGTCATAAAGAAGACAATATTAAAAATATTTATGAAAGTAAAAGTGACAAAAAGGAAATGTGCTTTATATGCAACCATTTTTCAGTAAAACAAAAACAAAATTCACATCTGAAACTCACATCCTGAATTTTAAAGCCCATAAAGAACCATTTTACACAGTCCAATTCTTCAACAAAGGTTTTCAGTGTCATTGTTCAGAACGAAAAATGGTCTTTTAAAAAAACTTATATATAGCAATTTGATTGAGCACTGTGACTCTAATAATATGAGACATGATGTCTTTGTATTCCGCCTTTCCCTGCTATCCTGCATGAATTGGATGAAAGTCGATAATATAGTATAATGCCATCAGATGATATTTCTTACTTAAACATTAGTAACAGGACATGGAAGAAAATATAGGATGGCATTGTAATTTCCACACTTGTAATGTATAACTTGTAGAAGTATCAATACATACCTGCAGTTGGGAGGTGGATCTAAGGTGATGTCAGCTAATTCCTTTTGAATCCTATGACAATAAAGAACGAAGGTTCATTATTTTGTGGAGTTAGTTTGATCTGCTTTTATGTTTCCCTATTAACAGAAGTGAAAGAAAATTGCAGATTTACAAAACAGAGCTAGTCAACATTTCCTAATATTTCCTAATCAATATTTTTATCACTTAAATGCAAGGCAATAGACAAAGAGGCATGAAATATTCCTTCTTTTTCCCTCCCCAAACAAGACACTGATCTATTCTTCTCTATATAAATTCCTAATGAAAACCTGCTTCTTTTATTTTTATTGTTTCTGTTATCATAATAATAGAAACAAGATACAGAGAACTAGATCTATTAGGCAACTTGGTGAATATACTGCTTCAAATTCCTGTCACAGAGCAAACATACATAAGAAGGATCATACCACAAAGGTGGTATAATATAAATATTTGCAGTTGTAATTGACATTGACAAACAAGTCTTGCTATTGAAGCAAAACATATTTTACATGAAAGTCTTAAAATATGTACTGAATTCAAATTGATTTGAAAAACAGAAATTGCTAATTGAAATGCACATTATAATAAAAAGCAGAGTCCCCATTTCATAAAAAACAAATATTTTGTCATATAGTCTGATTATGTTAAAGCAGCAACCAAACATAAAACAATCTTTACACTCCTTATGTTAAGACCTTTCTTCAAATAGGTGAAGAGCTATGTAGTAAGTCAGCAGGAATTTACACTCTTGGTTTCAAGTCACATGCTTTTAACTTTTCTCACATCCATATCAGTAATATAGACAAATGCTAAGAAGAAAGTTATCAGGAAAATAATCCACCTTTAAAGGAATGGTGATTCTGATTTGGAAAAAGTTGTTATCTTTCACAAAGAGGAGTTAAACAGGGATATTGAAAAGAGTAAAATCACATTTTAAAAGGCAGCAAATAAAGGTTCTAGATAAAAGACAATCTCACCTTTTTGCGCTGGTGGAAAGGAGCTTGGAATTTTTACTCATGCTGACTTTACTTTCTTTCTTCTTAGGTGTGTTTGTCTCTTTCTCAGTCTGTTGGTTGGAGGATGAAGATGAAGAAGAGCTGGTGCTAGCCCTTGAATCGTCATCCGACATAGTTCCCCCCCACTATAGCTCCACCCAAACCTGGAGAAGAAATACCACAAGGAACAGGGAGGGAAACTGAGAATTACTAATCACTGCATGTGTGTGTGGTGTGTGTGCGTGTGCATGTGTGTATGTGACTGTCTGTTTCTCTGTGTATACAAGCCTCAAGATTCTAACTCTTGGGAAACATTTTCTTCTCCCATTGCAGAGAAATATAGATTAAAAGAGGAAAAAGAAGTAAGTCTCCTCTGCTTCTGCTTCAATAACATTTAGTGCTAGTTCCATCTCTAGAAAGGAGGGGGAGATAAGGAAAATAAGGGTGACATAGGAAGGAAGGGAAAACAGGGTTACTGAGACGAAATAATTTCCTTAAAAGTCTCCTCTTGCAGTTTTTTTATTTGAGTGAGACTTACCAAGACCCCTCTCCCAAACATCCAATCCCAAGACACAGGCACATAGAGAAGCCACTACCAACAGTAATTCACTGCCTCTTAAGCATTAAGAAATGTTGGTGGGAAAGCAAGGGAATCCTTATTTACAAGCTTAGGCAGAAAGAAGAAATTACCATTTGGAAAGAGGGCGGTACTAAGAAAGGCTGATCAAAAGTAAAGGTAGTAGGGCGATATTTTAGGAGATTAGTAAAGAAATTTAGAACCCCGAGATGAGGAATAGGAATACAATACTTCTCAGGAAGTGTATTACCCATGACTACTAATTTAAAGTGGGGGGAGGGATGATCGGAAAAGAGATGAGGTGCATGTAGGGGTGGGAGATTTGCAGCTTTCGGCCACCATTTGTGTGTTAAGGGCGATAGGAATTTCTGAAAGGCGTGTGTGGGGGTATTTAGGTATCTCTACAATTTAAAACAGCTTCTCCAACGGGACTCCCTGCCCCCAGATCTTTTCGCTGCCTGCTGAAACCCCCTCCCATTTCCTGCTACCCGCTTCTCAATCCGGAGACCCCCTTCTTTCACTTCAGCCCTCTCCCCCACCAAATTTCTTCCTCTCCAGCCCATCTTTCGCCTCCATTCACAAGCAGGAGGTGGGGGTGATGGTGGAAGAAGAGCTGCACATCGAGGCACTTCTCCTGCCACTCCGGCCTCTTGCCGCTCAGCCGAAGGGACAGCTGGGCTGGGGGCGATATCTGGCCGTCCCAGAAAGGATCACCCCAAATCCTTTCCCTTCCTCCCTCCCCCCCCCCCCCGGTCTCCTTTACCAACCCATGTCGTTCTCCCATCTCTCGCTTTCCCCGGGCAACCACAAAGCCCCACCGGGTCGCTTTCCCCCGTTTTTCCCTCAGAGCTTGTCCGGACCAAGCCGTGACCCAGGAAAGGGGAGCTGTGTCTGGTCGTGGCGATGGGGTGCCCCTTCCCCATACCTCTCCCTTTGTGTCTGGCTGCTCCTCCTCGGTGCGGCTGGGCCTGGCCACTCGTGTGTCTCTCGCAGGGAGAGAAGCGGAAGTGCTGCAACAGCAACTATTAAACAGGCAATGGCTTCCCTGCCTGGCTCAACCCCCCCTCCTTTCCCCCCCCCGCCAAGCAGGGAGGGCATCCAGCTAATCGGTACTCTAGTACTCTATACACATACACACACCACACATACATACACACACATAAACACAACTCTCGTACTACTTATCAATGGGCAGGGGGTCAGTATCTAAAGAGGCACCGCTGCCCCATCCCAAGAGTGTTTCCCTTGGGTCATGTCTCTATTCTCAAAATGCGCCCTGAAGATTTTCAGATGAGCAACGGGGAAAGGGGGATAGGTATCCCTCCCCCCAGGCTTGTGAGGCGAATCTCCCCTTTCCTGGAGCAAACGGGTAATACTCCACACCTTGACACGGTACTCTTCAGAGGACTTTAAAAATAATGATAATGACAACAGCAGCATGAATAATAAATCAGATGTGCGCTTTAAAAGAAGTGTCTGACAGGGAAGACGAGCAGAGGCTCCCACCCCACACTCACATTCCTAACAGTCGGGTTTTTTCTTTTCTTTTTACCTGTAAGGACGAGAGCATAAAAGTTGAGGGGAGAAGGAAGTGTCCAAGTAAAATAGAATATTGGAAAGTGAGTCAGATTTAAAAATTATCTTTTTCCTTTACTCTCTTTTTTACACACACACACACACACACACACACACACACACACACACAGAGAGAGAGAGAGAGAGAGAGAGAGAGAGAGAGAGAGAGAGAGAGAGAGAGAGAGAGAGAGAGAGAGAGAGAGAGAGACCAATTTTGCAGGCAATAAGTCTGCTCTCACCTATCTTCTCCCGGGATTTGACTTGTACATGTTTCTGTTTTTCCATGTCTGTATCACTTAGAACGCATACTCTTTTCCTCTAACTTAATCTGCTACTTTAACTTTATCTTTGTAGTAGTGGTGGAGAGGGTCTTGTTTTTACTTTATTGCTTATTTTAAATAAAGCAATTCGTAACCATTTAAGTTTCTGGTACTTCAAACAATAGAGAGCTATCATTAAGAAACTATAGTCACAATCTAAACAGAGTTGTTGATGGCAATCTGTAGATTCTGGCACCATTGTGTTTTAGAAAATGATAGTGCTTGATTGTTTAAACTGTTAAAAACATGTCATCTTAGTAAAATGTTTATTAACATCCACATTATATCATGTTTCTCACTTGGCTCTTGTCTTCTCAGATATGTTCATAATGTTGAAACCCATTGAATAACATCGGGAACTATAATGTTATAGATCCTATTCTGGGATTTTTATGAACATGTCTGAAATTGGCAGCAGACTGAAACAAAATCAGTCTTATTTTCAGATGTATTACTGACAAACCTATGAGGACCCAGATTGTTGGGGGCAATTAAGTTGACTTTGTAATAATGCCGCTTGGTTGGGGGCGAAAGCCCTAATAAGCAGGCATATACATAGAATGAAGGCTACTGCTAAGCTTGTAAGCCGCCCTGAGTCTTCGGAGAAGGGCGGGATATAAATGGAATTTTAAAAAAAACAACTTCATTTGTTTTTCCCCCTTTAAACTGTTACACTGATATGCTATTTGTAAGAGACAAGTTATGTGATGGTATATTAATTAGATATATAAATAGCTGAAGTTTCTCACATATTGTCAGGTTCAGCATTATTGTTAGTGAAGAAAGAAAGCACTGGCTTTGTCCTTCTTTCTACTTATTTCTGAGTCAACATGAATAGGATTGCACTATTAATTCAACCTAGAACAGGAAAGGCCATTCAAAAGGCATGCTAGCAAGATCCAATAGAGTGGATGCATTCAGCTGGACAGTCTTTTTCTTTCTTTACGGGTTTCTGTTTGTGTAAAATAAATGACATAATATTCTTATTTAACACTGAAGTCCAAACTGAAGCAAGTTGGAATTTTTTTACATGCAGAAAATATAGTTTGCTCATACCAAGTCACCGACATTTTTCAGTTTCACCTCTTTAGCATCCTAGAATCCTAGAACTGGAAAGAATCATTTAGATCATTAAGTTCAACCCCTTGCTCAATGTAAGAATCCGATTTAAAGCCTCTCAAACAGATGGCCGTCTTGCTTCCTGTGAACATACTCAATTATGGGAAGTCCATCGTCTCTTTAGTAATTGGTTCTACTGTGAAACTGCTCACTCTTAAAGGTTTTTTTTTCTAACAGCCTTTTAGAATTTGCCTTAAAACTAAGGGGCACTACATAGTTAATAAAAGCAATATTGCTCACATATCTTGTGTGGATAGAGTAAAGGGAGAAAAGTCAGCACTCCAAATGGCTTTTAAACAGTTGTGTAATTTGATTCACTGCAACATTTCTTTCATATGGAGTCCAGCTGTTTCCCTCACCCTACCCTTATTAAACCAGAAGACGAATCTGTCTCTGAAAAAGGCCATATATTTAAACAAGGGATATCTCATATGTATTGTAATATATATTGTGAATTTCAGACTTAAATATGTCAATGGGGATGGAAAGCCCAAACCATGTGAGCTAATTTTCCAATTCCAATTCGATTTGCAGCAGCAAGAAATAGTTGCCAATCCATTTTGCACACTTCTTTTCTATTATATTACTCACTTTTTAAGATCAAAAGAGACTGATTTAAGAACAACTTGCTGTTCATTTTCAGGACAGGATTTTCAAATTCATTATTCCAAAGTTTGGTTTGCTGGTTAAATAAGTACTTCCTTTATTTTTTGGGTTTGGAGCTCCATTGACTTGCATATAAATATCATGGAACTTACTGAAACTACCTTCTTAGTGAATATGTATAAAATTAGATTATTACAAATATATTTTAATTTTGCTTTATTTATATTTCATTTTTTTCCAATATAAAAAGAGATCTGAATTTGCCTCAGTGATCCAGGATATCTAGAAAGTTGTTGTTGTTAGCTGCAAAGTCGTGTCCGACCCATCGCGACCCTATGGACAACATTCCTCCAGGCCTTCCTGTCCTCTACCATCATCTGGAGTCCATTTAAGCTCACGCCTACTGCTTCAGTGACTCCATCCAGCCACCTCATTCTCTGTCGTCCCCTTCTTCTATTGCCCTCGATCTTTCCCAGCATTAGGCTCTTCTCCAGTGAGTCCTTCCTTCTCATTAGGTGGCCAAAGTATTTGAGTTTTAGCTTCAGGATCTGGCCTTCTAAAGAGCAGTCAGGATTGATCTCCTCTAGGACTGACCGGTTTGATTGCCTTGCAGTCCAAGGGACTCGCAGGAGTCTTCTCCAGCACCATAGTTCAAAGGCCTCAATTCTTTGGCGCTCAGCCTTTCTTATGGTCCAACTTTCACTGCCATACATTGCAACTGGGAAGACCATAGCCTTGACTATACGCACTTTTGTTGACAGGGTGATGTCTCTGCTTTTTAGTGTGCTGATCTAGAAAGTAAAGCTTGTCTTCTAGGCCTACATAATTGTCAAGAGGAAAGAGCCAAGTTGATAAATTAAAAATACTTGTAGGCTGCAGAGAAAAGCATGGATTGGTTGTTTTGCAGCTAATGGAAGGGCAGAAGCCCTGGAACTGACTGTGGTGGCCATAAATCTATTACTTAAAAACCCCCGAGTAGTATAAGCTTGATTGGCCACAGGTTGCAGAGGCCTGATCTAGATGATAAAAAGAAGTTACACTATGTGTGTGTTTTTGAAATACTTCATTTCTGTCGATAGTATTTCCTCAGGTAGGGTATTCCTTCATAATTGAATCTTTTAAAACAGGGGTGTCAAACTGCCGGCCTGTGGGTTGGATGCATCACACCAAAACCGCGCCCACCCCATTGCTGGCAATGGGGAAAAAGTTGCTATACGTCGCGACATGTCACATGACGACTGAAGTGTAGTGGGTTAACACACACAAGATGATGCCAGGCAGTGAATTCAGCTCTTTATTTGTAGAGAAGAACCAGCAACAGAATGGGCTACCTGTGCCCTTTATATACTCTGGCTGCTGAGCTGACAGCCAATCACTTTAACCAGGCTTTCCCTAACCCTAACCCTAACCCCACTAAATTAGTCCTTCGGCCTTCAACTACGAGGACATCCAAACGCCCCCGGAACCCCTTGAACCCCACGGACAATGTGACTTCCCCCTTAATTTTAATTGGAGTGCTTTGGAAATCTGCTAATTTGATATCGGAAGGCCTCAACTTGACCCACCGCTGACTCTGGTTGCACACGTGTTCAAAAGTCTCATTTGAAATTACTGAGACCGCTGAACCGGAGTCCAGTTCCATCTTTCAGGGAATCCCCTGTAAACGGATATCCAATTTGATTTTTGGGGTGAGTCGCCGGTGATCCCCAGTGTTAAGGAATTTGTTGTGCAGAGGTCTCCTTGTGCTACCAAGGAGTTGCACAGACAAGGAAGGGTACTGAGAGCAGTAAAAGTCACACAAGAATACACTGAGTTATAAAAACAAAAAGTAGTTTACTTTTGAGGTGGTGTAAGAACAAAAATGCACAGTCAAAAATAAACAGTCCAGGTCATACACAATAGCAACAGTCCAAGGAGTAATCCAAACTACAAAGTCTTCTTACCGGTCCAGAGGTCAATACACAGTTCAGGTTTACAACAGTAGTAAACCAACAGCAGAGCAAAAACAGTAATAGTAGAGATCAGTGAATTCAGAGAGAGAGAGAAGCTACGTTCCTAGCTTCCTCTTATGGCCATGAGCACACTTACACACCCATTGGCCAATTAACTTCTTAAAGTCATAGCATTATGGTTAATATATTTTCAACCCAACATTGTAGGCTAACACCATATGCCTAACATTCTCCCCTTTGGGTAGAATAATATATAACTCTTACAATCTTATGCACATTCTTTCACAATTAACATTGTGTTTCACAGCACTTTGTACCTTCGTAAAATGGTCTGCAATATTTACATCAGATGAACAATACTCTAGCTGTATTAAATTATCTTTGACACATTGTCTGACATTTAAATAACGAAGATCAATATGTTTAGATCTTGTTCTTACTGCAGCATTATTAGCCATCTTTATCGCAGCTTGATTGTCCTCATACACAATAAATGGATCATTTACATCTAAACCCATATCTAACAATAATTGTTTGTACACTAGCAGTTCTGTACATAACACTGATAGACATGAAAATTTAGCCTCCATTGTAGACAAGCTTATGTGTTTCTGTCTAAGACTTCAACTCCCTGTTTATTGCAGCTTTCCATGATGCCTGTTCCTTTTCAGGATACATCCTGATCTCATCATAGTTAGATGGCTCTACACTAACTTGACATATTATACTGGCTTCATAGCGATCAGGTGGATGTCTGATGCGCGTTGAACGCCAAGGAATTAGAGTTTTGAGTTTCTGACTCCTTTCCTTCCTCTGATTCCTCTTTTATCTCCCCTATCTCCTCTTTATCTTTTATATTTACAGGAGATGCATTATCATTACTAGTTACGTTATCAGAGGAGTTCTCAAACACTAGAGGATCAGTATTAACAGTTACTTGCTCTAGTCTATCCCAACCAACGTGCTCAAGGAATTTTGCACTAGCACTGTTATATACATTAGTTGTGCCTCGTTCCCAGAAACGATAGGATCTGTGGTTAGCTTCATAACCTACGAAGTATAATTGCCTAGCCCTATGTTGGCCTTTACTCCTGAGTTGTGCAGGAATGTGGACCCAAGCTGGGGTGCCAAACGTGTGCAGGTAATCAAGGTTTGGTTTTCTACCATGCCATATGGTATATGGTATTTTACCAGTAGAAGTATTAACAACTATATTCAGAACATGGTTTGCACATTTTGCTGCCTCCCCCCACAGTCTATCTGTTAAGCCTGAATCTCTTAACATGGTTCTAATCATGGCTTGTAATGTTTGCCCACGTCTCTCAACAAATGCATTATGTTGAGGCCTATAGGTGGCTGGACGTTTATGCTCAATGCCAGCTGATTCTAGCATATCAACAAAGCGCTTGTTTGTGAATTCAGTACCATTATCAGTAATTATACACTGAACCTTTCTCTTTGTTTTTCTCTCCACAAACTTCAGCCAGTTTGCAAATTGTTGGAAAGTGTCTGCCTTTGACTTAAGCAGATAACAAAATCCATATCGAGAGTAGTGGTCAAGGATACTCAAAATATAACATGACCCTCCTAAACTTGGCTTCATGGGTCCAATTAAATCAGCAAACACAACTTCCAAAGGAACAGTTGTTTTGAAGCCGTTTAACCTGTTTGCAGGAGTTGCCTCACTCTTTTCCTGACTACAGGCATTGCAATTCAAATACTTACTACATGGCTTCAGTTTAACTCCTTCTACTAATTCCACTGTTTTACGTAGTGAGTTAAAGTTTACATGCCCTAACCGCCTATGCAATAAATGTATACATTCATCATGTGGCTTCTTGTTCTCACATATTGAGTTAGCTTTAACTGTACTAACCTGGTTACTTGTGAGAATGAATAAACCATCTTTCAAATTAGCAGTTACACAGGTTCCATTCCTCTCAATAGTGCATTGCTCCCCTCTGAATGTTACCACAAACCCAACTTTAACCAATTCCCTTACAGATAACAGGTTGAATCTTAGTTTAGGTATATATAACATAGGTAACTGTTCATCAATGCATGGACAATAGGAATTACCTTCACCAGAGGCCTTCATCCTCCAACCGTTGGCCAGTGAAACATATTGGTTGCTGTTTTTCATATTAACAAACCTCTTTTTCTCTTTAGTAATGCATTGTGAAGCCCCACTATCAACAACCCACAATTCATTGTTTCTGGATGTTGGTTCACCAGAAATAGCCAAACCAATGCTCTTTTTAGCCTTCCCACTGCTATTCACATTCTGTTTTTTACCCTTTCTACAGAATTTGGCTATATGCCCTCTAGCCCCACAAGAATAACATTTCTTGACGTTGTAAGCAGTGGTAAATTGCTGCTCCTCTTGTGGCTGTGTCTCTCTCAGCTGGTCTCTGTCACGCCTCCTTCTGGACTCTTCCAGCAGTCTCCCAGTAATGTTAGTCAATGTCAGTTCCTCTCTGGTCAGGACTTCCAAAGAAGAAACATACTCATCATAACTCTCATCCAAAGATGACAGAATAATGTAGACCTGATGCAACTCTGAAAAAATCAGCTCCTTTTCATGAAGCTCTTGAAAAGTTGCCTTCATGTAATTTAAATGGGTCAGCATATCTCCATTCTTCTGCAGATGAGCCCTAAACAGCTTACGTGTAAGGTGTATATGTGCACCCACACTGTCACGAACATAAAGCCTTCGCAAAACGCCCCAACACCTAGCAGCAGACTCCTCACCACGAATATGGACAAGCTGCTGGTCATTCAGTGTTAGTCCAATAATGCAAAGAGCTTTCTCATTGCTACGTTTAAAGTTGTCTAACTTCTTTGCATCCTCTTCGTCATCTGGATCCCAAGCAGTAGTATCTGGTGGGTTATTTACAACAGCCCATAGTCCTTCCTTGCGCAAAAGCAAGCAGCATCTTGTGGACCAGGAAACATAGTTTGTCCCATCCAACCGGGTTATCCAGGAGCTGCCTGACAACAGTTCTTGTGCCATTTTACACCAAATACAAGCTCAGCTAGGAATACTGTGTGTACTAACTCTCAGTACAGGCCTGGGCCCATAACCAGTGTTAAGGAATTTGTTGTGCAGAGGTCTCCTTGTGCTACCAAGGAGTTGCACAGACAAGGAAGGGTACTGAGAGCAGTGAAAGTCACACAAGAATACACTGAGTTATAAAAACAAAAAGTAGTTTACTTTTGAGGTGGTGTAAGAACAAAAATGCACAGTCAAAAATAAACAGTCCAGGTCATACACAATAGCAACAGTCCAAGGAGTAATCCAAACTACAAAGTCTTCTTACCGGTCCAGAGGTCAATACACAGTTCAGGTTTACAACAGTAGTAAACCAACAGCAGAGCAAAAACAGTAATAGTAGAGATCAGTGAATTCAGAGAGAGAGAGAAGCTACGTTCCTAGCTTCCTCTTATGGCCATGAGCACACTTACACACCCATTGGCCAATTAACTTCTTAAAGTCATAGCATTATGGTTAATATATTTTCAACCCAACATTGTAGGCTAACACCATATGCCTAACACCCAGTGTTATATATTTTGAAATTTATTTATTTATTTGTTTGTTTTATTGGATTTATATACCGCCCTTCTCCCGAAGGACTCAGGGTGGTGTACAGGGCAGTTAAAACACAATATACAAAGTTAAAAATAAATTAAATTAAATTAACCCAACAAGTAAATTACATTCTAAAAATTTAAAATTCCAATCCCTCAGTCCAGGCCGGCAAGCTCAAATAACCAAGTTTTCAGGTTGCAGCGAAATTAGCAAAGGTCGGGAGCCGTCCGGAGCTCAACAGAGAGGTGGTTCCAGAGGGCAGGCGCGCCCACAGAGAATGCTCTCCCCCTGGGGGCCGCCAGTTGGCATTCCCTGGCCAACGGCACCCTGAGGAGGCCCTCTCTGTGGGAGCGCAAAGGACAATGGGAAGTTAATGCCGGCAGAAGGTGCTCACATAAATAATCTGGACCCATGCCATTTAGGGCTTTATAGGTTATCACCAGCACCTTGAATCTCACCCAGAGGGCAACTGGAAGCCAGTGCAGCTCACGGAGCAGAGGTGTTATATGGGAGTATCGGGAGTCCCCCATCACCACTCGTGCGGCTGCATTCTGCACCAGTTGGAGCCTCCGAGTGGTCCTCAAGGGCAGCCCCATGTAAAGAGCATTGCAGTAGTCAATCCGAGAGGTCACAAACGCATGAGTGACTGTACGTAGGGCATCTCGTTCCAAATAGGGCCGCAACTGGCACACCAGGCGAACCTGGGCAAAAGCCCCCCTGGTCACAGCTCCTATATGATCTTCTAAACTGATCTGTGAATCAAGGAGGGACACCCAAGTTGCGAGCCCTATCTATGGGGGGTAACACCTCACCCCCCATAGTTAAAGATGGAATAGACTGGGTAACCTGAGATGCCAGTATGTACAGCCACTCGGTCTTGTCGGGATTAAGGTGAAGCCTGTTCTTCCCCATCCAGACCCTCACCGCCTCCAGGCACCGGGACATCACGGCGAGTGCATCACTGGGTTGATTTGGGGTGGAAATAAAAAGTTGGGTATCATCAGCATACTGATGATACCCCACCCCAAAACCACAAATGATCTCACCCAGCGGCTTCATATAGATGTTGAACAGGAGGGGCGAGAGGACCGACCCCTGAGGGACTCCACAAATGAGAGGCCTCGAGGCCGACCTCTGCCCCCTGCCAACACCGACTGCGAATGACCCAGGAGGTAGGAGGAGAACCACTGTAAAACAGTGCCACCCACTCCCAACCCCCTGAAGCGCTGCAGTAAGATACCATGTTCGATGATATCAAAAGCCGCTGAGAGGTCTAATAGGACTAGGACAGAGGAACAACCCCTGTCCTGAGCCCGCCAGAGATCATTCACCAGTGCGACCAATGCCGTCTCTGTGCTGTACCCGGGGCCTAAAACCCGATTGGTAGGGGTCCAGATAATCCGCTTCCTCCAGGAACAGAGGGAGCTAATGTGCCACCACATTCTCAACAACCTTCGCTTTGGAGACTGGACGATAGTTGTTCAAAATAGCCAGGTCCAGGGCAGGCTTCTTGAGGAGGGGCCTCACCACCGCCTCCTTCAAGGCAGCAGGGAAGCTACCTTCCCTCAAAGAAGCAGTTTTTACTGCCTGGAGCCAGCCTCGTGTCTCCTCCCGAGCTGCATACACAAGCCAGGAGGGGCACGGGTCCAATAAACACGTGGTGGAACTCAGCCTCCCCATGATCCTGTCCACCTCTTCCAGAGTCACAGGGTCGAATTCTTCCCAGATAATGTTCCCAAGACCGCTTGTCTCCCCCCGTCAGACTCCGCCCAGTCGGAGTCCAGACCAGCCGGAATCTGAGCGATTTTGTCCACCAAATGTTGACTAAACTCCTCGGCACAACCCTGCAAGGCCCAACATTTGGCCGTACGGAATTTATTTATTTATTTTATTAGATTTATATACCGCCCTTTCCCGAAGGACTCAGGGCGGTTTACAGGGTATTTAAAACAAGAAATACAAAAGTTAAAAACAATTTAAAAAATTACATCAATCCCTGAAAAAAAGTAAAAACCCCAATTAAAATTAAAATTAAAATTAAAATTAAAATTAAAATTAAAATTAAAATTAAAATTAAAATTAAAATTAAAATTAAAATTAAAATTAAAATTAAAATTAAAATTAAAATTAAAATTAAAATTAATTAAAATTAAAATTAAAATTCTCAGCCTGGGCCAGAGAGCTCGAAGAGCCAGGTGTGATTTCCCCCACAGCCTGCACACTTGGGGTGGGTCGTGCCACATCTGCAGCAGGTTCATTTGTGTTGTGTCTTTGGTGTTGTTGGTTTCTTCTGGGTCCTTTTGCTGTTGTTGTGCCCTTGCCATTGTTGTGGCATCTGGTCTTGGTGAACCACGTCGATGTCGGTTGTCTCATCCCAATGTTTGCTCCCATCGTACATAGCATTTGCTCGGTGCATGGCCCCTCCGGTAATGCTGGGTCTAGGGTCGCTCTGATCTGCACCATCGTCCAAGTCTCTGGCCACAACCTCATCCTGGACCTCCTGGAAGGTCAGGTTCGGCTTGGCGCAAAGTTTCTGCCGTAACCGCTTGTCCTGGAGGCCAAAAATGACCTGGTCGCAAAGCCTCTCTTTTAAATTTGTGAATTTACAGAGGCGGGCGGCTTGTCACACCCCCGTGATAAAATCTGCCACTGATTCGCCCGGCCGCTGATCCCTTTTTTCAAAATGTAATCGCCAGGTCAGCTCAGACATTCTTCTGTTGAAATGCCTGTTCAGTTTTTCCACAAGGTCATTGTACGTAACGGCTCCAATGGCTGTTGGCGCTCACAGTCCAATGGCCAGATTGTGAACGGCTGGGCCGCTTGTGCACATTAGAGCCGCTACCTTCATACTGTCCTCCGTGATTCTGTTCACCCATAGGTAGAACTCGACCTGACTCAGGTGTGATTCCCATCTCTTGGGACACCTTGGGTCAAATGGCTGGATCTGGCCAAATTGTGCCATGTTGGTCTGGTCCTGAAGATCCTGTTTCGGATAGCCCTTAAACTCGGTAGCTGGGGAAGATGCCTCTTCCCCCAGTGAGTAATGCGGGCCCTTTGTTAAATCAGCTCTTTCTGAAGCAGGATCCCATCCTTGTCGCCAGTGAAGTGTAGTGGGTTAATACACACAAGACGACGCCAGGCAGTGAATTCACCTCTTTATTTGTAGAGAAGAACCAGCAACAGAATGGGCTGCCTGTGCCCTTTATATACTCTGGCTGCTGACCTGACAGCCAATCACTTTAATCAGGCTTTCCCGCCAAAAGCTGAGCCACGCCTTACGGCAGTTATGTACAGCCTCTTTTAGCTGTCATCTGTTGAGCTATTTCTTAATACAATACACCCTCCAATACACAGCAACGATGCAAGTTTGACACTTGTTTTAAACTAAAGGTTTGCCAATATAATTACAGTTACAAAGTAGATTTAATTTTTTTTTTACTTCAAAGGTCCATAAATTGGAATTACTGTATATTCCATCCAAATTGCAAATCTGAGAAACTGAAGTTTATTTAGATGTCAAGACCTTTGGATTAATATATACATATTATGAATGTGTATGTGTGACACACTATTATGATATACATTTGGATCTCCTTGTTGTATACTGTCAGCCTTATGAACAAGCTAAAGTAACCCTGTTCAGTCTATACAGTGAAGAAGGCAGGTTCAGGGAAAAGAAAACAAACATGTTTTCATTTCCACTAATGTCTGTGAGGTAGCATTAGAGCAGAGGTGTCAAACTGCGGCCCATGGGCCGGATGCGTCATGCCGAAGCCGTGCCCATTCCATTGCTGGCAGTGGCAAAAAAATCGCGATACGTCACAACATGTCACGTGACGTTGCAAGTTTGACACCCCTGCATTAGAGAGTTCCAATCTGGATGTACATTTTATTGATATGTATAAATTGGGATGGGGATGGGTCAGGGGTAGGTTGGCTCAGGAATTCTGGGAGTTGAAGTCCACAAGTCATAAAAGAGCCAAGGTTGCCTACCCCTGGGATAGGTAAAGGATTGTGGAGTTGAGAGAGAAAAACATAGCAGGGATAGCATGTCAAGAATGGTTTCTGGAATTCTTCCCAACTCCTTAAGAGAAGCTCCATTCTAGTTTTCTTGACTAACGGGGGAGGGGTAAATAATGGAGCAATTGGCAACATACTGAATTTCTGCCCAATTGCTTCTTCTGTTGAACTCTGTTGGGCTTTAAAATATTTTTTTTCCTCAGCTCCAGCTGGATCTGTCCCATTTTTTAAAAACTCAACCTTTCTATTGCTCATTTATCCCAACACACCCAGTGGTGGGATTCAGCCAGTTCACACCAGTTTGGGAGAACCGGTAGCTAATTTTTGTTTACCAGGCCCAGAATGGATTTCCGGAAGCAGCATCCACACAGAGAACCAGTTGTTCATGTTGTGTACTGGGTTCGTTGCTTGAGGGACGAAACGAGGCGAATGAGTTCAGTCAGGAACATTCTTTATTTGCTTGCAGGAACTGAACTCGGAAACAGGGCTGCGAATGCAGCTATTTATACCCTGGTCTCTAGGTGGTGGCCAATAGGTTTAAAGCAACCTATTGCTGCCCTAGAGGCAACAAATGGCAGCGCTGGAGACGGGTTGTTTGAGGAGCTGGGAGCCGTTAGCCAGCTCCTTGCTTAAGCAACCTTCCAGCATTCAAAACCACACGTGGTACAATCAGCAAAACAAGGCCCAATACATCACAGTTCACATATTTGAATCCCACCAGTGAGCACACCAGATCTGCTCCACTATTGTATTTGGAGTTATCATGCTAATGGACAGTCAGCAAGAGTCCTCAGCCAAATTACATAATTTATTCTAAGATTTCACTGGATTAATACAGGTAGTTCTCAAGTTACAGCCATAATGGAGCCTGCCCATTACAAACATAAGTTGCAAAAATTGTAAAAAGGATTGGTAAAGTGGCTGTTTACAATGTTTTTCTAGAGGTCATTAAGTGAGCATGGTGGTTAAGTGTGAACCCACTGTTCACTATGAGTGAAGTTTTGCTGAAAAGTCCTGATTTTCGGCAAACCATCATAAAACACAATCTTGTGATCATTGGATTCCGCAAACAACCATAGAGTAAATGCTGAACACCTAAAGTACATCACTGACTGGTGGGAGGGCAGCTATCAGAACTTGGATCCAGGTCATAACTCCTCCTTTTTAAGTAGGCTATAACTTTGAATAATCAGTAAATGACCAGTTGTAAGTCAAGGACTACCTGTAACAAGGTAGAAAAATCTTGCAGATCATGGCTTCTGAAATTCTTTCCAATTCCTTTAGCCGTAATGGCCAAAGAAGCATCAGTAATTTCTTCTCTGCTATGTGTGGTGTCTGCTTTATCCTTGTGTTATATTTCTGTATTTGTGGGAAGGACAAGACAGAATGCATATGTTCTATGAAAGGAGAAAACAGGAAGGAGGATTTAGAATGAAGCAGTAGGTAACTTTCTGAGCAGCTGCCCAGGTGTTTTTTCCTAAGTATGAAGGAATTTCTTTCTGGAGTGTTTTATTATTATTTTTGCTTTTCCCACCATACCAATTCAGTCCCCTTCATTTAGTTTTTGGAGAGACATCTTGCTGACAGAAAGCAACACCAATGTCGTGAGCCTCTTTCATTTCAACATTCTGTTGGATTGGAAAGAAGAACAAGAAGTCATTTTGAAATTATATATAAAGACAGTGATGTGATTATCATTCGTTTTCTCTACATTTAAACCTTTATATTGATCATACTTTGCATCCTTTAATGAAGTGGATGACACATCAAAACAAGTTGTTGGTAATATTAAATACATAACATTTCTGGATACCTTTTACCAGAGTATATAAATGGGAGATGCTATTGGCCTGTGCCCTGCTCAAATTTTCATAAAATTCTGGTTAGAAGAAAAGTGGTGGGGACAGGCTCATTTTCCAGAGCTGGCCTAGAGTCCATCTCTGGGATCCCTCCCCCGTGAGCCCATAGTTCTACCTATTAGGTTAGGGACTATAGTAATGGGAAAGTTCAAACATTCTTTTGGATCACTGGACATGTTTTAGATGGATACTCTTTTGTTATGTAAGATAACAGGAAACACTGGCAAATGCTCTCTCTTTTGCCTTGTTCTTTAGCTCTGCTTCCTCTGAATTTAGAGCTTTATGCTATTCTGAAGCAGGTGATATATTATGTAATTTTGAACTTTTATTATTAGGAGAAAAGATTTCATATTTCTGAAGCTTGGCTTCTTGTCTACGAAGATATCTAAATGAAGGAGTAGCTTGAAAGAATGGCCACATTCCTTTTCCTTTAGATGTGTAATTGCTGGTGAGGAAAAAAGACCAAAGAGGACTATAACGAACAATGAATCAAGATGGAAAACTATATGAACAGCTTCTAGCTAGTCTAGCTTTAACATTGTACACAAGGCAATTAATTTTTCATGCTTTATTTACAAAATAGGAAAAACTCCAAAAGTGATGTAATTGTTAAGTTTTGATTAGGTGTGGGGAGACACAGGTTCTGGTTTGCTTTCAAACCTGGAAGCTTATTAGGTGAGTCTGGATCATCTTTCTCTCCCAGCCCATTTCATTCCACAGTGTATCCAAATTGGAATGCGCAAACAATATACCATATTTCCCAGAAAGTAAGACCGTGTCTTTACTTTCTTTTGGGCTTTGAAGTAAGCACTAGGTTTTATTTTCAAGAAGGGCTTATTTTTTGCCGATACTAGTACCAGTGAGTGCGCAGGGGTTGGGCAGGGCGGACAAGCAACGCGGCAGTGAGAGCGTGGTGGCAGACCAGGTATGGTACCAGTGCAGCCATGGTGGGCGGCGGCAGAAAGGGCACTGAGCCTGGTGCAGGGTGAGTCGGCCCAGATCCAGAGTGCTGCCCCACTGCCTGCCTGCCCACCAGTGGAACCCCACCACCCACACCTCTGCCTTTGGGCTGCTGAGCGCCAGCCTGCAAGCCTTCTTGGTGCTGCAGGTGCTGGGCTAAGGGCGGCAACTGAAGCTTTAATGCCAGCTGGGTGCTTTTGGCCTCTACCAGCTGCTCCCACCGGATCACTTTCCAGCCAGCTGGCCGGCTGCTACCACCACCACCATGAGGTAAGGAGGCAAGGCAGGTGGTGGGAAATGGTGGAGTTGCTTCCCTCCGCCTGCCAGGCACCTGCCAAAGTCATGCAGGGTAAGGTTGCCACGCCCCCCCCCCCGCTCAGATGCCCTTGCCACCCCCAAGCGTTTTTTTTTATTAACCTGCCTTTCAGCTGCATTGGGTTTCTTTATTTGCTTCTCGGCCTTCGCCGCGTGTTTGTGGGACTACTGATAAAACAACAAAAAAAGTTCAATCAGACTTTCTAACTTCTTGAGATCTCATGAGAAGTAAGAAAGTCTGAAGTTTTTTTTTGTTTGTTCTACAAACACGTGGTGAAGGCTGAGAAGCGAATGGAAAAACGCAATGCATCTGAAAGGCAGGTTAGTAAAAAAAACCTCTTGGGGGAGGCGAGGGCATCTGGGTGGTGGCGGTGGCAGCAACCTTGCCCTGTGCGGCTTCAGCAGGTGTCTGGCAGGCAGAGGGAAGCAATTCCACCCCCTGCCACCTGCCTTGCCTCATCTCATACTGACGGTGGCAGCAGCCAACCAGGTGGAAGGCAATCCGGCAAGAGCAGCCAGTAGAGCCAAAAGTGCCCAGCTGGTATGAAAGCTGCAGCACCCACCAGGGCCCGAAGAGCTCCAGGTTCAGCCTTTAGCCCAGTTCCTGCAGCACCAAGTAGGCATGCAGGCTGGTGCTCAGCAGCCCAAAGGTGGAGGCGTGGGCAGTATGGTTCCACTGGCAGCCGCTGGTGAAGGGCCCTGGCAGGCCAGCTGTCACGTGGAAGATCTGGGCCAGTTGCCCTGCCCTGCCCTGCACTAGGGCTTACTTTTGGGATAGGGTTTATATTAGGCCCACCCCCGAAAAATCAGCTGGGGCTTACTTTTGGAGTAGGATTTACTTTCGGGGAAACACGGTATATGCTGCCTTAAGTATCTGAATGAAAGGCAGGATACAATACATAAAATAAATCTATAGGTCTGAAGTTGTGTTGATATTATCTGGCAGGCATTTGGAATTAACAGTATAAAAATCTTAATTTTATTACCTTTATATTCGGTAAAAATGCATTGTCCCATTTCTTTTCCTCCTTATATATTAACACTTTCCTTTGTTTTTGATTTATACAGTATGTTTTTGGAAGCTTCTATTTCCTGCAGATTAGTGAAGCAAACAGGTGACACTGTTTGCAAAAGACTGATCACAGCTTTCAGTATTAAGAACTATCCAAGTCAGCTGTACATTATTTGTTTTTGTTTGTTTGTTTGTTGTTTCATTTTTGGTATAGTAACTAAAAAATGAATTCATCTATATGCATGAACTAGAAATCTAGTTTCTGTTTATTCAAGGCACAGAAGTTGTAGATATTCAGAAACTACTAGAAGATGTAGATTCAAAGTTCAGGATAATTATTCTCTGTTACATGAACCCCAAGTTATTTCACTCCTGCATCAGTATTTTATGCAGATCAGAATTGGTAATTATCATATTTCCTTATTATCTCTGCATATGCCATTGTAAATCAACTTTCAGCTTCTTCATCCTTCGTTCTGTCTATACCTAACATAGTAACAAATGATCAATGGCATTTAATTTTTGCAGTATATTTGTTTATCAGTTTAGCTGTACTATAACACATTAAGGCCCATTTGCACAACACATTTATATTGGTTTGAACTGGAAATAAATATTATGTTCTCAGTGTTTCTTTACAATGAAAAAAATTGAATTCTTGTAAAGAAGAAAATACTTTGGAAGAATTTAAGTCCTTCCATGGAATAGTGATTATAGTGGACACAGTGCAAATTAAACAATTCTGAAACTATGTATATTAATGCAAACATGCCCTCTTAAACAGAATAGCTCTCTTGCAGTGCAATACTATACAAGTCTACCTAGATTTGTAAGATGTACTCAGAAGTAAGGTGTTTGGTTTATGGTTAATCATGATCATAAATCATACTTATAATCATGAAAACCCAGAACTGGGCTAATTTAATAAAGCCTATTCAGTTAACCGATGCCAAGCAAATTATAGGAATGTAACTTCCACCAGTCCACTTTTTTTATCATGGTGTCTTAAATCATGGAACACTTTTTCTTTGTTGAAGTCTTTATTGAAGAACAATAAATAGGAAATCCTAAAGCCCTGAAAGGACTTCAACTGCATTCAGTTGATCAGTTCTACTGCTTTGGATGAAAATATTGATCCAGTTGATTTTTTTCAACAGTTGAACCTGTATGCAGGGCATTTTTTCTCATAGAATGCTCCGGCACCTTTTTTGGATGGAACCTTGTAGGATAGGCAAGGCGGGTTGTATGACATGTGTGAGTTCCGGCACCTTTTTCTTATACAAAAAAAGCACTGCCTGTATGTATGTATGTATGTATGTATGTATGTATGTATGTATGTATGTATGTATGTATACAATGTATGGCTGTGAAAGTTGGACCATAAGAAAGGCTGAATGCCAAAGAATTGAGGCCTTTGAACTATGGTGCTGGAGAAGACTCCTGTGAGTCCCTTGGACTGCAAGGCGATCAAACCGGTCATTCCTAGAGGAGATCAACCCTGACTGCTCTTTAGAAGGCCAGATCCTGAAGTTGAAACTCAAATACTTTGGCCACCTAGTGAGAAGGAAGGACTCACTGGAGAAGAGCCTAATGCTGGGAAAGGTTGAGGGCAATAGGAGAAAGGGATGACAGAGAATGAGGTGGCTGGATGGAGTCACTGAAGCAGTAGGCGTGAGCTTAAATGGACTCCAGAAGATGGTAGAGGACAGGAAGGCCTGGAGAAGCGTTGTCCATGGGGTCACAATGGGTTGGACACGACTTCGCAGCTAACAACAACATGCATTTATGTATGTATGTAGATGTAGATGTGTGTTTATTTACTTACTTACCAAACATATACTTACCCTTTGAGCTGTATATCGTTAATGGAAGCTTCTATTTCCTCAGATTAGTGAAACAAATAGGTGACAAAATTGTAACTTTGCTCCTGTTACACTGTGATTCTGCACACATCCTTTTTATCTGTGTTTTAGTGCTAGCACTAGCTGTTAATTTAAGGTGGATTTTGGCATTGGCACTGAGTACATGTGGCTAAGGTGGTTCCTTGTTCTTTGGTCAATTTCAAAACATGATTATTGCCAGAAGAAGCTTCAGGGATTGAAGAGCTCTGCACCCAGGGATTTGCTAGGCACAAATGGATAGATGAGAGGAACCTTTTGTACTGAGTAGTGCAATCAGTGCTCTAGCCTTTAAAATATTGAAGAAAATGTGGTTACGTTATTTCAATGTTATCAAAGGAGATACTTATTTGAAATTTCACTAACTTTAATCAAAAAGTTGATTTATAAGGTGGAAAATGTCACCATATTTGCAGATTGGATGGTTGGGTATTCTTGCTGTCAATTTTTCAAAATACCCTAAAATAAAGCAAGAATGGAAAATGTGAATAGTCTTTCTTTGTGAGACAAGTATCAGCTAATCAGCAAGTTGCCTCTACCTGTGGCAGTCCCAGTACACCAAAGTATATATGAAAGTACTTTCTGCACTTTAAATGTCATATTGAGCTGAAGCTTTTCATCTCATTTTGGATCATTAGCTTTGACCTTTGGACCACAGTTTACAAGTGTCAGAAGATGCAGTAACAACTACACATATATCCTAGTCTTTCTGAATTCACAGAAGGGTCAAAAATTCACTGAATCAAAAATTATTGAATTTGGAAGCACACCACTTAAGCTAATAATATACCCTTGTACGTTTGAGTAAAAAAGGCAGAATACAAATTGATAGATAAATCAATCAATAAAAATACAGGTACAAGTTACATATGATTTTTCACCTTTAGAGATGGCTCTCAGAGGCCTCTCCAAAAGTTAATACATAATTGAAAGTTAATGTTATACCAAATATATTGGATTTAATTGTAATTAAATTATCTTTGCTCTCACTCACTTACTTTCTGAATGTGACTATTAGCATGTTACTCAAAAGCAAAGTGTGGTGTTTAGATCTTCCTCCAAATTGTGCACACTTTTGATTTAACCCATGAAAGGATGATGGGGAAAATAAAATTGAATGCATACTACTATCCATAAACATTTCCCAAGCTGATTTGATCTTTATATTTGATATAAAGGGAGCAAAAATAAAGGATTTAAAACATCTTTTAACATGTTGAAACAGGTTATTGGAACAATTTTCTATTGTGTCCACTATCAGTGTTATTTAACTCTTGTCAGCAGGGCTTTTTTTCTCATAGAACGCTCAGAACGGAGTTCCGGCACCTTGTTTGGATGGAACCTTGTAGGGTAAGCAAGGCGGGTTGTATGACATGTGTGAGTTCCGGCACCTTTTTCTTTTACAAAAAAAGCACTGCTTGTCAGAGTGAAACACAAAAGAGGCTAAGAAATCCAAGCACTTTTTCTTTGTATATCTAGAAAAGCAACATAAGTAGGAGGGTATGGGATCAGTGTAATCATGTTCAAGGCACAATACAGATAATTTTTTATTCTATCACCACCAGGCTTTGTGCACACAAAATACTTGGTTGTACATCACTTTTATAACCATATTGAGGATGCATAGGTAAACCCCAAAGAAAAATACACAGTGTTCTTGCATGGATTTCTTTGTTAAATATCCTGAACTACCCTTTACCCTCTATAGTCTACAGTTTACCTTTTACTGTACTCGTTTCATTAAAATGACCAGCAAAGCTCTTCATCATTGCCCTTAATTTTTTTTTAGCTTTTTCACAGTAAGAATCATTTTACATTTATCCAAGCATTGGGGAAAACAGTGATCATGTTTAGCTCTTATTTCATTCATGGTTATGCAGAAGGTTGCATCATAGTGCCACTTTTTGTGTGACAGGATAAATAGTGGATACAATTAGAAAATTAAAATCAATTATCATATATATTCAGTTGATGTGAGGAGAGATCTTATATAGGATAAATCCAGGTATACTCACCCAAATAGTTTCTACATTTATGTACATAAATTGAGCATTGTAACATTGTGGTTAGAACTTCCTGAAAAATGAAGCAAGCTTAAACCTGAAAGACTTGCTGCGAATCAGTGTCATAATATGCTTGGATGCATGGTATGATTTATTCCTGCTCTGAAGAAGCCTTGCTTAGCCCATGAGCCCAATTCAACCACAAGGTTCCTTAATTGGTCTGCAAGTTTCTTAGAAAGTGTCTACCTTCTTTCTTCCTCTCATTGTTCCATTCTTCCGAAACCTGTTTTCCATAGGCATGTAATTTTATTAATGTAAGAAATGGCCTTGTTGCTTCACTTAATATTGGCAGATTTGCTATAATATTGTAGCTATTTCTATCTTTATCTGTATCTTTATCTTTTTATAGATAATATAATATATTTGCTACAATACTGTAGCAGTTTCTATCTTTATATTTAACTAACTAGATAGATATATTTATACATAGTTAAATTCATCTTATTTATAGATAATAAGAGATCTTTACAGAGATATTCTGTGATGAACATTGAAGATATGCAACAATTCTGTAGCAGTTTCTGTCTTTTTCTACATCTTGTACTGTTCTCTTTCTCTGTATGAGACCTCTGGCTACTCTTGAATGAAATGATGAAAATCAAGATTCTCCATTTGACTAGACTGACCTACAACAACTACCATCCCACAATCACAGCTGATCTTTTTGCAAATGTGACTTCTCTCTTGAAAAGACAAGACTTTCAATCTCAAGAATAAGAATAAAACTTGGTAGGTCATGAATATTTCCAATTAGCTTAACAAACAGATGTAAGACTAAGTTCCTTGGGTGATGCTGGTTATTATTAATGTTCATTTAATACAGCTTCAAGTCTGATTTTGAGAACAGAGAATGGCTGTATTTGAAGCACAGATTTTAAATGATTAACCTATCCATGATTTATTCAATTAACCCCATTGTCTGACTTCATACTTCGCTTTGAATTATAAACTAACCACCTAGGCTGCTAAATTTGATTGGCTGGTTTGTGGTTTAATGCACTATGTGAAAACAACCAAAGCTAATCTTATATTCCTCAGATAACTTTGATATGGTTAATGGAATTCTTTTGGAAGGGTGCCAGGAATTTGGGTCCAAAGTTTTGCTGAAACATTGCTTTAGTAGTAATTAATTGAATGAGAAAAATTTCTCCCCCAAATGACAGACATACTCTTAAAAGATGGTTCATATGCCTAGAACCTGGTGATGTAAATCATCTTTAAAGGTCTGGAAAGGACATTGATTAGTTTGATTGCAACCTATTCTCTGAGGTATTGTGGGAAAAGTAGCCATGTTTCAGACATAGGCATTTCTAGAGTTAAAAGGGTTGAAATTTACATTGTGTTGTGATCTTAAAGAGATAAATTTTATAAAAATTTTCAACTTTTTTTCTTGCACTTTTTGCCTTCTCTTTGCTTTCTTTTCTTTTTTCTTCCTTACTTTATATTAGTTTGTATTAGTTTGTATTTTATTTTCCCAAGTTTTAGTATAAACTTCTCTAACTTGACTTAGCTGAAGGCTCTCAAATGAAGCTACCCAAGCCAGGATTTTTATCTGGACACAACAAATCAGAAGCACATGTGATATGTGCATGGTACCTATCTACTGCCCTTTCAAATCTATTCTAGTTGTTATTGTTAGCTGCGAAGTCGAGTCCGACCCATCGCGGCCCTATGGACAACATTCCTCCAGGCCTTCCTGTCTTCTACCATCTTCTGGAGTCCATTTAACCTCATGCCTACTGCTTCAGTGACTCCATCCAGCCACCTCATTCTCTGTTGTCCCCTTCTTCTCTTGCCCTCAATCTTTCCCAGCATTAGGCTTTTCTGCAGTGAGTCCTTCCTTCTCATTAGGTGGCCAAAGTATTTGAGTTTTAGCTTCAGGATCTGGCCTTCTAAAGAGCAGTCAGGGTTGATCTCCTCTAGAACTGACCGGTTTGATCACCTTGCAGTCCAAGGGACTCACAGGAGTCTTCTCCAGCACCATAGCTCAAAGGCCTCAATTCTTTGGCGCTCAGCCTTTTTTATGGTCCAGCTTTCACTGCCATACATTGCAACCAGGAAGACCATAGCCTTGACTATACACACTTTTGTTGACAGGGTGATGTCTCTGCTTTTTAGTGTGCTGTCTAGATTTGCCATGGCTTTCCTCCCCAGGAGCAAGTGTCTTTTAATTTCTTGGCTACTGTCCCCATCTGCAGTGATCTTGGAGCCCAGGAAAATAAAATCTGTCACTACCTCCATTTCTTCCCCATCTATTTGCCAGGAATTGAGAGGGCCGGATGCCATGATCTTGGTTTTCTTAATGTTAAGTTTCAACCCAAGTTTTGCACTCTCCTTCTTTACCCACAGCAAGAGGCTCTTTAGTTCTTCTTCACTTTCTGCCATTAGAGTGGTATCATCTGCATATCTTAGGTTGTTGATATTTCTTCCGGCAATCTTAATTCCAACTTTTGATTCATCTAGCCCTGCCTTTCTCATGATGTGCTCTGCATATACTGTAAGTTAAATAGGCAGGGCGACAGTATACAGCCTTGCCGGACTCCTTTCCCAATTTTGAACCAATCAGTGCTTCTGTGTCCAGTTCTCACTGTTGCTTCTTGGCCCACATATAAGTTTCTCAAGAGACAAATAAGATGGTCTGGTACGCCCATCTCTTTAAGAACTTGCCACAGTTTGTTATGATCCACACAATCAAAGGCTTTAGCATAGTCAATGAAGCAGAAGTAGATGGTTTTCTGGAACTCCCTAGCTTTCTCCATGATCCAGTGTAGGTTGGCAATTTAATCTTTAGTTCCTCTGCCTCTTCGAAATCCTACCTGTACTTCTGGTAGTTCTCGATCCACATACTGCTGGAGTCTAGCTTGTAGGATTTTAAGCATAACTTTACTAGCATGAGAAATGAGTGCGATGGTGCGATAGTTTGAACATTCTTTGGCACTGCCTTTCTTTGGAATTGGAATGTAAACTGATCTTTTCCAATATTACAGCCACTGTTGAGTTTTCCAAATTTGCTGGCAAATTGAGTGTAGCACTTTTACTGCATCGTCTTTTAAGATTTTGAATAGCTCAGCTGGAATACTGTCACCTCCACTAGCTTTGTTGTCGCTCAGCTTTTCTAAGACCCACTTCACTTCACATTCTAGGATGTCTGGCTCGAGGTCAGTGACCACCTCATTGTGATTATCAGGGATGTTAAGCTCATTCTTGTATAGTTCTTCTGTGTAATTTTGCCACCTCTTCTTAATCTCTTCTGCCTCTGTTAGGTCCCTGCCATTTTGGTCCTTTATCATGCCCATTTTTGCATTAAACGTTCCGTTCATCTCTCCAATTTTCTTGAAAAGATATCTGGTCCTCCCTATTCTATTGTTTTCTTCTATTTCTTTGCACTGTTCATTTAAGAAGGCATTCTTATCTCTTCTAGCTATTCTCTGGAATTCTGCATTCAATTGGGCGTATCTTTCTTTTTCTCCCTTGCCTTTCGCTTCCCTCCTTTCCTCAGCTATTTGCAAAGCTTCCTCAGACAGCCATTTTGCTTTCTTGCATTTCTCTTTCTTTGGGATGGTTTTAGTTGATACCTCTTGTACAATGTTGCGAACCTCTGTCCATAGTTCTTCAGGCACTATGTCTATCAGATCTAATTCCTTAAATCTATTTGTCAGCTCTACTGTATATTCAACAGGGATATGATTTAATTCATACCTGAGTGGCCTAGTGTTTTTCCCTACTTTCTTCAGTTTAAGCCTAAAGTTTGCAATGAGAAGCTCATGGTCTGAGCCACAGTCAACTCCTGGTCTTGTTTTTACTGACTGTATAGAGCTTCTCCATTTTTCGCTGCAGAGCACATAGTCAATCTGATTTCTGTGTTGACCATCTGGTGATGTCCATGTGTAGAGCCGTCTCTTGGGTTGTTGGAAAAGAGTGTTTGCTATGACCATCGTATTCTCTTGACAAAATTCTATCAGCCTGTGCCCTGCTTCATTTTGTACTCCAAGGCCAAACTTGCCTGTTATTCCGGTTATCTTTTGGCTTCCTACTTTAGCATTCCAATCCCCCATGATGATAAGAACATCATTTTTGGGTGTTAGTTCTATAAGGTGCTGTAGTGCTTCATAGAACCGGTCAATTTCATCCTCTTCAGCACTGGTGGTTGGGGCATAGACTTGGACTGCTGTGATATTGAATGGTTTGCCTTGGATTCAAACTGAGATCATTCTGTCATTTTGAGGATTGTATCCCAGTATTGCTTTTCCTACTCTTTTATTGACTATGAAGGCTACTCCATTTCTTCTGAGGGATTCTTGCCCGCAGTAGTATACCTGATGGTCATCTGAATTAAATTCACCCATTCCTGTCCATTTTAGTTTGCTGATACCTAAGATGTTGATGTTCAGTCTTGTCATCTCTTGTTTGACCACGTCCAGCTTTCCTTGATTCATAGATCTTACATTCCAGGTTCCTATGGAGAAAAAATCTTTACAGCATTGGACTTTCCTTTCACCACCAGACACATCCACAGCTGAGCGTCCTTTCGGCTTTGGCCCAGTCACTTCATTCTTTCTGGCGCTACTAGTACTTGCCCTCTGCTCTTCCCCAGTAGCATATTGGGCACCTTCCGACCTGAGGGGCTGGAGTGGGTTGCCATTTCCTTCTCCAGTGGGTCACGTTTTGTCAGAACTCTCTGCTATGACCTGTCTATTTTGGGTGGCCCTGCACGGCATAGCTCATAGCTTCATTTAATTATGCAAGCCCCTTTGCCACGACAAGGCAGTAATCCATGAAGGGGTCTATCAATTTTAGTGCCAGGTAATTATTTGAAAAGGGACGCGGTGGCTCAGTGGGTTAGGACGCTGAGCTTGTCGATCAGAAGGTCGGCAGTTTGGCGGGTCGAATCCCGAGTGCCGCGTAGCAGAGTGAGCGCCTGTTACTCGTCCCAGCTTCTGCCAAACTAGCAGTTCGAAAGCACGTAAAAATGCAAGTAGAAAAATAGGGACCACTACGGTGGGAAGGTAACAGCGTTCCGTGCGCCTTTGGCGTCTAGTCATGCCGGCCACATGACCACGGAGATGTCCTCGGACAAGCGCTGGCTCTTCGGCTTTGAAACGGAGATGAGCACCGGCCCCTAGAGTCGGAAACGACTAGCACACACGTGCGGGGGAACCTTTACCTTTACCTTTAATTATTTGAAAAGGGATGTGGTGGCTCAAAGGGATGTGGTGGCTCAGTGGGTTAGGCCGCTGAGCTTGTCGATCAGATGGTCGGCAGTTTGGTGGGTCGAATCCCGAGTGCTGCGTAACAAAGTGAGTACCTGTTACTCGTCCCAGCTTCTGCCAACCTAGCAGTTCGAAAGCACGTAAAAATGCAAGTAGAAAAATAGGGACCACTACGGTGGGAAGGTAACAGCGTTCCGTGCGCCTTTGGCGTCTAGTCATGCCGGCCACATGACCACGGAGACGTCCTTGGACAAGCGCTGGCTCTTTGGCTTTGAAACGGAGATGAGCACCGGCCCCTAGAGTTGGAAACGACTAGCACGCATGTGCGGGGGAACCTTTATCTTTACCTTAATTATTTGAAAATTAACACCACTGTATAGTAAAGCTCATTACAAAGACAGAGAAACCAGAGAACAGCAAGAAATCAGCCTGGGTTTGAGCATTATTCCATGGGGGAATTTCAAAAGGACATCTAAGGATCACAGCAAACAAGATTTCCAAGAATTCAAGGTATTGAAGCTTTTTTACATTTCAGCTTTCAAAACATTGCCTATTAGCTCTATCTATCTATTCTACTGGTACCTATTCTTAAGCAGAATTTATTGAGGAGTTACATTTCTAGTCTCTAGAAGAGTAATTTTTCTGGATACTGACAGTCAGTATACTCTGACACTCATAATGCATAAGATATCTCAGCTTCCTGAGAATATTTTCCTATAACAAATTAGGATTTATTTTTTTTAGCAACTGTCATCCCATGATATTTCAATATAAAGGGTGAAATTTCTGCAACAGAGAAAACATGCAGAGCTTCCAACTTATTCACCTTTTTCATGTGAGGCCCAAGTAATCTCAACTGCCAAGAACATCTTTTTTTCCCTGATAAAATTTGTGTAGTAAGCCAAACTCTTTTGGTCAGGAAAAAAGCATCTTGGGACGAGGCTATGGAGTCCCCTCTTACTTCACTTGGCTTTATTATTACACGTTTAATTTTCCAGTTGGCCTCTATTGCTTTTGGTCTGAGTCACCCATAGTTATTAAGAAATTTTATAATATTTAAAATGTATCTACCTGCTAGATTTAATTGAAAGTGTATTGCAACGAACTATCCCTATTTAAAGATAAAAGCACTGGCTTCTGTAATCAATAGTACAACTGAGTAAAAGTGATCAAATTCACAGGTAACTAAGAAGCCAAGGAAGATCTGTACATGGTGGCAGAAGGCCATTGCAAGGTTGCAAGATAGATTTCCTAGAGAGGAAATGGCAGTCTTTTTAAAGAGGGGGGAAGGGAGGGAGAGAGAGAGAGAGAACCAAAAAGCTGTATCCATCAAGCAGCTAGTTAGGAGAGAAAAAAGGGGAGGTCTGGAATCAGAGCTCCTTGTTTCCCCCCCCCCCCCGCCAAAAACTGAAATGTGGTTTTTCAAAATGGGTCATTGCATACAGCCTGAGCTATCCACTGCCTGCTGCTCTGCATGCAAATCTGTCTTAATTTTTAAGAGAGATGTGCTTATAATAAATATATTTGCCCATCCGTCTAGTTCTTAGCATGTGAACTTTATAGAATGCACTTATTTGTTTAAAGTCTGTTCAGTGTTGAAAAGTCTTTTTCTGATTCTACTACAGATTAACGTGGTTATTTTGCTAGAGGTCATAGAAATTTGCCTGAGTTGTTGCCTTTGAACTAGTGCTACAGTCTTGTACTTCAAGAATCTAGATGATCATTAGATAGTAGCAAGGAGTTAGAATTTTCTCTTTGCTGCCATCTGGTTGTTATCTGGGCCTTTGCATTCTGTTCATGCAATCAGAACAGGTTGAAACGAAAGAACACAACTGTTAAGTGTTGGGGTATTGTGTACCCTTGTTAGTGCATAAAATGTGTGACAACACTGAACAAACTTTAAACAAATAAAGCTCATATGCTAAGAACTAGATGGATGGGCAGGTTTATTTCTTATAAATCTGTCTAAACTGAAAATAAATACTATACTAAAATTGATTTTGCGATTGCATTTTCCATTCTAAATACAATTCTGTCAATTGTTTCTGATTAATTTAAAATCCAGCCCCTATTTTGTGCTCCTGCCAATCCTTAAGTAGCTGGGCAAGATCTCTTATACCAGGGGTGTCAAACTCAATTTCATTGAGGGCCGCATCAGCATTGCGGTTGCCCTCAGAGGGCCGGGCGGGTATGCCCAGGGTGGGCGTGGCCTACTGGGTGGGCATGGCTAGAGTGCGTATGGCCTACTGGGTGGGCATGGCCAGCTCTACATCATTGGCATCAAGGGTGCCTATGGGGGCCTGGGCAGGAGTGGGACAGATCTGAGGGTCTCTGGCAGAAGGAGGGTCTCTGGGCCAGGGCCAAGGCAGAGGGGGCCGTTCCCTCACTGTTTCCAGGATGGCTTTGCGGGCCACATGAAACCACTTCACGGGCCGGATCCGGCCCCCGGGCCTTGTGTTTGACATGTCTGTCTTATACCATCTGTAGATTCTGCAGTAGCAGCAGCAGCAAATTTCAGAAAAGATATTGTATTAACCTTATGCAACAGAACAAAAAATAGTCTTGTGGTAAGCTAAATGATTGACAGCTTTATTACTAACTGAATGTATCAAAGTTTACCTGGCCACTGGAAAATGCAGTGTAATGGAAACGACCTTGGGAAATGGGGTGAAGAGTTGTTGCCTAGAGAAATGCCAGATATGAGGTGACATAGTTCACAAGTGCATAGTGGGTGAATCAAGAGATCAGGATAGATAGACCTTTCCTAAATTATTGAGTAAAGCTGATAAAAGGAGAATTGTACCTTCAGACTTGCAAATTCTGTTAAGCTAATTCTACTTTACAGTAAAGCTATATTATCTGGTCATGTTTCCTGTCCAGTTTATTTGTTAAAGCTGACATTGGTCTTGCAAGTTTGAACATACAGTTCTCCCACCATTACTTTAACAGTCTGATTCCTTAGAGAAGGTTCCAGCAGAGTCTTTTGCTCTGCCCACTATGAAGCTGGGGACTATGTTCCTTATTTGACTGTTCCCCAGGCAGCATCTCTTCTCCCAATCTTCCAAGATCATTCCCATATGCCATGACTTGAGATTTAAAGGCATAAAACTGCACAAGTGGGGACAAAAATCCCAAAGAGTCTTTGTCACAGCGGTGCTTCCAACTTTCCAAAAATGATACATGGATTGTCCATTTGTGGTACAAAGAGAAGCAACAGTCTTAAAAACTGAAATGAGCCATTTTTTTTGTCCACAGAACACTGTTCTCAAAAAAAGATACCCATGAATCTGGGACAATCCTTCCCATCAATACCAGGGCATAATTTACTCATTTATCACCCACTGCCCTCATTGTCTAGGTGGTATTTTCAAGGCAGAGGGTGGAGAGAAAACCATTAGTTGTGTTAATAGTAAAAACAAGAGGGTGATTGTGACATGCAGAAGAAGCTCTCTACTCTCTTTTTTACATGTGCTATGTATGAGAGACACGTAACAATGAGATGGAACTTCAATTGAATATTCATAGCTAACATATTGACTTTTTCCACACCTGCTCACTAGTTAATATCCATAGACACCATGAGAAAACAAGTTGGGAAACTAGTTTCTCCCTGTTCAGTTGTATGCACTTACATCTGTAAAGTATGTTACAGCTGAAAACTCCCTGGCCCCAGCTTTGATTTACTTTGTAAAAATAACAAGTGGAAGTGTTAAGAAGCTAATATATAACAAATGATTGAATTGTTTCAGAGGCATCTATTGCAAATATTTCCTATCATGTCACCTTTATCTGTAGGTAAAAGTAAAGGTAAAGGTTACCCCGCACATGCGAGCTAGTCGTTTCCAACTCTAGGGGCCGGTGCTCATCTCCGTTTCAAAGCCAAAGAGCCAGCGTTTGTCCGAGGACGTCTCCGTGGTCATGTGGCCGGCATGACTAGACGCCAAAGGCGCACGGAATGCTGTTACCTTCCCACCGTAGTGGTCCCTATTTTTCTACTTGCATTTTTATGTGCTTTCGAACTGCTAGGTTGGCAGAAGCTGGGACGAGTAACAGGCGCTCACTCTGTTATGCGGCACTCGGGATTCGACCTGCCAAACTGCCGACCATCTGATCGACAAGCTCAGTGGCCTAACCCACTGAGCCACCACGTCTGTGGGTGCTGTCTGCCAAACCTGTGTATAACAGAATAACAGTCCAACCCTCTGCTCAAGCAGAAAATCATATACCATTTCAGACAAACGGTTGTCCAATCTTTTCTTAAAAACTTCCAGTGTTGGAGCATTCACAACTTCTAGAGGAAGGTTGTTCCACTGATTAGTTGTTCTAACTGTCAGGAAATTTCTCCTTAGTTCTAGGTTGCTTCTCTCTTTGATTAGTTTCCATCCTGCCTTCAGTGCTTTGGAGAACAGGTTGACCCCTCTTATTTATGGCAACCCCTTAGATATTGGAACACTCCCCTATCCCTTCTCTTCCTTAAACTAGACATTCCCAGTTCCTGCAACCATTCTTCATATGTTTTAACCTTTAGTCCTCTAATCATCATTGTTCTCTTCTCTGCACTCATTCTAGAATCTTCACATCTTTTTATATTGTAGTGACCAAAACTGGATGCACTATTCCAGGTGTGATCTTACAAAGGCATTATAAAATGGTGCTAACACTTCAGGTGAACTTGATTCTATCCCTCTGTTAAGGCAGCCTAAGTTTTTTTTAATGGCTCCAGCACACTGGCTGGCTCTTATTTAAGTGGTTGTCCACTAGGTCTTCCAGATCCGTCTCTTGGTTACTGTTATTGAGCCAGGTACTACTTATTCTGTACCTGTGAATTGTATTTTATGACATTTTTATACATTGTTTTATTGAGGTGACATATTGGCATATGCTGTTTATTTTAGTTTCACCTTTATCTGTATAACTAAACATAAATCTAAACAAAACAATACAATCATTAAGGAAAAATACAAATACAAAAAGAATTCTTAATTCATAGAACAGCTAAACAAAACAATGTGATTATGGTGGAAGTTAATTTTCTTCAGTTTTATTTTATTTTATTTTTTAAGTTTAATGTTTAAAAAAACCTGTTAAACTATTAAAGTTTAAGGAGACATTCACATTCAGATTTAGTTGACATGATTTAAATTCACTTACTCTGCAATGTCTCCAAGGCTGTAGTCTAACTACACGAACAGTGCAATCCTGTGCCAGTTTCAACAGAAGAATGTTTCTCTCTGCTCAAAAGGGTTTATTTTGTAGAATAGGAATGGATAGTGTAATTCTTGGGGCCCTGAAGCACCTGCAACATCCCGTTTATTGGGCCTTTAATAGTCAATTGAAATAAAACTTTTTAAAAGTCACTTTGAAATGGTTCCAGGTAAAAATGGCAAAACTATGTGAAGTTTTAAGGAATTATATAATTGAAGACTGTCTAGGTTTGTCCATTGCATAAAAGATATTGATTATTTATTTTAAATTATTATTGTTATTACTATTACTATTAAAACTATTACTGTTTCGTATTTGCATCAGTGCACAATAAAAAGCTTCCCGAGGTCAACATACTATTACACTCTTCATCTTAGCAGAGCAGGAGAGGAAGAGGGTGATGACCAACACAGATCTACATATCTAAATGTGCCAAGAAAGGGAGCGGGAGGCTGGCTTAGGTAATGTTTTAAGTCATGCAGTCTTTTGAAGGGAATAGATTCCTTCCAATTCAGTAAGTAAATATTGCAATGCAGGAAAGTGGGCACTATTGAGATAAGAAGTAAGATATCCAGATAAGTAAACATTTCTAAGTAAACATTTCACTGCAGTGTTAGAAGTTTGACATTAGCACATTTTTCCAAGGCAGAGTTCTTTAGGAGACAAACATAAACATTAGATAGGGCCAGTTTCTTTTTTTATCTCAAACCATAGAAATTCAAGAGTATTATCCCCAAAGCCTTTGCATTTTCATGGGATGGCCTTTATAACAAACTTAGCTCAATGCTGTCCAAAATTCATGCCCACATAATTTATTTAGCTGATGTTTCGAAAATTTGGCTTCTCTTCAAGTAGACTGCATTGTTACTTAAAAATATCAAACATTTTAAAAACATTTTAAAAACATTTAATAAGAGCACAAAAATACTAAAACTTATTTCACTTCTTGGATTTATATCCTGGTTCTCCTCCAGGAAGAGGAGCAGGTCACATAAATATCTCCTGTCACTTTATTCCCATAACAACAACCTTGTGAAGTAGTCTGAACTGAGAGAGAATAACTGGGCCAAAGTCAGCTAATATGCTTCCAAATTGAAGATGGACACAGGACTTATTCTGGTGTGGAGAATCCATCCTGAATTGGAGCATGACTTTGTTGCCTGCCCCGAGTTATTTATTATAGCTCTTGAAACTGCAAGTTTAAGTCTGATGGCAGTTCAAAGATGCTCGAGGACAAAAAAAGGATGTTTTTAATTGTGCGCAGTTGCCTATCTACAGTTGGCAGGGCAACAGATAGAAACTGTCAGCATCTCAGAGAGATTGTCAGAGAGCCAAAGCAGCAGTTATCCTTTACTGGGTAAGAGGAGTGCCATGAACCAGTCCTGGAAATGATTATGTAGGCATTTTCTCAGCTTTGTTTTTGCAGCTGGCCATTATTTCCTGCCATATAGTTTCCAAATGAAGTCTGGAGTGGCTAAAGCTCAGGAGAATATGTGCCTTGCAGAAAGGAAGCTGCAAGTTCAAATCTCTGGAACTCCAGGCAGGAAAATGCTAATAGAAACCCAAAATCTCAGTGGCCAGTGAACTGTTTTAGGATTTGGTAGTTCTTTGTATTTAAAAATAGTACATTTCAGTATTGTTAAATATGCAGGCAGCACTTATTTAACTGGATGCATTGTATATGATGATAGTTCTGAAAGAAAGGAAAAGGAAATATTATTTTTCTTGTATGTTTTGTTCATTGGATGTTTATGTATCTTCCATATTTCATAAGAAGCAAGATCATGAGTATGTGTGTGTGTGTGTGTGTGTGTGTGTGAGAGAGAGAGAGAGAGAGAGAGAGAGAGAGAGAGAGAGAGAGAGAGAGAGGGAGGGAGAGAGAGAGAGAGAGAGAGAGAGAGAGAGAGAGAGAGAGCGCACATATATGTACATTTAAAGGAGAAAAAAAAGTGGAATGTCCATTAAAGTGGAATGTCTATGTTCACAACTTAAAAAAATCTCTTCAGGGCTTTAAATAAAGCTTCTTCCCATAACTTTTTACCTGGTCATTTCAATGCATAACTAGAACTGAATTTGACCTGCATGACATATCCTTTTCTTTAATCCAGAGCCTGAAGCAGGTTATGTTTGGCACAAAGGCCAGATCCTCCTCATCATATCATTCTCCATCCTTTCAAGGATAGTTCCTCCTCTCTTCACTTGTGTGGGATTCTGGAAGCTGATATTGATAATCAGCTGTAGGCAAATCTGAAAATTCATGTCAGATTAGATATAATTCTAGTTTCCAGAAATAACTGTTTTAGCTAAAATCTGGATAGGTGAGCTCATTTTTACTAGATGTCTATAGCATTTACAAATACAATAAATAACTAGCTCCTGTTTGCTATATGTACAATATCTAAATATCACTCATCTACTCATCTATATCAACTTGAGAGTCAGTTTGGTGTAATGGCTAAGGCTCCAGGCTAGACACTGGGAGATTGTGACTTCTAATCCTACTTTAAACAGAAAATCAGCTGGGTGATTTTGGGTCAGTATTTCTTTCTCAGCCCTAGGAAGGAAGCAACGGCAAATCGTTTTTGGAAAACTTATCTAAAAAACTACAGGGACTAGTTCACGCAGTTGTCTGGAATCAAGACTGACTTGAAGGCACACTTTTCAATTCAGTTAATATGTAAACTCAATTACCAATCAGCCTATACAAGAAGAAAGAGCATTATGGAATAAAATCAAAATGGATCAAATTTTGAATGTAATATTAATTGATTAATTTTATAGCTAAATTCCTTCCATGCCCAAAACAATAGCAACAAAAGCTCTTTTAGCTATGGAAAAAAAATATATGAGAACAAATTTTTTGGGGGGGGTAATTTGAGATGACAGCCCAGTTTCACACCTTCAGCTTTATAGTACAATTAAACTGATTGGAACCTTAGAAATACTTCCAATTTGCCAGGATTCCTCTTTAAAGTTGTACTTCCTGAGAATGCTGTAAATAATAATGACTCTGCTATTTATTTTGCAAGACAACAGCAATAACTATAAGTTTGCACAAAGGCTAGAGAAACTCTTTCCTGATTTTTCAGTCCCCGTATTTTTCTCCACTGCTATTAAGGGAAAGAAAACAGCAGTTCAGAGACAGCTTTGGCATGTGGTTTTCCAGGAGTTTAAAAACAATCAGAAATTCAAATTCACTGGTTGATTAGGTTTCACATTGCTGAATAAATAAAAACATCAGCATATGAAAAAAAAATCATTTTAGAGTCTAAAATATAGCTGGATCATATGTAAGTACTTGGACCGTACACCATGAAGAAATTCCACAGCTATAATATGTTCAGCTAGGAAGTTGAAAAAATTCTTGAAAGAGGTACAAGCAAACCACTTCTATACTGTTGCCAAGAAAAGTACATAGACCTAGCTTTCCACTCACCAGGAGCAGAGATCAAGTTGAAGGAGTTTTTATCTTTTATCCTAGCAAAAGTTCCAGGCTATATTAAACATTACTAAGCATTTGTCACAGCAAGTTTGTTTATATGAGAAAATCAATAGAGCCACATGGATTGCTGGTTAGCTTATACTCATCCTTGTTAGCAAATATGGAAATAGTAGCACAGACATGTGATCAAGCAGGGATGCCTGGACCTATTTCAGGCATTTGAAGAAATGATCTTAGCAAAGCAAAATCCTGTTCATATTCTCTCTCAAAACATATACAAAAATTAGTATTAATTTAATAAAGGAGATTCTCTTGATCTCTCTAAACATTGTTAAAATGGCAAATGCTATCACAGAAAAAGCAAAGATTATTCTCTCTCTCTCTCTCTCTCTCTCTCTCTCTCTCTCTCTCTCTCTCTCTCTCTCTCTCTCTCTCTCAATACAAAATATGCTTGCACATTGCAAAAAGCCAAAGATGCTGGTGAGAAGGGAAAGGCAAATATCTTCAAATGGGGTGGGGTGTTTTTTTTAGTACTATACTGAAAACATGGGAAGTACAGAAAGGGATGCAGAAAAGTGATGCAATTTCTTAAGGTAAGACTTTTCATTTTTGTCATTTACTTTGTATGAGCTCAGTGATAAACATTTAGGATTCACAAGCTAAACAGAATAATTAGAGAATAACTCTCAATGAATTGTCAGACCCTGAAACTTGTCCATGTTATTCTGAAGTTACTTTCTGTTTTTGTTTCTTCCATTCAGTTGTGTTCTATTCTTGGAGACTGTCTGGACAAATCCAGTTTTCTAGGCAAGGTTTTTCCCCCCAGAAGTGCTTACTTCCTAAGGCTGAAAGAAAGTGATTGGCCCAAGGTCACCCAGCTTCTAGCAGTAAACTGACTCTCTATAGTCTACAGTTACTTTTTTTAAAAAAAAACACATAACAATTTGTTGAAACAATAACAGTTTCTCTTATGCCTAATTACCCCAGACTATCTTTAATTCTCATTATTTATAGAGCCCAATTGTTCTGGAGGCAATCCTTTGCAAAATTTGCAAGTGGTCTTTGTTGCATTAGAAACATAATAAGGAAACAGATTTCATCTCTGTGTTGATTTCCTGCTACAGCTATGGAATTTGAGCAAGTTGTAAAACCTTTCTCTATGCTATTTGCTATAAGACAGGGGTGTCAAACTCAATTTCATTGAGGGCCGCATCAGCATTGTGGTTGCCCTCAGGGGGCCGGGTGGATATGGCCAGGGTGGGCGTGGCCTACTGGGTGGGCGTGGCCAGCTCTACATCATTCGCATCAAGGGTGCCTATGGGGCCTGGTCAGGAGTGGGACAGATCTGAGGGTCTCTGGCAGAAGGAGGGTCTCTGGCCCAGGGCCAAGGCAGTAGGGGCCGTTCCCTCACTGTTTCCAGGATGGCTTCGCGGGCCGCATGAAACCACTTTGCGGGCCGCATCCGGCCCCCGGGCCTTGTGTTTGACATGTCTGCTATAAGACAACCAGACTATGTTGTTTCATGTATTAGTATCTTGCCACTCTACTAACATAATAATGAACCATCTATGCTTACGATCACAACATTCTTGTGATATAGATTACAATGTATGATGAGCAGATATTTGAACACATTTTCCTAATTCAATTTTAGTATTCTGTCTAATGTATCCTGTTGTCCAAATTCAATCCAATTTCCCCCAAAGTGGCTTTTTCCAGATGTGTTAACTAAACTTTCAAATTTCCCAGCTGATCAGCCAGCCAACATGCCCTTTGGCTGAACGTTTTGGAAGTTGTAATCCAATACATTTGAAAGTACTAGTTAGTGAAAGCTGGTTCATTTTCAGCAGTTTGCAGTTAACTGCTTCAAACTACTCCTATGCCATGCTTCAGTACAAAATTCTCGATGTTCATACAATACTAAGCAAGGAAAGAAAAATATCAAGAACATAGCTTCTGGATTTCTTTGTTTTTTATTTTCAGTCCTATACTCCATGTTACGTGAATTATTTTTTACTTGTTTCCTTTTTTAAGTTACAGTATTATTTTTTTCTTTTTACTTTTCCCCTTTTACTGTGATAGTATGAATCTTTTAAAATTAAAACTATCATAAATACATGCCATTTGCCAAATATCTGTATTTTGACCACATGATTACGGGGACGCTGCAATGGTCATAAATGTGAAGAATAGTCATAAGTTACTTTTTTCAGTGCTGTTTATAACTTTGAACAGTCACTAAATGAATGGTTGTTAAGTCAAGGACTACACTGAGCTTGTCGATCAGAAGGTCGGCAGTTTGGCGGGTCGAATCCCGAGTGCCGCGTAACAGAGTGAGCGCCTGTTACTCGTCCCAGCTTCTGCCAACCTAGCAGTTCGAAAGCACGTAAAAATGCAAGTAGAAAAATAGGGACCACTCCGGTGGGAAGGTCACAGCGTTCCGTGCGCCTTTGGCGTTTAGTCATGCCGGCCACATGACCACGGAGACGTCCTCGGACAAGCGCTGGCTCTTCGGCTTTGAAACGGAGATGAGCACCGGCCCCTAGAGTCGGAAACGACTAGCACGCATGTGCGGGGGAACCTTTACCTTTACCTTTATAGGAACATTAAGTAGCATATGACAAGAGCTTTTAATGAATCATCGCCATATGAACAAAATCGAAGATGCCTGGGAACTTCTAAAAAGAACTGCTGAGAGCATAGATCCAAACTGGCTAAATGAAATTTTAAATGTGTGGTTGAAAACGATCCTTTCTGAAGCAAATGATAAATATTGGAGTTTGGCACCTTACTTAAACTTGCTTGGAGATTTGTATCTCAGATTTGTTGCTTGCCAGCAGTTCTAGCATTATCAAAGCTTAATGTGCACAGACTTACTATAGAAAAGCCCAGAAACTGAATTTTATCTAGGGCTTTTTAAAGCCATGATGATTTTAAAAGATTTCTAAATGCTAATGGGGCCAAACCTATAAGGAGTAGAATTAACTTTAGCATAAGTTAAGAAAAAGAAATCATGCTCTGGCAACCATCAATACTACATCTGTTTGTACTTGTATAATGGTACTTTTGATACTATTTTGAACTATCCAAATGACTGTAATAAACTTATTTTGGATGGTTTTAATAATATTGAGTTTTGTAAGTGAGCAAATTTGGGAGCCATGGAGAAACTGTGGGATTACATGCAGATTGAAGGAAAATAATGGGATCCTTTTGAACAGTAAAATCTTACAATAGCTGTAGCGTTATGCTGTGCAGCACTTGATCGGTAAGAAAAAAGAAGTTTGCCAGAAGTAAATGTGAAACTGTACTCCCAAGATATTTATGGATGAGCACTGGGTCAGTTGGAGTCCCATTTATTTGCCATTTATGGATCTTATGATAATGTTGGGCAAAAACTAAGACTTTTGTTTTCTGATAATTTATTGATTGTTTTTGTTGTATGCAAAATAAAGCTAATGCCCTAAGTTTTTTTCTCATTACCACCACTGAAGTAGAACACCATAGGCAAACAGTAGTATTGAAACTGCACAATCAGCCAGATTTGGGCAGATGATGGGCTTGAATAGCACAGATTACTTTTCTGCCAGATGGTGGAGAACCAAACAATGATCTAATGTTGAGATGGTTCCTCTCTAAATCCAGTCTGTTATTTAGCGATAATACATTCATTTTATAGCCAATTCAATGGTCTTAAATATAAAAATCTGGCATATATTTTATTTATTGTGTTTAATAAACTGAGGCCTATAATTTCTAGAGTCGAGTCTATAAGCCTTAGTAGGAATGATAATCTGACTTTGTGTTTTTGTACAAAAATCTCAAAATATTTTTTCAATAAGTCATGTTTTGTAGCACTCAGCTGCTCAAATAGTGGGGTAAGAGTTTGAGCTGTAAGAAGACATTGCTTTGCCATAAATTCCCATAAATTTTCCCACAGAAGCCTCTCTAAAGGTTGATTTTGTGTTCTGGTTTTCTACACCTATATTTATTTCCCTTAAGAATAGTATGTGAGCTCGCAAGACATACCTTGACTTGGTACTGGAGACATATCATGAGAAAGTGCAAGGGAATCCACATTTTCATTTATCTTTTCCCTGTCAGATAGTGAAAGGCCTAACATCTGTTCTTTTTCCCCGTTCTGGCGGAAAGTCTCATTCAAGTGATACGGGGGGGGGGGGCTAAAATGTGTTGGTGGGGAATTTTATTTTAATTACAGTTTCCTTTCGTATAGAATGTTCTTCTGTCTTTGATTGCTTTGCAGATTTTTTAATGAGGAGAGGGAGTCTGGACTAATGCCATATTGTCTTTCTGTTTCCCATGCTGCTGAAATCCATTCAAACTTCCTTACTTGTAACTTTTGCCTCCACCATATTTTGTCTGTAGATATGTGAATGTACCTAAAATAGTTTAATAAGTTCAGCAAGTATATTTTCTGAAATCTACACCAAGTTTTACTTATTTTAACTAAAACTAATTTTAAAAAACAGAAATAGCTAAAAATAACTATTTAAAAATAACATAAAAGTAAAAAGGGATAGGAGCATAAAAAAATCATTGCTGCACTGCTGTCTTGGCTCCCCTCCAAGTGTGTTAGTACAAATTTTGATACATTATGTTATTTCAATAAAATGATATATATATTAACATAATTATTAACATTCTATTGTTTAACTACCTTAAAGTATTGGATGTAAAGAACAGAGGGGAAAATATATATTCTGTCTTTATTATAGTATCAGTAGTAAAAGAATTATGTTTATTTGGCTTTTTAATTCAAAGTACAGGTAGGCCTTGACTTACAATCACAATTGAGCCCAGAATTTCTGTTGCTAAGCATGACAGTTATTAAGTGAATTTGGCTCCTTTCTTGCCCCAGTTATTAAGTGAATCATTGTAATTAAGTTAGTAACATGGTTATTAAGTGAATCTGGCTTCCCCACTGAGTTTCCTTGTCAGAAGGTTGCAAAAGGTAATCACATGACCCTGGGGTTCTGTAAATGTGAGTCAGTTGCCAAGCATTTAAATTTTGTTCACCTGATCATGAGTATGCCGTAACAATCATAAGTGTGAAAAACTGTCATTTTTTTCCAGTGCCGTTGTATCTACAGTCACTAAATGAATTGTTGTAATTTAAAGACTACCTGTACAACATTGAAAAGAAAGAGAGGAATGATGTTAACCACAGCCCAAGAACAACACAGAAGAATCCATCCAAAGTTTAGTTATTTATTTTCTTATACTATACTGCTCAAAAATAAAATAAAGGGAACACTTAAACAACACAATTTAATAGTAGGATGTCTTACCTTGTGTTCCCTTAATTTTTTTGAGCAGTATATATAGACAGAATCTTGCCAGACTAAATCTTTATACTACTGTAATCCTAATAGATACACTCAAGGGCTATTCTTTTAGCTCTCCTAAATCTCTTTCTGTGATCCAGCTCTGGGTTATATTATCTCTTATTTTGTGCCCCTCCTGGAAATATATTCCCTCCTTCCTGGAAAATGACTGTTTCACTGCAATCTACCATACAACCTCATCCTTTATAGACACAATCCATCACAATGGGAGAGCATACATCAAGATATTTGTTATACAGGTGAAACTCGAAAAATTAGAATATCGTGCAAAAGTTCATTTATTTCAGTAATGCAACTTAAAAGGGGAAACTAATATATGAGATAGACTCATTACATGCAAAGCAAGATAGTTCAAGCCGTGATTTGTCATAATTGTGATGATTATGGCGTACAGCTCATGAAAACCCCAAATCCACAATCTCAGAAAATTAGAATATTACATGCAATCAATAAAACAAGGAGTGTACATAGAAGAATATCGGACCTCTGAAAAGTATAAGCATGCATATGTACTTAATACTTGGTTTGGGCCCCTTTTGCAGCAATTACTGCCTCAATGCGGCGTGGCATGGAAGCTATCAGCCTGTGGCACTGCTGAGGTGTTATGGAAGACCAGGATGCTTCAATAGCGGCCTTCAGCTCTTCTGTATTGTTCAGTCTCATGTCTCTCATCTTTCTCTTGGCAATGCCCCATAGATTATCTATGGGGTTCAGGTCAGGCGAGTTTGCTGGCCAAGCAAGCACAGTAATCCCACGGTCACTGAACCAGGTTTTGGTGCTTTTGGCAGTGTGGGCAGGTGCCAAGTCCTGCTGGAAAATGAAGTCAGCATCCCCATAAAGCTCGTCTGTGGAAGGAAGCATGAAGTGCTCCAAAATCTCCTTGTAGACGGCTGCGTTGACCCTGGACTTAATGAAGCACAGTGGACCAACACCAGCAGATGACATGGCTCCCCAAATCAACACAGACTGTGGAAACTTCACACTGGACTTCAAGCATCTTGCAGTGTGTGCCTCCCCATTCTTCCTCCAGACTCTGGGTCCTTGGTTTCCAAATGAGATGCAAAAGTTGCTCTCATCAGAAAAGAGGACTTTGGACCACTGAGCAACAGACCAGGTCTGTTTTTCTTTAGCCCAGGTAAGATGCTTCTGACGTTGTTTGTTGTTAAGGAGCAGCTTGACAAGAGGAATACGACATTTGAAGCCCATGTCCAGGATCCGTCTGTGTGTGGTGGCTCTTGATGCATTGACTCCAGCCTCAGTCCACTCCTTGTGAAAGTCCCCAACACTTTGAATGGCCTTTTCCTGACAATCTTCTCCAGGCTGCGGTCATCCCTGCTGCTTGTGCACCTTTTTCTTCCACACTTTTCCCTTCCACATAACTTTCTATTAATTAATACAGCACTTTGGGAATATCCAACTTCTTTTGCAATTACCTTTTGAGGCTTTCCCTCCTTACGGAGGGTGTCAATGATGGTTTTCTGCACAACTGTCAGGTCAGCAGTCTTCCCCATGATTGTGATTCCTACTGAACCAGACTGAGAGACCATTTAAAGGCTCAGGAACCCTTTGCAGGTGTTATGGCTTAATTAGCTGATTAGAGTGGGACACTTTGAGCCTAGAATATTGCACCTTTTCACAATATTCTAATTTTCTGAGATTGTGGATTTGGGGTTTTCATGAGCTGTAAGCCATAATCATCACAATTATGACAAATCACGGCTTGAACTATCTTGCTTTGCATGTAATGAGTCTATCTCATATATTAGTTTCCCCTTTTAAGTTGCATTACTGAAATAAATGAACTTTTGCACAATATTCTAATTTTACAAGTTTCACCTGTACAATAAAGTTTTCAGATTAAGTTTCTTGAAATGTCCAATGTATTGCTACTTTGTATGTGTATGTGTTTATACATGCTATTTTTTTTCTTCATTTCCCCATAAGAGCAGGGTCCATTTTCCCCCCAGGTCATCTGAATATTGATCCATTAGTTGTGACAGGAATTGATTGACCAGCTGATCCTCTGAGCCTGACATTATGGGTTGAGAGAGAGTGACTGCTCAAAGTCACCTAATTGGCTTTCATGCCTCTAAGGTGGGACTGGAATTCACAGTTTTCTAGCCCTGTGCCAAAGGATAACATTGCCAAAGTGAGCCAATGAATTATGTAAGCCCCTTTGCCAGGACAAGGCTGTTTGCCTCAGCTCCTGCCAACCTAGCAGTTTGAAAGCAGGTTAATGTGACTAGATAAATAGGTACCACTTCAGCGGGAAAGGTTTCTTTGGTTCATATTTTCATGGTGGCCACATGATGGCAGAAACATCCCTCAGACAACTCAGGCTCTCTCTGCTGAGAATTGGAGATGAGCACTGCCTCCTTGAATCAGTCATGACTGGACAGGGGAAAACTTTAAACCTTTATCTTATGCCAAAGAAAATTTAGAGTCAGTTTAAGTTTCTTTTTCTTTACTGGGCTTATATAACATTTTACTAATTGCTGCATTTAAAGTAATCTCTGGTTTTTAACACAAATATGGCTCCCACATACTGCCTATTTATTATATTTATATAATTATTTTTCTTCAAAGATCTAGATCAGGGGTAGGCAACCTTGGCTCTCTTATGACTCATGGACTTCAACTCCCAGAATTCCTGACCCAGCATTGGGGGAAAGTTTGGCCCCTTCATGACTTGTGGACTTCAACTCCCAGAATTCCTGAGCCAGCCATGCTGAGGGGAAAGGGAGAGTTTCCAAGCTGAGCCATGCTGGCTCAGGAATTCTGGGATTTGAAGTACACAAGTCATAAAAAAGCCAAGGTTGCCTACCCCTGATCTAGATGCTGTTCTCTCACACCTATATATCTTATTTTGGATCATATGACATTGGCATTCCTTCCAACTACCTTGGTGAAGTCTCAAACTATTCTCACCATGTCATGGTGTCATGTCAAACTGAACATAGAGAAGACACAGATTTTGGCTTTCCGTTTTGATGTTCTTTTTCCACCACTCAGTTTTAACAGCTGCCAGCCTCCTTTGAAATGGGGTATGTAGGAACTCAAATCAGTGAAGAATTTTCTTTAAAGTCCTTAATTGAAATATCATTACACTTAATCAGTGTTCATAATATATTCTGGTTCTTCACCACATAAAGCAAAGCGACGGGTTCATAATCTGGTTATTTCACGCCCGGATCAGTGCAGCTGCTTGTTAGCTATTAATAATACTATATTTTTTTCTACTTCCTGATCCAGATTCAGATCAGTGTAGCTGGGTTGTTCTAGATTTCACTAGAAAAAGATACAGGAGATGCTATCTCATTTATTACAACTTGGCTACATTAGATACCAGTTTAAGTTTCTGTGTTAAATCAGTAAGCCCTGATCATAGGCACATCTGGTTATCTCAAAAATCTGTTTGTAGTTTATGTGCTCAATCAGTTGTCTAGTCAAGACTGATTGGTATAGCTTTGTCATGATTTGATACCTGATGCCAGTCCTCTAAAATCAATTTCTACCAGAATTACATCTGAATCTCATTTTTCTAATTTAATTTGGGGGTAGATGACTTTTGAATCAGTCTAGAATCCTGGTGATTGCCTACATAAACCCTTGAGATTTTATCGGCAAAATTTCCATAATTTCTTCCTTCCAAAATTTAAAACAATTGTAAAGGGGTTTCTTTTTAAGGATCTTTATGAAACTGGGTAATTTAAAAATTTTTTTGATACAGATTCTGATGGTTTTGTTAAATGTCTTCACCAATTAAGATATGTGAGGATCTGTAATTTTTTTGTTAGGATTATAGCAAATTATTGTACATTTTCTCCATATTTGATTGTTTTGTATTGTTTTGGGATACAAAAAATAAAACAACTATAATTATACTATACTATATAATTATATTATAATATAATAAGGAACCCTTTGGGCTGTTTAATTGAGAAATAACAAATGATCCCAAATCTTTTATTAAGATTCACAATTAAATAAGCATTTGAACTTTGGTGTCCCTAGTTTGAGTCCAAAAGCCCCATCTCTATATTATCCAAATACCCAAGTATAGAAATCAGGAGATTGTGAGTTCTAGTCCCTCGTTAGGCATGAAAGCTGGTTGGGTAACTTTGGTCTAGTCACTCTCTCTCAGGCCAACTCAGTTCACAGGGTTATTGTTGTGAGGAAAATAAGGGGGAGGGGAGAAATATTTGGTAGGTTTGCTGCTTTGAGTTATTTATAAAAATAATGAAGAATATAAATAAATTTTAAAAATTTTTAAAATCCTAATCCTCTTCAAAAATTCTTTGCAGGGCTTTAGCATCCAGTAAAAAAAATGGGGAATTATGGAACACCTTTTCTACTGATCAGAGAAAAACTCTAGACCCAGGAGCAGGTTTTCCTACAAATTCTAGAACAGTGGTTCTCAACTTGTGGTCCACAGTCCCTTGGGGATCTGTGATGTCATCACAGTAGATCTGCAAAGTCTTGAAGAAATGTTATGATTTAAATCTTGAAGTCTTGGGGGTTCATGGCCATGGTCTATGGCCACAAACGTATTTGAAGGAGGTCCGTGGTGAAGAAAAGGTTGAGAACCAGAGTTCTGGAAGAACTATGAAGAATTTTGCAAAAATTACAACATTTACAAGCAGGTCAAGGTAATTGAGAACCAATACTAGTTTATAGGCAGTTAATTAATCAATAACAATAACAGCAAAATCAGGAAAAGGTGTTTATTTCTGTCTCCAAGATATCCAGAGGCACTGAAGCAGTTCCTTGAAGTCTGACCTACAGGCTTAAGGAGAAAGAATAATCAAATTGGTCCAAAATAGGAAACAGATTTGCCAGATTTGCAAGGTGAAATAGTGCTCAAATTCAGGCTATGAGTCAAGTGATAAGCACAGATGAGATAGTTCCGGAAAGCAAGACAGGCTTTCTGGATACAACTGAATGATCAGAAGAGGTGTTTCCAGCAACTTGACTAGCTTGCTGTGTAAGCTCTTATGCTCCAGGCAAATAAGCCCCACCCAAAGTTAACTGGCACTTCTCCCAGTAGCAACTCCTGAGTAATCTGATCACAGAATCTTGTAGCTTTATGCCCTACCATCTTTTAGCTTCCCCACCTGGTGGCAGTGGCACTCTTAAAGATTCAAAGGTTGAGGTCTCATTTTATAGTTAGGAACTGAAAAAGGAATCCAGAAACACAATAGTTTTCATACAGGTTGAACAGAGATAGTTCATACTGAAAATATGGCAAGTGAGACAGTGGGAGCAGAGAGATTCAGCCCATTCTATCCAATAAAGAAAGAAAGAATGTCCTGTTGAAACAGTAGAATATGTGAATATAGTACACATATCCAGAAGAGATTGCATTAAAAATAAGTAAGGTAACAATATCTAAATTACTTGGTGGTATCATGCATAAATTGTTATTTTTCAGTATTACATAAAACAGAAATGCTAAAGGTGAAACATCAGGATTCTGCTACATAGCTGATATAGGTAATTTGTGGGCTGCACTGAGTCAAATTTTCTTAAATTTTGAAGGATGCCATAGGCAGGGTTGATGGCCAGTAGGCAGAGCCATAAGATGCATATAGGTAGATGTTTAGATATTCTGATTTTATTCTTGGCATAGGCATCATTCCAAATAAGAATTATGGCAAAATGGTAAAACTTGTATTGCAGTGTCATGATGCAAACTTTTGTACTTCCATCAAAATATTTTGGTATTGAACTCAGAGTGCACAGCGGTGGAGTGCATGTTGCAATGTAGATCAGACTTCAATTTTGTCACTTGTCCCTGCTTCCTTCCTTAGATCCTATGGATCTAGGATGACCAAACTCTTATTTTTTGGGAGGTGATTCTATACATTTTTAAAAAAACAATTGAAATCCATTTTTCGGCTTGCATTATTGCAAAGGATACTTCATCCCTCAAATAGTAGGAGGGCTTGCACTAAAGTTGATTTTCAGTGTTAAAGGAATTTGAAGGGCCACAAAAATGGAATTTTGGATTGCATAAGGATTTGGACTTCACTTATACATGAATCTCCTCCCAATGTGATTATAACAGTTGATGGTGCCTTAGAAAGGAAAGAGCTATGAAAGTTTCTTGGCACCATGGTGCAGAAAAGTGCTGAGTATCAATAGCACAGAAGAGAGCAGGAGAAGGCATTTGGTTAACTATTTTCCACTATTATAGAAACAACTGTTAATAGCAAAGATAGTGCTGTTCTTTTGGGGTTCCATTCAGCAAAATGAAGGAAGTGATGTGTCTCATCATTTATAGTAGTGGCCAAAATTGTGAAAACCTTTTGAGAAAAATGTATTTTTGAGGTTTGATGGCTAATAACACCACTTTTTTTGGACTAGTACCATAAAATTATATATCAATGGAAAGATAATTTAATCAAGAATATAATGCAACAAAGTTTGTTCAATTATCTGTACTGTATTCTATGAAAAGTTATAGCCAATTAACCAGAAAAAGGAAGCACAACTTGCTTAGGTTGATATCAGGTAGCTTTCCTTCATCTGATTGTAGCCAATGAGCATGAGTGTTTAGAGAGCCAATCAGGTGTCATCTTATTTTGGCAATGAGCCAATCAGATCACAGTAGGATTCAGTTAGTGATGTCATGTATTGAAGCTGAGAGGAGGACATTTGTCAGTGTGTTATGTGATCACTATCAAGTTGGTTGGTTTTTTTTGTGTTCTTTCATTTAGTGAGCTTGTAAAATGTAATAAAATTAAAGAAATGGTGCAAAGAGTTGACTGGTTGCCCAGAAAGTGATGTAAAATAGCATTATTAAGTGAACAAAGCTACAGTTATAAAGAAATTAGAAGAAAAATTGGTGGAAACTTAACCAAAGTTGGCATTTCTACTGTACGCTTTTCCCAAAAGGTTTACACAATTTTGGCCACTACTGTAAAGAATTTCCCCTAACCATAAGAGCATTAAGACTAAGTAAGTCTAGGGGCTTCCGGATTTGTGCAGTAACACAGCAGCCAAGGGTTCGCAGGGCTCCGCACCCTATGGCCATTTTTTTCTGTTTGGGGACTCTAAATGGGCCTAAACTTGCCCTGGAGAGGCAACAAAGAAGGAGGGGTGCCTTGCTGACTGTGGAGAGATGGCAGTCAATCTAGTTGTCCAGGAAAAGCCCTCCAGAAACCAGCAGAAGAAAGGCTAGCTTCACTCCAGAGTCTAGCCCAAGCTACAAGCAGCTGAACCCAAAAAATACTAATTTAAGCTTGATTGTAAACAGTGTGTTTGGAACTGGGTAAGAATACTGATTCTCTCTCTTCTACTTGATAATTGATTTCCTGGGGAAAAAAACCCCAAGAAGCAAAAATCCTCTGAAAGTGAGAAAGAGGGAGACTTTTGCTCCACCCTCCCACAGAGGGAAGCAGTGAATTAAAACTTTTATGGGGGACAGAAATACATTGAAATGAAATGAATGTAAGACTTAAATTTGGATAAATTTGAACTGGTGGAATTAGTTAAGATTTTCTTCTCAAAAGATTATTGATGAATACAGAAGAAAGTAATTGTTTGTTTTGAAAACTGAAAAATGAATTGATGCTGATATCTAGTGGTGGATGAAAATATACAATTGTAGTTGCTCTGGTACAGAAATTGGTAGAAAGCCCAGAAAAAGATAACCTGTTTTTGTGACTTTCAATGTTTTAACTAAACAGAGAACAGCCACAACAAAGAAAAGAAAACATTTTGAACTATCTATAAAGCAAGAACCATAAACCTTAGGAAAAAAAACTGATCTTCCTGGATTATAAATATTTATTGAACTGTGACTCTAAAGCTGTCTGCAGAGAAAGGAAAACTTTGATTTTTGGCTATCATGGAACATCAGAGATCTGCAGAAAAAACATATCAAGAAAAAACAAATACTTTTCAGGAGGAATTGCATGCTATGCTGGAACATACAAATGACAATGACTTCAAATCATGAGGAAAGTAAAAACAAGTTTGAAAATATAAATGAACACATCTTCAACTTAACCTCACAATAAAAAAACTGTCAGAAGATAAAAAAAGAAAGTGATCAAATAAAGCAGACAACTGAACATAAACCAGAGGAAAGAGATTTAAAGATAGAACCCAACAATGGAAGGAATTATGACTTAACCTAGGTCAGGGGTTGGCAACCTGAAACAGCAAAAGAGCCACTTGGAACCGGTTCCGTCACACACACAAAAAATTGGGAGCCGCAAAATGTGTGCGCGCATGTGCGCACGCACACACATGTGCAGAACAAGGCAAAACGTGCACCAGCCCCGCCCCCATCCACCTCTGGTATGGACGGCTCTGCTGTCCTGGCTTTTCCTCCCTCAGAAAAGACTGCTCTCCCTCCACCCTGCACTGTCTCTCTCTGGGACTTCTTTCCGCCTATTGTGAAGGTTCCAAAGAAGCGGAGGAGCAGGCTGACGGGGAGAAGAATCTTCTGAGGTTTTGCAAAAGAGGGAGGCAGTGGTGGGGTTAAAATAAAACAGGCAAGGTGAGGTTGAGGAAACCCAGCAGAAGCCTTCATCAGAGGACGAGCAAGTAAGGCAAGATCGGGGAGAGGAAGAAAGCTTTCAGGAATTGCCCAGTAAGCAGCTGCTCCCCGCTCTGAGGAAATCGCCATGGCAGGAGTGGAAAGAAGCGGGGGAGCGCCTCTCTCCCCAGTCTACCAAGCAAATAAAAGTTGAATGCAGCGGCTGTTAGGCAGAGACTGCGAGGAGCAGCCAGGATTGGAGGAGCAGAAGTCAACAGTGCCAAAGAGGAGGGAGGAAAGGAAAAGTGTGGGGGGTCTTTAAATAGTCACAGCCACTTTCCCCCCCCTTTTATCCTATTTTTTGCAACAACCAGTTTCAGATATCCACATATGTATGCTTGTCAGGTTTGAAAGCCTCTGTTTAAGTCTCTGTGTGTGCACAGACATAGGCTGACTACTTGTCTCCTGCTCTTGCTGCCTCTCTTGTCTCTCTCTGCCATTTAAAGCCATCCTGCACTTAAAGCCAGACACCCTCCTTTCCTCCCTTCCCCCCCTCTCTGTGTGCGTGTGTGTGTGTGTGTGTGTGTGTGAGAGAGAGAGACCTACTTAGGAATGGCTGGTAGAGGTGCCGGCAGTCCGGCGTTGTTTCCCCCCTCGTGCATGTGTGTGTTTGTGTCAGACCCGCGTGAACGTCTGGAAGAGGCACCGGTATGGAATTGCCAGCTGATCCTTATGGCCAGCCCCGAACTCTGCAAGTGGAAAGCGAGGGAGATTGTCAGGAGCATGAATAGGCACGTGCTGAGAAACGCCGATCTCGCGCTGCTGCAATTTCTCTCGCTCAGTTTCAGCTTGCTTTCTCTTGCAGCAAGGCAAGTTGAAACCGAGCAAGGGAGATTGCAGCAGCGCGAGATTGGCGTTTCTCAGCATGCACCAATTCGCATTCCTGGCAATCTCCCTCACTCGGTTCTCTTGCTTTCTGCAAGAGAAAGCCAGGCCACAGGAAAGAAGTCTCCGCCGAGAGAATGCGCGGCAAGCCTCCAGCGCCGATTCTCTCGGTGGAGCGCTCCACAGCTCGATTCTCTCGGCGGAGACTTAGACCACGGGTTGGCAGCTCTCCAAACCTCCGCCTCCCTGTTTGGAGAGCTGCTCTGTTTGTCCGCATTTGAAAAAAACACGGATGAACGCAGCAGCTGTCCAAACAGGGAGGCAGAGGGGGAGGCAACAAATGCAGCAGCTCTCCAAACGGGGAGGCGATGAACGCAGCAGCTCTCCAAACAGGGAGGCTGAGAGAAGGGCGAGGCAAAATCTCCTGGTAGACGGCTTCTGACATTGTTTGTTGTTTGTTGTTCAGGAGCGGCTTGACAAGAGGAATACGACATTTGAAGCCCATGTCCAGGATCCGTCTGTGTGTGGTGGCTCTTGATGCACTGACTCCAGCCTCAGTCCACTCCTTGTGAAAGTCCCTAACACTTTTGAATGGCCTTTTCCTGACAATCCTCTCCAGGCTGCGGTCATCCCTGCTGCTTGTGCACCTTTTTTTCCACACTTTTCCCTTCCACATAACTTTCTATTAATGTGCTTTGATACAGCACTTTGGGAACATCCAACTTCTTTTGCAATTACCTTTTGAGGCTTTCCCTCCTTATGGAGGGTGTCAGTGATGGTTTTCTGCACAACAGTCAGGTCAGCAGTCTTCCCCATGATTGTGATTCCTACTGAACCAGACTGAGAGACCATTTAAAGGCTCTGGAACCCTTTGCAGGTGTTATGGCTTAATTAGCTGATTAGAGTGGGACACTTTGAGCCTAGAATATTGCACCTTTTCACAATATTCTAATTTTCTGAGATTGTGAATTTGGGGTTTTCATGAGCTGTATGCCATAATCATCACAATTATGACAAATCACAGCTTGAACTATCTTGCTTTGCATGTAATGAGTCTTATCTCATATATTAGTTTCCCCTTTTAAGTTGCATTACTGAAATAAATGAACTTTTGCACGATATTCTAATTTTTTGAGTTTCACCTGCATGTTGGTAGACCGGTCCCTCGCTTCCTCGCAGGCTTTTATTAAAACAGCAAGCTCAGTGGCTTGAGCGCTGTAAGACGGATTGAGCGATGTAGCCCACACTGTTGTGTACTGGGTTTGTTGCGCAGGAATGAAGACGAGGCGAGTGAGTTGAGCAAAGAACATGGTTTATTTCTTGCAGGATCTGAATTAGAGAACAGGGCTGCAGCTGCAGCAATTTATACCTTGGCCCCTAGGCGGCGGCCAATAGGTTTGAAGCAACCTATTGCCACCTAGGGCAACCAATAGCAGCACTGGAGATGGGTTGTCTGAGATGCTGGGAGTGGTTAGCTAGCTCCCTGCTCTAGCAACCTACCAGCCATTACCACATGGTGTTAACAAGCAAGCCCAATATATAACACTCCTCGTTGCTTGGGCTGTGTGAGCCTTCAGGGTCTATGGATGGGCCGGCTTGGCTGCCGGTTTGTGGACCTGAGTAAGGACTTATGATGAAGTCCTCATTTTGTGGCCATTCAGGAAAACGCTTCCTAAGCTGATTTATGTGATGCCGGACAACTCGCCCTCCTTCCAGCCCCACTTCGTAAGAGAGGGGGCTTGACGTTTTAGTAATTTTTCCAGGCACCCACAAATTCCCATGCCCATAGTTCCTGGCCCACACCCCATCACCCACTTGCAGCCCCCTTGGGGTTTTGGGCATGAAGCTTCTGCTGCCACCCTATCTGGATACAACCTGTCTGCTGGGCCTTTCTCTGTAGCCGTGCAGGGCGTGGAATGCTGGCAAAGTAAAAAATCTGCCAATCTGTGATGCCAGTCCCCAGTCACTATATGCTTCAGTGATTCTTTTGTGGTTCGGACCATCCATTCGGCTTGACCATTAGAAGAAGGGTGAAATGGGGACGACATTGCATGCCTGATGAGGTTTGTTCTCAGGAATGCCTGAAATTCTGTCACTGTAAATTGGGCTCCATTGTCAGATACTATGACGTCTGGCAGCCCATGTGTAGCAAAGAGTTTCCTAAGCACCTGGATGGTCCTAGCAGTAGTCATGTTAGCAACTGCAATTACTTCAAGCCATTTAGAGTGGCTGTTGACCACTATAAGGAAGAGCTGTCCCCTGAAAGGGCCCAGCGAAGTCTATGAGAATTCTAGACCAGGGAGTGTGAGTCTTCTCCCACCTGTGAACTGGAGTGTGCGGCATTTCAGGCCTTGATTGCTGGCATGTGTAACATCCATGCACCTGGGCTTCAATGGCCTTGTCTAAACCTGGCCACCATAAGTAGCTTCTAGCTAAAGCTTTCATACGGACAATACCCGGATGACCTTCATGCAGTGATTGTAAGACCCGGTCTCTTAGTGAGGTGGGGACTATGACCCTGTTCCCCCATAGGATACAACCCTTGTGAGCTGATAGCTCGTGCCTTCTAGTAAAATAACTCTGGAATTCAGGGCCTGGGCTTTTATCCAGCCATCCTGTGTGTACCCAAGAAAGTACTCTACTTAATGTCTTATCAGCTGTGGTTTCTGCAGCTATGTCTCCTGTGTGGAGAGGAAATTCTGGCAAGTCCTGGATGGACAATACGCGGGCTGCTGGGGCCGGGTCTGGTTTGTTTTGTGGCAGTGGAAGCCTGCTCAGGCCATCTGCGTGGCCCATTTCTTTGCCGGGTTTATGAATCAGCTTAAACGTGTAAGCTGATAAAAAAATAGACCATCTCAGCATTCTGGGGGATAATATGTGGGGTGTCTGTTTGTCTGTGGTGAATAACCCCAATAATGGTTTGTGGTCTGTAAAGACTGTGAAATCCCTGCCATATAAGTAGTCATGGAAGTTTTTTAACTCCAGCTACTATAGCCAATGCCTCTTTGTCAATTTGAGCATAGTTACGCTCAGCAGAGGACAGTGTCCTTGAATGGGAACCTGGGTTCCATTTTTCTCTAAGTGACTCAAGACTGCACCCACTCCATATGGGGATGCGTCTCATGCTAAACAGACTGGTTTAGACTCCCTGAAATGAGTGATAGTGGAACTGACTGACAGAAGTGCCTTCAGGTCCTGAAAATATTTTTCATGAATGCTGGTCCACTTTCAAGAAGCTTTTTTATCTAAGAGCCTGTGGAGTGGCTCTGCCACTGAGGCCTTGTTAGGAAGGAACACGTGGTAGAAGTTGAGGAGGCCCAAGAATGCTTGCAGCTCTCCTTTTGTTTCGGGGCTAGGTGCCATCTGAATGGCCTTTACTTTGGACTCAGCTGGGTGGATGCCATTAGCATCAATGCGAAACCACAAAAATTCAGTCGAGGAAACTCCAATACTGCATTTGCTCTTTTTTAGTTTGAGGCCTGCTTCATGCAGCCTCTGCAGAACAGCTCTGAGCCTCCTTGCTAGCACTTCTGTGGATTCTCTGGCAATCAGCACATTGTCAAAATAGGGGCAAACCCCTGGGATGCCTTTGAGTGTGCATTCAATGATTCCCTGAAAAATGCCCGGGGCTACACTGACCCCAAATTGTAAGCGTTTTACCTTGAAAGCCCCCCTGTGGGTCACAATTGTCTGTGCTGCGGCCATGGCCTCATCAACAGGTAGTTGCTGATAGGCCTGTGCCAAATATAATTTTGCAAATGTGGTGCCACCCTGCAAAGGTGCCAGGATGTGGCTCACCACTGGGACTGGGTATGTGTGCTGTTTAAGGGCCCTGTTAATTGTGCATTTATAGTCTGCACATATTCTGATTTCCCCATTGGCTTTAAGTGGTGTTACAATAAGAGTTTCCCACTCCCCACCATCTACTGGTTGCAACACGCCCTGTTCCACAAGCTTGTCTAGTTCCGTGTCTATTTTGTGCTTGAGGGCAAAGGGGACCCTGCGAGGCTTAATTCTGACGGGAACCAAGTTTGGGTCTAGTTTAAATGCTATTGGCAGCCCAGTGTAAGTTCCTAGGGCTGAATCAAATAGGTCTGTGAAGTTCTTGCAAACTGATGCTAGACTCGCGACTTGTGTCCGGTTGATACCAGTTACTTGGATGCCTAGTGCATCAAACCAATCGAGCCCAATTAGGCTTGTTCTTTGAAGTCTGTGTGTAGAGCCAGTATCATATTTTTCAATTCCATGTTGGATCTATCTTGCTGCGTTGTGTTGTCTAGTGATTTCTGTGCCACTGGACTCTGTGATATTAGGGCAGCTGTTGCTGGGTGTGTTGTAGTCTTCTTCATTTTCTCCAGTAGTTTGTAATCCAAATGTTGATGGGGTATTATAATCCAATGTACTCCAAAAAAAAAAAGAGTACAAAAAATTTCAGCAACAAGTAAAGGTGAGTACAAAGGGAAAAAGAAAGAAAAAGAGAAGGAAAAAGCCAAATATCCTTATATCTAAGAAAAAAAGAAATTAATCCATACAGGTTATGCTCTTTGTTCGTTTCAGAGTCTCTGTGCCTTAGTCCAAAAGAAAAAAAACAAAGTAAAAAACAATCCACCATTCCGCAAACTAAAAAAAAAACCAGACTCTGTAAACTTCTTATCAGTGAGTTCAGCAGCTGTCATTCAAGGTCACTTACTCTCCCTTTTTTTCTTAAGCTTCAAGGGTAAATCTCAGCTGAGATACTTAATTCATTGCCTTCTTTTGCCTTCCATTGTTGTCCGCCGCTGCAGTTCCAGGAGAGGAGCAGTTTAAAAAATCCACTCCCCTCCCCCACTTTTCCACGGCTCCAAATTCTTCTTATTTCTCCCCCCACACACACAGTTTCCAGCATTTAAGGATTCTCAATCTTCTCACCCAGGCAATCCTCCAAACTTACTTTCAAGATCTTCCAAGTGGCCACCCTGGCTTGTGACGGCTCGCAATGGCCGTCTGACAGCTGCTGGTCTGGGAAGCTTCTGTCGGCTCTCCAGGAGGTTGCGATCTCTCCTGTGCTGCCAAAACTGTGCCTCCCTTCTTCACCGTCCCTACAGGACAGCTCTGATCTGTCTGAAACTCAGACAGATCCCTCAAACAGCTGAAAAGTGACAATCCTTCGGGTGCTTCCAAAGGATGTTGTCCCGCCACAGCACTGGCACTCAAAAAAAAAAATTAGGCTCGTTCTCTGACCCCCTACTACAACAACATCCAGGTGCCCTGAAAACCCTTTAAATTTAACAGCCAAGGTGGCTTCACTCTTAACTACAACCTTTGCATTCTGGAAATCTGTTAAAAGTATGTCAGAGGGCCTCAGCTTGGCCCATCTCCTACTGCGGCTGCACACGGAGTTAAATGTGTCCAGAGAAATAGTGGAAACGGCTGAGCCTGTGTCCAGCTCCATCTTACAGGGGACCCCTTGCAGCTCCACCTGGAGTCTATACTTGGGTTTAAGGGGGCGTCAGGCCCCGGTATGGCAGACACTTCTACGGCTTGAGCAAAACCTCATGCTGAATGGCCCCAGAGCCCCGGTATCTCTCCTGGTCAGATCTTCTGACTGGCGATTCAATGGCAGGTCCATCTGGTGACCTCTGCAAATGGATGTGATGTGGCCAGTTTTTCCGCAGGCCTGGCACCTGGCTGTCCGGAACCTGCAGTCCGAGCATTGGTGGCGGCTGCCACAACCTGGACATCTAGGCAAGAGATCTGCCTTGTAAGAAGTCTCTTGCTGCTTGCCGCTGAGGAGCTGTTGTTCGGGTTGTCTGTGCAACTTGTCGACTTTGGCATCTTCTTCAGAGTCCTCGGTGAGTTCTGCGTCTTCGTGGTGGACGGCTTCTTCACGTAGCATCATTTTGATGGGCCAGATCATTTGGACGGCTCCACCGGTGGCTTCATCCACCATGACTTCGTTCTGGGCATCGGCGAATGACAGGGCTTCTCTAGCAAAAAGTTTCTGCTGCAGCTCTCTGTTGTGGAGGCCGCAGACGAGCTGGTCTCAAAGTCGCTCTTCAATGTCTGAAAATCGACACAGGCGTGCGGCCTGCCTCAAGGCTGCAATGTACTCTGACGCGGTCTCTCCCGGCTGATATATTCGCTGTTCGAAGACGTAGAACCATGCAATCACCAACATCTTTGGTTGGAAGTGTTCTCTGAGCTTCTTCTTCAGTTTAGCGTAGGAGACGGATTCCAATGGTGTGGGCGCAAACAGGTTTTCGGCCAGATTGAACGTCGCTGGGCCGCACACACAATGCAGCGTGGCGGTCTTCAGTCTGTCCTCTGTGACCTGGTTCACCCGAAGGTAATTTTTGACCTGGGACAGGTACGAGGGCCATCCTTCTGGTTGCTTGATGTCGAATTTTCGCAGCCTTCTGACCTTGGGCATTCTGCTGGTCTTCATGGCTGGATCTCAGCATCTTCGACTCCTGCCTCTCCGTTGCCCACAGACTGGTCCTCTGAGCGCATGGTCGCTAGCGTGGCTTAGCTAGCTGACCGTAGGGGGGGAATTTGTTTTCCCACCAGGCATGCACTTCCTCTTCCCTAGTGACCTTCAGCTTTGACGGAGAAGCAGGATCCCACCTTTGTCGCCAGTGTTGTGTACTGGGTTCGTTGCGCAGGAATTAAGATGAGGCGAGTGAGTTCAGCAAAGAACATGGTTTATTTCTTGCAGGATCTGAACTAGAGAACAGGGCTGCAGCTGCAGCAATTTATACCTTGGCCCCTAGGTGGCAGCCAATAGGTTTGAAGCAACCTATTGCCGCCTAGGGCAACCAATAGCAATGCTGGAGACGGGTTGTCTGAGATGCTGGGAGCCGTTAGCTAGCTCCCTGCTCTAGCAACATACCAGCCATTACCACGTGGTGTTAACAAGCAAGCCCAATACATAACACACACAATTTCATGGAGAGAGACGACAGCTGCTCCTGTGACATTACTCCCTTCAAGCATAAATGAAGATCCATCCGTGAATAATACTAAATCCGGGTTTTCCAAGGGGACATCGGTGAGGTCAGGATGGGGCAGCTCTGTATCTTGGATAGGGTGGAGGCAATCATGCAGGTTTTCCTTTGATTGCTCCGTTGGTAATAGTGTAGCCAGATTTAAAGTCATACACCTCTCAAATTAGATGTGGTTGGAGATGAAGAGTTCGGCTTCATATTGAGCCAGATGTTGCTGGGTAAAGGCTTGGGTTTGTGATTGCAAACACATCATGGGGTACCTTTAGAACAAGGGCGTGGCCCAGAACTAGGTCTTTTGATCTTTTTACAATTTCTACTGTGGCTGCTACTGCCCTCAGGCATGGGACCATTTCCTTTGCCACCGGATCGAGCTGCACTGAATAATATGCTACAGGTGGTAGTGAGGAACTGAATTTTTGAACCAAGACACCTGATCCTACTCCCAGGTTTCCGTGGAGAAACAGCAGGAAAGGCTTCTTGTAATCAGGGAGACCCAGTGCTGGCACTGATGCCAGGGTTTGTTTTATTTTAGAAAAAGCGAGGTCTAATAGTTTGGTCCAGGCAATTTGGTCTGGCATATCTTTAACAGTTAATTGAATGAATGGTTTAGCTAATTCCCCAAATGATGGAATCCATGGGCGACAGAATCCCAGAACACCCAGTAGGGCTCGCATCTGTCTTTTCTTATGAGGGGGCTTCATCTTAAGGATGGTTTAGTTTAGTTTAGTTTAGTTTATTCGATTTCTATACCGCCCTTCTCCCGAGGGACTCAGGGCGGTTCACAGGCATATATAAATAGCAGTACAAAAATTAAAAAGAAATTAAACCAATGCCCAATTAAAATACAACAACGATAAAATAGTAAAAAACCCATTAAAAACCCATATTCCCCCATCAGGCCAGACCAGCTAGTTCAAATAAGTGGGTCTTCAGCCCGCGGCGGAAGGAGCGAAGGTCCGATGCCATCCGGAGCTCAACCGGCAGTTGGTTCCATAATGCCGGAGCACCCACAGAGAAGGCCCTCCCCCTGGGGGCCACCAGTCGACATTCCCTGACCGGAGGCACCCTGAGGAGGCCCTCTCTGTGGGCACGCACAGGGCGGAGGGGAGTTGACGCTGGCAGCAGGTGGTCCTCGAGGTATCCCGGACCCATGCCATGTAAGGACTTAAAGATCATAACCAAAACCTTGAACCTCACCTGGAAGACAACTGGTAACCAATGCAGCTCGCGGAGCAAAGGTGTAACATGGGAGTACCGGGAAACTCCCAAGACAACTCTCGCGGCTGCATTCTGTACCAGTTGGAGCCTCCGAGTGGTCTTCAAGGGAAGCCCCATGTAGAGAGCATTGCAGTAGTCCAGGCGAGAGGTCACGAGCGCATGAGTGACCGTACACAGGGCATCCCGGTCCAGATAGGGCCGCAACTGGCGCACCAGGCGAACCTGGGCGAAAGCCCCCCTAGTCACGGCCACTATATGATCTTCCAGAGTAAGTCGTGAATCTAGGAGGACTCCCAAGTTGCGAGCCCTATCCACGGGGGGTAAGGACTCACCCCCCATAAGAAGAGATGGAATATTTTGAATGTCCCGGGATGCCGGAATGCACAGCCACTCAGTCTTGACAGGGTTGAGTTGAAGTCTGTTCCTCCCCATCCAGGCCCGAACCACCTCCAGGCAACGGGGCATCACATCGAGGGCATCACTGGGGTGGTTTGGGGTCGAAATAAAAAGTTGGGTATCATCGGCATATTGATGATACCCAACTCCAAAACCACGAATGATCTCACCCAGCGGTTTCATGTAGATGTTGAACAGGAGAGGCGAAAGGACCGACCCCTGAGGAACTCCACAAACGAGGGTCCTAGGGGTCGACCTCTGCCCTCCTGCCAACACTGACTGCGAGCGTCCCAGGAGATAGGAGGAGAACCACTGAAGAACTGTGCCTCCCACTCCCAATCCCCTGAGACGCCGCAGCAGGATACCATGGTCGATGGTATCGAAAGCCGCCGAGAGGTCTAATAGGACAAGGACAGAGGAATATCCTCTGTCCCAAGCCCTCCAGAGATCATTTACCAGAGCGACCAATGCCGTCTCCGTGCTGTACCCGGGCCTGAAACCCGATTGGTACGGGTCCCTCCCAGGGACTAGCTTGTGGATTCCAGGGGCAATAGTATAACCCAGGTAGGTGACCTCCTGTTTCAGGTATTGTAATTTAGATGGTAATGCTTTATGTCCTCTCTCTGCTAATGATAAAAGCAAGTGATAGGTGTCAGCCTTACAGATCTGTTTATTGCCTCAGGCTAACAGGAGATCATCCACATATTGAATCAGTGTGGATCCCCCTGACAGGACAATGGTGGCTAGGTCTGCTTTGAGGATTTGTGAAAAGAGGGTGGGGGACTCTGTATAACCTTGGGGTAGGAGCGTCCATGTGTATTGTTGATTCTCCCAGGTGAAAGCAAAAAAAATACTGGGAATCCTGATCTACAGGGATGCTAAAAAAAGCAGAACAGAGATCTATGACAGTGAAACACATAGCCGAGGCTGGAACTTCGGTGATGATGGTAGCTGGGTTGGGGACTATTGGGGCGCGGGGTATCACGTGGCTGTTCACTAGTCTTAGATCATGAACCTATAGACTGGATCTCCATTTTGATCTAATTTTGGCTTACGAACTAAAAAAATAGGTGTGTTACAGGGGAAGGTGCATTTTTGGAGAACTCCCTGTTTCAAGTATGCCTCAGTTAGTTTCCTAATGGGCTCTGTTGCTTCGGTTGGGATCCGGTATTGGGGAATGCAGGGGGGTGGTCCCTTTTTCACCTGGATCCTAACTGGGGTGGCTCCTTTTAGTAATCCCACCTCAGTGGAGTCCCAGCCCCAGAGGGAGGCTGGGGTGTTTCTAAAATCCTCATGAAGCTGTTCTTTGTTTAGGGCCAAAAATTGCTTGTGCTCTGCAGGGATATCTAGTATTACTCCAGTCTTGTTGCACTTTATGGTATAGGGTTTCCTGCCTTAGCAGGGGGTTGGACTAGATGACCTCCAAGGTCCCTTCCAACTTATTATTATTATTAATTATTATTATTTATCATGGCCCCCATTTTGCACAGCAAGTCTCGGCCCATAAGGGACAAGGGAAACTGGGAAAATAGTGAAGGCATGTTCCACAGAGAAGGGGCCGATTTCTACCTGTAGTTCTTCAGTGAATTTTGCCGGGATAATTTTACCCCCTACTCCTATAATATTATCCCGGGCTCCAGGTATTACAGAGCCCTTAAAGGGAGGGGTGGTGATAAGAGATGAGGTGGCTCCAGTATCCACCACTCATACTCTTTTCCCCCTATTGTGATCATGACAAGGGGTTCCCCATCCTGGCCATTCCTTAAGGAACGGCAAAGGTGGCCAGAAACTCCTCCTTTCCTGGCTCTAGTCATTTATCTGGGACTTTGTGTCCCAAGGGGGCTCTTCCTGATATTTCCTTTCCCTGTTCTGAAATGTTTTCTCCCTAGGAAAAGGAGCTCTGGGTGGAGAGGAGCGATTTCGTGGGGAGGGTTTTCTGCAGTTGGATTTAAAGTGGCCTGTTTCGCTGCACTTATGGCAGTGCTGGCACTTATAATTGGGCATTCCCTCTTCCTTGCACCATGGCCACTGGTATCGCCTCTCGAAGGGCCGGTGGTTTAAATCACCTGGAGTCGTTATGTATGGCTGCAAAGGCTTGCAGGTTTTCCCTTCTTTCTGTTCTCCTTTTCCTCTCTCTCTCTCTCTCTCTCCTCTCTCTCTCTCTCTCTCTCTCTCTCTCTCTCTCTCTCTCTCTCTCTCTCTCTCTCTCTCTCTCTCCCACTATGAATCTCTTTTCACTCCTTTTCCTCCTCTCTCAGCCTCTCTCTCTGATCATAGACAAAGTGCAATTCTCCGCAATTCTGAGAGTTCCAGACTAGACTAATTTGACACAATTTGATGGAAATGTGTTTTAATGTCATTGGTGGATTGATCTACAAAGGCTGAGGCAAGGATTCTCTGGTCTTTTAGAGAATTAAGATCTAAATGAGCGTGGGCTACAGCTGCTTCTGAGAGGCAAACCCAGAAGGTGTCTGGATTTTCTGTTTCTCTTTGAGTTGTTCTTTGGAACTCCTGCCAATTCACCAAGTTTTTTTTCCTATTTCTTGCAGGGTTTCCATCAGATTATCATTAGCCCGGTTATATTCATCCCATTGGTTATCATCATTTTAATCCCAATCAGGATGGTTGGTGGGCCAGGCAACTCGGGCTGTGGCTATTTGCCCAGGTTTAGCTATTACTGGTCGCTTGGCTATCTCTGCAATGCTTTCATGCAGTTTTAGCAGTTCATCCTTCATTAGGAAGACATGCAGCAACTGGGTCATATCCCCCCATGAAGGATTATGGCTGTCAATTATAGATCTTAACATCTGAATCACAACATGCAGGTTAGACCTAAAAGAGGGACTATCCCTTTTCCATATCACTATATTGGATGCGGAAAATGGTGTGTGTGTTAACGCGTATTCCAACTGCCCTCTTGCCCTTCCTGGGACTGGTTTATTCAGGAGAGGGGCCATTATCATCTGCCCAGGCTTGTCCTGGTGGGTGGGGGTGGGTGAGGCTGGAGAAGCTTTTTCCTCTTATTATTAGCCAGTATTATTAAGCCTGGCTAATTTTGCCCAGCAACACCAGTAGGGGATTTGGCTGGGTCTTATCATTGGTCTAAGTGCTTTCAAAATTTCAAAATCAAAGGTACCATCTTTTGGCCAAATTGGTTTCCCAGTTCCATCTTTCAGCAAAGCCCACTCCTTACAAATTTCTTTTGCTTGTTTTTTCTTCATGCCATCCAGGTCGGGCACTTACCTCTTGTCCCATGCCTTGAGCAAATCTTCAATGGGTGTCCTAATTCCTACCCTTGAACTGCCTCTACCCATGTTCCCTTTCTGCTGTGGGATACAATCAGCTCAGTCAAGTTCCTAGCAGCACTTCCCAGCTGCTCTCAGCAACACTATCCCTACCGCCCCGCCTGTCAGTTTTTGGGCACTAAAAAAATTGCCCATGAAGACTTCAGTTCCCTAAATGAAGTACGGGAACTTCCTACCTAGAAAACTCCCTGCTGTCACTTTTCAGACCTAAAAAATGTCTGGGGAGGGCCTGCCGCAACAGGTACCTGGCCTCCTTCTCTTACCACCGTCTGTCAGTTTTCAGACTTAGGAGAAGTCTGGGAAGTCTAGTGTGCTTTGTGCACTAGTACGGGCCCTTCCTATAGATGAGCTTTGCTTACAGGGCCTTACCAGCTGGTTGTCCCAAATCCAATTCTCTCATTGACTGATTCCATTCCATTTTCACACAGCCTTTCCCTTTTCCCTAACAGAAGATGTGAACAGATCCTTTGTGAGGCTAGGAAAGACCAGAGGGAGCAAAATCCAACTGTGATTGGGAAAAAGGTCTTCTCACTCACACACACAGAGACATACACACATTTCTTGCACTCCCCTGGGCTTTAAAGTTAAAATTTAGAGGTACTCACCTTCACCTTCTTTCCAAAGCAGCCCTTGAGCTCAAACCCCAAACTCCCGTTACTATCCTGGCTCCACATGGGCAGGGCCTGGAAAACCCATCCACAGACACAAAAGGTCTGCTCCTGGCAAGATGGAGCTTACCAGTCTCAGTCCATTGGAGATGTTAGCTTGGAGTCCCATCTGGGTCACCAAAATTGTTGGAAGAAAAGTCTTCATCATGGTTCCATCCAAGCCGGGGATAAACAACATGATGACTGCTTTAGGAAGAAGGTTACAGTTTATTGCAGAGGATAGCCAGACAGAAAGAGGGATCCAGCAGAAAAGGACTGAGCACATGTGGGGAGTGGGTTTTTATACCCCCTGGACTCTATTGTTTGGTTATTTCCTGTTTCAGGCTTTGTAGTTCCTGTGTCACGTATTCTGACCTGAGTCTGCGTGTTCATTTCTGGTATTCTTGATGGTTGTGGGTCAATCCTATTATGTCCAAATGCCATAACCTGCTTTCCTGGGGCTGGAGTATTTAGATGTTAGGGCTTTGTCTTCCTAAGCTTCTAGCTCCAACCTTCTTGATGGCTTACATTTGCACGTCTATAGAACTGGTTTTCTGCTTGGGGGAAGGAGACCTGAGACTATTAAGAAAACTGGGCATGCTTTCCTGGTTCTACAATATCTTTTTAGGAAATATATTTTCTTGCCCTTTTAATATTTCCTTTTCTGAGGAGCTGACTTCCCTCAATACCAAGAAGAGTGGCTAGAAATTTATAAATGGATCTCAGATTTATAATTGGGTTGGTTGCCAGAACTATGTGAAAATACAACTTTAGGGTAACTGGACACTGGATTTCTGTAGGAGGTGCTGTTTAGAGACTCTTGTCTATATTTTGGGCTCTCTTGTATTCATACATATTGTGACAATTATGAATTTCTCTGACCTATGCAACTCCAACTTTATGCATCCTCTTATTTATGTGCTTTAGAGAAAGTTCTATTCCCAAATGAAGCTCAGTCTCTCTTCCTCCCCCCAAACAAATATCTTTATCAATAATGCAAATTTAGTTTACCTAATGATTTACAGCCATATATTTGTTTTCTCTGTGTATAAAATATTCTATTTTTGCACAAAGGGAAGATTGAGCAAGAGACATCAAGCCCTCCAACCACTCCATCTTCCTCTACTCATATACCCTTCCTGCCATTTATTAGGGCAAATGGTTAAACATTACAATCAAGACAAAAAGTAAGAAATTGGAATGGGCTCCACACAAAGAACTAGATGTAGCAGGAGGCACAAAACCTATTCTGGGCAACATTCCTTCCAGGATGCCAGGATCCTGCTAATTAAATAACAAAAGGTCCTTTCCTCCAAGAGATTGCCATCTCCATTTGCAATGTTAAACACGCAGAAACTGCAAACTCAACAGGGGTGCCTGACCATAGAGCATTCTCTTTTGGAAACCTGGCTTATTGTCAGAATTCCTAGAGAGAAAGTGCTTTTGAAGAACAAAGGTTGGGTTTTTCCTATATAAGGGGGTTGTCAGTGAAGGCTCCAACCATCTGATCATAATAGAATAAACTTAATCTCTGGTTCAACTGCCTGTATTCTGTGTTCTTTCTTGGAACCTGATTTCCCCCCCCCCAACAAGATTATATCTACTTTTTGTGCAATGCCAGTTTTGTTTACATGTATGAACATGCTGACAGAAAGGTAGGAGAGAAACATAACAGTTTGGAGAGAAAAGGATTATATGCAAAGCTTTCCAGGAAAGTCAAGTGTTTGTCTTGCACCTTGCATATCAAGAAGAACAGACAGTTCCTGGGACAAAAACACAATAATGCAGATGTGTTGAATACAAAAGTTTTCTAGTCCAGTTTTGGGAATTTCCAGGTAAGACTAGGAAAGATATTTGTTGGAAATATGAACAAGCTACAGCCAATCAGCATAATCAATGTTAAGATAAATCAGCTTTTTATATTCCTAAATAAGTTTTCCAAAGTTGCTTTTTGTCAATAGTGGAAAAGATACTCTTTGCTTGGGGAGAATATCAAATACTCATAAGAGATAGGCAACTTGCAACCTATGAATCAAAGCACATCCTTATTCGCTTGAAGCCTTGGAACTTACCATTTGAAATTTACTTATAGTTTGAAATTTACATTGAGTTATAATTTGAAAGATTTTTTTAAATGATGTATTCATAGCATTTTACTCCAGATATATTGTTAAAGATGTACAAGAGAATTCCAAGTGGGTTGGAAGTGTAGTCAGTCTGAAAGTACTTTTTATCATCTTCAGCAGATGTGTAAGAAAGCTAAGAAATTTTGGAACCAGATATTTTTGTTAAAAAATTCTAAAGATAGATGTAATATTAAAAGCTGAAGCTTTTCTTTTAGGTTGGTGGATAAATAGGTGATGGAAAAAGCATAGGACTTTGTTTTATAACTATTGTTGTTAACTTGTTATATGCTTAGAGTTGGAAAGAAGAATATATACCCACAACGCAAGAATAGACTTTAATAGAGCTAATTAATAGAGCTAGTTGTGATGGTGAAATTGATTGCTTTGCTTAGAGATTGTAGCTTTTTAAATATAAGGTTCTTCATATATAACAACTTATTATAGATGAAATTAAAAGATGTTATGAATATTGGCTGTTATAAGCTATTAGTATTTTAAAATATTTTACTTCTTACTTTAAACTTAGAGGTAGTTGTATTGTTAATATGTACTAAAAGAAAGAAATTTGGAGGTCACCTTTGTTATATTTATTTGATGTATTTTCCCCCTTCTTGGCCTTTTTATGTGCTTTATTATTCTCTTTTCCTTTTATGTTAATTTGTATTTTAATTTATGATACTAAAAGCTTCAAATAAACATATTTTTAAAAGATTTTGTTTTTACCTTGATGTATTTCAATCATTTTAAAGTAGTTTGTCACTCTCTGTTTCAGATTTTTAGAAAAGGTAAACATTTGATGTTCTCAGTAGATTTATGACAGGGGTCTATATTGTTTATCATCAGGGTTTTTTGGCTCCATGTGCATCAAATGTTAGGCTGCAGCTCAATGAGAAACACCTTAACAATTTGGTACATCCAAGTGTGAGCGAATAAATGAATCACTTAACCACCGAAAAAGCAACACCTTATATAATATAGATTGCTTCATTTTCAAATCTCAGATGCGTTAAAGAACAGAAACTAGTCTTAAAGGTGAGGAAATGAAAAACATAGTGATCAAAGCAAATACATTACATCACTAACCAAACTAAGGATGATGAGGTGCTAATGTAGAAAAGGGATTACTTACTTAAAAGATATAATCTTTACATGGAATAAATTCTCTAATGGTAGAATGCTAAACGTTCTATAGGTTAATCCAGTTCTATTGATAGCATTCGTCTCTTAGCATTGTTGATATATAGTGCAACAGTAACAAGACATATTAGGCAATAATCTGCTCACTCTGTAGTCCGATCTGCAAAACAGCTTGCCAGGCATAGGTGTTTTTTACCTGACAGGGCATGAGAAAAGCAAGCAACAACACATACTACATGCGCCGCTATCTTGTTGACATTTGCTCTTTTTCACATGCACACACCTGCTCATTCTCACCCATGTCTCATCCATCTCAACTAGGTTGCAAGGTATTAGCTAAAGGAAAAAAAGCCACCAAGTCTAAATCCAAAGATGACTCAAAGAATAAGTGAGCTTCAGAACCCCTTTTGATTCCCCAAAACTCTTTGCTTTTGATTTACAAGACTGTCAGCTGATTTTGCCGTGTTGCACTCAATGTATAGTTCTTAATGGAACTGCATCTACCTGAAGAGAAGTATGCAGAGAGGTAGCCCAAGGTTCTATCTTAGGCCTAGTATTCTTCAAATATCTTCATCAATGATTTAGACAAGGGGATAGAAGAGGAACTCATAAAATTTGCAGACGACACCAAGCTGGCAGGAATAAGTCAATACTCTAGAACAGGGGTATCAAACTGCCAGCCCATGGGCTGGATGCATCACGAGGAAACTGCGCCCACCTCATTGCCAGCACTGGGGAAAAAGTTCCGATATGTTGTGCGACGACATGTGACATCGTGAGTTTGACATGTCTGCTTTAGAAAGATAGACTCAAGATACAGAAGGATCTTGACAGACTTGAACACTGGTCCTTATTTAACAAAATGAAATTCAATGTAGAGAAAAGTAAGGTTTTACATTTAGACAAGAAAAATAAACACATAGGTACAAAATAGGTGGTACCTGGCTCAATAGTAGTAGGTATGAGAGGGATCTTGGAGTCCTAGTGGACAATTACTTAAATGTGAGCTAGCAGTGTGTTGCAGCTGTCAAAAAAACCCAGCTCAGTCTTAGGTTGCATTAATAGAGGGATAGAATCAAGGTCACCTGAAGTGTTAGCGCCACTTTATAATGTCTTGGTAAGACCAGACTTGGAATGTTTCATCCAATTTTGGTTGTTATAATATAAAAAAATATGTTGAGATGCTAGAAAGACTGCAGAGAAGACCAACAAAGATGATTAGGAGACTGCAGGCTAAAACATATGAAGAACTGTTGCAGGAATTGAATATGTGTACTTTAATGAAAAGATGGACTTGGGTGACATGATGGCAGCATTTCAGTATCTAAGACAGGGGTGTCAAACTTGCAACATCACGTGATGTGTTGCGATGTATTGTGACTTTTCTCCCATTGCTGGCAATGGGGTGGGCGTGGTTTCGTTATGATGCATCCGGCCACAAAGAAGAGGGAGTCAAACTATTCTCCAAATCACCTGAAGGCAGGACAAGAAGCAATGGATGGAAACTAATCAGGGAGAGAAGCAACTTAGAACTAAGGAGAAATTTGCTGACAGAACAATTAATCAGTGGAACAACTTGCCTCCAGAAGTTGTGGGTGCTCCAATATAGGAGGTTTTTAAGAAGTAATTAGACAAATTTTGTCTGAAATGGTATAGGGTTTCCTATTTGAGCAGGGGGTTGGACTAGAAGACCTCCAAGGTCCCTTCCAACTCTGTTATTCTGATTACAAGTTTGGTAGCTGTGGATGGGATTTGGAGGGGGAGAGGAGTTTCATTCAGGCCCACCTTCCTTTGTCTAGTTCAGATGACAATTTTTCCTTTCTTTCCTTAATAACGTGGTTCCTTCTTAATTACCTCCACCAAGGGATGTTTTTAGACAAGATTCCTGATTTTTGTCCATCTTCCTTTTGTGCCTCCTTCACTTATAGCTATGGCAGCTTCAAAGGAAAATTAAAATTAAGATTGCCAATTTCAAACTAATGTAAAACCATATTTTTTTTCTACAGTAGTTTGACTTACACAGTTAATGATTTCAAGAAGCTTAAAGAAAAAAATATAAAAATATCACCAAAATATTTATTATCCATCTTCAGTGAAAGCTTGATGTTAAATTTATAAAATCTGGGACATGCCTTAATTAATGCCTTTAAAAACGCTAGTTATGCTTCTAAAAATATTTGTTTGTGTTATAAATGTTTTGTTTAAAAGCAAAAGCTATCTTTTGGCGTAGATATTTTCGGTTCTAACCACAGATAGATTACTGTACATTAGACAGATGGGAAACAAGCCTTGAATTAAAGAAAACAGGAAAAGTCAACTGATGTGGTAGATAAAGTTATAATTATTTCATGGAGTCCCAAACAGTAATGTGATAATCACAACTGGTGCTTCTTCATATCTCTGTTGAGGCAGAGTTAAAAAGAAAAACAAACTGGGTCTTGGTGCAGTTTAATTGTACTTATAGGCTTTGTGCCCAAGGTTACCAATTGATGGGGAATGAAGAAAATAGTGTGGAACTGGAAACCTGTTAGTTTTCTTTGAATGACTTGTGAGTATGGTTCATGCCCTAGATTTTAACCTTTGTAATTCTGATACATTATCTTATCTGGCCAGTTAACACTAGTTGACAATAGCTTACTGTGTATATTTACCCCCTCAGTTTTATGTATTTCTTAAAGCCAATATTTCTCAGTGAGGGGCCCTCCAGATGTCCACAAGACTCAAACATATGACTAATTCTGTGATAAGACTCCCAACTAACAAAAGATCCAAATTATTACCAATTCTGCTGGAAGATACTAGGTTGGAAATAACGGAGCCAGAGAATATTTTTTTAATGCAAATAATCAGTGGCATGCTTTGTTTTCAAAAATCTGGGCAAATACAGAAGGATCTTGACACACTTGAACACTTGGCCTTACCAAGAAAATGCAATTCAGTGTGAGAAAAGCAATGTCCTACACATAGGCAGGGGAAAACAAATGCACATAGAACAGGTGGCACTTAGCAACTTGAAAGTATGAGCCAGCACTGTGTTGCAGCGGCCAAAAAACCTAATGCAATCCTAAATTGCATCAACAGAAGGATAGTGTCAAGATTATGTGAAGTGATAATACTGCTTTATACAGCACTGTATCAAATAGTTTGTTAAATTCTGGTAACCACTGAGACTCCAGAAAGAATACAGAAAAGACCTAATGCAATCCTAAATTGCATCAAAAACCTAATGCAATCCTAAATTGCATCAACAGAAGGATAGTGTCAAGATTATGTGAAGTGATAATACTGCTTTATACAGCACTGTATCAAATAGTTTGTTAAATTCTGGTAACCACTGAGACTCCAGAAAGAATACAGAAAAGAGAACAAAGATGAAAAGAGGGTTTGGAGGCTAAACCATATGATGAACAATTGAGGGGACTGGATATGTCTAGTCTAAAAAGATAAGAACTAGGGGTGATATTATAGCAGTCTTCCAATATCTGAGGGGCTGTGACAGAGAAAAAGGGGGCAATCTATTTTCCAGAGCACCTAAGGGCAGGACAATAAATAACAGATAAAAGCTTACCAAAGAGAGATCCAATATAGAATAATTTCTGATAATGAAAACAATTAATCAGTGGAACAGCTTATCTTCAGAAGTTGTGAGTGCTCCACCACTGGAGGTTTTCAAAAAGAGAATGGACAGACGCTTGTCCAGAATGATATAGGATATTTTGATTGAGCAGGAGTTTGGACTAGATTCCTTCCAACCCTATTATTCTGCATTCTATACTCTAAGCTATTGTCGGAGAGTCCCATTCTAAGTATTCCTCACTTGGCTCGCCTCTTTTTCCTAAGAAGAATAAAACAGAAAAAAAAGAACCAATCAACTAGCTAGCATCTGGGGGAGGGGGGGAAATAAACGAATTGAGCAGATATTCAAACTTGTTAGCATCACTAACATTGAGGAAATTGCTGGCTTTTTTGGATTGTAGTACGCTCTGATGAAAAACAAAGAAGAAACTAATAGTTTCTGATTTTATGGGAAAAGTAAAATGTGCCCAGGCAATCTAAAAATTACCTAATCCAAGCTCAAGACAACAAAATATTCTTTGAGAGAATGAGGGCCTTTCCCTTTATTATCTTGGGAAGAAGAAAAAAGTTCGAATTATATATTTATATTTATTAAATTTTTATACCGCCCTTCTCCCGAAGGACTCAGGGCGGTGTACAGGGCAATAAATATTAAAAACAAAGTACAAAAGTTAAAAAACAATTAAATATTATGCCCGATATATACAGTAATTAAAAACCATGTTAAACCCCAACCCCCAAACCCATCAAACCAGGCCGGATTGCTCAAATAAATAAGTTTTTAGATCCCGCCGGAAGGAGCGAAGGTCGGGGGCCATCCGGAGCTCGACCGGCAAGCGGTTCCACAGGTCTGGCGCACCCACAGAGAACGCCCTCCCCCTAGGGGCCACCAATCGACATTCTTTGATTGGAGGCACCCTGAGGAAGCCCTCTCTGTGGGAGCGCACTGGGCGGAGGGAAGTTGACGCCGGCCGCAGGTGTTGCCGTAGGTAATCCGGACCCATGCCATGTAGGGCTTTGTAAGTCATTACCAACACCTTGAATTATAAATGACAGCAGCCATCTGTGGGAGAACAGCACCCCACCCAGAGAAAAAAATATTTTAGGAATATTAAAAGGCAGAATATTATATTTTCCCAAAGGATCTTAAAGGCTGAAAAGTAGGCAGTTTTCTTAATAGCCCCAGGCAGAGACCAGCTCTGTAGAAATGCAGATTTGGTTATACATTCAGGCTAGAGCCAGGAAGCTTGGAGATGAGATTAGAAAGACAAAGACCCCTAAAATCTACATCCCTCACCCCAACTCTAAAAACATGACCTCTAGGACATAATAGGATTAACCCACCACCATCAGAATACCAAAAGGACACACTCAAAAGCTCAGGTCAAAGTTCATGTCACAGGAAGAGGAAACCACCTCAAACACAAAAGCCCAAGAAGGTGTAAAAACCCACCACTCCCAGCTACATGTGGTCATCTTTCCCAGAGCCACATTTCTGTCTGGCTCTGCTCTTCAGTAAACTACAACCTTCTTTCTAAAGCAGTCTCTATTTTGTTTATTCCCAGCTTGGAGATATCTATCTATCTATCTATCTATCTATCTATCTATCTATCTATCTATCTATCTATCTATCTATCTATCTATCTATCTATCTATCTATCTATCTCTATCTATCTATCTATCTATCTATCTATCTATCTATCTATCTATCTATCTATCTATCTATCTATCTATCATCTATCTATCTATCTATCTATCTATCTTTGTTTTCAGTACCTCCCCCAGTTCTCGAGTTTCCCCTTGGCAGAAGTAATTCATTTACAATGTGTGTCTTTCTGATGTCTCACATTACAGGAGGCACTGAATGGATCCTGAAATTCCCAGTGCTGGATCAGATTTTTTGCCAGCTCAGTTTCTGTGCATGGAGCAACCCTTTAATTTGGAGGTAATGATAATGATTAGGCTTGTATAGAGATGTTGACACATATTTATTAATTGCAAGGTGGGGCTGATTGAGTCATCTATTAAGGCAAACACACGATGAACAATGAGTGCATACAGTAAATTGGAAACAATCCAGTCATGTATCAGCAGCAGCTGCAGAACCACTAAATTATTGTCCTGCCAAAGAAATGAAAATCCTATCTAGCAACCTGCTTATTTTTCCTGCCTCAGTTCTGGAAATCCATTTCTCCATCAAGAAAAGCCCTTTGCATTCAGCTTTGCTGAAACAAAAGCAGCTCCCAACAGACAGCCTTGGGACCATGCCAGGATTCCCAGTGATTTAGTGATGAAATTCCTAGATTACAAATCTCCCAGAGGTGTAGCCAGCCAAGGTCACCAGCACCTGACAGTATATTAAAACAGATGATAACTCAAGTGAAAGGTTACTTGAAAGCAAAAACAAAATATGTTTCCTTGCCAGGAGCTAATTGAATGATCAGAGATCAGCTATTGATCATGTAAATGGCCATTTCTATTGTGTGTCTGAAATTATATGACTATTTCTCTTTAAGCAGGGAAGGGTCAGGAAGAAGCACTGGTCATTTGCATGTTTTAATTCATTTCAGGGTTTGAAAATGTATTGCTCATAGCCATAATATTAAGTGATTACATGGTAGTCATAAAAATGCAAGAAAATATTAATATCAAAGCATTACCTTCTGAAAATAAATTAAATTAACAACGCTCTCAAAATTAGAAGTCAATTTGCTTGTCTTAGGTGAGGAGTACATCCTCTCCAAACTTTCCACCAAATCGTGATTTTTAATGTGATAGAAGAGGGAGCAACTTCTTTCAGTAGATGATGCCTCTGTCAACAAGGTAACCTCCCAATCTGTTGGAACTAAAGTCCCAGAATTCCTGCCCAGAATAGCCTGTGTCAAATGTGCAAGACAGATGATTGAAATCAGTCTGAATATATAAGATGCTTACACACAGCAATTGAGTAAATAGAGAAATATAGCCCACCTTTTTAATCCCTAAATAATTAAGTGAGGCAATGATTAACAAAACCTCAAAGGAAATTGTTTTTCTAATATGTTAAAACTAATGTTTATGTTAAGAGGCACCAAAAATACTATTAACAGTATAGGAATACATTGTTACAGTTAGTATCCAAATAATACACTAAATAAAGGTAAAGGTAAAGGTTCCCCCGCACATGCGTGCTAGTCGTTTCCGACTCTAGGGGCCGGTGCTCATCTCCGTTTCAAAGCCGAAAAGCCAGCGCTTGTCCGAGGACGTCTCCGTGGTCATGTGACCGGCATGACTAGATGCCAAAGGCACACGGAACGCTGTTACCTTCCCACCGTAGTGGGAATACAGACTAATAAAATAATTTATGGTTAGAAAATAATCAAGTATTATGTTTTCACAAACAATCATTCAATTATTCCTTATCAGCATCTGAAGGCAATATGACTGTATTTAGTATCATTCAGAGATAATGTATCTGTTCCTAGATATAATAAATCTAGATGGCCTGGAAAATTGGCTGTTAATGGTGTCAAATAGTATGAACAAATATCTTGATAAAAGGGACAATATAGAAGGAAATGAGCAGTGGTTTTAATTTGATTATATTGGCAAAGCTACTTGTTATAAGGAATTTTTTAAAATCTCTTTACCTAGACGACTGGAATCTTGGTTTTGTGTAGCTAGATTTAGCTCTTCTCTCTCTTCTAGTTTCCTACTCTTAGACATTGCCAAGTCTTGTTGTTCTCTGCTTTGCCTCCTAATTTTTTAATGTACTGACCATGTATTGCCATGTCTCTTTTCCGTTTTTTGTTTGATATTACTAGTAGGCCAGTAATCTCCCATAATTAGTAAACATTCATGGTGTATTATCTGCTCACAACAATATGAAGTCACAACAGCCACATTTTTGGCTAGTATTGGCCTTCATATACATTGGATTCTTTTCAAGAACCTAGGACAGTGATGGCAAACCCTTTGAGCTTCTCATGTCAAAAATTCAGAAAATATCTAACTTGATTCACACACACATAAAAGAAAAGAAAAAAAACAATTCATAATAAAGAGTCACTTTGGATAGTAAGATGGGCAGCATATAAATTTAATAAATAAATAATTATATTTCAAGTTGTTTTTTTCTCTTAAGAAAAAATGCTATCCAAGGCAGCTCCAGGTTGTATGAAGCCTAGAAACTTTGGAGAATCTTCATGTGTGGCCTTGCAGCCTCCAAAAAGAGCAGGAAAGCCCATCCTGTCCTTGTTCCCATTTTGGAGGTTCCAAAGGCTGTGGGAGAGCAGACCCCTCTTGTATGACTTCTTGATGATCCAGAGGCTACATAGGAGCACAGCATTCGGTTGTGGGGCCTTTGGAATCTCCAAAAATCACATTAGAACTTCCTGAACTTTTTGAACTAAGGGGGCCACACAAGAATGTGGTGTGCTCTCATGTAGCCTCTGGCCCCCTTGGAATTGGTCTCACGTAGCCTCTGTAGCCTCTGAAAATCATGAACTTCCTGAAGTGCACAAGAAGCATGTGCAAGTTGAGGAGGGGTGTGTGTGCATGTGCAAGTGCAATGCAATGGGCTGGGAGAAGATTCATGGGTAGGGGAGACTTACCTTACAATGTGCAATATTCCCTAATGGCTTCCCCTTTGACTTTCTGGGAAAGTTTGGAAATGCCAATCATGTGATCATGGAGTGATTGATAACTCTGGCCATAAATGTGTACAGGTTGCCACTCATCCAGATCATAATCATGTGATTTCAGGAAGGTTGAGATGGCCAAATCTCTGAGGACTGGTCATAACAATTCATTCAGTACCATTGTAATTTCAAATGGTTTCTGAACAAATGTCAATATGCTGAGGACCACCTGTATGTGTTAGCCTTTAAAAGGAGAGGTGTTGTTTTTACAACAATAGATTAACATGGTTGCATATTACACAGCATGAAAACCAATGTGATATAATATTTTTCATATTACCTTATGATTAAAGAACTCAGGTTCTATTAGCTGACTTGCAGTCAAATAACTCTGCCAGCGCAGTATACCCATATGGAGGATTAAATAAGGGCAAACCATGCCTTCAGTTCCTTGGAATAAAAGTGGAATATAATTATTAATACTTTTTCATTCTAGACCCTGAATTAAGGGATTACAGGGTTTAAAAAGGGAGTTTTATTTTAGATGCTTTAAGATGTGATGGTCAATGCATTGGACAATGCATTACACAAGTCCAAGTGTAATGTTTTCAAGAAAGCAGGAATATTGCCAATTATATAAAATTTTCTTTCCCCATATTTCTTTTAATGTCAAAAGATTTTATTTTTTTAATGTGTATGTTATATGACAATTTATTGTGTATGTTATATGACTATTGTTTAGGGCCTAAAACTCAAGTAAATAATTGGATCTGTATTACTGATAAGGGATACTAGATTAGCTTTAATTCACCTGCAAAAGATATGTATGCTGAATTAATTGATCTTGAAGTCAAGTTGAAAAATTATTTTTAGGAGCATTCCTGTGTAGGTGGTATTTGATTGCTCTGGCTCAGCCTGTGGTTTTCTCAAATCCAAGTGGGGAGGAGATAAAAAAATGTTAATATCTGTTTGAAATTTGTGAAAGTGATCTGCACAGTGGGACCATTCCTACAGTTCTTATTGATTTAGAGTTGTGAAGGATCCTCCCTAGGGGATTTTGTGAATCATGCCATTCTAATTAACTCCATTGTTATGTTTTGTTTTGAACATTAAAGTCTCTCTGGGATTATGACACATCTTTCTCCAGCAGATTACATTTTGTACCACTGTATAATATAAAAATCCCCTAGACATTGAAAAGCATACAAAGATGTTCACATGCCAATTCCATTCTTCCCCAGCCTGGTGCCTTTGCAATTTGCTGGACTCCAGTACTCATAATCCCCAGCCTTTGGTAAAGATGGTTATGAATTACTGTAGCCTCAACACATTTGGAGAGTGCCAAGTTAAGGGAAACAGCTGAAGTGAATCAGAAAATTACATATAAAAGTATTTGTTCTCAAGAACTACAAGAAAAATAAGATTCCATAGAAGAGAATTGGGTAGGAGGCAAATGGAAATGCTGCTTCATTTAATTCCAACTTGTTGAAATTCACTGCTGGAAAATGTGAGGCGGATTGTGATTATTTTAGAGAGGCCTTCCTTTGTGTGGGAATGGCTGGGTCTCAAATCTCACAACTTCCAGGAGGGTATCTAAACTGGGGAAGGCTGTCCTTAAATTGTCTTTTAAAATGAATTAAGTTTTAACTTCCCAGCTGGTGCTTTTCATATATGTTGAAAAACAAACCATATAGCTATTCATATTGAGGATAATGGAAGTTGTAGTCCAGTATGGATGAATAGCACTTGGTTGGAAAAGGTTGGATAAGCACATGGACGATATCTTTCATAGATTTTTTTTGCCAAGATAAGTAAATTGAACATTCATGTTAAAAGAAAATATACGAAGCTGAGAGTGTAGAAAGGCTACTGTTTGTGGTTGTCCAATTACTACTGAAAACTAGGTAGAAGCAGCTCATTTTGGCATAGCCAGTTAAACTCAATTAAATGTAAACACAATTTTAAAAGCCTTGGTTAATGTGATACATAAATGGTCTAAGGCCTATGGTCTATGACTAATACAATGTTTTGATTTATTTTTAATTGACTCCCCAGAATTGATCAGTATGATTTAATTTGAATTTATCGGATGAGATAATGCTGTGTGTATAAATACAGTGGCCACAAGAGGTCATAACAAGTTTGTGAAACATGCTCTGAAAATACCGTATCTGCAAGAAAAGTGTATTAATTAAAAGCAGCTGCAGAATGAGGACGTGTATACTGAAGTATAGAGCGTGTGCGCATGCAAACACACACACACACACACACACAAACACACACACACACACAGAGAGAGAGAGAGAGAGAGAGAGAGAGAGAGAGAGGGAGAGAGAGAGAGAGAGAGAGAGATCAGTACAGATGATGACATAAATTAGTCAGTCCATTACCAATTGCCATATAAGATCATCTTGGCCCGTTATATTTTATAATTAAAGACCAAGCTCAGATTGCAAAGACTTGGATTCAAATTCCTGTGCTGAACTGCAGGATTCTCTCTCTGTGTAGCTTAGATTTGTGTTTATATATTTACTGCTACTAGCTCAAAAGAAATATTTTTGTTCTATTATGATGCAACTAATCTTCCAGGTTCTCAATTGTTTCACTTTTTGTTGTTTGTTTTCAACCTAACTTTGAGATTGGAAAAAAAAGTTATCTGGGAGACATTATTTGAGCAGTCTGACCTGGTCTGATGGGTTAGGGTTGGGGTTTTAATATATTTTAATTACTGTTTTACTGTTTTAACTTGGGGCACTTATTTAATTCGTTTTTAACTTTTATATTCTTCTTTGTATTTATTGCCCTGTACACCGCCCTGAGTCCTTCGGGAGAAGGGCAGTATAAAAATGTAATAAATAAATAAATAAATAAATAAATAAATAAATAAATAAATAAATAAATAAATAAATAAATAAATAAATAAATAAATAAATAAATAAATAAATAAATAAATAAATAAATAAATAAATAAATAAATAAATAAATAAATAAATAAATAAATAAATAATTGACTGGGCTTTCTTGTGTAATGATGAATGGTGCTATTTCTGGATTTTTGATACCTATCTCACCATCACTTTACAACCTCTTGGTTTAATTTTTGTCTAATCAGAATAAGACATTTGGTAGTATTCCCTTATGGTGCATTCCTGCCTTTGGGATTTAAGCGAACGAGGAGATGTGAGAGCAACCTGCACAACTTTTGGAGGGAAAGGGTTAAAAAAATACCTTAAAAATAACTGTGGGCCACAAAGGACTAGCTGGCCTGCTAATTAGTTATCAACATGGTGGCAGTGACAGAAGTCTGGGGACCTTGGAGGCCCTTGACAGTGTGTCTGTCAGAGAGGAAGTAACTATGAAAACCTAGGCGGCAGTGGTTGTGGATTCTTCTTGGTAGCAACTGATCGGTGTTTTTTTGTTTAATGATGGTAGGCAGCACAGGCTGCTTGGTGTGCCACATGTATCCTGCAGATTATATATTGTGCAGACCTGAGTTACAGAATACAAATTAGGGCTGCACCAAGTTTTTTTTTAAAGAACTTTTGAAAGTGGTGTTTTTCCTCTTGAAATATTCAAGCTACCAAATTCTTGAGAAGGTTTGTATGAATACTTTGACAGCTGTCTTTAGTTTCTGTGCATGACAGCTGTTTCTTTTTGTTAGTGACTCCAATGGAAGTATTGTACATGCATGAACATGCAGTCCCAGACAGCTAGAGATAGCCAATTTGAACCTTCCAGGGAACACCATTATTTTAAATCAGGGAGAGATATTTTTTAAAGATTTGTTACATGTCTGTACTACAAAGTATTGGAGTGAAAAAAAAAGGTTTATTGATCTTATATACTTCTATGCTTTTGATCTCATCTCTAGCTCCAGACAATGGGAGAAATTGAACTCTTTCTAAAGTGATAAAAGATTACTTGTTCTTATATATAAGCTATACAAAAACTTCCAGATGAAGGTGCAGATTTAATGCATAAGAACACTGCACCAAACAAATCCCTGTTGAGGGGAATAAGACAAGTGTACATTCTAGCTTCGAATCCATCTGGTGGTGATGCTGTCTAATCCACATTTTTCTATCTTACCAAGTGATAGGTTGGACTGTTTTTTCCCTTTGTGTAAAGATGGATGCAAAAAACAAGTTAAGTAGTTCTGCTTTCTTCCTTTAGCTTGTCACCTTCTTGCCTTTCTCCCACTAATGGACCAATTGTTTCCTTGACTTTTTTCTTGTTTTTTACATGTTGAAAGAAGCCTTTTTGGGGTTATTTTTTACTTTTGTCGCAAGCCTTAGTTCATCTTGAGCCTTAGTTTTCCTCACTTCATCTTTGCAGGCTCAGGCTATTTGCTGATATTCTGCCTTAGTTATGTGCCCCTCTTTGCACTTACCCAGTTACCCAGACCTAATCCACATATCAATGGATAAGATATGCAAAACACAAATTTGTTGTTGTTGTTGTTAGCTGCGAAGTCATGTCTGACCCATCATGACCCTATGGACAACGTTCCTCCAGGCCTTCCTGTCCTCTACCATCTTCTGGAGTCCATTTAAGCCTGGGCACCGGGGGTTCAGTTAGTGCCGGCGTGCTCACCAGCTGGCTGGCGGGCGCCTGGAGCCGCTCTTGCCGGTAGGCTGTGGGCGCTCCCACCAGCCGCCCGGTTGTGGGCGCGCCCGTCAGCTGCTCGGTGGGGACTCGGCGCCACTCCCGTTGAGTGGGTGGGGCCGCGCCCATCAGCTGCTCGGCGGGAGCTCGGCACTGCTCCTTCCGGTTGGGGGTGGGTGCAGCCGGCGGCCCCAACACCGCCTGCTCCGGCGCCGCATAGTCGACGAGCCCCGGCGCAGCCAGCATGGGCGGCAGCTGGCCAGTAGCAGGCTGCTGCGGCCCCGGTGAGTTGGCGGGCACTGGCGACGGCTGGTGGCTGGAGGGGGGTGGAATCTCTCCCCCGTGTTGGTGTGGAGAGCAGCGGAAGCGGCGTCGGGAGAGAAGATGGGAATGGCGAGGCCCGGACGGTTGGCAAGCTGGCAGGGCTTGACACAATCGTAATTCCAACTTTTGATTCATCTAGCCCTGCCTTTCTCATGATGTGCTCTGCATATAAGTTAAATAGGCAGAGCGAAAGTATACAGCCTTGCCGAACTCCTTTCCCAATTTTGAACCAATCAGTGGTTCCGTGTCCAGTTCTCACTGTTGGTTCTTGGCCCACATATAGGTTTTTCAAGAGACATATAAGATGCTCTGGTATGCCCATCTCTTTAAGAACTTGCCACTGTTTGTTATGATCCACATAAAGGCTTTACTATAGTCAATGAAGCAGAAGTAGATGTTTTTCTGGAACTCTCTAGCTTTCTCCATGATCCAGCGTATGTTGGCAATTTGATCTCTAGTTCCTCTGCCTCTTCAAAATCCTGCCTGTACTTCTGGTAGTTCTCGATCCACATACTGCTGGAGTCCAGCTTGTAGGATTTTAAGCATAACTTTACTAGCATGAGAAATGAGTGCAATGGTGCAATAGTTTGAACATTCTTTGGCATTGCCTTTCTTTGGAATTGGAATGTAAACTGATCTTTTCCAATCCTGTGGCCAATGTTGAGTTTTCCAAATTTGCTGGCAAATTGAGTGTAGCACTTTTACTGCATCGTCTTTTAAGATTTTGAATAGCTCAGCTGGAATACTGTCACCTCCACTAGCTCTGTTGTCGCTCAGCTTTTCTAAGGCCCACTTCACATTCTAGGATGTCTGGCTCGAGGTCAGTGACCACCTCATTGTGATTATCAGGGATGTTAAGCTCATTCTTGTCTAGTTCTTCTGTGTAATTTTGCCACCTCTTCTTAATCTCTTCTGCCTCTGTTAGGTCCCTGCCATTTTGGTCCTTTATCATGCCTATTTTTGCATGAAACGTTCCCTTCATCTCCAATTTTTTTGAAAAGATCTCTGGTCCTCCCTATTCTATTGTTTTCTTCTATTTATTTGCACTGTTTATTTAAGAAGGCATTCTTATCTCTTCTAGCTATTCTCTGGAATTCTGCATTCAATTGGGTGTATCTTTCTTTTTCTCCCTTGCCTTTCGCTTCCCTCCTTTCCTCAGCTATTTGCAAAGCTTCCTCAGACAGCCATTTTGCTTTCTTGCATTTCTTTTTCTTTGGGATGGTTTTAGTTGCTACCTGTTGTACAATGTTGTGAACCTCTGTCCATAGTTCTTCAGGCACTCTGTCTATCAGATCTAATTCCTTAAATCTGTTTGTCACCTCTACTGTATATTCAACAGGGATATGACTTAATTCATACCTGAGTGGCCTAGTGCTTTTCCCTACTTTCTTCAGTTTAAGCCTAAACTTTGCAATGAGAAGCTCATGGTCCGAGCCACAGTCAGCTCCTGGTCTTGTTTTTACTGACTGTATAGAGCTTCTCCATCTTTGGCTGCAGAGCATATAGTCAATCTGATTTCTGTGTTGACCGTCTGGTGATGTCCATGTGTAGAGCCATCTCTTGAGTTCTTGGAAAAGAGTGTTTGCTATGACCATCATATTCTCTTGGCAAAATTCTATAAGCTTGTGCCCTGCTTCATTTTGTACTCCAAGGCCAAACTTGCCTGTTATTCCGGTTATCTTTTGGCTTCCTACTTTAGCATTCCAATCCCCCATGATGATAAGAACATCATTTTTTTGGTGTTAGTTCTATAAGGTGCTGTAGGGCTTCATAGAACCGGTCAATTTCATCTTCTTCAGCACTGGTGGTTGGGGCATAGACTTGGACTACTGTGATATTGAATGGTTTGCCTTGGATTCAAACTGATATCATTCTGTCATTTTGAGGATTGTATCCCAGTATTGCTTTTCCTACTCTTTTATTGACTATGAAGGCTACTCCATTTCTTCTGAGGGATTCTTGCCTGCAGTAGTATACCTGATGATCATCTGAATTAAATTCACCCATTCCTGTCCATTTTAGTTTGCTGATACCTAAGATGTCGATGTTCAGTCTTGTCATCTCTTGTTTGACCACGTCCAGCTTTCCTTGATTCATGGATCTTACATTCCAGGTTCCTATGGAGAAAAAATCTTTACAGCATCGGACTTTCCTTTCACCACCAGACATATCCACAGTTGAGTGTCCTTTCAGCTTTGGCCCAGTCACTTCATTCTTTCTGGCGCTACTAGTACTAGCCCTCTGCTCTTCCCCAGTAGCATATTGGACGCCTTCCGACCTGAGGGGCTCATCTTCCAGCGTCATATCATTTTGCCTTTTGGTACTGTCCATAGGGTTTTCATGGCAAAGATACTGGAGTGGGTTGCCATTTCCTTCTCCAGTGGATCACGTTTTGTCAGAACTCTCTGCTATGACCTTTCCGTCTTCGCCACGACAAGGCAGTAATCCATGAAGGGGAAAACACAAATAGATATAATTAAATTAGGTCTCTCAGCAGAACTGCATGTTCACAAGAATAAACATCATAGATATACCTACACACACACACACACACACACACACACATCCCTCAAGTGTCATCCTTCACATCAGGACAAGGTCCCCTATAAAAGTGTGTTGCTGTACCACATTTCTCTGCAGCTTCCCCTAAAGGCAAACTCTTTGCTTTTAGGAATAAATATTTTTTCTTTCCTCATAGCTGTCTGGATCCCATTTTTATTTTATTTATTCTTGCACAAGGCTGGCTCGAGTTGGAACCCCAAATTATTCTCTGACACCAAGGTCTTGGTATTTGCTAAGCACCTTAAGGCACATGCCTGGTGGCTAAACAATCATCCACTACAGCAAATAAAGACCTCCAAATATCTGAGAATTGTTATTCCATATGCACAAAAAACAATGTCAGTTTCACAATCTATTTCCTGCAGGTGGCTCAGCATATGCCTGCAGAAATTTGTCTTTTGCCTCAGATCTGAGCACAAATCTTTTTGGAGTTCAGTTGGGCCCATATGGTACATTTCTTCCTCTTGAAAGAGTTTAATCCAAGTCTTGGAATCAATTTTTCAAGTACTTTTCTGGATTCTGAACAAGGTGATATGCCATGAAGCCAATCTACTTAAAATAGAAACTTCTGCCTGGATTTTAATTTTCTCCTATTGACTCTTGCCCCGCTTCCTGCTGGCCTGTCTCAGGCTTCCTGTGCTGGCAATACACAGCCAAACTAAATTTTATGGCTTTTTATGAGTTAGCTGATTTCAAACAGCAGGCCATTGATTTAGAAATGTAAACAGATTTATCAGATTTATCAGTTGTAACTAGAATCATCTTCCTAAGCCACTCTGCAGCCCTTCTCCAACCAACCAGAGATCTTAGACTCATAATAATTTGCTTATCCAAATTCAATGCCATCACAACAGCTGTTACTGAAGGAAATAATGAAAGATCCCCTTTGAACAGACTATATACATGTGATGGAGGAATAACTGAAAAGATTAAACATGTTACTTTGTTTCCCCACATAAATGCTTACCAGGAATGATTAACCCCGTTCTTTACTAAACATTGTGATCGTTCTGACATATTTTATCATATTTGATCTTACTTCTTTGACTACAGCTTAGTAGTGTTAGGGTTTCCTTCCTTCCTTCCTTCCTTCCTTCCTTCCTTCCTTCCTTCCTTCCTTCCTTCCTTCCTTCCTTCACCAAGGCTATCAGGATGATCAGTTTTGACAAGGCATTGACAGTAATTTCCCCAAATTTCAGATCAAATTCCCATAGCCCCAAAATAAAAACCAGATTTAATGTTTGACTTGTGCAATATGTTTGGACATCAATACCTTAAGATAGATCAATGGTTGCCATAGTGGCCACTTCTGCCCCTGGTATAGAAGGCAGATACATGTCTTTTAGTACTACAAAAGTCTAGGGAACTTTACCATTAACCTAACTCCAGTGCCAAGTTGCTTAGGCAGCAAGAAGGCTGGTAGATCTGCAAACCCTTCTGTTCTTTCAAACCCAACTTTACAAAATTCTACATCTAGTTATCTGCAGAACAGTACCCCTGGCAGCCACCCAGAATCTCTTGAAGACAGTACTCAAGTACCCTTATCCTGGAATCACAGCTGGTGCCATACAAGAAACCTAACTAGGCACACCACAGAGGGGATTTCCCCCAGCCAATCAGATTTTTCTAGTACATACCAGCTTGGGTCTCTAATACAAGATTAAATTGTGGATCGTTCAAGCTTTATTACAGACCAACTTTCTACTATTAAGAAGTAACAGCTGGATACCAAGCAGAGAGGGCAAGCACAGACAGAAGCTGGAAAGTAGCACTGGGACTTTTGTGACTTTTACCCAGAGAGTCCCCCCCCCAAAGCTTCTCATCATATCATGTCCATCACCATGATGTTATTGCCTGCTTTCTCCCAATCTCAGAGTACCACATCTCTTGTCTTTCTTACTTTGGATCTCTGGGACTCATCATACTAACCCACAACCCACTCAGCCAAATAATTGGTTAATTGAAAAGAAGGGAGCAGCATTTGTCTGTAGATTGCTGTCTCCCATTCAAAAAACCACTTTAAAAATGTTTTTTTTTTCTTGAGGACAAGATTTTGAGCAGAAAAAGTACTCTCTTTGCTGCCATCTAGTCTTATTTTTGTATAGCCACAACCAATTAAAAGGAAAAAGAGATGAACCTTAATCACATAAATCATTTTATTCAGTTTTCACATAGCAGAATATTAATCATGGAGAACAAACCCAAACTTTTTTCCAATTATTTTTGGAACAAATTATTTCCCCAAATACTTATCTTAGTTCCTTGCACTTCAGTGGGAGGCAGAGATGCAAATAATTTAACTCCAACTTAATTCAATGAGTCTATTTTAGATATAACAAAATCTGAATCCTATCCATTCTTATTTTATTTTTCATTTACCCTTGCAAGTATGCTGAAATAGCATTTTTTTAACAACAGAAGTAAACTAACACCAACCAGTCTGTTGAGGTACCAATAACTGTATCTCTACTGTCAGGAATATAGTCTTGGGGATGAACACATGTACCATTTTAAACAGTTTATTTATAACACCTTCCCCTGTTTGTTTTTTAAATAGTTCTGCAAACCTGACTTATGACTCTCGGTCAAAACTAGCCAAGTATTTGACAGATCAGTGCTATCCATTTTAATTAATTAAATTTTAATTTTAATTAAATGAATAGAGTTTAAACTGTGTGCACATGATAGACTAAATTCAAAACTGGGTGCAAACATGATGCCACTAGTGATTAGCCTATTGTCAGGACTGACTGGCAAGAAGTCTTTTGCAATTTGAGATTAGTGGGTTTTCCAATTGTCAGAGATTGCATGTTTGTGATGCAATCCCTGTGATGTATGCTTTATTTTTAATCATCTCAGAATTACTTTGTTACCCAGTAATTTTAAGACAGAAATTCACAATGCAATTTAGAGTGAAAATATTGAACAGAATGCAACAATGCAAGTTTATCTGGTTGTCCATGGTGGTGCATACATTGTTTTCAATGCAGAAATGGCATGAATTATGCTATTTGCATTATTTCAAAAATGATGATATGGACATACAATATGTATAATGTGATTTGCATGTCATGATAAATGTGGCATAACTGTGGCTTTTGCTAGACACTTACATATGTTGATCCAATGACTTCAGATATCTTGCTTTTTGTGGCACTTAGACCTGCTTCCCCCAACAAAGTCTGAGAATGTGTGTGTGCACGCATGCACATGTCTCTCTGGGAAGATAGTTCATGAAAGGTTAACTTCCTGAAATGATATTCAGATTTGTGCAAAGAAATAAAGAACAAATATGAATTTTTAAATGCTTTCTTCTTACACTGAAGTGTAAAATAATTGAGATAACTGTGTAAGAAATCTGATATAAATCATAACTATGATGTTGACAAGGATTAACGTTGCCAAAATGATTGTTCTGTTTTTATGCAAAACAAATTCCTCATTAATTTAATTCTATTATTCCAGTCCTGTGGTGTTTTAAATTGTAAAACACAGTACTGCTTTATTGTATAATGCTTTAAGGTCAAAACATTGCAATAAAAATTCTGAAAATAGAAATGACATTTACACAAAATGACAAGAGGCTACACCATCCATACATTTTATAATCTTAAATGCTTTTTGATTGCTGAATTCCCATTATTATTTTTTTATTAAAAAAAAATCACCTTGTGCATTGAATTGCAGCAATTGTTTATTTGAGTATGCAGGAAGTTTTAGTTACCATGGAGAAATAACAATCATTCTATCATGTTTAGTAATCTTGTGTTTGAAGTGAGGTAAGATCAGAAGCAAAATGAAAAGCAATACATGGGCTTTTTGTCTAAGATTTTTCTTTTTTCTTTTTTAAAAAAATCCATCACCTTGATTATATTTTAAAATCTTAAGATTTAATGATTAAACACAAGGCCATGCACTATAGAACCATGTTTGTATCTGGCATACTTCCAATTTATTGCCAGAAGATTTTGTCTGAAGTCAGGTTTGACTGCGATTAATATTTCATATTTGGTTCAGAATGAAGGTGGACATTTTTGAATTTCCAGAACATTTCTGTAACATGATCAAATCCTTTCTGATAGGAAGATCCAATAACAGTAAGATTCCTATGAAACATTCTAGACCTTGCAGTTAGGTTACAAATCTTTAGAATCCCACTTATGTTACATGCTGCTTTTGGCTTCCTGGCTATATATTTGTCTTTTCTGCAATACTTGCTTCAACATTTCACTTGCGAGAAATAGACATGAACATTGAACTAACTCAAGGACCTCATCATTTTCTATTGGTAAATCACTTATGACCAATACATAAAAAGTGCTGTCTATATTTTTCCAGGATGTTACTAAATATTGAGAATCAGATTGAATTTACATAGAAAAATTAAGCTGGCTTCTTCAATCTTTGCTTCACAGAATTATTTAGGGCTAAAGTATATTATAAGAGGCTATTTAGATTATCTAAAAATACTTACAGTATGCAGGAAGTCAGAAAAATACCAACATTGTTACTAGAATAATAGAGCATTATGCTCACAAAGGCAAATAGCTGAGACGGTGCAGTCTTGACACACTCAGTATACTTACAGAAGAAAAGAGCTCTCTTCAGTGGATCTTACCTCACCACCCATGATAGTGACCATTGCTATTGTATTACTGTTTAGTGCTCAAATTCCTAGCAGGCTAAAGAGGGCCCAATTCTTCCCATTTTTCACATCATATCCTTAGCTGCTGTTTAGGGAAAACTGCTGAGCATTTTAATTTAGCTAAAAAGGGATCTATATTTCATTAAAAACTATTCTGCTTTTCTGAACAGGAGTACTTTGTGCAGTGAAAGATGTTGCTACTATATGTACATTTTCTATGGATAGATAAGCCTCTCTTTTCCACCACTTTGGAACTGAGGACAAGAGCAGACTTAAAACAATTGTTCTCCTTTTCCAAAATTTTCTTGAAAACTGTTAATTAAAAATGTAAAGCTTCAAGTGTTATCTGTTTAAACCAACCAGAAGAGTTAACTCATACACAAACTCACATAAATAAGAAAAAAAGAGTACTTCTACTTTTCACAGCTAAAAGAGTTTTGAAGTATAAAAAATTAGGTCAAAGACACAATGGTAGCAACAATCCCATAGAACATGTCATTTCAGTCCTTTCGATTAATGTGTCTTTTTGTCTAAATGCAGAATCTGGAGTCAGGATATCAAGGAAATATTTCTGGGCCAGAGACTTAAAGCTGTCCTTGGACTGCTTCCCCTGAATGTGGATAGACAATAATAAATGTCATTAGAGTTGTTGTTTTGAAATGTTAATGCAGACATGTCAAACACAAGGCCCGGGGGCTGGATCCGGCCTGCGAAGTGGTTTCATGTGGCCCTTGAAGCCATCTTGGAAACAGTGAGGGAATGGCCCCCACTGGCTTGACCCTGGCCCAGAGAACCTCCTTCTGCCAGAGACCCTCAGATCTGTCCCACTCCTGCCCAGGCCCCCATAGGCACCCTTGATTTGAACAATGTAGAGCTGGCCATGCTCACCCAGTAGGCCATATGCACTCTAACCACGCGCACCCAGTAGGCCACACCCACCCTGGCCATACCCACCCGGCCCCGAGGGCAACCGCAATGCTGATGAGGCCCTCAATGAAATTGAGTTTCATTCTTGTGATAGATTTGCCATTTATTAGAATAGACAGGTGGAATTCAAAATATCTCAACATATCTGCCTTGCTCATGGTGATTCTTGCTTTAGTTATCTCCCATTTGGATGCTATAATTAGCTTTATATGGGACTGCCTTTGAAGAACATTTAAGCTGTAGAGAATCCAGTATACAGCAATATGTACAGGTTTGTGTATTTCTTGTTATGCTCATATATCACTGGTGCTTTGAGAACTGTAGGGGCTTCAAATAGGCTTATAAATGCAATTGAACTGCTGGTTATTACCTATAAAGCCCTAAAGGGCTTAGAACCAGTGTATGTGCAAGATTGCCCTTCTCTTATTGTTCTGTACGACTCACCAGATTTAGCAGAAAGCTTCTTTCTGGCCACTTCCATCCAATAATATCAACTTCTTTGGATCCAGGAGTCAAGCTTTGGCTGTGCTTGCCCTGTAGAACAACATCCCACCCCCAAATGTTTAAAAATATTTCAAACAAGTGTTGGAAATGTAAACAAAGACCAGGTTCTTATTACCATATCTGGTGGACATGCCCTAAAGCAAAAAGATTTTGATTTAAATACATTTATGGTTGGGGAAAATGACTAAAAAACAAATAGATTTTAAACCAGAATTATTTTTGTTAGGAATAATAGGAGCAAATTATGAGAAAGACTGTATATATATAATTCTACATGTACTAACTGTAGCAAGAATTGTATTTGCCCAACATCTGAAAAATGAAAATTTACCAACTGAAGAAGAATTAAGAAAATTTTAGAGTGTGCAGAAATGGATAGATTGACTTTAAAGATAAAAGAGAAAGAAGACAGTGCATTTTAGAACATGAGATAATTTTTATCAATGGCTAGAAAAATGAGTGAGAGAAAGGAATGCGATATGTAACTTTGAAAATATATTAGCCAGAAGACCATCAAGCAATTAACATATTGTTTATGGTAATTAACTACTAATTGTTTTTTTAATGTTATTTTTAAAAAAACAACAACCCCAACCCTAACCCAAATCCCAACCCTAACAGAAGGTTAGGGGAACTCTGTTGCTACGGATAAGATTTTCTGTGGTTGGAATTATTAAGTTTGGTGCCTTGGGTTCTATGTTATAATATTATATGAATTGTGTTATCCTCCAAATAGTATGAAATTAAATTTACATTTTGACACTATGATGTTTAGTGTCATATCATTTGGTGCAGTATAATGACTTCTACAAGACTTCTATGCTGCAGGCAGACTAACTGGGCTGACTTTGTTAAGCAGCACAGCAAAATTAAATGGATCTTTTTAGGGTTTTTTTCCCCATATGGGAATCCTCTTCCTTTTTGTGAAATGGATTGGCAACTTGCAAACCATGACCAACTTAACCATGGTTTACTCAATTTAATTCAATATAAATCTTATACCAACTGATTCCTACTTGCAGTGGATAAACTGAAATTTTCACCAGACTAAAATCAGAAATTAGCCTGTAGTATAAGATTAAGAAGAGAAGTAGCAGGGAAATTAAAACTAATTAGATTCTGCAATGAATGGCTTTTATCCCTTTACATTTAAAACAGAAAGAATTAAGATATATGTAAATGAATAATTTTTTTGTCTTCCTGAAAACTAAAATATAAGGTTTGTTGTATCATTTGCTATGCTATTTAGCCTAACATAGTGACTATATAAGTGTAAAAATGATTTATTATTGTTTTAATAAATATAATTTCCATAGTACTTGCTTATTGTTTACCATATACAATGGGTCCTGTCAATATCTTTAAAAGCAATTTCTGAATTGCTGTAGAAATTTCAGATAAATAACAAGGTGAAATTACTATAAAGTGGTAATAGTAATTTATACTGTCATAGCAGGCAAGCACGATTTTTGTAATGTAATCTTTACCCTACTGATACCTTCTTCAGTCACTTGGTTGAAAATTATTGAATAGCTCTAACATACTTGGCAGCACTGGACTACTATAACTATTATATAAAGTGGTATCTTCCAATATGTTTTCAGTAACTAGAGAAAATAGTTTGATTATAACTGAATATATAACAGTACATATACATTATTTTCTATAATTTATGTTGCTTTCTAATATAATCCATGGGGGATTACATTTTCAACAATATATCTATTTCAAGAGAGAAATAATTCAGAACTGATCTTTAAAGGCAGCCATCTAAAGAAAACTTCCTGTGATATCTTTGTGCATTGCATTCATTAATAAGTGAGATTTTTTGCAACAGAGTAAATTTTTCTGGCCCTTTAAAACCTGATTTAACCAGGCTGTGTCTAAAAGCATATTTCCTGGAAATAAAAGTGAAATAATTGTTTACACGATTTCTTACAATGAAATTTCCATGACAAGAACATGCACCTACAAAAGTTATCTCTTTCATCTGCAGGATGAACAATTTTATGGCTTACCGTAATTCCTTCTTTGAATTGTCCCTTATTAGTAACTCAGCTGGAGTTAGCCAGCTCTTTGACCTGCAGACTCAGGACTAGTTCAGAACTAAGTCTATGACTAGGAAACTATTTGGAAATATTTTATTCCTGTTCAATATGTAAAGCCATACCAGAATTAAATTGTCTGAAAAAACCACAGTTGGGAACATAATAGTTTCATATAGTCAAAGAGAGAGAAGAATATCAATGTAAATATACTAATGTAAGTATAGTAAATACATTAATAAGATTATATAATAAAACAATGTAGTACTTTTTACTACAGTTTGCTGGTGGCAATTCAAAGCTTTTATTTAAAAACCAAAACAAATACAGTTTCATTCATGAAAAACCTTTCATAAAGGTTTTGGAAGTTGAAAGTTGTTTTATCCAGTTGTTATCAGATTATAGCAGCTCAACTGTAAATAAGATAAAGAAACTTGAAAAATAACATAAACTTCCCATTTCTAATACCTGAAAGGTAAAACAGAAAAAATAAAACGATAAACAACTTGTGATCTTTATCCATATTTATGATAGATTTTTTTTCTAGATTTTATCTTTGTCAAAGCCATATGTCATAAAATTAATTTTAAAAAGCTGCATGCAAAAATAGCTACAACCATGAAGCTTTTCTGAAAAATAAAAAATAAAATGGTTATCTCTGGCTTTTTCAGATTTCTTCAGAGACTAAGTTACATTATTCCCATACCTACAAAACTGTATTTATTCCAAAGTGTTCCAATCTAGAGTGTATTTACTGGATGATATATTTCTGCAGTTTAGTCAAGTAAAGAGCAACCATATAAGATGATGGGTTATCTATAAAATGGCCAGCATCTGTGCTGCTGTTGTCCTGCCTCTTTAAGCCTTCTCACCAGCCATCTTAGAAACGTTGAGTATAAAAGCTGCCTGAAAGACAGCTGAGTGTGACTGTTGGTACAAGGGAGAAGGAGGGAAGGAGGTGTGGGTTTGTTCGAGTGTCGCAATAAAGAAGCCTAAAGCAGCTAGAAAGATACTTTTCTACAGTAGTCGAGCTCACAGGGAATAGTAGTTCATGGAACAGTAGTAGGAGGTATAGTAGCAGCAGGTGAATGTTTCTGTGTATGTTTCCTAGGGACTTGTGTTATGTTGGCTGTTTTTTAGAGCTCACTGACTTGGATATACTGGGGCTGCAAAAGGGGGTTTGACCCCCCCCAGAGCTCAAACTTTATAGGAATTAGACAACACCCTTCTTTTACCAGAACCTACTCCATAAAAACAGACATGGAAAAGGCAGAAGGGACAAATTTTCAGTAAGGGGACTATTATTTTGGCAGAGGCAGATATCCACCCTAAAACCAAAGCAGTAGGTAGACCAGCCAGAAATGGTGCTAGGTCCAGAAACGTGGGCCAATATAATTACAGAAATGTAAAGCAACAGCAAGAAGAAAGACTTTGATTAATTAAAAGAGGAAGAAGAGCAACTTTGGAGACAGACAGAGGAATGATAGGCTAGAATTGGAAAAGAGTGAAAGGCAAGCAGAGAAGGCTTTAGTGGCTGATAGACCTACTTAAAGGGACACAATCACCAGAAAGGGATATTCAGTTCTAAAGTTTTTAATACATGTAGAGTGGAAGTGGGAAAGATTTTGAGAGCTTATAAGCCTTCCAACAAGGATAATAGTGGATTACTTCCATGTAAACAAACAAAACAACAAACTAAATCTGAGAATGAATTAGGTTTTTGGAAAGCTACTTTAGTTTATAGGACAAGAATGTTTTTAATTGGAATTCCATAATTTTTTCTTCAAAATAAGATTTCAAGTTCAAGCCCACTTTTGAAAAAAAAACAACCCGTAGTTTGATCTTAACTTGTATAGGCCCAAAATTATTAGTGGAATGTTTGTCATTTAATTAGCCTTGATTATATACCACAATACATCTTTGACAAAATTGCAAAAACATTTTTATATACACTGAAATAAGGCTTCTATAGAGGTAGATACTAGTTTAAGTATCTAAATTAAATATCGAATTTAAACTCACTTTGTTAATGCATATATTACTGTTCTATGTTGGTTCTGCAAACATGGTGAGATAGACAAGAGGTTTCCTAAACTAGCAAAGAATACAAAAATATTTACAAAGGAAATTTAATGTTCAGTGAATGCTGAAAACTTACTGCAGATTTTTCACAGGTGGAAATAACATGCAGCAGTTAAGAAACTGCCACATTTACCCCCTCAAATTTACTATATTTTAAATATTTTCACAAGCGCACGTGGGCTTCATGTTCTTAGATTAAATCTACTTTTGATTTAAAAATAGCCTATTCCCTATTCTATTCTATATTAACAACATTCACACAATAGGTTCAAATTTAAACGCTGTGTGAGAAAGAGCCACTGAAGGCATCAGGTTGAAAGAATGACGTGGGTTGAATTCCATTATTATGTTATTTCAGGCAATTCTCTCACATACATATTTATTTGGGAGAATTGGCCCCAACACTCATTTCATACTCTCCCTTAATATAATAATTTAAATAGGTGACAACCCCTGTCCCCCCCCCCACAAAAAACCCCTTAATTAGAAATGCTTTCTGAAAATGTAAATCTTTCTCTTTTAAATAATGAATTTGGGAATGGTTAAAGAAATCATAGAACCGTGTTTGTTTACAGGCTATGCTCCTTCCTGTCACCTCTTAAGTTTGCAAATAGTTGGCAGTAACATCAAAGGAAAGGAATTTGCCATGAAGGCGTCAGTGCAGGATGTCCTTCAACTCAGACTAGACCTTTTACAAGAGTTGAAATACAATGCAAGCAATTGGAGCAGTCTACAAACCACACAAATAATAAATACCTTTGAATGAGTAACTTTTAAGAGTTACTACTTTAGTATATTATTCAATATTGTTAATACAGTGTTCTGGACTATAGAACTATAGTCTATAGAATAGAAAAGATTAATGAAAGGTAAAAATATTGGCTTATTGCAGTATGGTATGTAATCACTTTAAACTGAGTATGTTTCAAGTAGTTATTTTTTACATTTATTTAATAAATGTAATTATTTAGAATGCATTCCTGCTGAATGACTCATATAGGTTTCAACAGATTTTAATAGAATTGGTTCCGCTGTGTAAAGTTAGTGGATTTAACCAAAGAGTATAGGTGGTGTTTCTTATACGAAGAAATTCCAATTCCCTCTTCATGCTATTGACAGCAAACAAAGGTAATGAGACCTTTAAAAAAACATTTTTTATCCATGTACAAAAGCCTGTCTGCCATTTTGTGAATGTTTAAGTAGAAAAAGCATAGCAAAAAGTACACATGTTGAAAAATCCCTATGCGTATACTGAAGTGCATACTGAATGTGTATACTGAAGTTGGCCCCTTTCAGCACTATGGGTCCATAGAATTTCATATAATGGAACAGCAGAAAAAGACTACTTGCACTTTTTGTAAATCATTACTTACATTAAGTCATAATAACAGTGAATCCATGCAACTTTTGCTTAGCTTCAAACTTCAGCTCCCAAATAGCTAGAATTAATATGTGGGGAATGTTTATGGAGTCATCCAGGTCATAGTTATCCCAAAGATGCTTTTTCATGAGGCAACTGGAGAAGGAAAAACAAGGAAGTCCACCTGCCTCATGGGATAATATGTGGGGACTACAATCACCACAATATGATTTAAAGAAATGGACTTGTTTCTCTCTTGGAATATCACTTAGAAATTAGAAGATCAAGCTTGAAAATCCTAAATTATTGGTCTGATGGAATGACAGAAAAATAGATAAAAACACTCAGTTCATTGTAGAAGTTTACCTGGATTCGGATAAAAATTGTTGGTATGAAATGACTGGCTGAATTTCAGTGGTATACGAATCTTACACTTACAATGGTTTTCACGACTGTGAGTCTCATATTTCCCAGAGTCTAGTAATGGGATAACATGAACTATTATCAGCTATTGCAAAGGTGAAATAGATAGCAATGGTGCAACATATTGCTTCCATAATTGTTTCTTTTACAACTCTGCCTCCTAGTGCTAGCTTGAACATATTGCATTGATGCTATTTTAAATGCTGACATAATCCGTTTTGATCTTCACATCAAATAATGGAAGTGCAGGGATGAATTGTGAAAACCTGATTTGTAAATGTGTTTGTGTTTATAATAATACATAAGAAATAAAGAATAGCTTTTTGAAAAGCAAGTATAAATACTGAGAACTAATCCAGCCAAATTATTTAAAAGTGTATTATTCTTTCCTAATGCTATTCCAAAGTGCATAATTTACAGTAGTGAAATGACAATGATCTCAGATCTATTTTAAATCAGGAAGTAAACAAAAATTAAATCATTCAAAATTTCATATGCACAGATACTCCTAAATAATATACTTTGCATTTTAGAACTAACATAGTGCATGTAAAATTGCAAATAAAATACTTTATTTCTTTGAAATCAGGTTTTATAGAAAAGATTTAAACATATAATATATATTTAAACAATCACATTTGTTTTTTTAATAAGCAAACACATATGCTTCTTACAATTTCTAAAATCTTACTTAATATGAAATTCTACTGTTTGTGTAATACATTTTGACTTGGGAAAATTGAAATTCCTGAGTTCAATGAAGTATGCTACCAAATAAGTATTTACACAATTGCAGTTCTGGGTGAGGCAAGTTGCAGAAAACAATGTCAGTTTGAATATTAGCACAGGAACATATGTTTTCCAGATCCTAATACATACTCTGTCTTGGAAGAGCAAAATATTTTCTTTTAGTTCAGTACATCTAAAAGTAGCTTGATGGTCAGTTCTGAGCAGATATATATTTATACAATACACGGTGGTAAGGTTTAGGTCATATTTTATACAATTGCATAGCACAACCTGGTCATATAAAGGAAAGTGTTGCTTTAAAAACATAAGGTAAAGAGAAAACCTAAATATAGTTTACTACATGTAAGCAAAATATTTAAACATTACATCATTCTTCTATTTGAATGCTATTCAGCACAGTTACTATCCTGGAAGTAGGGTGGAGGGTGTAATTGAAGAATTTAATCACCACTTATTATATTATAATAATCATACCCCACTATTTGGGATAGTTGATTTATGACTATTTATTGAATTAACCTACAATTTAGCATATATTTGACTTGTAGGATATAATATAACAGTCTGCACTTAAGAAGCCATTGACTTAGATGCGATTTCACCTACTTGGAGTAGGTAAATTCTTGGAGATGTGTATCTCTTTCCTGGATTGTTCAATGTATGCACAGGTATATGGACAAAATCAAATGATCTTACCGGTTACTTTCCTTTATTTGGCATGAAAACTCTGACAACTTCTTGTACAATTTATGTACAATTAAGAATTCATGGAACCATTAATGATGGCAAGCCATCCTGGTCCAGAGTTAAGAAAGCAGGATCAAACCTTGATACAGCCACCATCCTCTTTTCATATATGACATAAAGCTCTTATGCAGGAATGAACTGTTTGTATTGGGTGCAAAGAATAGAAGGGTATACACAAGAAACTAGTCAAGTCTAGTCAAATGACCAGCACAAATTGGTGCTAAATAAGACTGAACGAAATTCAAGGGGGGCTGAACTTTTGTGGAGATGTAACAATTCTAGACTGAGTCCTCTTTTCACCCAACCTCAGGTTTTGCCTCTTCTTCTCCTACAGATTGGCTTTCATGAAACAAACTTTTCATTCATATTCTATTTTGGTTTCATCATCCACAGAATATTTGTCTAATAGCCTTCTGGCTTATCCACATTTTTTTTGTAAACTGTAGACAAGCAGCAATGTTCTTTTTTGCAGGATAGTATTTTTCTCCTTCCAACCCTGAAATCACACAATATATTATACTTTAGTATTCTACAGATGGTATTGACATTTGACAGTGCAAGAGAGCCTCTTATTTTCTTCTCCTGAGTTTCTTTGAGATCCCCTGATCATTAGATGTATTGCTCTTGTTGTAAGCTTGGTTGGTTGACCATTCCTGGACAGGGTAATAATGGTGTTGAATGGCCTCCATTTGTACATGATCCATCTGATGGTGGACTGGCACAGTTCAAATTCTTTGGAATTTTTTTTAACCTTTTCCCACCTGGACAATACCCACCATTATTTTTAATCCTCACAAATCTCCTTTGTTTGAGCCACATATACTCCATCTCCCAGTGAAGATCAGGCTTTGACAGTGAATACTCAAATTTCTGTTCTTTAAATAAAGTAGAATGTCCCGCATTCATGCCTGATTATCATCCCATTGACAAATACCTGGACTCTTAATTTCCATTTCAAATGAACTGATAATTCAAGAGGTTCACATACAACTATGTAGTTTTGGATTATTTTCCTCAATAAATGAGCAAGTATAATGTTTTTGACTCATTTGTTTAACTGATAGGTGAACGCTAGTTTATCTAGTTTTCAGCTAGACTTTCATAGGAAAGAAGAATCTATTCATGCAGAAATATTAAATTCTAAGGGATTTGCAGATTTTTAAGCAACACTGTAAAAAAGATGATCAGCAATCCTAAAGTATACATTTAAGAATTTGTTTATGAGATAGAATTTTCTACTATGAGTTTACAAATGGAGTTTTCTTTTTCAAAAATGAGTAGCTTAGAAGAAAGAACAAATGAAAAATTCTTTAGTTAAATCCAAGACTAATTTATGCTACTCTACAAGGAGTAATAGTATTTTCTTACAAGAACTGCATATTATTAGTCACAGTGTTTTTATTTGAATGGTTTAATAATACAAGTGTGTATCAATTAATCTGTAATCAAACTTGGCAGGTCACTAAGAAATTAACAACCACTTTTTAAATATGTAAATCAACATACATATATCTGTGGTTCAACCCAGTAGCTTTGTGTTAAAACATAGCCTTAATAAAGTACAGTGATTCTTGATTTTATGCTTTTGATAAAAAAACTTGTTCCCAGTAACATGCACCCACCCTTAAAGACTTCCATAAAAAAAATCTTCTAAACTACATTTAAGTAGAAATAATATAGTTCTGAGTGTGCCTGCTTTTGTCAAACACACAAAAGAAAAAGTACATTAATATAAAGTTTTGTGACAAAGCTATACTCCAGGGGTCCCCGACCCTTAGCTTGGTGCTGGGCTGTAGCCTGTTGGGAACCAGGCCACGTAAGCGGCAGGCAAGTGCATAAGCATGCAAAGCTGCATTTATGCAAGCGGTGCACATGTGTGTGAAATTATCCCCTCTCCAAGCCAAAAAGATTGGGGACCGCTTTCTAGATTAATACAGATTCAATATTCCTTGCACTGTAACCCAAATTTCAAATTTATATTAAAAAGATATACTTTTCAAGTTCAGCAGAAAAATAAAGTAATAAAAGAGAAAGGGGAAGTATAATCAAACCTATCACAAAATATTTCAAAATTCAATAGAAATTAAACAGGAGGATTACTGATGCACTTAGTGAATGTGCTTGTACAGGTCCAGCATGTTCTTCAGCAGTTTCCTATGTTGCATATCTCTTGGTCCACTGTCTGGCCATTCTGTCATGCTCCACTCTGTTTGTCATATATTGGGTAGCAATACTTCCAACCAGGGGATCAGCTGCAAAGAAAATAATATAGTCAACTACTTTTCACGTTTCAAGTGAATTGCTAATTCTGATTCTAGATTCAAATTCAGTTTAAGATTGATTAATTAACTAATTAAACCAATTTATATACCTCCACCATCTCACAAACAGTGGCCCTGAGCAATATACATTAGAGCTAAAACAGTTAATAAATAAATTAAAAATACTAAAAAACCCCAAACTAAAACCAGAATAATAAAGGGAAACGTTAAAAATAGCAGAGCCACTTTGCTATTCACCTGTCCCTCTGAAAGATGAGCAGTGATAAAGCCGAGCTCACCTTAGGGGGAAAGATTTCACAGTGCTGACACCATAGCAGAAAAGGCTCACTGCCAACAGCCTGCCAAACGTGGCTGACTAGATGACAGAACTCGTAACACGACTTCCCTGCTGGATTCCCCAAAAAAGGGAAGGTGGGAAACTGGATGAAAATTGTCAGATAGGGTCAAGCGTGTTTTTTGAGGAAGAAGCAAACCAGGCCCTCCTTTAAAGGCCTGGGAACAACTTCCTGCAGTAAAGAGTTTATCACTGCCTGAACCCACTTGGTAGTCAGGATCCTGGAGACTTTTACCAGTCAGGAGAGGTATTTAATTGACAGATTGTTGCACTGACTGCATTGAGGACCTTGTCCATTTCATCAGGTCCAACAGGATTGAATTGTTCCCATATAACCAAAAAAGACCTTTCCCCAGGCATCTCACATAGATCTGCACCAACTGGGAACAAATCCAAGTGACTTTGTCCATCAAGTATTGAACAAATTCCTAGTCTATGCGGCCCTGAAAATGGTCACCTGAGGAGGGTGGGAGGAACCAGGTAATGCTGAAGAGGGCCTCCAGGTAACACTCTGCAGAAACAATAAAAGTGGCCAAATAATGGTGTTTCACCATTCTCACCACCACCACGAGGTAGGCCTTAATAGTAGTTTTAAATTGTGTCTGGTTGGAGCTATCCCTGTTTTCCTCCAGCATTGATTTAGGTATGTCTATCTCTTTTCAGAACCTGCAGCTCCTCTGAACCACAGGGAGAACCAGAGCAATGGGTCAAGAGAAGCTGCATAGGTACGATTCTATCCCAAGCTACCATTTTATTCCAGGATCTTACCAGAACTTTGGCAGGACTCTGCAACAAAGCCCCCAGGATATCCATCACCAGGTCATATTGCATAAATGGCATGTGATCACTGTCCTGCGCTGGACACAAGATGATCTGGGATAGGCTCAAGGCTGCTATGGGAGCCATGAACTTGTGATGACTCCCCCAGATACTTCCCCAGATACCTCTCCAGATGTTAGCTTGGAGAAGGATGAATCAGTTCCAGGCACCTCAGGAGGGGAGTTGGTCAATGGCTCCAAGTAGCCGTCTGAGAGTGATTTGACTTGAAGCACAGCTGCAGCAGGACAGCCCTGAGGCTTCAGGTGGGAAAAGCATGCAGCCGCAGCCAGTCAGCGATGAGGAAGAGAAACTGCTTCTGCACCTGATCCAAGAACACGTAGGGCAGAGAAAAGATAGGAGCAGTGAAGGTCAGCCAGAAGACTTGCGAGAAGGCAGCGTTGCCCCTCTTGATGGGCTGCACCAGAAGCTGGCTATTTAGCACAGCAGACAGATGGAGACGATGCTGGGAATAACGTGTTCGTTTCCTTGCTGTGTGTTCTTGCCTTGAACTTCAGATTGTGTCTCTTCAGTTGTTGCCTTTGCCTTGCCTTTGCCTGTGAATTTGCCTTTGTCTTGGGAATTTCCTTTGGCCTAGTGAACTGGACTTGCCTTTGCTTTGAGGACTAGTGTTGGCTTCACTTGAGTAGCCTGTGGAATTCATTGGAGTTGAGTTGGTGCCGGCACAGGTAATTGCTGGGGAACACCAATTCAGGCTCTTGGAAGCCTTAATAAAGACTCCGTACACCTGTGGTGTCTGTGTGCGTGTGCACACGCATGTGTGTGTGCATGTGGATATGAGTGGGATAGCACAAAACTCTTGAGTCACTTTGACCCCAAACCAAGGAATGGCAGATTAAAGTCTCCCAGGACTTTAAGAGTAGGGAACTCCACTACCAGCCCTGAAATGGCCTCCAACAACTCAAGTAAGGAGGTTGCTACACAGCAGGGAGGCTGCTACAGTAGGAACATTCCCAACTGATGGCATGAGCTTAAGTTCAGAAGGGTCTTGCCGTTGGGGATTTGGGGAACAAAGTCCCGAAGGCCAAAAGAGATAATCAGTTGACTACTATCACCCACCTCCCCTGCACTGGGGTCTCGGCTGATGTCAAACCTAAACCAATCAGGAACATCTCTGAGAAGGGACCCTACATGGCATAGATTACCTACCAAATTGACTTTGGTCAATCTCATCAACCCATCACACTTGGACCATAGGACTTTCAAGGGTATGCTCTTCAGAGGCTGGAACATGCCACTGGGTCTAAGTGTTGGCCTGTCCTCTGTCTCCCTTAACAACCCATTTCTATTGCCACCTTTATGTATTTGTCCTGCCCAAGAGCTCCCAAGATGATCTTTCCACTCCCATCTTTACCCCACTCCTTTCAAGCTATGGTCTTTGCCATACCATTAAGCCACTCACAATCACACTCTCAGACACTCCCTCAGGAGATAGATGAGGAAGGGAGGCCCCACGGCACTGTAGCTCAGGCTCTTGGTGCCAACAAAGCTTCACCTCTCCACATACGCCACACAGCATCCTTCCTCTTAAGCTAGTCCCTCTTACTGGTCAGCTGGAAGGATGGCAAACTCTCCAAATGGTCTACCTGACCTATTTTGCATGGAGGGCCCCTAACATCAACCACAGACAAACTAGCCATTCCTAGGCTTTCACCATAAGAACCCCCTTTCAACCACTTCAGGGTCCTTACTCTTTGTCTGGCATAGCCATCATCTTGTTCCAGGTCTTCTCTTTACCTGGGGGAATTTTAGAAGAGTCTCTCCTGGGAGTCACCAAATTCTGCATATTCCTGATCTGCCAGGACTTTGTCTCTGCCATTGCTGTCACAGAGTCCCTGATTGCCAACCATCTGTTCTGACTTTCTCTGACGTCAGCCTATTCATCTTGGTCTTGGCTCTCATAGATCCGACCACCATAGGTCAGACTGCTGTTGGTAGTCCGCTACTACCAAACTCGGCCGCAGTTATCTTAACCAGGTTATAATCTAACCTTTGTGTAGTAGTCAGATATGTACTCAGACCAGGCAAGATGGCAAACACAGTGTCATGATGCAAACCTATTTTGTATGTACATCTATATACAAAATAGAACTTTCATTGCAAAGCAATGCAATATCCTTCCCACTTGTGATGCCACAGTAACTACTTTTCAAATACCTTATGCATTTATTTTTGATTAGCTATTTCTACTAGCAACTTATGAAAATATATTCTTGGATATTAAATAGTGGAGTACAACATTCTGTTAACTCATATAACTAAACAGCATGAGTTATTTTAATATGGCATTTCTTGGTCAATTAGGATAGAGACATGTTTACTTTCACTTTTAAAAGATAGAAACAAAAATAATCCTACAGCCAGCAGAAAGCTAAATTACAACATATTTTATAAAAAAATTGTCTTACCAGGATTGCAGTCTGTAAGAAGTGAACAAATGGAAAGAAGGACTTTGGATATTGTTAATGCTGGGCTCCAGTTATCTTTTAAAATGTCCAAGCAAATCACTCCTTGGCTGTTAATATTACAATGATAAATTCTTGTCCGAAATGTAACCTGGAAAAGTTATATTTTATATTTTATATAGTTTCAGTGTGTAGGCTGCGATAGCTTTGGAAAATCAAAATTTATCCAATTTTGATTATTGAAAATATATGAACAAAAATATATGAACAAAATGAACAAAAAGCAATGTGGGTGGAAAAAAAGGAAGGAACTGAAAGGTTTGCTGAAGTTGCACATATGCACACACACACACACAGACACACACACACACACACACACACGGGGGGGGGGAGAGAGAGAGAGAGGGAGAGAGAAGGGCAGCAAGTCAATGCACCTAAATAAAGACAAACTATGCTTCTATCAAATAACTAACAAATCTATGTGAGGGACAGATGATGAACTTAAGCATAATTATATAAAATCTGAAAGGAATTAGTATCTATTGCAGTCCATCAATTATTGTAATAGTAACTAAAATTTGAAGATATTATGTGTGATAAATGGTTCCTTACCTGAGACAAAAAATCAAGTATAAAACTTCCATTAAGGTTTATAAAATGCCAAAAAAGGAAGCATGGAGCAATTTTACTTAATTTTTAAATTAACATCACGTTTATCATAATACTTGCTGACTCAAAATTGTGAGAAATGTTTTTGTTTTTAGAAATTGTAATGAGAGAATTGTCTAGTTTCTTTAAAAAAAGGAACTTGAAGTTATTTTCTTTAAACTACATTAGTATAGTTTGTAACTTCAATCACAAGTATTGATTAAAAGTATGAGACCATGCTAAATTACTAATGCTTTAGTTGAAATTTATGAAGCAAGTTATTTATAATTAACTTAAATCCAATAATTTCTATGGAATTAGATGTGACCAGATTAGACAACCATGTAAATTTTATTTTCCCCTCTTACCTTTGGTGGTTTAAATGGATAGTCTGGAGAGAAGGTGATATCAAGGAAAAAAACTCCTCCTTCATACACAGAACCTGGAGGTCCAAGTATAGTTGATCTCCATTCATAAATATTGTCTCCCCTGGGTCCAGCACTATAATACAAAGCAGAACAAATAATTCCTTAGAAAAAGATTTTCATTAGAACAGAAAAAAAGACTTTCTTAAATTTATTTCTGATTTACCATGTGTCTGAATTCATTTGTTGTTTCTTAGCTCAAAGTAACTTTCAAGATATAAGTTCCCAGAATGATATTGGATTTTAAAAATACAACACAGTATTTTTCCAGAGTATTTTTATGTTTCCTACAATATAACATTGCAAAAGAAGCACATGAACAGTAGAGATAAAGGCTTTACTATTATTCCATAATAGTATACCCAGGGCACCTTTGTTATCACAATTTCATATTGTATTCAGTGCCAGATATTTTTTAGGTTGAAAAATAGTTTTATTCTTAGCCAACCATTTTAGGGATATAATCCAATTTAGGGATTACTAATAACTAGGACTATGTTTAAAAATTCTCTTGCCTTGGAGGTCATTGAAAGGTGGAGAAAACCCATCTTTTGAAATAACTTTAGAAAGTTAGTTGACCCAGGAGCTGGATTGGGGCATACTTATCTATCTTGTTAGGAATATTTTGGGAAGTCTTATCAAGGTCCATTGAATGGTTCTTTTGCCAGTATATGAAAATTTTAGTTATTAGTAGGCAAGCAACTTGAGGGACATCTGGATCCCTCAAGTTGCTTGCCTTTTTATAATACCCATCTGGCAGGGTACTGAATGAGTTAATTAAGTTTATCTCCAACACTTCTTCAGAGATTGACTTGTGGGAGGTTTTATTCAGGCTGACACTTCCCAAGGACAGTAGAGGTAGAGCATCCTTAAAGTTACTTTTTAATTTTATTGTTTATTATTATCTACATTATTAAATTTAAGGTAGAAGCACTTTCCCCCCCCAAGTTGAGTCATTAATGAACTGACTCCCTCTGTATAAAACACAGAGTAATGGGAAGCTTGTGAGAGAAAGGATTCATTTTGAACAGCCTGCTGGCAGTAATGGGATGTTTGAAAGAAAGAAGGGTATGTTTAAAGTCTCTCCTGGATGGGAATCATTAAATCTTTTTCAAATCAACCAATTACCTTTCACAGTGTAAAAGCTGTCTCAGAGAGAATATGGCTGCATTTCTGGATTCCCATTTTCCTCTATTGTTTTGCATTTGTAGAGTGATTTGATTTAAGTAACTATTACGATTTGCAAGCCTTTGGTACATCTTACGGAGAGACTTGCTTTGCATGCTCCTCTCTAGGTTATTTTGATCTCTTAGCCTTGTTCCTTTAGGTTCCAAATTAGAATCTACCTTTTCACCATCATTGCTTACAGTTGCCTCTGCATGAATTTATTTTAGCTAGCTCAGTAGCAAGGTTTGGATGTCTGTGTTTAGTCATAATGAAAGACTCTTTTAGAGTTCATTTTGTTGTTAACAGTAGTCAAGCATTTGAAACTTGACAATACCATTTGTGCCATCAATACATATTGTCTAGTTATAAAATCATTAACATTTTTGTTTTTTTAAAGTCCTCATCACCTTGTTGTATAAGCCTTGGACAAATGGCTGCAATTTGAGAAGAGGAAGCTTCTTCTGGGATAGAAAAATCTAAGAGTTGGGAATTCTTTATTTCTGCTTGTAAATCTCATTCCAGGGGTTGCATCTATTTGAGAAGCTAACAAGAAATGTGGGAGAGGTTTGGTTACTTAATGTAAGTGGCTGTTTGTTTTTTAGGAATCCATCAACGTTGAGCTGTTTGGTAGGTTTAAGTGAAGCCTGAGAGGCAGAATGTCGACTCTGCCTCTTCTTCCTTTTCACCATGGCAGTGATGACAAAAAATACCAGTCTTTAGTAAAAATAATAAAATTGCAGGTCTCCAGTAGGAAAGTTAAATATGAAAGTAACATAGAACAAAATGGGATGAAATAAAAAGCAAAAAAGTTTGTTAAAAATTGAATTAAGAAAGGCTTAGAGAGAGCTTCTAAAGCAGATGCTATTCTTTCACCATAGAATAGATGATATCTATCAAGCAGTTATAACTTTGAGATGGGTCTAGATGTCCTAGTGGGTGAGAACTTAAGAAAATATGACTTTTTTATTTGGAAGTAGAAAAACTGGTGCATTAGATAAATGAAGCAGTGAAAGAATTATTGCTCAATTGCAACTCTCAATGCTGACATCAAGTCACTAACTGGAAATTTATTTAATTTATCCAGTTTTCATTTACCTTTGTAGCAGCCATAGCTGTGTTGTATTATTCAAAGAAGAAATTAGAAAATTAACAATTAAAAATCACGCTGCAAAATTGGGCTTTTACTGCTTAAAAAATATAATTTTAACTCAACATGTAAATGTGCAGAACACTTACATAATAGCAATATGAAGTACTTGACATATTAGCTTACTGATGTATAACCATGGAATTATACCATTTCCAATTAGACATATTAACTTGAAAAGGTACTCTCACTTTTCTCCCTTTCCAGCCCTCTTAAAGACAACCCGAAAGCAAGTATATATGATCTGAGCACTATTATTTCACAGTGCAAAAAAGATTATTTCTGATCACTTCTCATGCCTTTACTTTGGAAGTAGTCCTTACAGTGGCTTTTGCCTTTTCTCTGGAACAGCTACAATATTCTGCAGTGTTTCTCTTCCAGCTGCAGTGTTCAAAAATGTTCTTTTTCCATTTCCTTGACACTGTCAGTTTTTAATATCAGCTTTTTCTTTTTTTGTTGTTGTAAACGTTTTATTGATTTTGTACAGTGTGTTGTCTTGGTTCATAATTTTTTAAAGGAAAAATATACAATCAATAATAGTTAATTAACAATCAACAATAATTAATTTTTATATTTCCATAATTAATATATCAATTAATAGTATATTTCCTTGATCTTCTCTTCTCCCAGTAGTAGTCTCCAACATTAAACAAATATAATTTTTGATATTTGATATTTTCCATATATAAATGATTAAAATAAACATCTTGTTCTATATTTATACCAACAATAGCGTCCATATATATTTTTTTCTTATCAACTTATATTATTTTTGTAAAAGTCATCTTATTGATTTACCATGTATCTTATTTTCATAAATCTTGTTTAAGCTCAATTTCTCCTTAATATTCAAACAGTTCTTATCAATCATAATTTTCTTGGTAATTAATATCTAACCCTAACCCTAATCCTTTCCCTCTCAATATTTCAATCATTCCTTAATCCTAAGTCTTTTCAAACTTAATTTATCTTTAAAATTCAAACTTTTCCTTCATTCACATTATCCCAGTATTTTTACATTTTCTATCTTATCAAAAATACTATATTACTTATATTACTTATATATACTTATATATAAGTCCCACTTATCTTAAAGCCCCTTTATAGCCAAAATTATTTGTTTATTTAGCCATATTCAAACAAGTGTTTGCTCGTATAATATTCCATCTGGTAGGGCAGATCAAGTCTGTTAAGTCCGTCTCTGGCCTTCTTCCTTTGCCAAATAGTTTTCCAAATTAATATTTTTAACTTGTCAAACAGGTCTTGTATTTTTGAAGTTGTTGTTAGAAGTAGAGGACACATAGTATGTAAGATGTATGCTTTTTGTCTCCCAAACAGTGATTCTCCTAGCACTGTCCATTTTGTTAAGTCTCCTTTCTTCTCAGGTTTATTTTGACGTTCTAATGCATAAGGTATCTTTTCCATATTTATTGTTGTATCCAAATCTTGTAAGTTTTTTCTTGTTTGTGTTAAGTTATAATTCCCTTCATTTGTGGCTTTGCCAATTAAGTCATTTTTTTCTAGTTTACATTCTATTATCTGATTTTTTTGTTCATTCTTTACCATCATTCTTTGGATGTTTTTTATTGTAAATTTAAGTTTGAAGTATATTCATTTATGTTATCAAAGTTGTCACATGGTTTAAAGCTATTGTTATTTGTATCTGTCGTAGCACTGCATAAATTTCCTCTTCGAAATTTGTCTTATCTTAAAAGGTAAAGGTTCCCCCGCACATGCATGCTAGTCGTTTCCGACTCTAGGGGCCGGTGCTCATCTCCGTTTCAAAGCCGAAGAGCCAGCGCTTGTCCGAGGACGTCTCCGTGGTCATGTGGCCGGCATGACTAGACGCCAAAAGCGCACGGAACGTTGTTACCTTCCCACCGGAGTGGTCCCTATTTTTCTACTTGCATTTTTACGTGCTTTCAAACTGCTAGGTTGGCAGAAGCTGAGACGAGTAACAGGCGCTCACTCTGCTACGCGGCACTCGGGATTCGACCCGCCAAACTGCCGATCATCTGATCGACAAGCTCAGCGCCCTAACCCACTGAGCCACCGCGTCCCTTTTTTGTCTTATCTTAGAATATTGCTTCTAGAGGTCTTTGATCTTTCAGGCTGAGTTCTTCAGGAATAGATATTAAGTATGGTTTTCTATCATTTTTTGATAAATATGTCATATCTATGTTGTCTCCTACTTTCGAGTAATCTGTCATAGTGCTATAGTCTCAGTAGTTAGCCTTGTCAAGCCGGCCAAAACTCAAAATCCAAACAGTCCAATTTTGTATAGTTCTTGTCTTTATATATAATTTTTATAATCCACTGTATTTTCAATTGTCAAGATTTCAGTAAAATCAATGTTTTATAACAATTCTTCCTTTCAGGAGTCAATTGTCAACCAGTCAGAATTGCAATTCAGTATGTTTAGCCACCTTAAATCCTTCCTGTAACTTCCCTCTCAAAGATTAGTCATAGATCAAAGTTTTTCTTTTTCTGTAAACAGTTCATAAATTTAGACCACAATCAAAGTATTTCTTTTCCTTCAGATACTTTCCAATCTTATAGCTGGCCCGGTGTACAATCTCTTCTTTGTTCCCTGGCAACTATCTTCTTAAAGGTTTCATGGGAACAGATTTTTCTTTGTTTCTGGGCATTGTCTTTAATGTGCTATGTTCTAATTGCCCCCTAGATGTCAGCAAATATTTGTTTTCTAGTTCTTTCAGACAAGAAATTATTCTTATTTTTCTTTTTTATATATAATTTCATCAAAATCCTTTGGAATATAATCTTAGCAATCTGTTTTAGTTTCTAAATTTGATCAGACTGTAGTATTTTGAATGTAATTGCAATATGTTTCTTTCCTCTTTAAAGGTTAATTCGCAGCTTCCATCTACTTTAGGAGGGTTTCTTGCTTTGGGGATCTTTCCCAGGGTCTTAGTTGCAAAATAAAGGAGAAGATCAAATACTCTCACCAATTCCAAGCACGCTGTTCACCGTTGTTCTGGCTAGTGCTCTTGGATTTCAGCTGCAGATAGCTTGGGCTAGACGTTGGCATGTGACTAGCCTTTCTTCTGTGGAGTCAGAGGGCTTCCCCTGGATCAAAATGGAATGACCGCCACTGTTCCATGATCAGTGGGGTGCTCCTCTTCCTTTGCTGCCTCTCCAGGGCGACTTCAGACCCGTTTAGGGTCTCCTGGCAGGACGAAAACAGCTGCAGGATGCGGAGTTTCACAATTCTGCAGCCATGTGCCATGGCGCAAAAAATGGAAGTCCCAATATCAGCTTTTTCTTTCTAAAGATGGTTTCTTATGGCAGCTTTTGAGTGTGTTTGAGAATACATGATTTAAGAGTATTTTTTAAAAAAAGTATTTCTATTTGCTGAATTGTACTTCTGGGTGGTTGTTTCCTATTGCCTTTCTTAACAAGATCATGTTTGGTAAAATTTAGTGCTAATTTTGTTTTTTTGGAAACCCTGATCCTCTACTATTCTTTTTCCTTCCCTGTATTTTCTTGGATTGTCCCTTTCTAAACAATTAGCAGTATGGGACTCTGGATATTTGACTCTTTTCCTCTTAAATGTGTTGAATTGAAAGTCACTTAACTCCTGTGATTGATGTGACTTCAATAGTGAAATAAAATATTTATAGCATTTCTTTGAATAATTATATACCAAACATTCTGATCTTTCTGTTGAAGTAGAAGGTTCATCTGTCTTATGGTGATTTGAATTTGCATCATTCTCCTTAACAGGGTCAAGCAAGAGAGATACTGCTGAACTATGGTTGTCTGGTGAATTATAGGTCTTTAACATATACTGGATTTCAGCTTGTTTTCTTCCTGTTTCCATCGGAGCTGGGTTTCTTGGATAGCTGTGGAACATGTAAGGCTTCATTTCTCCTGCAGCTATGCATCTGGGAAGTGTTTTTAAAATCTGATTTGTGAGAGGATCATTATACTTAATAAAAGTTTGTTTGTATTGGTACCTTCCAGAATCTTTACTATCTGTGGAGTTGTGATTTTAATTTTGGAAACCTCTTCAGCCTTGTTCCTAAATTGTTTCATCTCTGTTTGTGGATGTAAAGGGCTCATAATTTTGGTATAAAACTTGGGAAGATTAAGAACACATAGTCCAGCTTTCATGGTAGATGTCTGCTCATTCTCTGACCAAAGGAGGTTAGGTATCTGATCTTGTAGCTGATCAATTATGTCATTTATAGAACTTTCAGCACTTCTGCACAAATGTTCTTTTTGTCTTGGTAATTGGGAAGGTACTTGAAAAGATAGGTTTTCTAGTGTTCCTGATAAGGTTAATCTGAGTTTCATCCTGAGATTTGAAGTCATCTTGTTTTTTTTAAAAAAGTTGACCTGAGATTAAAGATCTTTATTATAGGCAAAACTCTCATGAGAACGTGAAGCAGTTTTTGATACAAGACTTTCCCCCAAAAAAAATACCTCTTGGATGCTTATATTCCTGGTAGCCTGTTCACATATGTCATCTGAAACTAAGGCTAATAGGTAATGGATGGAATAAAATATCCTTAGTGGTAAATGCAACTTTCTGACTATTATTTTCTGTCAAAAGGCTGGTTATACCAAATCTTATGGTTTATATTATTGTTTGTATTACAGAAAATATCCATGCTTTGTTGTGAAACTCCTAGTTGTGGTTGTTATCCCCTTCCTAGAGGTTGGAAACTCTGCCTTCTGGTTTTCATGGTTCTGGGAAATAAGGCACTCTCAATGTTTGTATTTTCCATCCTACTCCTTTTTCTTCTTCTCTTTGATTTCCACTGAAAGAATAATCCATCTTTTTCAAGAAGCTAGGAGTGGGCATGTCATCATAAACTGGTTTGTTGTCCTGGTATCTATAGGGATGATATTGCAGCATATCTTGCAGGAAACACTCCATCAAGCTATACAAGTCCTACAGTAATTGACAAAGTACATACATGCTGTACAAGATTATTTAGGATGCATGATAACAGATGAGATAATCTTGTCTGTTCTGCATAACAAGTAGTTCAGTCTTTGACAGTTCTAGTCAAAGTAATAGTTTATTTAAACTATTACTGATGGCCTGCCATAAAGAACCTTCATTATCTTTCCTTTCCATACTTTGGGCTGAAGTAGCACTGGCTTCATCAGCTTGCCTATTATGATCAAACATTTCTTCTTCCTGTTGAGTGAACTCTTCTACATCACTGGACTTTGAAACTAGATGAAATAGGAAGAGGTAATTTACAGGAGATAGAACCAATCAGTTCCTCTTACCAATATGTTCCTTAGATTCCTGGTTTTTTTTAATGTGATTGGAACAGATTGATCTCCATTGTGCTTCCCCCTCCTCCTTCATTGATTCAAAAATATCAAAGTATCTACAATTAAAAATGTTACTCTGAGGAATACAACTGAAAAGTAGCATAAAACAAAATTTTATAATAGTAAATAAATGAAATGATTATAAATTACAACTTGTCTGAGAAAGCTCAACAGGCACTAAATTAAGCACAAAATTATTATTTTATTAAACTAAGAAATGTTGCATTTATCACACTTCAATAATGGACAAGGAGTACAATTACTGTAGCCATTTATATATTTTTAAAGGATGTAAAACTTTTATAGTATAGTCTCCATTGAGTAGATGGTAATTTTTGATGACTTCATGGACACATTGTGCAGTTTTTTTTCCTATAGTATACAACTTACTATTGCTTTCAACTTCCCAGTTTAGCATACAACCTTGATATTCCTTGAAAGTCTCCAGCCCAAATACTAACCAACCCTGAACCTGCCATAGACTAAATATAAACGCAAGTGAGCAGCATGAAAGTAGAAAATATACAGAGAAAACATAATGAGGACTGCATCACAAAGCAGAGAGTAAATGGGTTGAGAAGGTAACCAAGCATGAAGTTGATAACATCCTGAAAAAAGTGGAAAGTTGAAATAATAAAATGAAATAAAATTATGGATTTGATGGAAGCAAAGATAGTTTGAATGTAAGTGTTGGCTTAAATCACTTTTAGCTACATTTTCTTTTCCTTTATATTATGCCTTTTATACCTTTGACATTCTATTTCTTACTCTTTTCTCCTTTCCTTCCCCTGGGCAGATATAGAAAAAATGGTATCTGGCTAAACAATAGTAATTTTGAGAGGAGTCTAAGTGTCTTAATGGATCAGCACTTAAGAAAATATGACTAGCTTTGAGTGATGCCTGAGAATAGATGATTTAAGTGTACAAGTTTTTTTTTTTTTAAAAAAATCCTTCTATTTGCTGAGTTGTACTTCTTTCTGGGTGATTGCTTCCTACTGTCTTTCTTAACAAAGTCACATTTGGTAAAATTTAGCTCTGAAATTCTTTCTGAAAACTCCATTTCTCATATTGATTTTTCCCCTATGCTATATTTTATTTGGATTGTCTCTTTCTAAACAATTTTGTTTTCGCCTGTCTTTTTTTGTTTCGTATTATGCTTATCATTAAGCAAAATTAAAGTGTGACACTTCTCTTTCATTAGTATTGCAGGATTTCCCTGTTATCACAATACTGGAGAGCTACAGACCAAATTATAAAACAACTGCTATAGTATTTAGTTAAAAACAACCACCACCTCCTCCTCTCAGCATAAACAACAAAAATATAAAGAGGAAGGTTCTGTGACAATTTTTTCCCAGTATGGTATGACTGAAGAACTGTGAGGTTTCTTTACATAGTCCTTTAGCAAGGAACAGTGAAATCCCTCACTTCATTGCACTTGCCATTTTTTTAGAAAAAAAATTATTTTAATTTCTTTGATTGTTGCAGTCATGCAGAAAGTCAGGTAGCATATTGAGAGTCATGTAGCATATATGTTTGGTAAATTATTATTAACATTCTGAAATAGCAGTTATGACCCAGGTTGCTTAGTCAGAGGAGGGCATCGATAAGAGTCCTTTATTCTGTTAACTGCCACAACAAACAGCCCTACAACAGCAGGTAAGGTTCCACCCCAGACTTCCCTGAAGGTAGCCACCCTCATTCCCACAAACAAAAGCCAGTAAACAATCAAAACCAATTTGCAAAGGCAGAGAGAAAGTCTAAACAGAAGGTGTAAGGTCACAGGGCAAGGTCCAGAGTCAAGGTCCAAAGGGCAAGGCAATTTCATAAGGTCAGGCAATTCCACAAGGCAAAGCAAGGCCACAAGGCATTCCACAAGGCAAAGGCAAAGCACAGGCAGAAACAAGAGTCAAGGCTGAGTTTTTACAAAGTTGGGGGAGAATAAGCCAAAGCAAACAATTGTTCCTGACAAAGACAGACTCCCCTGGCTTCTTCTTAAGTCAACCCATGCCAGGTGTTCCTTGTGAGGAGGGACAGGGTGACCTTCTTGCAAGCAGCCTCACAGCCCTCCTTTGAGCTGTGCCCTTAGATGGAGTGGGGGAGGCAGCTGTTCCTCATCAGAGATCTGCTGCCTCTCAGCACCACTGCCCATCTGCAGCCGATTTTCCGGTGTCTAGGAGGGCAAGAGGCTCTCTGACTGGTCAACCACCTTCCCCAATGCCTGAGTGGCCTGGGACAGCATCATCCTCAGCCACTGGCCTCTCTAAACATTCCATCCCCATCGGGTGGTCCTAGTTCCTCCTCCTCCTCCTTTGCACTGTAATCAATGAGACCATGACCTAGCCCTGCAATGATCTTGCTATGTGATACAAGAGAACTGTATGAATAATTTTTATCATTTAATGAACAAATATGCTTGCCATTATGCAAACAATGTTAGTAAATATTCTACACTAAAATATTCTACAGTAGCTTCTCAGCTCTACATATTTAATTATGTCCCAAAGCTGCACTCATTTCCAATGTAACCAAGTCCATCCACCTTGGAATTGGTTATTCTTTTTCTCTTTCCTTCCACCTTTTCAAGTATTAAAGCCTTTTATTTATTTATTTTTATTTTTTATTTTTATTATATTTATATACCGCCCTTTCCCTGAGGACTCAGGGCGGTTTACAGGGAATTAAAAAACCAGCAATACAAAAGTTAAAACCAATTTAAAAAAGATTAAACTAACCCTGTGCAATTAAAACCCCGATTAAAATAGGTTACTCCTCAGCCTGGGCCCGAGAGCTCAAAGAGCCAGGTCTTCAGGCCCCGGCGGAATGACCGGAGGTCGGGGGCAGTCCTCAGCTCCACTGGCAGCTGGTTCCAGAGGGCCTATCTGAGAAGGCCCTATCCCTGGGTATCACCCGCCGGCAATCTCTTACCGGTGGGACCCTGAGCAGACCCTCCCTGTGGGAGCGCACTGGGCGAAGGGCACTTGATGCCGGCAGCAGGTGTTCCCTCAAATACCCCGGACCCAGGCCATGTAGGGCTTTATAGGTAATAACCAGCACCTTGAATTTCACCCGGAGGGCAACCGGAAGCCAATGCAGCTCGCGGAGTAGAGGTGTTACATGGGAGTATCGGGAGACCCCCATTACAACTCGCACGGCCGCATTCTGCACCAGTTGAAGCCTCCGAGTGGTCTTCAAGGGCAGCCCCATGTAGAGAGCGTTACAGTAGTCCAAACGGGAGGTCACGAGCGCATGAGTAACTGTGCGTAGGGCATCTCGGTCCAGATAGGGATGCAACTGGCGCACCAGGCGAACCTGTGCAAAAGCCCCCCTGGTCACGGCTCCTATGTGGTCTTCAAAATTGAGTCGTGAATCCAGGAGGACGCCCAAGTTGCGAGCCCTATCAACAGGGGGTAACACCTCACCCCCCATCGTTAGAGGTGGAATAGTCTGGTTAGCCCGAGATGCCGATATGCACAGCCACTCAGTCTTGGCGGGATTGAGACGAAGCCTGTTTCTCCCCATCCAGACCTGGACCGCCTCCAGGCACCGGGACATCACGGCGAGGGCATCACAGGGTTGGTTCGGGGTGGAAAGAAAAAGTTGGGTATCATCAGCGTACTGATGATACCCCACCCCGAAACCACGAATGATCTCACCCAGCGGCTTCATATAGATGTTGAACAGGAGGCGAGAGAACCGACCCCTGAGGGACTCCACAAATGAGAGGCCTCGGGGCGGATCTCTGCCCTCCCGTCAACACCGACTGCGAGCGGCCCAGGAGGTAGGAGGAGAACCACCGTAAAACGGTGCCTCCCACTCCCAACCCCCTGAGACGCCGCAGCAGGATACCATGGTTGATGGTATCGAAAGCCGCTGAGAGATCTAATAGGACCAGGACAGAGGAGCAACCCCTGTCCCTTGCCCTCCAGAGATCATTCACCAGCGCGACCAATGCCGTCTCCGTGCTATGTCCGGGTCTGAAACCCGATTGGTACGGGTCCAGATAATCAGTTTCCTCCAGGAACAGAGGAAGCTGATGCGCCACCACACTCTCAACAACCTTCGCCAAAAAGTGAAGGTTGGAGACTGGACGATAGTTATTTAAAACAGCCGGGTCCAAGGCAGGCTTCTTGAGGAGGGGTCTCACCACCGCCTCCTTCAAGGCGGCAGGGAAGACACCCTCCTTCAAAGAAGCAGTTATTACTGCATGGAACCAGCCTCGTGTTCCCTCCCGGGCCGCATAAGCAAGCCAGGAGGGGCACGGATCCAACAAACAGGTGGTGGTGCTCAGTCTCCCCATGATCCTGTCCACATCATCAGGGGAAACAGGGTCGAACTCAGTCCAGATAACGTGCTCAAGACCGCCCGATTCCTCCACATCAGACTGCCCAGTCAGAGTCCAGACCGGTCCTGATCTGAGCGATTTTGTCCGCCAGATGATGACTAAACTCCTCGGCTCGTCCCCGCAAGGGATCCTCTCTCACCTCCTGGTTAAGGAGGGAGCGAGTCACCCTAAACAGGGTGGCCGGGCGATTATCTGCGGACGCGATAAGGGCAGCAAAGTAGTTAGACTTCGCCGTCCTTATCGCCGCAAGATAAGACCTTATAAAGGTTCTTAACTGCAATCGGTCGGATTCGGATCGGCTGGACCTCCAACCGCTCTCTAGACCTCGTCTCCGACGCTTCATCTTCCGGAGCTCCACAGAGAACCATGGGGCCCAACGGGATCTGCGCCGGGTCAGAGGTCGCATGGGTACAACGCAGTCGAGTGCCCTGGCGGCAGCCGTTTCCCAGGCATCCACCAGAGCATCGACTGGGCTGTGGGTAAGGGTGATGGGTATAGGCCCAAGCGCCCTCTGGAACCGATCCGGGTCCATTAGGCGCCTGGGGCGGAACCACCTGGTCGGTTCCGCCGCCCAGCGGCGGGGGGTGGCATAATGGAAGATCAGCCTCAGGAGGTAGTGATCTGACCATGACAGAGGGGTGATGGACGGGGAACCCCCTCCCAGATCATCCAACCATTGTCCAGATAGGAACACCAGGTCGAGAGTATGATCCCCCACATGAGTCGGGCCCTCAATAACTTGGGTCAGGCCCATGGCCGTCATGGAGGCCATGAACTCCCGAGCTAACTCCGACGACCCTCCCAGTGACGGCAGGTTGAAGTCACCCAGGACTATAAGCCTGGGGAATTCCACCGCCAACCCTGAGAGTGTCAAGCAGCTCGGGTAAGGCTGTTGCCACACAGCCGGGCGCCAGGTATGTAAGCAACAAGCCCAACTGAGCCCGAGGACCACATCTCAAGAGGAGGGATTCACTCCCGGCCATCTGGACAATGGTGGCCTCCCGGGGACACAAAGTCTCCCGAATAACCACTGCCACCCCACCACCCCTGCCCTGAGCCCGTGGCTGGTGCAGCACCCGGAAACCTGGAGGGCATAACTCGGTAAGAGGCACCCCTCCCTCCGAACCCAACCAAGTTTCCGTGATGCACGCTAGATCCGCACATCCCTCCTCGATCAGATCATGAATGAGGGGAGCTTTGTTAACTACGGATCTAGCGTTAAAATAGACCAGCCTGAGCTCAGGGACCTGACCACCCTCATCCCTGGGTAAGAGGGTGCTAACCGGAGGGTCGGAGCGCGCCACCGCTCGGACATAGCGGGGGCGCGATCCCGGGTGTTGATATGGCCCTCCGCGCAAGCACCTGCTGCCATTCCCTATCGCCGTGGAGATTTGAAGCCCCACCCCCACATTCCCAGAACCAGCAGCCACCTCCCCCGACCCCGTCCCGTCAGGACCCCTAACAGGTCCAGACTGAGTGCCGGTTAAAGATTCCCTCCCTGCCCCCCTATCCCTCCCCCTCCCTAACCTTTTAAAATAACCGGCTAAAAATTTTATCAGGGGCCTCTTAGCACGTCTCAGCTCGAGGCCCCTATCTAAGCCCAGCCACCTCTCAGAGTCCCAACACGGGCTCGTCATTAAGGGAAGTGTGGAAGCAGGCGGTAGGTCGCACCCAGGAGGCAGGAACCCCCCTGAGGGCATACAGATCAGCTTCGGAGTAACGGAGGTAAACCATACAGTGCTAGAATAGTCACATAGGGCAGATGTTATAAATGTGTCCAAAGGGTAGCTCAATGATATTGTATAGATGGAAAAAGAAGTCCAGTAGGCATGTCTCTCAGTCCACAGGACCATCTCAGCTCTCACCTGAGATGGCAATCAAAAGGGAAGCCTCAGCCGTCCTCTCACTCCGGCCAAGGAGTCCAATCTGGAGTGGAGAGAAAAGGGAGTCCTGAGCCAAGCCCACCCCAACTGGTCTCTCACACCAGTGAGGTGGTCAATGACCAGTCCAAAACCGTCCTCCCACCACGGTCAAGTCCCAGCCAAACTGGACTGTCAATAGGGGGGGTCTTAGTTCCCGCCAGGCATGGAGATAGCCATGATGCCTGCCTGTCAGCAGAGAAAGCAAAAAGCAGGCAGGCCAGGCCTCTGTCGATCTTCGCGTCGCCGGCCAATGCTGCCAGTCTGGGGGGGGAGGGCAAAAGCATTCTCTCCCCCAAACGCCCATCCGCCAGTCCAAACGGTCTTCCAGCGGCGGAGAAAGGCATTCCCGGCAGTTGTCTCAAGTCCGGGCATTCCCAGCACGTCCGCCGAGGCCGATGACCAGGCCCACAGTCCGCTGCCGCCATCCGGGAGGAGAAAAAGGCTCTGCGCCGCCGAAAACGGCGCCTGCCAGCTGATGGTCGTAAGCGAATCTCCAGCCGGTGGAATCGTCGCCGCTGCCCCTCCGAACGAGCAGAGGGTATCCACGGCGAACGGGCAGAAGAGGAAAGGCAGGCAAGGACGTCCAGAGCTGTCACAGCGTTGCAGCATTGCTCGGCAGGCCGGCGATTTCCAAATGCCGCTAATTCTGAGGGGGGGGCCTCAGCGCCGCGGAGAACAGCGCCCAGCAGCTGTTTTTGCATCCCCCAACCCCCGGAGTCGCCCCATCGTACCGTGCCGCGGGTGGGCCTCCCTGAACTGACCCATTTGGAGCCCTCGTGGAGCGCCCGAAGCTCAGACCGCGGCCGCCTCCATCTTGGGCAACAAAAAAAAAAAGAGAACTGGCTCTTTACATAATATTTATGAAGTAGGATAAGTTGAGCTTGGTCATTTCTGTCTTGAGAACTCCAGAATGTACTAAATGATGCATTGTTCCCTCGCTCCCAGCTGTCCATGCTATTCTCAGGAGTCTTCTCCAACACTAAGTTCAAATTTGCCAATACTCTTTCTATCCTTCTACTTTAAAGCTCAATGTTCACTTCCACAGGGAGTGAAACTTTCCCATACAGGGAGTATCATGGCTTGCATGATCATGATTTTGAAGGTATCAACACATCATAACATTTGATTACCTTTTCCAAGGTTTTCATTGCTGCTCTACTAAGTGCTAATTTGCAGTACATTGACTGCTTGTTTTTTTTTTTACTGTTGATGGTTGATTCTAAAAGAGAGAAGTGATCCATAACTTCAGTCAGTATCTTCTTTGTCAGTTCTAAGACTGCTTGCTCACCTTATTTGGTCTTCTTTATATTTAATTTTAGTCTCATGTTTTCTACTGTGTTCTTTGACTTTTTATATGAGGGCTTGCAGATCCTTTGTACTTTTGGCTATCAGTTTTTCCTCAATATACATTCAGCATACAGGCTGAATGAATAAAGGGAGAGAATGCAGTCTTGCTACACTCCTCTGCCATCCTGGAGCCAGTCTGTATACTATTTTTGTACTATGGATTTTTGACCTGTATATGAGGTTTTCATGAAAACAATGAGTTGGCTCAGGGATTCACATTTTTCTGAGCACTTTCCACATCTTGACTTGATTATTATACACAAACAGTACATGTTTGCTGTACTAAATGAATTCTTTGGAATTCATAAAATGGATTAAGGTATTGTATCTAAATCTAAAGCGAAGGTTAATGGCATGTTTTCTCCTATTTTTCCACTATTTAGAGGAGGTCAAGGGTGTCTACTTTCACCTTTTTTAGTATCTGTATGGACCTCTCAGCTTGTGCTATTAGACAACATAAGAAAAACTACAGTACCTAATTCAGTCGAATATAAATTCCATGTGTCTTTTTTTTCTTTCACAATACATTAGATTTTGCTTTGTGTTTTTTCCTGGTTTTTGTCGTTGTTTTAAAAAGCAATAAAAGAATAAATAAGGAGATCAATTATTGGCAAGTTATGACTACTGCTTAATAGGTATCTTTATACTAGCTTCTCTTCAGATCACAAAAATATTTAGAAAATTTCTGTTTAAAAAGTTTATCATTTATAATATATGTCATGTTCTATCAGACACTTCCAACTTTAACTGATCTTCCCACAAGGTCATTGGGAAAATAATCATTGGTCCAGGAAAAATAAGGAAATAAGGAATTAGGAAGAATGTTAAAACTTTAAAATAAATATTAAGACTGTTAACAGAATTATGCTTCTTCTCCATAATAATAACAGCTTGACTGAATGTTTATTTCGACATACAGCAATGGCTTTATCACAATTGCATCATAAACTATTCAAAAAGATTCTGCACTTCTGTTTTATTAATAGAACTTTGGAGGAGTTATTTAAGCAAAATTCATATTAAGTACATTACTTGTCATATTCTAAAAATCTTATCAAAGCCTTAGATACTCTTAGATGAATACCATTAGATAAGTATTAAAACAAGATAGTGATTTCTGTACGCTATATTTTATTTCATGACTTTTTATGTCCTTATCTACTTCAGTGACATTTTCCTTTCTTCTTTATCAGATGACCTCAGAAATCAGTTATATAATAGAAATAATGACACTGAGACATAGATGAATAGATAAAAACAAATTTGACTGAGGGAAAGTTTTCTGTCCATTCTGTATATTACATTAATTCTAAATGGTCTTTATGAAAAAATATAGTTAATAAGAATAGGTTAACATAGTTACTTTTTTCACCTGACAGTAACAGTTGTGTGCTGGTAAATTATTCCATTACGTTGTAGAAATATTGCCTAAACCAATGATGCCAAATCTGTCACGTGAGTCAAAAGTGACATGCCATGTTTTGGGTGACACACCAGGATTCACCAACACCTATTCTCAAAAGTATGTCTTGTTATTACATGATTTTAGAGGCTGGAGAAATCATGCATGAATGGGGTGTGCTCTTGTACACCTCCAGACTCTCTGGAAGCCACACCAAAGAGCTGTACCTTCAAAAATTGTATGAGTACAGGATGCTCTTTCACAATTTGCAAAATCTATGGAAAAATGGGTGTGTTCTCAGGCTGGCTTTGGACCCTCCAGAAATCACATGAGACGGCCATCCCCTCATATGGCTCTTAGAACCTCTGAAAATCACATTAGAACAGGACATACTTTTGTGTAGTTTTTGAAGGCTGCTGCGAAAGAGCATTCATAGATGGCCCAAAGCAGACTCTGGTCGGCTACAGTAGCCTATCAACAGAAAGAGAACACCTGCTGAAAATAAGTGATGTGCAGCAGATCCTGGGAAGCATTGGACTATGTGACATTCATGCCTTGGGTTACAGCCTGAAGTGGTCTCTGAGTGGCAGAGATGGAATTAGGGCTGGAGTTCAGTTGTTGTTGCTTCTAAGTGTTGCTGTCCAATCCTCCTAGACTGGAGGATTCATTTATCTTAATATTGGTGCTTTTTTTTTTTAATATTGATACTCTTTTCTAAAATCTATTGAATTCTTCCTAATGGCGACAAAGATGAAGCATTCCAAACACAATTGTTAAATTAACATTTAATATAGAATTAATGTTTAAATCAATTAATTAAAATAATTACAATTCAAATTTGATAGTCTCTACTACATCTATGTGCTATTTGCCACATCAATTATTTCAAACTGCAGTAAAATACGTAAATATAATATTACCCATAAAAGCTATTTAACTTCCTGTATATTGGGGATCAGACAGTATTAAAAAAGACCGATCTTTTATATGAGCAAAGGCTTGTATCTAAAATGTGTAAAATATTTTCAATATTTTTAAAGATAGGAAAACCAGAAATCTGTCCTATACTGGTATTCCTAAAAATTGAAATTATATCATATTTCTCTGAGATTTTACTGCTATTAAATTAACTAAATATTAGCTAAAATAGCATATCTGCTATTTATATATAGTATATATACTATATTTCTACTTACAATGACTTTAGGTTATAAAAAGGAAAATGTAAAATAGAATTATAATTTCGCAAAACATATATTGGTAGTGTATCAAACATAACTGTTACCTGCCACTGAAAAATTCTTTGATTTAACCAGAAACCATAGATATGTTTTAAAAATAACCTGGTTAGCTTTTGGGTAGATGGGAGTCCCGAACAAGCAATGAAGTGAGCTTACTTTGAGAAAAGATCAATGACAGTCCAGATCACTGTGCTCCCCCTGCTTTCTGGCAATTCAACAATAAAGTCCATGGCTATTTCCTCCTAAGGCTGGGAAGGGTCTGCCACTTGTTGCAACAGACCAGGAGCCTTGCCACTTGGGGCGCTTTTTCATAGCGGCACAGGTAGCACAGCTTTGAACATAACTTTCAATGTACTTTTTCATGCCTGGCCAGCCACCAAAACTGCCACTGCACCAAATGCAAAGTTTTTAAAAATCCGAAGTGACCGGCTTGTTTTGCATCATGACTTCATTTGGAGGGCTTGAATTCTGAGGGAGGCTGTCCAAGCTAGACCATCTTGATAGGTCAATAGCGATCTATTGTCGTTGAACCAAGTCTGTTTTTAGTTCCTCTTTGAGTGTTTGTGTTAACTGACTATCAGGCTCGTCGGATCTCCTCTGCATCTGACCTCTTGTGGTTACTTGAGAGGCTGACTGGGATAAAGGAATGATGGAATTAATAATCTCCTCTCAGCGGCTCTTGCATTGGGGGCATTCTAGACAAAGCACTGGCAGAAAGTTCTTGCCCCCATGAAAGTATTTGACAGTGAAATTAAAATGGTTGAAGTACTGGGCACACCTAACTTGCTTAGCAGATAGCTTTCAAGGGTTTTCAGTGCCTCTAAATTTTTATGATCAGCCCACACCTTGAAAGGTACTTTGCTACCCTCTAGGAAATGGTGCCAAGTTAACAAAGCCCACCTCACCGCAAAAGCCTACTCCCAAACAGCTCATCATCTCTGTTTCTGAAAGTTTTCTAGAAGTGTAGGCACAGAGTTGTAGATCCCCCTTTGCGCTTTTTTGTAGGACAGCACCCAATGCTGCATCACTGGCATCAGCTTGGATGATGAATAGTTCCTTGGGGTTTGGGTGTTTTAAGAACTGGTACTGCTGCAAACAATCTCTTTAACTGCTCAAACGCTGCCTGGCATTCTATAGTCCATGGTAAAGGTTGACAAGGTTTTTAGTAATTCAGTAATGGGCATAGTGATTTTCATGATGGAGGGGATGAATTGCCAATAAAAATTCACAAACCCCCAAAAACTTTGAAGTTGCTTATGGGTCCATGGAGGTTGCCATTCCAGCACCGCTTTGACTTTGGCCGCATCCATTTCCAGTCCCTCACTAGAAATTTGGTAGCCCGAGCAGTCAAGGCACATCTGATGAAACTCGCATTTACAGAGTTTAGCATAGAGGATAGACTTCAACAGTTGAGGACCTCTTGAACTAGCTTGATGTGTTCCTCCATGGTTTCGGTATAGATGAGGATATCGTCAAGGTAAACCAGGTGATCATGCAACACTTGGTTTAGCAGCTGCATAAACACAGCAGGAGTTCCTTGGAATCCGAAAGGCATTACTTTAAACTGGAAACTCCCTAAGGGGCAATTGAAGGCTGTCTTCCACTCATCCCCCTCCCTAATTTGCACCCAATAATAGGCTTCCCTCAAGTTTCATGAAAATTTTGCCTTTGGCCAGGTGGGCTAACATGTTCTTCGTTAGAGGGAGGGGATACATATTTTCTATGTTGACAGCATTTAACCATTTAAAATCCATGCAGAGCCTCAAAGTCCCATCCTTCTTCTCCTTAAATAACACTGGGGCAGCCATGTGTGACTTTACTGGCTGGATGAAACCTTTGCCCAGGTTTTTGTCAATACAGTTCCACAGTTCTTCCATCTCCCTAGGCATCATGGAGTACATTTGGGGCCTTGGGAGCTTGGCTCCTGGCAGTATTTCAATTGCGCAGTTGATTGCTCAATGAGGGGGAAGGGTGTCACACTCCTTTTCACTAAAGGCTCTTGCCAAATCACTGGGGATACGTTGGATCCCTGGCAATTGTTCCATGGCAGCCTTTAATGTCTTGACAGACTCCTCCTGTGTTCTGATGGCAGTAGTCCACTTTATCTCATGGAGATTAGTTGGTGGGAGAGGTCCCATGGCCAACCTGAGTCCACACACCGTTCTCCCAGCAAATATTGGAACACACTTGTCAAGCTAAGTTAAGCCTAGAATCACAATCTCTTTCATCTTTGGGATCACCACAAAGTGAATGATTTCCCATTTCTACATGTAATGGCTCTGTTAGATGTGTTACTGGGAAACCTCCGATAAGTGACCCGTCTGCCTGTTCAAATTTCATGGCTAGGGGAAACAATTTGGCACGAATCCCCAACTTGGGGAAATTGATTAGGCATCTGGTGCAGTTCAGTCTATTAAAATGTCTAACTCTGCTTGGGCTCTTGTCTTTGGCACTATGCTCTTGATGGGAATAGCAAAAGGTGGGATGGGTCAATTTACCATCCTTATCACTATCGTAAGGTGCTGGGAAGGATAGGTGTTCAGTGGGGCTTTTGCTTCTCCCAGGGGCGAAGAGATTTACTGATTTACTGAGATTTACAGCTTGCTCCTATTTGGCCCAGTTAGATTTTTCTCAACCTGCTCATGGCGATGGTTTTCTTGGTTTTGCGGCTGAAGCTGATGCGTCTTTTGCCTGAGGGGCAGGAGCTAAGCACTCAGCAGCCCGGTGACCCTGCTGCCCACATTGGAAGCACTTTTTCCCCTTTTTATTATGCTTTATTGATTTTTTAAAAAACATAAATCACATAATAGTTGGTTAACAGTGTGTTTGCTAGGTTTGCATTTATAAAGAGAAATCATTAACAATTAGTTTCCATAATTCATAACCCACATATTCAAACAAATGTTTTTATTTTCAATATTCTCTCTGGTAGTCCCATCATCTGTATTCTTAGTTTTCACTTTAATACTTTTCTTTTGACCCATATCTTTCTTGATCAATGTCTTGCTGGATCCGAAAGTTTTTCCATATATATTTCTTCCAATCAATTATACAATTTATTCCAGATTTCATAATAATCTGTTTCACTCTTATCTTTGAGTTCCAACGTCAACCTATCCATTTCAGCACAGGATAAAATCTTATTTATTACCTCTTCTTCTGCGGGTGTCTCCTTACCTTTCCATCTCTGTGCAAAGACTAATCTGCTGTTAACATGCGTAATAATAGGTATAGGGATCTTTTATTGTATTTGTCCTTGGTAATACCCAGCAGAAAGAGTTCTGGCTTTGACTCGATATTCTGCATTAGTATCTCTTCTAGCCACTGTTTTATCAAATGCCAAAAATTTTGTGCTTTTGAGCATTCCCACCACCTATGATAGTAGGTCCCTAGCGATTCTTTGCATTTCCAACATTTTGCTGAAGTCTTTTTATCCATTTTAGCTAATCTCACAGGGGGGAGGTGCCACCTATAGAACATCTTATATAGGTTTTCTTCATACACAGTAGCTAATGTGAGCTTCCTATTCCTTTCCCATAATTCTTGCCAGTTGTCTAAATCAATACCATAACCAAATTTTTACTCCAAATTAACATTGTATCTTTTACTTGCTCTTCCAATATATCCTGTTCCAATAAATATTGATATATCCTTATCTTTTTCTTCCGTTCCTAATAAAATTTTATCTAATTCTCTGTGTTCTAGTTTTATTCCTCATTCTTTTTTATCCTTCATATATCGTGATTGTATTTGGAGGTACGCCCACCATTCAAGTTCTATTCCTTCTTCTAGTAACTTTTTCCTCGATTTTAGTTCTCCTCCTTCGTCTAAGATGTCTTTGTATGTGGTCACCTTCCCTAATTTCATGAAATTTGGGTGTATAAACATCTCCAATGTGGATAACCAATTGGGGATTTCCATAATTGTGTTTTTTTAATTCTAACCCATACATCTAATAGTGCCCACCTGATGTAATGTTTCTGGAAATATTGATGAGCCTTGTGCTTTTCTTCCCACAAAATTGTGTGCCACCCTATCTGCATATCATGGCCTTCTAGGGCTAATCTCCTATTTCTCAAATGTATCCACCCTTTCGCCCAGGTGAGCATAGCTGCTTGATAGTATTTTTCCCAATCTGGAAGGCCGAATCCACCTCTTTCCTTAGAGTCCTGTAAGAGTTTAAATTTAATTCTCGATTTTCTCCCTTGACAAATAAATTTAGATATAATTTTATTTAAATTTCTAAAGAACATTGGAAGCATTTGATGGGAGCCCCGGCGGCTGCTTGAGAAGCACTGGTGGCTGATGTGGCTTGGGGTTGCCAACCAAACAGGCATTTCTCCGGAGCTCATCTTGGCTTCAGTTCATTGGCAGTTGGGCTCTTGACATGATCCAATTCGATGTCCAAGTTTACCGTCACATTATACCATTTGGGATTTCTCGGTGGATGCAAGCTTGGAGTAGGTTGCAGTCCAGCCTGTTTGAAATAGTGGATCAGAGACTGTTCTGGCCACTGTCCCAGGTGACCAGATATATTATTTCCCTGGGCAACCTCTCTGCCTCAAATGATGGATCTCTTTTTCTGCTTGCAGGGCTAGGGATCCATCCTCAAATTTTGCCTTCAACTGTTCCATGAATAAATTCGCATCCAGCAATTCCAGAGCCCCTTCATCATGAAAGTTGGTCACCCACTCCGCTGCTTCCCCTTCCAAGTTGGCTGTCACTGCATTCACCATTGTGGCATCATTAGGATAGGCATGGACATAATGATCCAGGTGAGCCCATACTTGGCTTAGGAAGAACGGCAATTTCTTCAGGTCTCCATCGAAAGTGGGCTTGATAGGTTGTGGCTCTAGGTGTTGTGCTACCAGGTACACTGGTTGCTGAGCAGCTTGCTGATCTTGGGGCTGAGGACTCACCACTCCCCAGAATCCTCTCTACTGGGCACCCAGACTTGCAGGGCGAGGCTGCTGCAGAGGGCTTGGGTAGCATAGGGAACTTGAGACTAGGGCAGATGGAGGAGTGGGTGAAGCGGCATGAGCCCCTGGAGTTCAGCAAGTGGGTGGTATCTATGAATAAGTCTTTGCCTTACCTCCATTTGAGCACTCACTCTGGGCTGTAGGAATCCCTTCTCTGACTTACAGTCAGTCAAATTTCTCCTTTAGCTGCTCGACTGAGGGACTGTGAACTGCAGTCTGGTATTTCCAGTCAGTGGAGCTGTTCCATCCAGTCGACCCCTTTCTTCTGTGCTGCAGAAGATGGACCCTGGAGCGGAATTAGCAATATCTCCTCTTCGGCAGGCTTAGGGGTACTTCTGCGCTGAGGGATCGGTTCTGATTTGATAGAGGTCCACCAGGATGGTGGTTCCTTCTTGAGGCATCAACTTCTGTGGCTGGATTATCCAGTTCTTTGGCCAGGCCCCTGTCATCAGGCCCTCTTCGGTGGCCAGAGCAGCACCCAAATAGCTCTGACAGCTGAATCTGTACTGCAACCAGCGGCGGATTCCTCTTTTTCCTCTAGTGAGATCTTCACTGAGTCTTTGCTGTCCTCCCAAAGGTGGGTAGGTAGCTGGGGCTCAGCACCCCAGAAAAGATGGCATTTTGATTGAGACTTGGTTTAATTTCATGGTTCTGATAGACAAAAGACCAAACAAATCAGAACTCTACAGCTTAAGACTTCCTCAAAGGATATGTTTATTGGTTACATAGTATTGGCACAGTCAAAAGTGAAACCAAGTCTGACATCCCCTCTAAAATGAAACAATATTACGAAGTTGAACTTCCCACCCCAATATCATGCAATCAGCTACATTCCCCAATAGTAGCTTGGCGGGCTTTCTAGCCAAATGCTCACATCCCCACCTAACCGAAAGAAATGACTTGGTTCCCACGGGATAGAAAACTGTTTAGACTAGTAAAAATCCTCCATATCCCCTCCCATTCTTGTGGCAACCTAGAACCAGCAAAATAGCTGCAGCCAGATTTGTTGTAGAGTTGACAAGTTTTAAATAAATTTGAGTGTTTCTAAATAAAGCAATTAAAATTTAAGAATGTGCTGCTTCTTCCTATTGAAAATAATGAGACTTAAAAGTGGTGAACATTAGCTGGATCATAGAATAAAAGCAAGCAGATTCAATTATTTATATATAAAATAATTAAAGCATGCCAAAACTGTAACATGTTTAAATAATATAAATAATGTATCAGGGTACTTAAACTATACTGTACCATGGTTCCCTTAAAATTAATCTGTGCAATCCTCATGAATAAAATTAAAGATATTGCTTGAGGTTAGGATTGGAAAAGAACTAAATCTGATCCCTCATCTAAGATTTTTGTTAATTCTCTTGTGGTTCATAATAGTTTGTAATACTATCCTTAGTAAGAATGCAGGTAATCCTTGAGTTATGATTGCTTCTTCAATGACTTCATAGTAACGATAGTGCTGAGCAAGTGAGAACTCATAAGCAGTCTGTGAAGTTCTCACCATTGCAGTGTCTCCAAAGTCACACAATATCTTTTTGCAACCTTCCTGCACTTCACAGCACCCATATGCCACCCACCTGTACTCCACAGCACTTCTCTGCTCAGCTATTCTTGTGCTGGGCCTCAGCAAAAATCCCCTGCCTTCCCACACTTGCATTGCAGCCTTTGGCTTGAACTCCACAAAACTCGTTTATCCGTGGCCTGTTTGCTGAGGACATGCTTTGATAGGTTGTCTTGTGGTAAGTCAAATACTGGACAACTAAAGCTAGTCCAGTAAGTTTCAGTTTTAAAATAACATTTTCCTTGAGAAAAACCAATGGATCAGGTGTTCAGATTATAGTTGCAGGATGGTGGCAGGGAAGGAATCTGCTTGCCCATAACTGGCCTGAGATGTCTTCTGTGGGAAAGACTGAAACTCTTGTTTCCACAATTATATTTGTTGTTATTGTCGTTGTTTAAATAGACTGGTTGACCTTTCCACTTAATCAGTGCAGGCCCTGTAAATTATTAGCTTAAGACATGTTACTGAAAGGACTTGGCCCTAATGTTTCTGCAGCCTGCACAGTTCAGTTTTCTCTTGGCAACTACTCTTAGGGAATGTTTAACTTCTCACTTCCTCTCTTCTTACACATATTTTTCCTCACCTCTCTTTTGGATAATCAGAGCTGTATATATGCTGAGATTTGAGACAAGAATCAGTAAAGTGATTCCAGCTTTTCAAAACAGTGGCTGCATTTAGCTGCACAAGTCCAGTTGGACAATGAATGACATCCAAGAGATAAAAAATCTAAATTTCTGCTATCACCTTGAAACTACTGGGTTTCTATGTCATTAGAAAAAAATGGAAAACAGGACAATAATTATTTGGGGAAATTATGCTGGATGTACCAAAAAATATCCCACAGCTGAAAATATCTCCCTCATACTATTATCTTTTTTTTAAACTTCATTTCCAAGAATGGTTATGTATAGCTACATCCATGTTGGAAGAATCCAGATGATCAGTAGTTTGTTTTAAGACGAACTCTCGTACACAATTGGAGAATAGCACACTATAGCACATTCTGGATGTGTTAAGACACATGCTGTGAGGGTAACATAATTTTAACCTAAGTGATGTCTTTTCAGCTCAGGAATAGGAAGAAAGTATGTGAAGCAGCTATGTAGAATAGAGGATCGGCTTAAGATACAGGAGGATCTGGACAGACTTGAACACTGGGCACTACGTAACAAAATGAAATTCAGTGGTGAAAAAAGTAAGTTCTACATTTAGGCAAGAAAAACCAGATGTACAGGTATAGTATACTACTACTATTGAGTAGTACCTTGCTCAATAGTAGCAACTGTGAGAGGGATCTTGGAGTCCTAGTGAACAATCACTTAGATATAAGACAGCAGTGTGCTACAGCTGCCAAAAAAGCCAACACAGTGTTAGGTTGCATTAACAGAGGGATAGAATCAAGATCACATGAAGTATTAATACCACTTTACAATGCTATGTGAACATTGCAAATTTGATAAAGGGCTAAACACTAGGCTGAAAGTTCAGCTGTTTTTTCAAAGAAAACACTAAACATGTTTTAAGAGGCAGGTTTAGCGTTTAAGAGAACATTTGAAAAGGCTGTCTCCATGGAAACTGCTTTAAAGACATTATAGAACTACAGTCAGGAGTAAAAACAAATAGAATACTGCACACTTGTAACAGCACACAGCATCACAGGTTGAAATGAATTCTGCTAATGTTGTGGCAGAGGCTTGCGCACACTTGCTCAATTGACTTAAAAAGAAAATGCAACAAGATGTGGCATACTCAGAGCTGTTGCTTAAGAGAAACAAAAATGGTTTATTAAAGATACAGTCAAGTCACTAATTAAAAAAGGAGTCAACATATCTGTGCAACATTTCTTACTTGAACTTGAGAACAATTTTGCTAACCTCGCTAGGGACATTTCAAAAGAATAGATTTAGTGGATAGTTATTTACAAATGAAAATAGAGAGGAATTCTAAAAGCATTTACACACGAAGAATTGTGTTGTAATAACTGACATATTTTTGGATGTCAGAACTTTGGCAGTCAGCCAGACACTAAGCAACAGAATTGCCAAGGCATTCAGTATTATGTAAATGACATCACTGTCACTGAAGAAAATGATAAGGTGCATTTGCAAAGACAGTGTTGCATAGATTGGTGGCTTCTGGTCTTATGAAGTGAAAATATTTTTGCTATGCTTCATGATTATGTTAGAATCATGAAAAACAGCAAGGAGTATCTAATAGCTTGTACATCAGGCTTATTCACTGCTGTAGAGAAAAGTAATGCACAATGCACAGGAAGAGCTGAGTTTGGCTACTGTAATTAAATGCTTCAAATGGTATTTGTATACCTCATTCCTAATCATCAATTAATCCTTAATTCACAAAAAATATTCTGCTTGCAGTAGCAGCTTGAATACAGTAGTGTGTGTGTGTGTGTGTGTGTATGTATACACACAAACACACACACACACAAACACACACACACACACACACACACACACACTGCTTTTACCTCTGAATAATAAACAATCTGAAAATTCTTAATTAGGTAGGGATTTCTTTCACATAATTTTCTCTTCCATTACTGCTAAGATGATCAGAGAAAAACTAGGAGAGACCCAATATTATCTTAAGTTTACACAGCAACTTGGAACTTCACACATACATCAATTTTGTATGGATTTTCATCAGTATTGTTTTCAGTGGTTGTATTGTATGGAAATGACACAATAATGAGCTAAGTGAATAGAGCGGTGGTGTCGAACCTTTTTGAGACCGAGTGCCCAAACTGCAACCCGAAACCCACTTATACATTACCGGGTGCCGGGGGTGTGACCACTGAGTGGGTGTGACCACCAAGTGGGCGTGGCTATGGTTGTCATGGCAGCATGGTTGGGCGTGGCCGTGGTGGGCATGGCCACCTCGATGTCGCTCCTGGGGAAGGATGCCTGTGGGAGCCGGGCAGGATTGGAGGAGATCCAGGGCTTCTCTGGCGAGTGGGACAATGGGTAGGAGGCTTGTCCTGTAGGGTGAGGTGAGGCGAGCGAGGGGGCAGGGCAAGGGTGCCATTGCCATGGGGCAAGGCAAGGTGAGACAGAGGTTGGGGCTGGTTGCAGACAAAGGGTGGCTCCGGTGAGGAGAAGGAAGAGGCTTTAAGCAAGCTTAGCAACTGGAGTGGGGATTCCCCCCCAAAAAAACAAACGTGCTTCGTGGGTAACCTCAAAGCACGACAGAAGAGACCAAAACCTGCTGCAACCACCCAGCAGGTGGGAGGGGAATAAAGACCAAACAGCCCTCCCCCCAATCCTCAACAGAAATGCTCACAACAACAAAAGCCTCGGACAGGGACAGGGAGAAGAGCGTGGGCAGGTGGGCGTCTTGCTCAGCTGATGGCTTGGAGAGGAAGAGGGCAGCTACACCCCCTCCCAAACACAGCCCTCTCACAAAAACAGGATAAAAACTCCAAAAAGCAACAAGGAAAAAAAAGTTAAAACAAAAGAATGTCTCGCAATGGTTTTCTTCCCCATTTCCTTCTAGCTGCAGTTTAAATATGTAAAGACCACAGAAGGCAGGAATGGGAGGTTTGGGGGGGATTGTTTGTTTCAAAGGGAGAAATGCTTGGCAGGCAACTCCCCGGATGAGGTAAAAGAGGCCAGATCCCCTGCTCTTGCTGGCTGGCTGGCTCCTTGGCCCTGCCTGGCTTAATAGAGCCTGCCCAGGCGGCCGCCTCCTCCGGCACCACTGCTGCACGCAAGGCTTGGCAGGCAACTTCTCCCCGGCCCCTGCATGAGGTAAAAGGGGCCAGATCCTGATTCCCCCCACCCAACCTTGCTCTTGCTGGCTGGCTCCTGGCCGTTCTCCCAAAACCAGCAATTTGCTGTGACGCGCATGGCGGGAAATGGCCGGTTTTAAATGGCTGGAGGCAAAGATTCGTGCTACGCCACTCCCAAAACCGGGAATTTCCCGCATCACGTGATGTGGAGCTGCTGAAGCGCCGCCCGCCTTACCCACCTTGGCTATGGATGCAAACTCCAGAGGCTTCGAAAAGGCCTCTGCCCCATGGATCTAGGGATGCACAGCGATTTTGCACACACACCCATGGCCAATCCAGGCAGCAGAGGACTTTTTGAAGCCTCTGGAGCTCACATCCATGGCTGTGGGGTGATTTTATGGCACCTCAGTGGGCTTGATTGGCAGTGGGGAGGGCGTGAAATTGTTGTGCAGCCCTAGATCCATGGGATAGAGGTCTTGCAGGCCTCTGGAACCTGGATCGGGCCACTGACACACCACACAATTGCCCTGTGGCAATGGATGCGAGCTCCAGAGGCTTCGAAAAGGCCTCTGCTGCCCTGATCAGCTGGGGGGGGCATGAAATCGCTCTGGAGGCTTACCTGACTCGTGTTGCAGCTGCCTCCACCATCCAGCCTGGATCTGCTCAGCTCTTGCAGCTGCTCCCTGACTTTCAGTGCAGAGAGAAAGAGAGCAAGAGCGCAGGAGCATGTGGAGAGGGGGCGGGGCAGCCTGGCCCCGCCTCCCTCTTGGGTGATGGCACGTGTGCCCACACTCATGCCATAGGTTTGCCACCCCTGGAATAGAAGCACAGAAAGAGGTTGTGCTTGATCTTGTTGGAGATTCAACTATACTTGCCAACAATAGCACCTATCCCCAAGAGTCACCTAGCTAATGTTTTTCCCCCCATTTTCAGCACCATTGAATATATTGAGTATCACATGTTATCCCATCTTCACATAAAAAACACCGGAGTGCCTAAATTTGTAAATATAAGCATGTTGGATTACAAGTAGCACTAGTAAGACATGCTTATGTGCTTGTATTATTATTAATTATAATAAACTAATTCTTACAAATTATCTGGAGTGAGTTCTTATAGAAGTTTTAGTAATGCCAGTGGCAGGGGGGGAAAAACCCCTCCTGGCCTAGTGTCCTTTGTTTGACTGATAAAAAATACAAAGCCATTGTATTTGTAAGTCCTTTTTTACTAAATACAAATAACAGAGAACATAAATAAGCATTGTAAATTGGGACGTATCTCATTTGCTCCTGCTTAATGTGAATGGCCAAACCAGGTATTGGATCCACAGGTCTTGTTGAGTCCTCAGCCGCACTTTTGGTTTTTGTCTGAGGATCCTCTAATACTAAGGCTGTTTTTTGCAGATTGCACAAAAACACATTTGCTTTGCCTAATTATATATTTTAACTAGGCATACTTGCCTCCTCATAGTTGCCTTAATCAGATTCTTAATAGGCTTCTAGGTATCCATACAAACAGGCAATTTTTTAAAAAATAAATAAAACCCACAAGTCACCTCAATCAAGGCAACTCATTCTGCTACCACAGATCATAATTTCTTTTGGCTTACCAGGTACACCCAGTCCTCACTTACCATTTGTTCAGCGAACTGACTTACAACCTTGCCTGAAGGTATAGCCATAACTAGGTTATGCCTTTTCTCCCACTAGATTGGAATTACAGGAAACTTATCTGAGATAATACTTACATTTGCACAGAGAAATTTGCTTGAGACAAAAGTTAACAGGCTGGACAGATTCTAGCCAGATTACAGTTAATTTAAAAGTTTTCAAATAGATTTTGCAAAGAAACTCATCAAACTTAGGAAATTACTATTAAAATGTCAAATACGTCAATGTATAGCCATGTAAAATGAATCCCAGTACACAAACTTTCCTTTGAACACTAAATATCCACAGATGGAGGCTCATCTGGTATGACAAACCAGCAAAGGCAACTTAAAATAGATTAAAATGTGAGTCTTTTCTGCAGTTCTCACAGGAACTTGAGAAGGGTGGGAGCAAGGCCAGTTCAAAGGAGTCCTATGTCCCTACATCTGAAGAATTCCCCCTATGAAACATCTAATATTAGATGCTAGCAGTTCTACCAATAGCTGGTAGAACTGCTGCACCAATTCAGCAACATGAATATACCTTTCTCCAAGATTTCGGGATAGCCTTCCAGTGATACAAGTAATGTATGCCTTTGCCCCATCTTCTCAAATGTAATGTTCCTTCGACTTCAAACTTCCCCTCATCTTGAACAATCAATGGAGGGCATAATAGATGCTGCAAGCATAAGTCTCCATAGTCTGCTCAAGATTTTTTACACATGGTAGTGTTCACGAACCTGTTCATTCTCTGAGTAAATCAATATATTATTTAGAGAATCACAAGTATTTCAATTTAAGATGGAAAAATATCTGGTTCACAAATCTAGAATATACATTCTGTAATGGATCATTACTATATACTCAAAATTTCCATACCTGGTATCAAATGTTGTTAAAAATTCATATCATTTTTTAACTCTAATGATATTATATGCATTTCTGATGTCCAGCTTGGTAAATATGCGCATCTTGTGCAATATATCCAGCAAATGTGACATAAGGGGCGGTCGATAATTGTCCCTTACAAAAATTTCTAAGGTTTTTGTAATTCATGAAAAACACTCCATCTTTGTCTTTGCTCAATAGCTACTATTCTGCTGTTGTCCTTGTGGCTCTCCCTTCCCTGAATCGGCCATGGAGGGCATAAGGGGAAGAAACTATGAAGTGTTACTTAGGGCTAGGCTCATTTGACTGTCCAAGTTTCAACTGTATCTCTTCCAACTGTATCTGTTCTCACAAGCAGCGCAGAGGAGAACAAATAGAACGTGAAGCCAGCTACTGGAAAGAGAGGTTTAATCACGGAGATTAAAGTTGAGTGACAATTCAGCATGAATCCCCAGCTAGCTAGACAGAATGGTCCTCAAGCATGAGTTCTAATACCTTTTCATGATTTCCAAAATTGTCATTTCTGATTGGTGAGTTTAAATTTGTCTTTTCTGATTTGTTGTTGGTGTCTATTGTTGGGTTAATTTCTTTCTCAATTCTGTCTAAAAGGTGTTAACTTTTGCTCCAGGAGGGATCCGGTGTGAATTATTTTATTGTTGTGTACCTTTTGGTGTTTCTATTCTAATTCTATCAATCCTAATTGCTGTTAGCCAGTTCTGCATTCCTTGTAGCCAGTGTGTGTTAAGTGTTTGTTTATTTAGCCTCAGGCTGCCCGAGTCAGACTTGTTTTTATTGGGTTCTTCCTGTATTTGCCAGGGTATTTTTTTCTTTGGGGTGAAGAGGGGGTGTCCTGCTTTTATGAATTCCCCCATTTTGGGCTATCACTGGTATTTCAGTGATCAGCCCAACTGGTTCATGTACTCGGTAGTGGTGGTCAATCTGGCACATCATGAGAGAGGTTTTCTTGCTCTGTTCTTTGCCTCTGATGGGAGTTGTGCAGATCTTTAGGCATCTCAACCCTAAAGGAATTAATTGACATAGGCAACAAAGGAGGACTCCACCTACTATGACTGTGATTATGCTAGAAGTGAGAATTTTCAACCAATGGAAGTCTGGTAACCATGAGAAGACCCAGGAAAGGTCTCAGGATGATTGGTTCTTTGCTAGTTCCAATGTTCTGTGCTAGTTCTTTTAAATGTTTGATATCTTCTTCAATTAGTCCAGATTGGTCGGATAGGTTGAAACAGCAAAGCCCACGGAATTCTTCACAGCCATGATTGTGCCTTAACAATAAGTAGTCCATAGCTGCTTTACTCTCAAGGGTTGCTTCTCTGACTTGCCTTAATTCCTTGTTTAAGGCATCTAGGGCATGGGAGGTGGTATTTAGGCTTTTAGCTAGGGTACATGCCAGGCTGTTTATGTTCCTTGAATTTCATGCTGCAAGCCCTGGCACTCCCACTAGAGAGACAGCCAATGCAACATATTCAGACTTGGTGAGGAGAGGGACCCCCTGTGGAGTTTGCTGGTAGGTAGGAATAAGCTTTTAAGCCACACAGCAAAAAACATCCTGCAGGAAGTTTCATATGGCTGTATGAAAAGGTAATGGCCCTGGTGTTGTTGCAGGCCAGTTTAGTGTTAGTGAGGCTGTAACAATTTGAGACCTTACAGGTGAAACTTGAAAAATTAGAATATCATGCAAAAGTTCATTTATTTCAGTTGTTATGGAAGACCAGGATGCTTCAATAGCGGCCTTCAGCTCTTCTGCATTGAATTGAATTGAATTTATTAAATTTATATGCCGCCCTTCTCCCTAAGGACTCAGGGCAGCTCACAACAATAAAACGTTAAAAAACATAAAATACAAAATTTAAAAAAGAATTAAACAAAATATAATAAATACATAACAATTAACCCAATAAAACCAAATTTAAAACTATAGTCAGTCCAGGCCCGATTGTTGGAACATCCATGTCTTCAGGTCACAGCGAAAGGACCGAAGGTCAGGGGCCATCCGCAGCTCCGGAAGCAACTCATTCCAGAGGGTCGACGCACCCACAGAGAAGGCTCTCCCCCTGGGGGTCGCCAACCGGCACTGCTTAGCCGACGGAACCCTGAGGAGGCCGACTCTGTGGGAGCGAACTGGGCGATGGGAGGTTGACAATGGCAGCAGGTGGTCTCGCAGGTACCCCGGGCCTAAGCCATGTAGGGCTTTAAAGGTAATTACCAGCACCTTGAATCGCACCCAGAGGGCAACCGGAAGCCAATGCAGCTCGTGCAGGAGTGGTGTAACATGGGAGTACTGAGAAACTCCCATAAGCACCCACATGGTCGCATTTTGCACCAGCTGAAGCCTCCGAGTGCACTTCAAGGGCAGCCCCATGTAAAGAGCATTGCAGTAATCCAAGCGAGAAGTGACAAGGGCGTGGGTGACCGTGCATAGGGCATCTCGGTCCAAAAAGGGGCGCAACTGACGAACCTGTGAGAAGGCCCCCTGGTCACAGCAGTTAGATGGTCCTCCAAGTTAAGCCGTGAATCCAGGAGGACACCCAAGTTGCGGGCCCTAAGTGAGGGGGGCAATAACTCCCTCCCATCAAAAGAGATGGAACATGTTGGACAATACGAGATGCCGGTATCCACAGCCACTTGGTCTTGGAGGGGTTCAGCCTGAGCCTGTTTCTTCCCATCCAGACCCACACTGCCTCCAGGCACTGGGACATCACATCAAGGGCATTACTGGGTTAGCTCGGGGTGGAGATGAACAACTGGGTATCATTTGCATATTGGTGATACGTCACCCCAAAGCCACGGATGATCTCACCCAGCAGCTTCATATAGATGTTAAACAGGAGGGGGGGAGAGAACCGACCCCTGAGGCACCCCACAAGTGAGGGGCCTTGGGGTAGATCTCTGCCCCCCTGCCAATACAACTGCGAGTGGCCCGAGAGATAGGAGGAGAACCACCATAGAACAGTGCCTCCCACTCCTAACCCCTCGAGCCGTCGCAGCAGGATACCATGGTCGATGGTATCAAAAGCCACTGAGAGGTCAAGTAGGACCAGGACAGAGGAACAACCCCTGTCCCGGGCCCGCCAGAGATCATCTACCAGTGTGACCAATGCAGTTTCCATGCTGTAACCGGGCCTGAAACCAGACTGGTGTGGGTCCAGATAGTCCGCTTCATCCAGGAATTGCGGGAGCTGACGCGCCACAACACTCCCAACAACCTTCACCACAAAGCGAAGGTTGGAGACAGGATGATAGTTATTCAAGGAGGCCGGGTCCAGGATAGGCTTCTTGAGAAGGGGCCTCACCACCGCCTCTTTTAAGGCAGAGGGGAAGACACCCTCCAACAATGAAGCGTTGACAACTGCCTGGAGACAGCCCTGTCACCTCCCCGGTGGCCGAAACCAGCCAGGAGGGACATGGGTCCAATAGACAAGTTGTAGCGCTCAGTCTACACATAATCCTGTCCACATCATCCAAAGACACAGGGTCAAACTCACCCCAAATGGTATAACCAAGATCTGTCCTCTCCACTCCGCTGGATTCCACCCAGTCGGAGTCCAAACCAGTCCGGATCTGAGCGATTCTGTCCTGCAGATACTGTACAAATTCCTCAGCCCTACCCTGCAAGGGGTCATCCCTTGGTCGCTGATTAAGCAGTGAGCGGGTCACTCTAAACAGGGCGGCTGGGTGGTTATCTGCGGATGCAATGAGAGCGGAAAAGTAAACATGCTTTGCCGCTTCCATCGCCACTAGGTAAGACTTAAGATAAGTTCTTAGCTGTGTTTGGTCAGATTCGGATCTGCTGGACCTCCAACAGCTCTGGTGTTGGATGGTTAAATCCCCCCCTACCCAGATCATTAATCCACTGTCCAGAGATAAAAACCAGGTCGAGTGTGTGCGGGTCTTGAATTACTTGAGTCAGGTCCATGGCTGTCATGGAAGCCATGAACTCCCGGGCCAACTCAGACGCTTCACCCGCGGAAGGCAGATTGAAATCCCCCAGAACTATAAGCCTGGGGAACTCAATCGCCAACCCGGGCAAGACATCGATAAGCTTGGGCAGGGCCGATGACACGCAGCTGGGAGACAGGTACATAATCAAGAGACCCAACTAAACTCCAGGACCCCACTTCAAAAGGAGAGACTCACACCCGCCTATCTGAGGGACAGTGGCCACTCGCGGACAAAGACTCTCCCTAATAATAACTGCCACCCCCCACACCCCTGCTCTGGGCCCACGGCTGGTGAAGCACCCGGAAGCCCGGTGGGCATAGTTCTGAGAGGGGGACAACCCCCCTTGGCCCAACCAGGTCTCTGTGATGCAGGCCAGGTCCGCGTTCTCTTCCTCAATAAGATCATATGAGGGGAGCCTTGTTTACCACAGACCTGGCGTTTAAATAACCCAACCTGAGCCCAGGGTCCTGCAATCCTATGCCCCCGGGGGAGCTAGAAGAGCCATGAGGGCGGGAACAGGCAACCGCTTGAAGACAGCGGTGGCCCCTTCCCCAATTGCGATAAAGCCCTCTGCTTCCACACTCTCTGCCTCTCCCAATCACCGTCAAAATAGGAAGACCCTTCTCACTCAGAGCTGAGTCCTCCCCGAAACCCCTACTCCCCCTCCCGCGACCGTCCAATGGTCTGGACTGCTGTCCGGTCGAACTCCCCCTAGTTCATTCCAGATCCCTTGGGCCTCCCCCCTCCCGGATCCCCTTAAAATTTTATGTAAAAATCTTGATAAAAATCCCCTCAGCCTCCTCTTTGAAGCATGCCATCTCTCAGGGTCCCACAACCCGTCATCAAGAAAGATCTTATGTAAGACAGATGGACGCTCCTGCGAGAGGGGGGAATCTTGCAGCGAGTAAAGTTCTCCAAAAGTATACGCTGGCATACAGAGGGAACGGCAGCATCGGACAATGGAGGGTGCCAGCAGATGGAAATGCAGAGTTCAGTCAGCCTGTGGCAGGTCCCAAAGCCACAATCGTGGTAACAGTAGAGTAATCAGTGGCGGCGACAGCAAAAGTCATAAGGTGGTGATGACAAAGTGGTGATGACAAATGATGACAAGTCCAAAAAAGGGAAGGCAGCCCGATGACAATGGCGATGGACCCAAAACAACAGGATGCTGGCACGGCGACAAGGGCAGCTGCATCCTCTCCAGCGGCATGGAAGGAACAGCAGCAGCAGCAGCAGACCCCATAGCAGCGACCACAACACTAACAGGTCCACCGAACTCACGAAGCCGAAGTGGCAGGGGGGGAGAAACAACATCAAAGCCCCCCTTCCCCCCTGCCACAACTCTGGTCTCAACAAAACAAACAAGTTCGGTCTCATGTCTCTCATCTTTCTCTCGGCAATGCCCCATAGATTATCTATGGGGTTCAGGTCAGGCGAGTTTGCTGGCCAATCAAGCATAGTAATCCCACGGTCATTGAACCAGGTTTTGGTGCTTTTGGCAGTGTGGGCAGGTGCCAAGTCCTGCTGGAAAATGAAGTCAGCATCCTCATAAAGCTCGTCTGCGGAAAGAAGCATGAAGTGCTCCAAAATCTCCCGGTAGACGGCTGCGTTGACCCTGGACTTAATGAAGCACAGTGGACAACACCAGCAGGTGACATGGCTCCCCAAATCAACAGACTGTGGAAACTTCACACTGGACTTCAAGCATCTTGCAGTGTGTGCCTCTCCATTCTTCCTCCAGACTCTGGGTCCTTGGGTTCCAAATGAGATGCAAAAGTTGCTCTCATCACAAAAGAGGACTTTGGACCACTGAGCAACAGACCAGGTCTGTTTTTCTTTAGCCCAGGTAAGACGCTTCTGACGTTGTTCAGGAGTGGCTTGACAAGAGGAATACGACATTTAAAGCCCATGTTCAGGATCCGTCTGTGTGTGGTGGCTCTTGATGCACTGACTCCAGCCTCAGTCCACTCCTTGTAAAAGTCCCCAACACTTTGAATGGCCTTTTCCTGACATCCTCTCCAGGCTGCGGTCATCCCTGCTGCTTGTGCACCTTTTTCTTCCACACTTTTCCCTTCCACATAACTTCCTATTAATGTGCTTTGATACAGCACTTTGAGAACATCCAACTTCTTCTGCAATTATCTTTTGAGGCTTTCCCTCCTTATGGTGGGTGTCAATGATGGTTTTCTGCACAACTGTCAGGTCAGCAGTCTTCCCCATGATTGTGATTCCTACTGAACCAGACTGAGAGACCATTTAAAGGCTCTGGAGGTGTTACAGCTTAATTAGTTGATTAGAGTGGGACACTTTGAGCCTGGAATATTGCACCTTTTCACAATATTCTAATTTACTGAGATTGTGGATTTGGGGTTTTCAGGAGCTGTAAGCCATAATCATCACAATTATGACAAATCACGGCTTGAACTATCTTGCTTTGCATGTAATGAGTCTATCTCATATATTAGTTTCCCCTTTTAAGTTGCATTACTGAAATAAATGAACTTTTGCACAATATTCTAATTTTACAAGTTTCACCTGTAGGCATGTGGCATCCAGTTAGTGTGAAGCAGGTAGCTGCTTGGGTTACAGCTGCCACCTGCAATATATACATAGTGTTGTCTTTTATGTCTGCACTGGTGCCTGTCAAAAATACATGAGGCTGTGAGTGAAAATTCTCTCAACTTGGTGTCATTAGTGATGGCTCGTGGTGCTATTGCTACTCCCATCAGGCATGTGGTCAAGATGTCTTTTACTGATCTACTCCCAGGAATTCAAAAATCTGTGGTGTTCAGCACCTCCCTTGCTAAATATTCACATACATTCCCCTTTTCTGGGAATAATTTTGGTTATATAAATCCAGAGGTGCATTTCAAATACAAAAATACAAATAATATACAGGAATTTAACAAAAATTCCCTCCCCCATTTGTTTCAGTTTCAAAAAGGGTCTTTAGTGCCCACTCTTCGGTTTCTGGGTTTTTTCCCCAAGCCTTAGAAGTGGAAACTTTGGTGTTGCCTCAGGTATAATGCTGTGGTCTACGACTGCTGGTTTGATGTGGGTCCAATGGATCCAGGCATTCCTTTCAGCTACCTTGATTGCTGTCTGGGTGGTTAGCAGAACTTGAAAGGGCCCATTCCACTTTGGTTGTAGTGGTGACTTGCGGCTGTATGACTTTATCCAAATCCAGTCCCCTGGTTCAAAAGTATGTAGGTTTTCTTCTAACGGTAAAGTTTACGCCAGGGCACTTTGCTTCCAAAGTTCTTTGCGCCATTAGTGTAGAGCTGTAAGATAGGGATGATAAGACTACCTCCCCTTTTTCTAAACAAAGGGCATGGGGGTCTAGGCCTTTAAGTGTGTCAGGTGGATGACCAAACAATAATTCAAAGGGAGATATGCCTATGTCTCACCTTGGCCGGGTTCTAAGGTGGAACAAGGCTATGGGTAGTACTTGGGGCCAAGGCAGGTGGGTCTCCTGACAGTTTACCTAGGAGGGTCTTTAATTCCCTATTCTCTCAACCCCACCCCCAAAGAACTGGGGTGTTCCAGTGTGTGTTGTTGTTGTTAGTTGCGAAGTCGAGTCCGACCCATCGCGACCCTATGGACAATGTTCCTCCAGGCCTTCCTGTCCTCTACCATCTTCTGGAGTCCATCTAAGCTCACGCCTACTGTTTCAGTGACTCCATCCAACCACCTTATTCTCTGTCGTCCCCTTCTTCTATTGCCCTCAATCTTTCCCAGCATTAGGCTCTTCTCCAGTGAGTCCTTCCTTCTCATTAGGTGGCCAAAGTATTTGAGTTTTAGCTTCAGGATCTGGCCTTCTAAAGAGCAGTCAGGGTTGATCTCCTCTAGGACTGACCGGTTTGATCGCCTTGCAGTCCAAGGGACTCGCAGGAGTCTTCTCCAGCACCATAGCTCAAAGGCTTCAATTCTTTGGCGCTCAGCCTTTCTTATGGTCCAGCTTTCACTGCCATACATTGCAACTGGGAAGACCATAGCCTTGACTATACGCACTTTTGTTGACAGGGTGATGTCTCTGCTTTTTAGTGTGCTGTCTAGATTTGCCATGGCTTTCCTCCCCAGGAGCAAGCGTCTTTTAATTTCTTGGCTACAGTCCCCATCTGCAGTGATCTTGGAGCCCAGGAAAACAAAATCTGTCACTACCTCCATTTCTTCCCCATCTATTTGCCAGGAATTGAGAGGGCCAGAGGCCATGATCTTGGTTTTCTTAATGTTAAGTTTCAACCCAAGTTTTGCACTCTCCTTCTTCACCCGCAACAAGAGGCTCTTTAGTTCTTCTTCACTTTCTGCCATTAGAGTGGTATCATCTGCGTATCTTAGGTTGTTGATATTTCTTCCAGCAATCTTAATTCCAACTTTTGATTCATCTAGCCCTGCCTTTCTCATGATGTGCTCTGCATATAAGTTAAATAGGCAGGGTGACAGTATACAGCCTTGCCGGACTCCTTTCCCAATTTTGAACCAATCAGTGGTTCCGTGTCCAGTTCTCACTGTTGCTTCTTGACCCGCATATAGGTTTCTCAAGAGACAAATAAGATGGTCTGGTACTCCCATCTCTTTAAGAACTTGCCACAGTTTGTTATGATCCACACAATCAAAGGCTTTAGCATAGTCAATGAAGCAGAAGTAGATGTTTTTCTGGAACTCCCTAGCTTTCTCCATGATCCAGCGTATGTTAGCAATTTGATCTCTAGTTCCTCTGCCTCTTCGAAATCCTGCCTGTACTTCTGGTAGTTCTCGATCCACATACTGCTGAAGTCTAGCTTGTAGGATTTTAAGCATGACTTTACTAGCATGAGAAATGAGTGCAACGGTGTGATAGTTTGAACATTCTTTGGCACTGCCTTTCTTTGGAATTGGAATGTAAACTGATCTTTTCCAATCCTGTGGCCACTGTTGAGTTTTCCAAATTTGCTGGCAAATTGAGTGTAGCACTTTTACTGCACTGTCTTTTAAGATTTTGAATAGCTCAGCTGGAATACTGTCACCTCCACTAGCTTTGTTGTTGCTCAGCTTTTCTAAGGCCCACTTCACTTCACATTCTAGGATGTCTGGCTCGAGGTCAGTGACCACCTCATTGTGATTATCTGGGACGTTAAGCTCATTCTTGTATAGTTCTTCTGTGTAATTTTGCCACCTCTTCTTAATCTCTTCTGCCTCTGTTAGGTCCCTACCATTTTGGTCCTTTATCATGCCCATTTTTGCATGGAATGTTCCCTTCATCTCTCCAATTTTCTTGAAAAGATCTCTGGTCCTCCCTATTCTATTGTTTTCTTCTATTTATTTGCACTATTCATTTAAGAAGGCATTCTTATCTCTTCTAGCTATTCTCTGGAATTCTGCATTCAATTGGGCATATCTATGTTTTTCTCCCTTGCCTTTCGCTTTCCTCCTTTCCTCAGCTATTTGCAAAGCTTCCTCAGACAGCCATTTTGCTTTCTTGCATTTCTTTTTCTTTGGGATGGTTTTGGTTGCTACCTGTTGTACAATGTCGCGAACCTCTGTCCATAGTTCTTCAGGCACTCTGTCTATCAGATCTAATTCCTTAAATCTATTTGTCACCTCTACTGTATATTCAACAGGGATATGATTTAATTCGTACCTGAGTGGCCTAGTGCTTTTCCCTACTTTCTTCAGTTTAAGCCTAAACTTTGCAAGGAGAAGCTCATGGTCCGAGCCACAGTCAGCTCCTGGTCTTGTTTTTACCGACTGTATAGAGCTTCTCCATCTTTGGCTGCAGAGCATATAGTCAATCTGATTTCTGTGTTGACCATCTGGTGATGTCCATGTGTAGAGCCGTCTCTTGGGTTGTTGGAAAAGAGTGTTTGCTATGACCATCGTATTCTCTTGACAAAATTCTATCAGCCTGTGCCCTGCTTCATTTTGTACTCCAAGGCCAAACTTGCCTGTTATTCCAGTTATCTTTTGGCTTCCTACTTTAGCATTCCAATCCCCCATGATGATAAGGACATCATTTTTTGGTGTTACTTCTATAAGGTGCTGTAGGGCTTCATAGAACCGGTCAATTTCATCCTCTTCAGCACTGGTGGTTGGGGCATAGACTTGGACTACTGTGATATTGAATGGTTTCCCTTGGATTCGAACTGAGATCATTCTGTCATTTTGAGGATTGTATCCCAGTATTGATTTTCCTACTCTTTTATTAACTATGAAGGCTACTCCATTTCTTCTGAGGGATTCTTGCCCGCAGTAGTATACCTGATGGTCATCTGAATTAAATTCACCCATTCCTGTCCATTTTAGTTCGCTGATACCTAAGATGTCGATGTTCAGTCTTGTCATCTCTTGTTTGACCACGTCCAGCTTTCCTTGATTCATGGATCTTACATTCCAGGTTCCTATGGAGAAAAAATCTTTACAGCGCAAGACTCAAAAACTCCTTTTAATATCCGTTGCCAACCGGGCAGGGTCCATGGAGACTTCCCTGCGGAACAAGGCGTCCACTGCCGGCTGGGTGATGGCTCTTCTGGGCCTGGGCCTGTGGCTGGGTGAGCTGGAAGTCCCTTCTGTGGTCGCCAGATAATTGTTGGGAGGAATTCTCCCATTCAGGCTCTTCCAGTCGGGATTCTCACAAGCAGCGCAGAGAACAAATAAAACGTGAAGCCAGCTACTGGAAAGAGAGGTTTAATCATGGAGATTAAAGTTGAGTAACAATTCAGCATGAATCCCCAGCTAGCTAGACAGAATGGTCCTCAAGTATGAGTTCTAATACCTTTTCATGATTTCCAAAATTGTCATTTCTGATTGTTGAGTTTAAATTTGTCTTTTCTGATTTGTTGGTGTCTATTGTTGGGTTAATTTCTTTCTCAATTCTGTCTAAAAGGTGTTAACTTTTGCTCCAGGAGGGATCCGGTGTGAATTATTTTATTGTTGTGTACCTTTTGGTGTTTCTATTCTAATTCTATCAATCCTAATTGCCGTTAGCCAGTTCTGTATTCCTTGTAGCCAGTGTGTGTTAAGTGTTTGTTTATTTAGCCTCAGGCTGCCCGAGTCAGACTTGTTTGTATTGGGTTCTTCCTGTATTTGCCAGGGTATTTTTTTCTTTGGGGTGAGGAGGGGGTGTCCTGCTTTTATCACTACAAAAAGCCCACACAGTGAGGGGAAACAGTATTTGATCCCCTGCTGATTTTGTACGATTGTCTACTGACAAAGAAATGATCAGTCTATAATTTTAATGGTAGGTTTATTTTAACAGTGTGATACAGAATAACAACAAAAATCCAGAAAAATGCATTAAAAATATATAAATTGATTTGCATTTTAATGAGTGAAATAAGTATTTGATCCCCTATCAATCGACTCCCTCCACAAATGTTTTATGTGATTAAGGTCTGGAGACTGGCTAGGCCACTCCAGGATCTTAATGTGCTTCTTCTTGAACCACTTGTTACTTTGGCTGTGTATTTTGGGTCATTGCCATGCTAGAATACCCATCCATGACACATTTTCAATGCCTTGGCTGAGGGAAGGAGGTTCTCATCCATTGTCCTTTGAAGCGGTGAAGTTGTCCTGTCCTGTTAGCAAAAAAAGCATCCCAAAAGCATGTTCCACCTCCATGTTTTGACAGTGGAGATAGTATTCTTGGGGTGATAGGCAGCATTCCTCCTCCTCCTAACATGGTGAGTTGAGTTGATGCCAAAGAGCTTGATTTTGGTCTCATCTGACCACAACACTTTCACCCAGTTCTCTGAATCATTCAGATGTTCATTGGCAAACTTCAGACAGGCCTGTGCATATGCTTTCTTGAGCAGGGGAACCTTGTGGGTATTGCAGGATTTCAATCCTTCATGGCGTAGTGTGTTACCAATTGTTTTCTTGGTGACTATGGTCCCAGCTGCCTTGAGATCATTGACAAGATCCTCCCGTGTAGTTCTGAGCTAATTCCTCGCCATTCTCATGATCACTGAAACTCCACAAGGTGAGATCTTCCATGGACCCCCAGACTGAGGGAGATTGACAATTATTTTGTGTTTCTTCCATTTGCGAATATTCACACCAACTGTTGTCACCTTCTCACCAAGCTGCTTGGAGATAGTTTTGTAGCCAATTCCAGCCTTGTGTAGGTCTACAATCTTGTCCCTGACATCCTTGGACAGCTCTTTGTTCTTGTTCATGGTGGAGAGTTTGGAATCTGATTGATTCCTTATACACTCATTAAAACGCAAATTAATTTATAACTTTTTTGAAATGTGTTTTTCTGGATTTTTTTGTTATTCTGCCTCTCATTGTTAAAATAAACCTATTAAAATTATAGACTGATCATTTCTTTGTCAGTGGGCAAACATAAAAAATCAGCAGAGGATCAAATAAATTTCCCCTCCACTGAATTGGAAACTAATGGTAATCATTTGGATGGAACATTTGGAAATGAGAGGTAGAAAGCCACTAGCATTGGGTTTCTATGCGGTAATTGCAGACACAAGGCTGAAGCTTAAATGATTTGATCTTAATGACTTATAAGACAATTTAGAACAGGATTCTTGATAGAAATAAACATCTTGTTGAAAGAAATCAGTATTCCTTACAAGGAGCATCAGTGGTGAGTCAGAAAGTGAAGGCTTTTGAGGCAAATGTTCAGAGGAAGATAAGATGAAATCATCACTTCAGCAGGGATGACAATGGAAGGCAACCTTGGGAAAGCTTGAGCAACATTTAAATTGCTCAAGTGAGGAACTATTACAGCAACAATATAGATTAGAGAAATTCTCTGTTTATGCAAATTATTGGATAAACTGGGGTACGTAGCTAGAACTATACGACTATTAAAGATCAGGCTTGAGAGTGTCAACAAACGTCCACGCCGGAAAACGCAGCCAGAAGAATGACGACGTGGCACGGTTGACTGCAAGAAGTTCTTTACTGAGAAGATTCCATGCAAATACAAAGTCAGCGTTGGGAGTTACTCACCCCCAACACGCCTTTTAAACTTTGCCTGAGATTGGGCATCAGCCCCACCTATTAGCCCCACCCTTCCCCTGCGCAGACCAGCATCCGCTGAGCTGCGTAAAACCCCACCCCCCTTACCCGTCCTCCCACACCCTGCTTCCTCCCCTGGCGCCGAGGTCCATACAGCGTGGAGGTAGGTGTACGCCCAGCACCCCCTATTCCCGTGCCCCAGGAACCTAGATGTGCCCCCCTCCACCATCCTATCACCCCGCGCCACAACCGCAGCCCCCTGGCAGCCCCCGTTGTCCCAGCGCGGCTATAGAGCGCCCGGCGCTGCCGCCGACGTGCAAGTCGCTGAAGCGTTGGAGGGGGATGAGGCAGCCGCCCTTTCGCACGCCCACGCGCGCCTCCGGCGGCTCCGTTCGCACAGTCGCCATGCGACCACCCGCTTCGTAAGGCTGCAGCCGTGTGTCCCACGCGGCCGCCCATGGCTGTTTCCGGCCGCTGCACAGCTGATGGTTCGGGCGTGTGTCTCGCACGGCCGCCCAGGCTTTTCCCGGCCGCTGCACAGCTGATGGTTCGGGCGTGTGTCTCGCACGGCCGCCCGAGGCTTTTCCCGGCTGCTGCACAGCTGATGGTGCGGCCGTTTGTCTTGCACGGCCGCCCGTGGTTGCTCCCGGCCGCTGCACAGCTGATGGCGTGGGCGTGATGGAGCCTCCGCCCGTCTAGCGCGGACGCCACTTGTAGTGCTCCCCGAGTCCCCTTGTGTTGTCGAGCCCAAAGGGCTCGACATTCGGCCGCTCTTACCAGGGCTCCTCCTGGAAGGCAAGGCAGAGAGGTTACACAAGCATCAAGGAGAGCGGCGGGTTCCTCCCGACCCCCTCCCGCAGGCTTGCCCGGGTGCTTATGGTGGAAGGCCCTAACCAACCGCGGTGCCTAGATGTTTGGCTCTGCCACCCACGACGCCTCCGTAGTTGGATACCCCTTCCATAACACCAAGTACTGCAGCCTCCCCCTCCGCACCCTGGAGTCTAGGATGTCCTGTATCTCATAACGACCATCGCCCACAGGCCCTGGACCCACTGACCCCCCCCAACAGGAACGGGTGCTGGTTTCAACAGGCTCCCGTGGAAAACGGGGTGCACCCTGCCGAGGAACCTGGGCAGTCTAAGACGCACTGTTACCGGGTTGATAATGTGGGTAACCTGGAAGGGGCCTATGAATTTAGGGCCTAACTTCTTGCTGGGTATTTGCAGCCGCAGATATTTCGTAGACAGGTACACCCAGTCCCCGACCCCTGGGGTATAGAATGGCTGGCATCTCTTGTCCGCTTGGGCCTTGGCGATGCTGGCCTGTTTTTCCAGTGCTTCTTTGGTTGCTGCCCACGCCTTCCTGATGTGTAGCATCCATTCCCTGGGTTGACAGGGGGGGCTGCCTCCTGGTCGCACTCGGGGATGGGGGTGAAATCGTAGCCCGACACCACCGTGTATGGAGGGAGGCCGGTGCTACTGTGTACGGCGTTGTTGTGGGTGACCTCCGTGAACGCCAGGAGGTCCGCCCAATCTGTCTGCTGATACGATACATAACTACACAAATACTGTTCCACTGCGGCGTTGGCTCGTTCAGCGGCACCGTTAGTGCAGGGATGATACCCGGAACTCAATCCCTGTGACGACCCTACAAACCAGAGGAACTCCCGCCAAAACCTGGTGGTGAATTGCACCCCCCGGTCTGAAATAACGTGCCTAGGCGCCCAATGTAGACGGTACACAAGTGTTATAAACAGCCATGCCAAGCGCCGGGCCAATGGCAGACCTTTCAATGGGACAAAGTGGGCCTGTTTGGAGAAAAGGTCGATCACAGTCCAGATGACAGTGAACCCCCGACTCTCTGGCAGGTCCACAATGAAGTCCATACCTATGTCCTGCCATGGTCGACAGGGGTCCGCCACTGCCTGCAAAAGCCCTGCTGGTTTTCCGGGCCGGGGTTTGGCCATGGCACACGTGTGGCAACGCCGGACATAATCCTCGATCTGGCGCCTCATACCGGGCCACCAGAACTGGCACCAGGCGAGGTGCAGGGTCTTCAGGAACCCTAGGTGACCGGCCTGCTTGGCATCATGACATCTATAAAGGACAGTCTCACGGAGGGTTTGTGGCACGTATATCCTGTTTCTGTACCATGCCAGGCCGTCCCAGCGGGTCAGAAGCCGCGGATGCTGCTGTAGCCAGACATCCCCAAGAGCGGTTCTCAGACGCCGTACGAGGTCATCAACGGTCTTGGTTTGTACAGCCCGTACTGCCTCTGGGCCGTAAGGAGGGATAAGAGCCTGTACCACCTCCTCCCGTTGGTTGTCGTATTGTGGAATGCGTGAGAGGGCGTCAGCCAGGAAGTTTTTTCCCCCTGGGACGTACTTCAGAGTGAATTTGTACAGCTTGAAGTACAGGGCCCACCGCACGTGTTTTGGGGCTAACTTCCGTGGCGACTGTAAGGCTTCCAGGATTTTGTGGTCCGTCCACACCTCAAAGGGCTTCTCCGACCCCTCTAGGTGATGGCGCCACGTTTCCAGTGCCCACCGAACGGCGTAGGCCTTTTTCCCAGATAGCCCAGGCTCGTTCAGTGGCCGACAGCTTCTTTGATGCGTAGGCACATGGTTGCAATGCTCCTTTGTTGTTACGCTGTAAAAGCACGGCCCCAACCGCCACGTCACTAGCGTCCGCTTGGACGATGAACGGTGCTGACGGGTCGGGATGCAATAGTACGGGTTCTCTGGTGAATAAGTCTTTTAGAGTCTCGAACGCCCGCTGACACTCCGTGGACCACGCTACCCGTAACCCTGGACGCGGTTTCACCGTCAATTGCTTGGTTTGCAGCAGGTCTGTCAACGGTAGTGCAACTGCAGCAAACGACGGTATGAACTGTCGGTAAAGATTGGCAAACCCTAGGAAGCTCTGCAACTACCGTCTGGTTTTCGGGGCTTGCCATTGCTGTATTGCCTCCACCTTCTTTGGGTCCATCGCGATTCCAGCCGCTGAGACCCGGTAGCCCAAGTAGTCCAAGCGAGAAGTATGGAACTCGCATTTCGACAATTTCACGTAGAGCCGTGCATCGAGAAGCTTCTGTAGGACTTGCCGTACGAGGGCGACGTGTTGGTCCATCGTTTCCGTGTAGATCAAGATGTCATCAAGGTACACGAGAACCCCCCTGTACAGGTGCTCATGCAGAACCTGGTTTATCAACTGCATGAACACAGCAGGGGGCCCCTGGAGCCCGAATGGCATCACACGGAACTGATAACTGCCGAGAGGGCAGTTGAACGCCGTTTTCCACTCATCACCCCTTTTTATACGCACCCGATAATAGGCTTCACATAAATCCAAACGAGTGAACACCTTTCCTTTAGCCAGGTGGGACAGCATGTCCTTCATTAAGGGCAGTGGGTATAAGTGCTCAACGCACACTGCGTTGACCCCCGGTAGTCCACACAAAGGCGCAGGCCACCGTCTTTCTTCTCCCTGAAGAGAACAGGTGCTGCCATCCGCGACCGGGTAGGCTGAATGAACCCTCGTGTGAGGTTTTTATCTATGTAGCGCCGGAGCTCTAACATCTCCCGCGGTGCCATAGCATACATCCGTGGCTTAGGTAGCTTGACCCCTGGCTCCAACTCGATCGCGCAGTCGGTGGCCTGATGAGGAGGCAGGAGGTCACATTCCTGTTCACTGAAGACTTCCAGAAACTCAGTATATTCCGGCGGCACCTGTACCTCTGCACCGGCTCTGCAGCTCTCTTCTGCCCTCCCCGGCGAACCGGGCATCCCCGAGTGTTCATGATCAGGGGGCTGGGGCCCGACCCCGAGGCGCAGGTGCCGACAACCCCCCTCCCACCAGATAGTCGGCCCCCACCTGTCCAGCCATGGAAGCCCCAGGATCACCTCCTCCGTCATGGAGGACACCACGATGAACCGCAATTGTTCCCAGTGCTCCCCCATGTCCAACCGCGTGGGTTTCGTGACGTGTGTGATGGGCACTCCCCCCAGAAGAGACCCATCCACCTGCTGGAAGCGTATCGGTTGCTCCAGCCGCACCACCCCAACACCCAGCTTGGCCACCACCTTCTGGCTGATGAGACACCGGGTGCTGCCGGAGTCGATCAAGGCCTTGAACCCCAGTACCTCACCCGTGTTGGGGTTTGTCAACGTAATCGGGACTGTGAACAGGCTAACCGGGGCACTTACCATAGGATCTTCCTCTGGCCTGTCGCTGCGCCCGTAGACCTCCACGTCCACGTCTGTTGGGCTGTCACCTTACGTCTGAACACTTCCGCCTGGTGTTGCATCCACGGCCTGGCGAGAGGCCCGGGAATGCTCTGCAAAGCGCCCGGGAGTTGCGCCCCGTGTTGGGGTTGCCGCTGCCACCACCCGGGACGCGGGTATAGGGCAGGTGGCCACACGGTGCCCTGGCTGGTCGCACCGAAAGCAGCGGAGAGCGGACTGGGGCGGTTGGTCTATGGGCCCCGGTGATGACGGCAATGGCTTCTGTACCTGGCCTTGCGGTCTTGGCGGGGCCTGTCGGGGGTCCCCCGTGGCCCGTACGTGACGCTGGCAAACCTGCAGGCCGACGTCCAGTTTGATCGTGACTCGCAGCCACTCTTGGAGCCTGGGAGGGATCCCGCAAACAATACAGGCCCTCAGGAGGTATTCATCCAATCCGGCCCGGAAATGGTGGATTAACATCCTCTCCGGCCACGAGCTGAGCCTACCAGCCACCCCCCTGAAGTCTTGCACGTATGCCGTAGCCGGCCGGCCGTTTTGCCGCAGTCCTATTATCTCGGCCTCGGCCCGTTGTATGTGAGTCACATCTTCGAAGCGTACGCGCAAAGCCTCAAGGAAAAGGCCGACGTCACTCAGCTCTCTGGCGCGGTCGCCATATAGGTTCACCACCCATGCCGCTGCCTCCCCTTGTAGCGCCGTGGTGACGGCCATCACCATCACCCACTGGGACGCGTACATAGGCCCGTACCTGTCCAGGTGGTGGATGACATGTCCAAGGAAAAGGGCCAAACGGTCAGGATGGCCATCGAATGTCACCAGCAACGGCGGTGGTCCCCAGGCTGCGGGTCCTCCCCAAGGCCCCGCTGGAGTGCCCGGTCCCTGTGCAAATCCTAGTTGCGGCCACCCCAGTGCTCCTGCCGGAAGCTCTGGGCGTAGCACAGCGCCTCCAGGCCACGTACCACCTGGCCCTGTGAGCCCCTGGCCGGGAGCAGCCGCTGGTCCCGGTGGAGGAGGAACAGGCCCCTGCGGGGTGCCAGGGCCCTGGGTGACCCGGAAGCGAGGACTCGCTAAACGGAACCGGGTTTGACTCCTTCGCTCAGGGTCAGGCCTGGCCTGGGTCCAATGACCTATCTCCAGGTTGGAGTCGATGGGGGACCACGGCTGGGGCTCTCCAAACTGGTCTCTCAGGACATCCATGGTATAACTTCCGGGAGCCGTGGTGTAGCTCCACTCCTCTCCTCCTTCATCGGTGGCGCGGCGCTCCCTCCATTCCCACAGGGACCCCCTCTGCTGGGGTGGTTGTTCCTGTCCCGTCACCGTCTGGCTCAATACTGGGCTGAGCCACCACTCCCCAGGCTTCTCCTGAACGGCTGTCTCCTGAGCCTCAACGCCCTTCGATGCTGGACCCGGGTCTCGGACCTTGGGCAGAACCACCAGTGGGGTCTCTCCCAATTCCCCCACCTCAAGGGGCACAGCAACTCCAGCTGGCTCCTCCCCCGCTGCCACAGGAACAACCCCTTGGGTTCCCTCGGCCATGCCAGCACGTAAAAGTCAAAAGCAGAGCAACGAGGAGCGTTGTAATGAGGGAACGCTGACTTACTGTCAACAAACGTCCACGCCGGAAAACGCAGCCAGAAAAATGCAGACGTGGCACGGTTGACTGCAAGAAGTTCTTTACTGAGAAGATTCCATGCAAATACAAAGTCAGCGTTGGGAGTTACTCACCCCCAATGCGCCTTTTAAACTTTGCCTGAGATTGGGCATCAGCCCCACCCATTAGCCCCACCCTTCCCCTGCGCAGACCAGCATCCGCCGAGCTGCATAAAACCCCACCCCCCTTACCCGTCCTCCCACACCCTGCTTCCTCCCCTGGCGCCGAGGTCCATACAGCGTGGAGGTAGGTGTATGCCCAGCACCCCCTATTCCTGTGCCCCAGGAACCTAGATGTGCCCCCCTCCACCATCCTATCACCCCGCGCCACAACCGCAGCCCCCTGGCAGCCCCCGTTATCCCAGCGCGGCTATAGAGCGCCCGGTGCTGCCGCCGACGTGCAAGCCGCTGAGCGTTGGAGGGGGATGAGGCAGCCGCCCTTTCGCACGCCCACGTGCACCTCCGGCGGCTCCGTTGGCACGGCCGCCGTGCGACCACCCGCTTCGTGAGGCTGCAGCCGTGTGTTCCGCACGGCCGCCCGAGGCTTATCCCGGCCGCTGCACAGCTGATGGTGCGGCCGTTTGTCTTGCGCGGCCGCCCGTGGTTGCTCCCGGCCGCTGCACAGCTGATGGCGCGGGCATGATGGAGCCTCCGCCCGTCTCGCGCGGACACCGCTTGTAGTGCTCCCCCAAGTCCCCTTGTGTTGTCGAGCCCGAAGGGCTTGACAGAGAGGTTTTATCTTAGCTCTCCAAGACTTTGAAGACAAGATTTTCTTCATTTCTGGTTAGTACAACTTCCTCACTTCAATTTCTTTTTTTTATTAAAAAGTTTTACAATACATTTTATTTTTAACAAAACACAACTCCCAACCCCCTCCCCACTCCCCACCCCTCCCCAACCCGTCCCTTCCCTCCCCCTCCCCCCTCCCCGACTTCCCAGAGCTAAATACAGGGTGTAAGAATACAAACAATCATAATCAACCTTATGCAAACAACAATAAACTATTAAATCTATCGCACTTTAACTCTTATAAAATAACTACAAGCAGTATAAATATCACATCAGTACTTACTCAAATGCTAAATGAAACCTTTTAATCCCATAGTTAGAATATAATCAATCCATTTTGTCCATCCATTATATCTCTGTTGCGAATAGCCTTTCAGGTACACTGAGATCTTACAATCTTTTCTTCTCTTAAAATATTATACAGCTGCAAATGCCATACATTCCTTTCCAAACTTAAAATTTCCTTATATGTAATCACATCATATTTAACCCCAACACTTATATTTTCTATTGCGTGTTTCGATATTGTCCATATAGGTATCTTACAATTTAACTTATATCTATACTTTTCCCAAACTCGCAACAGAGCATGTCTTAAAACATGTACCTTAAACACATTATCCACCTTCATACAATAAATATGCATACCAGCCAAATAAATCATAACCTTCAAAATTTAATAATCTCATTTGTGTTAAATTAATCCAATCACTTATCATTGACAAGGCAGCCGCTTCATAATATAGTTTAAAATTAGGCATTTTAAGACCACCTCTCTCACACATATCCTGCATAATCTTAACTTTAACTCGTGGCCTTTTCCCTACCAAAACAAATTTATTAATACCCTTTTGCCATTCCTCCAAATTTGAATCCTTTTCATTTGACATAAAAATAAAAATTTCAGCAAGACATTCATTTTCACTATTGCAATTCTTCCCAATAAAGATAATTGTAGTTTTTTCCAACTATCCAATTCTTTTTGAGCTTTTCCCCATAATTTCATAATTATTTTGATATAACTTTACATTTGAAAGTGACAAAATATATCCCCAAATATTTATCCCTTTTAACAATTTCAAATCATCCAGAAACTTTCCCATATTGCGTTATTATCTCCTTCAGTTCTACAACTGAGTCTTCAGGCTCGTCTCATTCGTCTCAAAGCAGTACGCGTCATCCTCTGGTCTCTGGCCTCCTCCGATGATACTGAAATTTGATCCACTCCTGTAACTTTCTCATCTATCTGCGTTATTCCTCCAGCACCTTGTAAATTCTCACTGTGTCGTTGAAACTCTCCCTCACCATTCTTCTTTGTAGCTTCCAAAAGTGGTATGGGGGCTGCTTTTAAAACATTACTATAAAAATCACGTGCCTGCAACACTGTAGTAAGACGATGTCTCATACCTCCATACATCACCACCATACCCACTGGTATCTCCCATCTGAACTTAATATCACGTCGTCTTAATTCTTGTGCCAAAAAGGCAAATTCCTTCCTTCTCCTTAGGATTCTTGGAGGGATCTCTTTTAAAATCAAAACTTCTTGCTCAGCAATTGCAAATTTAGTATTGTAGGAGGCTTGAATAACCTCATTTCTAATTGCTCTCTTTGTAAAGTAAACCACCACATCTCTGGGTAGTTTCCTTTGTCTTGCAATCCACGAATTAACACGGAAAATTTTATCTATATCTTCCATAATTGCATCTGCTGGTCGCCCCAGCAACCCTTCCAAAGCCTCAGAAACTATTTTCTTCAAATTTTCTTTAAAATCCTCTTTTAAGCCTCTAATTCTCACAGCAAACTCCATCTCATGATACTGTATCAAGGTCAAATCACTATCAATTTTCTCCACCACATTTTCAGTCTCTGTCATTTTTGCATCTAATCTAATATTATTTTGGCTGAGATCTTCCACTCTCTTGTCCAAGCGCTCAATACATATAGCCATGCCTTGAAATGCAGATAAGATGTCTGCCCTTATTTCTGTTAACTTCTCATCCAGAAGCTCTGTGAACTTTTCATTCATAAGCTCAGCTAATTGTTGCGATTGCTTTTCCATGGCCTCTTGTAACACATTCTGCAAGTCTTTAACTGTAAAAGTTGATACAGGTACAGATGCGGGTGCAGGGGAAGGGGGCAATAAAGGTTGTAACAAAAACTGCTGCACCGGAAAAGCCCCCGCACTTCTAAGAGCTTTAGAGGATTTGGCAGCCATTTTCACCCACTATTGCCTGTTACGCACTTTCACTTTCAAACTCCACAAAATCCATTGAGTTAAAGATCATAAATTCACTTTCACCTAAATCTCCTGTATCGCTCTGCTTGCATCCAGGTTCTCAAAGGTTCTCTCTTGCTGGCAGGGATGGTTGCTGACGCCCTGCTCTGCTCCAAAAAGCCCGGAGCAGAGGCGCCCCGCAGTCCGGAGCATACCCAGGCTTCGGGGGGGGCTCAATCCTTCAGCCGCCAAAACTTTTAGCTCTGGCGGCCCCAGAGAGCTCCACCCCTACCTTGGGCGCTCACCCCCTCCTCTTCTCCCGAGGAGGGGGCTTCCGAGCCGCCAAAACAGCTGATCGGCGCTGTTTTCGGCGGCTCTACGGAGCCGGCGGGGCTGACAGCCAGAATGGCTGCCTGCGGTGACGCCTTGCCACCCGGAAGTCCTCACTTCAATTTCTTTAATCAAGGCAGGAGAAGACGAGGAAGTTCAGCCAGTCAAGATACATGACAAAATGAACTAATTCTACTTTATTGTAAGACTACATTAACAGAATTTTGCAGGTCTGAAAGCAAAAACCTCCTGCTTCTACTTTTAACTACTTGATCCATTATGGTGTGTCTTTCCTAAGATTCTTTCTTAGGAAAGCAACTGCAGGCTTCTCCCTAATTGTTTTCTCTTATTGTTCCCTGGGCAGCATCTCCACTTTCCTTTCTTCAAGGTTATTCAAACATTCCATTGCATCCATAAGCTATGAAACAAAATGGGGCAGTAAAGGTTTGATGAGAAGATCTGTAAAGACCTGATTGGATAAATCTGAAAGGATGCCAGATAATTTTGTAGTAATTAACGCTAATGAAATTGCAGGATAATTAAATTTTAGTCAAATCCTTTAAATATCCTCTGAAATTGGGTTCTACTTCATAGCCATTAAATCCACCTTAGAAGCTGGAATACTTAAGTACAGTTTTTTTGTAGAAATTCTACAAGTATTATTTCTATACAATTATACAAGTTTGTTTTGTATTATATCTATAAGCTAGATTTATAATTATAACTATAATTATAATTATACACATTATTCTAAACAGTGAGTAGATTTTGAGCTAGCTGAAAATATGGCTTAATAATAATAGATGCAACTTGTGGCCAATCCAGTTCATACATATCGGTTGATATTTATTTTACTGTCTTTTTAAAGCAGGCATGTCCAAAGTCCGGCCCGCGGGCCATTTGCGGCCCGCGGGGCGGTTTAATACGGCCCTCTAACAGCCCTCCCTGCTCTGTGCAAATGCGGCCCTCCCACGGCCCTCCCTTCTGATTGAGGGCGGCAAGCAGAAGACTGTCTGCCGCAGGAGGGAGGGCGGTGAGAGGGCCGCATCCTGACGTCACTGCCCAAACTTGGAAGACGAGCGGCGCAGGCGCAGGGCCGGCCTGGCGGGACTCACTGCCCTACTACAAGTGCATCAAGTTCGCGCTCTCGGCGTCCTCCACCCTCTTCTCGGTGTGTCTTAAGTGAGTGGGAACTTGAGGGGAAAAGAGAGGAAAAGAGAAGAATTTGGCTTTCTTTAAGTTCGGGGGGAAAAAAGAACGGTGACTCCCAAGTGTTTTTCAAGGTTATGCCTACTCCTATAAACATATTTATTTAATTCAAGCTAAGTTCAAATGCTGCTCCGAGTACTGTATGCCTGACAGTGGCGTAGCGTGGAGGGTGCAGGGGGGGCCGGCCGCACCGGGCGCAACATCTGGGGGGGGCGCCCATTAAGCTCGCCGGAGGGGGATGATTCCGCTTCGCCGAGGGTCGGAGGAGCGAGCGAGCGAGCGAGCGGGCGGAGCGTAGAAAGCAACTGCATTCGCTGCACCCAGCCAGAGCGGGATCCCGTCCTCCCGCGGCTGCGGATCGCCTCCTTTCTCGGGTGGGGGTGGGGAGGCTTGGCAGCGTCTTGCCTCCCTCTCTTTCTCCCGCCGCGGCTCTCTTCCGCTTGGCTCTCAACCTGCAAGCCCGGCCCCCCCGACCCAGACCCAGCTCCCGCCCCCGTCTCCTCCTTTCCCGGAGGTAAAGGTAACAACTGCGGCTGCTTGCTGCTGCTGCTGCTCCTCCTCCTCCTCCTCCTGCCGTATTGACTCTCTGCTACCCATTCCGAGAGGTGCGCGCGCACCTCCCCAAACCTGCCGACGTTTGGGGAGGTTTGGGGAGGTGCGCGCCGGGGAAAAGGCCGGGAGAGGAGGGGGTCCGGGCTGGGGGGGAGGGATGGGGTGGGGGAGAAGGAGGCTTCCCGGGCTGGGGGGGGAAGCAGAAGCGAGGGATCAGGACTCCTCCCGCTTGGCTGCCGCCGCCGCTGCCACCACTCCTACGGCTGCCGCCGCCTGCTCTCTTGGCTGGTTGCTTTCCGCTTCTCTCCCCCCCGCCTGCCCTCCTTCCTGCCTTCCTCCCCTCCACCTCGCCTTCCCCGCTCCCGCGTTTTCCCTCTCCCCGCCTCGCATTCGGGGTGATTCCCCGAGAGAGGGCGATGGGATTCCGGCGAGCTTTCAAGCCTTCTCGGCCGTCTCCGGCACGGCTCAGGAAGCGTTTCTGCGCTGCCCGGCCGGAGCCTTTGCCTCCTTCCCTCCCCCAAGGAAGGCGTCCTTTTTCAAGTTGCAAAACCAAGCGGGGTGAAGCGGGCTGTCGGGAAAGACATTCAGGAGGGTCACCCTGGAGAGGAGAGGGAGCGGGAGAAGGAGGAGGAGAAGGAGGAGGAGGAGGTGATCGACTCGCCCAACCCAGTCCAGGCCGGCCAGCCCCGTAACGTCCGAGCTCGCACCGCGGGCGGAGAGGCAGGAAGCCGAGAGGAAGAAGACCGCCAGGAAGCTGCCTCTGCAGCCGCCTCCTCCTCCTCCTCCTCCGCCGCCGCCACTGTCTCTGTCGACACCGGTGCTAGGAAGGCTGCCGGTGCTGCGGCCGCCTCTGCCGCCGCCACTGCCTCCTCCGCCACCGGGGCCTGACCCGGGGTGTCGCTGCTGGATCGCGCTCGTCCCTGCCGCGAGTCTTCTTCCTCTCGGCTTCCTGCCTCTCCGCCCGCGGTGCGAGCTCGGACGTTATGGGGCTGGCCGGCCCGGACTGGGTCGGGCGAGTCGATCATCTCCTCCTCCTTTCCCTCCTCCTCCTCCTCCTTCTCCCGCTCCCTCTCCTCTCCAGGGTGACCCTCCTGAATGTTTTTCCCGACAGCCCGCTTCACCCCGCTTGGTTTTGCAACTTGAAAAAGGACGCCTTGCTTGGGGGAGGGAAGGAGGCAAAGGCTCCGGCCAGGCAGCGCAGAAACGCTTCCTGAGCCGTGCCGGAGATGGCCGAGAAGGCTTGAAAGCTCGCCGGAATCCCATCGCCCTCTCCCGGGGAATCACCCCGAATGCAAGGGAGGGAGAGGGAAAACGCGGGAGCGGGGAAGGCGAGGCGGAGGGGAGGAAGGCAGGAAGGAGGGCAGGCGGGGGGAGAGAAGCGAAAAGCAACCAGCCGAGAGAGCAGGCGGCGGCGGCCGTAGGAGTGGCGGCGGCGGCAGCAGCCAAGCGGGAGGAGTCCTGATCCCTCACTTCTGCTTTCCCCCCCAGCCCGGGAAGCCTCCTTCTCCCCCACCCCATCCCTCCTCCCCCCAGCCTTTTCCCCGGCGCGCACCTCCCCAAACCTCCCCAAACGTCGGCAGGTCTCCGGACGGTGGCGGCTTGGAGAGGTGCGCGCGCACCTCTGCCCTTCGGAAAGGTGCGCGCGCACCTCTCGGAACGGGCGGTGCCACTCTCCATTTGGAGAGGTGCGCATGCACCACTGCCCGTTCGAAGAGGTGCGCGTGCACCGGGCGGCTGGGAGCCGCAGGAGACGGCTCAAAGAGCCGCATGTGGCTCCAGAGCCGCGGGTTGTCGACATTGTGAAAACTCAGCTGCCAGTTGATCTTAATGTTATAAAATGAAAAGTATGCCATTTGCAATTAACTTGGCATAAAATAATTCATTTGCATTTAATTGCAATTGTTCAAAGAATGTTCGGAAAAATGTTCGGCCCTCCAGCATGTTCACTTCATCCAATCTGGCCCTCTTTGAAAAAAGTTTGGACACCCCTGTTTTAAAGGAAGAGAACTTCTAATTTCTCATTGATGGTATTTATATGCAAGTATATTAGACACAAGTTAACTATTAAGAGACAAGCCAGCAAGTCTGTCTGAGAAAGACCTTTAAATGAGTTATTTCCTGAATTGTCTGTCTGTTAATTTATAAAGGCAATTTCCTTTTAGGAGGAACAGCAGACATGGTTGTTTATAGTTTTGCCTCTAATTATGGCTCTACTTCGGAGGCTGCTAAAGGCTCAGATTGACTGGATACAACAAATGAAACTTTTGTTCCTATGGCAATGAGTCAGGTCTAGGCACTAGTAGTTCATTGATCCCTAATTGTTTCAATGTTTTGTTGGGGTTTGAAGATCCAGAGTTTGTTTGAGTCATTTTATTCTTCTCTATAGTAAAGTATGTATGAAAGTACATTTTAAAAACTTTAAAGAATAAAAATCTTACTAAACAAACTAAATGATAACAGCAAAAATCTAATCGGCTTAAAGTTTGGATGGAAATTAAAAGGAAGAAAAACAAAATACTAGATAATAATAATAATAAGTTGGAAGGGACCTTGGAGGTCATCTAGTCCAACCCCCTGCTCAGGCAGGAAACCTATACCATTTCAGGCAAATGGCTGTCAAGTCTCCATGAAGCAGTTAAGGAAAGTAGGCATCACTCTGTTAGATTTGGTGATAGTTGTTCAAAAAATGCAGAGCTCAGGCTTAGTATTTCTTGAAATCAGCCAACTAAAAGAGCTTTTATTATGGAATGGCATATGTTATCTAATCTTACTAGAAAGAAAATATGCTGCATAGCAATGATCAAAACAAGTGTGCTCTTGGGAATCCTGATGTAGCAAAAATCCTATGTTTTCTTCTAACAGAGAATGCTGTTTAGGTCATGCAACTTGCTATTCAATTAATAAACTAATTTAGGAAAGCATAGACAGCTATAATGACAAAACATACATCAAGAAAGGGCTGTGGCAGAATAGCCATATCAACCCAATAAGATTGATCAATTTCCTATAAACTATACCAACATCACAATTTCCCCACAATAACTACATCTAATAAGCCCAACAAACATGAACTGTATAAACAAAATTTGAAGCAAGCCGGAAAAATCCTAACAAAACAGATATTTAATGATTATTAAAAGTGCCATGCTACAAGAAAAATCTAGACTGCCCACAGCATAGGTACCAAACACCTACCAGAGCTGGTACAAGCTGAAAAACAGCAGAATCTGTTAACTTCTTAAGGAATTATTGCATTATTTCACATTCAGTAAACTAGATCCTGAAAATATCTGGTTTATGGCCAGGTATTTGAAAAATTGCAGTTGCAATGTATGGCTGTGAAAGTTGGACCATAAGAAAGGCTGAGTGGCAAAGAATTGAGGCCTTTGAACTATGGTGCTGGAGAAGACTCCTACGAGTCCCTTGGTCTGCAAGGCGATCAAACCGGTCAGTCCTAGAGGAGATCAACCCTGACTGCTCTTTAGAAGGCCAGATCCTGAAGCTAAAACTCAAATACTTTGGCCACCTAATGAGAAGGAAGGACTCACAGGAGAAGAGCCTAATGCTGGGAAAGGTTGAGGGAAAGAAGAAAGGGACGACAAAGAATGAGGTGGCTGGATGGAGTCACTAAAGCAGTAGGTGTGAGCTTAAATGGACTGCAGAAGATGGTAGAGGACAGGAAGGCCTGGAGCAGGGGTGTCAAACTCAATTTCATTGAGGGCCGCATCAGCATTGCGGTTGCTCTCAGGGGGCCAGGTGGGTATGGCCTGGGTGGGCGTGGCTAGTGTGTATAGCTTACTGGGTGGGCGTGGCCAGCTCTACATCGTTCGCATCAAGGGTGCCTATGGGGGCCTGGGCAGGACTGGGACAGATCTGAGGGTCTCTGGGCCAGGGCCAAGGCAGTGGGGGCCGTTCCCTCACTGTTTCCAGGATGGCTTCACGGGCCGCATGAAACCACTTTGCGGGCCGGATCTGGCCCCCGGGCCTTGTGTTTGACATGTCTGCCCTGGAGGAATGTTGTCCATGGGGTCGCGATGGGTCGAACACAACTTCACAGCTAACAACATTATTTGAAAAATTAAGAAGACTTACAAGAATTTTTAATGACCCCACTTAGGTAGCTCTATCAAAGGCACCCACTTGTAGTATGACATTTTGCTTTAAGTATAAAAAGGCGAATTTCTTAATATTCATATAAAAAGCTTATCAGAGCGCTCTTTCTCTCTCACACACACACACACAAATAATGCTCATATGCACATTTTTCAGAGAAATTCTAGGAATATTATACAGATAACAATATTTAAATGCATTAAAATGTATTAAAATAACTAATTACCACTCCTTATTTCTTATTTTTAAAGATGAAAGGTACTGGATGAAATTCTAGAGTTTCATAACTTCACTTGTAATATTAATAACAGGATTCTATTAAATATATACAATTACTACAAACCTACATATAATTGCTTACATTCATTGCCACTAAGGACAGTGAAAACAATCTTAAATTTTAATGTATTTATATTATTTAAGTTTCCATTTTCATTCAGTGTTGGAAAGCAATAACTGAAACCTTAAAATGACAGGATTGGCAAAATGCATGGACAGGAATAAGTGGCAGCAAAATTGGCAAATTGTAGGCAGGAACAGTTTAGCAGCCATCTTGAGGAATTTCTAATGAAGATAATTATCAATTTAAGAGTTACATCAAATATTTCAAATCATTTTAATGAGAATTCACTCTAGGCAGTTTTGATATGCAATACAGTTTAGCTTAGTTTACTGTAGTTCAGAGATTCAAAGTGAAGCAGACAAACACGTAATCTGAGGAAGAAGACTGTTCCTCCACTCCCCCATCATGTTTCTGGTTTCATTTTTTTTAGACTTTTCATCTTTTGATTTTATCAGGATATTGTATAATCTTGTGCTTGTACTACTTGGTATCATAGAAGTATGAAAATATTATGATACATTTAAGTGAGGCAAACTTAACATATCATATTAATACTCAAGGAGATATATATCATCTTATACATTATCAAGTCAGTAATATAATAAGTAGTTAACACAGATGTGTCTCTTAATATTTAAGATTGTGTTTCCTATTTTTTCTTAAAATTCAGATTTTAGAGATTCAGCATCTTTCAGATAGCAATTACAATTCAAAATTTCTTTGCTCTCTTATATTTTTCTCTTATAAAACACAAACCAAGCAGTTGTTTTTCCTTTTTATATACAGTGACAGAATATTTATTTCCGTGGCAACAAAAGTATCCTTTGCCCACTTCAAATCAGTAGTTTAATTTTCGTAGAACTTTTTAAATACACAAAGATAAACACACCGCTATTTTTTGTTTAGAGGAGAAGCTAGAGTACTTCAAGAACTAAATGGCAGTATAAGTGATCATAAGGTAAGTGAGTACTACGTACTCATCAGATTTTGGTGATCCCTGTTACTACAATAGTTACCTTTATATACATGAGGTCATTTAAATGGTAATTTTATGCAGAACTCATTTTAAATTGCATACTAATAGCTTTTCATTGTGTGCAAATGAACTTGCAACATATTTCATCCAAACATTTTTATTAATCTTAAATCAAGTGAATGTTTTCATTACTGTATTTTAATGGTACATAACTAGCTATTATGTTGTATGATGCATGGTTTTAGTTAAAATGACAGTAATTGGCTTCCTGCCAAGTAGTTTGGAAATATTTTTAAAACCTGCCTAATCCAATTCTCTGTAACAAAAATAAGACTCTAGAAAATTTCTGTAGGAAATAAAACTATAAAAAATAATGTGAAAACTGAAAAGTTAGGAGACAAATATAATTTCATGGAGATAATCATAATTAATAAACATTTGGCATATATTTTGATATATTTCAAACTTGTAGTAATTAAATGGCTAAATAAACTTGCAAACCCACAATAGTTAATTAAAACAAAGACACTGTACTGAATATAAAAAGGTCAAAGTAATGAAGAGCTTGATTCAATTTTCAATGAATTTAAAAACCTTATGGGTATTCATAAATTAATAATTATTAATTAGCAATTAGCATATAATCTAGTTTATGTGTGTAAAGTTAAGAACACATATCTTCAATATTTAGCAGTACCACCGAAAATCTTTAAAGAAAGCTTGTTTTCTTAAACCTCTGTAGGTATGCGTTAGATAAATCCTTGGGAGAATGGCACATATTATATTTGTATATAACCTGAATATTTCATTCACCTGCCCCAAATGTCAAGATAGAATATTGTGGATACAATGCATCTGGAATTATGAAGAAGAGAGCAAAGTTTGAAACTGTCATAGTGGAGGCTTTCAATATTGAACATGATCTCAACATTAATGTTCTAAGAAACATGCGGACTAATTCAAAGAACTTAATACCCTACCCACTATTTGCAATATTTGTAATATATTATTGGATAGTATTTTCTAAAATACTAAACTGAATTTAGTATTTAGAAAATCTAAAAGATTTTCAATTCAAATAAATATCACTACTATTTATTCATTGTAGGCATATTAGCAGAGTTTATGTTTGCTTGGGTAATTCTTTATGTTTCTTTAATATGAATGAATTATAAAAAAATCAGAAATGATGTCACCTTATATAGAAGAGGTTTATCATGAGAAAGCAGAAATAAAAATAATTTATTCTTATGCTATCAACATATCTCAGCTTTGATGAAACATTCAAGATGAATTACAACGAAAACCAGTGAGAAGGAAATCATAGAAATACACACTCATGAAAATGTAAAGTTCTGTAAAATGCAGTTTTCACAATAAATAAACATGCATTATCTATGATCCACTTTTCATATATAAAGTATATAGAGGGGAAATCTTACACACAGTTCACAATGTTTTTCAAATCATCAAACAGATCTCCCTCCATTCTTGTATATGTTGTTTGAGTTAAAGGAGACTATTTGATGGCCCCTTTTCTGGAAGGTCTGGTCCATTTGTAATCATTAGATTGTTGCCCTAGTGTCCCAGCTCCTCATATTTGCTCTGGTATAGTTGTCTTCAATTCAATCTGGTCTTCTTCTTTCTCAAATTTCTTCTGATTTGTATGGAGATTTCCATTTTTAAAGTTGTTGCCTCGTCTGGATGTTCAGTAAGCTGTATTTGTTGAACAATACCTCTGTCTTGGTATTCAGTTGTTCAATTTCTGTTGTTTTCTGGATTGTTGGTTCTTTGGTTGCAATCAAAATTTGGCTTTGTAGATCTGAGCTGGCATCTTGGTCTTTCATTGTAGGTCTCATGTTCTCACAATGTGTTTCCACAAAGCAGAACTGCATATTGTTACAAGTATTTATTATGAACAAAAGGAAGTATCCTGGCTTGTTCCTTTATCAACTTACTTAGAGGAAGAGATATATATCTGTCTATATGTTGATTATCCTACTGTTCAAGTTTAGAATCCTCATTATTTAATGGGAATAAAAGGGTGGGCCGCTAGAGGCAGTGCTTCCATTGTGCTTTGGCGTTTGGTAGTATAATAATTTCATGCAAATTTTGAAATTATTCAAAATTAGTTTTGAAGAAGTATACTGGTAGTTTTATCAGGAATTCCAGCCATCCTTCCTGGAACACAAGCTTTGGGCTGCTCTCAAAGTCACAAAGCCTTACTATAAATGATTTCATTGAGGGACGGTAGATCCATGATGACAGATTATGTATTAGAAAACATGATGATTGATAAATAGTGGTCATTTCACATAAGTGGGAATTCTGTGGCCTGAAAGTATTCTCCTTGAACCTATTTGTGGATTTCAACTACCCAAAGATTGTATACTATTATGATATACCGTATATACTCTTCTGCAGCCAAGCCTACATTTCTTAGTCACAGGGCTTTCCGGAAGGCCTGTGCAGCCAAGAACTGAGCTATGGATTCAATACATAGCTCAGTTTTGCAAGACCTCAGCAGCCGATATGGGTCTCTACAGGGCATTGAATTTGCATGCTGTCTGCTGCAATTTCCATTCTTAAAATACTGAAAAAGGCCCTACCAGTCTGCCCAAACTAGATTAAAATAATAGCAACAATAACAAAACAAGTCCATTCCATCAGAGGTCATCAGTAAGGCTGAATTTTAGATGTTCCTCTCTTTAAACTTGTCTTCCCAGTCATCTCTAACAACTTTTCTTCCCATTGCTGGATTTGTCTACACTGAGTTATCTGGCGTGCCAAGAAGAGATTGGCATTTTGTTTTATATTTCTAAAATTTTATAATTGGCCAGTGAGCCATAGTAGTTTTTAAATTTCCTTTAATAGTATTATTCTCTTGAATCAACAGAACAATCAATACAACATGCTTTCCTACTCCTCAGGTTTGCTAACTTAAAAGACTAATGGCAGATACTATAAATTCCCATTGCACTAAGTCTTCTAATTACTTGCTTCACTTTCTTTTAATGTGTGTTTGTTTTACTATTCCTTCTATCCACCTGGGCAGAAAAAGTTCCCCAGTTGCTTGACTTCTATTGTCTACATTCAATTAAGGACAAATTAGCAATTTTTACTATCATTTTATTTTGCCCAAACATATCATATATTGCTTCTTTTGCTACAGCATTAAAGCTATGGTTCAATACTTGAAGGGTATTGATAAGACGCAAAGGAGATTTACTTAGTTAACATGGTAAATGTTACCATGGTATCTCATGGAAATTGAATTGATTGTTAACTTTCTTTTTACATGATGTTTATTGAATGTGGATGAGATTCAGTTTTAAAAAGCAAAATATTTTAATTCCCTAAGGCAAAAATAAAAGTCTTCGAAACTAAGTTTCTTTCAATAATAATTTATTACAGCCATTCATGAATAAACACTGATTTGTGCCTGAAGTCATCATTAAACTTTAGTGATTAAATAATACTGATGCTTTCGGTACAGCCCTGTATGACACAAGCACATAATCTTCTGCATGATTTCGAAAATTGCAGTTCTTTGCTTAAAGGTATAGTAAATAATGACACAGCCTTCCTATGTATATTTCTACTGTTTACCATGTAACTATTTTCTCTTCTTAGTAAATGCATGTAAGAGCATTTTAAGAATTTTAAGTTTAAGTTTATAAAAAATAATCATGAGAGCAATTAACATGCAAGGAACAAGTCCATATTTAATGCACCCAGTTTATAGATTAGTCTTACAAATTGTTCTGCAAAGTGTTTCTGTAAAATAAACTTTGTTTATGCAAAAAAGTAATTATGTAAAATAATATTTCATTGTATAAATTATAATCTGGAAACATTCCAAAAACTGTCATTCTTTTGAAATTTACTGTCTACATCAGCATCTATTACATGAAGTATATACACTCTAATAATTATTACACACATTCACGTTCTTTGAAATTATTTATGTGGCAACAGTGGTTGGGAAATAAGGTGAGAATCTGAAATACTCCCTCCCTCTTTTTTTCCTCAGGTTATGAGCATGATGAATTAGTGCATAATATATGAAAACAAAAAAAGCCAAAATGTTTCTTATGCAGATAAAAGATTAAGATAATGCTGCATAAAGTGACAGTGAAAAACTATGACTCCTTGATTTCACGGATTGTACACATCTAGTTTTTCTTGTTCTATTAACGTTGTTCACAGCATAGCTGGGCTGAACAATAATCTCAGTAACACAGTAATCTTTTTTTTGCTTTTTCCTTCAGCTTGAGAGTATGTTGAACTTGGAATAGAAATAATGTGGAAAAGAAGAACAATACAAGCTTTTCTCTTCTTTCCACTTTTATTTTAATGTCTCCATATAATTCCCCATATATCCACCATCCAGTGCTGCTACAATTATATTATGTAAATGATATGACTAATGTTGGGTAATATTTTCCAAAAATACATCTACGTTACTTTCTCTTTTAAAGAATCTAATAGTTCTTAAACTACATAGGATTGGAGGGAAAATTAAAGATCTTTCTGTAATATTTGGATTGTTTTTAAAAATTTGTGTGGTTGCTAGGAGTTTACAGTTCCTTGATGAAATATAATCAATAATAACATAACATGTTTAAATCAGACATGTCAAACACAAGGCCTGTGCGGTGGATCTGGCCTGCTATGTGGTTCCATCTGGCCCGGGGACCTGCTCTGAAAACAGCAAAGGACCGGCCCACCGCACCTCAGCCCAGCCCAGCCTGACCGGGCACTGATCTACAACCTGGTGCCAACCATCAAAGCCAGAATGCGCTCAGCCTTAGATTCACAGGACAGCTCTGGAACCAGTGACAGGTGCCCGCCGCCCTGCCTATGGAACGTGCGAACAAGCAGAATCCGGCATTGCTGCTAGTTGTCTTGCCCTGCAGGCTGACTTCACCCAGGATGCTGGCGCTGGTCGTCTCCTTTGCACAGGGGGCAGGGCAGAGGCAGTGGGGCAGGTCCTTGTTGATTCCAGGGCTGCCCCGTAGAACCTTCGTTCCTTCCTTCTCATCTCTTTCCTTCCTCCACGCTCAGGAAGGGGTGATGGGAGGGAGAGAGATTGCCAATGCTGCCATGCTGCCAGTGGCCGTCGCTATCCCACGTGAGCAGGTGGGGCAGTCCTGGTGAAAGGGAAGCCTCATGCCTTCAAGGCTAGGTCAGCGAGGGGGCTATGGAGGTGCTGGTGGGGGTGTGTGGCACTGATCTACAACCTGGTTGCATCAAAGCCAGAACGCGCTCAGCCTTAGATCCATGGGGAAGCCGGAGAGGCGGGACAGAGGTGGTGGGGCAGCTCCTTGCTGGTTCCAGGGATGCCATGTAGATCTAAGGCTGAGTGCATTCTGGCTTTGATGGATGCAGCCAGGTTGTAGATCAGTGCCACACACCCCCACCAGCACCTCCATTGCCCTGTCACTGACCTAGCCTTGCAGTCACGAGGCTTCCCTTTCACTGGGACTACCCCCACCCACCCACATGGGATAGTGACAGCCAGCAGCAGCATGGCAGCACTAGCAACCTCTCCCCCTCCCATCACCACTTTCTGAGCATGGAGGAAGGAAAGAGATGAGAAGGCGAAGAAACGAACAGAGGGAGGGAAGAAGAAAGGGAGGGAGGAACAGAGGGAGGGAAGGAAGGAAGGAACTTGGTTGGAGATGCCCCGGTTCACACAGTTCTGCTTCAATCCTGGATCCATTGAGAGTTAGGGCTCAAAGGAGAAAGCAATTTTGTGTTCTCTTTTGTCACAGACAGGACTTTATTGGCAATTCAAGTTAACATTGGTATTCTTGAATTGTGAATTCTTAGGAAAGTATCCTCTCCTCTCTGCTGCAAACAGCCATTTCCAGTGGGGAAAACAGGACAAAGCAGAGTGGGGAAAAATATTTTCCTTTGCTATATTTTTAGTCTGAATGGCAGGGTCCCTGTAGGAGAGCCCTTTTAAGGATTATGTATTAATAGAAAAGCAACTAGCTTACCTCTGTTCCTACATGCCAAAGCTGTTGCATATAAAAAGCTCTGATCAACTATCACAGCCACCATTTTGACAATTCTGCTGTATTGTTGTCTTTGGATGCCCTCACTAAAGGCAAGCATGGGATAAACTGAGCCTGGTTTGTTCTCGGTCTTTTAAGTGGCCACAGACTACTAGCAAAAGTGGCATTTGATCACAAGGCAAGGAGGCATCGAGGAATGTTTCCCCTTTTGCATCTGAGCATCTAAGAAGGGACAGGAAAGGAGAAAGGGAAAGACAAACAAAAAGAAGGAAAGAGGGGAAGGAAGAAGAAGGAAAGGAGACTGAAGAGGGAAGGAAAAAGATGAAAGGGGGGAAGGAAGGAAGATTATAATGAGAGAGGAAGGGTCTGAAGGACGGCCTGCCTTAGCACTTGGCCACAAGCAGCCCTACTGCCCTTTTGCCATCCCCTTGTGCCCTCCTCCTGACCTTCCTGGTGGCCTCCCATCCTATTGCTGAGGATGCTTCGGATACAAAGCTGAGTCTTCTCGCAGGGAGAGGGAGTGGGCCTCTCTCTGACTCAAACATTTTGCCCTCCCGCACACATCATGAGCAACTTGGCCAAGGAGAGCGAGCATAGCAGCAGCAGCCTCAAGAAGGTAAGTGCAGCTGGGTGCCCCCTTGGGGAAGTGGGGCTAGGCTAGGCTGAGCTGCAGGGTCCCTGAACCTGAGGGCTGGACACTTGACCTCTGCTGAGCAGGGCTCTGGGCAGCCCATGCCACTGTCCAGGGGCCCCCTGCACAGAGGGGGACGATGAGACTCCTCCAGTGGACCATGCCCTGGCGCTCGCCCCGGTCCTTCCTCCGCTGGAGACCCTCGGATCTGCCCCAGGCACCCCTGATGAGAGTGATGTTGAGCTGGCCACGCTGCCCAGTAGGCCACACCCACTGCCCCCCTGAGGGCAACCACAATGCTAATGCGGTCCTCAATGAAATTGAGTTTGAAACCCTGGTTTAAATGTTCATTTTTACTGAAATATTTTTTTTTAATGTTTTTTAAAATTGCACCTATAATGTCAATATAAGAGAAACACATATTTGTTTTTATTTAGTGCAAAATAAACACGCCAGACTGTACAAATTTAAAATTCAACACATGGATTATCATGAAAGTAGAATAATATATTATTTCTTCATTATATATAATATACACTAATATACACTACACATAGAAACAAGTGATGATGAACTAGTCACTTCCTAATCATATCTGTGTCTCCCCAAAATAGTTTAACTTTGAAAAAAGTTAAATACCCCTTTTAATTGTCTCTGATTTACAGTATACCTTTTTTAACCAAAGCATTTTAAAATGCAGAATAGGATGCGAAGAGATATTAGAGGGATTGAAATGATCCTACATGTCCAAATAATTTCTCAACCAGAGTTGTATCAGCAAGAGGCAGATTCACACAAGCATATTTTGAAGTAAGTTCCCTGGAAAACATGTGACACTATATATTCCAGACCTTTTCACCATAAGTCTAATGAAACTGAAGAAACATTTATGCTAGATGAAATATCACATGGTATTACAGATAAATAAACTTCAAAACTCACCTACAGTTTGGAGGAGGGTCTAATGTAATTTCTGCAAGCTCCTTCTGAATCCTCAAAAGAAAAGAAACACAAATTAAAATAATAGAAGTATTTTAAAAATCAGTTTCCTTCCAATTTTATTGAAGGTGTTTAATCACCAGGAATAAAACTAGGGTTTTAATTACAAATTAAAAGACAATGCCAATCAATTTAATCTGGCCTGGCCTTTCATGAGGCAGCTGCTAGTCATCTGAGGTTTTCTTCCTGAGATTATGTTCAGTAATCATGTGCAAATGATAGATTTGCAGTCAGTGGATTACTTAAACTGAACAGAGAAGAATGGAATTGCGGTATGTCAAAATGGTGTTGTCAGCATGTGTACAATTCAATAATACTGGAAAGGCAAGAAATGTTTAGACTTTTAAAGCCATGTGCTTTGGGAAAACCTATTAATCCAAGCTCTATACCAAATCTAAATACAATAATCATGACTTTGGAAACCTTTGAGTGTTCTCTACGTTTCGCTTACCTCTTAGATAAGAAAGAAAACCAAAATACTAAGATATTTTATCATTCAGCATTATAAAATTAAGTCACACTGGTTCAACATTACCCACAATGGAAGAACAGCGGGCGCAGATGATGGAATTTGCAGAGATGGCTAAATTAACTACATTAGTCTGAGGGGAAAAAATATTTACATTTTAGGTCGACTTCAAATCCCTTATAGACTCTTGCTTGAAAGGAGAAAAATGCACATGATTTTCAGTTTTGATTAGAAAAAAAACGATATAGAAAAAATGATTTTTTAAATCATAGACTAAGGGACAAATATGAATATTAGTTTTCTTACTCATGTGCACATACATACATGACTTATAAAATGGCTCAGCTTTAATAACAGTGAGATGAGTATAGTTATTAAACAAGCAACTGTTATTGTACGTTCTGCAGAACTGTCAATCAATCCGTTAGCATATAAATATGGTAAGACTATCAATTATAGTTATTAAAAGAAAAAAGACTGAAAATTAACCCAAAGAGCACATACCTTTTAGCACTGGTTGAAAGCTTAGCTGCTGTTTTGCTAGAGATTTTGCCCTCTTTTTTCTTGGGTTGAATGTGTTCTCTTTCTTGATCCTGTTGAATACTTTCTCGCTGATCTCCATCAGAGCTGCCTACACTGGTACTTGGACTACCATCAACTCTCTGCCCTTCAGTCGACATCTTATATTCTAAATGAAAAGTAATAAAAATTAAAAATAGATGAATGAATACTGCTGTTTGGCTCTGAAGATACTAAATAAAATATACTCAATTAAATCATATATATTTGAATATTTTCACATATTATTTCTAAATATATTTGAGGGTTTACATTATTCGATTCACAGAATCCGACTACTAGAATGCAATCTTTCTCATACTTTCTCATCTTTCTCACTCAATGAGACTCAGTTCCAAAATAGAGTTAAATTCAAATATAAAATTCTATTCCTCTTTGTGAACTATAAAAAAGAGAAAATTAATTCACACCACAATCTCATGAGAAAATAATAATCTTATATTATTTTTTTCAGAAGAAAAATATAAGATGACAAATACAGAAGAACTAATCATAAGTGAATTGTAGAAATATTGCCTGTGTCTGATTCCAATAAACATTTTTCAATAATGCTCATAAACTTTTTACTTCATGCATTCTTTCTTCAATTATCAACAAAAGTAGAATATCATATTGAACTGAAATTTTTTATGCTTCATAGTCTTTTTCTAAATTCCTCTATACGTTGAGAGATTTCTACTTTTCTTGCTCATTGGAATGTTTGTAATTATGCCTTCAACATCTGAAACTCCATTCTTTTTATTTCTAACTACAGGATTCAATCCAATATTTCCCAAAAGTAATAGCAATAGTATTAAAAATCAACAGGCTGTCTTTTTGCTTAATAACTGCCTCCATAAGGACACCCAAGATTCCTTTTCATTAAAAAACGTATCAGTTTCTAGATTCATCTGATAAATTCCTCTGTTCTATATTGTGTAAATTGATTTTTGACACACATTTGATTTAGCTGTAGCATAAAGCATTGAACAGGGAACGAGTGGAGATTTTAAAATGCATAAACAAAACTAGAGAATCTTTAAAAACCATGCTTAACAGTGGATGTGAATAATAAGAGCAAGACTAAGTCAGTAGACTATAACAGCTGGATAGAAATGTTATACACCTGGAAAATGATAGACTGGAATGGCAGTAAGAAACCTATCTGAAATTAATATAAGAAAATCTGATAAAACAAATATCAACAAGAAGACGCTTTAGAAGACTGTAAGAAAAAAATGAACAAGTATAGCATTTTCATAACAAGACAAAGTTATTGTAACAAGAGACTATATATGAAATCAACTGTCTCAAAACTGTGACAAAGAACAGTGAGAGCCAAAACAATAGAAATACTATGCAAAGCTTACTAAAGCGGGGATCTTCCTATGAGAAAAATTTAAAAAGTGCAAGGAAGATTCTATGAACTCTCTACCATTTAGAGATTCTCTTCCATCTTGCAAATATACTTATTTTCTCCGTCACTGTCTCATTTTTATGTTGGTATAGTTATAGAAAATTATAGTGAAGCAAGTACCGGTATGATGAAAAAGTGAATGAAAAATAGGAAATTGGCATTTTGAATTATTTAGCCTCTTAGCCTTCATTCTTTATAATTGTGTGCCATGTATCTATGTCTCTGTTATAAGTGAGAGCCAGTCTGGTATAGTGGCTAAAGGGTTGCACTAGAACCTGGTGAATTTTATTCCTTGTTGAAAGCCATGGCATGAAAGCTAACTGGCTAACTTTGGGGCAGCCAAACTCTTTCCAAACCACCTCACAGGATTTTTGCAGCAGAAAACACAAGAGTGTGGAAAACATTGTATATACCACTTTAAATTCTATAAAATAAAGATGACATATAAATCTAATAATCAGTACAAAACTTAGCAGTAAAAGTTACATAAAAGACAAGCAAGCAAAACTGTACATGTTACAATGCTTGTTGATTTTTCTTCCCTTTTGGAATTTAAAATAGAGGATTTGACAATTACGTCTCTACCTTTTGGCTAAGGTGAAATATAGAAATCATTACAGTTGTACATACAAAAGTCAAACTAAGGAACAAATTGTGCTCAAGCAAGAATATTTCCTTTAACAGCTGAAATTCAGTCAAAAACATGAACTAGAAAGTTTTTGGAAACACCTCTTGGTTGAACAGTGCTAACAGTACCACCCTCCTTCCACAAACATATCAATATAGTGTGTGGAACTGAGTAGTTTTTATACTCAATAATACACAACCGTATCTACAAATACAATTTAGCACTACCAAGAAAAAGAGCTAAAAAGAGCTGCAAAAATATGGCATATATTTTTCTGCAATTATACATATTTCAACCATTCAGGACTACTATGTCTGAAAATATACTATTTTGTAAAACAATACATTTGAATTTTTTTTAATGTTAATCAATACAAAACACATTAAATGAAATGTTGTGTTTCCCTAATGTATTTCAAAATATGAATCAACATCTATTCTAAATAAGCCCATGTTTGTCTCTAAATGAGACTGAATCATCACAGTCTACTCTATAGCAAAGGACTGTAGGAACTGTAGTTGAAAATATATGGAGGGAACCAAATTTCCCATACTGATTGGGGTTTGGATCACAATGACTTCAGTACAGTGGCTCCAATTCCCAAAATTTGCAAGCAATCCAAATGATTTACTCCTGATCAAAATATTGCCTTAAAAACACTAGAATTAAGAAAGCAATGTGACCCTTGAAAGTCATTATTTTTGATCACTGATACTCAGTGCTTTTTTTGTAAAAGAAAAAGGTGCCGGAACTCACACGTCATAAAACCCGCCTTGCCTACCCTACAAGGTTCCATCCAAAAAAGGTGCCGGAACTCCATTCTGAGCATTCTATGAGAAAAAAAAAGCCCTGCTGATACTTATTTTATGATGTTTTGCTTTAATTAAGGGAAATTTAAGATTTTTTGATAAAACTGACTAGAGGATGGAAAAAATCTGAAACAAAACCAAGCAACTCTCACCAAGTAGGCCAATACCTAACACTGATCAATATTTGTAGAAGCTTAAGACTATAAATAAATAAATGTATTAAAACACACACATATTACTTGAAGGTTTCAACCATCCTGGCCAAAAGCTTGGGCAACAAAGTCTTCAAGGTCCTGCACAATGTAAGTTCTTATAAGTTTCAGCTGTAGGTCGATATAGGAATTCTAAATAAATTAGATAGCAATAATATAAAATGAGCAATGTTATATAACATCATTCACAGTAATGCCAGAAACAAGTCTATTAAAATTCTTATGACATAAGGAATGAAACCTTGCTTCTTACAAAGCACGTTGCTTCAAAAAGATCTCATAAATTCTATTGCTGTAGCAAGTACTTATCAGTCCTATTGTATTCTGTTCTCAAGGCAAACATGACGCAAGACAAACAGAAGTCTGGAGGTAATTACTACTGAGCTGTCTCAGTAATTACTCTAAGCTGTGACCAGTAAAGTGAAAATAATCTAAGAGTAGCACCCATAGGCTTCCCCCCACTTTTTTTTTAAAGCGAGTAAAGAGATCCCTTTCTTATGTTTTCTTCTGGTTACCCCTATTATAATTAAAACTGGTTTAGATTTAGGATAATAGAATAAAACTGATGAAAAGGTGGAGATAACTCAAGTAACAAATTTTAGCTGTTTAATAAAAAGCAATATAAAAAGTATTAGACTTTTTCAGGTAAAAAACCTATTGAATTAGAATTAAATCATATTTTGGTAAATGAATTTCCACATGCAAAATCAATTCATTTTCCAAAGAAAATTACAAAAATAGTAAAACAGTATTTAAATCATTAAAAATTAATTTACTTCAAAAATGCCACTATTTAATCACGCTTGTAATATTTTTTCCCCAAAATTTGGCTTTGGTACCAGGTCTGAGGGCAATGTTTATTATTTGTCTAAGACTTCTGTTTTATTTTATTAATTTTGTTTTTTATTAGATCATTTTAGTCTGTCCTATATGATTTAACATATCAAGCTATTTTTTTCTATTTTTTGTACACTGCCCACTGGAGTTGGGAAGCCAGTAAATTTTAAATAGTAATAATTTATTTATTTCTACCATACCATTATTTTTATAAAGAACTCAAGGCAGTGAACATATCCAATACTCTTTCCTCCTATTTTCTCCCAAAAAAACAACCATGTGAGATGAGTTGGCTAAGAATGACTGGCTCAAAATCACCGGACTGGTTTCATGCCTTAAGTGGGCTAGAACTCAGTCTGCTGGTTAATAGCCTGGTGCTTACCCACTAGACCAAACAGGCTTAATATGGATAAAAATAATTATAAATATTGCAAATGGCAACTATTGTTTATAAAAATGTGTTTTTAAAATCTAAAAATCACTTATAGATTTTTCTCTTATTTTTTTTCATATACAACTCAAAGTATCAAACGTACCAGCAGTCCTTCCTCCTCCAATTTTCCACACAATAATTCTATGAAGTGTTGGGTTAAGAAGTTCACTATGGCAGAAAGAAAGAAATCTGAAATATTTACTCTATTTTTACTGTGCAACTGTTGAACTGTTGTCATATGCATATTTAATTCAGCCACATTTTATATTAAATTAAAAATCCCAAAAAATCTACTTTTATCTATACTTCCTTTTAAAACTGATCTTTTCAAGTAGCACAACTTTTAAAAAAGGACAACAAAACCTGTGCATACGTACTTTCATGTGGTTTGCCAGAAAAAAATAGCAGTGTTCTCCAGGTATATATGCTTGTCTTAACAATTGTGTGCCATAAAAAGTATTGACCACATTTTTTTCCCAAGTGTTACAGTTCATCAGATAAATGTATAACAGTCTGCTACACATAATTATTTCAATAAGAAAAGGTAAACTTTTACAATCAAAAATAAATGTTTAAATCTGTCATTATCTATTTTCTTATTTTTTCGGTCCACTTCATCCCTTCAATCAAAACACAGTTTCACAAACTTCATGTAGCCATCTGAAATGAACATCAAGCTACATTTTAAGACATTTGTAATTAAATATAAATGTTGGAACAAATGTTTTCAAAATAAAAACATGTGAAGTTCAATCTTTTACATGTGTTGAAAAGAAAAGAAAAACAGTCAACCAAGGAGAAAGATGTATTCGGAAAACATTTTATTGCTGCTATTAGCATTACTGCAAACAGGAAGCTTCAAGATTAAGTCACAATGCAAAGACAAAGTTTAAATTCCTTTTATTAAATTGCTCTACATGCAAGGAAAGGATTTAGGCAGGGATGTAACAAGATTAGAAAGTTAAGACAAGAAAATGAATCAAACCTGGGTATTACAGAATCTGGGGTTTGTGTAAAATTTAATAAATAATTGGAGACCCCGCCCCACCCAGCCTGTCCTTTAAACACCATCCAGAAAAGAATGAACAGAATTTGAGAAACGTGAAATTGTGATTTACGGTAATAACAATGGAAGATAGTGATGTCTTACTAAAGCACCTTTAATTTCAAGGAAGCAAAAATGAATTGAACATTTACTGCAAATCCAAATCTGGTCTAGTGGTTAAGACTAGGTTAGAAATCAAGATGAGTTCTGATCTTGCCCTAGGCATGAAAGCTGGCTGGATGACTATGGACCAATTACTCTCTCTCAACCTACACAGACTCTGCACTTGCAGAAAAAAGCTAGAAAGAAAAAAATATTCCATAGAGTAGCAGCCAGCCCAATCCACTCCTTTATAAGGAGCCAGCCTAAAGGATAAGAATGTAGAAACACCGGCATTTAGGATGGGGAAACAGAAGGAGAACAGGGGACCTTAGTTTATGCTAAAATAAGCTAAAGTTTGAGATTCTGAAAGTAGAAGAGAAAAGAGTAAACCAGAGAACTTATACTGATAAGCAGACACTGGGAATAGATTTGTACAAGCAGCCTATTTTTCTGTCTTCCTAAAGGGGATGAAGAACCACATGTCATAGACATAATTATGTAGTACTGGCAATGGCAATGGGATTAAAATGCAAACTTTAAATGTGATGTTTTCCATTTTCAAGACTTCTTTTAGAAAGGCACCAAAAACAATGGGGTAAAAAGAAAATTGTATTAAAACTACATAAAACTAATAACGGATAAAGAAATAGGTAGAAATGGAGGATGGCAGGTAATGAGATTTAAGAGGCTGTAGTCTGCCTGAAATACATATATGGACATTCAAGAAATGACATAGGTAAAGTGGTGGTAGAAGGCAATCTTAGAAAATTCCCATCACACAATGCTATTATAGAAAAGTGTTTGCTGTCACACTTCCCTGATCTGTTTTAAAAGGGGGAAGGGAAAGTTGTTTAACCTTTTCTTCTGTTTGAGAACTGAAATATCTATCCTAGAGAGCCTGTTTCACACACTATTTCTTACTAAAATACTTATTTCATTTAACTAGAAATGAAGAAAAGATTTATTTTGTACGTATGGAGATAAAAGGTACTACTTGATATTTAACAAGTAGTAAGATAATAAAGGTTAAACACTAAACAGGATGATAGCAATTCTATGTTACCATGGGAAAAAATAATTTTCATATATAAATCAAGTAATATCCCTCCGTACATGCTAAGGTAATAGACTATAGAGCCGTGGTGATGAACCTATGGGCACACACGCAGTCGGCCCAGTCCTAGGCCTTCAGATGGGTTTTATAGAAGCTTTTTGGTTTAGGCCTCCACCGCTCTGTGGGGGGAAAAAAGAATCAATCAATCAATCAATCAATCAATTTCAAGTTCTCGCGAGGAAAAAAAAGATCTCCCAAAGTTGAAATAGATTGAACTTTTTAGTCCCACAGTCTGCAGCCACGCCCACCTAGCACCTGACGATACATAAGTGGGTTTTGGGTTGCAGTTTGGGCACTCGCTCTCTAAAAGGTTCGCCATCACTGCTATAGAGGAATCACGAAATGTTTTCACATTAACAGGCAGCATTAAAATGAGAAAATAAGAATGAAAAACTCAAATGAAAAATCTCAAGATGGAAAATTGCTAGGCTAAGTTACTTAAAAAGATACAATGAAAAAGCTGGTGGTATTAATGAAATATGATCCACTGAGAATATAAGAATGCAGGAATAATTCAGTGATGTCAGATTGACAATAGATTATACAGACTGAAGGATTGTCTCAGGAAGTGTTAATTGAATCCTTAGTTATACAGAATGAATTTTCGGTATCAATACCATTTCTGTGTAAAAAGGTGCACACAATGTCAGCTGAGAAAAATACCTGAGTGTCTATCATTTCATAACATAACATAAAGTTCTCATGTGGATAAACACTGTTACAAAGGGCAATACACAGGTAGTTTTTGTAAAGAAATAGTCCACATGGAAAATTAATAAAATGAAAAGTAATCCTTTGGTTCAATTACTCTATTACTTTCAAGTGAACCTACTGTTGTTTACTTTTTAAACATGTTTGGGTTGCACTGTTATACTACTACTAGATAGCTAGATAGCTATCCTAAAATAATAGTTCACAAGAAATTTTATGTGACTAAATCAGAAAATAAAGTGATTTGGTATAGGAGCATTTCTTTGTGATGGTTTAAAAAGTAAACAACAGTAGGTTCACTTGAAAGTAATACAGTAATTGAACCAAAGGATTACTTTTCATTTTATTAATGACATTTGGAAGATGTTATAAGAAGGCAATGAATTGATTTTAAGTTAGGAAGGAATTCTCTATTAGAAATACCAGTTAGAATAGCTGGATCAATGACAGAGTTGCTCTGCAAAAGGCTGCATTTTTAGAGGATGTTTTAAGATTTGTTAAGATCTATTTTTTTAGATGACAGAATTAAGAGATAATAAATGAATATATACTTTAAAATGTTTTTTTAAATTAAATAAAAAGCGATAAGCTAATGCTTGGGAGCAAAAACTGTTTTAGGAGTGAAGACTTTGGTGTTCCTTGAGCTTGGATGTTTGCTTGTTAAACGTTTTCTTACCCACCTAGGTAACATTGTCAGTATTTTAGCAGTTAGCAGGCCACAGCAGCATTGTTTGATTGATTGGAGTAGAAAGATCGTGAAAAGGATTGCATACTTGATGTGCACAAATCTATCCAAATCTATTTTTTACTTTTTGCTTTACAGATGTACTACATACCTTAATGTTCTGTGATGCCCAATAGCATATATAATAAGGATCAGAATTCCCACTGCAATGTGCATAAAACGAATGAGAAAACCAAATCCACCTTCCTCTCTTGTGAGTATAGAAGGATGATGAAAGGGCATTTGTAGCATGGTCTTGGGTAGTGTTGGCAGACCACCGGCAATTAAAGGGATGCCACTAGGGTATAGAGCAGTTGATGATGCTTGTGGGAGAGAGGAAGGAGTAAGAAAGAATGAGGGAGAAAAGAATGATGGGGGAGGGGGGGGGGCAGGAGGTAAACAGCTGGTGTAGGTTGGGCAGAAGAAATGGAGGCGGGAGGTACCGTAATGGCACCGAAACTCTTTGCCTTCGACTAGTATTGGAGCCCCGATTACAGAGAGGGATGTAGAAAAGATTAACCGGGAATTGAAGGACGTTTTAGATTGAAGGAAACATCGCCAAGTTGGGGAGGAGGTGGGGGGGGAGGTTCCTGCCTCGTGGATAATCAACATTATGGAGAAGAAGGGATTAGCATTGCTTGCCGCGGTAGGCAGGGGCAGTTTTAATAGTGGGGAGAGCGATTGTATTTGAGGAAGGGGGCATTTTCAGGAGTGGAAAAGGGGGAAAACGAGGCTTTTACCTGTGGGAGAAGGGGCAGGCGCAAGTCTCTCGCTCTCCACCTTCGGTGCTCTGCGTGTTAATCCTTATCCAAGGGAAGGGGCGCCCAGTAGGGGGTGGGGAATGAATCTTAACGGCCGGTCACGGAAACATAACGCGCCCACCACTCTTCCCATCCACCCTCGACGATGACTTCCTTAGCTACTCTTTCGCCACCGCCGCCTGAAGAAAACTAAACGCGTTGCGCGAAGCGCGTTCCCGAATGGCCCAATTAAGCCCAGAGTTGGGCTGTGGAGCGGGGGGGGGGGGAAGGACCAGGCGGGGGCGCGCCTGAGCACGAGGGCTGGGCAGAATGACCGCGCGAGGAAAAGTAGCTCAGGAATTGGGAGCGAGTACGCGCGGCCGCGAGGAAGACGAGGCGGCGGGAGGGCGGAGATAAAAGCACGATTTAAAGGGAAAGTGAGGTTGAGATAAGGCAGGAGAGAGGAGGTTTGGCTCTTAGGGCGAAGTGCGTAGCGCAAGGTAGGGGAGGTGGGTTGTCTTCTTTGGATGAAACTGAGGTCAAAAGGAAGGGGAGGCAGATGGTAAGAGCAGGGTGAAGCCTGTGTGGTTTTTGAAGGAAAGACTTATTTCCGTAAACTCTGAACGCTGCTTTGGGTTAACAGCGAAGAAGAGTCCAAGTTTAGGAGTCAGAGAAATAGTACGGCCAATTCTTGATAGTATGATAGGGGAGAAGATCACTTAGCCCACGCAAAAACGGGAAGAAATGCTTGTCCATGCCCTCTGGGGACATGGAATTGGATCTTATGAGGCTGATCCATCAGAACTCTCATCTGCGAATTTAAGTGAAGCCAGAAATCTAGAGTTCAGCACAATAAAAGAAATGGAGAAATAGGGAGGAGTCTTCCAAAGTTAAAAAAACTTGCATATTGTACTTTGATCTCATTCCCAGATCCACAGCATAAGCGTGTTTTCCAGAACTATTTTTATATGATATTATCTCCATGATATGCTTTCTCCAACTCACAGCTGAGAAAGTCTTATTTAGTTGTTCAGTCTTTTCCATTTCTCCATATAATGTGTTTTGCTCTGGACTATGGTGTCCCCAATGGTGTGGCTGATGAAATGATCAGGAGTTCTGTCAAGGCCTATGAGCAGCTTCAGGCTTCTTTTTTTTAGAATTTAGATCACTAGGCTCTTCCTTTTATAGCCATTTTGGTTTGGTCTGTCAGAGAGACTCAGCATCTGGCTTCTACAAAGATGACTTCCTTGCAGTGCCTGATCAGAGCTTTCCAAAATGCTTGACAGGGTTCTCTATAGATAGCTTTAGAATTCTTTTTTAAAAAAAACTATGGATCTGTTTTTTAATTTAAAAGGAGAGAATTGAATTTAGCCAATAAGATGTTGCTGATACTGTCACGAAAAAGCATTTTGCAGATGCTTCACTGTTTTTGCTAACGTGCCCTTACTTTTTAATAGGATACTTCTGGCCTTAGCTGCTCATTGACAATTTGCTCATTGTCAATTCTTCCACTACATAGCTGGATGCAAACATGGAAGAAATGTTTGAATAAAATGGGTGGAAGTTTTCTCAATACTCCTCCCTCCCACTTAGTCATATACCCCTCCTTTGATCCAGCAACCAGTCAATTTAGTACAGTATCAAAACAGTGCTGAACTTGTGTTCAGAAACAGCCTAACTTATAAATCATTGGTGAAAAGCAGGTCATCATCTGCAATTTGTTAGGCAACTTGAGAGGTGACTAAACCTGCTTTCTGAGGCACCAGTATATGCATCATTTATGAAGGTAAATGATTGGGTCTGCTTTACTGCAGGCAGGAGTTGCTTTCTGGAAGAGAAAGTGGGGCCAAGTGATTTACCAATCATTTTTTAAATTTGTCCTGTAATGATAGCTTTATTCACTGGACTTATTTGTGAAGAATGCAGTTTATCATTGGGATAGCACTGGTATATTTTATTATAGTTTTAGGGATCATTGGATTAAACTGTAGCAGTTATTTTTGTAATAAAGCTAATGGCTTTAATTTCTAAAAGGGGGTTATGTCTGGAATTTATAAAGGTAAAGGTTCCCCTGCACATGCGTGCTAGTCATTTCCGACTCTAGGGGCCGGTGCTCATCTCCGTTTCAAAGCTGAAGAGCCAGCGCTTGTCCGAGGATGTCTCCGTAGTCATGTGGCCGGCATGACTAGACGCCAAAGGCGCACGGAGCGCTGTTACCTTCCCACCGTAGTGGTCCCTATTTTTCTACTTGCATTTTTACGTGCTTTTGAACTGCTAGGTTGGCAGAAGCTGGGACGAGTAACAGGCGCTCACTCTGTTACGCGGCACTTGGGAATTGACCCGCCAAACTGCTGACCATCTGATTGGCAAGCTCAGCGTCCTAACCCACTGAGCCACCGCCATAGTGATCTAATTAACACCACTATCAGAGGTTACTGTTCATGTTAAAAGCAGCCATGTCATCTAGTTTCTGGCAGATTCTCACTTCTTGTTATAGTCTGCAGAAAATCCTCACTTATATATATATATTTATATATGTATTTATATATTACTCAAACATCATCATCATCATTGCAGCAGCAATCCCTATCATTCCAGATAAGTGGCTATCCAGCCTCTTTTTAAGACATCTTCAGTGATGAAACATCCACAACTTCTGAAGGCAAGCCACTGCATTGTTGTTCTCACTGTGAGGAATTTTTTTCCTTAGTTCTAAGTTGCTTCTCTTCTTGATTAATTTTCATCCATTGGTTCTTGTCTTGACTTCTGGTACTTTGGAAAATAGGTTGACCTATTTGTGGCAGTTGCTCAAATATTGGAATACTGCTATAATGTCACCCCTAGTCCTTCTTTTCATTAGACTAGACAAACACAGTTTCTGCAACCATTCTTCATATTTTTCAGCCTCCACTCCCGTAATCGTCTTTGTTGCTCTTTTCTGCACACTTTCCAAACTCTACATCTTTTTTTATAATGGGGTAACCAAAACTGGATACAGCATTCTAAGTGTGGTCTTACTAAAGCTTTATAAAGAAGTACTAATACATCAGGTGATCTTGATTCTATCCCTCTGTTAATGCAACCTGGGATTGTGTTGGCTTTTTTGGCTGCTGCCACACACTGCTGGCTCATATTTAGGTGATTGTCCACTAGGACTCTCAAGATCCCTCTCACAGTTACTGCTACTGAATCAGCCGGGTGCGGGAACCAATGCCATCCATGGCCCATGTGCACTGCTCTCTTGCATGCACCAGCCTTAGTTTGAGGGGAGGAACGAAGTCTTCAACTGATTGGGGAGGCATCATAGGGTGAGTCCCCTTGCACTTGTGTCCAAACTGCTGACAGCGGTGACAACAGCCACCTGAGCCACCACGATCTGCCCTCCCCAGCCAGTCAACCAGTGGTTCCTGTGCCCTGCTGACTCCAGTTCCACGCTTTGCCCCATAGGCATGCAAACAAAGCAAACACTTCTCCCCCAGAATGGAAGCTTTCGGGGGCCATGATCTCTTTTGCAGAGAATTTGTGTTTGAACTCGCATGATATTACAACACTCAGGAGCTTCCATTGTCAATGCAAAAAGCATTTCCAAGCTGAGGAAGCAGTTGTGGGGATTGTGGGGGGGGAATGTGGTAAATGTTGCAGACCCTTTGCAGTTGTTCATAATAGCGAATGACTGCCATGGTGCCGCAATATTCATAATTTTGGGACCTCGTAAACACTAGAGGGCACTGATCATGTAACTTCGAACGAGCATTAAGTGAATGCTCGTAACTTGGGAATTACCTCTATATCATCCCATAAGTGTGCTCTCAAAATTGATCACCTACAGCTGTGTTGGGAAATATTTTCATTATTCCAAGCCAAAAGATCTATCAGATACCAGCAAAACTATTTTATTTATACAGTAATGATTCTAGTGTAATCTCAGAGGCAGTGTTTTCTGTATTCATAAACAGGAATAGCAGGGGAGAGACAACTATAAAAACTAGCATTTTTTTTTAATTTTTCAAGATGGATTTAATACTTACTGATGTTTTAAAGCAGGGGTCCCCAACCCCCGGTCTGTGGACCAGTACCAGGCAGTGGCATGCCAGCAACTGGTCTGCACAAACAAGCAAAGCCCCATCCATGGGATACAGGCAGCACACAAAATCATGCACCCTCTGGTCCACAGAAAAATCTCTCTCCATGAAACCAGTCCCTGGTGCCCAAAAGGTTGGGGACCTCTGTTTTAAAGCAATCTAATTCCCCCTACATAGGACTGTTTTTCTTTAGCTCTTACTTCCCAGCCAGAATCCTGGTCGTTCACACACACTCTTCTGCAAAGCCAAACACAATAGTTGCTCAAAGTATCTAATGTGAACAAGACATTTAAAAAGTCCATTGCCTAGATTAATCAAGTAGCTTTCTCTGCCTTAGTTTAATTGCATAGTTAGCCTTGCCTCAGCCTGCATGAATTTTCTGATTCTGTTTGATACCCTTCATTAATAGTATATGGGCAGGAATTCTTGTGGATCATTCTAATAGCTTATCTAACTCAGCTTCCTATCTCCAATGCAATTTTGCAAGATATTTCTGTAAAGCTTCTCAGCAAAAGATAGCGCCAGGCTAATATTTAGATATGCTAGAACTGAATATGGAAGTTAGCTTAACCATTGAGCTAATATGACTATTAGACATGCCCTATTATTTTGTCTAATTCACAAAATTAAGCTAGTGTATATAGAAAATAGGGGACGTGGTGGCTCAGTGGGTTAGGACGCTGAGCTTGTCGATCAGAAGGTCGGCAGTTTGGTGGGTCGAATCCCGAGTGCCGCGTAGCAGAGTGAGCGCCTGTTACTCGTCCCAGCTTCTGCCCACCTAGCAGTTCAAAAGCACGTAAAAATGCAAGTAGAAAAATAGGGACCACTACGGTGGGAAGGTAACAGCGTTCTGTGCGCCTTTGGCATCTAGTCATGCCGGCCACATGACCTCGGAGACGTCCTCGGACAAGCGCTGGTTCTTCGGCTTTGAAACGGAGATGAGCACCGGCCCCTAGAGTCGGAAATGACTAGCACGTATGTGCGGGGGAACCTTTACCTTTACCTATATAGAAAAATAAATATACCTTATTCAGATTTTTTTAAAAAAACAATCTGGAAACAGCAATTGTGGGTAAAAATGGAACAAGATGACTTTGCTATGAATTGCAGCATAGAAATCAGTGCCATGTGCACCTTCAAAAATACACGCATGCAACAGCAAAGAGAGCCCCAATGCTGCAGGTGAAAGGCTACAGAGGCATCTCCCCATCTCTCTCTCTCTGACACACAGACACGCACGTTGTTTAAATCACTGCAGAAATCATTCAAGCTTTCAACAGCTATGAATCACCCTGTTTTAAACTTGAAACAATTCCAAAATAAATAAAACTATTTTGAATGCAAAACACCTGTTTCAAGCTTAAAATATTTAATTTTAAATTCAAAAAGTGTATTACACCCCTGTACTCAAAATAGAGATGGAAGTGATCTTGGACATCTTCTATTCCAACTCCCCTGCTCACACTATACCATTTCAGACAAGTGGCTACCCAGTCTTTACTTTAAAACCTCCAGTGATAGAGCACCAACAACTTCTGAAGGCAAAATTAGTTTTCATCCCTTGTTTCTTGTCCTGCCTTTGGATGTTTTGGATGTTCTTTATGGCAGCTGCTCAAATATTGGAACACTGGTATCATGTCATCCCTAGTTTTAAAATACTTTTTTCCAATTCCTTCCCCAGATATTCCTGCCAGTATCTGAGATCTTTGCACACTAAGCAATATTTTACATAAAGAACAGCTTTAAGGAATAGGAAAGTTAGATGTAAGAATGGGTTACAATGGTGGGATTTAATTATGTTTGTTTACTGGTTTTTTTTTAATCCCGTCTTTATTATTCTTACAAATACCTCAAAAGTGATAAACATACTTAATAGTCTTTCCTCCTCCTATTTTGCCCACAACAACCCTGTGAAGTACTTTGGGCTGACAAAGAGTCACTGGCCCAAGATCACCCAGTTGTCTTTCATGCCTAAGGCAGGACTAGAACTCAGTCTCCTGGTTTCTAGACCAGGTCTTTTCAACCAATGGTACGAGTACCACTGGTGGTACTTTGGCACCTGGCAGGTGGTATGTGACCATCCTATACAAGTGTAGCGGGGGAGGGGAATGAGCTGAAGCGGTGGCAGTACTGCACGAGCCTGAGCGAGAGTCAGCTGCAGTGCAATGGCTGTCGGGGCTCTGCAGAAGCCGCAGGATTGGCGCACGCGGCTACATGCTGATTGGTACTTCCAGCACCCCCAGAAGAGAAAAGGAGAGAGGAGAGAGGAGAGGATATAAAAGGAGGAGGGTTTGATGGGAAAGGGAGAGAAAAAAAGACAACAGGGAAAGAGAAGGGGATGGAGAAAGAAAGATGGAGCAGAGTGCAGCCTGGGGAAGAGGAGTCAGCTGGAGCTGCATCAAAGAGAAAAGGAAAAGGAGGAGGGAAGAGAGGAGAAGATATAAAAGGAGGTTTTGGTGGGAAAGGGAGAGAGAGAAAAAGATGACAGAGAAAGAGACAGAGAAAAGGAGAGGCTTCTTTGAGAAAAGCAAAGGGAGAGAAGGGGATAGAACAATGCAAAGATTAATGTCAGAGAAACAGGCACAAGTTTCCCATTAAAAGTGTGGTAAGTGGGTGTACAATAGTCCTCAACCTACGACCACAACTGAGCCCAAAATTTATATTAGTGAGAAATTTGTTAAATGACTTTTCTTGTTAAATGAATCACTGCAGTTGTTAAATTAGTAACAAGCTTGTTAAGTGAATCTGGTTTCTCCATTGACTTTGCTTGTCAGAAGGATGCAAAAGGGGATCACATGACATTGAAACACTGAAACCATCATAAATATGAATCAGTTGCCAAGCATCCAAATGTAAATCATGTGACCCTGGGGATGCTGCAATGGTCATAAGTGTGAAAAATGGTCATAAATCACTTTTTTCCAGTGCCGTTGTAACTTCAAACAGTCACTAAGCAACCTGTACTTTATCATTTCCACCCCCCCTTTTTTTTACTCATCAAGTTTTTGACATCTTGCTAGGCGACTGGTGGTACTCAAATATTGCCATATCTTAAAAGTGGTACAATCTGTGAAAAGATTGAAAAGCACTGTTCTAGACCAGCAACTTACCCACTACACTAATCTGTTCCTCCTCTGTGTTCAAATTATGGGGTAGCCTGACTATCGGTATTTATTATTTTATTCAGGTCCCACTTTCTTACCTTATCCTAATTTTAGTCAGCCCACAGCAACCCACATACTGCTGTAATAAGCAAGGAACTATCAACCAATTTCAGGATTTTCAGCAGACAGGAGACCATTTTTTTCCTACCAATATCTGCCACCAGCAAGACATGAAAGTATCATGCATTGTGCCTGCAAACGTAATTATAGCTGTAATTAAGCTAAGCTATAATTAGGATAAAGAGTAGAAGCTGCAAGTTGACACAGTCAGTTTAAAAGCTACTTATAATGATAAAGAAAAATATATATAAGTACAATAGGTTTTCTAAATGTATGTCTATGGACTCTAGAAAACTATGGGTCTATTTGCTTAGGGAACCTCATGCTAATGTAATAATCTAATGTTTAAAAGTTCGTTTTAAAGAATTACCAGAATCAAAATTGAATTTTGAGAATTTACTTATTCTGTATTGTGAAAAATATAAAGTCAGTTAAATTTTCATCAGATGTATACTTTCAGAATTTGCTATGGCATTCCTTTTCCAAATTTGGACACTACTTCTTATTAAAAAGTAATTAGTTGAAGATTAAAAATATTAAGTGGAGTTGAAAACTCAGCAGGAGTACCTCCTCTTATGTTCTGTTTCTTTCAATGCAAGCAACTTTAAAGAGAATTGTCAATGGGTGTTCAGAAGAGTAGTCAAATCAGCACACTTCCAATATATTTTTAGTACCACAGACAAATGGGAAATGTGTGTAAACATTAATATTTTGTTAACATTAAATTCTATTATCTAATTTGGTACAAAAGAATGGTAAAACAAAGGTTAGTGGCTTGTGATTATTCCTTGTTTTCAAGGGAACAATTTCCTAACACTGTCAGCATCAACCATGGCAAATATAAGTGCTCATCTTTTATTCTTTTAGTGCAATTGTAATATTATAGTTGATTTCATTGCTGTTGGGTGGAATAAAAAACCAGGCTGAAGATTAAAGTGTATTAACTGTATTAGCTATTATCCCTAGTGATGACATAGAATTGGATTCAGAAAGTGGCACTTGGAAATAGGCTGGTATTCAATAGGAATGAGTCAAATATAATATATATTTAGATTCATTTCTTCTTTCCTATGGCAACCTTTCCAACTGTCCCAAAATATTACTTAAAGGTGGGGCCCATGCCAGTGAAATAGTCTGGCAGGGATAAGGAAGAAAAGGATGGAAATCTCTGAAAACTGAGCAGAGACATCTTATACAGTGACAGTGCACCACTAACCAATGGAATCTTTGCCCAAGTTCCACCATTTCATTATACCTTAATTTAACACCAGCATCATCATTCAAGGCTGACTCAGCCTTCCATCTTTCCGAGGTTGGTAAAATGAGGAGCCAGATTGTTGGGGGCAATATGCTAACTCTGTAAACCACTTAGAGAGGGCTGCTAAGCTCTATGAAATGGTATATAAATCTAAATGCTATTGCTATCTATAACATTTTATATGGCTAAATGTACTGTAGGAGAAGGTAAAAAGTAGATAGCAGGCAAACCAGTTTCTGACAGCTGACATACAAGTAATGGGATTAAATGGGATTTAAAAAAAGTAATGCTTAACATATGACCGATCATTTAGCGACCATTCAAAGTTACGACAGACCTCCCAAAAGCTACTTACTTATGATCTGGTTTTGAAGTTACAACTGCTCCAGTGCCCATGCAGTCTTCTTTACAGCCGACCATGGGGGCAGTGCAGTGCTCTTCTCATCTCCCCCTCCCATCCTGCCTTCCAGGGTCCTTCAAGGCCTTTGGCCTAGATCTCAGCCCAATGGGCCCATATAACTTCCCTCATCATCAATCACTCACTTGAAAGCTCTGGGTTCATGTTGGGTAAGGTGAGCAAGCTGCTCTGTTCCCTGGCTACATTGCTCTGGTCCAGAAGTGAGCATCATATTGGAATAATGCAGGTGAACTGTAAGAAATCAAACTTTAAATATAGTTCAAATTAATCCACAATGTTTTGTTTGTCTGTAGATCTTTGTAATCTCTTTCATATGTGACCCAGACTACAATGACAGAGGCAGGTGTGAAACTGACAAAGAGTTTTCTGTTTCCTCCTTTACTTTTTTTTTAAATCCCATTTATATCCTGCCCTTCTCTGAAGACTCAGGGCGGCTTACAATTAAAGCACAAATCAATGTGCTTAGCAATAGCCTTCATTCTATGTATATGCCTGCTTATTAGAGCTTTCAGCTCCCCCCCAAGCGGCATTATTACAAAGTCAGCTTAATTGCCCCCAACAATCTGGGTCCTCATTTTACCTACCTCGGAAGGATGGAAGGCTGAGTCAACCTTGAGCCTGGTGGGATGCGAACCTGCACTAATTGCAGGCAGCTGGTGTTAGCCCACTGCTCCACCAAGGCTCTTAAGCAGGAGACTAGCCAACCAGGCTGCTTGAGCTTTATAAATGATTGCCTTAAATAAAATTATTTGAATGAAAAGCTAGAAATTCTGCCAAAGATAAAAAGATCCTTTTTTGAAAGGTATTTTGAAAGTTAAGCTAACTTTTCTCTGGTTTCAGATAAGTTACTCTATGTTGGAAAATCATTTTTCTTTTTACTAACAGTTACCAGTATGAGTATCATCGTTTAGTAACCGTTCAAAGTTACAATGGCTCTGGAAAAAGTGACATGGCCATTTTTCACACCTATGCTGCAGCGTCTCCATAGTCATGTGATCCAAATTCAGAAATTTGGCAATTGGCTCATATTTCCGATGGTTGCAGTGTCCCAGGGTTATGTGATCACCTTTTGCGAAAGCAAAGTCAATGGAGGAGCCAGATTCACTTAACAACTATGTTACCAACTTAACAGTTGCAGTGCTTTACTTAACAACATCAAGCAATTGTTTCTTTTCCAATTCAAAATTTTATCAAAGGTACACAAACAATTCATCTCACTACTTGAGTAACCAGTGTTAATTTATTTTTTATGATACAGCTTGCTTACACAACACATGAATAAGTGTTACTTAATCTTACAGTGTTGTTATGTTATCCTCATAAATTTGCTGAAATGCTTGGATAAAGCTATATCAAAGAGAACAAGGAGCAATTGAAAATACTTGAAAAGGAAACTAACAGAAATAACTATAAAATGTTAAGTCAGCTTGTCATTTTGGTTTTTTGTATCACTAATGGCTTTTATTACATTTGTTTAAAAATACAGAATAAATTAAAATCAAAAACGGGTTTTTTATTGGCATAAATTATTTAAAACTATTAGTTCTTTGACTAGTGTTATTTTTGAATAGAAATTAAGATGCTTATTACTTAGCAAAAAAAGGTGCTTTTCTATTTTTATAAATTAGAGGTATGTAGAGAAATTGTTCTCTAGTGCTCCACAGCCAGCAATGGCAAATATGGATAGAAATCACTTAAAAGCACCAAATCCTTGTGATGCAAGGATTCATACACTGCTTCTCAGAATTTGTTAGAATTCCTTTAAAAGAGACATAAGATCCATGGAAATAGATCTGGTAGTCCTCAATCTATTACCATTCATTTAATGAAGTTCCAGAATTATGATGGCCTCAAAAAGGGTGCTTTATGGCAGTAAGGCACTTCTAGCTTTGCAAAATATTGCATCCACTCCTGCAGTCATGTAATCATGATCTGAATGTTAGGCAAAGATAGAGTAGAGTAGAGTAGAGTAGAGTAGAGTAGAGTAGAGTAGAGTAGAGTAGAGTAGAGTAGAATAGAATAGAATAGAATAGAATAGAATAGAATAGAATAGAATAGAATAGAATAGAATAGAATAGAATAGAATAGAATAGAACAGAACCTTGGAGGTCTTCTAGTCCAGCCCTTGCTCAACCAGGAGACCTTTACCATCTCAGCCAAGTGACTGTCTAGCCTTTTCTTAAAAATCTCCAGTGATGGAGTGCCCATGATTTCTGGAGGCAAGCTGTTCCACTGATTAATTGTCCTCATTGTCAGGAAGTTTCTCCTTAATTTCAGGTTGCTTCTCTCTTTGATCAGTTTCCAACCATTGTTTCTTGTCCTGCCCTCTGGTGCTTTGGTGACCCCTTCTTCTTTGTGGCAGCCCCTCAAATACTGGAATACTTCTGTCATGTCTCCCCTATTTCTTCTTTTCTTTAGACTAGCCAAATCTAAGTCCTGTAGCCATTCTTTGCATGTTTTAATTTCCTGGCCTTTGATCATCTTAGTTGCTCTTCTCTGAATTTTTTCCATACTCTCAATATCTTTTTTGTGATATGGTGACCAAAATTGGTTGCAGTATTCCTCGTGTGTTCTTACTAGGTTTTTATAAAGCAGTACTAATATTTTGTATGTTCTTGATTTTGTGCCTCTGTATATACAACCCAGGATTGTATTAGCTTTTTTGGCTGCTGCTGCAGACTGCTAGCTCATAGTCAAGTGATTGTCCACTAGGACTCCAAGGTCCCTCTGACAGTTACTGTTTTTAAGCAAGGTCTCACCTAATCTGTACTTGTATCTTTGATTTTTCCTGCCTAAATGTAAGACTTTGCTTTTCTCCACACTGAAATTCATTTTGTTGGATATGGCCCATCGTTGAAGTTTGTCAAGATCTTTTTGGATCCTGAGTTTGTCTTCTGGGGTGTTGGCTGCTCCTACCAGTTTGGTGTTATCTGCAAATTTGATGAGTTCCCCTTCAATTCCCTCATCTAAGTCATTTATGAAGATATTGAAGAGTACTGGGCCTAAGACAGAAACTTTTGGTGCCCCACTGCTTACTTCTCTCCATGTGGATGTAGTGCCATTGAGGAATACTCATTGAGTACTGTTTGCCAGCCAGCTAACAGATACATCTGGTGGTCATGTTGCCCGTTTCACCTTTTTCTAGCTTACAAGGAGTAGGTTGTGGTTTACTTTATCAAATGCCTTATTGAAGTCTAAGTATATTACCCCTACAGCATTTCACTGGTCTACTAGTTTATCAAAGAATGAAATAAGATAGATAAATCACTATCACAGAATGAAATAAGATTGGTTTGGCATGATCTGTTTTTAACAAACCTGTGCTGGCTACTAATTATAACTTTGTTTGCTTCTAGTTGTTCGCAGATCTGTTTTTTGATTATTTTTTCCTAGGATCTTCCCAGGTATTGATGTTAAACTGATTGGTCTGTAGTTTCCTGGGTCCGTTTTTTTCTCTTTCTTGAAGATGGGAACCACATCAATAGGGTAGGAAATAAATATTTACCGGAATATGCAAAACATGTTTTCCCCCATGTAACTGGTCACAATAAAAAAATGTTCTTAACCAATTTGTATTTGCTCAGCTTTTGCTATGTACAATATTCTACTGAGTTGTATAAATTTGCCAGTTATAGAAGGATGAGAATTAAAATACAATTTCTGTGGCATGAAGTACTTCTAGGAGAAAAATAATTTAGGGTGCTTCTGAGGCCACTAAGTATATTCTCACTTTGACGTGCAAAGAATTTACATGTATGATTTCATCGGCTAGTAGTAAGTTGAATTTGCAAATACTTTAATACAGAGGAGAGTAGTCTATCTAAGCAGGTAAAGTTAAATGCTAAATTACTGTAATCCTTTTAGGATACCATGTCAAGTGATTGTGGGCTTTATGCCATGGATACTCCTGGTAGTAAACATCCCACAACAAAATACTTTACTTTGCTAATGTTTTTTATAAGTGATACCATTGATTGATTTGTATAAATTCATGTTTTCAATCCACTACTAGTTTTAGCCCATTTTCAAACTTTTGTATTGTCTCAAATTAAAATGAGATGTATCTTTTTCTGTTATCTTTTATAACATTTTTGATGTCTGCCCATTTTGTAAGTTAAAATAGCAGTAGTGGGAAGTACATTTTTTTCCATTTAGCTGTGAAATATAACATGGTATTTCAACAACCTCTGATTTGATAAAATATAGATTGCTTTGAAAACCAAAGTTAAATTTTTTGCATTTTCAATAAAAATGCTGGCAGTTATGAACTCGGCAGAATAATCTGGGGATTGACTGAGAATTCTGTAGTTATGAAATAATGGTGCCAGTGTTTAAAAAAATAGCATTCTTGTAATTTTACACACTTTTTCGATGGAGTATTGTTTTGTTATACAATTTTGACTTTTAAGATTCTTACCGTACTTCAATTTTGCATTTTATGTATAACCTCAGGAGAATATTGAACATCTGATTTCCTGGTTGATACTAATAAAATAATAATTACAGAGAAAAAAATAATAATCATATGATTACTATTTGCAGTCTGCCAGCTTCTCCATAAAATCACTGGGGACGCTTGAAGGAAAGGTTGCAAGCCATGTTGACTGCCAGGAGGACTCTTTCTTATCTTTGGGGGCAGGGGGGGTGGCAGCTGAAAAAACTGTCCACTGAGGTGAGCTAAACTCTTTTGGCAGGGTGAAGAAATAGAGCTCAAATCCTGAGGCTTTGAGCTCTGTTCCTGCACTATGTAAATGAGTTTCTTCCTGTGCTCTGAGGAGATCAGAACTTTGGTGGGCAGCTTTTCCAACCAGCCTCCAGAGATGAAAGAGAGCTGAAATCTTACCAAGGACCAGAGAGGTAATGTAATAAGGTAAGGAGTGTGGGGTGCCTCAGGTAGGTGGGAGAAGCTCTGGAAGCCCTGGTGCAGACTGTACAAAAGTGCCTCTTTGCTCAGGGCTGAAAACTCCTGCTTAGATTTTGGCTCCTAAAATGGGAAGCAATGCAGTATGGAAAAGCACAGAGTGCCTCAGGAGTGGGAAAGGCCACACACTGGCAACTTAGAAGTGTCTTCTAAGTGTCTTCTACATGGAGGCTGAAATCCTATTTGGATTTCAGCAAGGATTTTCAGCTCCTGAAAGAAGCCTCCCCAGATCTCTCCCCCCAGGCACCCACAGTCTGGCTTTGTGGATCAATGAAGGGGAAGAGAGAGGATGGTTCCACACAAATGGCACACACAACTCCATTTGAGGGGTGGGCACATGCAAAAGGACCATGCTCACATGCACTTACCCATGCATGCAAGTGAAGATGCATGTGCAGACTTTCCTGCTGCCCGTTGCTTCTGTAGTATGGTTTCTAACAGCTCATAGCCTATTAGTGGGCTCCGGGCCGGGGATTGGGGACCCCTGATCTAGTGAATAGGAAACATCTCTCAATAACAGCCATTTACAAAACAATGTCCATACTGCCCCCAAATTTTGTGTAAAGCAAAATCTAATTAACATTTTCAAAATAATTGCATTTTCTAGGCATAGTTATGGGGATTTCAGTACATGCATAAATATTTTATTTCCATGCTTATGTGAGCCAAGATAATATGAAAAACTATGCAATATGCTAAATCAGTTATGCCCAAAACTGTGAAAAGGGTCAATTAACACATATTTATCACATGAGAGCATATTATAGTATGAAATTTTGTCCTTGTTGCATTAACATTCCTCCAAGACAGAACATTAAAACTGTGTTACCTCTATTATTTCACAAACAAAGCACTTACAATTTCAAATCTTTGATATCTACTTTTACTCTATCACATAATATGGCTAGGCTTTTCAAACTCTGAATATATTATAAAGAATGGAGTGATGAGTTTAGAGAGCAAAAGGAAGACTGAAAAACATATTATTTTCATATATTGTACTATATATTTTAATGTGTACTTATGCATTATGCATAATAATTTCCAATATTTAACATATTCTTTTAACTTCAGAACATGTTGTAAACACAAGGACCAGACTGATGGCAAAGTGAGGTAAACATGTCCACATTTAAGAAATAAATGTCTAAGTTGTAAGAAATAATGTGTCTGTGATAACATGACATATGATTGTAGACAGGTGATCAATAACTTTTATCTGGTTAGTATGTTATATTAATTGCTTGTACAAATATGAATAAATTGTCTTAATGTTTGGCCTAATAATATAGACTGATTATCTTAACTGCCTAAAATTGCCAAGTTTGAAAAAGTTGCGAGGAATGCTACTCAATGCTACACTTAAATACTGATGACAAAACAGTCTTGTATGCTCTTCTATTTGATAATCCACAAATCAAAACTGGAACAAGTAATTCTGTGAAGATTTCATTTTCTAATTTGCCTGTGGCCACCTTGTGAGTGGAGGAATCAGATCCAGGAAACCATCTCAGAGAGAAATGTGGATATGGTACAGCATTGCCTCCTTTGGCTAGCTATACCTTACTTCAAGGGACGCGGTGGCTCAGTGGGTTAGGACGCTGAACTTGTCGATCGGAAGGTCGGCAGTTTGGCGGGTCGAATCCTGAGTGCCGCGTAGCAGAGTGAGCGCCTGTTACTCGTCCCAGCTTCTGCCCACCTAGCAGTTCGAAAGCATGTAAAAATGCAAGTAGAAAAATAGGGACCACTATGGTGGGAAGGTAACAGCGTTCCGTGCGCCTTTGGCGTCTAGTCATGCCGGCCACATGACCACGGAGACATCCTCGGACAAGCGCTGGCTCTTCGGCTATGAAACAGAGATGAGCACCGGCCCCTAGAGTCGGAAACGACTAGCACGCATGTGCGGGGGAACCTTTACCTTTACCTTTACCTTACTTCAGAGCAGCATGGTAGGAAATACTGCTCAAGTGATAATTATAAGGGACAATGCTATTAATTAGTTTGTTCTTTCTTTTGAATGTTTTGTCTATTCATTCCTTTATTGGGTTGCAGAATAGGGAAAATACAAGCTGTTATTTCTATTTCTTCATTGTGAGTTATAGTATCTTAAAACATCATCCAACTATCACCAATATATCAATAATGGACACAGGCTTTATATTCCACAATGATAGAAAAATATGGGTTAGACAGCATCACCACCAGATGGATTCGTAGTTGGCCAACCAGCTGTACTTAAGGTTGGTCCTCAATGGAACTGCATCTACATGGAGGGTGCCTCAGGGCTCTGTTCTAGGCACAGTGCTCTTCAACATCTTCATCAATGATTTGGATGAGGGGATAGATGGGGAACTCATCAAATTTGCAGAGAACAACAAGCTGACAGAAATAGCCAACACTATAGAGGATAGGCTTAAGATGCAGAAGGATCTTGGCAGACTTGAACATTGGGCGCTATCTAACAAAATGAAATTCAGTGGTGAAAAAAGTAAGGTTCTATGTTTAGGCAAGAAAAACCAAATGCCCAGGTACAGTACAGATGGTATCTGCTCAGTAGTAGTAGCAGCTGTGAGAGAGATCTCAGTGTCCTAATGGACAATCACTTAGATATGAACCAGCAATGTGCTGGAACTGCCAAAAAAGTCAACACAGTGCTAGGCTGCATTAACAGAGGGATAGAATCAAGATCACGTGAAGTGTTAATACTACTTTATAACACATTTGGTAAGGCCACATTTGGAATACTGCATCCAGTAAGAAATGATGTAAGAAAGATGTTGAGACTCTAGAAAGAGTACAGAGAAGAGCAACAAAGATGATCAGGGGACTGGAGGTTAAAACATATAAAGGAACAGTTGCTGGAATTGGGTATGTCTAGCTTAACGAAGAGAAGGACTAGGGGTGGCATGATAGCAATGTTCCAATATCTCAGGTGTCCCAAAGAAGAATCAAGAAGAGAAGCAACCTAGAACTAAGGAGAAACTTCCTGACAGTTAGAACAATTAACCAGTGGAACAACCTGCCTCCAGAAGCTGTGAATGCTCCAACACTGGAAGTTTTAAAGAAGAGACTGGACAACCATTTGTCTGAAATGGTATAGAGCAGTGATGGCAAACCTTTTAGAGACTGAGTGCCCAAACTGCAACCCAAACCCCACTTATGTATCATCAGGTGCTGGGTGGGCATGCACCACTGGGTGAGTGTGGCCCATTGGGTGGGCATGGCTGTGGTGATCATGGCAGACTGGGTGGCATAGCCAGGGTGGGCATGGCCACCTCAATGTTGCTCATGGGGAAGAACACTTGGGGCTGGGCAGGGTTGGGGGAGATCCAGGGGGTTTCTGGCATCTGGGGTGGTGGGCAGGCTGGTCCTGCAGGGTGAGGGGCAAAGCAGGGTGAGGCAGGGGCCAGGGCAGATATTGCCTAACACCATTGGCCCCGCACACAGAGGTCAGTGAGTGCATGGGGACCGATGGTATCCATCATCAGCCACAGCCTGCTGGCCCCTTGACCGGCATACTTTGGGGCTCCATCGCCCAATGCAAATACCGGGCTAGCCCTCCAGCAGCAGGCGGAGTAGAGGAAGGGGGAGGCACATGATGCAGACCTACTCTGCTGCTGGTCATCTCCTTGGACCCCTCACAGATCTTGCCCTTGGCCTGCACATGGAGCCTGTTCCCCTCTCACACCCAACACATCTTAGCCCCATTTCGGGCCACTGCCAGCAGCTCGTGCAGGTCCATTAGGCTGCCTCTGCCACCTGGAGTGCCTAGCCCACCCAGCACAAAGGAGGTAAAACGGCTGGCTAGCAAGCTCCAGTAGAGGTGGTAGGGCACGCACCCACCCAGCAAGCCAAAGTAGGGAAAGCTGAATCCCCATTGGCGCAATGGCCCTCCAGTCCCGGCTAGAATTGCATGCCTCCCCCCATCTCTGCTGAGCCTGAGTGGCCGTGACACCAATGAGGATCTGGCTTTCCCCACTTCACATGGCCTTTTGCCTGCTGGCCCTAGGCATGCTCTACCACCTCTACATGGGGCTTCCTAGCCAACCACTTCGCCTCCTTCATTCTGGACAGGACTGCACCTTTGTGCGGTGTCCAGGTGGACCTGCGTGACTTGTTTGCTGCCAGCCGCAGCCATTTGCCTCCTTGCACGTTGCACTCAATGCTGCTGCCATAAGGCCATGGAACAAGCTGGGTGGAGGTAAGGAAATGGTATACCGGTTTCTTACTGCCGCCTGGCTTGTTCTGCAGCCTCATGGCAGTAGCATGGGGCAGGAGGCAGCAAACAGCCAGTTTCAACGTGATGCAGCTGTTTACCGCCTTGCGTATTGCGCCCAATGCCGCTACAATGTGGCTTGGCCAAAAGTGGGCATGGAACAAGTCCCCCCCTCACCTGCCCTTTCAGCTACAGCTTCGGTGGCTCTGTAGGCAGAGAAGAGATGAGAGCTTCGCAGCTCTGCCTACAGAGCCACCAAAGCAGCAGGTGGAGCATGGAGGCTCAGGGAGGGAGGGTGCTGAAGTGTGCGGTGGGGCCATTGGCAAGAGCAACGCAGCTGAGTGAAAAGTGGCCTCAGAACAAGTGGGGCAGGTAAGGAAAGAAATTCTTGCTCCCCCCAGAAATTGCCTTTCTTTTCTTACCTGACTCCCAGCCCCATGCCATTTCTCCTTTGCGATCCACCACCACTGCGTGCAAGGAAACAAAGTTTTTTTGGGGGGGAAGGTCAATCAATTCCAACTTCATGATCTCAGCCTTCGCCGCATGTTTGTGGGACTATCAGTAAAAAAAAAAGTTCCATCTGACTTTCTAACTTCTTGAGATCTTGTGAGAAGTTAGAAAGTCCGATGGAACTTTTTTTTTTTACCAATAGTCCCACAAACATGCAGCAAAGGCTGAGAAGCGAATGGAGAAACAGAATGCAGCTGAAATGCAGGTTAGTAAAAATGCTTGGGGGAAGCTCGGGCATCTGGACGGAGATGGGCGTGGCAACCTTACCCTGAGCTGCTTCGGCAGGTGTCTGGCAGGGGAAGGGAAACAACTGGTCTACCACCATACTAGCACTGCCGTGTGGCTTCTCCACCCCATGCACAGGTCCCGCCCCACCCCTCCCACAGAATGCCCTGCTCCCACTGCTCCACCCCCCCCACAGAGCACCCTGCTACCGCCCCCCCTGCATGGAGCACCCTGCTACTGCTGCCACCCACACAGAGCACCCTGCTACCGCCCCCCCTGCATGGAGCACCCTGCTACTGCTGCCACCCACACAGAGAACCCTGCTACCGCCCCCCCTGCATGGAGCACCCTGCTACTGCTGCCACCCACACAGAGCACCCTGCTACCGCCCCCCCTGCATGGAGCACCCTGCTACTGCTGCCACCCACACAGAGCACCTTGCTACCGCCCCCCCTGCATGGAGCACCCTGCTACTGCTGCCACCCACACAGAGCACCCTGCTACCGCCGCTTCCCTCCACCCCCATGCAGCACCTTTCCAGCTCCGACAAATCACTTCTTCCACCGCTGTGTGGGACTAAAAATAACGCTCAATCAATTCCAACTTTGCGAGATCTTTTTTTTCCTGCAAGAAGTTGAAATTGATTGATTGATTGAACTTTTTTTTTCTTTGAACATGGCGGAGGCCTACCACGAAAAGGTTTTATAAAACCTAGCTTTAAAAGCCACTTGCCTGGGGAGATTTTGATGCAGATTGCTTATGGATGGGACTGAAGGCCTAGGAGTGGGGCGATGGCACGCACGCCCACAGAGAGGGCTCTGTGTGCCACCTGTAGCACATGTGCCATAAGTTCACCACCACGGATATAGGGTCTCCTGCTAGAGCAGAGGTTTGGACTAGAAGACTTCCAAAGTCAGTTCCAACACTGTTATTCTGTTAAAAGTTACTTTGAATATATCAGGAAGTTTATGTTCTGAACCAGCCTGCTACCGGCCTTGCAGAAAGGCAACCCCTGTACAAACGGCAGAGGCTGGAGAGCGTCTGAAGCTGGAAGGCGTCTGCCAAGATTTATTACACAAACAACAGAACAAGAAACAAAACACTGGAACTGTGATCCTCAAACGGAGCGGTTGCTTTCAGCAACCAGCCCTTCCCCAAACACTCCCTTTATTAGAGTTCAGGGCGTGGCCTCCCTGTGCCTCCTTCCGAGGAGTCCCACAGCCTTTCTCTGCTTGTTCCTGCTTGACTGCCTCCTGCGTCGGGCGTCCTTGAACAGGGCCAGCTGTGGGTCATCATCATCCGCACTGTCGGGCTCGCGCAGCTGAGAAGACGGCCCTGGCTGGGGGCTCTGCGAAGCCTCCAAGCCATCATCAGCAAGTTCGTCTTCAACACCCTCCTCCTCCCCCTCGTCTGAGTCATCCGAGACATCCGAGCCGGCTGCCGGACCCACAGGCTGGCCCTGAATCACAACAGTTTATTTGTTAAAGATAATGAAAACAATATATGGTTGAACATGCACGAAAATTCAGGATGAATCATAGATTAAACCATGCATTACTCTGAAAGCCATAGGATAACACAGGTGTTATCTGATTTCAGTGTCTTTTTTAATAGCAAGCACTAGAAAAATGTGTTTTGTCTGATGTCTAGCTCAGCTAAAACTCAATTCAGAACAAAGTTAACAATATTCCTTCTTTGAAAAAATAATAATCATTAAAACATATTTACATATGAGCTAGATAGGGGCTTAGTAGTCCTTCCAAATTTTATTCAAGCTATCATTTTTTTAAAAAGGCAAGTTTTTTATTAGTTAAATGTATTTAAATGTAACTGATAATAGACATAATGATAGAGAAATAATAGATATAGACAAACCATTTTTTTAAATTTTGTCTTTTAAAGTATATAGGTGCATTTTATCTGAAGTCGTTAGTTTGTGAACAATAATGGTGACTGAGAACATAGAAATGCCAATCCATAATTCAGAAAAGATGAAAGTCCCAACATTTATGAACGAAGCAGCGACACTCTCCAATACTTTTGTTTTTTTCAGTATTACACATATATCTGCAACACCAGAGGGAGCTTCTATTTTCCTTCTTTATTTTCCCAGTGCTGTTTATTAGTTGTATGATTAAAGTTCGTAACAACCTGATAGTAGCCTCTTCAATAACATTTTTGCTTGCCGCAGAGACTGGCTGAGACTAACAAAGAGGTCATTGATGTGCGTTACAACTTGATGCCTCCCTTGTTAAGGGTTTCGTTGTCTCCTCTGGCCTCTGTTCCTGCTGCTCTGCTTCTTTCAACCAGATGCTGGTTCATTAGCACTTTCTGCAGCCAAGCTTGCCTTTTAACATTAGTTTTCTATTTTTTTTTAAAAAATACAACACATGGGAAATTGTACAAGCTGAATAATTTACTGGAAAAAACTGAGACTTATATCTTAGTGGGATATATGTACTGGAATATACTGATTTTAGTTACTTTAGATCTCAGATTTAAAAGTTGAAATTTGTACAAGAAACAAAAAAAATAATTAAAATCATTAGGAGAGGTTAATAGCACTATGCTTTTGAAATCGAAGGCTGAACTCCTGTTTCTTATGGAGTGATGCTTCCTGCTGTCTGAGCTAAATTGGTTAGAGAGAGGAATGGCCCATTCTGCTTGCTATATGAAAGAACAGCTCTGATTGGGATACACTGAGCTGTGCTTTTAGATAAGGCTTCATCAAAAGCAATCCTTTTTTTGTAACTTGGCTCCTATTTTTAAATCCATCGGTCAATCAGCTTTCAGTGCTTTTGCAGCAATGCTCTGGGTGAGTGAATTAAAATGCAAAATGTATTTGTAATAAAGCAGTGATATCCAAATATGAATAGAAGTGATTCATCTAGTACAGGGGTGTCAAACTCAATTTCATTGAGGGCCGCATCAGCATTGCGGTTGCCTTCAAGGGGCCGGGTGGGTATGGCCAGGGTGGGCGTGGCCTACTGGGTGGGCATGGCTAGAGTGCATATGGCCTACTGGGTGGGCGTGGCCAGCTCTACATTGTTCACATCAACGGTGCCTATGGGGGCCTGGGCAGGAGTGGGACAGATCTGGGGGTCTCTGGCAGAAGGAGGGTCTCTGGGCCAGGGCCAAGGCAGTGGGGGCCATTCCCTCACTGTTTCCAGGATGGCTTCACGGGCCACATGAAACCACTTCGCGGGCCGGATCCGGCCCCCGGGCCTTGTGTTTGACATGTCTGATCTAGTATGTGATAAGAGTCTGTCTGAAATATAGGAGTATAGTCTATCTGAAGTTATTCATTTCAGCAAGAAAGACAACTATGATATTTTAACTTCAATTCTAATTTAAAAACTTAGTGTTACCTGGATCAAGTTACTGTAAAAAGAGTTGTTGGCCAATGTCAAAATGTAGATAGATAGTGCATAAAATTAAAGAAAATTCAAATTCAGCCTATGGTAACATATTAGAAAGCCTTAAAAATGAAACTTAATTCCCATTTATTGAAACTTCAAACAGAGTGGAAGATTGTTCATCTTAGCAGCTTAGTAGTTCATATAACCATATATGTATTAGTCACTACATTTGATGAAATCTTAAAGCAAAAATGTTTCCCAGAGCAATAATCAGTATGGTTATAACTGGAAAAATACAGTTTAAGAAGAATTGCTCCTCCATCAATACCTTGTTTTTTAGTTACTTGAATCTTTGCTATGTGATATCGTCTTTGTTCTTGATTGGAGCTGCTTTTATTTGCAAAAGTACAGTAATAAGTTTGTTGTCCGGTGCACATAACATTGTTTATAGTACTATCACTGAATGAATCTGATTAGTTTTTTTTTACCAAGTACCAGGCCCTGAGTAGTTTAAGATCAGTCTTCTGTTCAGATATGTTTCATTAAAGATTGGAAAATACTGTCTATTTGTATAGACAATACTGTGTATATCATCATATAGAAGAATTAAAAGAGCCTCAGAAGCCAAGGAACCAAAGTCCAATATTAGTTGAGAAAGTGGAGAGTGGATTCAATACTATCTTTGCCACTGATATAGATGATTTGTACCTGAAAGTGAAACAGGTCCCTTTGCCCTTCAAATGCTATATATAGGCAGCATCAGAAGTCTGCAAGGCAAAGGAATTACTCTTTGCAAGTCATTACAGGATTTATACCAGGGCTTCTGAACGATCAAAATCCATTTATTACATATGGGTAAGTTCTTCTTGGCTTCTATCTCCAACAAAAGTAACATATAAGTTTATCCTGATGCTATGGATACTTTGTTACTATTTCTAGGTTAGTTTCTAGTTTTATGTGTTATAAATAGGAGGCGATACAGTGTCTGATACTAGTAAATCAGGTCTGTACAGTTTCAAATATACCTGGCTGGCTATTAAAGGAACATTGAATATTAAAAACAATTTCTGTCAGAGCCCTAAACTTGTTTACTTGTACTTGACATTCATTGTTTTGTAAATCAGCTACCATCTTACTACTTGAATCTGACCATTTTGCTTAAATTGCACACTGACTCTTGGCTTGACTCAGCACCTTGCAATTCCCTGGCCCTTAGCAATGAAGATGGAAGACTGGAATCAGATTTATGACTTGACAAGCAGTTACATCAGTAAGTGTCTCTGTGATTTATGACCAGCCTGTTTACATTCCTCTGGAACTGAATTATGCTGTTAAACAAAGTCCAAGTCTACCAGTTTTTTGTTAATTTGTTGGTAAAGGCAGGGACTGGATAATAGAAACAAAAGTGTGCAATGCTGGGTATCCCAAGACTTGTTGGCTATTCATATGGCACAGTTGCGAGTAATAAGTCAATAGAAAAGCTTCTAGTATAGAAATTGCGTGGTTTCAGCGTTTCTTATGGATTAAGGAGCAGAATGGAACAGAATAACAGAGTTGGAAGGGACCTTGGAGGTCTTCTAGTCCAACCTCCTGCTCACGCAGGAGACCCTATACCACAGGTCTGCAACCCGCAGCTCCGGAGCCGCATGCGGCTCTTTCAGCCATCTCCTGCGGCTCCCAGTCCTCTGCCATGTGCAGTCCAAAAAAAAAAGTGGGACTAAAAAAGTTCAACCAATCAATTCAAATATGCAGGGTAGGTGCATATCTCGCCTTGGCTCCACTCTTCAGTCAAACCCTGTTCTGCGCATGCACCCATGTATGCGCATGTGCACACATTTTTTGCGGCTCCCAGTTTTTCCTTTTTTGAGGGAACCAGTTCCGAGTGGCTCTTTCAATGTTTCAGGTTGCTGACCCCTGCCCTATACCATTCCAGACAAGCATTTGTCAAGCTCTTCTTAAAAACCTCTAGTGATGGAGCACCCAAAACCTCTGAATACAAGCTGGTTGATTGTTCTCACTGTCAGGAAATTTCTCCTTAGTTCTAGGCTGGATCTCTCCTTGATTAGTTTTCATCTATTGTTTCTTGTCTTATCTTCAGGTGCTTCGGAAAATAGGTTGACTCCCTCTTCTTTATGACAGTCCCTTAGATATTAGAACAATGCTATCGTGATGCCCCTAGTCCTTCTTTTCTCTAGGCTGGACCTATTTAGTTCAACCATTATTTGTTATGTTTTAGCCTCCAGATTCCCAATCATCTTTGTTGCTCTTCTCTGCACTCTTTCCAAAGTCTCAACATCTATTTTATAATGGGTTGACCAAAACTGGATACAGCATTCTAAGTGTGGTCTTACTAAGATTTTATAAAGTGGTATTAGTACTTCACATAATCTTGATTCTATCCCTCTGTTAATGCAACCTAGGATTGCTGCACATTACTGGCTCATATTTAAGTGATTGTCCACTAAGACTCTAAGATCCCTCTCACAGTTACTGTTATTGAGAAAGGTTTCACCCAATCTGTATCTGTACTTTTTTTTGCCTAAGTGTAAGACCTTACCTTTCTATGGACTGAATTTCATTTTGTTAGATAGGACCAGTGTTCAAGACTGTTGAGATTTGTGGAGAGCAACTATATCTCAAACCTGGATTTTTAGAAGTCACTCTGGGAAGGGACATACGCAATTATAAACTACTATATTCTCTGCAGCACTGTTTGAACTAGGAGGAGAAGGAATCCACCAGGAAAGATCCAGTGGAATGGAATAAAGCAACCAGGAAAATAAAAACTGAAAAATTAAAACATTTTACAGGGCCCTGGAGGTAATGTAAAGCCCTTCATTGCAGCCTCTCATTGCAGGATCTTTAATAAAGAATTGTGGAATTTGCAGTGCATCTCGACATTTTTTTTAAATACTGCAGCAAAAAAGAAACCATTATTTTCCAGTCCTCTAGAGGTTTCTGCTTTTTTGCTATTTTTATCTGATGGTTTTATTTCTGCTTACAACAGTTCGCTTAGGGACTGTTTGAAGTTACAATGGCACTGAAAAAAGTGCCTCCCAAGCCACAGCCAAGCAAGACACCTGCCTGCCCGCCTGGCGGTGCTCTTCCTCCTGTCTGAGGTTTTCATTGTTGTGAGCATTTCCTGGCAAATAGATGGGGAAGAAATGGAGGTAGTGACAGATTTTATTTTCCTGGGCTCCAAGATCACTGCAGATGGGGACTGTAGCCAAGAAATTAAAAGACGCTTGCTCCTGGGGAGGAAAGCCATGGCCAATCTAGACAGCATACTAAAAAGCAGACACATCACCCTGCCAAAAAAAGTGCGTATAGTCAAGGCCATGGTTTTCCCAGTTGCAATGTATGGCTGTGAAAGGTGGACCATAAGAAAGGCTGAGCACCAAGGAATTGAGGCCTTTGAACTATGGTGCTGGAGAAGACTCCTGCGAGTGCCTTGGACTGCAAGGCGTTCAAACCGGTCAGTCCTAGAGGAGATCAACCCTGACTGCTCTTTAGAAGGCCAGATCCTGAAGTTTAAACTCAAATACTTTGGCTACCTAATGAGAAGGAAGGACTCACTGGAGAAGAGCCTAATGCTGGGAAAGATTGAGGGCAATAGAAGAAGGGGACAACAGAGAATGAGGTGGCTGGATGAAGTCACTGAAGCAGTAGACGTGAGCTTAAATGGACTCCAGAAGATGGTAGAGGACAGGACATCTGGAGGAATGTCCATGGGGTTGGAATGGGTCAGACATGATTTTGTAACTAACAACAACAAAAACAAATAGCAACTTCAAAGCATTTTGTTTTGTGACAACATAGCTGTGATTTAGTATACTGATTCACTTCCTCAATTGTATGTCTTAGTTCTTGCCCCTTGGAGTAGTTAAAGTAATGCCTTTTGGTGCCCTCATGTTAGCAACATTCAATGATAGTTGTCAAAACAATAATCTGAAGTCTTTGAACTCATCTTTAGGCAGTGAACTATTGTTTGCTTGACAGAGTTTATCCCCTATCCTTTATGTGGATAAACACTATTTACAAAGTTAAGGCGCTGGGATCATGGTTCAGCTGTAAATATTCTGTGTAATCAGTAATTGTGCCTGTTGGGCATATATGGAAAAATAATTCTTCTGTTTCACATAGAGATGTGAATGCTCATCCCTCTTGAAACAGCCAGAATAAATTCAAATGAAATGGGATTAAACTAACTACTTTATTTCATGCGTCCAATGTCAATAGCTCACGGTTACAGCACTGGTCCATCCGGACTGCAAGATTGTAATTTGAATCCATTTCATTAGGTGAAAAAATAATGAACTTTCCATCCTGTGCAAAGTTACACATTGAAGATGGAGCTTGATATTCCCAGCCACACCAGGGTTCATCCAGAGAGATAGTACAAAGACAAAGGGAGGAAGTCCTGCCATAAACTATGAAAGCTCCACCCACTTAACTAGAAGCATGGTATTCACTATACAGCTTGACTACAATTCTCATATGGCATCTCTTGAAGAAATAACGTTTAACCCTGTAAATGCTACATGTTCTTACATACAATGCTGCTAAAAAGGCTGTATTAACCCTATAAATGCTGAATACACTAACACAGTTCTTAATTCCTAAACTAGATATAAAATGGAGCAGCTGAATGTATACTGGTCCAGCACAATAATTCTAAATCTCATTCCCACATTTCCCCCCTAATGGTTTTTACAGTGTATTGAAATGAGCATTTTCAAACAAATTTTTCTGATTATGCTTGGGTTCACTGTAACATCATAAAATAAGGACAGACAGCATTCTGTGGTTTCAACAGCACGTGGCTTTTATACCATGTATTCAAAGAGCCTGTTAGTTCTGCTGCATTTCCTGCATGTTTACCAACATAGATAGAACTGAAACTCTTTTTCTATTAGAGTTTACTTCCTTTTGACAATCCCCAATCTATTGCCAGTTTCACAGATGAGTTAATTATTCACACAGATTAAAAAATGAAATTCATTGTTACACTGTAGGAGTAGGGGACCGGCATTCCTAAGGCAGCATGCCATTTTAATGACATGCATTTGTACATTCCTCACTATTTAAAAGTTTTCTTTTATCAGTTCATTGCTATGGAGAAAGACATATATCTTCATTCTGTTGTTTCCTGTTTGGAAAACAACAACAAGAACAACAAAACATGTAAAAACTAAAATGTAGAAAATTAGAGGAGCGGGTGAAAAAAGAAAGGACAAATTAAAATTGTGTGTATTCTCTCACACATTTAACTATAGCTATGCCCACTTGTTCAGCAGTCTGTGATGAATTATTTCTGAGCAAATCCTTCCCTTGATGGAAGAGAGATTACACATCTTTGTTGGATGATAGAAGGAGGTAAAGAACACGTTGGCTGCTTATATTGATGACTACAACTCTTGGCAAACTGATTTGACACTGCCAATGATGATATATTCTAGAACTGACTTAGAAGAGTAGGCACCAGTCTTGTGGCTATTATCTTACTGAGTTTTAAAGCTATCTGTTTCATTACAGTATAGAAATATGAAATTTATAAAAAATACTGCTGCTGTTTTTAAAGATGCACCAGAAAATACAACTTTTAAAAAATGATTAAAACATATAGAGAAATAATATTATAGCAGTATTTGGAATATGTTCCTGCATTATTGGATAGTATATTTCAGTAGTGGGATTCAGTCAGTTTGCACCACTTCAGCAGAACCGGTGGTTAATTTTTTGTTGCCCAGGCACAGAATGGACTTCCGGAAGTGGCATCCACACAGAGAACCGGTTGTTCACATACTTGAATCCCACCACTGGTATATTTTAATATTTAATTGTAATGTATAGATGCTTCATCTTAATGATGTGAAGATTTGAATGTTTACATTTTTGCTTTAATAATGATAACTTTTATTTTGTAATTACTTCAATTTGTTTTGTGATATGCTGTCATAAAATGTAATTTTATCACTTGAGTTGAATATAATTATGGTGAGAATGTGGTAACTACAGGTAGACAACAATATAAAACAATAATTGCCATTGAATTGTGGAAAACAGTTTTACTCTGATCCAGTAAAACTTTTCATTATTATTTCTTCTTCCCTTCATTTTTAGATAATTTTTGGGAAACCAATGTAATGGCACAGATACACATTCACATGCCCAAGAATTTTCTCCAACATTAAATGGAAGAAAATAATTTAGGGATTGAAAAAAGGATTATCCTGGGGAATAATTGAAAGGTTTACTTCTATTTCTTTTTTATTCATCACAAAAGCCTGTTTATTGTGACAGAAGATACTATACTGAACCTTGGGTTTGATTCAAAGGATTTTTTTCTTTTTGTTTATTTGAAGTGGCAAAATATATAATTTGAAGGCTTACTAAATATCTCATAGTACTCATCTTTCAGAATCACTGCTTTTGTCAGATAAAAGGAAACTAGATCAAGTTGCAAGGAAATAGCAACGGTGGTGATAAGAGAAAAAGAGGAAACCTACATACCATTGTAAGACAAGTTAATGCTCTTTAAAAGCTTGTGAAATAATGTAGTAGGATTAAATTCCCAAAGCCAATTCAGAAAAGGCTTACAGTAGTATAAGAATACAGATTGTTGAGTGTGGCTGAAATGATGCTCCTAATGTATATGTGGGCACAGGAGAGCACTTACCTGGAAATTTATTACTCAGCTCTGAGAAAACAAAGCATGACCTACATTTCACTAAAGTCAGCTGTTACTTGCTAATCCTATGGGCTTTTTTTTTTTATTAATGTCACAATTGCTAATGTGGTATAACATTGTCATTACTGAACAACACAGCGGGATAAGCTGCAGCTGTTATTTTTTCTTCAGTATCCAACTCATTAGCATCTGAGTTTTGGAAAATACAATGTGGAGAGTATTTGAGAAAATATTTTCCTCCTCCTCCATGTTAAATAAATTAAAATGTATCCTTAACTTTGGCAGACTATTTTGTTTTATTTTCATTATGTTTCGTATTATGTTAAACTTGGAAGAAATATTTCTAGCAAAAAAAGATTAAAACAAAAATTTAACGCACTATGGTGATGATTCCCCTTCTCAGTGGGATATCAAAAGAAGTGTAATGTTTATACATAAAATCTAGAGAAAAGAAATAAAATTTTAATTCTAAAAATATCTATAATTATCACACTTTAATTAAGTAATTATAATACCATTAAGAGTTTTTGGAAAATATGTATCTCCGACTACATACGCAGTCACTCATGCATTTTATTTAATACATGCTTGCTATATTAAGTTGTTTAAAATTACTTCCTTCTCCCTTTTCACTCCCTCTCGATAGATTTCTTATCACGTAAATAGATATTTCCTTACTGAAGTATTAACCTTTTTAATCTAATCTTTCAATCCTATCAATGTTTTTAAAAAATAGTGCTATATATACTATATAGCTATATAACATTTCTGACATTTGTTTTAAAAAGATAAAATTTGTTCACTTTACATCTTAGAATCCAAATGTAAGTGGGGGTTCATTGTAAATGTATTAAAATGTGCATTTTGAATTGACAAAAAAAATAGTCTATTTATAGTAGTTTCATGGGTCTGGATTTTTTTTAAAAAAATACATTTTAAATAGAATGAGCAAGGTGGAAGAAACCTTACAAGCTATCTAGCTGAATTATCATTTTAGTGCAAGAATCCACTAAATCATTCCTAAGAGGTTTTGAAAACATCCACTGTTAAATTGCGAAGGAATGAGACGCGTAGGCGATGGCTGCAAACAGAACCTTTATTGGATGGCAGGTGTAGTAACAAAGACTGGGGAACTGGGGTTACCTGGGTCCTCTTATACCTGTCCAGGTGGGCACTGACCAATAGGTTCAAACCTTGGTTTCCCACCTGGCGGTCAGCCAATAGTCTTTCGTGGTTTTCCCGCCAGTGCTGCTCCTTACCGGAGCTGTCCAGCAACAGCGCCTCCTGTAGTTTTTGTATTGTAACTAGACCCATACATTACACTCCTTCCCCCATAAGAACAGACAATGTCAATCCACTTTACTTACACCCCCAACATAACTAATTACACTTGTAACTATTTACACTTGTTTGTTGACCCCCTGCTTCCTTCACGACCGCACATAGTCCGTGAGGTAGGCCGGGGGCCTGTGCTCCTGGCCTGATCGCCTTAGTGTTCCCCCTGAGTCCTGTGTGGTGTTATCTGCATTTCTGGTTTGCCTCGAAGTGTGGGGAAACCCCAGAACAACGGTTGTTTCTGGTGCCCGGTCCCCCTGGCCCTGTTGATGCCATGACTGTGTTGGTCTTATTGTCCACAGGTCAGCATCCCCACTGGACTCTTCTGTGTATAGTTGGTCAGGGTGGCTGGAGTGCACCACTGGGCCTGCCCGATGTGTGCTTCCTGGTACGTTCTCAGGAGCTCTCCTCCTGACCTGGTCTATATGTCTCTTCCACTGATGGCCCCCCTCCACCCTTACAATGAATGACAGTGGCCCCATCTTTTCAACCACCTCCCCTGGCACCCATGCATGCCCAGAGCCGTAGTTCCTTGCCCAGACCAATTCTCCAATGTCGAGGTGTCTGGGGGGTTTGGGTTTGAGTTGGTCTGTGTCAGCAGCCACTCTGTCAGAGTGGAGTCTGTCTAGTTTTGTTATGAGTCTTCTGCCCCAACGTAGTTCCACTGGGCTCTTTCCTGTTGATGTGCAGGGTATGGTATGTTGGTGTAGTAAGAATTGTGCTAACCTTTGCTTCCAGTCCCTTTGGATGATGCGTTTCAGAGCATCTTTGGTTGTGCACACCATGCGCTCTGCCATTCCATTAGACGATGGGTGGAACGGGGCGGTTGTGACGTGTCTAATCCCATTGGTCTTCGTTATCAGAGACTAACACATCAGGGTGGCCATGTGTGGCAAAGAGTTCCCTGAGCACTTGGATCATCCTCCCCGTGGTCATGCTACTTACTGGTACCACCTCCAACCACTTCGAGTGGCTGTCCACTACCACTAAGAATGTTTGTTGCTGAAATGGTCCCGCATAGTCAATATGGACTCTGGACCAGGGAGTGTGTGTGTCCTCCCACTTGCGGACTGGTGCATGGGCTGTTCCGGCCAGGACCTCTGGCAGGTATAACAGCCAGCTACCTGTTCCTCTATTGCCTTATGTAACCCTGGCCACCACAGGTAGCTCCTGGCTAAAGCCTTCATTCCCACAACCTTCATGGAGAGATTGTATGACTCTGTCCCTCGTCTTCTCCGGGATGATTACACGGCACCCCCATAACAAACAACCCTTGTTTGTAGACAATTCGTGTCGCCTGATGAAGTGTGCCTGGAACTCTGGGCCTGGGGACTTGTCCTGCCACCCTGTGCTCACCCACGTCTGTACCCTACTCAATGTTTTGTCGGCAGGCGTTGCTACTGCAATGTCCTTTGCACCGAGAGGGCACTCAGGGAGATCCTGCAATGCTAATATTTGAGATGCAGGAGCTGGATTGGGTTCAGTGCTGGCTAAGGGCAACCTGCTTAACCCATCAGCGTGGCCCATTTCCTTGCCTGGTTTATGGACCAGCTTGCAAGAGTATGATAACAGGAAAATGGACCACCTGAGCATTCTGGGTGACAGCATCTGGGGGGTCTGTTTATCTGTGGTAAAAAGACCTAGTAGAGGCCTATGGTCAGTGAACACGGTGAATTCTCTGCGATACAAGTAATCATGGAACTTCTTCACTCCAGCAACTATCGCCAGGGCTTCTTTGTCTATCTGGGCATAATTCCACTCTGCCGCTGACAATGTTCTGGAGTAGTAGGCAATGGGAACTTGTTTCCCATTGTCTTCTAAATGGCTTAGGACAGCACCCACTCTGTAAGGGGATGCATCACAAGCGATGCAGATGGGCTTAGATTCTATGAAATGAGTGATTGTGGCATCACTCACTAAGAGTTCCTTTAAAGCCTGGAAACTTTTGGCATGAGTGCTTGTCCAGTTCCATGCAGTGTTCTTATCCAGGAGTCTGTGTAAGGGTTCTGCTATGGATGCCTTATGGGGTAAGAATGCGTGGTAGAAATTGAGTAGACCTAAGAAAGCTTGTAGCTCTGCCTTGTTTTTTGGGGTGGGGGCTCCTTTAATTGCCTCCACCTTCGATGCTGCAGGATGGATGCCCTAAGCATCTATCCTGAATCCCAGGAACTCAGTTTCTGTCACCCCAATGCTGCATTTGTCTCTTTTAAGTTTGAGGCCTGCAACCCTGAATCTTTCCAACACAGCCTGTAAACGCTCAGTCAATGCCTCCTCATTGTTCCCTGCAATAAGAATGTCATCAAAGTAAGGGCATACTCCTGGGATGCCCTTGAGCGTTCACTCCATGATCTCCTGAAAGATGCCTGGAGCTCCACTAACTCCGAACTGCAACCGGTCTACCCGGAACTCCCCCTTGTGGGTGACTATGGTCTGTGCATTGGCTGTTTCCCTGTTGACTGGTAGCTGCTGATATGCTTGCGCGAGATCAAATTTGGCAAAGATGGCGCCGCCCTGCAAAGATGCGAGGAGGATGCTAACCGTTGGGACCGGGTAAGCATGCTGATTTAATGCTCTATTTATAGTGCATTTATAGTCCGTGAAGATCCGCACCTCACCGTTTGCCTTGAGTGAGGTGACTATAGGAGTCTCTCACTCAGCTCCCTCGACCAGTTTCAGGACTCCCTGCGTGACCAGTTTGTCCAACTCCCTCTCTATTTTATGTTTAAGTGCAAATGGTACCATCCAGGGTTTGATTTTTATTGGTGAAACATTGGGGTTTAATTTAAATGTGATTGGTGGCCCTGTGTACTTCCCTAGTGTCTCATCGAATACGTCTGCAAAAGTGTTGCAGACGGACTCGATGTTGTGGGCTCGGGTCGTATGTATTCCTGTGATACTGATGCCTAGGGCCTTGAACCAGTTTAATCCTATGAGGTTAGTCCTCTGCCCCTCGACCACTAGGACATCCAATTGCCCCTGGAATCCCCCATACCGCAGTGAAAATGTTGCCTCCTCCTTAATTTTGATGGCCGTTTCCTGAAAGTCTGTTAGGGTGAGACTAGATGGCCTCAAGGTGGCCCTTTGCTTGCTCCGGCTGCATATCTGGGTAAAGGTCTCATGTGAGATCACCGAGACTGCCGAGCCAGAGTCAGGTTCCATGTTGCAGGGGATGCCCTGGAGCTACGCGTCCATCCTGATTTTTGGAGTTAATGGCCGGTGAGTCCCTGTGTTACAGATGGCCCGCTGGCCCTCGTAACAGTTAACCGACGTGATTTGTTGTGGAACCACAGTACCTGTCATTTGCTAGTCTTCCATGTCCACATCATGCAGGCTGATGCGGTTACAGTTGTGGCAGACGGCTGCAATGTGGCCAGTCTTACTGCACGCCCTGCACTTGGCCATCCAGAACTTACAGGTAGACCGGGGGTGGTTGCCTCCACACCCTGCGCATTTTGGCTTGGTGTTGCAGCATGTGCATCCGGAGCACTTCTTCTCTGGGTTGATTGTTGCTGTCCATTGTCCCCTCTGGTTGTCGCGTCACACCGGTGGCTGGCTCGGTTTTGTCTGAATCGCGTCCACTCCGGTCTGGTCGTTGGTGTCGCCGCTTCCCCCGAACCCATTCGCCTGGTGTACAGCTCCCCCAGAACTACTGGTTTGGGGTTCTGACTGTTCTGGTCGTTCAGCCATGTTGTGGGCCAGGACCTTATCCTGGAGCTTCTGCAGCATCAGCTTGGGTCGCGCAAAAAGTTTCTGCCTCAGCTTTTGGTCCCGGAGACCGAAGAGGATTCTGTCCCTTAACTGGTCTTCCAGTTTGGTGAACTGCCACAGCTGGGTAGCTTGCCGGACCCCAGCGATGAAGTTAGCAGCTGACTCACCGGGCCGCTGATCTCACTTCTTCAACTGGTATCTCCAGGCCAGCGCCAACATGCGCGGGTTAAAATGCTGATCCAACTTGGCCCGGAGATCACTGTATTCGGCTTCATCTGGGGCCGTTGGGGCACACAACCCTACTGCTATGTCGTAAACGTCTGGGCCACTCATGCAGAGAAGGGCTGCCACCTTTAACTCATCGTCCCTGATACGGTTCATTTTCATGAACAGTTTCACTTGACACACGTGCGACTCCCATCGTTCTGGACGCGTGATATCGAACACAGGTATCTGACCAATTTGTGCCATCACGCCCGATCCTTCCATTTTTCTGCTCCTGGATTCCAATTCTGCTTCGAGCATCTGCTAGGTTGACCGGTTGAGTGCGGGTGCTTCTGCAGCAGTCGCTGGGTTGACCGGTTGCACGCGGCTGCTTCTGAACATCCACTGGGTTGACCGGTTGAGTGCAGTTGCCTCTGTGGTGGTCGCTGGATTGACCGGTTGCACGCAGCTGCTTCTGCTGGGTTGACCGGTTGCGTGCGGGTGCCTCTGCGGCAGTCACTGGGTTGACCAGTTGTGCACGGCTGCTTCAGCGGTTGTCTAGTGGCTACCAAAACAGGATCCCACCTTCGTCGCCACTGTTAAATCACGGAGGAATGAGACGCGTAGGTGATGGCTGCAAACAGAACCTTTATTGGATAGCAGGTTGTAGTAACAAAGACTGGGGAACTGGGGTTACCTGGGTCCTCTTATACCTGTCCAGGTGGGCACTGACCAATAGGTTCAAACCTTGGTTTCCCGCCTGGCGGTCAGCCAATAGTCTTTCGTGGTTTTCCCGCCAGTGCTTCTCCTTACCGGAGCTATCCAGCAACAGCACCTCCTGTAGTTCTTGTATTGTAACTAGACCCATACATTACATCCACCATTAGCAGCAATTACAATGATCTGCACTTTCTTGAATATTCTCTCATACTTTTATTGAATATTGGGATTATATTTGTTTTTCTCCAGTCTTCTGGCTCCTTTAAATTTCTCCAGGAGGGAAATGAGAGAAAAAAATGTACCTCAGAGCAGCTTCTGAGTCATCCTCAAAGGCAATCTTACATAAAATGAATTACAGGAATCCATCAATTGAATAATCAAAACATACTGTAGTTAGTTACTATTGCCAAAGCATCTTGATCAGTGTTGTAATTGCCAGCAGAGAAATGCAATAAGTTCCCTTGTCCATGACCTTAATCTGCTGTTTAAATATAAACTAGAGTCCAGGGCGGGGAGGAGGGGATCCTAAAGCATGAACCATTTTTTTTGTAAGGGTATGATTCTATTGAGATTAGAACTAGTTCTACCTGATGGTTTTTGAAGAATAGCAATCAGTCCTGATAGAACCTAACCTGAGTTTGTTTTACTCTATCCATCCAAACTCTAGTGGTATCTCCTATTTGGTTTGTATCCTGAAATCAACAGATGACCTCTTCCTAGTTTCTCATGTAAAGGGAAAGGGAAAGGGAAAAACAACAACCTTATAAAAGCTGAGTAGAATAATCAAGGACTCAAGTGTTATCTACTATTAATGATGGCAACTGCCTCATAGTTTAAAATGTGCCTCCAACTTCCAATCCTTTGAGGCAGTCCAGGAAGATATCATGATCAATGGTTTTGAATGATTTAAGAAGACTAAAAGGACTAAAAGTGAAATGCATATTCAATCTTCTGACAACAATCAATGACCAAGTCTGAATCCTGACTAATGAGGATCCAGTTAAACTTTAACAATTCTCTATAGCTGACTTCCGGTGGCGGCATGGCGCCGAAGATAGCCGTTTCGGGCTGTCCGCTTCACAGCTGAGTTTTTCCACCTAAAACAGCGCCGATCAGCTGTTTAGGTGGATTTGAATCCCCCTCCTCGGGAGAAGAGGAGGGGGTGAGGCCCCAGGTAGGGGTTGAGTTCTCCGGGGCCGCCTGAGCTGAAAGCTTGGGCGGCTGAAGGATTGAACTCCCCCGTAGCCTGGGTTGCTCCCAGCTGCTTAGTGTCTCTGCTCCGGGATTTTTGGAGCGGAGCCAGGCGTTTGCGACCACCCCTGCCAGAAGGAAAGACTTTGGAGTAAAAGGAGCAGGCAGAGCGGTACAGGAGGTTAAGGTGAAGAGGACTTTTATTCTTACTCTCTAGCTTAATGGACTTTATAAACTTAAAGTGAAAGTGCGCAACAAGTGAAAGTGAAGAAAGATGGCGGCTAACTCTTCCTCTAAAGTTCTTCGGAGTGCGGGAACTTCCCCGGTGCAACAGACATCGTTGCAAGCTCTGCTTCCTCCTGCACCTCCTGTGGCATTGACGCTTAAGGACTTACAAGATGCCTTTGCAAAGCAATCCCAGGTAATGTCAGAAATGCTGAATGATAAGATGGTAAAGTTGGAGGAGAAACTGGAGAAATTGGAGGAGAGGATGGAAGAGAAGTTTAACGAGAAGTTTAGTGCAATGAGGGTAGACATCTTGTCTACAGTGGAAAGCGTGGCTGAATGTGTGCAATGTTTGGAAGAAAAAATGGAGGATCTTAGTCAAAAGAACACTATATTAGAAGTAAAGGTACTGGAGAATGAAAATTTAAGGGATAAAATGGACGGAGAATTGATCTTGTCCAGTATCATCAGATGCAGTACGCTATTAGAATCAGGGGCTTAAAAGAGAATCCTAAAGAAGACCTAAAGCAGCTGATTTCTGAGGCTTTGGAAGCAGTATTGGGCCAGCCAGCATCTGAAATAGAGGGATGTATGGATAAAGTTTTTCGTGTAAATTCATGGATTGCAAGGCAGAGGAAGTTACCTAGAGATGTGGTGGTCTATTTTACAAAGAGAGCAACTAGAGATGAAGTTATTCAAGCTGCTTATGATACTAAAGTTGTGGTTGCTGAGCAAGAAGTGCTGGTTCTAAAAGAAATTCCTCCAAAGATTTTAAGGAGAAGGAAGGATTTTGCATTTCTCATGCAGGAACTTAAGCAACGTGATATTAAGTTTAGATGGGAGATTCCAGTTGGATTGGTGGTGATGCACGAAGGTAAAAGATATCGTCTGGTTACTGTGACTCAGGCACGTGATTTCTACAATAATGTTTTAAAAGCAACCCCTCTATCACTCCTGGAAGCTGCAAAGGGATCTGGAGAGGGAAAACCTCAAGAGGCTGAAGGTGGACAGACAGAGGAGAATGGTGCTGGAGGGGATCAAATTACAGCTTCATCGGCTGCTGCTGGAGAGCAGAGGTTGACGCGCGCTGCTGTAAAATGAGCAAGACAAGTACAAGAGCAAGACCAGCAGAAGTTTATGGAACTCTCAAAGCGTACTTATAGTGAAGCAGTGGGAGGAGCGCGGCCCAAAGAAAATATAGGGGCTATTAAAGATGTGCTCCAAAAGCTTCGGGATGCCACGCATGGTGACTAAATTTCTAACCTGGAATGTTAATGGATTAAACTCACCACAGAAGAGAAAGAAAGTTTTTCAATATTTAAAACAATTTAAGATTGATGTTATATGTTTGCAAGAAACGCATATTAGGGTTATGGACCAAAAGTATTTATCGAACTCAAGGTTGGGCACGCAATTTGTTGCTTCTGTGATGAATAAGAAAAATGGAGTGGTTGTCTACGTTAAAAGTACTCTAACAGCGGAATTAATTGAAGCAGATAAGCAAGGAAGATATGTTATGATAGATTTGTTGCTAGAAGGTAAAAAAACGCTCTTAGTTGGACTGTATGCTCCTAATCAACAACAAGCTGATTTTTTTAGTTCACTTCATACAAAGCTTACTCAATTGGATTACAAATCGTTTATTTTTATGGGGGACTGGAATGGTGTTTCGGATGTACAGATGGACAAGGCTGGTTCTTTTAAGCGTGCTCCGAGTCATGCCAGATTGCCTAAATCTTTTTTTGAAATGAAGGACGACTTGGAATTGCGAGATATTTGGCGTGACATACACCTACATGAAAAGGATTATACTTTTTTTTCTGACAGACATCAATCTTTTTCTAGGATTGATTTTATTTTGCTGACTAATGATTTTTTTTCTAGGATTAAGAAGGTAAAGATTTGTGCAAGAACTATTTCGGACCATAGTCCAGTTTGGTTAGAGATCAATAAGGACAATAGGGATAGGCGCTCGTGCGTAAATGAGAATTTGTTTAGAAATCAGAGAAATGTGGAAGAATGTAAACAGCGGATGAAGGATTTTTTTGAAATTAATATGAATAAGGATACTTCTATGGACATGGTTTGGGATGCTAGCAAGGCCTACATGAGAGGGGTGTTGATATATATGAATAATAAATACAGACGTACTTTGGAAGCCAGAAGGAAAGAATTGGAGAATGAAATTAGGGAAAAAGAAAAGGTCTTAATTTTGAACCCATCGGATGTGAAGACTAAGGAGGTTATTAAGCTATTAAGAGGACAATTTGATAAATTGATGGCTGATCAAGTGGCAACCAACTTGCGGTTTGCTAGGCATAATACTTTTTGCAATGCTAATAAGCCAGGTAGATGGCTAGCTTATAGACTAAGGAAAAAGCAAAGGGCTTCTAATATAGATAAAATTGAACATAAGGGAAAGGTTGTGTTTCAACAGGATCTTATTAAGGAAGCCTTTGTGGATTTTTATTCTAAATTATATGCTAAGGAGAAGATTAATGAAAAAGACATTGATGTATATTTGGAGAATGCTAGCATCCCGGTTCTTACGCAAGCACAAAAAGAGGAGATTAACCAGTTGATAACAGAAGAAGAAATTCTCATAGCAATTAAGGAATTGAAGTTGGATAAAGCGCCAGGTACGGATGGTTTGACTGCGGTTTACTATAAAAATTTACAAATGGAGTTGATAAAGCCATTAAAGGAACTGTTTCAGACAATTCAGAGAGGGGGAAAGGTGCCTCCGTCTTGGAGAACTGCTTTTATCTCTTTGATTCCGAAGGAAGATCAAGATGCTACTCAAGTTAAAAACTATAGACCGATATCACTTTTAAATACAGATTATAAAATATTTGCTAAGGTGTTGGCTAACAGATTGATGAGGGTTCTGCAACAGGTGATTCATGGGGATCAAACTGGGTTTATTAGTGGTAGGCAAATGAAAAATAATGTGAGGCATATAGTTGATGTGTTAGAGTTTTTGGAAAGGAACAACCAGATCCCTGCGGCGCTAATTTTTTTAGATGCTGAAAAAGCTTTTGATCAATTGAATTGGCAATTTTTGATGAAAGTTTTAGATAAAATGAATTTTGGGGATAAATTTTTGCAACCAATTAGGGCATTATATCAAAAACAAACTGCCCGAATAATAGTTAACAATAGTTTGACTGAAGCATGTAATATTGAGAAGGGCACAAGGCAAGGGTGTCCGTTATCGCCTTTACTATTTGTGTTAACATTGGAGATATTACTAGTAAAAATACGGAGTTCGGAAAGAATTAAGGGTATACAAATTAGAGATCAGGATTATAGATTGAGGGCGTTCGCAGACGATCTGGTTGTTACAGTGACCCAGCCAGAAAATTCTGTTGTGGACCTGATGGAGATAATAATGCAATATGGGAGGGTTTCTGGATTTAAAGTTAATGCACAAAAAACTAAAATTCTGGCCAAAAATATGACAGTATCGCAAAAGGCTCTTTTAGAAGGATTAACTGGATTTGAGATTGCTAAAAGGGTCAAATATTTGGGGGTGTTTTTGTCACCCTCTAATACAAAGTTATATAAAAATAACTATGAAAAACTATGGGGAAAAATTCAAAAAGAAATGGAGAGTTGGGAAAAATTGCAATTGTCTTTGTTGGGAAGAATCGCAGCAGTGAAAATGAATGTCCTGCCTAAATTTTTATTCTTATTTCAAATGATACCGGTTCTTAAGAAAGATTCTAATTTGGAAGAATGGCAACGGGGTATCAATAAATTTGTTTGGGCAGGGAAAAAGCCACGAGTTAAACTTAAGATTATGCAGGATACTCGTGAAAGAGGTGGTCTTAAAATGCCCAATCTTAAATTATATTATGAAGCTGCTGCGTTAGCAGGGATAAGTGATTGGATTAATTTGACACAAGAGAGATTATTAAATCTTGAGGGCCACGACTTGTTATTTGGTTGGCATGCATATTTGTTGTATGATAAGAAGGTAGATAATGTGTTTAAAGTGCATATTTTAAGACAGGCATTGTTGAGAGTTTGGAAGAAGTATAGATACAAGTTAGACTGTAAGATGCCATTGTGGGCAATTCCAAAACACGCAATAGAAAACATAAATGTTGGTTTCAAACATGACGTGACCACGTATAAGGAGATTTTAAGCTTGGAAAGAAGTGTATGGTGTTTAAAATCGTATAATCTCTTGCGAGATGAGAAGATTGTTGAAACCTGGTTTCAATATACTCAGTTACGGGCCAGGTGGAAAGAAGATCAGAAAACTGGTTTTGCAATGACTGATGAAAATTTGATAAAGCAAATTAGAAATCAGGGTCCAGCACATATCAAACGGATATATCTTGCATTGATAGAAATTGATTCAGAAACAGAACTGGTTAAAGATTGTATGATAAAATGGGCCCAGAACATCCAAGAAGTTATTACAATGGACATGTGGGAAAAGATCTGGGTGAGGAACGTAAAATTTACACAAGCTCAAAACTTAAGAGAGAACTTTTATAAAATGTTTTATAGATGGCATTTAGATCCTAAAAAGCTTGCAAGTATGTATCCGAGCTATCAGCCAAAATGCTGGAGGTGTGGTGGTGAAGATGCAACATATTTTCACATATGGTGGACTTGTAAAAAGGTCAAGGGTTTTTGGATAAAAATTTGGTGGAATATGCAGAAGATCTTCAAGCAAAAGATAAAGTTTTGTCCGCAATTCTTTTTGTTGGGTATAATTACAGATGCTACTGTTGTGGACACTAAGTTGATGTTAAATTTAATTACAGCAGCAAGACTTTTAATAGGTCAGTATTGGAAGAAGGAGGAACTGCCAACTATAGAAGAATGGACTTTAAAGGTTTCTGACCTGGCAGAAATGGCAAAGATCTCGGCTTATTTGAAAGATCATTCGCAAGAACGCTATATTATGGAGTGGAAAAAATGGATTGAATATATCCAGAAGAAATATGGGACTAAAAAGTTTCATTTAGCATTTGAATAAGTCTTCCTTTCTATTTTCTTTTTTCCCCTATATGAAATATTAGTATTGTCTGTAGTTATCTTATATGAGCTAGAGAGTGATAGATTTAAGAATTTATTGTTGGTAGCATATGGATGTTTATGATTGTTCTTTCTTTTTATACCCTGTACTTAGCTCTGGAAAGTCGGGGGGGGGTAGGGGGGAAAGGGGGGGTAGGGGTAGGGAGGGATTGGTAGGGGAGGGGGAGGGGGGATTGTTAAAGATAAAATGTATTTTAAAACTTTTCAATAAAAAAAAACAATTCTCTATCGCTGATTCCCCATTAACAACCGCCCTGAGTCCCTCGGGAGAAGGGCGGTATAGAAATCAAATAAACTTAAACTTAAACTTCTCAGCAACCATTCCCTGAAAAGGGAGACTAGCAACTAGGCAAAACATGTTTTAATATGCCCAAACTAGGGAGACATGTCACCACTTTGTTCAGATCCAATGATATTATTCTGACCCCTTGAAAAAGTGAATCTAGCCATTCATATATCATTTATTTGTTTGAAGGAACTAGGAGACTGTTACACCACAGAGAAGAAGGTGTGTGTCTGGCTTGCAGAGGCCAGAGTTCATACTGTTTCTTCTTCCACATAACAACCTTGTCTTTTTTTTTAACTTCAGGTCTCCTTCTTATTATACATCTCAATCATGCTGTTTTTCTCTCTCACTGAATCTTAATCTTCCTATATTCATCCCTACATATTTTGAGATACACACTTGTTATGAATTTGATTTATTTGATCACACCCACACTACCTAATTCCAGACTGGCTCTGAAGATGATAGAATAAAAATACAGACAGATCTAGCAAGCAACCTTAGCTCAGAAATTGGGAGAATAGCAAGTTCTTTAAGATCTTCCTGATAAGGGTGGGATCCACATAGATCTCAGGAGGAGCTTTATTCCAGAAAGTAGATCCTGTATAGGGAAGGTGTTCTTCCTGGGTTTAGATTACACTAAAGGGAAGTGGAGTTTTGGTGTTCATTTGTCCTGTGTAGACAGCATAGGAATTAGGTGGTCCCTGACATAGGCAAGACCTGTGTTTTTATTAACCCTTGTTTTCATTTCCTTTACATCTCCTTTTTTTGTTTTATAGCTTGTCCAACATTCAGACCTTCTAAAGCTTTCCTTATTATTTTTTTATGCTTGGAGTGTTTTTTGTCTGTGCTTTCATGGCCCTACTTTTTAGGATCTACTATCCATCTCATATTTCTTTATCCTTTGGGATTTTGAGTCATGATAAATTGTCCACTTTTCATTTCATCAAACACTCCAGACTTTTCTCAATTATCTTGAATTTCAGCTTAGTAGGGTTGCTTTTTCATAAAGTGCTTAATTGTCATCCTACTTTATTATCATCCTACTAGATTCTCTAAGATTTAACAGGTTTTTTTGGTTTTGTCATATTAGTGCCATATTTTGTGCACTGGAATAGACACACTGGAGATTGGGCATGTCACTAGTTACTGGTCTCTATTCTGCCATATTCTGCGTATCTATTTCCTTTTACACTACTATATGAATATTGTACTTTTCTACTCAGGTTTGTGCCTTCTCCTGGGTCCCCTTTCTGATTTACCTTATAGTTTTCTGGTTATGGTTCACAAGGCTTTTCCTTCATATGTTTCCCGCTCTCCTTGTACAATGGAATCCATCCACTTGTCATAGCTCTAGGATCCCAGTCTTTCTGGGTCCTACCAAATCAGTTGTTCTCTTATTCTGACCCAATTAAAGGATAAAGAATTTGGTTGTATACTTTGCATATATTGTTGTTTGGTTTGTTTTTCATTTGAAGAATTAGCAATTGAAAAATGGAACTGTTTACAAGAAAAATTATTTTGAAATACCGTAATTGTTGCTGTGATTTCTGCCATCTAGCTGATCAGAATGTAAAATATAGTTATAGTGAGTCACAGCGCACGATATATATATGCTATGCATTTGTTTGCATGTTTAGTATTAATGATAATTCCCTGTGATATGAACTTTTAATCAATATATGTAGGTTTGTATGTAGTTTGATGACACAATCTAACATTCTTCCATTTCTTTCTCAGTACTATTTAACCAAAGGCTTGCCACAAGGAGGAGCTAAAGTATTAGACTGAACTTTTCTTTCAGAGAAATTTGTAGAGATTTTTCCCCCTCATCTGCAATAATAAATTTATTAAATTTATGAATGAACAAAGCGCTAGTGTTTGGGGATAATATGTTCAATAAGTGTCAGTTTGGGGTAAAAATACATTTTTGTATACAGAATGTCGCTCATTTGTCACTAAGATTATGATACACCTATAAATATGTAGCAGTGCTTGAAAAATAGAATGCTTATATTCCTCAACTGAGACAAGCATCTCTATGTGGGGTTATCAGACTTCGCCAGACACAATAATCTTGACTCTCTCTAAGAACTCAGTCCTGCATCTGATAATGAGCATCACAAACTAGATTTGTTGTTTAATTTCAAATAAGAAATGTCATATATACGCAGGTGATCATAGAAATCAAGAACACAGAAATCAAGCCCTATCTACCATGTTAGACTCAAGCTCTCTTTCCATTCTATGAACATCTTAGATATGTTTTCCCATGGCTCTGAAAGTCAATTTTGTTTTGGTCTGAGAATAAATGATTTCCACCTTGCAGCTTCAATACTTACAGCAACCACTGTTTAACTATTAACTTTATGTCTTTCCTTTCCATCCAGGAGCATAAACTAACATGTCCTTTTTATCATTGTCTAGCTCTGAAGACAATTTCAGCTGGGAAATAATTGGTACATAGTTTATGATTGAGGATTTAAACTGGGATCTCTACAATATCAGTATGGCATTCTAACCATTATATTTTAACTCTTAGAGATATGAGGATGAGGAGGTTATTTGATTGATTTTGCCAAATTTATATCATTCATTGTTTAAAAAGTAAAGTGATTAATATTTAATGTCCAAGTTAAAGAAAATACAGATTTCAGGCCAAAACTGACATCAAGAAGGAAAAGCAATATTACCGAAGAAGGTAAAATAGTAGTTAAGGGTTGTGGTGGTCACTCAAAAAAAAAGTGACCACCACAACCCTTATTGGTCTGAAGATATGGCACTTCTTATCATTGAGAATAGAGGAAAAGCCATTTTTAACCTGCAACCTAGCTTTCCAGAGTAAATCCAGTAACTTCTCATGAGATCCTTCTTCTTCCATTATTGGAATTGATTGTTGTTTAATTTAAATAACACCTCTGCTGTGAAATTTAAAAAGTATTGGCTGCTATAATAATAAGAAATGTAATCATTTATATTGCTATCATCTGTGAATACACAAAATATTTATTTTTCAGATAGAAGTGCACTGGATTGCTTGCACCAGACCAAATTCTGTTATACTTTAAGTAATTTCATTATTGTAATTATGCAAAAGATTTACTTCACTTGCATAATGATCCTATTACACTAGTACTGTAAGGCAATTTATATCTGTCACTTGTGTTAATTTAATTTAATTTAATTTAATTTATCCTTTGCATTATGATGTCATCCTGCAAACAACTAACTGACTCAAATGTTGTAATTTGTGTAATTTGCATTGCCACATTGATATCCTCTTTGATGTATCGACTTTTTAGTCTTTGAAGAATCCCAGATTCCTCTGTGAGTCTGTTAAAATGAGGTTTTACTATAGTGAACAAGTATCAGAGTATTCAATAAAATAAAAATAACTATTTTGTATGTCTTCCTGGGAAACAATCTGAGATCTTTTTAGCTGGTCAACAAAGGTGATGTTTAATGGTTAAAGGATACAAAGTACTATTCTATTGCTGAGTTGATAATAGTTGATTTCATGTTCAAATTCACTGAGAAAAAAAATCAGAATATTGAGAAGCAGCTTTATGATGAGTCTTTGCGTTTATGACCTTCATTGGTCTGTAAACAAAGAAAAGCATAAATAAGATCATAAGAACAGGCATGATTTTACTTAGCAATCACTTTATATCTGGGAGAATTATAGTAGGTAAGAACTGGCATATAACAATTTATTCCAATGAATTTTATAATCCATAAAGTGATTTTGAAAGAAGGGTTTCGCTTTTGTTTGTTAGAAGAAACTTAGCAATTTCTTCAAGGTGTGCATTCAAAAGAGGAAAGATTGCACTTGTGGTGACACAATTAAAGCCCCTCCTGTTATTATAAATCAGGAAGACATGTATATAATACATGGATATCATATAGTGTGAAGGCAAATGCATACACCTTTTGAACCACTTTATAGACAATTTATAGAACCAATAAATGAATAACTTTTTAAAGAGCTAGTGTAGATAGTTTTGGTTATGGAACAAATTTAGACTTGTCAGTTTTGAACTATTTGCTTGATTTATATAAAGGGATACACAAAACTGAATGTGAAAAGTGGAAATGAAAACTAGTCAAGAGCAGAGTTTTTTTATTGAATAATTAGAGAAGATATTCGTAAATAAAGGTAGACAGTGACATTAAGGCTGTGTTTTAAAGCCTTTTATTTGTCTATTGGTAGTGATGATTATGTAGGTTTTAATATTTCTTTAAAAACTTGGAAAAAGCTCAGATTAAAGCAGGCTGGGCAATAGGTCTTTCGAAGAGGCCACATGAGAAACTGGGACTGTCATGAGGGGTCAACTGCTGCCCCATTCTCTGCTGCTGCTGCCTCTGACCTGCTCCCTGCTGCTCAACTGCTAACAGCAATTGACAGAATTCCCAATGCTGTCAATACCCCGACATCCTGCCCTCCGAAGCTGACACCCCATCCACAACACTGCTGATGTCCTACTCCTGATACAGATTCCTTGTTTCTGATGTGTTGCCAGTGCTGACTTGGGCAGGACCAGGACAGCTCGCAAGCTCTAAAATTGTTATAACCTCTGTTTAACTTCAGAAATGCTATGTAATTTTTGAATCTCAAATTGCTAATATAATTATTTTTCTATAATGCATAATGATTTGGAAAAATTCTGGATATGTTAATGTGAATGTATGGTAAATGAAACTGTGATGCCTATGGTAGGATTGAAGGACTTATAAACTAATTCCTTAATTGTTGACAGTACAAACTATGCCCAATCTATGCTCAATGTGCACTATAACAATATTCCCATGCTATCTACAATCTTGAAAAATATCTATCGATGTGCATTGATATATGTATAATGCTTCACCAAGTGAAGAATTCTAGACCAAGTGAGCACCTTGAAAATCTGTTTAAATGATAGCATGAAAGAAAACAATATTTTAACTCATCGAAAGAAGTGATTGATCAAATAGCATTCTGCTGTGAACAGTTTGCATAAGTATTATTGATAAGTGATGGTGATAGTGTACAGACTATGTATCTCCCTGTATGTTTAAAGTGGGGAGGATTCTATATATTTCTTTATGAATTCTTAATTGAATTTTTAACATTCCTGAAATCTATACTGCTTCTCATGCAGTGCACCCAAAATAAAATTTAGTATTGGAAGAAGACTATCTCTCTTTTGCGGCATTGTTTTTAGTAGTTGGACAATTAGAGATAGGTGAGATTAGGAGGAATTACTTTTTTTCCTGGCATACATAACCGTTTGAATTGGAAAAAATTATCATAATTATGGGTCTTCTACAACATATAAACATGCATAATACTAAATTCAAATAGGATAAATTTTGGAGGTATCACTAAAATTCTTCCATACTACTATGGTGATCAATGCCTCCAATTAATAGATACTGTCAGTCTTCATCAATACTTTTTTCCTAGAAATTAAGTAATTTCATCTGTATCTAGTAAAAAGCTCCTATTTTTTGCTATTCTATCTTCTCTTTAAGCTATGAATTAAGGAAAAAAAATGGACTAATGTTACAAAAGTTCTATATCAATTTGAAAAAAACAACAAAAAAAGAAAGTTTTTACATTGCATTTTATATGTTATTGATGACACCTTGTGGTGAAACGTGGTACAGCAAGTAAATTTCTTTTTGTTGTTGTGAGAGCTGACTGAATAACAGAACTTCCTTGACATTATTCTTAAAGATAAGTGTGGGAACACCTGGCACTGAAAATAAGGTGGATAATCCTTGATTCTTATTAAAATAGCCTCCATGGAAGACTTAGCTGCAAACAATAACAAAATGGATGAATATATCCCACCACTTGACTATAAATTGATACTGGACACAATTTTGGCAATGACAGAGCAAATTAAAGCCAAACTGCAAGAAAAATCTGACAACTCAAAGCCACTAAATCAAATTTTGACTTTAAATGAGGAAAAGATAACCCAAAACCAAATAGAAGAAGTGGAAACTAACACTAAAATAGGAGATTTCAAAGAACAACAAAAGCAACCTATAAAAGTCCAAACTTTGATGGCAACTACAAAACTTACAACTCAAAAAGCAACAGCACCTGAAGAAAGCAATACTAAGAGCGAAGACACTAAAGGCCTTCAAATACACTATATTGAGAATTCAACTAATCAAATGACAATCATAATACCAGCTACTACTTTCTTCCTAACCCAGATGGAATTGGGAGAACAAAAAGACTTGACTGATCTAATGACAACTATATTACATCAATCATCAGAAAGTAAACTATGAAAGCAATACTACATTGGCTACAAAGGGGACATTTTCCTTGCAAAATTGACATTTGGATACATTCACTGGATTCAAATAAGGGCTATAGGAAGAAAGGAAGATACATTTGAGAATTTAAAGATGCCAAGTGGGAAGCCTGGCTGGCACAAAAGGAAGGCAAGAGTTAGATTTAAAAAACTGAATTTGTTTCTTTTTTGGGATTCCTAAAGATAGAGTATAAAAATATCTTACAATGGATTAAGTGGAATCTCTAAAAAAATATAACTGATTCTATGTTTAGCTTTTGATCTGTAAGGGAAAACAAAAATAAGCTCTTAGAATATAATTTTGAACTATATTATAGATTTTGGAATGATATATCAAAAGATAGTATTTTAACAATTGATGTATGGTTAAGATGACTTATAGAAGATATTTAGCTGTTACTTTTGAACTATATTATAGAATCTAGAATTTTATATATAAAAGACAGTATTTTAATAATTGTTGAATGGTTAAGATTGCTCTGTTCTCCAGAGCACCTGAGAGCAGGACAAGAAGCAATGGATGGAAACTAGTCAAGGAGAGAAGCAACCTAGAACTAAGGAGAAATTTCCTGACAGTTAGAACAATTAATCAGTGGAACAACCTGCCTCCAGAAGTGGTGAATGCTCCAACACTGGAAGTTTTTAAGAAGAGACTGGACAGCCATTTGTCTGAAATGGTATAGGGTTTCCTGCCTTAGCAGGGGGTTGGACTATATGACCTGCAAGGTCCCTTCCAACTTCTTCTTCTTCTTCTTCTTCTTCTTCTTCTTCTTCTTCTTCTTCTTCTTCTTCTTCTTCTTCTTCTTCTTCTTCTTCTTCTTCTTCTTCTTCTTCTTCTTCTTCTTCTTCTTCTTCTTCTTCTTATTATTATTATTATTATTATTATTATTATTATTATTATTATTATTATTATTATTATTATTATTATTATTAAAATATACTTCTAATAATTGGTGATTTGTTAAGATGAAAACTAGACTTTAATGGTAAAACATAAGAATGTTTTGTAACGAACAATGTAAGTATTGTAGACAAGAGAATTATTCTTTATTGAAATAGGGAATTACCCAAAAATTAAAAATTTCTTTTGTATACTATAGGCTATTCTAGAATATTTTATTGCAATTAGATAAAATTTAAAAACGGGATATTGATATGTATTAATGAAAATATATTGAAAATTTTGTTAAATGTATTAACTTGATTATTAAATGTATTAACTTGATTATTTTGACTACGTGATAACTAAGGGAATCAGAGAGGGAATCCCTGTTGATGTAACCTGAACTATTTACAACTTGTTATTTGTTATTTTGACTACCCAACCACCATACTGCTTCACAAATACATGTATATGTAACTATTAAAAAATCAATAAAACTTGTAAACAAAAAAAAAAGAATTCTATTCTGTTTTGCTCTGTTCCGTTCCATTATTAATGTCTCTCCTTAGAAAAATAAAATGTATTTTGAGTTGGCAGTTTGCTCAGATGAGAGAAATTAGAAGTCCAGAAAGGAATTAGTGTTGTTTAGCTGTGTTCTTTATGATAAAAATTGAATTTGGGATGTAGCACTGTTAAAAGCATGAAGCATACAAGATGATTCGGTTCATAGTTCAGTGCTGTATTATCACATGCATCCAGTGGTGAGATTCAAATAATTTAACAACTGGTTCTCTGCAAAGGGGGAGGCAGGTGGGGGAGAGGGGCAGCTGCCCCATGCTCCCCACTTACCATGCCAAAGGGCCCCTGCAGCCAGGCCTACCATGCCGACACCTGTCGCACCTTGCCTGTTCGGTAGTGACTTTACCCACTTTCTCTTTCTTCTTCCTCCTTTGAACAATCCTTCGCTCCCATTGCTGCTTTTTTAGTCCCAGATCTCAGTTTGTCCAGATCTTGTGCAGAGGATCTTTGGAAATGAAGCCCTGCAGTGATTGGGTGGGGAACATTTCCTTCACTTTTGGACTGGCTCCAAAATGGGCTGGAAGGAGTGGCCCGAGGACTCCCGTCTGGCTTTGCAGCAAGCAAGGGGATTGGAGGCAAGTGAATGCATGCCAGTCTGGCGTCTCAAAAAACCGTTCCCCCCCACTGTTGGTTTTTGGCTGCTATACTACAAGAAGGGCCACCGAAAACAGCAGAGTCTGTGTGTGCACTTGCAATGTACTCAGCCATGCTCTCCATGCCTCAGAACAGCTGCAGTGCGCTGTGGGGAGCACGGATGACTCGGGCAAAGCAGGCACACACACACAGACTCCTCTCTTTTCAGTGGCACATTTTGCCACTGGGGCTGCTGCTTACCTTCCTCCTTCGCCAACTTCTAGTGCATGGGAAATCTGCACCATCTGCCTCCCCCCTGTGCCTTTGCTAAATCGATCATCCAGCTAGAAATGAGGTTTAGCAGGCATAGTATGCAGGCAAAGGCATGGGGGGAGGTGGGCAGTGCAGATTCCTGCTAGGCACCAGGCCGGCTTCGGTAGCACCAATCTTGCCTAGGCTGCTGTTGTGGTGCTTGCGGCTCGGCTTCTTGCTGACTGGCAGAGGTCCCGTGGTGCCCAAGCTCCAAGCCCTCTGGATCAAGGAATGCATGGGCAAGCTGCTGCCGGGCTCCTCCTGAGTTTCCATAGATCCTGGATTCAGGCTGGCGCAGGGCTGTGGCATGGGTGGAGATGCCTTCCGTTGGGCACCAATTGTGCCAGTACCACCGCTTGCTACAGCACACCTCAAGGCTCATCATGCTGATCGTGCCAGTGTTGCTGCTTGCTGCAGGAGGCCATGAGGCTTGGCATGTGATTGGCACAATGAGTCTTGCGGCCTGCTGCAAGTGGTGGAACCTGCATGATGGGCACAATGATCCTGATGGTGTAACAGTTGAGCATGTAGCAGAACGGACTCTGCTGTTTTCGGCGGCGCTTCTGTGCCTGGCCAGCCACTTCAGATCAGCTGCAGTGCACCGTGGAGAGCATGACAGACAGGGCAAGCATGAGGCAGGTGTGCAAACTGACTCCACTTTTTTCAAGTGTCATTTTAACAACTGGTTTGCCGAACTGAAGATACATTAGGTATCAGTTCTGCTGAACCGGTGCAAACTGGCTGAATCCCATCACTACATGCATCCATTGGAGGATAGTAGAATGCAGAGAATCAGGAGTGGTTACCTATTGACTTTATAAAGGTTTATCAGTCGTGGTGGCACAGTGGTTAGAATGAAGTACTAAAGGCTACTTCTGCTGACTGCTGTCTGCTGTCTGACTGATGACTCACTGGCTGAAGGTGGACTCAGCCTTCCATCCTTTAGTTTGGTAAAATGGGGACCGAGATTGTTGGGGACAATATGCTGACTCTTTAAACTGCTTAGAGAGGGCTATAAAGCATTATGAAGTGGTAATAGTGCTATAAGGGACGCGGTGGCTCAGTGGGTTAGGACGCTGAGCTTGTCGATCGGAAGGTTGACAGTTTGGCGGGTTGAATCCCAAGTGCCGTGTAGCAGAGTGAGCACCTGTTACTCATCCCAGCTTCTGCCAACCTAGCAGTTCGAAAGCACGTAAAAATGCAAGTAGAAAAATAGGGACCACTGCGGTGGGAAGGTAACAGCGTTCCGTGCGCCTTTGGCGTCTAGTCATGCCAGCCACATGACCACGGAGACGTCCTCGGACAAGCGCTGGCTCTTCGGCTTTGAAACGGAGGTGAGCACCGGCCCCTAGAGTCGGAAACGACTAGCATGCATGTGCGGGGGAACCTTTACCTTTACCTAATAGTGCTATTGCTATCAACTCTATCATTTATCTTTTTGGTAGAAGGTTTAAGTGGATATTTATTACACTAAGAAGTGGACCCTGAAGTTTATGTCTCAGTTTAAGATGTTTCTAATTTAACACCATAATCAATTGTAGCCTGTGTTCATATTGTTAATCTGAAGATAGATATCACCCTTCCTTGATGCGGCCAAAAATTGGCAGTTTTTGCTTCCAAATTCATGCAGCACAATCTGGCCACAAGAATTAAGTTGGACTGTATGGCTTGCAGAGGCAACAGCTGCTCCCAGAATAGGTTATAGATAAAAAGACTGAATAATTTAAATCTTAGGTAAATAAGAGGTAAGATAAGAGAGCCAGTTTGGTCTAGCGGTTGAGGCACCAAACTAGAAAGTGGGAGACCATGAATTCCTGCCTTGCCTTAGCCCTGAAAGCTGGTGATCTTGTGCCAGTCATTCTGTCTCAGCCCAGCTCAACTTACAGGGTAGTTGTGGGGACAATAGGAGGAGGGAAGTATGTTCAGTGTGTTCACTGCCTTGAGTTATTTGCCAAAATAATAAAGATGGGATACCAATAAATAAAATTAAATCTGTTACCTTTGAATTGTCCATGTAAGAAAACTGGGAAAGAGTGGGAAAATTATATAGGACATATACCACATCCTTTCCTATGTACCTGCCCAATAATATGGTTCATACTACATTCTGGTCAAATTGAAGAATTCAAAGACTCAAATTGTGCTATCATTTAGAGCAGACACATCACTTAAGACCCATGGGCCAGATCTGGCTCATGATGTGTTTAGATCTGGCCTGCTGGCCATCCTGGAGACAGCAAGGGGCCAGCCTTTTCTACCTTGCCCCTGTCCCACCCCAGCCCAGTCTGGCACTCTCCCTTGGGTGTGTGCACAAGAGGTGGCAAGTGAGCGGTGGCTAGAGGTGCCTGATGGCAGCTGAAGCTTGTTGGCTCCTTGGCAGCTCCTTGGCCAGTAGCAATTGCCAGTTGGATGTGAGTCCAGAGCATCCAATAAGCCATGCTTGGCTCCGCCTCATGTGGACTGCACTTGTGCACCTCGGTGCCCTGCAGCCAGGCTATCCCAGCTCTGCCATTTGCCCCTGTGGCGGTGGCATTGGCAGCAGCAACAGCAACCCTGTGCAGCAGGAGCCCCACTGCCCCTCTCCTCTCACCCAGCCTGGGAAGCTCACAAGCCTGGAAGGCAAGCCAGATGAAGCAGCTGCCTCAGAGCAACACCCACAAGCCTCATTCCCTGCCACCCTCCCACACCCACCATGAGCAACCAGGCCAAGGAGAGTGAGCACAGCAGTAGAAGCCTCAAGGAGGTAAATGTGGCTGGGTAACCCCTTGGGGAAGCAGGGCTTGGCTGGCTGCACCTACCTGTACATGCCCACCTAGCCGTGACATGTGGGCCACGCCCACCCAGCCATACCTACCTAGTTACAGTGACCCAGCCATGCCCACCCAGCCACACCACTCACTAGGCGACTGGGAGTTTTAAGCCTTTGCGGGCAACCATAATGCTGATGTGGCCCTCAGTGAAATTGAGTTTGACAACCTTGATTTAGAGCATTCCACACTAAACCAAGTTTAATATACATTGTTAATACATATCTAAATCATTTAGCCAAGATATTATCAACTTATCATAGTTCATTAATCAGTTAATTGAAAGCAAAATAACTTTCTGAAACCATCTCAGTCTGCAGAGATGATGTTGGCTCAATTATGAAAAATTATGCTATTCTACTCAGGTACATGCTAAATGAATACAAGTCATAAGACAAGTATGGAGTACAAGGCAGACGGAAGTACTTAGATAATCACCCAATGTAATGTTTACATCAGAGAATTCCCCCTCCCCCACCCACCTATTTCTTCAGAAACAAGATTTTAGGAAGGATCTGGGGATTCAGGTAGCCTAGCTGGAAATATTGAGTTATCGTCTTCTAACCATAACAATTTTTATTTTTTGAAATTTTGGGGATTTATTAAACTATTCTCATAACATGAATAAATAAAGATTGTACTTAATTCTTTACTTAGTTTATTTGTTCCTCCAAATGGTCTTCCCAAACATCTTTTTCATGGAGAAAAGGGAAAATAGAAGGAATATCATATCTGGTATTATCTGTTTCTCCAGTCAAAAAGGACACATTTATAGTATTTAAGGTTTTATTTAACTACATTAGGTAGTGCTAATAATAAGAAAAACATCCCCTTGGCAAAAAAATATTCAGTATAGTATTTTGGATACTAATCACATAATGCTATAGCAATAAATGCTGAATTTCTAATAAGTTATTTTTTCTTTCCTGATGGATCTTTATAAATTTGCCAAATTATATAATATGAATTATTCAGTTACATAATATACCCTTTGTCTTGGAATATACTTCCAAACAGTTAAAACGACTCTTTGGCCTGTCTAAAATAGCTACTGCTCCAATTTGCTCAGTTCACAAACAGATACATACATGTACAGATAAATATATGTTATATTAAACCTGAAAAATCTGTGTTCTGTAATATGCCTCAAGGTTAAGATAACCAATATCTCCTCTTGTCTGTGTTGATCTGGGCATGGGATGGTAGTTCTGTATATTGAGTAGTAGGCTTCAGTAGGCAAGAAGCAGACCAGCATAGTTACAACATTATTTATTGACTCAAACTAGAACTGGAGAACTGCAGGCAATTGCCTATAATTTATACTTTGAGCCCACAGGGCCTTAACCAATCACAATACTTGAAAAACCCACCCAAATATTATTATTATTATTATTATTATTATTATTATTATTATTAATAATAATAATAATAATAATAATAATAATAATAATAATAATAATAATAATAATAATAATAATAATAATAATAATAATAATAATAAATAAGTTGGAAGGAACCTTGGAGGTCATCTAGTCCAACCCCCTGCTCAGGCAGGAAACCCTATACCATTTCGGACAAATGTCTGTCCAGTCTCTTCTTAAAAACTTCCAGTGTTGGAGCATTCACAGCTTCTGGAGGCAGGTTGTTCCACTGATTAATTGTTCTAACTCTCAGGTATTTTCTCCTTAGTTCTAGGTTGCTTCTCTCCTTGATTAGTTTCCATCCATTGCTTCTTGACCTGCCTTCAGGTGCTTTGGAGAATAGCTTGAGTCCCTCCTCTTTGTGATAGCCCCTGAGATATTGGAACACTGCTATCATGTCCCCCCTCGTCCTTCTCTTCATTAAACTAGACATACCCAATTCCAGCAGCCGTTCCTTATATGTTTTACCCTCCAGTCCCCTAATCATCTTTGTTGCTCTTCTCTGTACTCTTTCTAGAGTCTCAACATCTTTTTTACATCGTGGTGACCAAAACTGGATGCATGTATTCCAAGTGTGGCCTTACCAAGGCATTGTAAAGTGGTATTAATTCTTCACGTGATCTTGATTCTATCCCTCTGTTAATGCAGCCTAGCACTGTGTTGGCTTTTTTGGCAGCTGCAGCACACTGTTGGCTCATATTTAAGTGATTGTCCACTAGGACTCCGAGATCCCTCTCACAGTTACTACTATTGAGCAAGGTACCCCCTATACTATACCTGTATGTTTGGTTTTTCTTGTCTAAATGTAGAACCTTACTTTTTTCACCATTGAATTTCATTTTGTTAGATAGCACCCAGTGTTCAAGTCTGTCCAGATCCTCCTGTATCTTAAGCCTGTCTTCTGGAGTGTTGGCTGTTCCTGAATGTTCAAAGTTTCCTTCCAAAACTCCAAGTTGGAGTTAACAGTCAGGGTCATCTAAAGGTTAGTTTCATTTTAGCTTCACAAGAAGTTGGAGTTAAGTTAGTTTCACTTTAGCAGGGATTAACAGGGGTGTCAAACTCAATTTCATTGAGGGCCACATCAGCATTGCGGTTACCCTCAGGGGGCCAGGTGGGTATGGCCAGGGTGGGCGTGGCCAACTGGGTGGGCGTGGCTAGAGTGCGTATGGCCTACTAGGTGGGCGTGGCCAGCTCTACATCGTTCGCATCAAGGGTGCCTATGGGGCCCTGGGCAGGAGTGGGACAGATCTGAGGGTCTCTGGCAGGAGGAGGGTCTCTGGGCCAGGGCCAAGGCAGTGGGGGCCGTTCCCTCACTGTTTCCAGGATGGCTTCGCGGGCCACATGAAACCACTTCGTGGGCCGGATCCGGCCCCCGGGCCTTGTGTTTGACATGTCTGGATTAACACAACTTTATATATATTCAATACATAACATTGTAAATCATTACAATGTGAATTATGCAAAAAGAAAACAGTATTGCAATAACATTTTTAGAGGGTGAAATGTATAATTTACATTGTAATCCTGCTCATGAATGAACACAGTTACCTCAGAATACATGCATAGGTCTGTATTGTACTGATGCTGATTAGAATTATTTATGCATCCAGTATGTTCTATATTTTAATTATTACTTCCTTTACATTCTCATTTGAATCAAAGTGCAGAAAATACAACCTCTGTAAGATTGTTTAGAACTGTAGCAAAACAGACCTTCAATACTGGTAAAAAAGAAGCAAACTATTATTTCCAACAGCTCTGCTATAGCTGCAGGGAAAGAAGACATTATCCCTTTATTTATTTGCAGTTTTATATTCTTTTTTTTCTTGAAAAATCGATCTATGATAGTCATCCTTCTTTTTATTTCTGCCACAAGCTTGTGAAATATATTAGGTAAGAGACAATGACTAGCACAAATTCATCTCGTGAGAATAGATTTAGGTTCTGCTTCCCTATTAATCATGAGACCATCCTTGTTTTTTGTTTTTTTAGGGATAATTACTTCCTTTGCTTCTGTGAAAGGCGCAGCAGCATTTGAATAAAAACATTGAAAAATTAACTGCCTCTGAATAAGCATAGTATGAACTTTAATGTAATGTAATTTTGCTGAGTTATTTCATTTAAGTATAGTAATTTTAAAGATTTATTTAAAAAACCCCAAATAGCTAAGAAATAAAGGTTTGACTGTTTGATATTGGTGTATCGAACCTTTTCTAATCATAATGTTACAGAAGGGATTTCTTCAAAAAATAGCCTCACTGTTTACAGTAATTACATTAAACAATCATTATGGATAAACAAGCATACAGAAAACATCATATTGAAATAATTTAACAAGCTTTTGATATTATGGGTTACTATTTATTTCACATGCAGATGTTCAGTATAGTAGATAAGCGTATTTCCTATATTATTAATAATATTTTATGTTTTTGTAATAAAATACTACTATATTGCAATATAATTATACTGGAATATTTAAGTAAGATAATGAAATTTAAGAGCTGGTTAACAAAAAAGGCAGACACGCTATAAAATTTATCTCTTAAGATACTGTAATCTATTATTTATATATTTTTTAAAATACTTGTGCCATTAGCAAACAAGCCCATTTTAGGTGATCTCTAATATGGATTCAGCAGCATTAAAAGGGAAGTGAAGTTTGTTATTAATTTAAGATGAATTGAGGTCTGTTTTAGAAAATGAAAAGGGTTATGTTTAAAGCCAGAACAGGTACAAAATAATAATAATCCAAAATGATTAGGAGGCTGAAGCGCTTTCCAAATAAGGAAAGACTAAAACAGAGTGATTTTTAGCTTAGCAAATTAAAGTATCATCCAGTGAATCTAAATTGGGGATATTCAAAATCAATAAAAGAAAAAAACTTCTGTTAACTAGTTATGGGTAATCTACTTTAGGGATGAGTAGATTGTAGATTGTGTAGATTGTAGGCATTGACTAAATTTCTTATATATGACCAAAGATCTAATATATATATATATATATATATATATATATATATATATATATATATATATATATATATATATATACACACACATATATATATACACACATATATATATACACATATATACATATATACACATATATACATATATATATACATATACATATATATACATATACATATACATATACATATACATATACATATACATATACATATACATATACATATACATATACATATACATATACATATACATATACATATACATATATATATATAAACACCCGCGAAAACCTCAGAAAACATTCGCAACAGAGATATATTGTGGAGTGGAAAAAATGGATTGATTATATCCAGAATATATATGGGACTAAAAAGTTTCACTTAGCATTTGAATAAGTATTGATGTGATACCTATATTGCTTGTAGTTATTTTATAAGAGTTAAAGTGCGATATATTTAATAGTTTATTGTTGTTTGCATATGGTAGACTATGATTGTTTGTACTTTTATACCTTGTATTTAGCTCTGGTAAGTCGGGGAGGGGGGAGGGGGAGGGAGGGAGGTGTTGGGGAGGGTTGGGAAGAGGGGAGGGGGATGGGAGGGGTTTTGTTTTGTTGTGTTAAAAATAAAATGTACTGTAAAACTCTTCAATAAAAAAAGAGACATGCACAATTGTAGAAGTGTTTATTTTAATCTTAGAAAAAATTAGAAATTTCATATACAGTACATTCATCTTCTTTAATCACAATGAAATAGTAGCAAATGAATCTTACCAGGTGATTATTCCATTATGCAGCAAGCTGCCCTGCCAATGGATGAAGTTTGAAATAGCATAGAGACAGGCACTTTATTGAATACTGACACAAACCCTTCATTCTAAGAGGAAATAAACAGATGCATTTTCTCACACCATATATTGTTAACACAAGAAGCTTAGCCAGACGTATGAAAAAGCAGATTTACAGGCTCCTTCAAAAAATTCACATCTTCAAGACCCATGGATACATGAATCCTTGGAACTCTGAAACTGCCAACTTAAGTGTCTTGAGATACAGAAGACTTTTGCAGACATTATTCATACACTTTACACCTTGATTGTTCAATTTTTACCATGATTATATAATCTGGATATAATCTGAATATTTCTTAATATACAGATAGTGCTCAGGTTGTGGCCATTTGTTCAGTGACAATTTGAAGTTATGGTAACACTGAACAAATGGTAGTTATGCCCAGTCCCCAAAGTTCAGGTACCTGACCTGCCTGTTCTATGGCTGAAGGGGCAATTCAACTTCTCCCACCTGCCTATTCGCTTCCTCCTTATATCCTTTTAACTACCATACTGGTCCTGCCAGCCTGTTGGTCTTGCATTGTTGTCTGCACTCCCTGCTGCCTTTGCCACCCTGGCTCTGCTGCTCTTGCTAGCCTTCCTGCCCTCAATTGACTTTCATCATCATCTTCCTGCCACAGCTGTGTCCTGGATCTTCGTGAGGCAACTTCTGGCCTTGTCAGGCCTTCTTCCCAAAGATTCTTCTCCAACTGTTCATGGTTTTGTTTAGACACATGCAACTTCATTTGGGCCTCTCAAGGATGCCAGGGCCAGTGAGTACAGGGCAGCAAAGCTGGCTGAATCGGCAGAGTGCAAGCCAGCCAAAAGGGTAAAGATGATGGGGAGAGATAGGCAGGTGGGGTAATTGAAGAAGAGGCAGTATCAATCTGTTACAAAACTTGGGGCTGGGAGAACCAAGCCACGAGTGGCTTGGACAAGAGGGGTTCCTTAACTAATGATTAATAGGATTCAGTTACTCTCAAAATTGCTGTCACCAAGCAAAGTAGTCACATAATGTTATTTTTATGGCTGCATTGCTTAGTGATGATACTTTTGGTTCAAAATGCCATTCAAGGACTACTTGTAAATAAACGATTACATTAAGTAGATATTACTTAAAATAGCTATATAATTGCAGTGTGATGCAATGCAGTATTTTTTCAGTTTGGTGGTACATTCAATCATCTTCAATTAATATGGCAAGTGGCTCCGGGCGGTGTCTTACAAAATATTGTAAACATGCTCAAAATTCATTGTTAGTTTTTATGATAGAATTATGGCAGTGTCCTAAAAATATTACATGTGACTGCTGGTTCACTATTAGATTTCATAAAATTAAAAATTGCAGTATTAGTCCACCTAGATATAGTACTGTGTGATCTAAAGCTAATTATACTGTACAAGCTAAAACTGATTGTTAAACAATAAGTGTTTCCAGAAAGGCTGCAGTATGCAATTAAGTGTTTCTAATTCTGCCAGGTGTGACCCTATGCTGCCAGTTCTCCGAATGAACTTAATTTGGTTTATAAAACATCTGTATTCAAGGCATTCAAGGACCCTGCAATCATGCCTAATAATCCCAAGAAGGTTTCTCTTACTTTGCTCCAGTCTTAAGGAGGAATATAGAAAACCAACAGATAAAAGTCATATTTTGTATCCATCTGAATTGATGTTAATTATGATAGTTTTAGTTTAAGATAAAGGATTTTTTTAACATGGATTTTTGTTGTTGTTGTTGTTGTTAGCAGCGAAGTCGTGTCCGACCCATCGCGACCCTATGGACAACATTCCTCCAGGCCTTCCTGTCCTCTACCATCTTCTGGAGTCCATTTAAGCTCACGCCTACTGCTTCAGTGACTCCATCCAGCCACCTCATTCTCTGTCGTCCCCTTCTTCTATTGCCCTCGATCTTTCCCAGCATTAGGCTTTTCTCCAGTGAGTCCTTCCTTCTCATTAGGTGGCCAAAGTATTTGAGTTTTAGCTTCAGGATCTGGCCTTCTAAAGAGCAGTCAGGATTGATCTCCTCTAGGACTGACTGGTTTGATCGCTTTGCAGTCCAAGGGACTCGCAGGAGTCTTCTCCAGCACCATAGTTCAAAGGCCTCAATTCTTTGGCGCTCAGCCTTTCTTATGGTCCAACTTTCACTGCCATACATTGCAACTGGGAAGACCATAGCCTTGACTATACGCACTTTTGTTGACAGGGTGATGTCTCTGCTTTTTAGTGTGCTGTCTAGATTTGCCATGGCTTTCCTCCCCAGGAGCAAGCGTCTTTTAATTTCTTGGCTACAGTCCCCATCTGCAGTGATCTTGGAGCCCAGGAAAATAAAATCTGTCACTACCTCCATTTCTTCCCCATCTATTTGCCAGGAATTGAGAGGGCCAGATGCCATGATCTTGGTTTTCTTAATGTTAAGTTTCAACCCAAGTTTTGCATTCTCCTTCTTCACCCGCAACAAGAGGCTCTTTAGTTCTTCTTCACTTTCTGCCATTAGAGTGGTATCATCTGCGTATCTTAGGTTGTTGATATTTCTTCCGGCAATCTTAATTCCAACTTTTGATTCATCTAGCCCTGCCTTTCTCATGATGTGCTCTGCATATAAGTTAAATAGGCAGGGCGACAGTATACAGCCTTGCCGGACTCCTTTCCCAATTTTGAACCAATCAGTGGTTCCATGTCCAGTTCTCACTGTTGCTTCTTGACCCGCATATAGGTTTCTCAAGAGACAAATAAGATGGTTTGGTACTCCCATCTCTTTAAGAACTTGCCACAGTTTGTTATGATCCACACAATCAAAGGCTTTAGCATAGTCAATGAAGCAGAAGTAGATGTTTTTCTGGAACTCCCTAGCTTTCTCCATGATCCAGCGTATGTTGGCAATTTGATCTCTAGTTCCTCTGCCTCTTCGAAATCCTGCCTGTACTTCTGGTAGTTCTCGATCCACATACTGCTGAAGTCTAGCTTGTAGGATTTTAAGCATGACTTTACTAGCATGAGAAATGAGTGCAATGGTGCGATAGTTTGAACATTCTTTGGCACTGCCTTTCTTTGGAATTGGAATGTAAACTGATCTTTTCCAATCCTGTGGCCACTGTTGAGTTTTCCAAATTTGCTGGCAAATTGAGTGTAGCACTTTTACTGCACTGTCTTTTAAGATTTTGAATAGCTCAGCTGGAATACTGTCACCTTCACTAGCTTTGTTGTTGCTCAGCTTTTCTAAGGCCCACTTCACTTCACATTCTAGGATGTCTGGCTCGAGGTCAGTGACCACCTCATTGTGATTATCAGGGACATTAAGCTCATTCTTGTATAGTTCTTCTGTGTAATTTTGCCACCTCTTCTTAATCTCTTCTGCCTCTGTTAGGTCCCTGCCATTTTGGTCCTTTATCATGCCCATTTTTGCATGAAACGTTCCCTTCATCTCTCCAATTTTCTTGAAAAGATCTCTGGTCCTCCCTATTCTATTGTTTTCTTCTATTTCTTTGCACTGTTCATTTAAGAAGGCATTCTTATCTCTTCTAGCTATTCTCTGGAATTCTGCATTCAATTGGGCATATCTATGTTTTTCTCCCTTGCCTTTCGCTTCCCTCCTTTCCTTAGCTATTTGCAAAGCTTCCTCAGACAGCCATTTTGCTTTCTTGCATTTCTTTTTCTTTGGGATGGTTTTGGTTGCTACCTGTTGTACAATGTCGCGAACCTCTGTCCATAGTTCTTCAGGCACTCTGTCTATCAGATCTAATTCCTTAAATCTATTTGTCACCTCTACTGTATATTCAACAGGGATATGATTTAATTCATACCTGAGTGGCCTAGTGCTTTTCTCTACTTTCTTCAGTTTAAGCCTAAACTTTGCAAGGAGAAGCTCATGGTCTGAGCCACAGTCAGCTCCTGGTCTTGTTTTTACCGACTGTATAGAGCTTCTCCATCTTTGGCTGCAGAGCATATAGTCAATCTGATTTCTGTGATGACCGTCTGGTGATGTCCATGTGTAGAGCCGTCTCTTGGGTTGTTGGAAAAGAGTGTTTGCTATGACCATCGTATTCTCTTGACAAAATTCTATCAGCCTGTGCCCTGCTTCATTTTTTACTCCAAGGCCAAACTTGCCTGTTATTCCAGTTATCTTTTGGCTTCCTACTTTAGCATTCCAATCCCCCATGATGATAAGGACATCATTTTTTGGTGTTAGTTCTATAAGGTGCTGTAGGGCTTCATAGAACCGGTCAATTTCATCCTCTTCAGCACTGGTGGTTGGGGCATAGACTTGGACTACTGTGATATTGAATGGTTTGCCTTGGATTCGAACTGAGATCATTCTGTCATTTTGAGGATTGTATCCCAGTATTGATTTTCCTACTCTTTTATTGACTATGAAGGCTACTCTATTTCTTCTGAGGGATTCTTGCCCGCAGTAGTATACCTGATGGTCATCTGAATTAAATTCACCCATTCCTGTCCATTTTAGTTCGCTGATACCTAAGATGTCGATGTTCAGTCTTGTCATCTCTTGTTTGACCACGTCCAGCTTTCCTTGATTCATGGATCTTACATTCCAGGTTCCTATGGAGAAAAAATCTTTACAGCATCGGACTTTCCTTTCACCACCAGACACATCCACAGCTGAGCGTCCTTTTGGCTTTGGCCCAGTCGCTTCATTCTTTCTGGCGCTACTAGTACTAGCCCTCTGCTCTTCCCCAGTAGCATATTGGACGCCTTCCGACCTGAGGGGCTCATCATCCAGCGTCATATCGTTTTGCCTTTTGGTACTGTCCATAGGGTTTTCATGGCAAAGATACTGGAGTGGGTTGCCATTTCCTTCTCCAGTGGATCATGTTTTGTCAGAACTCTCGGCTATGACCTGTCCGTCATGGATTACTGCCTTGTCGTGGCGAAGGGGCTTGCGTAATTCAATGAAGCTATGAGCTATGCCGTGCAGGGCCACCCAAGACGGACAGGTCATAGCCGAGAGTTCTGACAAAACATGGATTTTAAACTTGGCCAAAGTCTTCTTACTGATTTATTTTCATCTGGGTACAATTGTTATCCAATCACATGTCTAGAGATGCTGCCAAAGCTTCTGTGGCTGTATAGAAATCTGTTGACACTTCAGTGACAAACATGAATATTTATTGATGCCTGAAATATCAGATGATATTCCACAACTAGGCCCAAACTCCTGGTATCCACCTTGTGCCAAAAATCCCACAGCCTGCTGAACCTGAATCCTGAGCAATCCATATCAGAGAAACCATTTTCACTCCTTAGGCTGGAGGAACAGGTTCAAATATCTTTGCATTTATGGATTTAAAGTAATAACTGGTTGCTGACACCTACTTACATGCCATTCTCTACATGGGGCTGCCCTTGAGGACCACTCGGAGGCTTCAGCTGGTGCAGAATGCAGCCGTGTGAGTTGTGATGGGGGTTTCCCGATACTCCCATGTAACACCTCTGCTCTGCGAGCTGCATTGGCTTCCGGTTGCCCTCCGGGTGAGATTCAAGGTGCTGGTGATGACCTATAAAGCCCTAAATGGCTTTGGTCCGGGATATCTGAGGGAACACCTGCTGCCGGCATCAAGTTCCCTTCGTGCTGTGCGCTCCCACAGGGAGGGCCTTCTCAGGGTGCCGCCGGCAAAGGATTGCCGGTGGGCAACACCCAGGGGGAGGGCCTTCTCTGTGGGCGTGCCTGCCCTTTGGAACCAGTTACCTGTAGAGCTCAGGACTGCCCCTGATTTTTGTTCGTTCCGCCGGGACCTGAAGACCTGGCTCTTTGAGCTTTCCAGCCAGGACTGAGAATTTTTAATTTTTAATTTTTAACTTATTGTAATTGGGTTTTTAATCAGAGTTATAGGGGTTTTAGATTTTTAATCAAGGATAATTTAATCTATTTTAATTGTTATTAACTTTTTGTATTGTAATGTTGTTTTAATTGGCAGTAGGGCAGTATGACAACAAATAGGAATGTCTGTTGTTTAAAGCAACATGTCTTTTTTCTCTTCCTGTTCTTTGCTTGCTGACCACACTTAATCATTGGTTTCTTTCAATATAATAAGCAGACTGTATTTCCATAGAATGTCTATGACTCTATATCCTAATATGGAAAAAGCCTAGGGAAACATGGATTTGATCAGTAGAATCAGATTTGTCTTTTCTTGGACCTGGGTCATCTGTTGAATGTGGGATCCACTCTACTGTCTTTGAGAGGTGATTTCCTAGCTTCTGTTTGAAGACCACTGCCCAGTGATATCCAGAAACACAATCAGCCTGGCTAGTCCTTGCACCTTTGGTAGTTAATTCTCTTTCTTGCTGCTGACTTATAATGGCCTGTCATTCAGCTACTAAATCCTTGGTGGCCTATTTCAGCATGACATAATCTACGAAATGATGTGACAGAATATCAAATAATGTCTCCTTCCCTGCACTCTTTTATACTCTCAGTGCATTGATTTCTTTATGTCCTCCAGCAAGGAGTATTGCTTAATTGCTGCTGATGCTTTAGGCAGTGGAATCATCAAGAATTCTGAACAGACTCCATCCACAATCACATGAATGCCAAAACTAAAACACCATACTCTTTATGTTATACATATCTGCCTACATACCATGGGATCCTTATTTTACTGCCAACCACATATCTTTTCCCCCTTCATTCAGAACCTGAAAGAATCAGTTCTAAGTGTTTTCATAGGTTTGAATCTAGCAAAATTATTTGCCTTTTCTTCAGTTAAAACTTAAAGGTATGTGTGAGATCCAATTATTATTAAGTATTGCAAATTTAAATTTATTCATGTTTTTAGTATTTATATTTATATTCTGTTTGGGATTTTAATTCATGTAAATTGTTGATTGTGAGTTTTCTTTTTTTGGGTTACATTTGCTCTTCAATAATGCAAAATTCTCAGAATGAACCTCAGTAAGAATCTGGTGTGGTGGTTAAGGTGCTATGAGACCCTTGAATTCTACTCCTTTATACACAGAAGTCTGGGTGACTTGTACCCAGTCAATTCTTTTTCAGTCCAACCCACTTTAATGAGTTATTGTGTGAAAAATAGGAGAGACAGTGTTATATGTTTTTTGACTTGTACAAAATAAATGTAATGAATCAAAAGATTTTATAATGAATCAAAAGATTTTATAATGAATCAAATGATTAATATCTGCTTGCATATTTAGAGATAATGGGAACTGTAATCCAAAATATTTGGGAGCTTACTTTGGGGATGTTATACATTACAAGTAGTCCTCCGCTTATGATCACAAATTGAGCCCAACATTTATGTTGTTAAGTGAGACATTTGTTAAGTGAGTTTTTCCCATTTTATGACCTTTCTAGCCACAATTGTTAAGTGAATCATTGCAGTTGTTAAGTTAGTAACAGTTGTTAAATGAATCTGGCTTTCCCTTTGATTTTGCTTGTCAGAAGGTTGCAAATGCTGTTTACATGACCTCAGGACACTGCACTGAAATTGAAAGATAAAAAGGACAAGTATAAAAATAGGAAAGAGGAGCACATAACTAAGGCAGAATATCAGCAAATAGCCCGTGCCTGCAGAGATGAAGTGAGGGAAGCTAAGGCTCAAAACGAACTAAGGCTTGCGACCAAAGTCAAAAATAACAAAAAATGCTTCTTTCAACATATAAAAAACAAGAAAAAAGTTAACTGGCAGACATGATCTCAGAACCACTGAACTATATTTTTCAAAGATCCTGGAGCACTGGGGAACTACCAGAGGACTGGAAGAGAGCTGATGTAGTTCCCATCTTTAAAAAAGGGAAAAAAATAGATCCTGGAAACTACAGACCTATCAGCCTGACCTCAATACCTGGGAAGATTCTGGAAAAGATAATCAAACAACAAATCAGCGAACACCTACATGCAAACAAAGTCATCACTAAAAGTCAACATGGGTTTGTCAAAAACAGATCATGCCAGACAAATCTTATCAGATTCTTTGACCAAGTGACAAAATTAGTGGACCAGAGGAATGCTGTAGATATAATTTACTTGGACTTCAGTAAGGCATTCGATAAAGTAGATCACAACCTACTACTTGATAAGATAGAAAAATGTGGGTTAGATAGCATCACCACCAGATGGATTCGTAGCTGGCTGACAGGCCGTACTCAGTGTGTGGTCCTCAATGGAACTGCATCTACATGGAAGGAAGTATGTAGTGGGGTGCCCCAGGGCTCTGTTCTGGGCCCAGTGCTCTTCAATATCTTCATTAACGATTTGGATGAGGGGATAGATGGAGAACTCATCAAATTTGCAGATGACACCAAGCTGACAGGAATAGCCAATACTCCAGAAGATAGGCTTAAAATACACGAGGATCTGGACAGACTCGAACACTGGGCACTATCTAACAAAATGAAATTCAATGGTGAAAAAAGTAAGGTTCTACATTTAGGCAGGAAAAATCAAATGCACAGGTATAATATAAGTGGTACCTTGCTCAATAGTAGTAACTGTGAGAGGGATCTCGGAGTCCTAGTAGACAATCACTTCAATATGAGCCAGCAGTGTGCTGCAGCTGCCAAAAAAGCCAACACAGTGCTAGGCTGCATTAACAGAGCGATAGAATCAAGATCAAGTGAAGTACTAATACCACTTTACAATGCTTTGGTAAGGCCACACCTGGAATACTGCATCCAGTTTTGGTCAAGACTCTAGAGAGGGTACAGAGAAGAGCAACAAAGATGATTGGGGGACTGGAGGCTAAAACATATAGGGAACGGTTGCTGGAATTGGGTATGTGTAGTTTAACGAAGAGAAGAGTGAGGGGTGACATGATAGCAGTGTTCCAATATCTCAGGGGCTGCCACAAACAAGAGGGAGTCAAGCTATTCTCCAAAGCACCTGAAAGCAGGACAAGAAGCAATGGATGGAAACTAGTCAAGGAGAGAAGCAACCTAGAATTAAGGAGAAACTTCCTGACAGCTAGAACAATTAACCAGTGGAACAACCTGCCTCCAGTGGTGGTGAATGCTCCAACACTGGAGGTTTTTAAGAAGAGACTGGACAGTCATTTGCCTGAAATGGTATAGGGTTTCCTGCCTGAGCAGGGGGTTGGACTAGATGACCTCCAAGGTCCCTTCCAACGTTGTCTTCTTCTTCTTCTTCTTCTTCTTCTTCTTCTTCTTCTTCTTCTTCTTCTTCTTCTTCTTCTTCTTCTTCTTCTTCTTCTTCTTCTTCTTCTTCTTCTTCTTCTTCTTCTCCTTCTCCTCATTATTATTATTATTATTATTATTATTATTATTATTATTATTATTATTATTATTATTATTATTATTATTATTATTATTATTATTATTATTATTATTATTATTATTATTATTATCTCTCATAAATATGAACCAGTTATCAAGCATCCAAATGTTGTTCACATGACCATGGGGATGCTGCAATGGTCATAAGTGTGAAAAATGGTCATCAATCACTTTTTTTCATTGCCATTGTAACTTTGAACCCTCACTAAATAACACTGAACAAACTCTTGTAAATTGAGGACTACCTGTATATGGTGATACTTGATATTACCCAAGATCTTTTGTGCTGTAAAAGGAGTTATATGTGCAGGCTAATTTTGAACAGACTAATTACTTTTCCCCCCTATGCACTTGACATTTAAACTGCAAATTAAAATTCATGCAAAAGGAAAAATAAGTATGAGAAATAATAAAAAGAATGATAACATAATAATAATGGTTAGTAGTACCTAAGCATGCCACAGTTGTGAGGAAATCAGTTACCACTGAAAAATCCAGTTGAATAAGCTTGACTCTTCAGGACCTACTTTTGCATTCTCTGAGACTTGCGTTGGTAGACTTACTCTGCTTTTTTCTTTCCATATGCAGCTCCATGGAATGCTTTATCTTATTGTCAGATTAATTATCCCCTTCCTGGCTGCCTTGCACTGATTTAACGAAATGCAATTTTATTTCAAGTAAATCATCCTCAGAGAATACAAGCATACTTTGAAATGTAGCTTTGAAAAGGTATTATTTTAATTTTTACCTTTTCAGCTATAAAATCATGTTGGCAATCTTGAATGCCTCATTCTTCAGGCAGCTTTTAATTTGAGGAAATGGGTAAAGAAATTTCATGATGCAAACAATCAGTATAACAACTTGACATTTTTGAAGAACAATTCTAGAAGATCTGGGTTAACTCAAAATAAATTTGCCAATTTCACACCTGACTCAGCAGAATATCTGTATGCTGACATGGAACCAGGGTGACCCATGCATCAGATGCAACCCACCAGAAACTCCAGGAATAGGTGGAAAACCAACTTTTTTTTGCTAATTAATTATATTTTACTTTGTTGGCAATACAGTTCTTAAAGGGATAAAATCTGACTACTTAAACCTTGAAGTTTTAAAGTATTATCTGTATTCTTTAACCTAGACCTTTGAATGAATATACCTACTGGTGGGGCATTTTAGGTGGCCAAAATGTTGCATTCCAGATTATTATATGCATAATTACAGTTAATCATTGGTTAATTACAGTAATTGGAGCTGCTTATCAATGGAAATCTTGGCAGTCCCACTTGTTGTCATTAACTATATTCCACTAGTTAGGTTGGGGAACCACCATGATCCAAGTTATTACCTGCTTGGTTCCATCCAGCTTGAGCCCCAGTAAGGTATGGGACTACCTCCGCTGCCTCTCTTTAACTCCCCTGACCTATCTATCTTCCCTCCATCTTTGTGCTTTTGGATGCCCACTGTCTGCTGCTACCAACTGCCTCACCTTTCAGCCCTACCCAATGCTGCTGTGGCCACTGCATAAAGTGCCATTACTGTATTGGTTAGACCCTTCTTTTCATCTTCTATCATCAAAAAAGGCCCTGGATGGGTATAAATGAAACTTTAGAAGGCAGGCAAACAAAGGCCCTAGCTGTCACAGGAACAAAGGAACTAACTGGACCATGAATGGAGACCATCGATAGTGTATGAGAGAAGTCCTAGCTGCATTGGCACAAAATAAGGTGATACAAAAGAAGGCTTCAATTATTACAGTAGTGGCTTGCAGTGTGGGGGGTGTGATGGTAGTGGGCTGGGCACATGAGCCAGCTGGTAATAGTGGTTAGGTGGGTGTCCAAAAGGCAGTCATAAATGTGGATAAATCTGATGGCTCCTGAATTTTGTTAATGTGACTCTGGGGGCAGTGCAATGGCCAGAACTTTGAGGACGAGTTGTAAGTCCCTTCTTCAGGGCCCTCATAACTTTGAATGGTTGCTGAACAAGGGAGGACTACCCTATTCTGCCCTATTTGCACTTTCTTTTAGCAGCAATGTTTTTTCCTGATCAGCAGAGGGAGCTCTAACACTGAAAAAATGGTATGTTTTATTGTCACTGATAAAGGAAAAGACTGCAGATAATTTTATACAGCATTAATTTTGTTAGCAACCCCTACTAATAAAATAAAATAAATAAAACAGAAAAAACTCCAAACATTAGGTAAAAAGAAAAGAATGAAAAGAAAATAAGGAAATGGAAAAGAAAGAAAATACAGATACAGTATCAACTTTATATATATATATATATATATATATATATATATATATATATATATATATATATATATATGTATGTATGTATGTATGTATGTATGTATGTATGTATGTATGTATGTATGTATGTATGTATGTATGTATGTATGTATATGTATATGTATATATTTTATTGGTATTTTTAACAACATAAATCAGTTGATTTCTATAATCTATATTCCATATGTTAATTTCATTTGATTTCCCCTTTCCCCAAAGTATCTTTCTCTGCAAAACATTAGATTAAGACAATTCTCATTATTTTGATAAACAACAATTAAGTATATAGTTTTTCCAATAATCATATTTGTCATTTTAGTTGCCTGATCGTAAATCCTGTTACCGTGCTTATTTCAGCTTATTTCTCCCCCCAAATTCTAAATATTCTTACTAGTGACAATTTTCTCAACAATTAACTACATTTACATTGGTGGATTTAATTCTATTTTCTCCATATAAGCCCTCTCATACTTTTATATTTCTTAATCAATAAGTAAAAAGGTAGAAATAGAGAAGAAAAGAGGAGAGAGACAAAAAAGAGGAAAAAAAGAAGAAAGAAGAAAGAAAAGAGAAAAAAAGACAAAAGCACTGAGATACAAAAAATAACATACGACTTAAAATATGTATCCCTTCTAATTTAATATATATTTATTCCCTCAATTTCTTATTCTTTTTGACCATAGCTGAGAATGTATTTAATCTATTTAAACTTTAAGCATTCCATGCAGTAGATCTAATCATCTAATCCTTTAACTCTCATTCAAAACACATTTTTTATGCTTTTCTTATTGTCACATTTAAATAACTAAAATGTTTGCTTTGTTTAAATCATTTCAAATTTTTTTTACAGAAAGGAAAAAGAAAAAAAACCATATTGTATTAATTTTTAAAAAATCATCCCTCTAATAGGAATATATTTCAAAGTTTTTCCATTTCTTTAACCATATTCAAACAAATGTTTCTTATTGTATTAGTTAACAAACAAAATTCATCTCTCTAAGAGTAATATATTCCATTTTTTTCCCATTTTTAGCCATATTCAAACAAATGTTTCTTTTTTTAAGTATTCTCTCTGATAAGTCCCATCATCTATTTTCTTAATTTCCATTTTAATCTTTTTTCTCTGGCCATTGCCTTTCTTAATCAGTATGTTTTGCTGCATCATTTGTTTCCCTGTAAAGTATTTTTTCTCATTCTTTTTCTTATCTTCAAAGTTGCTTGGACGTGTTGAAATATTTCCCATTTGAATTAAATCATGATTTTTTATTTTATACGGTCCTATCTTTAAGTCTCTATCCTCAGAATTATGTTCAGTCATCTCTACTGTATTTTCCTGGTAAATTTCTTGGAGTGAAATTAAGTTGGAGATAAGTTGATTCATACTCTCAAGGTTGTTCTGTATTTCTTTGTGGTTTAAAATCATTGTCCTTTGAAATTGTTGCCACTTATCATATGTTTCCTTTTGTAAAGTATTCATTGCTTCAGATTTGTTACTCTCACTTTGTTTACACAGTTGCATTTTTTAAGAACTTTGAGGGTCAGAGAAAAGAAATCCTCACCCACCAGTAGGTGTCAGCGTTTGCTCCTTTTTCAGGTCTTTCTAGTCTTTTTTTTCTCTCTCTAAAGGGTAAGTTTTGCGGCTTCCGGTAACCAAAAGGAGGGAGTAAAATCCCCCTCCTTTTCCCCCCCAGAGATCTCTTATTTTTGGGACTTTCTTCTTCAGGAAAATAGGTAGGATAGAGAAAATCAATATTCTTACCCAGATTCAAGCATGCTGTTTAAGATCTGCTTAGTTTAAAAGCTTATGTCTTCCGTTGTTTTCAGCTATGGCTGGACATGAAGTTAGCCAGCCTTTTCTTCTGTTGGTTTCTGGGAGGCTTCTCCTGGACCATTTGGAGAAACCACCATATCTCCTAAGTCCCTGGGATTTCCTTCCTTCATTCCTCCCCTTCATGGTGGGTTCTGGCCCCTTAGGGTCCCCAACAAAAAGAAATTTCAGCCGAAGGGTTCGGCATTCCGAATCTTCTGACTGCTCTGCTGAAAAACAGGAACTGGAAACCAATAATTAAAATATTATAAAGCCATAGATATACTGGGACATTATATGCATATAAACAAGAGTCGGTTTTGATTGCTTGCCTACCATTTTGAAGCCACAACCAATCCTGTACACTTCTATATAGATTATTTTTTCAACAATAGGCCTACATTTAAACTTTAATATTTTTTCCTAATAGAAATGGAATAGGGTATTTGCTGCAATGGTGATATTAAAATCCCCCTTTAACAAAGAGATTTATATATCTTGAAATATTTATATTGCTTATTATTAAATCAATTATATATCATTCTAAATATTTAAAAGCTTTATATTTTTTAATAAAAATTACATTTAATTAGAAACTGAGTTCTCTTATAATTATTATGAGTAGATATATACTAGAAATCTTGCAAGATTATAAAGTTATGGAGACTTTAATAAGTTTTTAATAATAGTTTTATCAAATATTATAATTAAACAGATAAAAACTACAAAATAAAATAATAAAAAATAGCGCAGAAAGGAGAAAATATTGGTAGAAAAATAAAAAATAAATATAAAATAATATAGCAAAGAAAAAGAAGTTAAATATATAAGGCAGTAACGTCCATCTTTATTATAAATCTAAATTTAACATTGTATTACCTTCTCATAAAATACAACAAATAATCTTTTCATCCCATATCTAATCTTTTATCTATAAATATATTTTAAACCTGATCAAGGTAAAATTGGTAGTCAGATGCCATTTTCTGGTTGGCCTAGTCTCCATGGATAAAGGAGGGATCATGAGATTATTCATTTGCATTCCATATAACTGCTCCTCATGAATAAACTGCATGAAATGGGATTTCTTCAGTCATGTTGTGTAATGTAATGTGAGAATGTCCTTCAAAGACCAAGGAAGGAGCAATGATGCTACCTAGGAAATGATTAGACGGACAAAGGGGGAGAAGCCAACAACTCAATAAAAGGCAGAGAATTTTTTTTTAGACAGAATCATCCCTATTTTATCTGGCTGTAAAAAGATATTAAGCCAGATATTTCTATTTTCAGATTTGCAAGGGTTTATTAATGTAGCTTTACAATAAAGTGTAATTAATTTATCTTGATGTACCGTATATACTTGAGTATAAGCCGACTCGAGTATAAGCCGAGACCCCCAATTTTACCCCCAAAAACTGGTAAAAGTTATTGACTCGAGTATAAGCCGAGGCTGGGAAATGCAGCAGCTGGAGGCTGGATCCCCCGAAAGACGTCTCTGCTGAGATGAGAGAACGGGGTGGCAAGCCGCCGAGAGAATGGGGCGGTGGAGTGCTCTGCCGAGAGAATGGGGCGGCTTGCTGTTCTCTCGGTGCAGCACGGCAGAGGGTGGATCTCGCGAAAGAAGTCTCCGCTGAGCGAGAGAATGAGGCGTCTCAGCGCCCATTTTCTCGGCGAAGACTTCTTTCGGGGGATGCAGCTTCTGCCGCCCCTTTCTCTCAGCTGCCCAGTGGAACAGCTTGCCACCAGAAATCAAGAGTGCTCCATCACTGGAGGTTTTTAAGAAGAGACTGGACATTCACCTGTCTGAGATGGTATCGGTCAGTGGTGGCGAAACTTTTAGAGACCGAGTGCCCAAACCGCAAGCCAAAACCCACTTGTTTATCACAAAGTGCCAAGGCAGCATCGGCATTCTGGTGCCCTCGGGGAAGGGGACAGGGAGGCGCCTTTGAGTGCCGCCTCTGGCACGAAAAAAAAGGGGGAAGCAAAAAATGGGCCACCGTACCGCAAGGCACAAAAACGCCAACCGCCGCGCCGCAGGGTGCAGATACAAGGCACCACACCACGTGAGAACGGGGCTGGGCTAGTGAGTATCACGCAGGCACTAGCCCCGCCCCCTTTGCAGCATGTGCCTGCTCGTGGCCCCGTGCGCGCATGCACGCATGTAAAATGCTTCCCCCTCCCTTTTCTTCCAGTCCACCAACCGACAAGGACCTGCTGCTGGCAGCGGTGGTGGTGCACGTGCCAACAGAGAGGGCTCTGAGTGCCACCTCTGGCAGGCGTGCCATAGGTTCACCACCACTGGTATAGGTCCTCCTGCTTGAGCAAGGGGCTGGACTAGAAGACCTCCAAGGTCCCTTCCAATTCAATTCTATTCTATTCTATTCTATTCTATTCTATTCTATTCTATTCTATTCTATTCTATTCTATTCTATTCTATTCTATTCTATTCTATTCACTTTCTATATTTCTATTCTATTCTATTCTATTCCATTCACTTTCTATATTTCTATTCTATTCTATTCTATTCTATTCTATTCTATTCACTTTCTATATTTCTATTCTATTCTATTCTATTCTATTCACTTTCTATATTTCTATTCTATTCTATTCTATTCCATTCACTTTCTATATTTCTATTCTATTCTATTCTATTCTATTCTATTCTATTCTATTCTATTCTATTCTATTCTATTCTATTCTATTCTATTCTATTCTATTCTATTCTATTCTATTCTATTCTATTCACTTTCTATATTTCTATTCTATTCTATTCTATTCCATTCACTTTCTATATTTCTATTCTATTCTATTCTATTCTATTCTATTCTATTCTATTCTATTCTATTCTATTCTGTTCTGTTCTGTTCTGTTCTGTTCTGTTCTACGTTCTGTTCCATTCCATTCCATATTTTCTATTCCATTCTGTTCCACTGTCAGAGCCCATCGGAGGCAACCCAGTCAGCCCAAACAGGAGTTACACTAAGGCTACGCAGCCTCTCCTCTCAACCTGAACCCCTCCTTACCTTTCCTTTTATCTGCATCCTATTTTTAACTGCCGGCTCTGCCCTGCCCTATTTTGTCCTTGAGCACTCGTGAGCTCATCAAGAACAGAAGGTAACCGTGGGGGGAAAGGCAGGGCAAGATCTGCAAGATCCCCATTTGCATTTGACTTTGCCATCCCATCTGGTTCGAGATAACACATCACACACACACACACACACACACACAGAGAGAGAGAGAGAGAGAGAGAGAGAGAGAGAGAGAGAGAGAGAGAGAGAGACACGCACACCTCAGCAAAAAAGAAAGAAAGAAAAAGAAGTAGTAGAAGAGGCAGAGAGCTCCTGTGGGTAGGAGTAGTGAGGATGGGGAGAAACAGCAAGAAGACCGGGTGGGGTGGGGTGGGTTAATCACTAAACCTTCCAGTGTTTAACCAAAGCAGCTTTTGCATTTGCCTCCGTTTCCCTGCTGAGTAAAGCCAGACAGGAGGAGAGCAGTTACACACAAAGAACTGGGTTACAAATAAAGGCAAAGAAAGTCTGTGTTAGAACCCTTGAAACGACAGGCGATCCCACATGGTGAAAAGAAGCGCGTAAGCCAAACTTACTCCCCTTCGGAAAGGCGCATTTACCACGCAATCCCAGGAACCCTAAAAAAGGAAGCCCGGCCAGCAAAAGAGCCTGGGGATCCGAACGAAAGGCGGCGGTCCCTGCAGTTGAACTAAGAATGAAAAAGATGGGAAGTGGCTGCTTCTTTAAAAGCTCTCTTCTCTCAGGGATGCCCGAGATAGTGAATTGCAAGCAGAAATGAATTTCTCCTTCCGTTTCTGATCCGCGCAAACACCCAAGCGTGAACGCCATCACCTGATAGCTTGGGTGCCTGTTCAATTCGTTTGCGAGAGAGAGAGAGAGAGAGAGAGAGAGAGAGAGAGAGAGAGAGAGAGGGGGGGGGGATGAGGATGAGGAAGAGGAAGAGGATGAGGATGAACGAATTTTGCAGCGCGTTTGCTTTCAGCTTTCAATGAAGAAGGGAATGTTCTCCACTTCTCGCCTCAACTTTTTCTTTCCTCAGGAACCAGAGGCAAGGGCTTTCTGTTTGTTTGTTTGTTTTACCACGAGTTGACAGTTGGGCAGAAACCAGAGGGGGAAAAAAAAGAGTTTCGGGCTTCGTGGGAACCGAGGAAGCAAAACAAGATGCAAAGTCTAAAATCTATAGGCTCATAAACCACCCCAGTTTCTTGAAACAAACCGGGATTTCTCTACCCCAACCTTGAAACCATGGATCAAGTGAATCTCTTTACCGAAGAATGTGATGAACGGGAGAAGGTGAGTCTTCGCCGAGAAAATCTCAGCGCCCATTTTCTCGGCGAAGACTTCTTTCGGGGGATGCAGCTTCTGCCGCCCCTTTCTGTCAGCTGCCCAGCTGAGAGAAGGGGGTGACAGAGGCTGGATCCCCCGAAACAAGTCTCCGCTGAGACGAGAGAACAAGGCGTTTCTTTCTCCCCCCCCCCGCTTTTGCCGCTTTTGTGTGCGTGTGTGTGTGTGTGTGTGTATGTGTGTGTGTGTGTGTGTGTGGCCCATCTGCAAAGCTGCCGAGGAAGGAGAAGCAGGATACTGGTTGGGTGGGGGAGCGGCAAAAACGGGGGGGGGGAGAGAGAAACGGCTCCGCCTTTGGTTCCCCCTCCTAAAGCACAGGGGCGCTAGAGAAAGTTTGGAGTTGGGTAAGGAAGCGCAAAATTCAGGAAGAAAAGCGGGGCGGCGGGCGAACGGGAGACCTGTACAAGGGGGAAGGGGAACTCTCTGCTTTTGTGCGTGCGTGCGTGAGTGTGTGTGTGTGTGTGTGTGTCCCATCTGCAAAGCTGCCGAGGAAGGAGAAGCAGGATACTGGTTGGGTGGAGGAGGCAGTGGCGGCGGCAGAGGCGGCCGCAGCACCGGCAGCCTTCCGCTTTTGCCGCTTTTGTGTGTGCGTGTGTGGCCCATCTGCAAAGCTGCCGAGGAAGGAGAAGTGGAGGAGGCAGTGGCGGAGGCGGCCGCAGCACCGGCAGCCTTCCGCTTTTGCCGCTTTTGTGTGTCTTTGTGTGTCTCCTTCCTCGGCAGCTTTGCAGATGGGACACACACACACACACACGCACACACAAAAGCGGCAAAAGCGGAAGGCTGCCGGTGCTGCGGCTGCCTCCGCCGCCGCCACTGCCTCCTCCACTTCTCCTTCCTCGGCAGCTTTGCAGATGGGCCACACACACACACACACACACACACACACACACAAAAGCGGCAAAAGCGGAAGGCTGCCGGTGCTGCGGCCGCCTCCGCCTCCGCCACTGCCTCCTCCACCCAACCAGTATCCCGCTTCTCCTTCCTCGGCAGCTTTGCAGATGGGCCACACACACACACACACACACACACACACACACACACAAAAGCGGCAAAAGCGGAAGGCTGCCGGTGCTGCGGCCGCCTCCGCCGCCGCCACTGCCTCCTCCACCCAACCAGTATCCCGCTTCTCCTTCCTCGGCAGCTTTGCAGATGGGCCACACACACACACACACACACACACACACACACACACACACAAAGCAGAGAGTTCCCCTTCCCCCTTGTACAGGTCTCCCGTTTGCCCGCCGCCCCGCTTTTCTTCCTGAATTTTGCGCTTCCTTACCCAACTCCAAACTTTCTCTAGCGCCCCTGTGCTTTAGGAGGGGGAACCAAAGGCGGAGCCGTTTCTCTCTCCCCCCCCCGCTTTTGCCGCTCCCCCACCCAACCAGTATCCCGCTTCTCCTTCCTCAGCAGCTTTGCAGATGGGCCACACACACACACACACACGCACACACAAAAGCAGAGAGTTCCCCTTCCCCCTTGTACAGGAATGAAAGGCCCCCCGAAGGAAGCCCAGCCTCTTCACCGCACCGATCCGCTGAGGAGGAAAAAAGCTTATTTCTATTGCCACGTGCAAACTAAATTAAAACAACTTGGGAAGCTCGCCCGTGGGCTGCATTTAGAAGGATTTGGGGGCTTTTGTGATTTGCTTCGCCTACAAGTGCCTTAACCACGACTAGCCCATGGCTCCAATTCAACAAAAAACGCTCTCTCGGTGCCTTCCAGATGCGCGAAGGTCACCCTGACTACAACCAGCCTGGGATTTGGAAAGGCTTCCCAGGTTATTGGGACAGACTGGCTTGAATACTTGGGGTAACATTTTTCAGGAGGAGGATCCTTATGTCCACCCCAATAGGGCATCTTCCCCTCACAAATCTTCCCTTCCCTTCCCTTCCAAGCGGGAGCCCCGCAGCAAATGACCCAGCGTTTGGACAGCGTGTGAATGGGCGAGCATCGCCGTCCCCAAACAATGCAATTCCTTGCAGCGATGCGGACAAGAGGGAAAGGAAGCCCAGCGGCCAGACTGCGCTCCCGCCCTGCCTCCCCAAGGGCTCCTAATGGCTTGCTGCCCCGCGTGAGCCCGCTGGCTGACGCTGGCTCGTCTATCTCTCTCTCTTCTTTCCTCCCTCCCTCGGTCTCCCCCTCCCCCTTTTCCGGCTCAGCCCCACGTCACCAGGAGACCAAAACGGGGACATCATGGCAGAGCGGAGGAGACACAGGAAGCGGATCCAGGTACTGGGCTGGCTTATCTCCTCCCTCTTTTCGCAACCGCTCTGCGGGATGACTTTCCCTTTTCCTTCTGGCTCACCCCCCCCTCCCCCGCCCGGTCACCCTTCCCTCCCTCCTCCCCCTCCGCCTCCTCCGAGGCCGCCGCCAGTCAGCATCTCTCCTACCGTTTTTGCGGCTTTTCCGTCGCCCCCGCCGCCGCTCCCCCTTCCCCGCAGAGCCGGCCGCATCCAGCGCCTTCTTCCTCTGGAGGGAAGCACCGAAGCCTCGGCCGCGCGGAAGTCCTCGGTAGAAATTTTTTGTTGACTGGAGTATAAGCCGAAGTGGATTTTTTCAGCCCAAAAAGTGGGCTGAAAAATTCGGCTTATACTCAAGTATATATGGTATTTCCTGCCTGGTCTACTATGAGGCTGATAACTTGTGAATTAAGCAACTGACAATCAAGAATTTCTACCAATCTCATACCTGCACTGTAGTCTTATAGACATAAAGTTCTGCTGGTCTTAATTTCTTAATCTTAATTTTGGAAATTGCTTGAATGGTTTTCATCTACTAAGAACCTTTCTATCAATACGTTTCATAGAAAGCACCAGGTGACTTTCTTTTAATACATAATAGTTATTCTGCATGAGAATATTTGGCATAAGAAATAGAAAGCCATACAATTTTCAGAGGTGCTTCATCATATAAATTCCATTTTGGAAAGTTTTCAAAGCGAGAAATATACTCCTTGTTGAAAAGTACAGAAGAGCCTGAAGACCATATGGGTTAGCCTTTCTCAGCTGGAGTTCCATGAAAGGTTGTTGGGAATTTCACAAGAGATTGTTTATGCATTTATGTATGTCTGCTACTTGTTATTGCTGTAAATGTAAAATGTGGATTGTAAAAGTTAGAAGTGAATTATATTGTGAAGGTCTCATTATTGTGAAGGTCTCAAACTGCTATTTTTATGCTAAGGTTTTTGAGATGCAAATATTTATCTCTTCTTCCAAATAAAAAGATTGAAAAAGATTAATATAAGTGTTAGGCATATGATTAAGCGTACCTGGTTGGGTTGGAAATATATAAGCCATGATGTATGATATCACTTTAAATATGATGATTGGCCAAGGGTGTGTTTGCCTCCCAACGGCCATAAGAGGGAGCTAGGGAAGTAGTTTCTCTCTCTCTGCTCTTGCTGTTTTTTCACTGTTAGTTACTCTGTTACTGCTATTGTTGGTTTGCTACTGTGTTAAACCTGAATAACTGTGTTTTGACCTTTGGACCGGTAAGAAGACTTTGTATTTGGAATACTCCTTGGACTGTTACTATAGTTTATCTGTTCTTTACACGTGTATGACCTGGACTGTTTATTCTTGACTTGTGCTACTCCTAAAAGTAAAGTATTCTGTTTTTCACACCTCAGTGTATCTGTGTGGTTACTGTGTGAACTTTGCTGCTCTCAGTACCCTTTTTGTCTGTGCAACTTCTTGTTATTTCAAGGAGATCTCTGCACAATTCCTGACATTGTCAAAGATTTAGGTAATTTGAAGAGAAATCAGAATTTCAAGACTATTTGGGCAATTCTTTTCTTTGAGTCGAAGCTTTGTTTTGCAGTACGACTTTGATTCTTAGATAAACAGTACTAAATATTCTTTATAAGTCTTTCTCTTGAAAAGACTCTTTTTTTGTAAAGACTCTTTCATGACAGTAGTAGATAAATTGGAAGGTTGGGGGGCGGGGGAGAGAAAAAAAAGTAACATAAAAAAGGAGGATGGAATAAAGAAAAAAAAGGAAAAAGCTCAGTTTTAATTCTTCTCATTACTGACTTTTTATTTCTGCAGATCTTCAAGGAATGCAGTCCTTGAAAGAATAAAAACCCTGCATCTTTGTTACAAAAACATAAAAATAAATATTTAATATATAAAGGTAAAGGTTCCCCTGCACATGCGTGCTAGTCATTTCCAACTCTAGGGGCCGGTGCTCATCTCCGTTTTAAAGCCGAAGAGCCAGCGCTTGTCCAAGGACATCTCCGTGGTCATGTGGCCGGCATGACTAGATGCCAAAGGTACATGGAACGCTGTTACCTTCCCACCGTAGTGGTCCCTATTTTTCTACTTGCATTTTTACATGCTTTCGAACTGCTAGGTTGGCAGAAGCTGGGAAGAGTAACAGGTGCTCACTCTGTTACGCGGCACTCGGGATTCAACCCGCCAAACTGCCAACCATCTGATCGACAAGCTCAGCGTCCTAACCCACTGAGCCACCACGTCCCTTTGTAATAGCTCTACTTGTATGCAAATAGACATACTGTAACAATAGCAAGCTGATTAAATATAATTCTTATTAAATTCACATCTCAATAAGTTGCTTTTGTTTTTATAGTTGTTTCTAAGTTTAGCAAAGGGAAATTGGTTATTTGTTCTTTCTTTGCCAATTTTTATGGGCAAATGACTATACTGCTAAAACCCAGATGCTTGCAGTTTGACACCAGATAGTCTTTAATGCAATTAGTTGGATTGGGATTTAGCTTTCCACTAGAATTAATATTCTGGAACATTAGTTTGCTGCATGTTTGGTAAGTTTTGTGTTGCATATTCTTTTTGAATATAGCCATTTTTACACAAGCTTAGATTTAAAATGTAATTTTGTGAGTAAGTGATAGTGTGGGTAATCAACTGATAACAGCCCAAGATTAATGCCTAAAGAAAAAATACATATGTAGTATTTAAGCTTCATTAATATTCATAAAGCTTCCTGCAGTTATTTTGTATTAAAGGCTTTGAAGTTCTTTAGTGGCATCTAGTCTGGGGTGCTTTACTCCCCAGATTCAATAATTTATTTTCAGTTCTGAACAAACAATCCAAATTATAATAGAACTAGGATTTCTGCTTTCTTATTTTTTCAGACATATAAGAAAAGTTTTACTGGAACTGAAAATTTAATTTAATTTAATTAATTTTAAACAAATATCTAGATAACTGATTAGATTTTGTGGGTAGATAGATAAAACAATTGAATACCAGTACTGTTGCCTAGAAAAGTAAACAGGCATACCTAGGAGGTCATCAGGAACTGAACTTAGTTGAAATATTTTACTTTAGCTATAAGACATCTAAATTTTTCTTTATTTTTTAAATGTAAAACTTACATTTTTAATGTAAAGGAATATTTTAATTAATGATGTCTAGGTAAGCTAATCTAGAACTATCTGAGCACAATACAATTTACAAACATCTTCAGGGTTAAGATTTATTCTACTAATATTGTATACTTCTCCCTAAGTCATTTCAAATTTAGTCTCAGTATTTATAGCCACATTTCAATCCCTAGAATACAGATTTACTTGCATTTTTAATCTTCTTGCCAATAATTCTTTTTTAAAAATTATTTCCCACGGAGTCTGGCAAAATGTGCTTATTAAAAATATGGTGAAATTGTATTGAATATTAAGCTTTTGGCAGCAAAAATACATCATTTTTAATTGTTAAGTTGTGCCTTAAGTACTTTTACATATAGAAATACTGTAATAAATGGCTTGACCAGCTCTATTGCTGCCTTGACATCTTCACAGTCTTACATCAATCTTTATTAACTTGGTATTCAAAAGATGAGTTACAATGTAAACTTTGGAATTGTCTCAGTTAAGATTGGGCCGCTCCTGTGGTCGGCCTGGTCTCCCTCGGCTGTGGCGGCGGCGGCGTTCCTGGCTCGCTTGGATGGCGACGGGGATGGCGGCGGCGGCGGCGTTGTGCCGGGGCCGCTTTAGGCCTCCCTTTCCATCGATTGTTTATTCTCGGCTCCATCAGCGTCCTGGCGGCGGCAGTAATGGCGGCGGCGTCTGCAGCAACGCTCCGGTGGTGGCGGTGGCCCTGGTGGCTCAGTGGCAACGCTGTAATCAACTTATTGTTTCCTCTGCCTGCTTTGCTCTTTTTGGATGGCCTGGTACTCTTACTGCTGTTGGTGGCCTCGAGGGTTCCTGGGCTAGCCGGTTAATGCCGGTGGATCCCAGTGGAGCCCAGTGGTCCCTTGAAAGATCTACGTTTCCCGTGACACCAGTTGTGACTCTGGTTGGTGCCATTGGATTTGTGGACCTAAAAGAACTAGATAATTTGGAAGACCCCAATGATTGCAGAATTGGCCATGATCAACTTTTTCGAAGGACAGAGCAGCGGAGGATTTGGCCACCTAGTAGTGCAGACTTTGATGATGTAATACACTATTTCATCCCTGCCTTCGGACTGTCCTCTATTGCCATTCACATATCGGCCCCAAAGGATTCAGAGTTCCCTGGGTACTGGCCACAGTGAGAGGGTGGCCTGAACTTACATCTGCTGCCCCTAGAGGTGAGAGCTCTAGGGGACATGCTGTACCCAGGATGGATGTTTCGGACTATTCCCCCCTGGTATAGGCTCTCCAACTGTCGTGAGAGGGCGGTGGTTGGCCTGTCCTGGGGTGACACCCAGCTGAGTGGCAGTGGCTGGGTGGAGGCTCGGGACATCTATTTGCTCTCTGTTTGGTTCCTCCTTAAATCAACTGATTATGGACTGCCTATATCTGGACTGCTTTATGCCTTGTTTTAGGTACTCCTCTACGGACTTGCTCGCCCTCAGGGGTGCTCCCCCTTCCTGGAGGCGGCCCGCCTTTCCAGCCGAGTATAATCTCGAGGAAGGTCCCATCTATTGGGATCCTGAGAGATGGCCGGGCACGGTTATGGGCCTCCGACGTAAACCTAACAGGAGGCCCTTGATTTGTTTTTTGTCAAAAATTTTTTGGGGGTTAGGGAGGAGGGAGGGTTCTTTTTTTGGTTGTTTGGACGAGGGGGGCAGTCCAACTACCTTTGTTCAGGCTAGTGCTGAGGCTGATCGCGGAGGGGAGGAGCGGGGGTCGGCTGCTTCTGGGGCTCCAGGGCCAGTCGTGGGATTGTCCATTCCCACGACGATAGGGAATGGCAGCAGGTGTAGGAACAGAGGGCCGTATCGGTCTCAGGGAAGGCCTCTCCGCTGCTTACAAGCGGTGAGGCACTCCGACCCTCTGGTTCCGCCCCGAGGTCCCGGGAGTGAGGATGTGCAGCCTCCTGAGCTCCGGCTGGTGTATTTGAATGCCAGGTCGGTCGTTAATAAGGCTCCTCTCGTTCGAGACTTGGTCGAGGGTGAGCAGGCTGACCTGGCTTGCATCACGGAGACCTGGTTGGGCCCAGAGGGCGGTGTTCCTCTGGTTGATCTTTGCCCACCAGGTTTCCGGGTGCTGCACCGGCCTCGGGCTCAGGGTAGGGGTGGGGGAGTGGCTGTTGTTGTGAGGGAGACCTTGTGTCCGCGGGAGGCCACCGTTCCCCAGACAGTCGGGTGTGAGTCTCTCTTTTTGAGATGCGGCCCTGGTGCGCAGTTGGGCTTGCTGCTGGTGTACCTTTCGCCTAGTCACGCAGCAGCAGCCCTGCCTGAGCTGCTTGATGTCCTCTCTGGGCTGGTGGTTGAGTTCCCGAAACTTATAGTTTTGGGGGACTTCAACCTACCATCGCTGGGAGGATCATCTGAGTTGGCTCGGGAGTTCATGGCTTCCATGACGGCCATGGACCTGACGCAAGTAATTACGGGACCGACTCATGAAGGAGGCCACACCCTTGACCTTGTTTTCTTGTCTGGACGGTGGTTAGATGATCTTGGTGGGGGCTCTCCAATTATTATGCCCCTGTCATGGACCGATCATCATCTCCTGCGGCTGGTCTTCCGTTTTGCCACCCCCCGCCGTGGGTGCTTGGAACCACTTAAATGGTACCGCCCCAGACGCTTAATGGATCCCCAGAGGTTCCAGGCGGCGCTGGGGTCCCCACCTGCCTCCCTCGCTCACAGCTCGGCCGAGGCCTTAGTGGAAGCCTGGGAAAGGACGGCCACTGAGGCCCTTGACCGAGTTGTACCCTTGCGGCCCCTGACCCGGTGCAGATCCCGTCGGGCTCCATGGTTTTCTGCGGAGCTCCGGGAGATGAAGCGTCGGAGACGGGGCCTAGAGAGCGGTTGGAGGTCCAGCCGATCCGAACCCGACCGATTGCGACTAAGAGCCTTTATTAGGTCTTATCTCGCTGCAATTAGGGAGGCGAGGTCCAACCACTTCGCCACCCTTATTGCGTCCGCAGATAATCGCCCGGCTGCCCTGTTTAGGGTGACTCGCTCCCTCCTAAATCAGGAGGTGAGGGAGGATCCCTTGCAGGGACGTGCCGAGGAGTTTAACCAACATCTGTCGGACAAAATCGCTCGTATTCGGACCGGTTTGGACTCTGACTGGGCAGAGTCTGACGATCAGGACACGGGTGGTCTTGTCGATATCATCTGGGAGGAGTTTGATTCTGTGACTCCGGAGGAAGTGGACAGGATCATGGGGAGGCTGAGCACCACCACATGTTTACTGGACCCGTGCCCTTCCTGGCTGGTTTATGCAGCCAGGGAGAGGACACGCAGCTGGTTCCAGGCAGTTATATCGGCTTCTTTGAGTGAGGGTATCTTCCCCACCGTCTTGAAGGAGGCGGTGGTGAGGCCTCTCCTCAAGAAGCCTGCTCTGGACCCGGCTGTATTGAACAACTTTCGTCCTGTCTCCAACCTTCGCTTTCTTGCGAAGGTTGTTGAGAGTGTGGTGGCGCATCAGCTCCCTCTGGTCCTGGATGAAGCGGATTATCTAGACCCGTACCAATCGGGTTTCAGGCCCGGGCACAGCACGGAGACGGCATTGGTCGCGCTGGTGAATGATCTCTGGAGGGCTCGGGACAGGGGGCATTCCTCTGTCCTAGTCCTATTAGACCTCTCGGCGGCTTTCGATACCATCGACCATGGTATCTTGCTGCGGCGTCTCAGGGGATTGGGAGTGGGAGGCACAGTTCTACAGTGGTTCTCCTCCTATCTCTTGGGACGTTCGCAGTCGGTGTTGGCAGGGGGGCAGAGGTCGACCGCGAGGTCTCTCATTTGTGGAGTTCCTCAGGGGTCGGTCCTCTCGCCTCTCCTGTTCAACATCTACATGAAGCCGCTGGGTGAGATCATTCGTGGCTTTGGAGTTGGGTATCATCAGTACGCTGATGATACCCAACTTTTCTTTTCGACCCCAAACCACCCCAGTGATGCCCTCAACGTGATGTCCCGTTGCCTGGAGGCGGTTCGGGTCTGGATGGGGAGGAACAGACTCCAGCTCAACCCCGACAAGACTGAGTGGCTTTGCATATCTTCATCCCGGGTTTATTCGGACATTCCACCTCTAGCTATGGGGGGTGAATTATTACCCCCCGTAGATAGGGCTCGCAACTTGGGGGTCCTCCTAGATTCACGGCTCGCCTTGGAAGATCATATAGGAGCCGTGACTAGGGGGGCCTTCGCACAGGTTCGCCTGGTGCGTCAGTTGCGGCCCTATCTTAGCCGGGATGATCTATGCACGGTCACTCATGCGCTCGTGTCCTCTCGTCTGGACTACTGCAACGCTCTCTACATGGGGCTGCCCTTGAGGACCACTCGGAAGCTCCAACTGGTACAGAATGCAGCCGCGAGAGTGGTGTTGGGAGTCTCCCGATACTCCCACGTTACACCTCTGCTCCGTGAGCTGCATTGGTTGCCAGTTGTCTTCCGGGTGAGATTCAAGGTACTGGTAACGGTATTCAAAGCACTCCATGGCATGGGGCCGGAGTACCTCAGGGAACATCTGCTGCCGGCATCAAGCTCCCTGCGCCCTGTGCGTTCCCACAGAGAGGGCCTCCTCAGGGTGCCACCGATCAGAGAATGTCGATTGGTGGCCCCCAGGGGAAGATCCTTCTCTGTGGGCGCTCCGGAGCTGTGGAATCAGCTACCGGTAGAGCTCCGGACGGCGCCCGATCTTCGCTCCTTTCGTCGCGATCTCAAGACATTTTTGTTTGTACAAGCCGGCCTAGCCTGAGGGGGGGGTGTTGGGGTTGTTTTATCTTTCGTTTTTTAATTTTTCTGGGGGTTTTTAGCCTTGTATTTATATTGTTTTTAACTAGGGCAATTGTTTAATCTTTTTTAATGTTTGTATTTGCTATTTTATTCTGCCCTGTGAACCGCCCTGAGTCCTCAGGGAGAAGGGCGGTATATAAATGTTATTAAATTAAAATTAAATTAAATTAAAATTTTATCTAACCTGCTTAAATTGAAGAAATACCTGTGGATAATCTTTCTATACTTGCTTCTTTTAATATTACTCATTTTAAAATGACATAATAGTATTTTTCTCCACTCTTGTCAAACTTGATGGCAACTACAATAAAAAAAGGCAGTCCCACAAATCGCCCAGCCCTATGCCATTAATGACTTTGTATGATTATCAACAATGCCTACCATGTTTCCCTGAAAATAAGGCCCAGTCTTATATTTTTTTGCCTCCAAAAGAGGCACCAGGTCTTATTTTCAGGTGTGTGTGTGTGTGTGTGGTGTCTTTTCCACTCACCTTACAGCGGCAGCACCAACAGCCCAGATGGCTCACTTCTTCTGCAGCTGAAAGAGTAGCTTCATTTTGCAGCTGAGAATGGAGCTTGGGCCAGCATTTCGCCGTCAGAGGCCTTTCCAGAAGGCCTGTGCAGCCAAGAACCAAGCTATGGATTGAATCCATAGCTTAGTTCTCAGCTGTACAGGCCTTTGGGTAAGGCCTCCAACTGCAAAATGTGGGCCTGAGCTCCATTCTTAGCTGCAGAATGAAGCTGCTCCTTCGGCTGCAGAAGTGGGTCAGTGGGGCAAGTGTCAATTGATGGGAAGCCTGGCTGCAATATAATTTAGGCTTATATTAGGCCCACCCTCAAATAATTAGGCTTATATTAGGCCCACCCCCAAATATCAAGCTAGGGCTTATTTTCTTGGTAGGTCTTACTTTAGGGAAAACACAGTAGAATTGCACCTGGAAGCTTATAGGAAGCCAATGTTAGCTTACAAAAGGGTGGTATTACCTGGGTATATTGAATCAAATTCAGGTTTTGGATCCTCTTCAGGGCAGTGAAGAATGTTTAGAATACTGTAGCAGTTTAAATGAAAAGTGACCAAGTCTTGTGTAACTTTTGACCTCAGAATGGAGGTCAAAACTCTTGTTAATTTATCCAGTGTTTCCATTCTGACATTTCTGGTCAAATCATTTCATCAGGGAGCAAGGTGAACAGAACAGAAAGAGGTGGATTTTGAAGCCTGCAGGAACTCTTTCAATAAGTTTGGCATGATAAGTGGAGAACCATTCGGACTTACTATCAATCAATTCCATGTTTGTTTTTTTCTAAAGTTTTTGTCCTCTGTGTTTTGGTATGGATGTAGGCTCTTTAGTACTATGGAATTTAAACAGAAAAAAATAAACTTTCTCTCCTAGAGAAAAGAAAAAGAGAAAGAGAAAAGAAAATGCATGCTGGAAAAGTAGCACCACAAAACTCACAGAGTAATTTTATACTTGCTAAGTATTCCCATAAAAGTACTGGAGCAAAGAAGATAATTTTTTTTTGTATAGGAAGTAGTCAAGTGGAAAAAAGTAATCCTTTTGTAAATCAATAGTGTAATATCTAGAATTCAGCATGCAGAAAAATATGATATTAAAGCTCCACCAGAAATAGCCACAGTGACCTTGAACATGGGCACATGGAAGGTGAAAATATATTCCATACCAGTCAGCGACTTTGCAGCTGTTAGTGAAGATATCCTTTAGCTTTATAATGTACTTAGAAGCTAATCAATAAACCTGACTTTGGGAAATACAATCCCTTTTCTCTCTCTAAAGAGGAAAAATGATAACAGTGTTATAGAAATTTAGTTTTAACAGAGGAGATAGCCTGTTTTTCAAATGCTGTATCAATAAAAAGTACAGCAAAATGCATCTGTCTAGATAAAAGGGAACTATATTCTCTCATAATAAAATATTTCTTTATTTATCTATCCATCTTTTTATTTGGCCTTCTGTCATTCAATAATAAATTGCTCAAAACTTAGGATTTGTAAACAAGGAAAAAGAATGTGTATACATGTATTTAAAAAAACTGTGACAGACAAATCTGTTAGTTTAAGGGAATGGTTAAAATTATAGTTATGTCTATATCTATGAAATTATCTCTATAAATGGATAACTTCATATTAAATGCTTTCATCTTTGTTTAAACATATGTGAAAGTTTGTTTCTCAAAATTTTCAAATTGAGTAATTCATATTTCATGTGAATCAATCATAAGGCTTTTAACTCCACCATTTTCTGATCTATAAAATCAGGTTTTTACTTCATTTTCAAAGTGTTCTGTCCCTCTTCATTCACTGTGGTTTTTATCTGTTTGAATTTGGCTATTCTCAAAATCTGTGTCTTTAAAATGATAAGCAACTCTATGTACCTATCTTTTTCAGTTCTTTGCTACTTTTTTCTAAGAGTCAGAATAAATTCAGCCAAAGATTAAGCTTTCAGTGGTTCTTCATCTTTGAAAAATTGCCTTCCTCCAAATTGGTAGAAGCTGAGCTCTTTTTTCAGTTTTTTTGAAATTACACCCATATTTAAAATTCCTTTAAGGAGTTGTTGCATACTAATTAAGTGGTAAAATATAAATATAAAAAGATGAGGATAGTTTATCTGACTAGAAAAGGGATGAATTGGTAAATTCTGTATATCACCATTCCTACATGAAGTCATTGTTCTACCATGAATGATTAAATTCCTAATGTTTTCACAGTCTGCATAATATAGAGTTACATAATACAATCATCATTGCTGAACATGTTGGTATGTTTGGATGGACACTATTTTTAGTGAATCATTCTGTTATTTTCTAGAATTCTTTCCACTCCATGCCTCAAGTTTTTTTTTAACTTCATCATTTATCATATCGGGTATTTCAGATATAAACATAACTATATGTAGTATACTGGGAGATTAATCAAATAGTATCTATTCATTAATGTATAAAAAAAGTAAAGGTTCCCCCGCACATACGTGCTAGTCATTTCCAACTCTACGGGCCGGTGCTCATTCAAAGCCGAAGAGCCATCGCTTGTCCAAGGACATCTCCGTGGTCATGTGGCTAGCATAACTAGACACCAAAAGCGCACAAAGCACTGTTACCTTCCCACTGTAGTGGTCCCTATTTTTCTACTTGCATTTTTACCTACTTTCAAAATGCTAGATTGGCAGAAGCTGGGATGAGTAACAGGCGCTCACTCTGTTATACAGCACTCGGGATTCAACCCGCCAAACTGCCGACCTTTTGATCGACAAGTTCAGTGTCCTAACCCACTGAGCCACCACATCCCCTTTTCATTAATGTATAATAAACCCTTAATATGTTTCCATTGCAGGAATGAGAGAGAGCCTGTTTGGTATAGCAACTAAACACAGTAAAACTAAAAGATTGTGAATTCTAGTCCTGCCTTTGTCATAAAGCCAGTGGTATTTAAGCTAGTCATTCCCACTTAGCTTTGGGAAGAAGGCCTGACAAACTGCTTCTGAATAATGTTGCTAAGAAAACTGAATGAACTTGGACCAGTCAGTCACCAGGAGTAAACAATGACTTCAAGGCATAAAAAGCAAAACTAGGAATGAAAGGCATTGCATAATAATGTTACTTCTTGATTAAAGATTTACTGAATTGTTGAAACTATATATTTTTCACTGTTTGTGATAAAATGGTCCAGCAAAGAAACTGCTAGATTCCGTTGCACAAGGTAATAGGGTCTTTTTGGAAGAAGAAACAGGGACTGAAGACAGCTCTGTGAAAACTTGTCTAGGCAAGGAGAGGATGGGATATTGCCCAAATGCATGCCAGACAGTTGGCCCTCATGAGAAAACTGGAAGAAAGCAGTCCATGATGGGTTTTGAGCACTAGGAGATGACAGAAACAGCCATTTGCTAGCAACTGCAATTGGTATACTTTAAAGGACACTATTTTTTTGCAAATTTACATTTTGAAATTGCTCATTAACTATTTTAAGCTACTATTGACTCTCAAATCAGAAAGTTTGAAAACATTGGGTGGGTTTTCATTCAATCCTTCAGTGAAATAAAACTTTAATGATAATTTTAAGAACTAATAAAATGCAATATCTAGCAAAAAGCTAAATAAGACTTTGATCCTAGAAAGTTATAAACTTGGAATAAGATTTTGAATTAATTGTAAAGTATCCTTTCCATGGGAAATATATTTATTTGAACTGAAATATATTTATTTGGACTTTTGCAAAACAAAATAAAGATAAACTATTTTGAATATTGGACACTACAGGGGACTAGAGATTTTAGTTAAAGAACTATGTCTATAAAATGGCACAAAATGCTTTAAAACTGAAAATATTGAAGAAAGTGGAATGGAATCAGAAGTTAGCATAAACAACGTCAACAATGATGTTTGCTTCTACAATTAAATGGTGTCCAAAAGATGCCATAAAAGAAAGAGCAAGTGAGAAATGACTTTTATTTGACAAGATAAGATGACATAAAGAATAGATCTACAAATGATGGGCTATGAGAATGACATGGAAAAGGATATCTCACTAGACATACAAAAGAAATCAGAAGATGTTTTAAAAATCAAAATGAAAATGCAAACATAAATGAAGAGTAAACTGGACAATTCTTTGCTGGTGATGACCTATAAAGCCCTAAATGGCTTGGGTCTGGGATATTTGAGGGAACACCTGCTGCTGGCATCAAGCTCCCTTCGTCCTGTGCGCTCCCACAGGGAGGGCCTTCTCAGGTGCTGCCGGTAAAAGATTGCTGGCGGATAACACCCAGGGGGAGGGCCTTCTCTGTGGGTGCGCCTGCCCTCTGGAACTAGCTGCCCGCGGAGCTTAGGACTGCCCCTGACCTTCATTCATTTCACTGGGACCTGAAGACCTGGCTCTCATTTTTAATTTTTGTATCAATGTTTTAAGTACCCTGTAAACCGCCCTGAGTCCTTCGGGAAAGGGCAGTATATAAATTCAATAATAATAAATTCAATAATAAAAAAAATCACTTAACAAATGTCTCTCTTAGCAACAGAAAGTTTGGGCTTAATTGTGGTCATTAGGTCGAGGTTTATCTATATAATTTTTATTAAAACTTTTAAACAAGACAATAAAAACTAACATAAACTAATATAAAATAAGGAAGAAAAAATACCAATAAAGAAAAAGTAAAACATGCAAGAAAAAAATTGAAAAAAGAAAGATATAAAAAAGTGGTTTGCAATGTTATTTACAGCAATTATAAGTACAAATATATTTAACTTTTGTGCCTAAAATTAGATCCCATTGTACTTCTTTCTATAATCTATTATGTCAAATCATGAAAACTATGGATCACAAATTCATTTTTTTTCACTTTTGTATAAAATCACCTAAAGCTTCCAGTCACCAGTACCTGGAGATAACATCTTTTATCTTATAAAAGAAGTCAATTTATTTATTTCATCAAAATTCATCAATTTAGCTAGAATAATTTGTAAAGAAAATATAACTAATGCATTATTTTGTCTCTTGCAGTATATATGAAAAATCCATCTTTACATCTTAATCATTCTTAGTGTCTGATATAGACCTGATAACCTGCAATAGTGTTATAGTACAAAATATGATGAAAATATCTCCAATAGCTTACAAGAGATTCTTAATTTTTTTTCAGTGCCAATAGTTAAATTTGTCTGGCAGTTATTGCTCTGAAAGGACAATTGTGTGGGATTGTATATTGAATATCACCTTCCCCATTTTGCTCTTCAGTTAAAGTAAATATATAAAGTAGCACGGATTATCTAAGGGAGCACCTGCTGCCAGCATCAATTTCCCATCGTCCTGTGCGCTCCCACAGGGAGGGCCTCCTCAGGGTACCACCGGTCAAGGATTCCCGACGAGCGATCCCCAGGGGGAGGGCGTTCTCTGTGGGCGCGCCTGCCCTATGGAATCAACTGCCAACGGAACTCCGGACTGCCCCCGACCTTTGTTCATTTCACCGGGACCTAAAAACCTGGCTCTTTGAGCTATTTGGTCTGGACTGAGGGGTTTAATGTTTTTAAATTGTGATTTTAATTTTTGCGGCTAGACTTAATTTAATTTAATTTTAATTTTATATTGTATTGTTTTTAAATTTTGCCTTGTAAACCACCCTGAGTCCTTTGGGAGTAGGGCGGTATATAAACCGACTAAATAAATAAATAAATAAATAAATAATGTTCTTTCTTCCAGTACTGCATACATCTCCTTGAATTTTTTCTTACTTTTTCCAAGTTGCCTTATATTTCTACTTTAGCTTATTTTTTCCAAATATTTAGTACTGTTGAATGACAAGTCCATTATGGTAATACTTATATCTGCTAGAAGAGTATGAATAGGGGCAGAAATTGAATTTCTTGAAGTTTTAAGGTAAAGATCAACTGAATCCATCAAATATTTTGACAGCCTGTTTTTTAAATGTTAAGTAGGCACATAGTCTGTCCAATTGTTACCCTAGTTTATTAGTAGGGATTATGTCTCAATTTACAGTAGTTATTATTTTTCCTGGCAGTACAATAGTCATAGAGATTCCTTAAATATTCTTTTTTTATTATTTCACTTTGAATTGTCAAACTTTTATAAAACAATTCAGTGCTATTTATAGATGCCTACAGATGCCTTAACCATCCAAGCTACAGAAGAAAACATAATTTGTCATAAACTTAGCACTGATTTGGGATGATTTTCCACTCTCTCTAAACAAAGCACTTTGTATTCTTTGATTTGCTGTGTTCATTTTCATTTAAAGGCAAAGTTTTTGACACAAACTACAATTAACAGGCTTAACTTTAGCAAGCAAATTAACAGGGAAAAATATTCAAATAAATAATCAAAATTAAATCTAGATGTATACACATTTCCCTTTAGATTTGAGTTTATTCTCATTTAGAAACAGTATGGAGCAAACAATCTGCATGCCATGTAAAATTGGCTTTTTATTTATTTTAAAAGAATTTTCACAATATAGTTTATAAAATAAACAAAAAATTATGACTTTCCCTCATTACAAATATATGGAGTGTAAATATTGAGGTCTTTTATTTAATAGAGTTTTAGTGCAATAGATTCATCAATTAACCTAGTCAAAATTGTCATTCAGAGTCCAAACACCTTGAAAATAATTGTTACATGAATGAGCATATAGAAAAAGTAATAAATTGCTCACAATAAAGATATTAAAAGTTTATATTTGAGTAATTTTTATATCCCCAATAAGCAGCAACCTAATAAACTTAAAAAGTAGGTAATATTCCCAACTGTAATATTTCACATTATGACTTACAAATTCTGGAATTTTAAGATGAGATATATGAGGATTAATTGATAAAAATGCTTATGGTGAGGATTAATGATAATTTAGACTGTATTTTGCTATCAATATTTCTACTGTACTATTGTGTCTACTTCTCTGAGAAAGGAAGTCCTTCTCAAAGCACATTGTTTAATATTCTCTACCTTTTTCACACAGTCAATCCTTAGAAGTTATTTAATAAGTCTTATTATTAAGTCTTTTTTGTTTTTGCTTTGGCAAGTCAAACATGTCTTACTTTGATATATGACATATAAGCCTGAACTAGGGTGAGGCCCTATCATGGGACAGCAATGAGGTGCTTATGACCAGATAGTGGTGATGAAATGTTTCAGAATGTACTGTGTGTGCAATTAATTCTGCAAATGTCTTGCTTTTACCAGTGTTGATTGTAGACAGGCTAGTTAGCTTCTTTATGTGAAATTCAGGAAGGAGATATTTTATTTTAATATTAGCTGGTGATGTGGCTATTTTTCTTCTTGATTGCTTTTAAGCTTCAGGACTTGCAAAGCTTCCTTTTTTAAAGCAATTCTGTACGTATTATTACCGACTATTGTTTTTTTGTAGACATGCAATGTTTTCCTCTCAGTGTTTATAAGACAGTTCTTATGCTCCCTTTGCCTTGTTCTGAGCACTTTTCAAACTGCTTGAAAAAAAATTCCAATCCGTTTCCTGTCTATTGGGGTATGTTTATAACTCTGCATTGGTTTTTAGTTATTTCCCTCCCCTCTCTCCAAAACAGTAGAGAAGCAAAAAATCCAAGAGATAGATCAAGCACCAGTGGAGAACTTAGTCCCTTGGGTATACAATAGCATCTAGCATCAAAAGATGACTTATTCTATCTACTGTTTTACATAATCAACCAATATCAGAATTAAAAAGAACTGCTGACTCTTTTTATTATGCAGCATGTTGCTATGATTATCATTTGACAGTCAGGCTCTAAGTGAGAATTTCATGCTCTCAAGAATAGAAAAATTCAGTCCTGCTGAATTTTTTTCTATTTGATTCTCTCTTTTTCTTTCAGATCAAACAAAAATAAAGCATTTTATCATTTTCTGAATAAATGGGATATATATGTTTAATGGTTTGCAAACTGCAGTAAGCTGTCCTGCTCTTTGTATAGTTTTGTCATAGCACATTGCACAAACTGCTGTTTATTGCTGGGAAAACTCTGCCAATATGCAGTAATCTGGGTGGTATTTTAAGAAATAATTCTGTATTTAGATAGACCATTTGAAAATGTACTGTTTACTCAAATTGCATTAGGACCTTTTCTCAAGTAAATGAGTGGGCTCCCATATTGTGCTAAATCTTATTTTTATTCCTGGCTTATGGAATAAATTCATTTGTTTAAAATGTATATGGATATGTATATACACACATACAATACCGCCCCCCAACACACGCAGAGTGAACCAGGATTTACAAATCATAGTGGTTGGGTTCATACCCAGTGTTAAATAGTAACCAAAGAAAACAATGCCACATGTGAATAAAAACAATAAATCTTCTTTAGGACTTGAAGATTTCAGATGAGAATTGATGGCACATTAGAATGCAGTATTGCAGGCTAACTCTGCCTACAGTCTGGAGCTTGATCCTGATGAGCTCAAGTTTGGCTCAGTTTTCCATCCTTCTGAGGTTGGTAAAATGAGGACCCAGATTGTTGGAGGAAATATGCTGACACTGTAAACCACTTAGAGAGGGCTGTTATATAAATCTAAGTGCTGTTGCTATTGCTATTCAAGGTATGTAAATTAAGAAATGAGTAATGGCCCCTAGGATTAAGTTCAGTCTTAACAAATAAGTTAACAAATGTCTGAAATTTGAATGTTTCTAGTTTAGACAGCATTAAAAAAGGATAAAACATCTTTATAGATAAATTTATCAGTAGCTAATAATTAATTGATCTTTTATGTAAGAAGTAGTCAACTTCAGAATACCATAGTCTGAAGATAAGCAAGATAGTTTGTCACCATATTACCCAATTATGAAAAATAGATTTATTTCTTCTTATGGTGGAAACAAAATTTCTAATAAAGGGACCCTTTGGTCTGTTTTAGCAAATCTCATTATATTTTTAATGTACTTTCTAAACAACTGATTCTGGGGGGCTGACTTTATAGTACAATGATAGTGTTATCAGAACTAGATATCTGAGCAGAAATGCAGGGCCAACAAACTGTACAATCTAAACAGTGCAAAGTTGGCTTCTCACCAATTTAAAGTATCCCCTCTCTTGCTAAATTTTCAAATCATTGACATTTCAGCAGCCATTTCCTTTAACCCTCCAACTTTAAATTCAAAATGAATGTGCGCATCTTCTCTGCTTGAAAGGTATATATCTAAAATATATTGCTACTGATTTTTTTTCAGTAGTGTAGCTCCAACTATAACTTGAGCCAGAATATTTCTGTTGGCATCACCAAATACCATTATACTTTCTTCACATATAGTTGTCTACTCTACAACAAGCCTGGCTGCAGCCACCTTGCTCGTTCTAAGCTGCCATAGAATTGGTGGGGGTTATGGAAGATTTCTGCTAGTCTAAACATTTCACTGTCCTGTGGGAACCAAGGTTATTTCTGTTGGTTAGATGGGGTGCTTGAGCATTTGATGGAAAGCCCGCCAAACTGTTATATTGGGGATTGTAGCTGATTGCATAGCAATGGGGTGGGACGTTTATCTTTGTAATAGTGTATCTCTTTGAAGGGGATTTCAGACTTGGTTTCACTTTTGATCGTGCTGATACTATGTAGCCAATAAACATGTTCTATGAGGAAACCTCTAGCCTCAGAGTTCTGATTTTTTGGTCTCAGCTATCAGAAACTTGAGGTTAATATTTTTAATTGTTGGAATCATAAGCTCTTTCAATTATACCACATTTGCTTGGTCAGAAGTTTTAAATAAATTATGCTTCCTTGAAATTTCTTTTCAAATGACATTTAGAAAACATTAACAATACATTTAAAAATGGCATAGGAATCTTATCTTCCAGCAAAGTCAGGTTTTAAAGTTAAAAAAAACCTAAACTGTTTTTGAAATGTTCCTCTAAGATACTCATCTGGGTAGCTCAGTAGGTGCAGAAGGGAGAAAGTGGCAGAGACTTATCAGCGATTCAGTTGGAGTGCTTTCATCTCTTGGCATTTTAGTTCAATGAGGCTCTGCATTCAGCAGATGGATTGGTATTTAAGCTCCCAGTGGACCACAGAATATTGCTCTTTTTGTTGTGTTCAGTAAAAAATCCTGCGAGTTCCTCTTCAGAATGGCTCACTGGGACATGGCATCTAAAGAATGATCCAGTAATAAATGTTTAGAGTTCAGTATAAAAAAGAAGCCACTTTTATTCACCTAATCTTCACTATTGTCTTAGTTTCCAGTCAGAAAAGACATCCAGTTTTGCTTTCTTTCTTTGCCAGGCTGTTGAGTGATATTTTGCTTGTACTGTTGCAATGGGAGTTTTGAAATGGATGCTAATGTGGTACAACTTTAGAATAAACAGAAAAACATATATTGTCTGTATAACTTTTAATAAACTCATTACAAGTAGATGATTTACAAAAAATCACATCAATTCTGCAAAGAGAAAGACTATGTTACACTTCCAATCTTAATTATTATTATTCAATTATTAAGTAATTGAAGTAGGAAATGGACAATACTTTTTATTGCTGGATGCAGAATGCCAGATTATATTAATGTACAGAACTAGATTGTCAGTTGGACATATCTTCAACATATCTTCAACAGTGAGACTTTGCTTTTCATTATTCCTGAAGGGAGAAAACCAACTAAGTATGCATTTTGCATGTGTGCACATGCACACACACACACACACTATATATCTTTTTTTCCTAATACTAAACTGCACACACATATTAGTAATTAGTAACACTATCTACTAGAATCTGTTGTCTGATTCACTTTCCCATTCATAGGATGGCCTTGCAGAACAAATCAAGAAAAGTCTGCACTGAGACAGAAGAACTGAAGAAAGCAATTGTGTGGCATATAAACAATATTCTAATTTATAAACTTTCTATGCTTCAGTTTGTTTTTCAAAATTATGTTGGCATAATAGCTATTTTATGATGTGAGGGGGTAGACAGCCCAGAGAATAGCCAGTACTAGTACTGCTGTTGTCCTTTCTCTTTTAGCCTTCTCCCAGCTGGCACAGCAATATTGGTTACAAAAGTTGAGCTGATAAACAACTAGGAGTGTTGGAACTGGTGTGTGGAAGACAGGGAAAAAGGTGTGTGTTTGTGTGTAGAAATAAAGTAACTAGAAGTAGCCTAAAGCAGCTAGAAAAAGATACTTTTCTCTCATAGTAGGATCACAAGGAGTAGTAGTTGGAAGAGCAATAGCTTGGAGGTGTAGCAGCATGAGGAAGGTTATCGTTAGGGTGAGCAGTCAGTACTAGACTTTGAATGCTTGTATGTGTATTGCCTAGGGACATTGTTGTTGTTGGTTCACTTGTGTTTTGGAGCCCACTGACCTGGGCAGGAGTGGGCAATTAATTTTCCCAAGGGACCACATGAGAAACTGGCCTTTTATGGAGGACCGAACCAATAGCTCCCTGCTAAACTCTGCCTGCTGACCTGCAAGGCTTTCACATGGTCACTTTCTCATCAAAGGCTTTCTCTCCCTGCCCTCCTGTGGGTGCCAGCTATCTACTTGGAAGGAGTACATGGCAACTGCACAGAGCTGGGCCAGACTCAGCTTCTTCTCTCTCTCCCTGCAGCTAGCTTATTTATATTTGATTTCTAATTTCAAATTCACCTCATGTGGACTGGATAGGGAAAGTTAAAAGGACCTGATATGGCTGGAGGCCATAAACTGTCCAGGTCTAGACTTGGGTATACCTAAAAGATCCCATAACTGATGTTTTCAGGGATTTTGGAAAATGTAATCATACAAATCTGGATTTAGGCTAATTTAATATTTATTTACTTGCACAGTTAAAAAAACTATCTATTTCCATAGGAGTCAAAGCAAGAAGATACATCTAATGAAAATAATACCAACAGCATATAACTAAAAGGCAATCCATACAATATTAGGCTTAAAAGGCTTGAAAGAAAAGCCAGGCTTAAGTGATTTAAGAAAGGTAATCAGATTTGGGTAGTTCTCAGCACCCCTGAATGAATGCAAAGCATAATTTGCAATTTTTAAACTATGTTTTCATATTTCATATAGCCAGCTGTACCAACAGGCTGAAGAACAGCTTTTATCCATGGGCTGTCAGGCTCTTGAACGGGAAATAATTTTATAATTTTATGTATGATTGACTTGCGAGGCTGGTGTGTTGTGCAATTAGCTCACATGGTGTAACAAGATGGTGGGTTTGTTGTCACTGTGAATTGTGGTGGGAGCACAAAGGGAGGCTCAGCCAATCTCAATGTATACATGGTTGTACTTTGACAATAAAGGTTCATTCATTGAAAAAATAGTTCTTGCTGGAGAATGGCTGGAGGATAATGAATCCTTTGCTAGAAGTTGATTCCTGCAACCTCTGGTTGTTCTGTAGCATGTATTGTAACTGGATTTGTCACAAATACTACAGTACATTTCTTGCTATAGGAAGGTATCTACTTGGAGAGAATACATAAAACACTGTAATGTACTCTGGGCTTTTTTAATGGGAAATGATATGCAAATCTTTTTTACAAATTAATGAAACAATCAGCTTTATTACAGGGATTGTTGTTTGTTTATAATTTTTTAAAAAGCAGCACAGCTGGTTATGTAAATAATATCCTGGACATTTGTTTGTATTCATTTGATAATTATATAATCGTCAGTGAATAGAAGAGCATCCTAATTTAAGACAGAAGTGAGAATTGTAAATTTTAGCTATAATTTTGATAAAATTAAAATGATGTAATTAGATCCTGTCTTTGAAATCATGCTTTAAAATAAAACACATTAAAGTGTAGAAGCTTATTTCTAACTACATAGAAATATATGTTTCTAAAACTACTGCTGTGCATTCCTAGGTAAATGATCACAGTATATATTGTGACAAACCATTACAAATAATTATATACTGAAAGAAAATTTAGCAGTAGACAAATGGCTGTCTAACAAGCCAGATTCTTCCTCCTTTCCCATCATCCTTCATATGGAATAAAAGTATACTGCATTTAGTAATTTGGGGAAATGGTTTTAATAGGCCATATTGCTATTATTCTATCTTCTGCTAGTGCATATGACTGAAAAATGGATTTAGGAGTTGTACTGCATTCATGAGAAATGGGAGTATATGTGGATTGGCTAAAGAAATCATGGAATGTACTTGTATAGATAGAACAGAAAAGCACATGTATGTGTGTGTTGATGAGAATAAAATGTTATGCAGTAAAAAGGAAGAAAAATCAAACACAATAAAGTAATATAAATAAATTATGTAGAAAATTAAGCACATCAGTGGGGCAGGAATGATACCTAATGATTGCAGTCTGTCTTGGAGAAATCTGGCAGATTGCAAAGTAAACATGTCAATCATATAGTCATTGCTCACAATAGTTAATTCTGGACAGTAGGTCAGCTACAGGAACCCTTTGAATGTAAAGGCTTAGTAGGGCATGCTATTTCATCCAAAACCAGGTGGCTTTTGTTTTAGGTCAGTTATTGGAAGCATAAATATCTGATCTTGAGAAAATTAACAGCTTGTTTAAATATTTATTGATGGCATTTATCTTCAGTATATTATTGCAGAAATAAGCTCTTTGTTATACCCACATTGTCAGTCTTTGCCAACTTGTAAGGGCCATTCTTTAAATATGAGTTGTGTAGTCAGAGTTGTGAAAGGCCATGCTGGCTGAAAAATCCTGCAGTTTTCCATATCTGGAAGGCAGTCAAGTTGGGAAAATTTTGAATGATAACTCACAATTGGTTAGGCTGCTGGGAGTAAAATTCAAAAACATCAGCAGGACACAGACTTGTCTACCTGTTCACCAGAGCTATTGTGTCAATAGAGTCTTTTTAATTTACTGATGTACTTTTTAATTTACTGATATTGAAAGGCATTGTTATAACAGAAGAAATGAAGTCTTGTCATTCAGGCCATAGTTTTGGGCTATGGTGAAAGTGATATAGTTATTTGGTTTATCATTGTACATTCTTTTGTGAAGACTGTTGAGAAGTATTTTGAGTTTCATATGGCAGAATGACTTCACCAGCATCTTACAGTCAGAAACTATTTCTCCCCTCCGAGCAAAAGACTGTTTATTCCAATACTTGATTTAAAAGTGAAACAAATCAGGAGAAAATGTCATTTATTTATATCAGATGTTAAATGGAATAAACATATTTATTCACTGAAAACATAATCAACATAAGCAAATTACAGTGCCTCTGGCTCAGTAATATGAGGTCATTTTTAAATGTGGAAGGTACTAATATGCTTAGTGATATATACTTGGCAAGTGGCCTTTATACAAGCAATATCATCCAGATACAGTAACAGAACTTCCAGTTTTGCATCACTGTGAGATGGATGCAGGAAGGCAGGGCTCTGCCTTTTGTACCTGATTTCCCCCTGCTGGAGGCCCTAACTGGGCCTAAAGTCGCCCTGAAGAGGCGATGAGAAGCAGGGGTGTCTCGTTGATCATGGAGAGATAGTGGTGTTTCTGTTCAATCCAAGAAAAGTCCTCCAAACCGACATGGGAAAGACTGGCTACATTCCCGTGGCCAGCCATTTGCTGCTGACAACTGAAGAACAAAACCACCAATTAACACATCATAAACAGCATGTTTGGAGCTGGGTGAGAATATTGATCCTTTCTTTACTATTTTACAATTACATTTCCTGGGAAAGGCTCCCAAGAAGCTTAAAACCTCCAAATGTGAATGGAAGCAGCTTTTTAATTTCTATAGGGGACAGAAATACAGAATGTCGAAATGGAAGTAATATAAAACTACATTGTGAAATTTGAGAACTGAGATAATTGTTAAGATTTTCTTTTTGAAAAAAACCATTGAAGTGAAATATAAAAAACCAATCCTTTGTTTTAAGAATGGAAAATGGATTCTGAATGACATCTAGTGGTATATCTAAATACAGCACTATAACTAGCTTCCTGCCTACTTGGTGATTCTTAGCATAAGGGAGAACACTGGCAAGAAAGGAAAATATTTTGGCATACTTATCACCCTGAACTTGTTGGATTATAAACACCCACTGAGCTTGAACTTTTACTCTCAAGAGCTAGTGGAAGAAAAAGAAAAACTTGACCTTTGATTACATCTGGCTGGGAGAGACTTTTGAGCTGTTTTCAGGGAGGTTGAACGCTTTGAACATTTTGAACATTGTGGATTATAACCTTGCCTGACTGACAATTTTTGGATGCCTGAGACAAAGGATCATTATAAAATATTGCTTTTGGGACTGGACCTGTACTCTAAAATCTATTGGATTATAAAGGCCAGAAAGCTAGAGGAAGTTTTGTTCTATTCTTACTGAGATTGGTGATATTATCTCCAGGAATGATACCTCAAGAAGAAATAAATACCTTTCAGTAGGAAATATACTTTATGCTATAACTATTTCACCAAATAATTGTTGTATACAAAGAGGACATAAAAAGAAACCACAATGAGACTAAAAATAATTTAGATAATATAAATGAGCAAATCTCCAAATTAAATCTACAACTAGAAAGTTCCCAGACAACGACTACAAAGTATGAACAAACAAACCTGAGACCATAAAATGAAGCTGAGGAAATGGACCCATAAGTGGAAAAGATGAAAGAAGGGAAATACAAACTATTATACAGAAATAAAATACAGCAACTTACCCATTACAATGAAATTGCAAAAGATCCTTTAAGCTTGCAAGATGCACCTGATAACAAGGAAGAAGATTTTGGGGAATAGAACATAGAGCTGTCAGGGGAAATGTTACAATTTGGGAAACAAATAATAAGGGGAGAAATTGAGGGAGAAGGAAGGTGGAAATTGCCTTTCTCATGCTAAGCAACCTTCATAAAAATAGAAAGAAAATTCCTGGGTGATTTAATGGCCTTGGCTTGGAAACTACTTGGCAAAGAAAGAAAACAACAGTTAGATTTAAAAAATAGAAGATTTGACCTATTAGAGGAAGCATTATATGTTTAAGTACTTGTTTGAATATGGTTAAAAAAATGGATGATATAATTAGACTCTTATAATGAAAGATATGATTTAGAATGAAAATAGCATTTTTTTCTCTTCTTTTGATATGGCAAATATGAAAATAAGAGGATTGGTATGAAATTTTTTTAGCTACATAAATGTAATTAATATTAAGAAAATCATAACTGACAAAGATACTTTAAATATTGATGGGAAATTAAACATTAACAAGAGCACAAAAACAGGACATTGATTTATGAATTGATATTATTGTTATTTTGTATAATATTAGCAAAATATGATGAAGATGTTTATATCTAACTCTGTATATATCAATAGTACCAAGAATTTTAATTGTGTAATGAGGGGAAAGTGGAAAAAATATGGGGAAGAAAGGAGGATCAGGGAAAAAATACTGGATTGTGCAGTACTGAATAGACTTATTTTGAAGAAGTCAGTGTTAAATATGTGAACCCAGACAACATGTTGTTTACTAAGCTCCAAAGGTTGTAATTCTTAAAAAATAATAAAACTTTTTTTAAAAAAATCCAGATACAGTAACAGACATGGAAGAGAATAATAAACTGAGTGTAAGACAGTGGTAATGGCTTAGTTCATTGATTGTATTAATCTCTTTAGTACTTAGTTATGATTTGTTTAACCACAATAATATTGATCTATAAACTTAATACTTAACTTAAACTCCGAGGTATAAGGCTGAGATCCCACAATTTGAAAAACAGAACCAAAGAAGTCATATTATTATGTGTAAATCCAGTTGGAATGTTGCTTTTATGGTTTACATTGCTAATTGCATTATTAAAAATATAGCCTTAAAAAGTGACTTTTAGGAACCACATTAAGTTTCATGAGTGAAGTCATTAAAGCAGGCTGCTTCATTAATAGGAACAATTGTTTCATGAAACCTTCTGAATTTTGAAGTCTGCACAACTCTGAAAATTTTATTTTCTTTTCATAACACAACTCACAGAAAAAGATAATTAATATTGAAAGAGCAAAATTCAGAAACCACAAAGCACAAAGAAGTATTTGTTGTGGTTCCCACAATAGAATGGCTTAATTATTTATTTAATAAATATTTTAATATCTGTATTTATCCAACATACTACATAAATATTCAGTGGTCACATTTGCAAGAAACAGTGGATATATCATTGGTTTTATTGTGCATGCATTTTAAATTATTAAATAATACTTGAGGTATATGTGAAGGGATTATTTTGGGAAATAGTACAGACCAGCAATAAACAGACTGGTTTTTTTTTATCCTTGTACTTTTTAAAGGAGACTTTTATTAAAATAATAAAAAGGTTACTTATTTTCTATTGCCCCTTTTAGTAAGCCTATGTTGCTTCATCCCCTTCATGGATTACTGCCTTGTGGTGGTGAAGGGGCTTGCATAATTCAATGAAGCTATGAGCTATGCCGTGCAGGGCCACCCAAGATGGACAGGTCATAGCAGAGAGTTCTGACAAAATGTGATCCACTGGAGAAAGAAATGGCAACCCACTCCAGTATCTTTGCCATGAAAACCCTATGGACAGTACCAAAAGGCAAAATGATATGATGCTGGAAGATGAGCCCCTCAGGTCAGAAGGCGTCCAATATGCTACTGGGGAAGAGCAGAGGGCTAGTACTAGTAGCGGTATATAAATTTAATAAAATAAAATAAATAAAAATAAATGAGAAGCTGCTTTCTTGCAGGGGTTTTGAACGCACTTCAGCTGCTGGCCAAAATTTAAGGTACCAATAGTTTCTTTTCCCTGAATAGGTTTTCTAAGATGCCAAAGCAATTTCAAACAATTATTACTCTTGCAAATGGGAAATCACTTCTGATAAACTTCACCGAGAAACCTGCAGGGACAACTCCTCACGGCTTTGCTGGGGCAAGTCGCCAGCAATACGAAACCGGAGAATTATTGGGATTTGGCCTATGAGGTTTAGTTTAGCAAAAACTATTTCTTTAGCAGCGAAGTAAAAGGAAGAAAATGGGCATGCGTGGGGAGGGGCGGAGAATTCTGCATCTTCATTCAATCACATCTCTCCAATGGAGCTGATGGACGGCGTTGACTGAACGGGAGACAAGAGTTTTCGCTTACCTTCGGACCATAAGATGCACCTCGTTTCCCCCCCACTTTTTTTTGGGAAAAAGTGTGTCTTATGGTCCGAAAAATACGGTACTTCTGCTTCATTGACTATGCTAAAGCATTTGATTGTGTGGACCACAACAAACTGGGGCAGGTTCTTAAAGAGATGGGCGTACCAGACCATCTTATTTGTCTCTTGAGAAACCTATATGCGGGTCAAGAAGCAACAGTGAGAACTGGACATGGAACCACTGATTGGTTCAAAATTGGGAAAGGAGTCCGGCAAGGCTGTATACTGTCGTTCTGCCTATTTAACCTATATGCAGAGCACATCATGAGAAAGGCAGGGCTAGATGAATCAAAAGTTGGAATTAAGATTGCCAGGAGAAATATCAACAACCTAAGATATGCAGATGATACCACTCTAATGGCAGAAAGTGAAGAGGAACTAAAGAGCCTCTTGTTGCGGGTGAAGAAAGAGAATGCAAAAGTTGGGTTGAAACTTAACATTAATAAAACCAAGATCATGGCATCCGGCCCTCTCAATTTCTGGCAAATAGATGGGGAAGAAATGGAGGTAGTGACAGATGTTATTTTCCTGGGCTCCAAGATCACCGCAGACAGGGACTGCAGCCAAGAAATTAAAAGACGCTTGCTCCTTTTGGAGCATGGAGGAAAGCCATGGCAAATCTAGACAGCACACTAAAAAGCAGAGACATCACCCTGCCAACAAAAGTGCATATAGTCAAGGCTATGGCCTTCCCGGTTGCAATGTATGGCTGTGAAAGTTGGACCATAAGAAAGGCTGAGCACCAAAGAATTGAAGCCTTTGAACTATGGTGCTGGAGAAGACACCTGCAGGTCCCTTGGACTGCAAGGCATTCAAACCGGTCAATCCTAGAAGAGATCAACCCTGACTGCTCTTTAGAAGACCAGATCCTGAAGTTGAAACTCAAATACTTTGGCCACGTAGTGAGAAGGAAGGACTCACTGGAGAAGAGCCTAATGCTGGGAAAGATTGAGGGCAATAGAAGAAGGGGATGACAGAGAATGAGGTGGCTGGATGGAGTCACTGAAGCAGTAGACGTGAGTTTAAATGGACTCCAGAATATGGTAGAGGACAGGAAGGCCTGGAGGAACGTTGTGCATGGGGTCGCGATGGGTTGGACACGACTTCGCAACTAACAACAACAACAAATGCTGTCTTACATCTATAACATCTATGCACATTTTTTATTCCTAAATTCTCTACTCTTTTTTGTTGAGCTTACACTAGTCTTCAACTCTCATCCAGCCACCCTCAGGTGGGCTTCTGTTGCTGTCATTCTTCTGCTGTTCTAAACTGCTGCTAAACATTGGCTTGGCAGGTTGTTACTCTTTGCTGAGTTGAGAAAAGGAAGGAGCATTACCAGCTGCCGATCGGTTGTAGGGCTTCTCAGTGTTGCTGCTAGAGTGGTAAATGCTGGGCTCTGCTTTTCCTTTAAGCTGCTGATTTGATGAAGCCCACTGTAACTCCTTCCTTTTTATTCTTTTGCACAACACAAATCTGCCAAAACAGTGTACACATCCCCACTCTGCTACTCAGCATTTCCTTTTTATAATTAGAAACCGTGTGTGGCACAACAGAATAGAAGAATAGAATAGAATAATAACTTTATTGTCACTTTGAATGTACACTAATCGGCATATATTAAAATTAAATTTTGTTGCATTCAGCTATCAAAGGGTCACCACCACTGATATACACTCTGCAGGCTGCCTTAAAATCCCAGGGGAGATAAATATAAGGGATGGAAGATCTTCTGTTGGCCACTGCAAGGCTTGCCCTCCATAGTAAACTGGCAGAAGAATAGGAAAAACAATATGACTATAGAATTTTCTGGACTCCTGGTTCTTTATAACTTGATGTTGGATGAACTAGCTAGAAGAAATTTTTAAAAAGAGGAATCTTATGAGCAGGTGAGAACGGAGCTGTTTGGGCTAGTGGGTAAGGTACCAAGCTAGAAAGAAAGAGACCCGTGTTAGCATGAAAGCTGGCTTGGTGGCCTTGGGCCAATCACTGTCTCCCAGCCCAAAGAAAGCATGTTGAATATGTTCAATATCTTGACTTATTTGTAAAAAATAATAAAGATGGGATATAAACAAATAAATATTAAATAAACCAAGGGCCTAACTTCAGATCTAACAGCCCAAGATATAAAAGCTGTACAGGGTAGTGACCATTAATTGGGAGGAAGAGACCATCCCTGTGGAATGAAACATGCTAGGCAAAACTCAGAATGTTAAACAGTATTTTTTAAAAATGAAGTTGCAAACCATGGCCATGAAGGAATTGGATGGAAGACAATATCATTTGTTCTTATATTCAGGAAAGGATGGAGGGACTGTACTGCCAACTGGGAATCAGGATCAAGAAAAACATTATTTCCTCAGGTAAGAAGTAATGAAAAAATTGCCTATAAGCAAAATTGTTCCAAAATGATTATCTTTGGCAAACAGTGCATTAAAATAGATTTCTATCATGCCTTATTTTCTGCAGATCAGTCGCTGACTATATAAGTGGAAAATCACTTCTAAAAGGAAATTGTGGCCAGAAAAGGCTTTTATGAAACATGGTTCTGAAAAGAAAATAGGCCTGTGTTTTCTAAGCTAATGTTTCCTTTTATATCCCCTAAATATTGAAACATAAAAGTAGGTCAACAAGGTTATTTATATACTTCGCTCTTTAGGGTAATTTAAAATTTAAATTAATGTTTGTGACAAATGTTTGACATGCTATGATTTGGGTTTTTCCTTTTATAGTGAGCTAGTTAAATTTAGAATTGTTTAAATAAGCTGTTATACTAGCCTCGGGGCAAGTATTGGAACTTTTAGTCAGTATTTTTTTATTCCTCTGCTCTTTGACTTGACATAGATACTTTATCACAAACAGGAGCACTCCAGTGTGAATTCCTGTTTCATTTACAGGATAGAATTAAACTTAAATTTTTTTTTAAATTTCCTTTTCATCTTTTTAATTCTCTATATGACTTATTCCCATTCTCGGAAACCATGGAAATATTAGAAAAAACTAGAAAAAATATCCTATTAATTGTAAACTAACGAAACTGCTACAACCACATGTGGTTGGCCGTGCTGGCTAGGAATACTGAGTTTGTTTTCTAGTCCATCTGGATAGCATCAAGATTTATTAGTATCTCTAAACCAGGGAACAAATTCAAACATTAGTTCTATAGTACATCCATCTCAAGGATACAAAAAAAAGTATTTGTTTCATTGATTGTACAAAGGCCTTTGATTGTCTTGATCATGTTAAGTTGTGGAAAGTGCTCAGAAAAAATGGGAATCCCAGAATCTCTTATTGTCCTTGTGAGAAAATTATACGTAGGTCAGGAAACCACAGTATGGACAGACTACAGTGAAACAGACTGGATCCAGATTGGCCAAGGAATGTGATAAGGCTGCATAATCTCCCAAAGTGCTGACTATTAAGGGAAGCTGGATTGGAAAAAGGTGGATATAGTTTTAAAATTAGAGGAAGAAACCAAAATATTTTACACTATGCTGACAACACTGCTATGGTAATTGAAAAATTCAAAGACCTGTAAGTCCCAGTACAAAAAGCATAGGGCACAGTGAAAAAAATGGGACTAAAGCTAAATATAAAGAATACCAAACCAATGGCAACTAGTAGAACATCCAGGCTTAGAATTGACAATGAAGATATCAAAGTGTTGGATAGTTGATCCCTTCAGACGTTCAAGACTCTGTTAATATAGAGCTTGTTAAGGATTGTATGATAAAATGGGCCCAAAATATCCAGGAAGTCATTACAATGGACACGTGGGAAAAGATTTGGGTGAGGAACGTAAAATTTACAAAAGCTCAAAATTTAAGAGAGAATTTTTACAAAATGTTTTATAGATGGCATTTAGATCCCAAAAAGCTTGCAAGTATGTATCCGAATTATCAGCCTAAATGTTGGAGGTGCGGTGATGAAGATGCAACATATTTTCACATATGGTGGACTTGTAAAAAGGTTAAGGCTTTTTGGATAAAAGTCTGGTGGAATATGCAGAAGATTTTTAAACAGAGGTTAAAGATTTGTCCGCAATTTTTTTTGTTGGGAATAATTACAGATGCCACAGTTGTGGACACCAAGTTGATGTTGAATTTAATTACGGCGGCAAGACTTTTGATAGGCCAATACTGGAAGAAAGAGGAACTGCCGACCATAGAGGAGTGGACTTTAAAGGTTTCCGACCTGGCAGAGATGGCGAAGATTTCGGCCTATTTGAAAGATCATTCGCAAGAACGCTATATTATGGAATGGAGAAAATGGATTGATTTTATCCAGAACAAGTATAGGGTTAAGAAGTTTTATGTAGCATTTGAATAAGTCTTCTTTCGTTCTTTTTTTTCTTTATTATCTTAGTTTTTTTTATATATATATATTCAATATTATTATTATTTGTTTTATCTTATATAAGCTAGAGAGTGATGGATTTTAGAGTTTATAATTGTTAGTATATGATTATTTATGATTGCTTTTTATATATATACCTTGTATTTAGCTCTGGGAAGTCAGGGGGGGGAGGGGGGGAGGGGGGGAGGTAGGGAGGAGGGAGGAGGGAGGGGGAAGGGGGGATTCTTAAAGGAAAACTGTATTTTAAAACTTTTCAATAAAAAAAAAGACTCTGTTAATATAATGTTACAGTAGAGTTAGAGCTAGTACACCTGTTTGTGCTTTTTGACTGGGCTGCTTTGCACGGCTAATATCAATCTTGCAAGACTAAATGCAGTCTTTCCTTACTTTACTTTTACTCTCCCCAAAACCCAGGAGGTTTCCTTCCGAGATGCTTTTGCCACCCTTCTTCCTTTGAGTCAGTCTTGACTCCTGGTGACCACCTAGACAAGTCCAGGCAGTTTTCTTGACAACATTTCAGAAGTATTTTGCCATTACCTTTTTCTTAAGACAAGACTGAATGATTGGTCCAAAGTCACTCACCTGACTTTAACCCCAAGACAGAACTAAAACTTGGTTTGCTGCTTTTAAGTCTGATGCCTCTAACCACTTTATCAAAAGTAGGTCTAAAATGAATAATACTTCAGTTGATATTGATATTTAGTAAAAATATATTTTAAAGTTAGAGTTAATAATAAATTCATTTTGGATGGCAGCTTGCTGCAAAGTTATTGAAATGTCATATTTTGCATTTTCACTTTGTTCCTTTTATTAACTTGTGAAGTTAACACTATTGCCTTTATGTACAGTAAGTTGGAAAAAAGCTGTTTTATCCCTATCAGCCAGTTGATTTCCACCACTTCTTTTGCTGTGTATTAAATTTGAATATGCCATTTTTGATAATGATCACAATGCTTAATATGCTATTTCTCATGCCACTTCAAATTATTAGCACCACATCAGATTATGAGTCCCAGGTAGCTTTTTGAAATAAACACATATAAAACAAAAGCAATGAAAATTTAATTTGAATGTAACTATGATTCTTTAAACATCTTCTTGTTTTGTTTAGAGTATTTTTTTTAAATAGCAGGACTAACACACTTACAAATAAACATATGGGTGTATGCTATGCACAAATACAGGTATGCATAAGCTTATAAATGAAATCTCTAATGTGAAAGTGGCTGAGTACAAAGAAACATGTATTTTCCCCATCTTCATGAGGTTTTGCAAATAGGCTCTGGAGTTTCCAGTTAAATGCACAAGAAATAATAAACAATTATATTTTCTAAGATGATTTTCCCCATTTTTAGGAAGATGCACCTTTGGGGACTTTTGAAATCTGCAGTGTTTCCATGCAGAATCGCAATTTTTGAGGTGTGGGGAAAGTATATCTCAAATTAGGCCTTATCTGCTCTGCCAGGTAACCCCATCTCCACTCAGGGCCAGCAACTGCTTTTGGAGACTAGGAATGAATGATGCTGCCATAAACTCACCTGCCATGACTTCACATATGTTTCTATGATAAAATTTAGAAAGCGTTGTTGACTCTATTTTATCATTAGGGTACCGTCGGCTAGACAATGTCGGCTGGCGAACCCCAGGGGAAGGGCCTTCTCTGTGGGAGCGCCAGTCCTATGGAATCAGCTCCCCCCTGAGCTTCGGATGACCCAAGATCTCCGGTCCTTTCGCCGCGGCCTCAAAACACTCCTTTTCCACCTGGCTGACCTGGACTGACAGGCATTTTAATTATGTTTACAATTTTTAATTTATTTTTAATTTTTAATTTTAATTTATTGCACAGATGACTTTAATTTTAATTTTATCTTAATTTCTGTTATATGTTATTGTTGTTAGCCGCCCTGAGTCCTTCGGGAGATAGGGCGGGATATAAGTCCCATTAATAAAAAATAAATAAATAAATTAGCATGTCTATGGATATTCTCAGTCATCCAGGTCATGGTTTCCACAAAAGTGCTTTTTCGAAAGGAAACTGGACTTTGTTCTGACTGTCAGAACTGAAGAATCTTCTTGGATGAGAAGCGAAACATCTTCAATAAAAAAAACAAAGTATAGTTGCCTTTTGAAAAAGCACCTTTGAGATTATTATTAGCATATATTCTTGAAAATAAAGAATTATTGTAAAAATATTTTGATTGAAAAACCAGTCTTTGTGATGCTGGAAAAAGTAATTTTATATACATGTAGGTCTAAATACATTTTTTTTTGCTATTTTTTCCCACCAAAAGAAAGTTTAATCAGTTTCCCCCCATCTGTCTTCTCTTTTCAATTGGCCATACCTTCTTTTGTGCTTTTCCTGCTTTAGTTTACATTATTCAGGAAAGCAGTGTAAATTAAAGACACTTTTAATTTTTAAAACTAATGTTTCTGTATATATGTGTTTTTTATTTTTGATGTAATCATACGGAAAGAGTTGGCAATATTTACACTGGAGGAACAGTAGATGAAGATAATGGAATTTGCTGAGATGGATAAATTGATTTTGTTTATATTATAGAAAAGATAGTATCTACAATTCTACATCCTTAAAAAACTTTTAATTTAAAACAGAAAAAATATGAAATATTATAGAAATAAGAAAGTAATCAATTCATTCAATCATAGAATATGAAATACATTTATAATTGTATATATAACTGCTACAAAGAAGATTTGAACCCCACTTATTTGTATCTTTTTTCTTGCTTTACTATTTTTCTTTTTTGTCTTGTAAATTTTGGTCTTTTTGAGATCTTTCTTTTTATTTTTTCTACCTTATTGTATGCAATATAAGTTTGTATTCATTTTTAATTTTGCTCTTAAAACTTTTAATAAAATCATATATAGTATATGGAAGCTTTTGAGCAAGTCACTATGTATCCTATACTGGGAAATTGAAAAACATACATCTATCAGCCCACACTGGACCAGCATGGTAGACAGTATTTGTTTATACCACTTTAGAATGAAGTCAACATGAATACAAGACAGAACCAACTTCATGTGATATATATACGCCCTTAGAAAGAGACTAAAGACACTGGAAAGGGTGATTTGTATTTTAAACTAATTAGAAAATTTATGGTGATATGACTTGTTTAAAAGGTTGACTCAGCCTTCCATCCTTCCGAGGTAGGTAAAATGAGGACCCAGATTGTTGGGGGCAATTAAGCTGACTTTGTAATAATGCCGCTTGGGGGTGTGTGTGAAAGCCGTAATAAGCAGGCATATACATAGAATGAAGGCTACTGCTAAGCTTGTAAGCCTCCCTGTCTTCGGAGAAGGGCGGGATATAAATGGAATTAAAATAAAATAAATAAATAAATAAATAAAAAAGAGCTATTTTTAAAATGTATATTTTTTCTATCATTGTAACTTTTTTATAGATATTTTATTGGTTTTTAACTATAACAATCTCCAGTGCCTGGTGTACAGCGTGTTGTCTTGGTTTATATTTTAACAAGAAAAAAAAGGACAGTAATAATTAATTAACAGTCAATAATGATTAAATTTGATAATTCCATAACTAATATATTAATTAATAATACATTTCTTTGATCTTCCTCTCCCATTTGTATTTTCCTTTTTCAACCTTAGCCAAAATATAGTTCTTAATATTTTCAATATATAAATGATTAGGTACAGGCATTTTTAATATTTATACAAATAATAATAATCTCTCTATATAACATTTTTTCCAGCTTATATTATTCTCATAACCATCATCTCATTAGTTCAGCATACATCCTATTTTTATAATTTTTCTTTGCTTAGATTCCCTTATATTCAATCCAATTCTTATCAGTCATAATTTCTTCATTTTAGTCATCTCACTGTCTAAATTTTCCCATTTAGGTACATCATTCCAATATTTTATGTCATGCATTATAAAAATACTATACTTTTTATCTGTCTTATAATATCTATATATAACATCCTTTTTAATCAGTTTATATTTTATTTATATATTAATAAAAGTTACATCAACCTACTATTTTAACATTTAATATATTATAAAACATACTGTATTACTTAAATCTCATTATCCTTCTTGTTATAAGGCCCCTTTGTGTTAGAAATTCTGTTCTTTTAGCCATATTCAAACAAATGTTTATTCACGTAATAATCTATCTGGTAGAGGGCAAGTCAAATCTCTTGAATATGTCTCTGATCTTCTTTTGTCAAGTAATTTTCCAAATTGATCTAATCTGTTTACCCAACAGTTCCTGTATTTTTACAAATGTTGTTGAGGATACAAAAGATAAGATAAATTCTTTCTGTCCCCCAAACTTTAATAGTTCTCCTAATAATTCCATTTTTCTTATTGTATCAGAACCTTTTTTTTAATCCCATTTATATCCCGCCCTTCTCCGAAGACTCAGGGCGGCTTACAATCTAAAGCACAAATCAATGTGCTTAGCAATAGCCTTCATTCTATGTATATGCCTGCTTATTAGGGCTTTCGGGGCCCCCCCAAGCGGCATTATTACAAAGTCAGCTTATTGCCCCCAACAACCTGGGTCCTCATTTTACCTACCTTGGAAGGATGGAAGGCTGAGTCAACCTTGAGCCTGGTGGGACTCGAACCTGCACTAATTGCAGGCAGCTGGTGTTACTTAAGGAGGCAAATTCTAATTCTTTTCCTTTATTATTTCATCAATTTGATCATTCTCTTCTAGTTTGTAATCTGCTGTCTGATTTGTTTGTTCCTTTGTTGTTATTTCCTGGGTATCTTTTAATTGTAGATTTAGAAATATGTTTATTTAAATCCTCAAAGTTGTTTCGAATTTCATCGTGGTTTGAATCTATTGTCATTTGTATTTGTCCTAACATTATGTATATTTCCTCTGGGAAAGTATTTATCTTGCCTTGAAGTATTGCTTCTGTAGGCCCTTGATTTTCCAAGCTAAGTCCTTCAGGAGAAAATATTGAATGTAGCATCCTGTCATTTTTTTGAAACGTATGTGATATCCATGTTGCCTCCCCCCTTCAAATGATCTTTCATCAATGTTTTAATTCAAAAGTCAATTTATCAGTCAGTCACAATTACAGATTTAATATATTAAGCCACTTTAAATCCTTCCTGCAAATTCTCCTCTCCTAGATTAGCCAAAAAGCCAAGGGTTTTTTTTCCATAAAAAATTCTTAGGGTTAAGCAACAGTCCAGGTGTTTTTTTTTTGGTTGTTTCTTTCCTTTCAAATGCTTTTTAATCTTATAGCTGGCACTTCCTTTGTTCCCAGCTGTCTTTAAGATTATTTGCAATTCAAAGGAACAACTTTTTCTTTGTTTCTGGGCATTCTGCCAATCTCTGGGTCCTTATTGTTAGTGTTCTATTCTCTGATTCTCCACTAGATGTCAGCAGTTATTTCTTTTTTCAGTTTTTCCTTCAATCAAAAAGTTATTTTTGTTATAGATATTTATAACTATCAGAAAATTTTTAGGGTATAATCTTGACAGTTTTTTAGTTCCTAGATTTGTCCAGACTTCTATCTGTAATGGAATGGGGATATAGTTCCCTCCCTTCACTTCTGGAGGTTTTCTTGCTTTGGGAATCTTTTCAAGGATTTAAATAGTAGATAGAAGAAAAAAGATCAGTACTCTTAACAATTCCAAGCACGCTGTTCACCGATGTTTAGGTTTGTGCTCTCAAGCAGCTTGGGCTAGATGCTGATCTCATGCTAGCCTTCATCCTGTCAGGTTCAGAGGGCTTTCCCCAGATCAAATGAAGTGATTGCCATTGCTACGTGATCGACGGGGCCCCCCCTCCTTCACAGTAACCTTTCCGGGGCAACTTCGAACCCATCTAGGGTCCCCCAAGCAGGAAGAAACTACGCTGTGAGGAGCAGAGGACTGCTCTCGCATGGCCATATGTTGCAGATGCAAAAACTGGAAGCCCTGTCATTGCAAATTTAAACTGCGAACATTGTTTGCTTCTAGTAAAAGGAATGTGAGAATATGCAATAAAAAGAAGATTCATCCTTATAAATATCTCATTGATATATCCAGTGTTTCCCAATTATATTTTCATTCTATGCTTCTGAAAAATTCTCTGCCTGGTCACACTTGTTTCTTGGTAAATGGGATAGACTGGAGCTTTAGATAGCCAAGGCATCAATAATAATGATGTGAAATTCTTATATCCATCTTCTAGCAGCTTTTTTATCAATAGATAAAAAAATCCTAAGAGGAAATAAAGGATAAATGGCAGAAAGTTGAACAAATCTTTCTTCAGGTTCTGTAATAAATGGGAAACAGAATCAGCCCTTTGAGTCATAGGTGGTTATCCTGAATTATAAAGGCATTATCTTCATTACTGTCAAACTGTTTGGGGATTTTGGTTGGGTGTTAATATGAATATTTTAAACTTCATTTGAGTGAAACAATTTCTGACTTGCACGATTCTGTTAATCTAGCCATACAATAAATAGAATTAGTTCATCTTGTCAGGTTTCCATCTGGTTTTACCTGGGAGGGCTGTCAGGAAGTTAAAAGTGGAGGCAGGATTGATTTATAATATAATTTGCCAAGTTATTCTTTTTAAAATTATTATTTATTATTATATGCCACCAAATAATAAATAGTGATCTAATTTCCCTATTAATTTTATAATATAAAAATATACTAAAATTAATGAAATTCATCAGAAAACAGGCAGATCACTAAGGACCAATGGGATGGAGACATAAGCAACCACTAGAAATCAACAAGATCTGTTCCTCACATACAAAATGAAATATATGATATAATTTACACTTGCTCTCTTCACCCAGCAGGTGCCCTTTGGCTGAAGGAGGCATCCAACACAGTTACTATTTCTTTAAGGGACAAGTAAATACTATTCTGTCCCAGCCTATGTGAGTCCTTGTTAACTCACAAGGACAAACCCCTCTTTTAACAAGTAGGCTGGAACTGCAGGAAAACAAACCCCTTTTATTATTATTTACAGACCTGCAAACTGTCCCAAAAGCAAAGGCAAACAAAATACGATTCAAATGGAGAATTGTCCAAAGGCAAACAGAACACAATTCAAACAGAGAATTGTCCACAGGCAAGCCAGACAGAACATGATTCCAGGAAACTTGATTCCCTCACAACGGTTGCCTTCAGCAACCAGCACTGCCTACAACTTTCCTTTTTATTATGCAGCCCCAAGGCATGGCTTCTTAATGCCTTCTCTTCTGTCTTTGGAACTGCCCCATTTGCCTCCCTCTGTCCAACTCTCATTGTCTGTCAGCGTTTGCGAATGTCTATGATGTCTTCCAGAGTCTGACTCAGCTTCCCAGCATAGCTGGGTCTCAGCCTGAGCACGAGTGGAGGGGCCAGGCTTGTCAGATTGTAAGCCCTGGAGCTCATCACAGCCTTCCTCTGACTCTGATGGCTCTGCAGGCCTCTCCTCTCCTCTGATTGCCCGGACTCAGCTATCGAGTCCACTGACTGGCAAGGAATCACAACAGATACATACATAAGGGCACAATGCTTAGTATATGCATATTTTCAAGCAAAAAACTATCCTGTTGGTGTTTTCTACTGCAGTTCTATTGCCACCAACAGCAGATGCCTAGGGATGAAGGAGGCATCCAACACAGTTACTATTTCTCCAAGGGATAAGTGCCTTTTCCCAAAGCCATTCTATGAGCTTTGTGCTAAGGATTAACCTGTCATAGGTTCATTTTAATTGAAGGAACCATTGCTTGTTTTGCATGCAGCTGAATGAAAAAATAAAGTGTCAGGTCCCCAAACCCTTATTCTTTACCCTTCATATGCATTCTACTTTTGGGGCCTGCCATTCTGTTGTGGGAAAGGCAGCTTTGCACTAGCTTGGGACAACTTTCGCTTTCTACTTTCTTGCCTCCATCCCTTTGAGAAAGGAATGTGTCTCCCTTATCAGGGAGATGGTTACAAAGAAATGAAACTGGAGAAGACCTTGAGATGCGTGCCAACTGTGCCAGTTGCCCGTTCTTCATACCATCTGTGGGCTGGCTGTATTTCAAATGGTCATTATGACTTTGGTGGGAGGAAGACTATTGCTTGTTTAACTATACCGTTTCAGTGGGCATTTCCTCAGATCTCACCTTGACTTCCCTACTGTCACTGACCCCTAATAAAAAGTATCCTTTTGAGACAATGCCAGTTTCAAGAGTTCTGCTTTCTTGGGTGGTTAGTTGAAATGGGTTCTTACATAAAGCTTATCTCTATATATTGATGGCACTACACAACCATACTTTAGAATATGTTATGCTTAATTGTATAGAATGATAATATAAACAGTTGAATAATTGAATATACATTAGAATTTTAGGACTTGTTTGATTGTGATAAGCAAATAGCAAGGAGGAGACACAGTGTATTAATTTGTGTTCTTAGTTAATCTTTCAAGCAATCCAGATTAATGATACTTGTCTCAGTGGTATAAAGTTACTCTGTAATTATCTATATTAATCTTCTTCCATCTAACTCATCCTTTCTTCCCTCTCTCTCAATTAAAAAATTGCAACATTTCATTTGTTAAAGTCTCTGAAACAATGATGAAAGAAGTAAATTACTAAGTTCTCACTGATGCATATTCATAAGATTTTTTTTGGGTGGTGGTGGTGGTGGTGAATTGGTCCTAAAGATGTAATTATTCTTTTTGTAACCGAACACAATTCTATATAAATATACGGAGAATTTATTCATTCACTTTTTAATGCTGCAGATCAGGAATATTTGCTGTAAGAAAATACTCCATTAACATTTCTGTTTTATTATTAAACAGTGGCCTTTCAAATTTTCTTCTAAATTAGAATAGTACAAACTAAAGTTTAAACAAAGCATGAAGATATTAACAATGTACATTATGTCCTTCTTTATTGTGTAATAGTCATCCTCCCACATATACATAGATATACACCAATGAATAATTCTTCTAAAAATGGAAAACAGAACTTCCAAATAAATACACAAAACTTCCTATTATTAAAAACTAGAGGCATAATCTCAAACATTAGGTTCAGAATCTATCTCTGTATAAAGGATGCCATGATGGTTCATCTGTTAAGACACTGGGCTTTTCGGCTGGAAACCTGACAGCCCAGTTTTGAAACTCAAGTGTCATACAGCACAGTGATTGTCCATCTCTGCCTAGCTTCTGCCTACCTAGCAGTTTGAAAGCAGGCAAATGCAAATAGATAAATAATGTACCACTTTGGGGAGAGGAAACAGCATTCTGCAATATGTTGGCCATATGCAGTGCTTTTTTTGTGAAAGAAAAAGGTGCCGGAACTCACACATGTCATACAACCCACCTTTCCTACTATACAAGGTTCTATCCAAAAAAGGTGCCTGAACTCTGTTCTGAGCGTTCTATGAGAAAAAAAGCCCTGGCCATATGACCATGTAAGTGTCATTAGACAGCATGGGCTTCTAAACAGAGATGATCATTTCCCCCTATGGTTGATAACAACTAGTGGAGTAAAATCTGCACAGATGCCTTGCCTTACCTTGCCTTGCTTTGCCTTGCCTCTATAAATATGAATGAAAGTTTTTTACATACCCACTTCTAGATTAAGCTTAAAACCATGTTCATTAATATTTTTAATTTTTTGACCACTAGTAGACATAAATGGTTGAGTTCACATATAGCACTATGCACAAATCACAATTTACAAGCTATAGTTGTTAAATTTCTGTCATATGACAAGCTAAAACAACCAAAAGCTAATGCTTAGCATGTCTTGCAAACTAAGGTAAAGTTATTCTGAAATCATATTATCAGTATTAGATCAATTTAAAGTTCATCCCTTTATTCATAGATGATTTTCCCCCCTCAGTTTGTCCAAATTCATTTTCAGGAGATTTGAAAACAAAAAACAACAAATCCAAGTAATTTTTTTTCACTATTATTTATAGCTAATATGGGTTTTTTTAATGGTGAACTTTTCAGATGGAACTGCTGAACATTTCAGCTGAATCATGTGCAGTATAAATCTCCTTTAGTATACATGATCTAGATCAGGGGTGTCAAACTGCCAGCCCATGGGCCGGACGTGTCATTAGGAAATCACGCCCACTCCATTGCCGGCAGTGGCGAAAAAGCTCCTATATGTTGCACGACGTCATGTGACGTCACGAGTTTGACATGTCTGATCTAGATAGTTAAAGGAGGAGACCCCTCATTTACATTTGTGAGCTTTTGAGTCAGATGAATAACAGAATAACAGAGTTGGAAGGGAGGTCATCTAGTCCAACCCCCTGGTCAGACAGGAAACCCTATACTATTTCAAACAAATGGTTGTCCAGTCTCTTCTTAAAAACTTCCAGTATTGGAGCATTCACAACTTCTGGAGGCAGGTTGTTCCACTGGTTAATTGCTCTAACTGTCAGGAAGTTTCTCCTTAGTTCTAGGTTGCTTCTCTCTTTGGTTAGTTTCCATCTGTTGCTTCTTGTCCTGCCTTCAAGTTTCTTGTCTTGCTTTTAGAACAAGAAACTTTCGGATCTAATGATAAATAGCCCAATATTTGAAATGGGTCAATAAAAAGAATAGATTAATGTTGTGTTTAGTACAAATAATTAATAAAAACATCAGTCAGTTGCATTTATCAATATTATATGATCTATCAATAAACAAATCTGACTTTAAACCATTTTATTTAAGATAATCTTTCAACATAGTTTTTTTAATTACAGGGGAAGGGTGGAAAACTTGCGGCTATCATATTTATCAGGCAAACTTGAATTCCAGTCAGTATGCTGGCAAAGGCTCCTGGGAATTGTAATGGCATAATCTTAGATGATAGCAGGCTTCCTGCTTTAAACTCTTTAGAGCAATGCCATTAGACTTCCTCAACCTAGTTTCTTTGTAATGACCATGCTGGGCAGGAATTCTAGTAGCCACAATCAAAGTGATTGGATGGCTTCAGGTGGCTGAAGTTTTCAAAAGACAATATTATTATGCATTTTATAAAGCGGAATATAACTTCCAGAGAGATCTCCAATTTTTATTCTTCTGGAGAATAAATTGTTCATAGTCTTCTGAGAATTAGATGAATTGAGCAGCTTCTTTTGGAGTCCTCAACACAATAAGAAGCAACTCAGAATTCTAAATGGCATCTTTTTGGCTCTGCACAGTTACTAGTTCTAATCAAAGGAACACAAATCTAATTCATTTTTGTTTGCCAGAATATGGACAAAAATCATATTGGGAATATCATGTATATGATATATATCAATCCACTTTGGGGAAAAAAAGAAACTGACCAAGATTTGAAATAGTGTGCATTATTAATACTAGCCTTATTTGCTTTAGGCCTAGAAGAAAACATCCTTGTAAAATTTAAGCAGAGATTATGGGACCTACATAGAGATGAATTGCTCTCTCTCCTCCTAGACGCTCTCCTACTACTTATAGAAGATTCTGTATATGCCACATAGAAGACTCTTATCTCTAGGTCATATAGATTTTCTCCTTGCTAGTATGACATTTGGCCAATATACCAATCTTCCCTACGTTCAGAAATGCTTTCGCTTGAATACAGAGGTAGAACCTATTTCACACATTTTCTAAATGCCCAATCTATGTATGCTTGTGGTCAGAGCTCCCTCATTATTCTGATTAATTCCACTCATAATGAAGCAATTGAGATATTTTTATTCAATGACCAGTTTTGCTATCCCTTCCTTCTTAGGGCTGAGAGAAAGTGACTAGTACATGATCATCCAGCTAGCTTTTGCCTAAGACGTGACTAGAACTCACAGTCCCCTGAATTCTAGTTTGGTGTCCTAAACAATACAGCAAATTGGCTCTCAAATAAATGCTGCCCTCTTTTAAAAATTATCTCATAAATATTTGCTCCTGCAGGACTTCTGCAGTATATGGAAGAATAGTAATGCAAGAATGACTATCTGGAATATTAGCAAGGACAGCAAATTCAACCAGACTGATATTTATGTACATCTATATCTATAAGAAAGACTTTGTTTTGAAAAAACAACAATACTTAAAAAAAATCTTGTTAGGAGTCATCATTATGTGAGGAAAATATATGACACATTCTGCAAGAACATTCAAATTCCTTGACATTTTAAATAACAATAAATTGTTTACAGTCTATTTAAACTTATATTGCCTCTGTAAATAGCACATATTTCTTGCATAATTATGAAAATATGTCACAGGTAATTCTAGCAAGTATGGATTTTCATTTTCTTTTGTTGAAATCTTCAACAGTGACACAATTATAGACGATGCTTTCTGCTGCTGCATTTAGCATCCAAGGACAAACTGTCAGTTCAAATTGCCCATGTTGTCTGTAGGACAATAATAAGATGAAAAGGCTACTTGGATTCAAAATGTTTAAGTACACAGAATAAGTGCAGTTAAAGCTAAAGTTATAGATTAAAAGACAGTTGTTCTCTTTGTCTTTCTCCAAATTATGAAAGTTAATGAATTACTAGAAATGTATAAGGCAGTTAATTTAGATATAAATGCTGATCTCCCAGTCTTTCCTAATGCAACTACATGGATCTGTTTGTTAGAGAATTTTGGATAATTTAGGTTGAAGTGGATTTGTGGAATTGAAAAGTGGATTCAAAACAATTATTTTATATTTTGAGTTAAGACTTCAGATGGATTTTATTAATAATAATAATAATAATAATAATAATAATAATAATAATAATAATAATAATAATAATAATAATAAGTTGGAAGGGACCTTGGAGGTCATCTAGTCCAACCCCCTGCTCAGGCAGGAAACCCTATACCATTTCAGGCAAATGGCTGTCCAGTCTCTTCTTAAAAACTTCCAGTGTTGGAGCATTCACCACTTCTGGAGGCAGGTTGTCCCACTGGTTAATTGTTCTAACTGTCAGGAAGTTTCTCCTTAGTTCTAGGTTGCTTCTCTCCTTGACTAGTTTCCATCCATTGCTTCTTGTCCTGCTTTCAGGTGCTTTGGAGAATAGCTTGACTCCCTCTTCTTTGTGGCAGCCCCTGAGATATTGGAACACTGCTATCATGTCACCCCTCACCCTTCTCTTCGTTAAACTACACATACCCAATTCCAGCAACCGTTCCCAATATGTTTTAGCCTCCAGTCCCCCAATCATTTTTGTTGCTCTTCTCTGTACCCTTTCTAAAGTCTCAACATCTTTTTTACATCGTGGTGATGTATTTTGGGCAATATGGCCGCATATAGAAGCAATGAGATTTACTTATTTTATTTAGCATATGGCATATAATATCATGGAAATCTACAAATGCTAGACACAATGCAGTTCTTAAGGGGCAAATTAGCTTTATATGAGTTAACTAGAGGTGCTAGGTTCTTCTGGGCTCCTCTGCCAGTCACATCTTGCTTTGCCTTGTTTCACATTGCCTCACGTCCAGCCAGGTCCAGCCCCAGCTTCTGATCTCTGCACACACAAACACAGCTAGGTTTCCCCCACCAAAGTGGTACCCATCTACTGTATCTATTTGCAATATTGCATGTTTTCAAACTGCTGGGTGGGCAGGAGCTAGGAAACAGGAGTGACAGGAGTTTACTCCGTCTTGCGAGACAGGCTTGAATCATTGGAGTGCAGACCAATTGTGGCCAAAATTCCAGCGTAATTAAGCCATGGCGCCGCCACGTTCCTGAAGCAATGAGAAGTTTCATGCTTCAATTTTGCTGTTTGTTCCTTTAAAAAATAAATAACATTCATTTTGTTCTAAAATCCTAACTAGTTTTCCATAAACCTTGTTCTGATTTGCTTTTAGCTTCCCTTGTCATCCTGATAATACTATTTTACAAACTTATTTTGATCCCAGGAAAATAAGTTTCTGCTTTTTATCTCTTTCTCAGAAGGTTTCAGAACTTGTTTCACATAATGTTTGCTTTTTATGTCACTGAACTCACTTTACTTTTACAAGGTGACAGATAGTGATATTCTTTTGTTGTTGTGTTTTTTTCCTGTTTCATAGTTCTCTTCTTTTCTGCAGCCTCCTATAACTGTCTCTGCCAAGTCCCTTGTAATATTGGTCTTCTTTTGAACTTCATGCTGGGTAATCTTTGACTCTCCAGATACTCCTGATATCTCAGTGAAATGAACCCTATCTGTAGGGAAACTTGCTCTTTCAGTCTTTTGATAAAAGCTTCTTTGTTTTGCAGTTGTCCACCTTGGAGCAGACTACCTTGAGAAGGGATTGATTCTCCACTGAAGGTATTTTTAAAAAGTTATGAAGGTGGGGTAATAGTTGATTCTATAATAATTATTTTCTGCTGCCAGTACTAATTTGTATTAAGCTCTCTCTCTGTGTATACATCAGCCTGATTAAATTTACTGCAAGTTCAACCCCTCAATTAAGGTAATGAACCTTAATCTACCAGATGAGCCCAGTGCATTTTGATAGATTATTTTGACTTTCCAGTCTAAGGCTGAGAGAGTAACTGGTGCAAATTCACCCTGTTGGCTTCTGTCCCTAACATAGCACTAAAATCTCTCTCTTTATAGATATGCTCTTAGTTCAATATTTTTCTCAGGCTCACTCTATAAGTGTGTGTGTATTTGTGTACATACATAAATACAGACAGATGAAAGAACAGCTCTCTAATGAGTTCAGGCCACTTATGGAAGAAAACATTTTATTTGGGGTTGATTATTGTCTTAACTGCAGATTTCATGTGCTAATGCTGTAAGAACTATTCAGCTTTATCTATTATATCCATTTTTCATCTTGCTTTATTGACTTAATTTTGCCTTGGACTTATGTTTGTAGTAAAAGACAAGGCAATCTTGGAAAATATAAGGTTCACATTTTTGTACCTTTTTTTTTTAACCTGATCCAGCCTAACACTTCTGTGACAGTAAAAAAAAAGTTCTGTTTGTGCAAATCTTCTTTTGGAAAAGAGTTGCTGACCTGACTATATCCAGCTCTCTTTTCAGCAGATAGTGTTATCCTTGTTTTGGTCAGCATATTTTCAATAATATCTTATTCTGTAGAAATAACTAAATATCAGCCTGTTTCTAATTCCCAATCACTTGCAAAATATAAAATTTCAGGTCTTGGTTACAAATGCTATTTTAAAAAACTGATTGCTTAATACATACTTTTTTCTTCTATTTTTAACTCTCTAAGCCTCTTGCTTCTTCACATTTTAATGAAGGATCGTTTGAAAAAAATGCTAACTCAGCCAATGTTAGAAAGTATACCAATAGCAACAAAAAGACTAAAAGTAAAGGACTACAAAGAAAGATTTGAAAAACAAAATGAGACCTGAAGCTGCAATGAACAAACACAAGGGCCAAAGCAGATTTATTCACTTTCTTCTCAGTATAAAATACCATTAACTATTTATTTTAATTTTTACAAATAACTCAAGGCAGTGAACATATCCAACACACCATTCTCCTATTTTCCCCAAAATAACAACCTTGGTAATGAACTGGTTTTGTTCAATGATGCTACGCTATTAAAAGATTACTTACACACATTAGTGTCAAGAAATGCTTGGATTCAGTAAGACCTGTATGATCCATGACCTTTAAAAAAAATTACATATGCCTCTTTTCTAAAACCATATTTCATGCAATATGTGCATTGTTTTCCTTGGGTTATAACCAAAGATAAATTCTGCAGCATTGTCTTCTTAGTAAATATTATTCCATGATAACAATCTGCCAAGGAATCTGTCAATCATATCTGCCATGGAAACAAAATGAGAAGTCAATTAGTGCAAAAATGGCACAATTTCTGAGACATTTGTGGATTTATCTGATGTAGTGGCTTTTCTCTGGATAAGTATAAAATCTAAACCTATAGAATGTGAGTGAAATATCCCATAACAGGAAAGACTGTTTTCTTAAAAACAGTTAAGAAGAAAATGACACAATTCATTGGGATAAGCTGAAGGATATAATCTTTACTTTCCAGTCACAAATATAAAAATTGAATACTATTGAGAAAGCTAAGCTATAGTTAAAAAGCTATGTTTATGCAAAAATGTATGGATAAGCTTATAAGAAATACATTTAAGAAAAAAATGTGAAGTATTTGATTTCTAAGACTATGGGTGAAGAATTTATGAGTGTTGAAAAATACTAATGGAATAACTTCGTATATTAATTCACAATTAAAACCAAATTTATTATTGACATATGAACATGACAGATGTATACAGCTGAAGATGAAATACAGGGGAACTAAATTTATAATCCTTGGTCTTCATGTTGCAAATGAGGATAAAATGAAATTATTTAACCTTATAGACCAACTGACTATGTTTTCATATGAGAATTGGTGTTTGATGCGGGATTGTAACAGAATAGTTACCCCACAATTTGACAGAATGTCAGTCAAAAATTACCAAACTCATCCTTTCATTTAATAGACTATTTCTCCCTAGTAAATATTTGGAAACAAATGTATAATATGTCTAGATAATATATCTATTTTTAAGAAAGACATAAATTATTTTCAAGAATAAAAAAGATTTTAAAAAAGATTTTAAAAGTTTAAAAGGTTTTAAGGTTTTACCTAAGACTTTTTCTGACCATCATCATCCTGTAAGTTTGCAAATTAAAAGAAAATTTACAACTTTTAGATGGAGATTAAATAAAGGGTTATTACATAAATCCTTGGTGATAGATGACTATAAAAAAAAAATAACTAAATTTTTATGACAGTACCGTATTTTCCTGCGTATAAGATGACTTTTTAACCCATGAAAATCATCTCAAAAGTTGGGGGGTCGTCTTATACGCCCAGTCGTCTTATATGCCGGAAAATAGTACATAAATCAATCGAGTGCCCCCGTTCTTGCAAAGCATCTTCAAGCCTCCTTAGTCCAGTCCCCCCTCCAACATGACTCTCCCTTCCCACCCCCAAGAGCCTCTCAGCCCCTTCCCCTCCCCCTTGCAAACGCCAGACCCCAGGAGCTCTTGCGTTTATTCCAAAGGGTGGGTGGAAGGAAAAGCCCCTTTCGGCTCCGGCTTGGCTGCAAGTCAGCGAGCCCGGGAAGGCACGCCCTCCCCTCTCACTGTGGAGGAAGCAGGGCAGGCTGGCATCTGGCGAGAGCCGGCAGGGCAGTCCTGCACACACGCACGCTCCCCCGGCTGCTAAGGAGCGCTCCTTATCATGGTCCAAGATGAAAAACTTCTTTTCGACTGGGAGAAGTGCGAATCTGGTATTACACACCAGTCATGCAAGAACAGAAAGGCATCCAAAAAGAGAAGCCACCATCTGGTTGGTGATTCAATTATAAGGGATGTAAATTTAGGAAAGGACACAGAGATTTCAAAAGAGGTCAGGTGTCTTCCAGATGCTACTGCCAGTAGGGAGAAGAAGCGTATTTCTAAAATAATCAAGAATGCCAGCAAGGACTGTGATGTGGAGGCTATTGTACATCTTGGCACTAATGATCTGTCCCAAAAAGATGTACTGGCAGACGTGATCTCAGAACCACTGAACTATATTTTTCAAAGATCCTGGAGCACTGGGGAACTACCAGAGGACTGGAAGAGAGCTGATATAATTCCCATCTTCAAAAAAGGAAAAAAATAGATCCTGGAAACTACAGACCTATCAGCCTGACCTCAATACCTGGGAAGATTCTGGAAAAGATAATCAAACAACAAATCAGCAAACACCTTGATGCAAACAAAGTCATCGCTAAAAGTCAACATGGGTTTGTCAAAAACAAATCATGCCAGACAAATCTTATTGTATTCTTTGACCAAGTGACAAAATTAGTGGACCAGAGGAATGCTGTAGATATAATTTATTTGGACTTCTGTAAGGCATTTGATAAAGTAGATCACAACCTACTACTTGATAAGATAGAAAAATGTGGGTTAGTTATCATCACTGCCAGATGGATTCGTAGCTGGCTGACAGGCCGTACTCAGCGTGTGGTCCTCAATGGAACTGCATCTACATGGAAGGAAGTGTGTAGTGGGGTGCCCCAGGGCTCTGTTCTGGGCCCAGTGCTCTTCAACATCTTCATCAACGATTTGGATGAGGGGATAGATGGGGAACTCATCAAATTTGCAGACGACACCAAGCTGGCAGGAATAGCCAATACTCCAGAAGATAGGCTTAAAATACAGGAGGATCTGGACAGACTCGAACACTGGGCGCTATCTAACAAAATGAAATTCAATGGTGAAAAAAGTAAGGTTCTGCATTTAGGCAGGAAAAATCAAATGCACAGGTATAATATAGGTGGTACCTTGCTCAATAGTAGTAACTGTGAGAAGGATCTCGGAGTCCTAGTAGTCAATCACTTCAATATGAGCCAGCAGTGTGCTGCAGCTGCCAAAAAAGCCAACACAGTGCTAGGCTGCATTAACAGAGGGATAGAATCAAAATCACGTGAAGTACTAATACCACTTTACAATGCCTTGGTAAGGCCACACTTGGAATACTGCATCCAGTTTTGGTCACCACGATGTAAAAAAGATGTTGAGACTCTAGAAAGGGTACAGAGAAGAACAACAAAGATGATTGGGGGACTGGAGGCTAAAACATATAGGGAACGGTTGCTGGACATGGGTATGTGTAGTTTAATGAAGAGAAGGGTGAGGGGTGACACGATAGCAGTGTTCCAATATCTCAGGGGCTGCCACAAAGAAGAGGGAGTCAAGCTATTCTCCAAAGCACCTGAAAGCAGGACAAGAAGCAACGGATGGAAACTAGTCAAGGAGAGAAACAACCTAGAACTAAGGAAAAACTTCCTGACAGTTAGAACAATTAACTAGTGGAAAAACCTGCCTCCAGAAGTGGTGAATGCTCCAACACTGGAAGTTTTTAAGAAGAGACTGGACAGCCATTTGCCTGAAATGATATAGGGTTTCCTGCCTGAGCAGGGGGTTGGACTAGATGACCTCCAAGATCCCTTCCAACTTATTATTATTATTATTATATATTTAAATGCACTAAAATAAGTTATAGAGGCACAAAGGCATAAAGTAACGGTACCTTGTAGGCTAATAATAACAGCTTATGTTTTTTCACTCCAAACTCTATCTGATTTGAAATTATTCAGTGTCAAAATTCATTGAACTGAAAGTTTAATAAATAAGATCAGAAAGCTGACCCATAATTTCTTTGTACTTTAAAATAATGCAAGCTATGGTCTTAATGTAGAAAAGAATCTGTTGAATTCAATGGGGCTTATAGCTGAGTAATTTCTGCTCAGCTATGCAACTCATCTCTTTGTCTACATGTCTTTGCTCTAGCATCTATTACTGTATGTTCAGTAAAAAAACCCAGAAAAAAACACAACAGCCAAGCCAAAAGACTGGAGCATTGTTAGGAGCAGGAATTCTGTCCTGAATAGGCACCTCATTCTTGAGGCCTTTTTCCCCAAACATTAGTTAATTAATGTGGTAAGCATACATCCTGCACTGAATTGTTTAAAAGACTTGCTAATGGATAACTGTAGCTGTGTTCAAATATCTTAGGGCAGTGGTCCCCAATCTTTTGGGCACCAGGGACTGGTTCTATGGAGGGCATGATTTTGTGCACTGCCTGGATTCTGCACATGCGCAGATGGGGCTTTGCTTGCTTGTGTGGCCCAATTATGGGCAGGCTGCGGATGGGTACTGGTCTCGAGGTTGAGGGACTCCTATTTACGCTGAGCAATTTCTTTTTTCAGCCCTCAGTTACACTATTTTTGTTTCTTCCAAAACAGGAAAGCAATGAACATGGAAGGTTTGAGGATATATTTTTCATACCTTTTATTTTTATTAAAAATATTTTTTTAGGTGTATTCACAGTTTTCAGGGTAGAGGGGGACTTGAATACAAACAGATATGTTAGTAGAGGCTTATAAACCTATGTGGCACCTTTTATTCAAAATCAGTTCATTAGAAGAAATAGAACAAGGACATCATAATTTCTGAGAAGCAAATGTTCTTTTTCCCCATTATTAGGGGGAAAAAAGGGCAACAAATTTTTGAAAAGGAGGAATTTATCTGTGCTAGTTGCAGAGCAGAGATTCCATCCCAATATATGGAGGGATGGTGCCTGCATGATTGTCTGTAAAATCCAGTTTTCCATTCAGAGATCAGAGGAGAAACTGAACATGTAGAGATGGTGCTAGGATATCTTCCAAAGCATCTTAAGTTTGCAGTCTTTCTATAACTAGAAGAAATTTAGTTATTTTTAATCCTGTTTTCTCAGTACCCCATTTGACAAGTTCCTGCTATTTCAGTTCTCTGTATCTTAAATTATTTCAGACATACTGAAGTTAGCACCTAAAGGAAGTGAGGAAATGTTAATGTCCTTTAAATGTGTTGTTTTAGCTGTACACACAGAATGTGCATCTGTGTTTTGTTTCTTTCATTTCCAATTTTTCTTTATCTTTCCATTGAATGAATGCCTTCTTAAGCTAGAAAAAACTGCATAGTTATCCTACAGGAAATATTTATGTTTTCCATCAAATTTTTGTTTCTATGTTCTCACCATCATGCATAATGTTTTCTAACTTTAGACAACTTCTTTAAAAGAAGGGCAAGTGGGGAGGAGTGCACATAAGGCTAAATATTTCTAACTATATTAAGCCAGTAATTATGTCTTACTTCCTCTGAAACAAGTTTTCAAAACAGTGTATAATAATTTACTTGAAAATATACTTTAGGTAATAAAAGGAAAGTGCAATTTTAAAATTAGCATATGTTTCCTAGCCACTCTGGTCTAATTTTTCATCGAAACAGTGTTCCATATATCAGAGCATTTGAAAATATATGTTTACATTCAGTTACAAAATGTGTGTCTAGAGCTAGAGTTTATATCAAAAGCTCCTGTATGATTTGTAAAGCTATCTCTAGTGCATCTTTGCTTCTTCAACTGAAAGGAACGTGCTGAGTTACTAATTCAAGAAGAACCAAGTAATAAAACAATATATTCCCTCTGGAGAATTATCTCTGTCACTGTAACATACTTGTGTGGTCATACTGCATTAACTAGCATCATCACTGTATTTAGTGATTATTGTGTAAATAAATTATTAGTTAACTCTAAGCAGAATATTAAGACCATTACATCGGATGGTGGGTTGTTAAAACTAGCATGCTGTTATGTAATTAAATAATGTAAAATAGTATTTGTTCTTTTCTTAACTTGGAGATATTAAATTCCAAAATAATGAATTAAAACAAAATAATTGGACAAAGTGAAAAAGTACAAATCTGTAATTTATTTTCATTTGTTGCTTACACAGAAAGAAATGTTCATGATATAATAATTGGAATCCTTAAAATTATTCTACTATCCACTTTGCAAATTACCTATTCTTAAAGAAATAAAATTGACTGAGAGAGCAATATATTTTTCTTAATCTCCTTGTTATGATAAGGCTGCCTCCAATTCTCTGTGCTTGATAATACTCCCGAGGTAGATACATTTTTTTTCTAGCATGAATCTCTCCACACTTTCCCACAATGATTTGAGGAATACAACCTTCTTGCTTAACAATGGAAATACTGGCCCCAATTGTAGTCATAAGTTGAGAAATACTTGTATTCTGCATGGCTTACATTGTTTCTTAGTTCAAGGTAAGCATACAGTTATGATTTTTCTGTGAAACAGATTAATATGCCCATTGTGTTACAATAGTATAATCTGAGGCATTTGTTTCAGGTGAGATAATTTAGACTCCATGGAAAATGTTATTTTTCACATGTCTATACTTCATTTTATTTTAACATGGTGGAACATGGCCTGCAAAGGCTAGCAGGCTTTTAGATGTTTGTTTCAGTTTCTAGATTCTTTATTCATTATTTCTATATCTCTGTTTAAGAGTTCACTGCCATGGGACTAGCCTTGGTTCAGACAAAATTGCTTATAATGGTTCTCACTGATGTTGTCCCATTGATTTAATTTGATCTCAAACATACCAAGCTTATCATATAGTAACCACCTTATGGCCCACATCAGCAACATCTGCAGGGAGGAAAATCAAATCAGCAAGATGGCAAGAAAAAAGCATCACCTATACGTTTAAAAGGGGAGGGTGATTGAATTGCAATCCATTCTCCATTTAGTCAATTTTGATTTTTCTGTTGCAAATACAATTGTTCACTGAACTCTCCTCAAAAAGCAGAATGGCTGGAAAAAAGCTAAAATCCATGGCTGTTTCAGTCTACTGGAACAGATTTAATTCCTTTTATTTCAAGCAACTGTCATAGTTTACCTTGACTGCATGCAACAAACATCATAATTACATAAATGCTTCAAATGCTTCTATGTATCATACTATCTGATGCAAGTACCTAAGTTGTGGTGCAGGTAACCTTAGTTTATGATGGCAACTGGTATTGGAATTGCCATCACTAAATGCCATAGTGATAAAATGCTATGTCATGAAACCATGTCCTTCAGTCCTGGCTGCTGTCGGTATGTAAGAACCAAATCATTTGTTAAGCAAGGTCTGCATAGGATTTCTGACTTCCTGCTGGCTTCCCCATTGATTTTGATTGTGGGTTTCTGGCAGGGAACATCAGAAATCACAAGCACTTGACCAGAGGTACATTGTAATGACTAAAACCTGAAGGTTTGGTTGTAAGTACCACTTATTCAGTGCAAATTGTAAGTATGAATGGTCATTGATTGAATGATTGATAAACCACTTGTATTTGCACAATAAGGGAAGATCATCAAATTGAAGATATATTGAAATCTCCTATTCTTATTCTTGCTTTGTGTAAATTAACTCGTGATTACAGGCAATTATCTGGTTAAAATGGCAATTGAAATAATGAAAAATCAATGTCACACAATGGAAATCATGCAGGATGACATGAAAAAGGTGAGAGGCAAGTAGGCCAGCAGGAGCTGCAGACAGGCAGTATATTGTGCAGGTGGGCAAAAAAGTAGTGGAAGCAGGAGTGACTTCTGGCTTTCCCATTGGTTTTGTTTGTGGGAAGCTGGTAGTAAACAGTAGCAATTGCACAGTAATTTCAAGCTGGGCAGTAATTGCAATCATGTGGCAGTTACAACAGCTGTAATTTTGTGCATTGGTCATAAGTGCCCTCATTCAGCATGTCATCTCTTTGAATATTCACCGAAAGAGTGAAGGACAACCTATTCCATTTTCAATATTACATATTAGGCTATATCCTAAGCAATGGGCTAAAAATAAAGACCAAATTATTAGGGCTGGGTAACTTTTCTGACTGAAAACAAAATTTTTTGTAGAGTACAGGAGAACTGAACCAAGTACCTCTCTCCAATCCTCTTAAAGTATACACATCCAAGAAAAGGTGGGCTACTTTAATGAATTGCAGACTGATACTACAGTCAGGTGTGATTCATCAGTGTTCATCATTCAGAGCCAACGTAAATTTTAATTTTATTGCGTGGCATTCATGCAGTCATTCATTATGTAGCCCAAGAAATTGTAATGGAAGTATTTTTATTAACTCTTCAACTGTTTTTTGTTATTAAATGTTACTTTTCATCATTTCTAAACTTTTTGATCCTCCATAGTGCTGTTTTGTTAATTTAATTTTCAGATTTTTAATTCCTCTGTAAATTATTAGCAACTATTGTTTGTCCAAATGTGCTAGGCTTAATAAAACTGTACAGCATAATTTTTCCTAAGAGTGCATTTCTGAGACAGTGCAATTCATACAGACACAATTATAAACCCAGTAAACACTTTCTCATTGCTGTCTATCATAAATGATTTTGTTTATTTCTGCTAGAAACTGACAAACTTCCACAACATCATTGTGGAAATGGAATAAAAACAGTATGTGAACAAGAACATGCAGTGCATATTTTTAGCACTATTTTAAATGTAGAGCAGGTATGGAAGAGCAACAGGAAGATGTATCGTGGCAATGTGCATTGTTTTTCAACTTTTTTTCCCCAGTTACAAGGGGTAAGACTATCCTAATGTAGTCCTTCGATTACCAGGTACAACTCTGCATCTTTATTAGCATGGGCTGGCAAGATCTTGTATGTGATATTCATCATCCCCATCCATTAATTTAGTTTTGTCTTTTTTCCATGAAAAATATTGTAGTTTGGCTCTCTGTTACTCCCTTTGAATTGCTTCATGATAAATGGGTTTATCACTCTGTTGTACAATACACTGTGCTGCTGAAATAGACCTACAAAAGTGGCATAATATAACTATCTTTCTAAAATAAAGCCAGCTGTATTTTATACGTGGGAAGAACCATGTAATAAATAACAATAACAAAAGAAGGTGCATTTGAAATCTGCACGAGGTTTTTATTTTCAGTGAACAAGAAGAAAAAAGTGAAACCTGAGCCAAAATGCTGCAATGATGGAAAGTATTTTACACACAAGATCAGAAGTAGATATGTGGTCAAAACCAGATGTCTTCTGACAGATCTATTTCATGTCATGCCTCTGTGGGCTCGACACTGACAGGTGGGGGGACGGGGACAAGGACAGTGCCTGGGGGCACCCAGATACAGCAGAAGAGGCCAGCAACAAAACCAATGGCGACAGCCCTTCCCTCCCCCATTACCAGGATCGTCAAAGGAGAACCTGGCAGAACATGGTTGTTCTGTACCAGCCTGCTACCGGCCCTGCAGAAAAGGCAACCCCTTTATAAACGGCAAGAGGCTGGAATGACGTCTGCCAAATTTATTACTACAAAAAACAAACAAGACACATACCAAGATACAGGAGCTTTGAAACACTATCTGAGCGGTTGCTTTCAGCAAACCAGCCCTCCCCAAACATTCCCTTTATAAAGAGTTCAGGGCGTGGCCTCTCTCTGCCTCCTTCCGAGAAGCCCCACAGCCTTCCTCTGTTTACTCCTACTTGACTACCTCCTGCGTCGGGCGTCCTTGAACAGGGCCAGCTGTGGGTCATCTTCATCCACACTGTCAGGCTCACACAGCTGGGTCTCCATGGTGACCAAGTGGGAGGGGCCTGCCTGAGGGCTATCATCAGCAAGATCTTCAACCCCCTCAGCAAGGTCTTCAACACCCCCCTCCTCCTCTGATTCGTCCGACCCAACTGCCGAACCCACAGGCTGACCCTGAATCACAACAATGGTGGTGTGGCTGTTAGCACTGCAGTTGTCCTGCCAAACAGCTGATCAGCTCCATAGCTGGCCTGCTGAACAGCTGTTCGGCACAGGGAAGCACCAGGAAGCCAGAAGCGTCCCAATGAACAGTTGATTGGTGCAGGGAACTTACATGGAGCCGGAAGCCTGTAGTGCATCCTGCCTAGCTGCTCTTATCAACTCGCACACTGGATGCTGGTTAGGTGGGTGGGGGGCAATTGGGAAACTCATATGTAAGGCGCTGGGAGGCAATTGCTCCCAGCACTAACTTTGTTTTCTGTTTCTGTGACTAAACGCATACCAGAACCTTCCATGATTAAAGCCAGCCACCTGTGAACGTAACGGCTTGTTTCTTGTTGGAGCCAGGGGTGTGGTAAGGACTTCTGACAACCAGCTCTCTGGCATTTTGCCATTTCCGTGGGGATTTTAAGAGTTAAATTGTCTCCTTGCACACCAGATCTAGAATAGTCTCTAATGCAGGTTTTTGAACCTGTTAACTTTCCTGTCTATATGCATGGCAAATCTGTTTACATTTTTTTTTCATAGGGAGAAGGGATCTGGAGAATATTCCTAAGGCAAAAGAAGAAAAGTGACTTAAATAATAAAAAAAGGATGGAACTGAAAAGTTATCTTTCTCTCATAACCATCCTTGACAGACTGGGTGATATCAGGAGGACAGGGATGGGATGAATAATACTTTGTGGCAGACAATTGAAAAGATATATAGAGATTAAATTTTGGAGGAATGATTACCAATTATATAATAAAATTATAATTTTCAAATTCCTCCCTCAAAATATCTTCTACTATTTTGCATTTGATTTTACTCTTACACTCTTTTTGAAGTAAACATAGAAATTAAATCTAGAAGGTGGCAATACAAGTGATCAGAGGTATAGAAAGTAAGTTCAATTCAATAATAAAATGAAAATCAATGCTGTTTTCAGATAATTAAAAACTGTTGTTAGCATATTTGGAATGTATAAAGTTAGTGAAGATTAATGTAGACACTCCCCCCAATTTCTTTTCTTGACATATTTTCCTTGGGGCCAGTGCAAAGTATTTTGTTGCTCCATAAAACATTTCTTGGAAAGGTCATCAGAAGATATTCTATAAACCTTGAGAAGAAATAGAGATACTGCTCTGGTACAAATTTCCATGAAAATGACATGAGCATAGGAAAAAAAATGAGTACAGATACACAAACTTTCAGTTATCACCTGGTAAAGTTTGAAAAGTTAATATTTTTCACAGAAGAAAAGAAAACATGATTTTAAAAAAATATTTTGAAGGAGAGTTAAAGAGCAAAAAAGGATTCCTTAAATCTTGCAGAGATTTAAGTTATTCTACTCTCCTTAGGCGTGTTTTATATTTTCTGTTGATGGGTTGAATGCATAGGACAGGAGTAGAAAAATGGGTATCCTTTTAAAAGTTAGAAAAATTTAATAAAATTAAAAAAATACTATATTACTGTTGGACAGTTTGATAGAAGTGATTTTGTTGAAAGGAAGATGAAAAAATATAAGACAGAAAAAATGTTCTTTCCCTTCATTATTGTATGTTATTGTGATTTGTATTCAATTTAAAATATTATGTAGCTCATATTTCTACTTTGGCAGAAGCAATATACTAAATTAGTGGCACTAATCTGTAACTATAATAAAATATATTAGTTGAAAAAAGCAATATTTTGACAGATACTGAATCTTTTACTACTTAGGTAACCACTTCTGATCTGTAAGCAGGTTTACTAGAGCTACACTTCTTTGGCTTAAGCATTCTGCTATCGTCTTCCATAGAGAAATTACATTTTTAGTGCTTCATGTACTCTTAGTAAGGGCACTTCAAATATTGCTTCTTGGTTTCCAGAGGTTCATTTCCACTCTTCTTTTCCTTTTAGGAAATATTAAAAGCCGTTTGTTTTTTAAAAAAAGTGTAGATGCAGATGTAGGTCAGGCAACTGAAAAATCTGTAACATTAAAAAAGGAATAGGCTTTGAAAATAATTTCTGATTCTTTGGTTCTAGTTGCTCTCCATGGTCCTGAAACTTCAGCTTCTGCTGTATCAGAGAGAGTGGTTCTGAACCTGTTTTGTTTTTTTAAATCCCATTTATATCCCGCCCTTCTCCGAAGACTCAGGGCGGCTTACAATCTAAGAAGCACAAATCAATGTGCTTAGCAATAGCCTTCATTCTATGTATATGCCTGCTTATTAGGGCTTTCGCCCCCCCCCCGGCGGCATTTTTACAAAGTCAGTTTATTGCCCCCAACAATCTGGGTCCTCATTTTATCTACCTTGGAAGGATGGAAGGCTGAGTCAACCTTGAGCCTGGTGGGACTCGAACCTGCACTAATTGCAGGCAGCTGGTGTTACTTAAGGAGGCATTAGCCCACTGCTCCACCAAGGCTCTTGCAGCATTGAAGTTCATTGAATCTGAAGGGGCTCTGAGATTATTATTATTTTAAAAAAAGCTTGATTTTTTAAAAATAGTATTACTGATATGGCTAGAAATTCCCAGAATGTTCCAAGCTTCAATTTTTTGTGTTTTCATGCTTTGGAACTCTTGGAAAGGCATGGTAAGGGCAGGAAATTCATTACTGAGAACACCTTAAGGCTTGATTCATATAGCAGAATGCTGCAAAAACACGTCCGACCTTGAAGTGCTTGCTTCTAGGAATAAAGAAATGTTTAGGGGACAAATGGGTTTTACAAAATAGGTCTTTACTTTTATGCTGTGTGACATCATCCATTTAGGAGAAAAGGCAGAGGAGGGCTATGATTTTCCATTGTATGGTATTGGCCACAGATGAGTCAGATAGAATAATGATCTGATTCACTGTCTAGTATCCTGAACTGTGCTTAATCATAAACCAAGGAGAGCAAGGGTGGGGGAGTCTCATATTTTTTTTAGAAAATAGAATTGTCCTTCCAGAGATTTTGGGAATATGGTTGTTAAATGATGACATTTCTTAAGAGTGTGAATATACCATTTTCAACACTATTCCCACCCCCCATTTTAGGGCTGTAGGAAAGTGAAATTGAAGGGCAATAAGTATGTTAATTCTCCTGAAAAGTTAATATATCTATTTTCAGCCTTTGAAGTAAATAGACAAATAAAAAGAATAAAAAATTGTGCTTTTAAAATTTCACTTTTTCTCTTTTGTTGCTAAAATTTAGTGAATGGCACCAGGTACAGTCTAACTGCAGCAGAGTCTCCCATCAGTCACAGTTTGCAGCCACAATGATTGTTAAGTTTGTTCACGTAAGTTGTCATTCATTCATTCATTCAAATTTCTGCACTGGTTATTTCACCTAGGTGATTCTGTGTGGTTTAAAATAAAAACAAAGAATGAAGAATAAGATCAAAATGAAGATGTTAAAATTAAAAGAGGCAGAGGAGCTGCCCTCAGTCCACCAGCCACTACCCAGGATTGCATTATCATTCTTGTCAATTGGCAGAGCCAGGTTTTAAAGTTCTTTTGGAAAGCCAGAATAGTTGGGAGCCTACCTCAGTTCTGGGCTATGATAAGGCAGGGACAACCTCAAGGAAAGCTTACTTTCTGGATCCTGTCAGTTGAAATTCTTTAATCTTAGGATTTCCAACACACCTTCCCCTCCGTGGCTAGGTAGACGCATCATAGTTTAGGTGTACAAATGCAACCATTTAATAGTTCTTCTTTCAGTAATGGCAGTTTTTCCTTTCAATAATACACTGTCAAATTCCCATACCTGTAGTTGTATTTATATGTAATGGTAGCTGTTTTTAATGTGGCCCAAACAAACCAATTTATTTAGGGAGCATGAGTGAAAATAGTTGCATTGTTATGCTTTAAGGATATTTTTAGAAGGCCATTGGGAATGAAAGTATGCTAGAAATTACCCTCATAATGTGCAATCTGCAACTGCTGAGTGACCCCAGCAAAAAAATATAATTATTTTAAGATGTGGCAGATGAATATGTATGTTTATGCACTCCCACATACTCTAAAGTTCTTCTGGGAGATAAAATTGCAAGTACAGCCATAACTGAGTAATCAAATCTCAAATATTTCCATAAGGGTCTATGTGCTTTGAAACTTATTTTTTAAACTACATTTTAAACTACATGCAAGAACAGCATGATCCTGCTATTCATCAAAGCTTTGATAGGTTGTTTCATTAAACCTAATACAATTCTTAAAGATTATTGTACTGTATATATGTAATCAAGTTGGTGCTGGCTCTTAGTGATGTAATAGATAGATCTCCATAAAATTATTTTAAAACCTGGATTTTTTTAAAAAGATCAGTTACTTTAACGAATAAAAAAGGTACTTGTATAAAATCTGAATCACTTTTTTGAAATGAATTTCACATTTTAAATAAATATATTTAAATAAATATATTATATTTATTTAAACCTTAATAAATATATTTCTTTAGTTTTTATATTATACTAACAAGGAAACTTATGCTATTTGTGCAAACCTTGGTATAAAAATAAAACAAATTTTTCCTTTGAATTTAATTTAATTTAATTTAATTTCTCTGAATCTGTTTTAACTAGTAAAAATTTTCAATATCTGCTTATTTTCTCAATCCATCCTAACTTTGTATTTGGATGGCTTCTCAGTAAGATATTGCATTTTAGATGTTTGTGGCTTTTTATAAAGTAAAATACCTAAAGATATTTTGTTAACTTAGCTGTTTTGTTTATTTCTAAGAAGCCTAATAAAAAGAAACATCTCACCAGGGCAAATAAATGGCTTTTTGATCGTTAATATCAGCATGCAAAACATATTCATTCAATTTTTTTTCTTTCAAAGGGATTAATTTCTAGACAAATATAAAAAATGGAACCCTTATTGCTCAATCAGGATATTATCAAATATTAAAATTGACTTGTTTGATTAGAGATAAAGCAGTAAGTACTTTCACAGAAAACTGACTTATTGAATAGGAATATTTCATTAAAGACTGGAAACTTCTTATTAACTGTGTTCTCACTAATTATTTTTGATGGATATCATAAATGAAAACTTTTTGATATTTTGATGGAATGTATTTGTGGATTGCTTCTCTACATCCACCTTTTTTCTTTTTAAAAAAGATTTCTATTAGTTTCCATTCACCATTACAATTAAATAGATTTCTAGTGCTCCTATTTATCCTTAAATGCTATCTTATATTTAATTAGTTCTCAGTTCTTTTTTCTTTATAATAATGGGGAAATAATATCTGCCTTTTAATTCTACATTCTTTTAAAAAGTCCTTTCTGTGAAGCTCTGGTTTTCTGAGATACATTGAAGTTTTATGACGCTTATAATATATTAATGTATGCTTCTGAATAAAAGCAGACCAAACAATATTGATTTAGAAATGTCTTTGTATAGGATTTTCTTTTTCAGAGTAAAGAGTAAAGTTTCAGATTTTGAAACAAAGAATGAAGATTTATACTGGTTATGAGCCAACTGAATCAGTAGGAGAAGTTGTCCCAAGTTCGTTTGAGCAGATACACATGTTATTTTTAAGTTAATAACTTCATCAGTCAATAAATACTTAATATTTTACAAAAGATTTCAGTGTTTATATCACATAATTGAAAATAATTGTACTGAAATCTATATATCCATTAGCCCCTTAAACACTTTCTTTTACCATGTGATTTGGAAACACTGAGAAGCTAATTTCCTTTTCCATTTAGTCTGGCACAAAGCTCTTGTAAGTGTGATTCTGCAACTTAGTCAAAAATAGAACTTTAATCTGCCAACAAAGTGTTAGTTTATTACCGGTAATCAAATTATTACATTACTCAAAGCTTACAATTTATATGTCAGTCATGCCCTTTATTTTGGTCACTGGCCAGTTTATATAACTTAAGAGAAGAATAAAATAAAGTAAGATTCAATAAAATGGAACAAAAAAGATAAATTGAAGTCAACTGGCATAGACAAAATTGTCTTGGTTCATGTAAACCAAACTGAAGCTATCAACCCTAGATTTTAGTGAAAAGCTCTTCAAATGTAGTTACAATAACATGGAGATTAATAAATATTTGGTGACACTATAAGATAAGATAATGTGTTACTCTTGACAGCTAAAACACATTTACAATTTTAAAAGGCAGCATAGCCTGGAAATTGAGTTAATAAAAATGCAATAAATCTGTGCAATAGATCTGAGAAGGATTAACAGGGAAGAGATATCTAGTTGTTCTTTCAATGACTTCTAACTTACTGTAACAAAAAATTGAAGATATTTATTTATCCTTTTTCTAGCAACAAATTTAAGTAATCGTAGTCCCACAAAAAAACCCTCTTATAATATGTTAGTTCAAAACATGTTCTTTTTATTCATTTATATTAAGAAAATAAAAAAGTAATATAAGGGAATCTATAAATAACTGAAACAACATTGTAATTCTTCTATTAATTTTTAAAATTACTAGAAAAAGTAACTGTTTAAACAAGATTGAAATATAAAGAAGAAAGTTATGTGTACCAGAAAATCAGCAAGTAAATATTGATATTCAAGAAAAAAACCCAACAACACTGGCAGCACAATATATGCCTTTAAACCTTTATTTGGTCTGAAGTCTTTAGTCTGATTAGTTAATATGAAAGAATAAAATGAATCTGAAGTATAATGCAGCAACAAAATTTAAATTGTACAATATCCATTTTTTTAGAAAGTTTAACTTTTGCTTAGATTCACTGAAGTATTCTATTATAAATCAACGTGTCAGGAGGGTTGATTATATCCATTCTCAGAATCCAAATGGAACTGTCAATTTGAATCAATAGGCAAGAACAATAATTCATACATTTCGCTTATAATGAATTAGATTCAAGCTCTCTTCAGAACACTGAAATAATTAGGACTATAGATCATCTGATTTCAATGGGTGCTGTTTAAGTTTAAGTTTAAGTTTATTAAATTTTTATACCGCCCTTCTCCCGAAGGACTCAGGGCGGTGAACAGGGCATAAATAAAAATACACAAGTACAAAAGTTAAAAAAGAATTAAATTATTGCCCAAAGTAAAACAGTAAAAATATACAAATATTAAAACCCTGAGTTAACTCCCCATCAGGCCAGGCCAGCTTGTTCGAATAAATGGGTCTTTAACCCGCGCCGGAAGGAGCGGAGATCCGGTGCCATCTGGAGCTCAACCGTTTAATATGACTAACAGGGATCTAGTCATATAACTAAAGAATTGAGTGGTTTTAGTGATATATGATACTGAAAAAAGTGGTTCGTTTCTTCCATTTGTGTTTTCAGACAAACATCCCTGGAATGTTTTAATATGGATGACGAACGCTTGGTGCTATCTGAGTTGGGTTGGGTTTTTTTGCATACATTTTATTATCCAAACTGTGTAATAGCATCAGTGCTAGCTAATATAGATTCTTGCATGAAAAGGGTTAGATTTCATGTCCAATATAGCCTCTTCCAAATCCATAACCTTGTAATTTCTCATCATACTTTTTTGACTGGAATTAATGTAGGAATCGTACTTGCTAATACATATGCTTTTTTTCCAATAGATTTTTTTTTGTATAATATGTCTCAAGGTTAACTTGAACAGTTTTTCTTGGAAATGAATTTATCTATTTTAGTAAATGAAAAACAAATATATACTGATTTTTAAGATACAGAAGTAATACATTTTTTCCTGTCTTGCTTTGTTTTGGGTGGTAGGAATGGAGAAGCTATATAGGCATATAGATCAAATAAATGCAAAAACCCTTTGTAGACAAGTAGGAAGAATACATGAGGATTTTGTTCTTCTTTAACTCCTCTGGTTTTCTCCCTCCACCCCAATGTTAAGAGGCAAATGAGTAACATGGATATATTTACAATTCAATAGTCAGGGAATGACAAATGATAGTATAAATTTAAACGGCCTTTCTTCAAATATTTTTCACACATTTAACATTAGGAAAGATCGACATTTGTACTTTTGCAAACCAATGTATTTTCCAGAAAAGGGCTTAGAATGCAGAAATATATTTTGCTACCTGTGTGAAGGATTACGCTCTATAACAAATGATTCTTCAGATTGCTGAAGAATGAGATAGGCAGTATCTAAATAGATAGATAAATAAAATAAATTGTTTTAAAATACACTGATGTCAAATAACAAAAAATGCCTTCTAAAATAACATAAAAACAAACAAGAAACTAAGTCAGTCTAAAACATATTTAACAGAAACAAAATTAAATGTAATGAAAAAAAGGATTAAGGGATGACATAATGGCAGCGGTCCAATATTGGAGGGGCTGCCACAGAGAAGGGAGATCAATTTATTCTCCAAAGCAGAATAAGAAGCAATGGATGGAAACTATTCAAGGGGAGAACTAATCTAGAACTAAGGAGAAATTTCCTGACAATTAGAACAATTAATCAATGGAGTGACTTACCACTAGAGGTTGTGGGTGCTCCAACAATTGAGATTTTAAAGAAGAGATTGGGCAAACATTTTTCTGTAATAGTATAGGGTTTCCTGCAATAAGCAATCTATCCTAGCAGAATTGAGTCCTTGAAATACTATTATTTAATTTTATTATGTTATTTATTTATTATATTTATTTGCTGCCTATCCCACTGTGGGGCTACTGTAGGTGGCTTATAATAATAAAAAGAAAGAAAATGAAAGGAATCTATAAAGAACGGAAGTAAAATAATAGAATAAGCAATGAAAAAGCAACACAATGACAGTACGTTAATATAATAACCAAAAGATGGATAGGTGGAGAGCAAACAGCAAGGGATGGGAGATTGAGTCTGCCATCAATCCAGCAGCCAGCTCAGTGTAGAACCCCAACCCCCAAATAAATAAATAATAAAAAAAATTGGTCTGTAGGCCAATTCCTCAATGTAGGGTTGAGTTTCTGGACTAAAAATGATTTGTAACCAATAATGTCTGGAAATCTGACAGCATCTACATGAGGTGGAAGTAAGTTTAGATGCAAGGATATATTGATGCATTAATAAAGACCCATTAGGCTTTCCTTATTTTTTAAAAGATATACTTCTACTTTCATTTTGTAAGCAACACCTGATTATTTTTTACTGAAGAACTGTGGCCATCATGCTTTCTGTTACAAATAATGGTTTAGAAAAATATAGACATGGGGATTATAAATAACTATTTTGCAAAAACAGGTTTCTATATATTTATATATACAGTTGAATTTGAATAAAGTTCAGCTGTGCTCATTCTAGAAAAATATAACCACAGCTAAAATTCTGTTGTATTCCAACAATCTGATTCAAAACTAATTGAAATGTTCTATATGAAATCCACTTAAAAAATTACCCATACTATAGTTTGTTTATTTTACATAATCTTGCCCTTCTCCCAAACATTTATGGGCTAATTACAAATAGTATTATGACTTATTTCATTAGTAATTCAAATTGTTGCCATGATATATTAAGAAAAATATATTTCCCAATTAGTTCAGGCACCATGTAGTTAGCAATTTAATAATACTAACAAAGCTATATTGTTTATTTCCGAATTTCTAAATTGCTAGAAGCATGGATGATGAAGTAAATTATAAAATGTTAAAATATAAAGAAAGGAAGTGCATTTTAATAAGACTGTAACTCTCATTTTTAGTTTTATCCTTAGTTGGTCTTTAGATTAAAATACTGTACATGTAGTTCTTGGTTTATTAAGGGCAGAATTGCCTTCCCCAAAGGCCATAAAGCATGATTTTACATGATCACATTACTTAGCAACAGCAATCTGGGTAGTCTCAGTTGTGGATATGTGGATTGTTGAGCAAAAAGTGGCAAGGGACAAGCTAAGAAGTGGCCTGAGGGGGAGGGGGAGGCCAGGGAAGGTCTGCATGTGGGTTGGGGAAGCCAGTGGGGAGCTGGTATAAGCCACACTTGAGTCACAGCCGTGGAGAACTGGCATGAGGTGTCAGCCTTCCTAGGTAAACCAAAAATGAAATGTAACTAAATATACTTCACTATAAGATTATATTAGCAGAAATTTACAAGTCTAAAGATACAAATTTCCCACCCTCCACTTTGTGCATGCATGCAGATGTAAATGGGGACACTAGCATGGGGTGGGAGTCTGTGTGTGTAGCCCTGGGCATGCATTCGCACGCACCAATTGTGAAGCTGCTCTCCTTCCCTCCAGTCCGGAACGGTTGGAAAGCTCTGTTTTAAATTATAAGCATTAACCTAATAAGCTAATAATAATTTAATTTAATTTAATTTAATAATATTTCTATACCGCCCTTCTCCCTGAGGACTCAGGGCGGTTCACAGGGCAAGAATAAAATACAAAGTTACAAATATTAAAAGAAAATTAAATAATTGCCCGATTTTAAAACAATTAATATATTACAATTATAAAACCCCAAAGATAATATTAAGAATACAAGAATAAAAAACCCCACCAATCCCCCATCAGGCTAGGCCGGCTTGTACAAACAAAAACGTCTTGAGATCGCGACGAAAGGAGTGAAGATCGGGCGCCATCCGGAGCTCTACCGGTAACTGATTCCATAGTTCCGGAGCACCCACAGAGAAGGATCTCCCCCTGGGGGCCACCAATCGACATTCTCTGATCGGTGGCACCCTGAGGAGACCCTCTCTGTGGGAACGCACAGGGCGCAGGGAGATTGATGCCGGCAGCAGGTGTTCCCTGAGGTACTCCGGCCCCCTGCCATGTAGGGCTTTGAACACCATTACTAGTACCTTGAATCTCACCCGGAAGGCAACTGGTAACCAATGCAGCTCACGGAGCAAAGGTGTAACGTGGGAGTATCGGGAGACTCCCAACACAACTCTCGCGGCTGCATTCTGTACCAGTTGGAGCTTCCGGGTGGTCCTCAAGGGCAGCCCCATGTAGAGAGTGTTGCAGTAGTCCAGACGAGAGGTCACGAGCGCATGAGTGACCGTGCATAAATCATCCCGGCTTAGATAGGGCTGCAACTGGCGCACCAGGCGAACCTGGGCGAAAGCCCCCCTAGTCACAGCTCCTATATGGTCTTCCAAGGTGAGCCGTGAATCTAGGAGGACTCCCAAGTTGCAAGCCCTATCTACGGGGGGTAATAGTTCACCCCCCATAGCAAGAGGTGGAATGTCCGAATAAACCCGGGATGAAGGTATGCCAAGCCACTCAGTCTTGTCGGGGTTGAGTTGAAGTCTGTTCCTCCCCATCCATACCCGAACTGCCTCCAGGCAACGGGACATCACATTAATATGCTAAGTTAATCTAATAAGCATTACAATTTTCTGTTGATTAGATATTGGTTATTTGTAAACTATTGTAGCATTTGAAAGATGCAGGAATTAGAATACACTCTAAAAATAGTAAATATTAGACCTTTCATATATGCTATTCAATAACCTTGTTAATTTATACATAATATTACTTAGTATTGTGTGTAGCAGAAAGTTATTTCTGAATTAAAGTAAAGGTAAAGGTTCCCCCGCACATGCATGCTAGTCGTTCTGACTCTAGGGGCCAGTGCTCATCTCCGTTTTAAAACCGAAGAGCCAGTGCTTGTCCGAGGACGTCTCCATGGTCATGTGGCCGGCATGACTAGATGCCAAAGGCGCATGGAACGCTGTTACCTTCCCACCCTAGTGGTCCCTATTTTTCTACTTGCATTTTTACGTGCTTTCGAACTGCTAGGTTGGCAGAAGCTGGGACGAGTAACAGGCACTCACTCTGTTACGCAGCACTTGGGATTCGACCTGCCAAACTGCCGACCTTCTGATCAACAAGCTCAGCGTCCTAACCCACTGAGCCACCATGTCCCTCCATTTCTGAATTAGTGAAATAGAAATGAAATAGGCAAGCCTATATTATACAGCTAGAATTACCTTTGTGCATACACAACAACTTTTGGAACAGATGTCTAACTAATTTGAACAGGCTGCAAAATATTGCAGAATTTAAATAAGTTTGCTCATGAAATCTATATCAATCTTCTACACTTTTGCATATATTAAACACAATTTTTCCTTAAGAATCTATATAGAATAAAATAGAACAGAACAGAACAGAATATTTTTTATTGGACAAATGTGAATGGACACACAAGGAATTTGTCTCTGGTGCATAAGCTCTCAGTGTACACAGAAACAATAAAATAATATAATTGTATGATACCAATAGGAGAAGGTAATAGGAAAGATGAGAAGGATAATAGTAATACAGCTGTACTATATGGGTAAATATTCTTAGAGATAAGAAAGTGATTTGGGAATTAGGTGTACAACAAAGTGATAGCATAAGGCAGGATGTCAAACTAGCAACATCACGTGACCATGACGTGATGTATCACAACTTTTTTCCATTGCCGGCAATGGGGTGGGCGCGGTTTTGGCATGATGCATCTGGCCCACTGGCCAGCAGTTTAACACCCCTGGCATAAGGGAACATACTGTCTCTGTGTCTGTTTTTTTTGGATTCAATGCCTTATAATGGTGCCCTGAAGAGTTGAAAGAATTTATGTCAAGGATGTAAGGAGTTTATTTTTAGTTTATGTTTTAATTTTAGTTTAGTTTATGTCTGGGATGTGAGGGGTCTGTAGAATCTATTTATTTATGCATTTAAGTCTTTGTCTTTTTACTCAAACAAGTAGTAGAAACTCTATTGACTGGCATCATATGTTGTGTGAATTCAGGCACTGTAATCCAAAAGATATGATTTAAGATGTGGTACAAACCCAGTCAATTGTGGCTGGTTGAGGAATTCTGGGACTTGAAGTCCACATCTTAAAGTTACCAAGTTTGAGAAACACTGCTTTTCCTTCAAATATTTAACATAGAAAGGGGTTTGTGTGTGTGTGTGTGTGTGAAGCTGCTATTATCACAGAAAATCACTCTTACAATTTTAAAAAATATATGAAAGAACTAGCATTGGATTCCTAATCAGTGTTTTACATTCTACTGTATATGATTATCTTTCCATGTAGGCTCACATCACTGAAGCTATGTATTGCCTTCTAAGCAAAAATAAAATGAGGAAATCTGAAGGAATGTCACTGGAATTGAGTCTGATTACATCACCAAGGTATTCCAGCTTTGTATTTCCATGATTTTCTCACAATAGTGACAAACACATCAAACATTAGTAATCTCAGCAGGAGAAATTTGGATTTCTTTATCATCTTTGCAACTTTTTCTAATTTCATGTTTTGTAAAGAGATACCATGAATTTGCAAAATATGTTTATGCTACATCCTTCCTTTTACAAAGCTTTCGTTAGATCACATTATAGACTAGATGAATTTCAGCAATGGCTCACATTTAAAAATTTGCCTTTATTTTAATGCAACCTATGTATTTGTAAAGTTCTTCCTGATTCTTGAATGGGAGTAAACTGTGTACATATTTCACACTTTTAAATACAATTGAAACATTGTCCAAAACTTTAGACATCATTCTTGCATGTATTTTATAAGCCTAAGGATAAATTGCCAATTTACATTTCCTTCAAACGCTAAATGCTAACCTAGGAGTTTGCAAAACATTCCTCCTTATAGACTCTCATATTTTTTTTCCTCATACAGACTCTCATATTTTCAAAGAAATATTGAGTTTTGAAATGGTTTACAAATACACTGAGAACTTTTAATAGTCAACTTGTTGCTGTGGTGGGTTATTTGTAGCTGTATTCCCAGTAAGAATTTCATGCATTTCAAGGCTTCCTTTAAAAAAAAAGGGCTAAAGTTAGAAACAGATAACATTCTCTTACAATAGAGAAAATAAATCACAAACACAGGATGGACCCCTTTGAAATAGAAACTGATGAAGTGAAAGAACAATTTTTTGAAAAAGTTGTGGGGAACTGGAATATTAAAACTCTGAAATTAATCAAAGGTGATTTGCTATCAATGTTGTATATAATATACAAAGATGAATATAGCAGTAAAGTTCATATAAAATAATCATGTGTTAAAGATCACTAATTTGCAATGTGATTGAAAATATGAAAATATAAACATATTTTCCTTCAAAGTATGCATCATAAGAAAATAAATTCATAAAATTCATAAGATTCATATTTTATGTTTCTATAATAATGGAGGTAGAAAAATATGGATTCAATCTGATATGAATTCTCTTAGTACTATTTATATGATTTATTTTTCAAACAGGTGCTTTCTTTAGGGCAGTTTTATCCATAATATACCTTCACTTATTTATGGTAGTGGCAAAGGTGCATTAGGCTATAAATAATGGCAGATGTAGTTCAATGCTCTTGAAAGACACCAGTAGACAGACTGAGGAAGGCTGCTCGCAGTGTTATAATTACACACTGAGTACTTTATTTGTAACATAAAGCAGAAGACTACTGTTTCCCTAGCCATAACATTTCATAATGTTGCCTGAAATTTCATTTCCATTTTACTGGCACACTTCCTTCTATATTTGAAAGAGTTCATGCTGCATCACGTGGGTGACTCCCACTTGAAAAATAAACATGATATGGCAAGGATAATACTATCTGCCATTTGATCTTATTTTGTCTCACACAATAATCCATATTGGTGATTAGGTTAGTCAGGATGATTTATCATGAAAATAATAACACACATGGGATTTTAAAAGAGTCGGTTTGGTGTAGCATTAGGCTACAAAACCAGAAGATGATTAGTTCTAATATTGACTGAGGCACAAAGTCAGGTGGAAGACTTTGGGTCAGTTGCTGTCTCTTATCCACAGGAAGAAGGAAAATCACTTCTGAAATCTTACCAAGAAAACTGCAAGGACTTGTTCAATGATCCTGAGTCAACACTGACTTCAAGGAGCCCTCACACATCCCCCTCACACACACAAAAAATCTTTCCACAATCTCTTCCAGATGAGGTTACTACTAACATAATCCCCAGCCAATATGCCATTAGATTGGGAAATGCTGATAAAAAATTAATGTTTTTTTTTCTTCTATTTTCTTTTATTTTGAGTACAACAAAGACCAGGTTCAAAGAAGTAAGTTCATTCAAAGATGAAAATCTGCTCTCTATATATGACTGCAAACAACATAATTTTGTATTCTTTGTATGGATGCAATTTAATGCCAATTTCCTTCTTGAGCAGAAGAAACAATAACAATTTTTGGCAATATGAATGTACTGAAATAACAGTCAACCATACAAGCAGAAAACGTAATAATAAAGAAAATTATCAACTATGTCCATGTGCTTGCCACTTTGTTTCGATAGCATGCTACATTAAAATTAGGTATAATGTTTTACAGCTATTAGAAATGTGTTCATTTTACCAATGTTAGTGTATTTAAAAAAATCCAATTTTAAAAATTAAAGTCACTGATGATCAATTAAGCTGATCTCAAAATATAGTTGAGTTATAAGCTGATTTAGAGGCAAGGGGATAAAATATTAATAGCATTTAAAGTAACCCTTCTATTCATTTCTTCTGTAAGTGCATCAAGTGGGGACAAAAATTCCCATAGATTAATGACACAATTTTCTGAAGATAAGGTATCAAGCCCCACATAGGGGGCAAATCTAGGAAGCGAAATCATATGGATTTCAGAAAGACTTTTTTAATGGTAGTCTGAGGTAAAAAACATAATCTTGAACATTGTAAGAGTGAGTGACTTATTAAGACAAAGTCTGTGAAATATTTCCTTCCTACAACTTTCATATTTGAGCTGTGTTGTTTCTCTGCCCCTAAATGCACCCCTTCTCCTTGTCTCCTTACAATCTCTTTTGCTATTGCATCGATAATATTTTTGCATTTTCTAATATTATTTTATATATCATATTGTTGTTCAGATTTTATCTGTAAACCATTTAGAGCTAGAAGGATTGGACCAGCATGAAAGCATGGGAAATAAACAATAAGGAAACAACATTTGACCTTTATTTCCCAACTTTATTAATAGCCATTAGAATAAAAAATAATACATTAGAAAAAAATAATAGCTTAGAAAATAGAAATACCTGACCTTCAAGTATCATGCATTTTATGACTCAACTCCCTTTACTTATAGCAGGAATATTCAGTTAAACAAGAAATAAAGCAAACTCCAGGACCATTTGCATTCTCTCATATGTTTACAACTGGATGCTAAAAAAATATCAAACCGCAATAAAAATATTTCTCATTTATGAATATTTATTACAAACACCAGCATTGAAAAGGAAGAGACAAACAAAAAAACACATTGAATTATTAAAACTTCCCATAAATGATATTTGCTTTTTAATAAAATTTATTATTTTGGGGGAATTTAATATTTGCTGCAATATTTTAGTTCATATGTATTCTTCTCCCCTCCTCCATTTAGCTAGAGGTTGATTGTAGTGCTCATCATAACAGTAAATCAGAACTGACGATCATGTAGCCCTTGAAATTTTGTTGAACTCCCACGATCACTACCAATTGTCCATGGTGCATGGCACTATTGGACTATAAAACATCTGGAGAAACTACAGTTCTATGCCCTGTTTTTATTTTATTTATTTTCACATTTCTGAACCACCTCTCTCCCTAAAGGACCCTGTTCTAGATTAAAAGACCCCATCAGAAGAAATCCTACACAGAATAATGGTTCCATTATCTTGTAAGAGACAGACAAGTAAAATTTTTATGAGATGAAAATATTTGAAAAGAAAAATGATAGCAAAACAGGTCAGTAAGAAGCTTCATTGATTTTTGTTTAAAATTCAGAACGATTCCACCAAAGGATATGCTGAACATAGTTTCACAAAAATAGTAATATGTAATTATATAAAATATATAATTTATAATATATGAAATGTAATATAAAAATAATACAATTTATTAATCTGTGTAGAAAAGGATTATTTAGGACATTTTGTTGGAGGTGTAAGAAAGGTAATGCTTCCTTAAAACATATGTTTTTATAATATCCTACATATATTAAGTTTTGGGAGAAAGTAATGTAATATATATACCTAGAACAGTGATAGTGAACCTTTTAGAGACCGAGTGCCCAAACTGCAATATGGATACAATGAAATATGGGACTCATTTTTTCAAAATATAGTAGATTAAAACATGTTATAGAACTGTATTAGAATCCCATCTTTATTATTTTTACAAATAACCTTAAGGCTGCGAACATATCCAACACACCTTCTCCTCCCATTTTCCCCACAAGAACCCTGTGAAGTGGGTTGGGCTGAGAGAAAGAATGACTGATCCAAAGTCACCCAGCTGGTTTTTGTGGATAAGATAGGACTTGAGCTTCTGATCTCCCACTTTCTAGTCTGGCACTCTAACCATTCAACCAAACTACTATTTTATATGCATTATCTAAATATCCTTATCTTTATCTCTAAATAAAATTCTTTCTCTTTACACACACACACACACACACACACACACACACACACACACACAGAGAGAGAGAGAGAGAGAGAGAGAGAGAGAGAGAGAGAGAGAGAGAGAATGTATGAATATATATGTGTGTGCATATGTATTTGTGTATATCTATATTCACAATATACAGGTATATATTAAAATCATTTACTGTGTTATACATTATATCTTTTATGTTTTTTCACTCATTTTCAAGCACATACATTTTAAATTATGCATTATTTTTATGTTTTTATACTTTTTCTTTTATTATTTTAAAAGCAATACAAAATTATTTTTAAAAATGTAATTTTTTGTTTGGGATGAATTCTCAACTTCTAAACCTAAATTCTTATTTCCTCAGCTTGCATAAACCATTATTTTTCATCCTACTTTCTAACCGTCCTTCAAAACATCCAGCATTAACTGGATAAAAAGACTGACTTGCTATTTTCCCCCCTTAGAATATTTATAACTTGTCTTCCAGTGGAAGCGTTTCCACAGTACCAAGACTACCGTATTTTCCGGCGTATAAGACGACTGGGCGTATAAGACGACCCCCCAACTTTTGAGATGATTTTCAAGATTTTTCATCTTATACGCCGGAAAATCAGCGAGCCCGGGAAGGCACGCCTGCCCCTCTCACTGTGGAGGAAGCAGGGCAGGCTGACATCTGGCGGGAGCCCGCAGGACAATCCTGCGCATGCGCGCACTCCCCGGCTGCTCCTTAGCAGCTGGGGAGTGCGCGCGTGTGCAGGACTGCCCTGCTGGCTCCCGCCCGACGCTCTTCCCTCTTGAGGCAGCATCGCTCCCCGGCTCCTAAGGAGTCCTCGGGGATGCTACCTCAAGAGGGAAGAGCATCGGACGGGAGTCGGCGGGGAAGTCCTGCACACGTGTGCGCACGCAGGACTTCCCGGCCGGTTCCCGTCCGACGCTCTTCCCTCTAGCAGGCTCCCGTCTGACGCTCTTCCCTCTTGAGGCAGCATCGCTCCCCGGCTCCTAAGGAGTCCTCGGGGATGCTACCTCAAGAGGGAAGAGCGTCGGACGGGAGCCGGCAAGGAAGTCCTGCGTGCAAATCTCCTTCTCTCTGGCAACACATAATCATACTGACTTTGGCAACACACATATCCTGTCTTTTTGCTCTAGGAAATAGTTAATATCTCATGAACCTTCATGTCAGTGTGAGTATTGGCAGATCTTTGTGATATTGTTAAGTCTTTTCCCACTGGCCAGGGATGCAACAGTCAATGTTTCAGTGGTTTCTTCTGTACTGTCAAGCCTTGGCAATTAAATTTTGTCATGGAGACATTTGCTTTTCCAGCCATGTTTTTCCCCCTCTCTAAGTCTTTTCTGACAAGACTATGTATAAAAACAGGTGAATTTATGTGGTAGAATAACGTCAATCAAATGCTTGACTGTATCTGTTTAGGGATAATTTTACCTCCTAGGAAGTGTGGTCAGCTGATCCAGCATCAGTTAACAGCAGTTTAACAAGCAAATACTGACTGTATCAAGCTAAATTGTGTTCCTTTTTTTTAAAAAAAACCACTCCAAATAACCCAATTATTCTATAGTCAGAAACTTCTTTTAAGGAAAAATGCAATTAAATTATAGGAGTCTGTACGTCAATGATAGAAACTGCCTTTTAAAATCTTTTCTTCAATTATGCCATCTTTCTAAAATCTGCAGAGAGTCTCTATAATGTCTAGAAAAAAGTAAGAAAGTGCTAATGGAACGTTTTAGAAATTGATATTCTGGCAAATCGTAAAGAACTAAAAGTTTGGCAAGGCAGGCTTAACTAGTAAAAGAGGTATAGCGTCTAAATGGATCTGCAATCTTTTGCTCATCTACTGTGTGATTAAATCTAGGACATTATATTTTTGATGATAATTTGCTTAGCAGAAACTGCGTCTTTTCTCTGTAAAGCATGATTTCATGCTTTATTAGGCATGATTTTTTTTACTTTAAAATATAAATGATAGATTTGATTTTTTTGAAATTAATAGGGTTTTTTTTTAAAAAAGCTTTCACTAAGCAATTTAACTTTAGATGTATATTACCTGCAGGATGAACCACAATATCCAATGTATATAAATGTGAAATTTAACAGTTCCTATACAGAGTTTTAAGCCTGGCTTGATATATCAGTAACTTTATGAATGCCTTTCCATATGCTATAAGAAAGGCTCACCAATATACCCTTGAATACATGGGATCACCCCTTGCCAAAAAATAAAGCTGAATAAAAGATAAGTGGGTCCTATGCATTTCAATGACTTAGGCTCATGCATTCCAGATGGGCTGGGATTTCTCAGCTTATCTGCTGAGAAATCTTGGTTTGTGGTGCCTACATTTTTTTGAGAAAGCCAGCTTTCAGAACATTGAGCTGGGTCTTAATTCTTTTGGAAGGTATAAAGTTTGAGTTTTGTTTCTGTATGTTACCCTGTAAGATAAGTGTGTCCTATGCATGGCAATGATTTAGGCTCATGCATTCCATTGGGAACTGGCCCCCAATTTGTGTGTGGGGAGAAAGGCAAGAAAGCCAAGATGGCAGCCATGAATGAAAGTCTCACTCCTTTTTACCTGCTGATAAACCTGCCTTCTTTATAAATACTTCTCAGAAGCTTTGTTTTGTAATTTGCATAACAAAATAATACTATCTCAAAGCAAGACAAGCAATTGGATGGGGAGAGCAAAAAGAATTGAAGTCCAACATATTTGAACGATGCAGATTTGGGAAGTCTCTCTTGCGCCAAATTCTGCGTTTCCAGAAGCGTTTCCTTATTTACTGACTAGTCGCCACGTCCTGTCCACATCCGCGCGCTCTCTTTCTCTCTCGTGGCGAGGTGACATTCATTAGTTTCCCTTCCAGCCCCCGCCACGCGCCCGCTTTCCCTTGGCACGACACTGAATCTCTCTATTTTAGGCGGTGTTGCCTGGTTATTACTGCTTACTCGCACGCGGCATCTCTTCCTGAGGGGTAGAAGAATCACTGCCCGCCAAAAAAAAAAAAAAAAAAATTGGCGTGGGCGGCTGCCCCGCGACGGCGCTAGAAGAAAAAGAAAACATTTATCTTACTGAGGAGAAGCTGCAGAGCGGAGAACCTAGGGCTCTTCTCACCAGCCCGCCGTTTCTTGTCCAAGGTAGTTGGCTTTCTGTTCTCCCCTTAGACCCAGCCCGGCAGCTCGCTCTGTTTCTCTCGCGGTCGGCCGATGGCTGGCTAAGAGCGGCTGATTGGGCGCGCAGGGAGAGCCTCCGGTAGGATGAAGAGCTCTCTTGGTAAGCTGGAGGGAGAAACTACTCGGAGCCAAATTTCAGGTTAGAAGTGGTAAGCAAGGCAGCCCCGGGGCTCCACTGATTCATTTCTCCCGGGGTTTGAAGCGGGAAACTGCTTCCTTCTCCTGCATGGAGAAGGACAGCCGTCAATGGGCAAATAAGCAGACTTATTCAAGCAGCGTTTTACAGACTGTAGCCCCCTCTTGGAAAGGCGCAGAGGGGAATGGCGAGGGATACGGCACTAGATTGGCCCGGTCAGATCAAAGTTTCCGAAACCAGGATCTCCTTTTGGAGTTGTTGCTGACTGACACGCATCTGCCCGGTTGGCAAGGCAAGAGGCAAAGTAACGAACCTTCGTTTTTCAAAGTCAGAAAGATTTATGAAAGCCACCAGTGGAGCGGCTCTCTGCTCCATTAAAAGGGTTACTTGCTGAAAGATTCCTTCTTTCCAGATGTTTAGGGGGACCTCCTTGAAATCAAAGACTTCCCGGAGCCATCCTGCTTATAAATCAATGTATTATAAATGTTTCATTGTGTTCACTTTTCTTTTTCTTTGAATTCCTCTCTCTTTGACTATTTACATCTCAAAACACTTCATATCCAATATGAAAGCTAATATATTTCATACTAGATAAAAATACATACACACATACATACATACATACATACATACATACATACATACATGCATACATACAGGACTCATATTTAACTGTCTAGCGTGTTCTTAAATGATTGGAAAACATTTCCTCTTTCCCATATTGTAAGGAGTAAGAAATATTCCACCATATTTTGCTATGGATTGAAGGTAAATTTCATTGGCAAGTGAAAAATGAAAAAAAAAATGCTGCAGAACCTGAGTCTGTAGCAGGAAAATATAACATTACGAATGGAAGAACTAATTTTAATCTTTTTGTGAATTGCTGAACTATAGTTAATGACAGGAAAGGGTATCAGAGTTAAGTAACACTTTCCCATTTGTTCTGACACTCTTAAGGCGGGGTCAAGGTATATAAAATCTGTTAGTCTTTATCACCAGTTATTTGAGAAGAAAACCAGTTGACTGGCAGTCAGTTCAAATACAAATATCCTGTATCTAAAAACTATGAAGAGGTAACCTGTGTTGGGAGGAATTCCCCCGTTCAGGCTCTTCCAGTCGGGATTCTCACAAGCAGCACAGAGGAGAACAAATAAGAAAGTGAAGCCAGCTCCTGGAAAGAGAGGCTTAATCACGGAGATTAAAGCTGAGTGACAATTCAGCATGAATCCCCGGCTAGCTAGACAGAATGGTCTTCAAACGTAAGTTCTTATACCCTTTCACGGTTTCCAAAATTGTCATTTCTGATTTGTGAGTTTATAATTTGTCTTTTTTGATTTGTTGGTCAGTGTCTATTGCTGGGTTAATTTCTTTATCAATTCGGTCTAAAAAAAGTGTTAATCTTTGCTCCAGGAGGGATCCGGTGTGATTATTTTATTGTTGTGTATCTTTTAGTGTTTCTGTTCTAATCCTGTCAATCCTAATTGCTGTTAGCAGGTTCTGCATTCCTGTGGTTTAGACTTGATACTTGGTAGCCAGTGTGTGTTAAGTGTTTGTTTGTTTAGCCTCAGGCTGCCCCTGAGTCAGACTATATACCTGTATTTGCCAAGGTATTTTCTCTTTGGGGTGAGGAGGTGGTGTCCTGCCTGTCTTATTTGGAACAGGGCTTTTTATTATTAACAAATAAAAAGCAAACAAATATTACTGTTTAAAAAAAAGAAACAAGGAAAACATGGAGGATAAAATTTCCTGAATTCTTATCAATTCTGTAAAAATAGCCTTACTGTAGACTCAATGGCTAAGAAGAAAGTGGGTTGGGAGGAAACATTTAAAATGGAGGAGTTAGTAACTTTCCACATGCTGTCCAACTGCTCCTCCCACAGGGATACATCAGGAAATTTATTTATTTATTTGGATTATTTTTCCTCTATAGCTCCTAGACCAGGGGTGTCAAACTGCCGGCCTGTGGGCCAGACGTGTCATGTGGAAGCTGCGCCCACCCCATTGCTGGCAATGACAAAAATGTCCTGATACGTCGCGTGATGTCGCAAGTTTGACATGTCTGTCCTAGACAGATCTGGTCTATTTCCAAATCAAATCTTTCTTTTGTGGAGTCTTCTACTATACCAGACATGTCAAACTCACAACATCACATGATGTCACGCAACATATCGGAGCTTTTCTCTCCATTGCCGGCAATGGGGTGGTTGCGGTTTTGGGATGACGCATCCAGCCTGTGGGCCGGCAGTTTGACACCCCTGTACTGTACCATATATGATTTTATTCTGGTCAATTCTTGGTCACTTATCCTGCTGACATCAATGAACAGAGTCCTACTCCCTTTTCCTAATTCTTCCCAGAACTTCATTAATAGACTGAGGAATTCTAAAACAAAGGATATAACCCAAAATTTCATAATATCATTATGTTATAACATTTTATTATTTTATATTCTTTGTTTTAGAACGACACTTGTTTGGAGAGCCAGTTTGATGTAGTGGTAAAGGTATGGACAAGAAACCAGAAGATTGTGAGTTCTAGTCATCCTTTAGGCAAAAAGCTGGATGAGTGATCTTGAGCCAGTCATTTTCTCTCAGCCCTAAGAGGTAGTGATAAACCACTTCTGAAATCTTGTCAAGTAAACTACAAGGACTAATCTAGGCAGTTGTTGCCAAGAATCAAGACTGAATTAAAGGAACCAACCCCCCCACTCCTTATTAAAGTAGAAATAGAAAAAAATACATTTTTTTAACTTTATAGCTGTATGTGACTTAAATCCTACTGTTCCTTCCAGAGAGCAAAGTAATGTGCATATCAGTTCAGGCTTTCATAGCTAGTATGAATTGGGAAGTTTTGGGCTCCAGGGCTCAATGACATTCTTAATGTTTTGCTGTCATTAAATCCTGGACCCAACACAATCAATTATACGAATCATTCATTGGTCCAGTTTTTCCCAGAACAGCCTTGGAGGCTGAGTTTAGAAAGAATGACTGTCCATTGTTAACCAGCCATGGCTAATGGTGGACTTAAATCTAAATATCTTTTAGATTCTAATTCTGTATCTCTCAGATTAATTTATCTCTTCCTCCTCCCCCTCCTCCTCTGCCTCCTCCTCCCTCAAGCTACTTTTTCTTCAAGCTATTCCTCCATCTGCCTCCTATCTGTAGTTATGGGATTCTTCCATAATGCTATGTATAAAACTTATATATGGTGTTTTCCAGCACACACACACTAGAATAAAGACACATATCATCTTTCATTATTGTTACTTATCAAAAGACTAAGGATTATTTTCATACAGATAACTACATTTTAATATTTATGTTATAAACATTCACATTTATGCTATGAAACTGCACTAAGTTTTAGAATGGATCGGGTTTCATATATAGCCAAATCACAGTTGTGGACTGGAAGCGATAGATCTCTCATATTTACAGAAACAGTGGTTTTACATTTGTTTTTCTCTCTTTTTGTAATACTCAGAAAAGATATCCTTTTGGCATAAACTGTTCCTTATTAATACAAATGCTACTGCTTAATAGGATTTGCATGAAGACCTGGCTCTTTGAGCTTTCCGGCCCAGGCTGAGAGTTTTTAATTGGGGGTTTTATATTTTTCAGGGATCAAGTTTAATTATTTTTAATTGTTTTTAACTTTTGTATTGTATTGACGTTTTTAAATACCTTGTAAACCGCCCTGAGTCCTACGGGAAAAGGGCGGTATATAAATTCAATAAACTTAACTTAACTTAACATTCTAGTGACTGTATGCAAGATTCTAACCAGGAGGGTATTGTTGGTTATAATGTGTGGATCCAGTACCAAAAGATGAATACACAAGGGCAATTAAAATAAATCAGGATTCATTTATTAAGTCCAGATATTTACTAGGTTGGAAGATTATCTCTCCACTTACCTCCCCCTCCCCCATTGCTTAGTTTAGGCATCATTAAGGGAAGATTATATATTAGAGAAAATGAGCTACATTTTTAAGTGATTTCAAGGATTGGGTGACTACTTAAGGCAAAAGCAGGGAATAATTATCAAACTGGGATCAGTGCAGCAAATTTGTTACCTTGCAGCTTATGCAAAGGAATAAAGCAGCATGCTAGTTTGGAAGATGAATAGGGCTAGCTTATCTAAGCAATATTTCTTCCTAGTCTTAATTAAAAACTTACACTATCATAGAACAGTGTATAAACTTTTTGGTCCCAGGGACCCTACTGCTGGCTGCCTAGGTTGCAAATATGCACATTCATTCATGTTTTCCCCTCCCTCCCTAAATTTCAGCAGGGCTTCTAGGCAACAGAGGAATAAGGCTTTTCCCTTCAACTTTGTAACAGTAGTATCTCCTTGCAAAAGTAAAAGAAATCATAAACTGTTCCTGCAGCAATCATTCAGAGAATTCATGGAAGATATAAATCTTACAATAGTGCGGATGATCTGTATTTTTCTAGGCACTTATGAACTTCAGTGGTGTTGGAAGAAAAGTCTTCATCATGGTTCCGTCCAAGCTGGGAATAAACATAGTGACTGCTTTAGGAAGAAGGTTGTAGTTTATTGAAGAGGAGAGCCAGACAAGAAGATGGTCTGGCAGAAGAGAGAAAGAGAAAAAGGGCTGAGCACATGTAGGGAGTGGGTTTTTATACCCTCTTGAGCCTTTTGTTTGGAGTGATTTCCTGTTTCTGTTTGAGGCTATTTCCTGTGTCATGTATTCTGAGCTGAATCTGGGTTTGCCCTTTGGCATCTGTGGGTTAATCCTATTATGTCCTGTCTTAGAGTTTGGGTGGGGTATGTAGATTTTAGGTGTCTTTGTCTTCCTAAGCTTCTAGTTCCAACCTTCCTGGATTTATATCTACATCTCTATAGAGCTGGTGCCTGCTGGGGGAGGGAAACCTGGGGCTATTAAGAAAACTGGGCATGCTTTCCTGCCTCTTCAAGATCCATTGAGGAAATATATTTTCATGCCCTTTTTAATATTTCCTTCTCTGGGGGCTGACTTCCCACAGTGGGAAAGTATTCCAGATGGCAGGTGCCAAAGGAAAAAAAATTACCTATGGATCTTGACCTATTCTGTAATATAAATGTTGCTGATCTCAGTGTGATACTAAAACCACTTTCTCAGGCATCCTTGTATGAAGTTGGTTAGCTTTTTAAATCAAAACCAAAACCAGGACATGGTGGATAATAGCCTCCATAGTTAATTGATTGTCATCCCAGTTGTTTCAGCTATAAATTACTATGTACATAATCAGGTGCTCCACTCAACAGTTTGTTATACAGAGAGAACAAGTGATGGTAATTTAAATGTTTAATTTCTTAATTTAGGATTATTAGTGTGTGGACAATTATTGGTAGGTTATCAACATGCTGTTAGAAGGAAATTCCATTTTCCAAGCTGGGTCATAAAACTTGTAGCTGGGCTTTTAGTTGCAGATCTTTTTGAGTATCTCCCATTAATGTTGAGCATATTTCCCATTAGCTTCTCTTGCCATATTATACGACTTATATGGATGATACTTGATCCTAAAATTTATGACTCTTCAAGAATAGGCAAACCTCTGCCTTGTAAAGAATAACATTTCTACTTCATCATGCAGACATGCTCTTTATACAAATTCCTTTTTTAAAAAAAATCCAAAATGGGGTGCATTTGAGAAAATCATGATGTTAGACAGATAGCTTCATATGAATTGTTATGTAGTGTCATAATTTTCAGAAAACTATTAACAGGTTAAATATGTTTTATCACATTAGGTCTTTTGTTCAGCCATTTATCAAACAACCGTATCTATAATCCATCTTCCTATTACCAGATATACTGTAAGGGCAAATCTTCTTTAAGTTAAGCTCAGTGTCTGGTAACATCATAAACATTTAGTACTAAGTTACTTCAAGCATACTTAGTTTTGCAGTCCAGGGAATTCTGCCAATGTTTAAGGATAATTTCAATTGGATACCTCTGGATCTCATTATACTAACTCTCTGTTCCACTTAGTTTTAAGTACATAGAAAATGTAAACATTATTTGTTACTATTGCTACAGAAAGATATTACTATTAATGAAGACTTGTGCTCATGGCAGGTAATTTTTTTCCAACCAGAAGTCATCTAAGAAGGAATAATTACACAGTATAAAATTTTATTTCTGCAATTGCAATATAAACAATAATACCAGAAATATGAAATACCATAAAATTGATTTCAATATGTTTCAGCAAGGAACTTCTGAGACATTAAAATTAAGTTGCATGCCTGTCAGTAAAATCATAGGCATGCTTACTTCAAAGCATTTTTCACTGCGCCAAATATAGCTTACTCCCTAGTCAGTTTATATTTGTTATTTGCTAAAGTAAATATAAAAATACTAGTAAGTGAAGATATATTATTTATTTCAAACATTCTTTGCATTAACCTGGCAAGATCTGACCTTAAAAAAATATCTCTTAATATTTGTTTGTATAAACCTGAGTATTCAGAAGATGACTTCCTTGTGTGCCATTATTTTGTTGCTCTATTTAAGTTTCTCTCCTAGACTTTCTTCCAGTTACTTTTCCTTATCTTGCAGGCCTTTGTGACAAGATAATGAAAGGAAGGGAAGAAATTATTTACTTCTTGTCCTCTATCAATTTGACATCCAGGCTAATACTATAACATGACCGATATAAGTTGTTACAAGGTGGGTGTGGGGGAGGGACAATTTGTCTGATCTGCTGCTTTTGTACCTTACCACTGTTTCTGACACTGCCACCTGCAAGACTGAAATCGTGGTCAAATTTATTTGGCAGCTGAAGGTTGGCAGAAGAGGCTTAGAGGGTTCAATCATTTGCAAGGACAGTTATGGAGGGCAGCTACAAATACTTATAGTATCTGGCCTGTTTTTATATATTTGAGGTAATATTGGTAATGCTGGTCTTTGTGAAACTAACAGAAAGATAATGTTTGTTTTTGTGAACTAAGAAGCTTAAAAGCTTTCCAGTAATGAACCCCTGGTATTTATTTACAAGCCAAATATTGTGTGTAATAAAATCAGAGCTATTCCTTCCTCAGCCCAACTTCTCTCTCCTATGTGAATTAAGCTCCTATGTGTCTTTGATCAAAGGAATTTCTGGTCTTTGCTACATAAAAGTTAGGCTTTCACAATATACCATAAATGTCTTATCCAATGTGATACTTGGTCCTGTCAATTAATATATTTTTGGAAATAAATCCATTTTTTTAATAAATAAGAGTGGAGTGTTATTTCCAAGCAGGGCTTTTTTTCATCTTGTTAATCTTTTATTTATATATTTATTTATATAATTAAACTGAACACTCCAGAAGATAGAGGTCAACTAGTAATTTATTGTGATCTAATGTGCTGGGCAGCAGCTCTTTGTGGTTGAGTAATAGGCTGTCTGAGGAACGGAAGGGTGGGACAATGGAAAGGGATCAACCCGCACTGCTGAGCAAGGCAAGAACTAGTTTGTTTTTCACTGACTTCTTGACCTTGGAAAGTAGAAATTGGACCCACATTCTGTGGCTCGCTTGCTGCCAGCTGCTCCAGCCAAGGGACCTCTAGAGGCTCTCTAGTCGGGCCCTCCCCAACAGGCGGGAAGATGATGGCGGGCTTCTACACACTGGAGGTGCCTGCCAGTGGTTGGGGGGTGGGCCCGTTCCTGCCAGCCACAGCCCCGCTGCCGCCGCCCTGGACAGCTCGGCTGGAGAAGATGAAGTGACCCATGAATGCTTTCATGGTCTGTTGTGCACACAGCAGCAGCGGATCACGCAAGAGCAGCCCCAGATGCACAACTCAGAGCTTTCCAAGTGGCTGGGTGCCACCTGGCAGCACCTCAATGCCACCCAGAAGCAGCCATTCATTGACGACTCCAAGCGGCTCTGGGTGCGCCACATGCTCAATTACCCAGACTACAAGTAGCAGCCAGGGCGGAAGAGCCAGGCTGGCTGGGAGCCCAGAAGACACTCCCCTGCTTGCCTACCAGGGCTGTTGGCACCCCTCGGATAGATGCCTGCCTGCGCCGGCTAGGCCAATGCACTCCACGGGACCACCAGCAGGGTGGGGCTGGCCCCGGGCAGTGGCTGCATGATGGGAGCTGTGGCAGCACCCTGCAGCAGCCTGGTTCTACAGCACGCCAAGCCCCCTGCCTTCGCCACCATGCCAAGGAAGCTGGACACTGGCCTTCAGCACCCGCTGGAGGACTTCCCAGACATTGTGGCTATTTATGGGCTGCAGGGCTGTGAAGTGTCTGACACAGCTACCCCAGGCTGCCTCCCTGAGCACCCCCCAGCCACCAGGTTTCAGCTGCGCTGCCCACTTGGCCCCCTCTAGCAATGATGCCAGCTGCAGTTCCATGTCTGGATTTCATCACACAAGGAAGGTACAGCCAGGAAAGACCAGTGTGGACGTAGTTCGGAGACGCATGCTAACCACCCTCCAGGTCCAGCACTGGGTAGGCCACCAGCCTGGCTGACAGGTGAGCACAAGGAAAGAGTGCACATGCACTCTGCAGAACCCACCTCCCACTCCTTGCCCTCTCTTACTTACCTAGTTGAGATGGTGTAGTTGGACAGCAGGGAGAGGTGCAAAGTTCCTGACAAGTAGCCTTCACTGCAGACAACTTGCCTGTGCAAAGTTTGCTGGCCGGGTCTTTTGGTGGGCTCAGCAGCAATTCATATTGGCTTTCAAAAGCCAATAGAGCTCCCTCTATTGGCTTTCAAAAGCCAATAGGAATTGCTGCACAGCTTGTTTAAAAGCTTCCCCCCCCAAAAAAGATGCCAGAATGCCGTTCTGAGTGTTCTATGAGAAAAAAGCCCTGCTGACTTCTGGTTCCCATTTTCCACCAAGCAGTCTGAAGATTCGGAATGCTGAACTCTTCAGCTGAAATTTCTTTTTGTTGGGGACCCTAAGGGGCTAGAACCCACCCTGAAGGGGTGGAATGAATGAAGGAAATCCCAGGGACTTAGGAGAGACATCGGTCTCCCTGAACAGTCCAGGAGAAGCCTCCCAGAAACCAACAGAATAAAAGGCTGGCTAACTCCATATCCAGTCATAGTTGGAGACAATGGAAGTCATAAGCTTTTAAACTAAGTGGATTTAAAACAGCATGCTTGACTCTGGGTAAGAATATTGATTTTCTCTATTCTACCTATTTTCCTGAAGAAGAAAGTCCCAAAAATAAGAGATCTCTGAAAAAAAAGGAAGGGGATTTTACTCCCTCCTTTTGGTTACCAGAAGTGGTGAAACTTACCCTTTAGAGAGAGAGAAAAGACTAGAATGACCTGAAAAATGAGCAAACACTGACACCTACTGGTGGGTGAGGATTCTTTTTTTCTCTGACCCTCAAAGTTCTTAGAAAATGCAGCTGTGTAAACAAAGTGAAAGCAACAAATCTGAAGCAATGAATACTTCACAAAAGGAAACATATGATAAGCAGCAACAATTTCAAAGGACAATGATTTTAAACTACAAAGAATACAGAACAACCTTGAGAGTATGAATCAACTTATCTCCAACTTGATTTCACTCCAAGAAATTTCCCAGGAAAATACAGTAGAGATGACTGAACATAATTCTGAGGATAGAGACTTAAAGATAGAACTGTATAAAATAAAAAAAATATGATTTAATTCAAATGGGAAATATTTCAACACATCCAAGCAACTTTGAAGGTAAGGAAAAGAATGAGAAAAAATACTTTACAGGGAAACGAATGATGCAGCAAAACATACTGATTAAGAAAGGCAATGGCCAGAGAAAAAAGATTAAAATGGAAATTAAGAAAATAGATGATGGGACTTATCAGAGAGAATACTTAAAAAAGAAACATTTGTTTGAATATGGCTAAAAATGGAAAAGCTTTGGAATATATTACTCTTAGAGAGATGAATTTTTTTCTCTTCTTTTTGTTAACAAATACAATAAGAAACATTTGTTTGAATACAGCTAAAGAAATGGAAAAAACTTTGAAATATATTACTCTTAGAGGGATGAATTTTTTTAAAATTAATACAATATTTTTTTTTCCTTTTCCTTTCTGTAAAAAAAAGTTGAAATGATTTAAATAAAGCAAATGTTTTAGTTATTTAAATGTGACAATAAGAGAAGCATAAAAAATGTATTTTGAATGAGAGTTAAAGGTTTAGATGATTAGATCTACTGAATGGAATGCTTAAAGTTTAAATAAATTAAATTCATTCTCAGCTATGGTAAAAAAGAATAAGAAATTGAGGGAATAAATATATATTAAATTAGGAAGGATACATATTTTAAGTTATATGTTATTTTTGTATCTCAGTGCTTTTGTCTTTTTGTCTTTTTTCCTCTTTTTTGTCTCTCCTCTTTTTCTTTTTCTTTCTACTTTTTTACTTATTGATTAAGAAATATAAAAGTATGAGAGGGCTTATATAGAAAAAATAGAATTAAATCTACCAATGTAAATGTAGTTAATTGTTGAAAAAATTGTCACTAGTAAGAATATTTAGAATTTGGGGGGAGAAATAAGCTGAAATAAGCACGGTAACAGGATTTACGATAAGGCAACTAAAATGACAAATAGGATTATTGGAAAAACTATATAATTAATTGTTGTTAATCAAAATAATGAGAATTGTCTTAATCTAATGTTTTGCAAAGAAAGATACTTTGGGGAAAGGGGAAATCAAATGAAATTAACATATGGAATATAGATTATAGAAATCAATTGTTAAAGATTGTCTTATAAATGTTACCCAGACAACATACTGTTTACAAATTACTGAATGATTTTATGTTATGTTAAAAAAATACCAATAAAATATATACAAAAAAAGCCCTGCTTCCAAGTAAGAATTCCAAGGATTAGTACGGTACATGAAATGCAAACTTTAAAATGTTTATTCTAGGATTATTAGATTCTACTTCATGACCACCACCAGCAAATACATACAGAAAATTGTAATTTGGTCATCTAGTGTCCAGCCTTTTTATATTTTGGTAATTCACACTTAAATCAAAACAAGTGTTATCATAAAGAATAATTAAATTTTTTTAAAAATAATGCTTATCAATTAATTAGTGTCCTTTGGCTAACTAAAATTGTTGAAGTATAGTAAGTAATAACAGCAAATCTATTTTGTTCAAGATATAAGTGGAGATATTCCGCTATTTTTTGTCTCATTGTGGTCTTGAATAGTCCTTCAAAAACATATTTTAACATATTTTCAACTATGGAAATATTATTTTTCATATATTAATTTACATAGTTAAATTTAGATATATAGAATCCAATTTTAAATTCCTTAATAAGCTCTTTTACCTTTGTTACACTCAGGTAGTTTCAGATTCTGAACAATGGCAAGCTGGACATTATAGAAGTTTATTAATAAAAAATAAAATAAAAACATATGAGATTCCCTTTACTCCAAAAAATGTGACTACATACATCTCCAGTTTAAAACAATTTGTTCTCCCTCTAGGACTGTGTGGTTTATATCCCTTTCTAAATTTATGATATGTAACATTTAGCACCAAAACCTCCCAATCCTGATAATATAGAAAGGGTCTGAAATGCTATTTTGCATTATAAAGTTCTTCCATAGATCTGTCATGATTGCAGGTTTTACTTTATCTGATAAGCATTTTTATTTAAAAATAAGCATCACCGTAACTTCTTAATTGGAATAAAAGTATACTGTAAGGTTTTTTTAAAAGCAATTAAATGCCTATCTGCTTCCTAACTATAATGGTTTAGCTTTCTAATTAAAATTGAAGTTGCAGCAAACAGCATCAGCCACAGATGCTGTAATTCAACCAGTCTGGTGCTACACTAGTTGTTTGAGTAGCCACTACTCTGAATTCTAAGGCCTATGATTAGATGAACGCCTGCACTAAAGCTGAATTTCGATACACTAAATCATAAACTCACTCATCTGATTTTGCCCTACATGTTCTTTCAATGCAGCCATCAATATTTGAATATTATAGTAATCATGGTAAACTATGAATAAAATGACCTAGCATGATGGACAAAAGGAGTCAGTGCTTTCAACCTCACTTATCTGATAGAATTTTTTATGAATAAAATGTTACTTTTGAGGAAAGCCATGCTAATCCATTTACTAATCAAAGAATAATATGAATGCTTTTGCATTAGGCAATGAACTAAAAATAAAAAGTGCACTGTTATTATTTTTAGTTTATTATTTTTAATGTTAAACTTCAGGTAAGCATTTCAATTTTAATACAGCTCAAAATAAAAGTTGGCTTTGGTTAAGAATGCTTTCTTAGCATTCATTATTTCAAACATACTTGTTGGCCTACAGCAGGGGGGTCAAGCTGCTGGCCCACGGGCTGGATGCGTCACGTGGAAGCTGCGCCATCCCCATTGCCGGCAATGGCAAAACTGTCGATACAATATGTCTGGCCTACAGAGAAAAAAAATGATGCCTATTTGTCCTATAATTAAATAATAATTGTTCTGGAAGCATTAAAAATAAAGCTATAAACAGAATTGTTTATTCAAGGGGTTATGGTTTATTGAAGGATAAAGTGAAATATGAAATGATGTATGTAGATGTATGTAGGGACGCAGTGGCTCAGTGGGTTAGGACGCTGAACTTGTCGATCAGAAGGTCGGCAGTTTGGCGGGTCGAATCCCGAGTGCCGCGTAGCAGAGTGAGCGCCTGTTACTCGTCCCAGCTTCTGCCAACCTAGCAGTTCGAAAGCACGTAAAAAATGCAAGTAGAAAAATAGGGACCACTATGGTGGGAAGGTAACAGCATTCTGTGTGCCTTTGGTGTCTAGTCATGCCGGCCACATGACCACGGAGATGTTCTCGGACAAGCGCTGGCTCTTCGGCTTTGAAACGGAGATGAGCACCGGCCCCTAGAGTTGGAAACGACTAGCATGCATGTGCGGGGGAACCTTTACCTTAACCTTATGTTTAAAGCCAGAAAAGTAAGAAGAAAAAATGAGAGTGGGAAATTGCATATTTCTACATTTATTTTAGCACCAATATGCGCAATATTACTCTTTTGATTCTGAAGCAATAGCTCTTAGTGGAGTCTTTTCCTTCTTTACTACTATTAATTAATCTTCTTAATTGTGTTGTTCTTTTATATTGAACCTCACAAGAATCTTATTTTCTTTAAAATAAAGATATTATGCATTTTTCTGATATACCTGCTGGTCAGTACAATTTCAATGTTTATATGCCTACATATACTATTCATCCATCAGTTTTCTTTGCTGTTCAATGTCTGCATTATACAGTTAATATATTTCACTTGTTGTAAGTATTCAAAAAGATATAACAATTCCTTTTGGCTTGCTTTTGGGAAATTGAACTTTCCTGTATAGAATATAGGGTCTATAGTATCTCAGAAAATAAAAAAAAGATTGTTCTCTTCATCCATTTCAGAAGAAAACGAAATAATATACTAATGAATATATATTATTTTTATATCCATATATCCTTATATGAATACATTTTATATAATAAAACTCATAATATTCATCTTAAATTTGAAAGACTACTAACTGATATAAGATTATTTATGGCCAACAAATATTTATTTTACAAAATACTTTCTGATAGGGCCATATTTTCATAAGTAAACAGACTTGCTTTCTCTCTCTCTCTCTCTCTCTCTCTCTCTCTCTCTCTCTCTCTCTCTCTGTGTGTGTGTGTGTGTGTGTGTGTGTGTGTGTATTCAAATTTCTTTTTGCTGACAAAGAGCTAAATTTGAATACACAATATATTGCAGTAGCGACTTGAGCCCTGCTTAACACTCCTAGATTGGAGCTGCAAGGCAAAAGAAATCATAATAATAGAACTGCAGTATAGTTCTGACTGAAAAAAACTTACACACACACACACACACACACACAGAGAATCTGTACTTATTTTGCAATATCCAATCTGGGTTGATCACCGGGACCAGTGGTTTTGTCTTCTGAGCTTTCAGACTCATGGTGGAGCCTCTCTCTCTCTAGCAGAGTGTGTGCTATTCTGTGTGTGGTATTTATAGTGCCTGTTGTAAGTGTTGTGAACAGGCACTATAAATATCACACACAGAACAGCACACACTCTGCTAGAGAGAAATTCCCTGAAGATGGGCTCCAGCACAAGTCTGAAAACTCAGAAGACATAAACCCCTCTGTTTCCGGTCGTCAACCGAGATTGGATCCTGCAACATTGTCATGGGACACATATATTTGCCTTCCTTCATGTACTTGTTTTGTAAAAACAAGTATTAGGCTGAATTACCCATGTCAACTATATTTTGTGGATATACTATAGATGTCTTGGTTACATTTAGAATTAATGTACATATTGTTTGAAAGTATGCCCTGTGAGTAGAAGCTGGCCACCACCATCAAGAGTACTTTCCAGAAACATGCAGGAAAAAGGAAAACCAAACCTCTAACCAAACATGTCAAGGAAGCTTGAATAGGTGGCCAACCTGATCAGATGTCCATTGCAGAACACAATATTCTACAGAAAGACTTCAACTATAACACAGATGATGCCAATTAACTGGAATTCTTTGCAATGTTAAAAGGAGCATCTAAAATCACAGAGAGATCCAAGAAAATACTAGATAAACCATCATATCACAGACCGAAAAAGACCAGAACTCACAGCTGGGAACAGAACAGCCCTCAGAAACCTAAAAATAGAAAAAAAAATCCAGACTATCTTCATCCTACCAACAGTCAAAGGCTGAACCATTGTTATCATGGACAGATCACAATAGAGAAAGAATTTTATTTTTTATTTTTATTTATTCATTATTAAATATATTTGCTGCATCTCGCAACAAATAACTGTGCACCTTGAGAAGAATTACTAGAAGACAAAGAAACTTACATCCCAGTGAACATCAACTCAACAAAGAAACTAGACAACCAAATCAGGAAAATCAAGAAAGACCACCAAGAAGGACCAAATTACCAAGGAGAAACAGTGACAGATGAGAAGCAGTATACTCATCCTCTCACACTTCTATGGACACCACAAAATACACAAGCCTGACATGAGCACCAAATTGCAGTCAGAAGACATGATGAAAACTCTTTAATTTCACAATATACGAACAGACTTAAGTATAGTTTCAACTGGGAAACTGTTACTGCCCTAGACCAAGCCAAGCCCCAAAATGCTAGAGAATTCCTGGAAGTCTGGCACTCTGGGAAATTGGTCATCAATAGACATATAGACATAACCAACATCTACATACCATGCAAAAGAGACAATCAAAACCCCAAAAGAGGGAACGAAAACACAAAACAGCTCTCCACCTGTAATCAACATCTGGATGAGCACAGATTAATACCAAAATTAATACCAGACCAACACTCAAGAAGTAAACAATATTCCAATGAAGGAATTGCTATTCCAACCAAAAAACCATCAAGTCCATTCCCACCATCACTTGCAGGGCAAACCACTGGAATATAAATCGAGAGCAGACCCTACTGCCTGCTAGCACTGATGATGTTGCCTAGTTTGGTTAATGAAACATATGCAACCAAACAACCAGGTTAAGAGAACACCATTGACTCTTCAAGTGTACATACGGTTTTTCAGAAGTGATTTGGCCTTGCCTCCTTCCAAAGGTTGAATAGAAAGTGACTAGTCCATTATCCAAATGACTTTAGGTCAAGGTGGGATTAACATTTGTAGGCTCCTGGCTTCTAACCTGAGAAGAGAGCCTATACCAAACCGGCTCTCCATGCTTACTTGTTATTAGATTTGTATCCCATCTTTCATTCAGGAGTTCAGGATGGCATACATAGTGTCCTTATCTCCATTCCTCTCTTCCCACAGCAATTCTCTGAAGTAGTTTGAACTGAGAAAGATTGATTGTTCCAAAGTCACCTGTGAAATTATGTACTTGAAAGTGGAGATGAACCAAAAGTGGAGATGAACCTTAAGCACTGCACCACACTTAACCTCTTTCAATATGCCATATCCTATAATAAAATTAATTTCTTTGTCTATCTTCTATCTTTGAATACAGTAGTGCTCCCACAATCATATATCAAACTATTATGCAGATTTATGATTTATGAATGACACTAATCTTTCCAACACCACTCAAATAAAAAACTAAAAGTTTGGTTAATCCCCAGATTTTTTAAAAAATGTTTTAAGATGAATAATTTTAGTAATAATTTAGAAATCCATGATTTCCACAATAACCACATCATTAATATGAGTAGAAAATTAACAGGTTTGAAATTATGGAAATATAGCTTCAGTGGGAAATATAATGAAGTCTAAATTTTTGTGATAAATGATTAGTTCATTTTTCAATATTTTGCTGGAATATGTTTTTCAATTTTGAGTATTTTTACTCAGTAACATTTTCAATCTATCTTGGAATGCTCCAGGATTCAAATCCCTTTCTTAATGTCAGGCTTTATCTTTCATTCAGGCTTGCTATGTTATAAAAATGAATCAAGTTATCCATTAACTGAATTTAGACTGTCTGCACAAGTATTATATTTATTTCATCATGTAGCTAACATAATTGATTGGAATCTTGGTAATGTTAACCACTTTCTCAGATATATTTAATTTAGACTTTTCTTTGTGTTGTTTGGAATCACTGAAGGAAAACTTTACATTTGGATAAACTTTCATTTTTTACATTTTTGGCAAGAATAATTCCTCACTTGAATCTGGAGTAATTTTTCTTTTCTGGCAGGCTTTCTACAGTTGCATCTGGAAAAAGAAAGTGAGAGCCTTTGAAGAAAATAGCTGGACCAAAGTGTTTTAAAGTTGAGGAAGTTGTATCTATAGAAAATGAAAATGATCAAAGACATTCAGTACCTTGGAGAGATCCAAGAGAAATGCATATTATTGGAAAACAATGCCTACAAAAACCTTATATAAGCATTTGTCTTAACTGTCCACATTAAATTCTCTATCTTTCTTGGGAAATAGAGATACTTAAATGGACTCTTGGCATGGAATATGATATTCCATTTTTTCTTCATTATTGCTTGTTGGGTATGTTAAATATGATAGTGAATAAATACAACACAAAATATCTTCAAGGGGACAATGATGCTTTAATTCACAATTAAGTTAAAAGCAAAAGGAGAAGAAAGAGGAACGTTATTCTGGTTGTAAAAAAATGAATTATTCAGAGTGAGATCCTCCTATCATCAGATAACGAAGGTTAAAAGTAAATGCCAAAAAGATAATAGTACAGTCCATACAACTATAGCTTTCTAAGAGACTATTAGGATATATATACATGAGATTTCTATGTGAATAATTAAAAATAACTTGCATAGAAGTTAGTAAATGTTCATATCTGCAAATCAAATCATGCCAAAATTTAAAATGTAGGCCATTGGAATAGTTATACAAATATTTGGTATATATTTGTCAAGAATGTTATTTCAGTTTAATGACAACTCTCTTATTGGCAATGTTACTAGTATCAAAGAATACAAAATATTGTGGAATAGCATGTCTTGCTTTTAATAAAGCTATCAAAACAAATATGTCTCATATTTTTGTCAGTTAAGCTGGTAAGTGTTGTTACTGTTATGTAGATGACTGATGGTTCATACAAAGAATATATATTTCTTCAATTATTCTTGCCTGCATTGTGATGAATTCTAGTATGACATTGTCATTCTTTTCCACTGTTTCTACAACTTCCACTTCTTCAACCACTTCATCCCTATTGGGAGTATCAAGTCCAGTATAGCTGATCCTCTAGTTCCTCCTCCATTTTTGTGGTGATAAAAGTTGTCAGCTACACAGGTCCAGAGCCTATTCAATCTCCTACTTGCTGCAGAGTTTGTTTTCCAGTTGATCTCATGGTAGTTAAAATCCCCTATTACTACAGTGATATGTTTCCTGGACACCTCAGCTAACTGGTTTACAAAAAAGTCATCTATTTCCCCTATTAGATTGGGTAGCCAGATGTGAACCAATTGCCATGAGTCCATATTTTGATCATGTGGCCATGGGGATGCAGCAGTGGTCGTAAGTGTGAAAAATGGTCACTTTTTTCAGAGCTGTGTAACTAAATAATGCTTGTAAGTTGAGGACAACTTGTATTCTTGCCTCCCCATTTACTTACATTGATTGCAGTGCACAAATTCCAAAGTGTTGGGGCTTAGCCATTATTGTGCCCATTTACAAAAAGGGCACCTGAGACCTGCCCGCTAATTATAGGCCTATCAGCATTACATAAAATAAGTAAGCTCTTTGCTAGAGAACAAACTAGTTGATTCCATTGACTTAGAGCATATATTGGCAAATAATAAGCAAGTGGGCTTCAGGTCTGGACATTCTATTTATGAATACACCCTTATTTTTCAACATCTGGCTGAAAAATGCATATCCAAAACAATTTCATCACAATATATTGCATTCATTGATTTTTAGGTCTGCATTTGTTCTAATTTCCAAAGAAAGGCTATATACTGCTATTGATAGATGCTTAGTATTGATTATGCACAAACTTTATAAGAACTCCAGAAATTCAATGCAGTATGCAAAGCCACTACACCAATGTGATTCTACCCTACAGAGGAGTAAGGCAGCAATGTATTTTAGCTCCTCTGCTCTTTAATCTTTCTTTAAATCCACTTGTGGCCAAATTAAACCAATTAAAACATCATGCTCCAAAATTAGTTGATAGACATCTTTGTATGCAGATAATATAGTACTTTACCACAAATGAAAATTAGACTTAGATGAGCTCTAAATTGTCTGGTTAATTATTGATCCAAAGAAATTTTTAAAATCAACTATAGTAAAAGTAAGATCATGATTTTTGCAAAAAAGACCTAAATTGCATATTTGGAAGATAAATGGCCAGAACACCATGTAAGTTAAATCCATAGTTCTACTAAACACAGTGCACATGAAACTATACTATTCAAAACACTCAAAAAACAGTGGTTGCAATTCAATTCTTTTATTTCTCTGGAGGAACACACTATATTCCAGAAGTAGTGAAGCCATATTTAGCTAAGGCTTGTGCACAACTACACTTTGATGCTTAGCTGGGACCTCATTCTTCTGACTTCTCATGAAAAACTGATTAAGAAATTGTATAACTTTTTATTGAATTTGAAAATGGAAGACAAACAAGTAAAAGAAACAATTATAATTTTTTATTTTTTTTATTTTAATCCCATTTATATTCCGCCCTTCTCCGAAGACTCAGGGCAGCTTACAATCTAAAGCACAATGTGCTTAGCAATAGCCTTCATTCTATGTATATGCCTGCTTATTAGCCCCCCCCCAAGCGGCATTATTACAAAGTCAGCTTATTGCCCCCAACAGTCTGGGTCCTCATTTTACCTACCTCGGAAGGATGGAAGGCTGAGTCAACCTTGAGCCTGGTGGGATGCGAACCTGCACTAATTGCAGGCAGCTGGTGTTACTTAAGGAGGCATTAGCCCACTGCTCCACCAATGTTTTAAAATATGTCTAGTAAATGTTGGAAATGTAATCATAATCCTGGTACATATTACCACTTGTGGTGGACATTTGTTAAAGCAAAAATTTTTTGGACAAAAATACATACTTGGTTAGGAAAGATGTTAGGGAAATGCATAGACTTTACCTGAACTTTTTTTTATTAAGTATAATTCCAGAAAAAAATGATAAAGTGCATATTTAACATTACATGTATTTACAAAAGTAAGGATTGTATTTGCTCAGGACTGGAAAAATGAAAAAACACCATTGGATGAAGAGATAATAATAAAAACTGAACTGTGCTGAAATGAATACTTACATTGAGAATCAAAGAAAAAAAGATACAGAATATTTTCAAACATGGAACTTATTTTATCAATGGCTGGAAAAGTAGAATAGAGAGTAAGAACTTAACTTGTATTACTAAGCATAATAAATCAAATCAGACAACACATTGTTCATTAAGCACTAATGAATTGAATAATAGAAAATTAATAAAATACTATAAAAATAATAGCTGCTTTGAACCAAGATGGATGGCAAATAAATTAAATAAATAAAAAATAAATAAATATGGAACTTGTTGCAATGTTAATTTTTTAATGTACACCATCCAGAATAAATAAATTTAATTGTATGTTTAATTTTATGATTTATATTGTGCTGGCCATATTCACTTTCAACTTCAGTTTGATAGGCCTTTTTAATGTGATGGTGTACAATATATTAATATATTTAGAAGTAATTATAATATATTAGATAGCTACAGTCTCCATGCTATTTTTAAATCCTTGTTTTATTTATCTGTCTTATCTTAATTCTTTTTTCATGTTTTGTTTTGTATTGGTTTATATATATATATTGAAATATCCAATAAAAATAATTCAAAAGAATGATCTAATTTGATCATTACGTTTCTATCAAATTTTTGAGAAAGAACAATCCATTTTAGCAATTAATAATATAATATTCATTATATTAATTAATTATTACATATATAATTAATATATATATATATAAGATTAATATTATTTTATAGATAATTACTATAATTAATATAGCTAATATATAATATAATTAATATTAATATAACTGTAAATTACTTTAGAATATTCTTATGTATGTATGAATAATAAAATATGGTGTAAAATTAATGTTATTCAACTGAAAATACCATTATTATGTATCTATTACCATGTTTAAATCTGCACTGTCTTAATTATACAATCCTTAACATTTCACTTCTTAGTCATATTTCACCAATAATTTATAAATAAAGCTCAGCAGGTGTTTTAAATTTAGTCACATGTCTAAGCATTTGTCGGTGTTTCTCCATAGTTATTTTAATACTATATTAGTAACCTGAAGATATTGAAACCAGTCAGGTGGACTAAGCCACTGGGAAATAAGTCTTAAAATAGTTATATTTCTCATATTAATAATAAACTATCACAATCTATTTCAATTGTCTTTACGAGTATATTACTTGTTCCCTCATTGTGAAGACAAACATTTATTAGTGAAATAAGATGATAGATAGATAGATGATAGACAGACAGACAGACAGACAGACAGACACAGACAGACAGACATAAACCTGATCTACAGATATTTTCTTTTGAGATTAAAGAAGAAAAGGGATCTATTTTAACCATTTCCTTTGCACTATGGTTTTGCCTCATTATCTCTGCAGTGCTCATCCTGTGAGGTTCTGTAGTATTTTGGAATCTTCATTAACTAGTTCACATAAATTATTGATTTTACTTTTCATAGAAAAGACCGGACCGTTTATTTCCATTTTAGGCTTGACAAACACCTCCAACACGTTCAGGTGATACATCATTACCCTTTAGATAATAATTACCTTTATTCTGCAATAAACAATCTCAATCTACATCTTAAGTTGACTTAGATATTCATCATCCCAAGTATTAGTGCTTCTATTTAATTGTATTTTATTTTTGTGAACAAATAGGCAACCACACATGCATATCTAAATATCTTATCAGAATTTTATATAAAAAATATATCTAAAACATCTCTTCATCCTAGTTTTTAGTTAAGTTATCAAAACCCATTATAAAATTCTATTTTGCCCGTAGAGTTCTTTTTAATCAACTTAAGTTGTTCAAATTTTCATTTTAGACCACTGAACAATAAATTCACTAAGCATGACAAGCTAAACAATGTTTTGTTTGTATTCATGATACTAAATGATCTGTAGTCTTTCTGAGCCCGATTTCTAATTCCCCTAGTTTAATTTTTAATTTTTATAAATCAGAAGGTACTAAGACTTGGTGGCATAAAATAATAATAATTTATTAAAAGTGTGTGCTACCCAAATCCCAATGACTTTTATAGTATCAATAATACCTGTACCTCTGTAGAACAATGCAAATATACAACGGCATGTACAGCAACTAGCAATGATCAGTCAGAATATGTGTGTGATGATACAATATATGCTGCAATTATATTCTTGCATCAGAATTTCTGATATCAATATATAGGTCATAGTCTTCCTGTGATTTCACCATCATGCATATGTTATCATTTGCCTCCTTGACCTTTCATGAATGCCATAGTTTTCATTGCAGTACTTGCAATGAAACTATACTTACAAACTTACAAACAATACTTGCTGGGGATGGTGTTATAAAATATGTGTATGCTTCTTGAAACCAAAAATATTTGCCATTAATCCATTACTTAAAAGAAGTAATAATAATGCAATAAAAATATGATTAAAAATAATGCTTTTGCCATGCATGCTGACAATCTGATGATGATATGGCTTTCATTTTTTTTTGGAAAAGTTTAATGCTTTTTGTTTACTCAATTATACTAATGTGAACTTTAAAATGTTTTGAAATACATATATATCTTTTCTCAACATATATGCATTATCTATCAAGCACATATGTAAAATTGTTCCAGACCCTGCTGACTTCATTCTCTATCTGAATCGTTCTATTTCTATTTCTTCTATTTGAAAATGTTTTTACAAATTGATTATTTTGAAACATAAAATGTAATATGAATATAATATGCACATAGAGTTTTATAATTTTTTAAAAAATAAATAATATCAGTATTTCATTTTTTTAAAGTATGAAGTATATTAGAAACTGATGCTTTAAGTATGATGGACATTAGATACAGGTTTCATCATTTTACTATGTCTTTTGCCTTTATGTTGTGTGCTGCTGTCTGGGATTGTCTTGAACTATTAAAGGAATATAAATAAATATAAATAGAGAATAATATACTGCTCAAAAAAAATAAAAGGAACACAAGATAAAGACATCCTACTATTAAATACAGTACATTGTGTTGTTTAAGTGTTCCCTTTATTTTTTTGAGCAGTATATATTAAGTGACAAGCAATGTACCGTGGAGTTACCCATGCAAGAGATGTCTGTTCCCTATTCACAACTAGGATTGTTGGCAGGCATTGTGCTTTGAAGGAGCAGGCAGGACAGCAAAGTTAAGCAAACTTAACTTTATTAGGAACCAGGCAACAAACAGAAGAACATCACTCTTATTTATACTAGCAGCTGTCAGACGTCTGACCAATTAGGGCTGTGCCGGTTTCCCGCTTCGTTCGTTTCCGCCAATCGGAGTCGGCTGGTTTTGACAGCTCGGAGCTGTCATCTGGTGGCGCGTGCGCTGTTGCCGGCGACTTTGACAGCCGAGAGCTGTCATTCGGTTAGCGCCTGCGTAGTTCTATCCGGCAGCTTTTGACAGCTGTCAAAAGCTGCCGCAGTTTACCTCAGCCCTGTTGGTTCTTATATATTAAGAATGTTTAACGTTACATTAACATGTAAATACATAACACCCCTTACCCCTCCCTCTGATTGAGTTGACGTTTCCCCAACTGTTTCTTTTTTGGGTTTCCCCATTCGAAGTCTTCCAAGTAGGCAGGGGGTCTTTTTATTCTTTCGGAACGTCGGGGGGGTGTCTCCTCTGGTCGTTCATTTCCCCCAGGTGTATTGGAATCTGGCTCAGGGGGCAGGGGGTTTGGCTCCGTCGTTTCAGAGTTCCTTTCGTGTTGTGGGAGGAAATCATTCTGTGTGGTGTTTTGCTGTGGTGCCGTTTGTTTGGGGTTTTTTTGGTGTGACAGTGTTTGCGGGGGGGGGGGGTTCTGATAGCATTTTGTAGTTCCCCCTTTCCCCCATATTTTGTGGGCTGCATTGTCATAACTGGTCAATGTGTCTACGGAGGTGGGTGTTGTTCCCGGTGTCGACGATGTATGATAGGGGACCTGTCTGTTCTATGATGACCCCCTGTGTCCACTTATTGCCGCCTCCATAGTTCCTAGCCCAGACGGCTTGCCCGGTACTGAGAGTCCTGTGCCGGAGGGGAAGTTCTGGGTCTGCTGGGGTTCTGTCTGGATGTAAACGGTCCAATCAGTCAGTCGTTTGCCCCAGCGGAGTTCTGCCGGAGACTTCCCGGTAGTCGTGCAGGGGGTGGTGTGTTGCGCTAATAGAAATTGAGCAAGTCTGCGGTGCCAATTGCCGGTGATGATTTTCCGCAGTGCCTCTTTGGTTGATTTCACCATCACCTCAGCCAAGCCGTTCGTCGAGGGGTGAAACGGAGCCGTGGTGGTGTGCCTAATAGAGTTTGCCGTTGTGAAACTCTGGAATTCGTGGGAAGTAAATTGGGGGCCGTTATCGGAGACTAATACATCCGGAAGCCCATGTGTGGCAAACAACCCCCTTAAAACTTGTATTGTGGCTGCAGAGGTTGTGCTTGTGACTGGGGCCACCTCTAACCACTTAGAATAACTATCTACGACTATTAGGAACATTTGTCCTTGGAAGGGACCTGCAAAGTCTAAATGGACGCGTGACCAGGGTGTTTTTGTTGTTTCCCATCTGTGTATGGGAGCTTGGGGCTGAGCTGCTCTGCCAAGTTGGCAGGGGTAACACCCAGCCACATGTGTTTCTATTTGTTTGTCGAGGCCGGGCCACCAGATGTAGCTTCTGGCTAAAGCTTTCATTTTGACAGTTCCCGGGTGACCTTCGTGGAGGCTTTCTAGGACTTTTAATCTGTGTTTTTCAGGTATTATTACCCTGCTGCCCCATAATAAGCATCCCTGGTGGGAGGATAATTCTTTTTGTTTTAGAAAGTAAGGTTGGAATTCTGGGTCTGGGGGTGTGGTTTGCCACCCTGAAGTGACGTAGCCTAAAACTCTGCCCAGGATTTTGTCCGCAGCTGTGGCTGCCGAAATGTCTCTAACTGATAATGGGCATTCTGGCAGTTCGGATATAGCTAGGATTTTTCCAGCTGGTGCGGGGTCTGGGTCAATCTCTGGTAGGGGCAGTCTGCTAAGCCCATCTGCGTGACCCATTCTTTTCCCTGGTTTGTGTTCTAATGTGAAAGAATAGGCTGACAAGAAGGTGGACCATCTGAGGATGCGGGGAGATAAAATTTGGGGCATTTGTTTATTTACTGTGAAAATCCCTAACAGGGGCTTATGATCCGTAAAAATGGTAAATTGGCGACCATAGAGGTAGTCGTGAAACTTTTTCACACTGGACACTATGGCTAAAGCCTCTTTATCGATTTGAGCATAATTGCGCTCAGGTTTTGACAACGTTCTGGAATAGAACGCTATAGGGGTTTGGGTTCCTTCCCTGGTTAAGTGGCTTAGGACCGCTCCTATGCCAAACACAGGGGTAGCTGTTCATTGAACAGTGCCACTGTGGCGTTGCTGGTCAATAGGTTTTTTAGAAGTCTGAAACTTTCATCGTGCTGTGGAGACCAAGACCAGGGTTTGCCTTTGTCTAAAAGCCTATGGAGGGGTTCTGCAATTGAGGCTTTGTGTGGCAGGAAGGTATGGTAGAAATTAACTAACCCCAGAAAGGCTTGCAGTTCCTGCTTATTCTTTGGGATAGGTGCTGTTTTGATGGCTTTTATCTTAGACTCAGTGGGGTGAATCCCTTTTGCATCAATTTTGAACCCTAGGAATTCCCTATGGAGCATTTGTCTCGCCTTAATTTGAGCCCTGCTGTTCTGAACCTAAGGAGCACCTTTGCCAGCTTGGTTGCTAAGTCCCTTTCTGATTCCCCTGCAATTAGAATGTCGTCAAAATATGGGCAGACCTCAGGGATTCCTTTTAGTGTTTTTTCCATGATTTCTTGAAAGATCCCTGGGGCTGCGGAGATGCCGAATTGAAGGCGGTTAATTTTGAATGCTCCCTTGTGCGTGACAATTGTCTGAGCTAGGGCGGTGTCAGGGGTGACAGGCAGCTGTAAGTACACCTGCGCCAAGTCTAATTTAGCAAAAATGGCGCCTGACTTAATGGCCGCGAGGATGTCTTTGACAGCCGGGACCGGGTAAGCATGGGCATTTAATGCGCGGTTCAGGGTGGCTTTATAATCAGTGCATAGTCTGATTTGGCCATTGGGCTTGATTGGGGTCACTATGGGTGTTTCCCATTCGGCCCCTTCGACTGGTTCTAAAACTCCCAATTTGACTAGCCAGTCTAGTTCGTTTTCTATTTTTTCTCTTAAAGCGAAGGGGACTCTCCTAGCCTTGATTCTTATGGGCATTACATTAGGGTTCAGTTTTAGTGACACCGGGGGTCCTGTATATTTCCCAAGCGAGCTGTCAAAAACGTCCGCGAATTGAAGGCAGACGGAGTCTAAGTTTGACAGCTGAGTGGCGTTGATGCCTGTAAGTGCTATCCCTAGTGCCTCGAACCAGTCCAGCCCTAGCAGGCTGGTCCTGTTTTCTTGGGTGACTAGTATAGTAAGGGGTCCCTTAAATTGTCTAAACTCCATTGGGACTGAGGCTTTTCCCCTGAGCTTAATGGGCGTTTTTTGAAAATCCGCTAGGCGGAGTTTAGTGGGACGTAAGGCGGGTTGTTGCCGGCTGCGGCTACAAATGTCCTTGTAAGTTTGCCAAGAAATGAGAGAGACGGAGGACCCTGAGTCAACTTCCATCTCGCAAGGGACTCCGTGGATTAGGACGTCCACCTTGACTTTGGGCTTAAGGATGCTGTGGACCGTATTTTCCCTTGCTTTACCCTTTACATTTTGTACTAGGGGTTTAAATTTTTTTTTCTCCCTGGGTGTGGGTCGGTTCGTACCTGCAGACGTCACCTCCAATTCATGTAGGTTTTCTCGGCTCCGGCTCCGGCACACAGCTTTGAGGTGACCTGTTTTTCCGCATCCGTGGCATTTGGCACTGCGGAACCGGCACGATGCCCTCGGGTGGCTTCCGCCGCAGCTGGCACATTTAGCTCTGTTAGGCTGGTAGCTAGTGCTCTTGTTGTTATTGGAAGGGCCCCCTCGGTTGTTGTGCTGTGACTTGAGCCTCTCGAACCGCCGATGAACGGCATAGATGTCCGTCGAGATGTCGTCGTCCTCTGGCCCGCTGAAGGTGCCGTCCTCCTGGTGCACGGACCCACTGGATCCGCTATCAGGGGGACGGGGGTTGTCGCCATGGCTGCCTTCATAGGCGATGACTTCCATGGCCACTTCTGTCAGCGTTAGAGCGGGTTTGGCAATCAGTTTCCTCCGCAGGTGCTCGTCTTTAAGCCCGATGACGATTTGGTCCCGGATCCGGTCCTCCAAGTCGGGGAACCGACACCGCCGTGCTGCGTGTCTGACCTGGGTTATGAAGTCATTAGCGGGCTCGTCAGGAAGTTGTACGCGTCGGGCAAAATTCACTCTCCAGAACAGCTCAGACTTCGTGGGCATGAAGTGTTTGCTCAGTCCCTCGGTGAGTTCTGCGTAGGAAATCGTTGCGATGGGTTCTGGACTGAAAAGTCCCACAGCGGCATCGTAAACGGCTGGCCCGCTGAGCCAGAGGAGGGCGGCTGCTTTGGCCCGATTGTCGGTTATTTTCTTAACCACCAGGTACCCTTCTACCTGGCCTAGGTGTGATTCCCAGCATTCTGGGTGGCGAGTGTTGAACTCGCGAATATGGCCGTGGTTCGTCATGCTGTCCGGTCGTGGGTGCCGCTTGCGTTGTTGTGGAAGCTATGCTTCCCGTTAGTGACTTCAGCGAGTGACTAGCTCGGGCTAAGGGAAAAAATCTCTTCTCCCCTTAGGCGGTGACTTCAGCTATGCAAGCAGGCATCCCACCTTCGTCGCCAGTGCTTTGAAGGAGCAGGCAGGACAGCAAAGTTAAGCAAACTTAACTTTATTAGGAACCAGGCAACAAACAGAAGAACATCGCTCTTATTTATACTAGCAGCTGTCAGACGTCTGACCAATCAGGGCTGTGCCGGTTTCCCGCTTCGTTCGTTTCCGCCAATCGGAGTCGGCTGGTTTTGACAGCTCGGAGCTGTCATCTGGTGGCGTGTGCGCTGTTGCCGGCGACTTTGACAGCCAAGAGCTGTCAGTCAGTTAGCGCCTGCGTAGTTCTATCCGGCAGCTTTTGACAGCTGTCAAAAGCTGCCGCGGTTTACCTCAGCCCTGTTGGTTCTTATATATTAAGAATGTTTAACGTTACATTAACATGTAAATACATAACACATTGTCTACTCTTACTGTTCTTGCCAAATCCTATTTTTGTGGGGTGTTTTTATACAGTTCCATTTATATTACATTGCTTAACATATCCAAAGAAGTAGCTCTAAGTGGAATGGAGCTGCAAATGAAATAATGAAATGTGCCCTATCTACTCATAAAGGATGGATCACACTCTTAAGAAACCTATTTTGCAAACAGAAATTTGATCCTTATAAAAAATGGTTACAATAATGGACAATAATTTCTGCAATATCTGACAAAGTATAGTCAATAATGAGGTAAATCAAAGACCATTAGTTTTAAAAATCCAAATGTCAAAAGAATAGATATTTCCTTAAGTAATGAAGTATTTGTGATAGTGTTTGAAGAAACTGTTATAATTAATAAGCACTAGTGCATGAGGCTTATTTTGTTAAGTATAACATTCTCTTTATAGGAGTTATTGCATGTAATAATTAACTTGATTACAGGAGTCTGAAGAGGGGAAAAGTTCCAAAGTAATCAAAGCATCCTCTGCAACTCATAAGCTTTAATCATTATTTTTTCACTTACAAATTACAGGTGCTTTATTCTGAAAATACCTAAGTGGTTATCCTACAGTTTGATTAATATTTAGAAGTGTTCTTTAATTTCATTCAAACCACTAACCAGATCTTTATTATAAAATTATTATACAATTTGTTATGCATTTTTTTTCTTTTTGATTAGTGACATAGTTATCACCAAATTGAATGAAGCACTCCATTTATACTGTATTCACTACTTTATATATTCCCTTTTGTCTTTTTCCCTGTAATTCCTATCCTGCTTCTCTCCCATCAGCCCATATCTCAGGTATTTTTTCTTCACCCACATCCCCACGATCAAGGCTTTCAGACTAGTAGAACTAGCAGATTGGTCAGCTGCAGTAGAAGCCCATTGGCCTTTTATCTTGAAAGGAAAAAAAGTCATTGGCTTAAATGATTATTTTCACTGACAATAGCACAAACCATAAGTTTCAGTTTCCTTCTCTTGTCTTTTAAACTTCAAATATCACACTCTGTGCGTGCATTTAAATGTCCAGATCTGTGAGGAATGTGTGCATGTATACATAAAGGTAAAGGTAAAGGTTCCCCCGCACATGCGTGCTAGTCGTTTCCAACTCTAGGGGCCGGCGCTCATCTCCGTTTCAAAGCCGAAGAGCCAGCACTTGTCCGAGGACGTCTCCGTGGTCATGTGGCCGGCATGACTAGACGCCAAAGGCGCACGGAACGCTGTTACCTTCCCACCGTAGCGGTCCCTATTTTTCTACTTGCATTTTTACGTGCTTTCGAACTGCTAGGTTGGCAGAAGCCGGGACGAGTAACAGGTGCTCACTCTGTTACGCGGCACTTGGGATTTGACCCGCCAAACTGCCGACCTTCTGATCGACAGGCTCAGCGTCCTAACCCACTGAGCCACCGCGTCCCTTCGCATGTATACATAGATGTCAATAAAAAAATAGTGGTTCAAGATATTGGGCACAATGGCTCCACACATTAGGTATACTCTTGGGATCCAAAAGGCTGCAATTTCAGTAGAGAAACTTGATAGATGTTCCTAACTTTGGAACATAAATTGTATACTATACTGTGCATTTATGCAGGTATGTTAACGTTACTTATCTGAAACTTGGTGCCTTACCATATCTTGCTCAAATCACTTGAAATAAAGAATAAGACTATTGCCTTAGATGGTTCATGTGCATATATATTAAATTAAATCAAGGAAGCACAATATATTTATTTTGATGCTTATTTATATGTTGATAATCATATTAGAAAAATATTTGAGTGGGAGACAAGGAGAAATTCTATTTTAAAGAAGTTGCTTTCCAGTCTAGTTTTTGAACATCCAAATTATTTTTAAAAATATTTTCACAATCAACATAGTTCCACCCTATCAGACACTCTAAATTAATGATGCTACTGATTAATCTGCTATAATCAATATTATATCATATCTAATATAATAATATAGTACTACACAATACAATACAATACAATATAATATGCCATTAAACCATGGTAATTTAAAGTATAGAAAGCCCCCCACATTTTATTAATACGGTGAGTTCCATCATAATAAAAATGACTCATTTCCATTCTACCAAAGAGTCAGAACCATAAATTTACTTTGAAATAATGATAATGGCAAGCCAAGTGATGTTAACATTAATTTGGTAGGGTTCTGCTGTTATTGATATAGCAACAGTTACTGTTTAATTGTAATGCAGAAAAATAGCCTGCAGTTAAATAATACATTTCTGTTAGCAATTATTTAACACAACCCTGAATTACAAATACATTTACATAATTATTTGTATCTTGTAGAGGGTACTTACAGAGAATGTAATTGGAAGTAGGAAAAAAATGAATTAAAATAAATGAAATGTTTGTATTATAGGAGCATTGATATTTTAAAATCTTTATATGCACATATAAATGTAGAAGCTGCTGTTTTAAATATAAAGTGAATATATGTAACTTTAGCAATATTGTTTTGGAGCTTTCTATTGCATGAAAATAAACATATGAAGATATTTTTAAGAGTGATCAATACTAAGAAAACACAGTCTTTAGATTTCAGCAGGGTTACCTTGCTTGGTAAGCTATAGTTGTTAAAACAATAACAGTTCTTTTGCAATTATTAAGGGTAAAAGAACCCTGTTTTCATTGCATTCATCTAAGTTTACTTAATGTAAGTTGGAACATTTTTTTTAATTGATTACATTGGTTTTGCCAGAACCTATCTAACTATCTTTAGTTTAGAAACTATCTAAACTGAAGTAAGAATAAAAGACTTATTTAGTGCTTTTTATAATTATTTCATTTTTTATGCTAAGATTTATATTTCATGAGGTCTGTGCAACTAGCTGAAAACTGATAAATTCAGGTATTATGTTATATGATAAGAAGGCACAAAGGCTCAGCAGTTAAAGATCCTGAACTTATTAGTTGGAAAGCTGCCAGATTAATAGATGCAACTTTGGGTTCTGAACCCAAGTGGTGTGTATAGGGTAAGCTCCCATTCTTGCCCCAGGTCCTGCCCATCTAGCAGTTTGAAAACATGCAAATGCAAGTAGATTAATAGGAACAGCATTCTGTGTGCGCCTTTCCTATATAGCCAGGCTGGCCACATGTCCGCAGAAAATGTCTTTGGACAACGCTAGAGTTCCTCAACCAAGAAATTGAGAAGAACACTGAGCCTTAGGGTTGGACATGACTAGATAGGGAAGTCTTTGCCTTTATTATATGTTATCAGTAATCAGAAAATCTTCAGATTTGATTATAGAGAAAGAAAATAATTGGTAGCTTTCTTCCATTAGAATAATTCACCTGATGATCTTCTTGAATCTTAGGTTCCTTATGCAAGATGGGAGGTTCAACACAATAAAAATGATTATTATATGGGAAAAATAAGGTCAGAATCAGTATTTGATATTAGGAATAAACCTGCCACATCTTTGCTGCAAAAATCCAGATACAGAAAACTATGATGTTTGTAAACTAGGCAGTAAATGAAACAATGTTTACAAAACAAATAAATAAAATTATGTATATATAGTGAAAGCAAGCATTCAGTTATTACAATGGTTGAATGTTCTGTTACTGAGATTTATTGTTACATTTCAATTTATTTTCTGAATGCCTTAATAATCCCTTATAATAAAATATGATATGTGTTCAGTAAAAATTATAGTACATGAATTTAAATAGATTTATTTCCAAGAATCATTTAAACCTGTTGCTGCCTTATCTGGGTTGCAAACGTCTGAATAGCTATCGGATAACAAAAAATAGTGGGAAAAAGGTAATTATCTCTTTATTGTCTGAATTTTTCAAATTCAGATAAGGTAGTCATAATTTACTAATAATCCTTATTCCAATCCTTATTCCTTATTCCAAATCATGTCATCTATATCAGCTTTTCTCAATATCCTCCCCTGGCTATTTTGGACTATTATCATAATTTCCACGCCATGCTTCATTGAGTAAATCTAATGTACAATAATAATTTGGGAGGTTCCCTGCAAAAACTGAAACATTTTATCTAGCCAGTCTAAGTGAACTTAACATATCAAAGTTTATTATTTAGATCAGACATGACAAACTCGTGACGTCACATGACGTTGTGCAGCGTATCAGGATAGTTTTGCCATTGCCAGCAATGGGGTGGGTGCGGCTTCTGGATAATGTGTCCAGCCTGTAGGCCGGCAGTTTAACACCTCTGATTTAGATGTTTGTAACCAAAGTTATAAATTAATATCGTAACTATAAAATCACATATATCTTTCTACTATTATTCTTGACTTCTTTGATCTAAATTAACACTATTAATATTAAAGGTCATGTCAATCTCCTTAGGCCAATATCATGAAATTCTAATCTTTCCCTGACATTGCTGATTGTTTCAGTACATCATGCAACATTTTTATAATTAATGTTTCTTGTGGATAAATTTTGCAATTTTGTGATTATGTGTGGAGCTAGGGTAAAATTTTATACCTGTATTTCATATTTTGGGAAGGTTAAGATCAGAATAGTGATAGGGGAGTTTATGAATAGAATTGGGTTTTGTCTTACAGACATTTAACATATCAATATCTATTCTTATTTTTTTTTCTCCTAAGTATAGCAGAAAAGTAAAATCTGTCATGTTGTTTCCAAATGTTGGTAGTACATGCACCCTATACTTCCTATTTTGTGACTGTTAAAAAATTATGACAATGCTTAAAAATCAATTTTATGACCAGTCCTTGCAGTTAGAAGCATTGTAGCATCTCCACTGTTATGTGATCAAAATTTGAACAATTTGCAGCCAGCTTCCAATAATTCAATAGAGTCAATAGAGAAGCCAGTAGTAAAACCACAAATTGTGGTCACAAATTGTGTGTCTTGTTTAATCACTGTGAATGACCATGAAGGGAATGAGGTCATATGTTCATCCCAGTCATGAGATGTCTTGCTTAATTACCATGTTACTTAGTAATGGAGTTACAAGTCTCAACTGTGGTGGTTAAATTAGGACTACCTGTATTGTAGATCTTTTAAAATTTCCAATAAGATCATTGTTATTATTCTGTCTAATAATTCTGTCTTCCTGAGCAATGTCAGCAAATAGAACTTGAGAATTTTTTTGTTATTAAATATATAATCTTACTTTTAAGAGACTATACCAAAGCTTCTATCTGGATCTTTCTCTCAAGACAATAATAGTATTATGGTAAGATGAAATACTGTTGTCATAACTAGAATTCAAAGCTTCTATTGCAATAAAAAATGCAAAATAAAAGAAACTCACAATTGCAAATTTTTTTGAGCTAAGCTATTTTAGTTACCAGCTAATTATACTGGAAATAAAAGGTAGAAATTTAAATCTAAGCAGCAGACCAATGACTATATTTCCCTTTTGCTTATTCCACAAAGCTATTGTAAAGATAAAATGAGAAGGGAAATAACAAAGAACTCTCTTAAGGTTCTTGGAGAAAAATAAAATATATCTTTTAATTAGGTTGCATTGATACAGCATACTTGAGGGTCTTTTCCCATGTCTGTCATAACCGTTTGTTTTGTTGCTATTGCCTGTAAAATTTGTTTTATGGCAAATGCAGTCATAATAGAAGTTCCTTGTCATGTATCATTTGTCTGTATAATGTACTGTTGTCAGGTTTGTTTTGGCAACTGGCTGGAATGTTTATTTCAGAATATATATGCGCACTCCCTCCCTACCAAGAAGCCCTTCAAAATTGTCTTTTAAATGCAAGGCGTTGTTTTCCTCTCCAAGTTCCAAAAGAACTTACACACCCTGTAGTCTCCTTAGAATGTTTAATATGAAAACAGATCTGGCAATTTTCCCTCAGAGCGTTTGTTATTTCCTGCTGACACTATAAGCTTTCATACATTTTCAGATTAGCGCACTAAACTAAAATACGAATTGCAAACATTTCTGACTTTGTGCTATCAATTTGTGTGACTAGCAGAATCAAGAAGATGATATGAATGAAATGGGTTTTTTTTTTCATTTTAAGTATTTTATAGAAATCTCTGCTAGCTGTCAAATTGTGATTGAGGCGATTGTCTTCCAAGGTCATAGCTATATTTTATGCCTGTCAGAATGTTATAGTGGCAGAAAAAACAGATTTGTATACATGGGGTAAAGTGGGAAACAATACTTGGTTAGTACAGGTTGTGATTAATTACTCATAAATACGCTTCAACTTGTGTATGTTATGTTTCCACCAATGAACTAGAAACTAAATATGGTTTATTTTTATGTAACAGGATTGGAAATAAGTAAGAAATAAGTAAGTAAGCAAGTTTCAACCACAGACCATAGTAATATACTATAAAATAATAAAACAACAGTAGAACAGTAAGGTTATAAAATGAAGAACTGTAATTACAATCGTTAGACGTTAATAAAACCAGAGGTACATCTAAGAATTTAAGTATTTTTTCTGAGTTTAAATGTATGTATTTGCATGCAGGAGTTTCAAGGAAACTTATGACAGTTGGAGACTTATGCTTTATCCGGGAACAACTACAGCTTAGACCTGGTATTGTCCTATATACATTTATAAAAGCTCAGCTGTATTCCATTCTATCGCAGTGACCTGTCAATACCAGTTATTATTGCATATAGTAATGATATAATCATTCACAGAGTGGAGAACAACACTTTCCCATATGATCTCAACTGAATTGTATTAGGTTTTCAGTTAAAAGAAGAACCTGAATAAAAAAGTATATTCTTCTCTGATTGAGAAACCAGAACATTTATTTATACTGTAATAATTGCCTCAAATCTCCCATTTAGTTCATTGTAGGTATCAGGTAAGATTAAGGATTTTCCAGCACGTTGTCCCAGCTATGATATTGGGAGGTTTATGATTACTCTTTCACACTTAAAAGTGCTTGACAACAAAGAAAACTATTTTCTCATTTGTCAACTAAATGAATAAAGATTTATTTTCAAGCTAAAAGGAATTTTTAACATTAGCAACTATATCAGACAAATCCTGACTGAACTAACTTAAAAGCAGATAGTGTGGACATTAGTGTCAGGTTTGAGTCTGTGATCCAAAATAGCTACCACTGATTCTTTTCTGTGGAATTAATTAATTAAGTAATTGCCTTAATTAATTAATGTGCCTTTTGTTGCCTGAAATAGACAAGACCTTACATGGTTAAATGCTGAACCATTTGCCTCATAATCACATTCCTGTGATTGAAAAATTAGTCTTTCTGATGCTGGAAAAAGTAAGTTTATATACATTTTATATAAAAATGGCCTAAGTACACCTTTGGCACTTTTCACTGTAATTTTTGTTGTGGATTTCCAGATTAACTGTTGGTGTGTCCTCCTTACCAATTGTCTTTGTTCTCCTTTGCTTGTTGAAATAGTTGGTGACCCCATATTTTCTATCACTTGTGCGGAAATAAGAATGCTGGTGTGGCATCTGGATGCTTTCCATATGGAGAAAAAAAACAAGAAATAAGATAGGAAAGATAGGAAAGCATTGAAGCTGCAAATTTCTCCAGTTTAATTTAGTCACCATTGTAGATGTCTTTTTTATTTTTGAAACATATTGCAGACTCATGGATCTTTCAGTATCCGATTGGTTTGAATCCAGGAGGACATTCTAATCTGAAAAATATTTACGAAAGCTTAAACAAACATCATTTGATTACAGATATAACAAATGCAGAATAAAAATAGGTGTTGTCCCCAAAAATCGGTCTTAGCTTGGTGTTGAAGCCAACTGATCACCAAATACCAGAAGTGGAACAAAAAGACTTTTTTTTAATACCAAGGTGAAAGTAGCCCTGTCTTTGAAAGCTACCAAGTTTTACAGCAGTTTTTATAATCAAAGGTGATCCACATACACCCCTTCACCCTCCCAACATACCCCTTTGACCTCCCCCTAATAATACATGCATAACATATAATATTGGTTGGTTACCTGGATTGCAGCCTCCTAAAGCTTTCTTGCTTGCTATGCAAAATAGCTAATTGTCATGCCAACTATTGCCCACTTCAGGTCACGTGTATCTTGCAAAGCTTCTAGTTTCCTGTGCCAGCTATGTGGTTTTGGGTTTTCTTGTAAGTGAGCTATTCATGTACCCAATATCCTGGCTAAATGGTTTCTGACAGGTGAACCTGTGAATCTGCCTCGCTTCATTGCTCCTGTAGCCCTCCTAACTCCCCTTCCCACTCTCCCCACCCCCACAGCCCACCTCATAATGCTATTAACTGTTAGCAAGCTTGTGCTGCAAATCCTCTATGAGCAGAAAGAAAAAGTTGTTTAATTGTCTAAGAATAAATGCTTCTCTCACAATTCATCTTCCCCACTCTCATGTCCATCACACCCACACCTGGGTCCTATTTCCATATATGATCCTTCTTCTGATCCCCAGTGCCTCATCTGCACATATATTATTTCATCTGACCCTTCAAGGAGTGTGATTTTTCTTTTAGTTCCCCCACTAGTCTTGAAACTAGACAATGTAGATGCTGCCAACAGGTATTCAGTAAATCCAAGACTGGTTTTATCAACTACAGGATCAGAGAGAAATTAGTTGAAGTTATTTCTGAATAGCATGATTTTTTATATGAATGTATATAGTTGTCTTATAATACTAAATAGTTATTTCATCCAGCTCAGCCTTCACGAACTTAGTGACTCCAAACTTTATTTCCTCTAATTCAGAATTAACATAGTATTTGGACTTGTTATTTGGAGTTTTTGAGAACTGAAGTTCAATACTTTTATATTTCCATACTAGATAATTGTATATTAAATTTGGATAGTCAGGATAGAACCTGAAAATCATATGCTGTCTACGTGAGTTGTAATCCTTACCATAATTCTCTTCCTCCCCCTCCTTTTTTAACTCTTACTTGCTTTTTATGCTTACACTATTCAACCATACAGGAGAGGATATATTATTGCTATAGAATAAACAATCCCTCCCATGTTTGATATACCATTAATCTGTGCATCAATTCAAATATATTACTTTTTCATGGCATTCATACATAAATTTTATTCTATTGGCAATGTCCATATAATGTATGCAGCATTTTCACAAACCTGCATCATTCTGGCATTTTCCCTCTTGAAAACAGAGGACTAATTAATTGCAGGATTAATTAGCAGCAAGAATATTCCACAAGAGCCACCTATGTCTACAGAGGGAAAAGAATTCATTTTGTTTTTACAAGGGATTACAAAGAAGCAAATTTTTTTTGCTAAAGAATTTTTTTTAGCCACAAATACAAGGTCAGTATAAAACAAGGCCGACATGCCCTTATCTGCAAATCTTGCAGCAATTTTATATTTTGAGTTCAGTTGAATTTAGTAATTTTAATTCATTCAAGTATGTTTGAAACTTTGCTGAGACCTTCTGAAGATTACATTAAATCAATCTTCTAGCTCTCCCTAAATTGCATTTTTATTGATTTTATGAAATAACTTTTAAGTTGCTGAATACTTGAGGAAACAGTATCTCTAGACTTTTCTATATTGTTTTGAGTTTCTACAAGTGCAACTATTAGAGTATACTTTACTATACTATAGCATTATAGTAAAGCCAGCGAGTGAATTATGTAGCTTGTAACAGGCATTATATAAATAAAAGCTCCTTGAATCTTTTTTTGGTTGAAGTGTCACAATTATTCAAAGATATTTGTTTAGTTGTAAAGAAACAGAAAATTCTGTTCAAGTTGAATAGATTAGGAAGCAGCAAGAAAGATGAAACTTTTTCTAACGAATGAGACAAATGTAATTTTAACACTATAAAAATTTAATTTATTGGGCTCTTTTTTGAAAGAGTGAGATTTTGTTTTATGTGTTTATTTTATCATTTATTTGTTGTTGAAGGAAAAGTCTTCATGGTGGTTCAGTCCAAGCCAGGAATAAACAACATGGTGACTGCTTTGGAAAGAAGGTTACAGTTTATTGAAGAGAAGAGTCAGATAGAAAGATCACTCTGGAAGAAAAGAGAGAGAGCACATGTAGGAAGTGGGTTTTTATACCCTCTGGAGCCTTTTGTTTGGAGTTGTTCCTGTGGCATGCACTTTGACCTGAGTCTGAGTGTGCCTTTCTGGTATTCTGATATCCTGCTTCCCTGGGGCTGTGGCTGCTGACTCTTAGATTTTTGGTGTTGATTCTAGGGATCTTTCTTCCTAATCCCAGTTTCCTGACACCAGTCTTTCTGACAAGATTATCATCTGCATTTCTACAGAGGGAGAGGGAGACCTGGGGCTATTAAGAAAACTGGGCATGATTTTCTGCCTCTTTAAGTTCCTTTGAGGATTGGGCGGGGGTGACTTCCCACATTTTATACGTCCTTGAGCACTAGATATAAAAATTCATGTCATGTACCAGGGAAGTCATGCGATAGTGGTGAAGCTTCTTTAGTGAAACTTCTTTTATAGTTTGATGTTTTTGCTCCGAGATCTTCAGATCAAAGCTTCATAAACAGAAAAGATTATAGGAGAGATATATGCATTTTGTTCTCTTTCTCTTTCAATGGGCAAGTCCATTTTGAACATTGCTAGGGTGTTTGCAGATTATGGGGAAAAAAAGTCAAGATGGAAGCTACAGTGTGATTTAAATAAACTACATTTACTATAAAAACTGTGGCTTGAAATTGTTTAGAATTAGTGCCTTTTTATGCCAGTGCTACAAATTGAACAGTTTTGGCCAATTACCAGTTCCCTATTTGATCAGTATGTACTCTGCTGATCACTTATAAAGCCAAAAGTACACCTTGTAAAGCTAAATGGATTTAGCTTTGGCTATAAGCCACATTTGCTTTCACTACAGAATTTCATTGAAAAACTTGTAAATCTATGTAATTATTACTGAAAAAAGAGCTCATGGAATTCATTATTTGGTTAAAAATGTTTTAATGGCATATTATGTTGCCAACTATTGAATCCTTACCAAATGTTAAATTGTTCTAGTTGGCATTAAGAAAAATAATGATTGTTTAAAATAGCATTCATTTCTACAAACAATATGCAAGATGTTATCCCTTCCTATGTGTGAAGTAATGTGCGATTATCTTCCTTTAGCTTTGTTATATCCTGTTCCTTCTTATCTATTACATCTATCAAAAGGTAGAACTGTTCAAATATTTGGCAAATTCATGTAAGGAAAACTTCCAAGTACTTCCAACTTACTTGGTATGAAAACTATTTCCCACACTGATAAGGAGATTGGCAAAGATTAAAATCATGAGCAGATGCAGTTTGTTTTCCTCCTGCTCCCCCCCCCTCTGCCCCACATTCACAGGCACACCAAGCTTCCATTCCTTTTCTAGAGCACTAAAAAGATTTTGCTGGAATGTATATTACCAGTCCCTTTGAAAATAAAGCAGTTCCTGGAATTCTTGTGTTGTACAATGATTTATCTTTTAAATATAAAACATATCTGATGGGTTTGTTTAGGTTTTTTTGGATAATTATTTGCTAAAGGGATTGGAAGAAGGAATAGTCCCGACACTTGAATTTTATAGATGCTAGAAAAGAATATTATGATACGATTTATTTCTGAATCCTTGGCTTGCAGAAATTATATTGTGATTCAAAATAGCAATAGCATTTAGGCTTATATATTGTCCCACAGTGCTTTATAGCACTCTCTGGGCAGTTTACTAACCTCGGAAGGCTAAGTCAATCCTGGGCTCCTTCAGGATCCAGGCTATGGACAGAATTTGCCTGCAACCCTGCACTTTAACCATTGTGCCACCAGAGCTCCACTGAGGTGTATATTCTTGGAACTAACAAAACTGTTGGAATCCTCTGTAAAAGACTACAGATGCATTGCATTCATATGGCAAAATGTATTCCAGGCAAAAGATTGGCAGCTAATCTTTGGCAGAAATATTGAAAGACATTACTAATCCTCTTCAAATTGTTCAGGCCTATGATTTACAGTCTTTATGGAGATTTTACTTTATATGGGCATATTAAATAGTGATCTAGGTACAGGGCTTTTCAACCTTTTACCCATTGTACCACTTTTAGGATAAGGCAATATCTGAGTACCACCATTCGCCCAGCAAGGTGTCAAAAACCTGACCCCCCCCCTAAAAAAAGAAAAAAAAAATGATAAAATACAGGTAGGCCTCGACTTACAACAATTTGCTTAGTGACTGTTTGAAGTTACAGCGGCACTAAAAAAAAGTGACTTATGACTATTTTTCACACCTATGACTGTTGCAGCATCCCCAGGGTCATGTGATTTACATTCAGATGCTTGGCAACTGATTCATATTTATGATGGGCACAATGTCCCAGGGTCATGTGATCACCTTTTGCAACTTTTTGACAAGCGAAGTCAATGGCCGGGGGGGGGGCAGCTCATCACTCAGGTTGCAGGGTGGCTGTGTGGGGGAATCCATGGGTCTCTGGTGGAGGAGGGTGGGACTGGGGTGGGTTCCTTCCTTCCCTCACTCTCTCCCATTGTTCCTTCCTTCCTTCTTTCCTTCCTTTCTTCCCTCCCTCGTTGTCCCTTCCTTCCTTCCCTCCCACTGTCCCTACCTTTCTTCTTTCTTTCCTTTCTTCTTCCTTCCCTCCCTCTTTGTCCCTTCCTTCCATCCTCCCTCCCTCCCTTTCCTTCCTTCCTTCCTTCCCTCTTTGTCCCTTCCTTCCTTCCCTCCCATTGTCCCTACCTTTCTTCTTTCCTTCCTTTCTTGCTTCCTTCCCTCCCTCTTTGTCCCTTCCTTCCATCCTCCCTCCCTCCCTCCCTTTCCTTCCTTCCTTCCTTCCCTCTTTGTCCCTTCCTTCCTTCCCTCCCATTGTCCCTACCTTTCTTCTTTCCTTCCTTCCTTCCTTTCTTCCTTCCTTCACTCCCTCTTTGTCCCTTCCTTTTGCAAGCACGAAATCTTGCACAGAAATTGCAGCCAGAGATTTCTCCCACACACACACACACACTCTTTCCCTGGCTTGCCCCGCATCTGGAGTTTCCTCATTTCATCCTTCCTTCCTTCCTTTCTTCCTTCCTTCCCTCCCTCTTTCTCTCTTCCTTCCTTCCTTCCCTCTTTGTCCCTTCCTTCCTCCCACCAGAAGCTCTCTGTGGACTGGAGCCTGTCGGTGGCTGGCTGTTCGGAGTCGCCAGCTGATCAGCAGCCTTGACTGTGGCCTCCCAGGCACACAGTGTTGTACCCGTGCACCTGTCTTGCTGCGTTGACCCGCTGGGAGCTCTCCGTGGACTGGAGCCCATCAGTGGAGGTCAGGGCCAGTTGTACAGAGTTGCCAAAAGTGGGGGGGAGAGGGAGTCAGGCAGGTGGCTTGTGGTGGGTGGCTTCGTTCCGATGGCTTCGCCTGGCGTGCATCAGCAAAACAAATGTGGGCCTCGATTCCCACCTACTGCTGTGGGATGAGTCATCAGGGGAGGCACGTGCCATCTGGTTGCTTTGCTTTCTCCTCCATAAAGCCAGGCACCTCGTGAAGAGGAGAGGGGGAAATTTATCGAGCCCATGGAGGCAACGTGAGGGCCACAAGGGGTATCACAAGCTTGTGGGAGGGGGGAGAGGAAAAGAAGATGGAAGAGAGTGAGGCTGCAACTGAGAGAGAGAGAGAGAAGGGGAAAAGAAGGAGGGGCGGTTGTGAGGTTGGCGCTCAGGGCCATGAAGCGAGCAGTCTCAAACAACTAACTGCCAAAGGCTCTGTCCCCTTCAGGTTCGTGGTTGCTTCTGAAGTTAGAAGAGGGGGGTAGACGACATGGATCCCGCATGAGAAGAGTTCAATCTGGTTGCTGCACAATGAGTCCCTGGGGAGGACGGGGCTTTGCTCTGTGCCTGTGCTCTTCACGCACCCTCGGTAGGGTTCCTGCAGGCCACTGCCAAGCACCATGTTTTCCGGCAGCAAGTGAGCTGGGAAGGAGTGGAGCAGGGGGGAGGGGGGGAGGAAGGCGATGCTGCGTACCACCAGCCAGGTGCTTGCGTACCATCAGTGGTACGCGTACCACTGGTTGAAAAGCCCTGATCTAGGATATATAACTAAATCATAACATACAATCACATTTGTTCCAGTTCCTCAAGGATATTTATCAGGCACAGTGTTATTATGGCATCTTGCTGTTTTCATTAAAATGAAGAAAGGTTTTCTTTCACAAAATCTTTGATGCCCAGGATCTAACCAGTGAATTGGTGGAAGCTGAACACACCTTTCTAAAGATTTCGGAAATGAAAGATAAATATACTGACTAGATTTCTCAGATATGCCATACATAAATATGGGAACCAGATTAACTAGGTCCTTCTGTGGATAAAATCCAGACTGAGCATCATCTGGGCTTTGTTGATTAACCCCACTGCAATCTGAGCTGTAATTGTTTACAGTTGGTTTGAAGAACAGCTGCAAGCAGCACAGGAGAGAAAAAGTTTATGCACTGTGGGAAATTGCTGTTATATACCTGAGTCAAGAAATTAAAAATTATTTTTTCAAATATAGAAAACTTTCTGTATTTTAATTAAGTTGATTAACACATTTGTTTCATATTAATAATGGAATCAGGTCCCTTTTGCTTAAGGTATTTTTTCTAGCAAGCTTGTCTATAAATGCTTTTTTAAAGAGCTGGTCAAATAAATTAAAAAATGTATAATCTTTTATATCTACTGGGCGTATAAATGTAGATGCATATCAATTAAAAATAAATGTTTATTGTAATGCAGAATTACTACAAAAAGAGCAAATGAATCCACCCCAATTTATATTTAATCTTCAGTTAGGGTTTTTTTCTTTTATAATTTTTTTCGTGAACCTGAAAAAGTCAACCATTACTTTTACATCACTTATATTAGGAAAAGTTTTTAAAATAAATGTGAATTTATGACCATTTTTTTAACCAATGTAGAAATAATGCATACCTTATGTATATTGAGAATTGACCTGGACTGTTGTTGTTAGCTGCGAAGTCGTGTCCGACCCATCGCGACCCCATGGACAACATTCCTCCAGGCCTTCCTGTCCTCTACCATCTTCTGGAGTCCATTTAAGCTCACGCCTACTGCTTCAGTGACTCCATCCAGCCACCTCATTCTCTGTCGTCCCCTTCTTCTATTGCCCTCGATCTTTCCCAGCATTAGGCTCTTCTCCATTGAGTCCTTCCTTCTCATTAGGTGGCCAAAGTACTTGAGTTTTAGCTTCAGGATCTGGCCTTCTAAAGAGCAGTCAGGATTTATCTCCTCTAGGACTGACCGGTTTGATCGCTTTGCGGTCCAAGGGACTCGCAGGAGTCTTTTCCAGCACCACAGTTCAAAGGCCTCAATTCTTTGGCGCTCAGCCTTTGGCGCTCAGACCTGGACTAGAAGCAGACTTATATTTCCATTTCTAATAAAAACTCACTGTATTTTTCTTTGCTCTAATTCTGATGTCACTCAAGTTTTGCTTCTGTTGCAGATGGATTCTTCTATAGTTGAAATGACAAAAGGAAATACCCCAACCAAATATTGGGAAGTAAAGGGAAAAAAGGCACGAGAAAGCACATGCTGTGACATTTGATATAATGCTGAATGCTTTCTTTGGGACACAAACACTTTCTTTCTTTTATATTTCCAAACTTCATTTCACAACCTCCTGTCATAAATTTTAAAGAAATTTAGAGAAAAGGTTACATTGATGCAGGACAATATTTTTTTTAAAAAAATCAAGTAATATAACATCCTGTGTTTCTAATATATTATCAAAAATACTGTTGTTTTTCTGTTAATCTATTGATGTCACACCTAGACTATTCTCATATTCAGATTATTACTAATTTTAATATCAGTTCCAGCAGAAACTAAAACATGTTTGAATTTAAATTGCTCTCATTTTTTCTGTTGTTTAAAATATGAGGATATTTATGTCATCCTTAAAATTCTGTGATTCAATTCTGATATAATAAAATAGGTATAATAAGTCATAAAGACTAAGTCTAAAGTTTAGGCACTGTATAAATCTATCAGTTCCCTAAGAAGCATTCCTAAATTGCCCCAAATATAAAAAATGGAAGTATGTGTTTTCCATATGGAATCAGATATTTTAAAAATAGCTAGAGGAAATGTAAAAATAGTGATGAAAATTAAGCTTTAGGCCAGATGTTCAAAAATATTTTTCAGTTCTCAGTGGCCTTTAGTATCTCAGTCATTTTTTTTAGCCTACATTTACAAGCGATGTGTTGTACTGTACAAGACACAGTTGGGAACTCAAGCTTCATGGAAACTGATGCTGCAAGAAATGTTGCATTTTTGAAAGAAACCTAGCAATACTAATTGTTTGACTAGTTATAACAGTTCAGTGTTGTTGTGCTTCCCTCAAAAATTTAAAACATTCCATTACATCTTAGTAAGTTTACTTGAAGCCAACTGTTCCTATCATTAATAGTCTAAAAATCTACCTTATACCTTCAGATATTTGGCTGATGGTATTAGGTTTTACATAGCATGTTACATATCATCTTGAATTTGCTCAAAATATGGTAATAGAGAAATGTTAAAAATGATAATAGAGAATTGTCAAGTATCAAAAGGTGGTAGTGCAAAATATTAAAGCAAATGGCTAAGGTGAAGTAGGAGAGGAGAATCATTTTAAAAGGTATTAGGACAAGGAGAAGAAGGCCAGCGCCACAACTTTTTCACTCTTCACCTGCAAAAATAAAATGAGCAAAATGCATTGCTTTCTTAACAATAGAGATTTTAAACCATTGTACTGACCCAGACTTAAGAGAGACATAAAAGCACTTGACTCTGGAAAGTGGTTTCTTTATATCTCCCTATAAGGATTGACAATACCAGAGAGTAATTGGAACAATTTCTTTTTGCTAGACTAACAAAAAAAAAGCTGTTTAAAGAACTGAAGAAATTTACTGGAACTGGATCAATAACCGTTTGAATAGATTAAAGAGCAAGACTGTTGTATGTAAAAAGAAGAAACACATAATCAGTTTATTTAGCCAGGGTTAAAATGGGACATGTTAATATTTTGGGTGGTTTTTTAAGATTTGCTGATATCTGGATTTGAAAAAAAATGTTGTGTATTGAATTTGTTTAAATTTAATATGGTGCATAAGCTTTCCCCCTTACACTTTCCCCTAATATATCCTAATGTGATCCTAAACTTTTAAATTGGCTTGGTATTGATTGGTCTTTTTATTTAAAGTACTATACAGAAGTTTTGTGAACTTGTTCTTTTTAAAATATTCCTCTTTGTTATGTTAAATTTTACTTTTTTGTTTATGCTAAGATACTGGGATTTCTTTATATTTGCTGAATGTGATTTGTTTATAGTGAAGAGTTGGGATATGAAATATTTAGCTGAAAAGGATATGTTACTGTTTGGATGGTTTTTTTTGAATTGTTCACATTTGGAATGGAAAAATATGTAGTGCATTTGTTAATGTGGTGTTTGAAGCCTTGAAGCAAGTGATATTTGTGTGCCTGTCTTTTTAAAGGACAAATGGAGCTTATTTATTATGTTAAATTTTAACTAGAATATATTAAATGGGGTTTTGCTTATAGCTAAGAGTTGAGATGTGGAATGTTGACTTTTATATATGTTAATTAATGTTATTATTTTAGAATTCAATTTGGAGGTTTTGCTGATAACCAGATTAGAGAAAATGTATTTATTGGATTTGCCTATGGCTTAAACGATGAGTTATGGGATGAAAAATTTTATATGTTAATTAAAAGGGAGTAAATATATTATGCAATTGTTTATACTTGTCATAATGAGGGTAGGAAGTTACTTTCTTAAGGAGATGGGATTTCTCTCCTTTTTTTTCTTTTTTTAAATTATCTTTTCTTAAAAAATGACTAAGGAGCCTCTTGTCTGAGATTTTTTCTGAAGTTACACTTCTGCCACAGACACAGCCCTCTGACTACTGATATTTTGATAGGAGTTCTTCCCGCTATCTCTCATTCCCCACTACCTGCACAGATAAGGATCAAAAGCCCAATTTAATATCCCTCCTTATTTTCAAAGCAATCTAGTGAAGTAAAGCAATCCTCTTTCATCTAATGCTAAAGATCTCCAGCAATCTTTATTTTAGAGTAGGACAGGGGTGTCAAACTCAATTTCATTGAGGGCCGCATCAGCATTGCGGTTGCCCTCAGGGGGCTGGGTGGGTATGGCCAGGGTGGGCGTGGCCTACTGGGTAGGCGTGGCTAGAGTGAGTATGGCCTACTGGGTGGGTGTGGCCAGCTCTACATCATTGGCATCAAGGGTGCCTATGGGGGCCCGGGCAGGAATGGGACAGATCTGAGGGTCTCTGGCAGAAGGAGGGTCTCTGGGCCAGGGCCAAGGCAGTGGGGGCTGTTCCCTCACTGTTTCCAGGATGGCTTCGTGGGCCACATGAAACCACTTCATGGGACGGATCCGGCCCCCGGGCCTTGTGTTTGACATGTCTGGAGTAGGACATCAAACCATGCAGAAATGCTCACTATTCTTCACCAAACAAAATTGCTGAAGCCTGATCCTTTCTTCTGTACTTTCTTGAAAAGCTTGCATATTTGTTTTTCAAAAATAGGAAATGAGAAACTGCTGAATATGAAAGCAACTTTGTTACAAACCACTAAATAAAAGAACAGTTTCTCAGTGAAAAATTTGGGGAGACTATTTATTGGCCAGAGGTAAAGGAACATGCCTAAATCTGCAAACATGCCCAAACTATATTTCTGGTCACATCTTCAGAAGGTAACATTTGTTGCTGAAGTCCTGTTGAGGAAGTCTTTACCACATACACATAGACACGTTCTCTCTCTCCCTCTCCCTCTCATAACACCACCAGTTCTTGAATATATTTATAACCATCTTCCGGTTGAGCTCCGGATGGCGCCCGACCTCCGCTCCTTCCGGCGTGATCTAAAGACTCACCTCTTCGAACAAGCTGGCCTGGCCTGATGGGATGGGGTTGGGTTTTATTAATGTGTTTTAACCTATTTTAATGTGTTTTAACTAATTGTAAGAATTGTGGGCATTCTGTTTAATTCTCTTTTAATTTTTGTATTTTTGTATTTTGTATTTTGACTTTTAACAAGTACTGCCCTGTTCACCGCCCTGAGTCCTTCGGGAGAAGGCGGTATACAAATAAAATTAATAAATAATAAATAAATAAATTTACTATATTATACAGTATTCCTTTTAGATAAACTGGATACAGAATCCTTTAAAGTACCCATTACTTTTTGAGGCAGAATGTAATAAAATGTATAGAAAAATGTATCTCTTTATGATGAACATGGGGCAAATTTTAAGCAGACACTTGAGGAGTTTCTGTGTAAAATAACAGGACTGGAAGAAAGAAGAATTACGTTACAATCAACTAACTGGAGTTGATATACAAATGTAGAAAGAAGCTTAAGAAATTAACTTGTTTATATTTTCTATAATAAAAAATATAGTCTTATTTCAGTAAAGCAGAACTAAGCTTCTTCAAAGGATCATGAGTATTGAATAGTGAACTGTGTCAATGGTCAAACTCTTATTTGTCCTAATATGGAAACTTAAAATTCTTGTCATTTAATTTGCATTCTATACCTTAGAAACTGTTTTTGTAAACCTTGGAAACTGAAACACGTTTTTTAAATGTCCTGGTACATTGTGATACCTACTTTTCTTAAAAATAGGCCACAAAGTTCTTGCATATCACTGAGTAATGTTTAATGAGCATTTCAACACTTTTTTTTAAAAAAAGTGATCTTAAGGAAGACATCAAAATGGCCAAAATGTAGGAGCATTTTTGTAATAGAATATTGTTCTTTGTCTTCAAATACAATGTTTACATTTGTATAATGTTCAAAATACATAAATACATAAAGAGTAGCAATCCTGGATCTCCAGCAGAGTCCTTGATAGAAGAAAAATGCCTAGTGAAATAAAGTCCTTGTTTTTGGTTTACAAGACTAGTTCTAAATTTCTTGCATTTGTCTCTGATTTATTGTTTAAATAATGCAGAAAGACAACTAGGAAAATCTATTTTATGTGTCTTATTCTGAAACTCCTATATTATCATTATTTTTGTACTGAAAAAATACTATTCTAACCATTTTTTCCCCTCAGTCAAGGACAAAACACATAACACATAGTTTGGGCACATTTCATGGGATGAATATTCTGGCAATAGTTTTTTTTAATTTTAATTCCATTTATATCCCGCCCTTCTCCGAAGACTCAGGGCGGCTTGCAAGCTTAGCAGTAGCCTTCATTCTATGTATATGCCTGCTTATTAGGGCTTTCACACACACACCAAGCAGCATTATTACAAAGTCAGCTTAATTGCCCCCAACAATCTGGGTCCTCATTTTACCTACCTCGGAAGGATGGAAGGCTGAGTCAACCTTGAGCCTGGTGGGATGTGAACCTGCACTAATTGCAGGCAGCTGGTGTTACTTAAGGAGGCATTAGCCCACAGCTCCACCAAGGCTGATGACTGACAGTTCAAGGGCTTCCTAAAACTTAACAGGGACAGACAAGGTGAATCCTGGGGGGGGGAGGGGAGATCATTCCTCAAGAGAGATGACATCACAGAGAAGACACACTTCTTAGGTCTCATCAGATGACATTGTTTTGTCCCACTCCGCTGGCAAGTGTGGGACAGGCTGAAACCATTGAATATAGGTAGTATTTTTGTCATTAATTTCTTCAACACTGTTTTTCACATGTGTCAGAATATTAGTATTGGTTGCATAAAAATGATTTATGATGGCAGAGCCATTGTAGGAATATTCTCCAAATTGATTTTTATCTTAAGCAAATGAGGCAAGGGAAAGCCTGATATGTTACAGTCACACTGATGTGTTCTCTGGAGTCTTATTCTCACACCTCTTATTTTAATTTAGACTGCCCTCTATACATTCCTTGAGCAAGGAACAACTTGTGTGGTCTTTTTCTCTCTTTCCTGATGAGGTCTTTCAAGAGTTACAATATTTGAATTGTTAAACTATGATATCCCTTGATCTCCCTATAAGAAATCAATGAGTTCTTTTTTTTCGGTGACTTTGTTTTTTGGGTGACTCTAATTTTTGGTGACCCTATACCAATTGGTTGGATTCATAACTCATGTCAAATTAAAACAGTTATTTCAACACTGCTTGCAGAAATATGATCACTGTTGTTTAAAAATAATAGTTTATGGTTTAGCATTACTTCAAAATTTAGGCACTTTTATTTAACAAGCCCCAGATAAAACTGAATCATGGGAATACCATGATATGAAAAGCTAGATCATAAGTAGATGCATTGTTTTATATAGATGTGCAGCAGGCAGATGGTATAAGACATGAATAAATAACAAATGTTCTTGATTAATATTAACCCATTTTGCTCCTGCTATCAGGAAAACAGTATGGACATGAATGTGAACTCAGTTATCCGGTGATCTTTATTTTCCTACAATAGACATCTATATAGAAACCAGTTGTATATATCTGTCTGTCTGGAACAGTATAGGTGAAAGATAGAACAGTTCTGCTTCATCCAGTTTTGGTCACCACATTACAAAAAAAATGTTGACACACTGATGGATCTGGGTTGCTGAAAATTTTCTCTGCAACAAAACAAAAATCTTAAATTATCCATATGTACTCTGGACAGCTGTGATGTTTTTGTGAATAGATGGCAAAAACTGATATATTTGCAGTCTCTTCTCTTGCAAACAGCTGGGAGCCACAAGATTATCCTGAGTTGAGAGTTGTTAATTAAGCATTTTATAGTCTCAAAATTTTATCACACCTCATTTTTTTAATCACTGGAGTTTACTTTAAAAAAAACACCAAACCCCTTCTTGTTAAAGATTGAAATACTTGAGAACTGCAACTCTAGTTGCATTTTCTAGGTGAATTCTTTAATCTATTAAGAAAGGAAAATACAAGTTTAAAATTTTGTAAGAATTTTCTTTTTGGAATATACAGCAAAGGAATGATTTCAAATGATTACTGTTGGTTTTAGAAAGTTTTAAATAAATTAAGAGTTCATGTGGATTTGATTTAAGACTCTGAACATAATGAGAATTATCCTTTTCCTTCTGAAAATTCTCTTGTTTATATTTGGAAACTAATAAGATGACTTTGAAGGTTGGGCATTAGAAGGCAGCAGATGCCTAATTTAAAAAGAAATATTTACTAAATGGATGCAGAAAGTCTTTGAGTTATTAACTCTATACTGGCATTAGAAGGTGTTATTGAAGAGGAACAAACTCCAACTGATAATGTTATGCACAGGAATCTTCTCAACTAACCTGGATAAGGTTACAAAAAGTCAGTGGAAGGTGTGTGTGCATGAATTGGCTTAATTGTTTTATGATTATGTAAGGACTCTAAACTGATGCCTCATTTAATTCCTTTCCCTGATTCTCCTATACAAGTGGATCTAAAAAAAATAAAATAACATACAAATTATAAAGACTAATGTGGATGATTTTTTTTATTGGATTTACATAAGGAATTTGCTAGAAATGCTATACTGGAATTTGCTAGAATTGCTATAATGGAACTACAAAAGAGGTCTGACAAAGGTGACAAGAATTTCTCAAGTATGAGAAAGCAAATGTTAGAACTTTCCTTAAGGAATTTAAAGACTGTTGGGAGAATTAAGAAAGAATATAAAATCGGATTATTTGATCAAGATTAAAATAATGGCTTGCTAGTAATATTTCATTGTTTTTCTCTGGACTGGCAATTGGAAGACAGGAAATATGAAGAATTTGTTTAAGTAGAAATGGAAATATAAATTTTAAAAAGAATTCAAAATGTGTTTGGTAAATAAATTCTGTAATACTTACGTTGTTATTTCTGATAATACTTATTGAACTTCTGCTGATTAATATGGAGATATGAGATTTTAGAGATGGGCTTATAAAAATGGGATGAAGTATGGGATGAAGAGGTGATTGATTGTATTTTAAGATAAGTTGTTAATGTTGATTATACTTGTTGGGATTGAAGAAGGTGTCTTTTTCTATTTGTCTGTTTTCTTTTTCTGCATTTTTAAATTTTTTTAAAGAAGTATTTCTTAAAAGGTAATTCTGTAGTCTTATAAAAAAAATAAAAAGGAAGGTAGCAAAGGGCATATTTAACTCACTGATTACAAACATGGTTGATCAAAAACATGCAGAATCTTGAAAGGTTCAATTAGAAGAATCAATAAGGAAAAGTTTATCACAACCTTAATCATTGTGAGCCGATGATCCTTATATTTTGTACTCTTCTATGAATTTAGGTTACGGTGTCATGCCACTTCTTTTATTGTATTGTTCTCATAAGATGACTTTTTAATTATAAGCTCTAGATAAACAAGCATTTAGTTTCCAAAGAATTAATACAGCCATAATTTATACTAATGCTTAGATATCCAGGATTCAAAGAAACACATACCTGGATATTCTAAACAAGGGATTATATTTATGCTGAAATCTTGAGTACAGGTAGTCCTCAACTTACAACTATTTATTTAATAGCTATTCAAAGTTACAGTGGCACTGAAAAAAGGTGATTTATAGCAAGTATTCACAGTATCTGATGGTCACAAGATCAAAATTTGCTTGGCAATTGGCATGCATTTCCAATGGTTGAAGTGTCCTAGGGTAATGTGATCACATTTCCAACTTTCCCAGCCAACTTTCAACAAGAAAAATCAATGATGCAGATTGTATTCATTTAACAACTGTGTGATTTATTTTATAACTGTGGCAATTCACTTAACAATGGCAAAAAAGGTATAAAATCAGGTGCAACTCCCTTACCAACTGCTTTGTTTATCAATGGAAAATCTGGCCTCAATTGTGAGAGACTGTGGCTGCTAAATTTTACAGACATGTACATACAAAAAACTGAAATATGAATGAATCAATATAATAGCCTTGAGCTAGATAATTTTTACCTAAAGGCTACTAATAATTAGTGGTAATAGTTGTTCTACTATGACTACCTTTGTCTCCTCCACCAGTTCTTCTTTTGAACACTGGTTTGCTTCCTCATAATTTTTGTCTTTAAAATTTTAAAATGTCAAGTGTTGACTTCAAATTTTAAAGGTTTTAGAAAGATGAATAGATGGAAAATACATTTGGTTTGTCTTGAGAAATCTTGCTTGTTTTATTTTGGGGTATACCTCAGCCTTTATCTCAATCACTTTAACATGATCGGAAGAAACTAACCCATCTCTTTCAAAAAATAATAATAGTTTTTTTAGTGGCAAGAGAAATTAATTCCACATCATCCAAGTACCATATCAGATTTTTTCATAGTCTGCTTCTCAGTTGAAACCCAGCTGCAATTGTCATACTGAGATATTGTGCATTTCAGTATTTTTATCATTGCTAAATGTTCCCTTATGATTTACATATCCAGCTGTGTGAAAAGCATGTGCTATTAGGAGACAGGAAGTGGAGGAGGGTTTCTTAAAATAATATAGTGGGAACGAGAGGGAATGAGAAAAATATTTTTAAAAAGGGAAGAAAGATGTAATTGTTGGTATGCAACTCCTAATGTATTCAGTTCCATGTTTAATAATTGTTTCAACACTTTTTCAGTTTAATTCTTATGTAAAATAATACAGAGATATAATTTTAGCCTTCTTTTGCAACTTGACGTAGATTGTTGTTTTTTTATTTTCACAAGACGTATGTGAAAATAAAACTATTTTCAAGTATGTGAAAATAGTTACCCTGATAACTTTGATGCTGAATCAATAGAGACTGCACAGGAATATACACTGAGAATACAATGAAAGATATAATTATTCATAAAATGAACCAAAGTACTTCTTTTAAAAATAAATAGTTTTATGTATGTATAAACATTGGTCTGTTTCAGCCACACGCAAATACAGCTTTGCGGGGTGAAGTAACTACTGCAAATTATAAACCACCATATTATATAAACCAAGTTGGAGTGGGATTGGGGAAGAGAGGTGGGTGATGATGCAGCATCTCTGCAATCAGTTATAGTAGTAGTAATAATAATAATAATAATAATAATAATAATAATAATAATAATAATAATAATAATAATAATAATAATAATAATAATAATAATAAGAAGAAGAAGAAGAAGAAGAAGAAGAAGAAGAAGAAGAAGAAGAAGAAGAAGAAGAAGAAGAAGAAGAAGAAGTTGGAAGGGACCTTGGAGGTCATCTAGTCCAACCCCCTGCTAAGGCAGGAAACCCTATACCATTTCAGACAAATGGCTGTCCAGTCTCTTCTTAAAAACCTCCAGTGTTGGAGCATTCACCACCTCTGGAGGCAGGTTGTTCCACTGGTTAGTTGTTCTAACTGTCAGGAAGTTTCTCCTTAGTTCTAGGTTGCTTCTCTCCTTGACTAGTTTCCATCTGTTGCTTCTTGTCCTGCTTTCAGGTGCCTTGGAGAATAGCTTGGCTCCCTCTTCTTTGTGGCAGCCCCTGAGATATTGGAACACTGCTATCATGTCACCCCTCACCCTTCTCTTCATTAAACTACACATACCCAATTCCAGCAACCCGTTCCCTATATGTTTTAGCCTCCAGTCCCCCAATCATCTTTGTTGCTCTTCTCTGTACTCTTTCTAGTGTCTCAACATCTTTTTACATCATGGTGACCAAAACTGGATGCAGTATTCCAGGTGTGGCCTTACCATGGCATTGTAAAGTGGTATTAGTACTTCATGTGATCTTGATTCTATCCCTCTGTTAATGCAGCATAGCACTGTGTTGGCTTTTTTGGCAGCTGCAGCACACTGCTGGCTCATATTGAAGTGATTGTCTACTAGGACTCCGAGATCCCTCTCACAGTTACTACTATCGAGCAAGGTACCACCTATACTATACCTGTGCATTTGATTTTTCCTGCCTAAATGCAGAACCTTACTTTTTTCACCATTGAATTTCATTTTGTTAGATAGTGCACAGTGTTTGAGTCTGTCCAGATCCTCCTGTATCTTAAGCCTATCTTCTGGAGTATTGGCTATTCCTGGCAGCTTGGTGTCATCTGCAAATTTGATGAGTTCCCCATCTATCCCCTCATCCAAATCGTTGATGAAGATGTTGAAGAGCACTGGGCCCAGAACAGAGCCCTGGGGCACCCCAATACACACTTCCTTCCATGTAGATGCAGTTCCATTGAGGACCACATGCTGAGTACGGCCTGTCAGCCAGCTACGAATCCATCTGGTGGTGATGCTATCTAACCCACATTTTTCTATCTTATCAAGTAGTAGGTTGTGATCTACTTTATCAAATGCCTTACTGAAATCCAAGTAAATTAAATCTGCAGCATTCCTCTGGTCCACTAGTTTTGTCACTTGGTCAAAGAATACAATAAGGTTTGTCTTGCACGATCTGTTTTTGACAAACCCATGTTGGCTTTTAGTGATAACTTTGTTCTCATCAAGGTGTTCACTGATTTGTTGTTTGATTATCTTTTCCAGAATCTTCCCAGGTATTGAGGTCAGGCTGATAGGTCTGTAGTTTCCTGGATCTGTTTTTTTCCCCTTTTTTGAAGATGGGAACTACATCAGCTCTCTTCCAGTCCTCTGGTAGTTCCCCACTGCTCCAGGATGTTTGAAAAATATAGTTCAGTGGTTCTGAGATCACGTCTGCCAGTTCCTTGAGTACTTTGGGGTGTAATCCATCTGGTCCTGGTGATTTGAACTCGTCTAGGCTGGACAAGTGCTCACTTACCATTTTCTTGCCTATCTTAACTTGCGTTTCTATTCTGTTTTTTATGGCACTGGTTTTGGTAGGTTGGACTGTTTTTTCCCTTTGTGTAAAGACAGATGCAAAAAACGAGTTAAATAGTTCTGCTTTCTCCCTGTTGCTTGTCACCTTCTTTCCACTTTCCCCCACTAATGGACCAATCATTTCCTTAACTTTTTTATTGTTTCTTATATGTTGAAAGAAGCTTTTTTTGTTATTTTTGACTTTTGTCGCAAGCCTTAGTTCATTTTGAGCCTTAGCTTCCCTCACTTCATCTTTGCAGGCACGGGCTGTTTGCTGATTTTCTGCCTTAGTTATGTGCCCCTCTTTCCACTTCCTATACTTGTCCTTTTTATCTTTCAGTTTATCAGAGAGTTCTTTATGCAGCCATGCTGGTTTCTTTTGAGAGCTGTTATTTTTCTTCTTTGTTGGTATTGTGCTAGACTGGACCTTTATTATCTCACTTTTCAAAATTTCCCAAGCTTCTTGAGTTGTTTTCCCCTTTAGGATTCTCATCCATGGTATTCTTCCCAAGGTCTCTCTAAGTTAATTGAAATTAGCTCTTTTAAAGTCCAAGACTCTAGTTTGGCTGTATTCTATTGCTTGTGCTTCCATAATGTTGAATTCCAATATTGCATGATCACTTCCCCCCCAAGATTCCTGTGGCTTTGACACTTTCTATCATTTCATCTCTGTTAGTTAGTTAAATCCAATATGGCTAATCCCCTAGTTCCCTTCTCTACTTTTTGGGAGAGAAAGTTGTCTGCTAGGTTTGTGAGGAATCTGTTAGATCTTCCACTTGGTGCAGAATTTGTCTCCCAGTTGATATCAGGGTAATTAAAGTCCCCCATTACTATTGTGATGCGCTTCCTACATACCTTAGTTAACTGACTAGCAAAAAGTTCATCTATTTCCTCTGTTTGGTTGGGCGGTCTATAGTATACATCTATGGCAATGTCATTTTCCCCCCTTTTATATTGACCCAAATACATTCAAGTTTACAGTTTTCATCATTGTTGTGCACTATTTCTGTAGAGATAAAGTTATTTCTTATATATAGAGCAACTCCACCTCCTCTTTTGTTTAGTCTATTTCTTTTAAATAATTTAAATCCCTCTAGCTGTGTGTTCCATTTGTGGGATTCATCCCACCATGTTTCTGTAATGGCAACAATATCATATCTGCCCTCATTTACCTGAATTTCTAGTTCACCCTGCTTACTGTTCATACTCTGCGCATTGGTGTACAGACATTTGAGTCCTTTATGACTGACCCTGTGTTTACTTGCTCCATAACTTGTGTGGTGCCTACGTTCCCCTATCTTCTTAGTTTGCTGGGGCCAGTGATGTTCTGTATCAATTAACTCACTCTCCCCGTTGTTTAGTTTAAATATTCCTTCAGAAATATAAGAGTGAATGATGGGGAATTCTTCAGCAACTGTAATTTTAAAAAGGGTCTATCTGTCATCTTCAAGCTGCTAAATCCATATCTTGATGACTACCTGTTTTTTTGCTTTGATGCTTATTTACAGCAAAAAAAAATGCTGCCAGACTAGAACTCTCAGTTTAACTTATTTTTGTAATTTGGTATTTAGTAAATTTGAGTGTTCCATACATTCAATATAGAGATTCTGGGAATTCACTTATCTTCTGTTAGAATTTGAAGACTGAATAAAGTGTGTTGGGAAGGTGGGGAATGCTAGAAAACAAGGAGTCTTAGTATCTATCTTGGGCAACTCATGGCTTATAAGCAAGCCTTGTTTACCAAAAAAAGAATGACCTGAATAGAAATAAAATAATATAAATTTGGCATAGAAAGAATGATCTGCAATGAGTGACCAGGCAAGAATTGGAAATTTGATTGTTACACTGGGAAAATAGTGATTTTGAGCAGAATCACTGGGAGAGAAGAGGATTTGTCTTTTACACCTCTTCATCTATAAAAGAATAACAATAATAAAATTGGAAGGGACTGTGGATGTCTTCTAGTCCAATCCCTGCTCAGGCAGGAAACCTTATTCCATTTCAGACAAATGGTTGTCCAGTCTCTTCTTAAAAATTGTTGTTGGAGCATTCAAAGTTTCTGGAGGCAAGTTGTTCCACTGATTAATTGTTCTAACTGTCAGGAAATTTCTCCTTAGTTCTAGTTTGCTTCTCTCCTTGATTAGTTTTCATCCATTGCTTTTCGTCCTGCCTTCAAGTGCTTTAGAGAATACGTTGTCTCCCTCTTGAGAGATATTGGAACACTGCTATTGGAATATTGCTATTATGTCAACCGTGATCCTTCTTTTCCTTAATTTAGACATATCCAATTCCAGCAACCATTCTTTATTTATTTATTATTTATTTATTTATTAATTTAATTTGTATACCGCCCTTCTCCCGAAGGACTCAGGGCGGTGAACAGGGCAATACATAAAAACAAGATACAAAAATTAAACATTATTAAAAAGTAATTAAACAGTGCCCATAATAAATTAATACAGATTAACAGTTAAAATCCATTTATAAAATCCAACCCCGTCCCATCAGGCCAGGCCAGCTTGTTCAAAGAGATGGGTTTTAAGATCGCGCCGGAAGGAGCGGAGATCGGGCGCCATCCGGAGCTCGACCGGAAGATGTTTCCAAAGATCCAGTGCACCCACAGAGAACGCCCTCCCCCTGGGGGCCACCAGTCGGCATTCTTTGACCGGTGGCACCCTGAGGAGGCCCTCTCTGTGGGAGCGTACTGGGCGGAGGGAAGTTGACGCCGGCCGCAGGTGCTCCCCAAGGTATTCCGGACCCATGCCATGTAGGGCTTTGTAGGTCATTACTAACACCTTGAACCTCACCCGGAAGACAACTGGTAGCCAATGCAGCTCGCGGAGCAAAGGTGTGACATGGGAGTGTCGGGAAACTCCCAACACAACTCTCACGGCTGCATTCTGTACCAGTTGGAGACTCCGAGTGGTCTTCAAGGGTAGCCCCATGTAGAGAGCGTTGCAGTAGTCAAGACGAGAGGTCACGAGCGCATGAGTGACCGTACGTAAGGCATCCCGGTCTAGATAGGGCCGCAACTGGAGCACCAGGCGAACCTGGGCGAAGGCCCCCCTAGTCACAGCTACTATATGGTCTTCTAAGGAAAGCTGTGAATCTAGGAGGACTCCCAAGTTGCAAGCCCTATCTACAGGGGGTAATAACTCACCCCCCATAGTGAGGGGTGGGATATCCTGAATATCCCGCGGCCCCGAAAGTCAGCTGGTCGGCGCGGCAGAGCACAGCACGGGGCTCAGACAATTCTTCCTGGGCCTGCACGGCCCTCCCAAACTCGAACAGCCGAGGGTCCTCAGAAAATCCGGGCTTACAGAGTCAACGACAGGCAGCACAGCCGCTCCAGAAATAACTGCCAGAAGCTTTTCCTCGACCCTAATCCGAACCCCCAGCACAGAGAGAGTAACATTCCTGTGGGGCTCCCAGGGTCGCTAAAATTGCCAGAGCTCCTCGCGGAGCTCAGCCAAGCACATCCGCCATCTTGGGCATGCGCATTAATTATGTATTTTAGCCTCCAGGCCCCTAATCATCTTTGTTGCTCTTCTCTGCACACTTTCTACAGTCTCGATATCTGTGAGAACCCATACCTATAGACCCCATATTCTCTTTCTATTTCTTTCGTGACCAAATTCTCACTCTCTTCTCTTCCTGGGTTCTGCCATACTCCTGGAGGGGGGTGGGGAGTGCTTGCGGGTTATTGCCTTGACTTCCTCTATTGCTGCAATGTAACACTTTGCTTTCCTGCATCATTTCTCTCTGAACTTTCTTCTCCCTTGATGTCAGCTAGTAGAGGCGGGAGGAAGAAAGGAATGTAACCTCTGGCAGCTGGTTTATCTCTGCTCTCACCACATGAACATCGCTGCTAGAAACCGGAGCCGGCCTGATGTTATCTCCCATTTCCCATGACAGACCTAACACCTGGGGATTGGCCGATTTGAATTGACCGGATGAACTATGGGGAAGGGTTTTGCTTGGGACATTTTAACCTATCGATCTGCACAGGAAACCTTCACATCCTGTCTAGTATGCCTGCTATCAGCTTCTCCTAATAAAAGTTCCTTTTGGAAGAATCTGCTTCCAGGAGTTCTGCTTTCTTGGGATGAGGTTTTGAAGTGGGCCCTGACAATATCTTTCTTATGTTGTGGTAATCAAAGCTGGATGCAATATTCCAAGTGTGGTCTTACCAAGGCATTAAGGGGTATTAACATTTCATGTAATCTTGATTCTATCCCTCTGTTAATGCAACCTAGGACGGCATTGGCTTTTCTGGCAGCAGTAGGACACTGCTGGCTCATATTTAGAATGGAATAGAGCTGGAAGGTACCTTGGAGGTCTTCTAGTCTAGCCCCCTGCTCAAGCAGGTGAACCTATACCACCTCAGACAAGTGACTGTCCAGTTTCTTTTTAAAAACCTCCAGTGATGGAGCATCTATGATTTCTGAAGGCAAGCTGTTCCACTGGTTAATTGTCCTCACTGTAAGGAACTTTCTTCTTAATTCCAGGTTGCTCCTCTCTTCGATCTGTTTCCAACTATTGTTTCTTGTCCTGCCCTCTGATGCTTTGTAGAATAATTTGACCCCCTCTTCTTTGTGGCAGCCTCTCAAATATTGGGTGGGAGCCGGCAGGGCAGTCCCTCTTCCCTCTTGAGGCAGCATCGCTCCCCGGCTCGTAAGGAGTCCTCGGGGATGCTGCCTCAAGAGGGAAGAGCGTCGGGCGGGAGCCGTGCAGGACTGCCCTGCCGGCTCCCGCCCGACGCTCTTCCCTCTTGAGGCAGCATCCCCGAGGACTCCTAAGGAGCCGGGGAGCGATGCTGCCTCAAGAGGGAAGAGCGTCGGGCGGGAGCCGGCAGGGCAGTCCTGCACACGCGCACACTCCCCGGCTGCTAAGGAGTGGTCCTTAACAGCCGGGGAGCACGCGCATGCGCAGGACTGCCCTGCCAGCTCCCGCCAGACGCCAGCCTGCCCTGCTTCCTCCACAGTGAGAGGGGAGGGCGTGCCTTCCCGGGCTTGCTGATTTTCCGGCGTATAAGACGACTGGTCGTATAAGACGACCCCCCAACTTTTGAGATGATTTTCATGGGTTAAAAAGTCGTCTTATATGCCGGAAAATACGGTATACCTACAGTAAAGCACAAGGCTTCTGCAAACTTAATACTACATCCAAGCCAAGAGAACATTTTAAAATGCTGATTTTAGAGAACATTTGCCTTTTTTCAGACAAACTAATATCCTTTGGCAAGCACATCTAGTTGGAAAAGGAGAGCAAGATGAAGATTAGAGTGCTTTGTATTGTCTCTTCCGGGACTACTACAGCGACAGAGGATAAACTTGATATTATAAGGGAACAAAGGTTGATCATTCCTAAGATTGTGCATTCAACTCTTCCCATTTTGTCAGCCTCTGGATGTAGGCCAGAACAGGAAACAGAAGCCACAGGTTTGGCCAAATTATTATTTTAATTATTATATTAATGTAACAGAATCTTGAAAATACTTTAAGGGTTTCCCCTTTTCCCCCTTTTCTGTTCTCTAATACTTTTTTCTGTTTCCCAGGCTTAAAGAATGCTGCTTAAGGTGCTTAATTTCTCCAAGATAATCTCTATAATGATTACATAACATTGCAGAGCCATGGAGTAAAGCTGTGCTATTCCTTAATTAGCGATGTGGTTAATCTGTGTTTCAATAACTCATCAATGTTTCATTGGAATATCTTTTCAGAAACAATCAAAAGTAATTTTTGTACAGGTCCAATTAAGTTATCTTGTCATTGTCCTCTATACCATTAACTTCAGCTATTAGTTATTGAATTTATTAATTTATTATTAATTATAGCTTCATTTTTGGATTTCTGAAATACAGGAACCTGATACCTTGAAAATGTCAATTTGCAATGCTTTTTGCCCCTTGAAAAAACTCAATTTGCAATGCTATGTTCTGCATATCTAGTAAGTATAGTACAATTATGGTTTAGTATGTTCTATAAAGCTAAGCAGTTGAGTTAATTCAAGCCATAATTAACTGGATTGCTTACAAGTAGGAAATGAAAAAAATGATTATTTCCTATCATGTATTTATTAGATTTCAAGGGACGCGGTGGCTCAGTGGGTTAGGACGCTGAGCTTGTCGATCAGAAGGTCGGCAGTTTGGCGGGTCGAATCCCGAGTGCCGCGTAGCAGAGTGAGCGCCTGTTACTTGTCCCAGCTTCTGCCAACCTAGCAGTTCGAAAGCACGTCAAAATGCAAGTAGAAACATAGGGACCACTCCGGTGGGAAGGTAACAGCGTTCCGTGCGCCTTTGGCGTCTAGTCATGCCGGCCACATGACCATGGAGACGTCCTCGGACAAGCGCTGGCTCTTCGGCTTTGAAACGGGGGTGGGAAGAAGTTTTCTCTCTCTAGTTCTCTCTCTACCTTGGTTTCAAGAAAATGAACTGGTTCATGAAAGGAATTCACTTCCACACAAGATCTTTCCTACTGTCTTAAAACCAGTGCACATGGTATCTTTGAGAATTGAGATTTTATTCCTCCTAACTTTGCTTTTGTTTATTTGCAATTACATTAAAACTGGGGAAAGGAGATTTTTCCTGTTTTGAAATGATGCAGTTCTGCATAGTCTGGTTAGCTGTTTCTTTTTGATGGTGTCCTTTGCTTCACACTGCTTCCTGGATTCAAAACAATTATTGTATTTTGTCTCTCACTGTCACTATCAATTTCCTTACCCTGAAAACTCTTGCTGATCTGTAGACATTGTCTGGCATTTTCTTCCCCCCCATGGTTAGAGCTGTTAATATCTGATTTCAAAAATTCAAAGAAACTGCCATGAAAATTTCCTGGGGCAGAATGAAGCTCTCTTTCTTAGTAATCACTCAGATTTCCTGGACCATCTAGGAATGAGGTTATTCTGGTAATTCCAGAAGATAGCATCTTAGGGAATGTGCATAGTGTGCCCTTTTTCAGTCTACTAGATAGCAAAATGGCATACAGATTGGTGATCTGTGCATATTCTTAAGCATTTCAAAGTCAGAAGAAATGAGAATAATTACAGGTCCTCACTGTTTTGTGAGGAAAGGTGACATGTAAAAGTGCTCCAAATATCCCTGATGGACAAAAATTGGTAATGACAGCTTAGTTGCAGAACAATTTCTCAAAAAGATAGAACTGACTTCATCTTTATGGTCCTTTGGATAAAGGTGAAGACTTCTTTATTCCCTTTATTAAAAAATATGCTTTGTGATTTGGGCCTTTGAATTTACATTTTGTACTTGTATTTTTATGTTTTATTTGCTTTATGAACCAAAGAGTTGTGTTAAAACATCAAAAAACAATAAATTTATTTACTTGATTTCTAACCTGCCTTTGGCACAGGAACTCAGAAACATGTATTATGGACTGCTCTAAATTTCCTCATAAGAGCAACCCAGTGTGAGCAAAAGAGGCTGTCCCCAAGCCACTTAATGAACTTCCATGTCTCCTACATCTCCCTAATGTTAGTTCAACACCACAACAATTGATTTGCTTCTCTGAGCTGCAGTTCTCTAATTATTTTCTCACTCTGAGAGCAATATTTGCTTCAGTCAATATTTCAGGGAAACATTTTAAAAGCTACTTGCCATGAATTCACCATGTGTTATTCTCACGAAGCTTGAATCATAATGTTTAATTCTATCAAATTCAGCAAATTGTTTCTCAATTTCTTACTCATGAGGCAACTCTTTACTTTTCCACAGAGTGCAAGCTTAGTGAGGCATACTGGAAGAGTTTACTGATGTGGCTAGATGAGGCATAGCAGCTTGAAAGAGTCTGCGCACTCAGCAGGACCAGCCTTAGCACTCCACAGAGTGTAAGCATGGAATAACACTTCATTATAGCAATAGCTTTGAGGCATTTCTTCATGTTTTTGTTTCTGTTCACTAGGAAAAAGCAGTCTGTAAAATCTTCAGAAGAGTAGCAAATAACTATGATTTCTATTTTTAGATACATAAAAAGAAAGGAAAACATTTTTCATTATTTTTTCCATAATTTTAAACATTGTTAATTTAAAGCACACATAACTGAAGTTATACTATTTTCATTTATAATCCTTGTAAGCAGTGCTTTTTTTTGTAAAAAAAATGTCATACAACCCGCCTTGCCTACCCTACAAGGTTCCATCCCAAAAAGGTGCTGGAACTCCGTTCTGAGCGTTCTATGACAAAAAAAGCCCTGCTTGTAAGGAGGATCATAGTCAGTGGATGTTCAAGTAATGGAATAATTAGGACTTGGGAATATATTTTTAGGAAGAAGAAAAAATGATCTTAAACTTTACTGAAAAAATACCAAAAATTGGTTGTGGAAATTCTCTATTATGTATGAAGCACTTTATGATGCTGATGCTAAACAAAGCAGTATCATGTGCTTCACCCTAACCAAAATCTATCACATTGAATTTGTAATGGCTATATTTATAACATTTAGGGCCTAACATTTTTTTTGTGTTATTCATCAAATTAGCTCTTTCTTCTCAGATACAATAAAGGTCATATAACAAAAAAATGTAATCGAATGGATTGAATTTTCTATTTTCACTACGTATTGAGACAAAAATTAAATAACTGATGGATTTTCTTAATCAAAAATTAAAGTTATGCTGGCGTATTACAATTATTAAATGTTATATATCCTTTGATTTCTAAAAAAAAATCCTTAGATGTAAGACTATTCCAAACTACTACTTTATTGTTGTTATACCAAATTGACAAATAGGTATGTATTACTAACTAATATGTAGTGTTGACTGGTCTTAGTTCTTGCTACAGAACTCATTTATGTTTTATACCATTATCACAATAAGGCTTCATTTTTCATAATGATGAATAAATTGTTGAACCATGGACTGTATAGGTTTAAAATACTTGGTAATTAGTAAAAGGCAAAACATTATTAAAAATGAATTAAAAATTCATTGTTGAAGATTTAATGGCCTGTTACAAGACATACAGTAAAAAGTTTTTAAAAAGAACAAAAAAAATTTCTATTATTTGTACCAGTGTAGGTAATATATAAGTTAGTATGTAGCAATAGTTATTTATGACATGATATTTCAATAGTTGTGAAAGAATAATTACTAGTAATTTTTTGCTATTGGTTGATTTCCCCCCCAATAGAATAACCCACTGAACATAATGTCACTTGTTATGAGCAACATACAGAGTTAGTCCATGAATCTATTTAAATGCACATTTTAAAATATCAGTGTATTCTTAATACATATCTAGGGAATAATTTAGCAAAAGCTCATGTTTATGATAAAGACAAGCTTCTTAAAAGCTTGTCTATATAAGTATGTGCATGCATGCATATCTGTGTGTATATGTGAGTATATGTGTGTTATTCATTAATATAATTAATTACATTAATCGTTAGATAGTTATTGATAGTATAATCAATTCTGAACAAAAGTAGTTATTGTGTACTATCCTTCTGGAATTGTGGCTTTTTTCTTTGACAAATGGAAATTTAGCAGTAAAGATTTTTTCCAGAATTGATTATTAAAGTGGTAAGCTTTTCTCCATGATTATATCTTGAAAAGCTTCATAATTTATTTTTTCATACCTTACTGCTTTTAAGGGCATCAGAACTGAGGCAATGAAATGTTCACAGTCTTAGAAGGAAATTGACTTTGAATGCAAAAAGAAAACAGACTTTTAAACATTGTTCTTGTTTAATTATTTCAGAAGTAGGTTTACAGTTTGCAGTGTAAATAATCATATTAAATGATAAACAAATTTGAAGTATTTTATTACATTCATTGGACTTCAGCTTAATGCATAGTTTATTGAGATTTCAGTTCTAGTTTCTAGATTTCAGCCTGGACATTTCAAAATTTTGGAAAAAAAACTTTGCCTTGGGGCTTTGCAGGCAATAAGCGAGACGGAAGGTTGCAAACAGGAACATGCTTTATTGAGGCAAACAGGAGCAGAACTGAAACAGTGGCTGCTGTGCAGCTACTTATACAGTTTTCCACTAGGCGGCAGCCAATAGGTTTAAAGGAGCCCATTTCTGCCCCAAATCAACCAATGATCTTCTTGGAGACAGCAAATCTGGCTTAATCATTGACCATTACACAGACACACCATTGAGCAACCTTTAAGCAGCATTCAAACAGACACATTAATCAGTACAAGTAAAAATCCCAATACATTGCAGTCAGTTTTCCTTCTTTTCAATACAAGAAGCACATAACTAAATGGAAAGAATGAGTTCATCTATCATTGTGGATTTACTGGCCTAGAATTGACTTAATTCACCTCCTTAATGACAGTGGCTGCTAAGTTTATTTCACTAAGCAGCTGCAATAATTAATTGACTCTGAGGATTATTTTCCAATTCTACAATACATAAACAAGACTGAAAAGCAAAAATAGTTGACAAGTCAAAAAGCAAAAAAAAATTACATAAGAAAATATTCCTGAGCCAAAAAAATGTAAAATCTAAATGCTCCTAGACATGAAGCATCCCTTTCAAAGTCACATATCCCTCAATCCTTCATTGAGAAAATAACAGGACTGTATTGCTTTCCTAAATGCTATTTAATTGTTGGGTTTTTAAATTCTCATTCATTTTCTTGGACGGATATATACTTTTATGCTCTTTCTTTTTGTACTGGCATTTATATGTGTATGTGTTAATGAAGATGCAGATGTGTATATGTATGAATATGTATACATATACCCACACATACACATTCTTATAGAAATTCATTTTTCTATTTAAGACTCTTCTAGTATACAATCTGTTCATTGATCTAAACATTCCAACTACTATTATAAACATCTGTTTTGCACAGCAAATGTAATACAAAGCTTTTATAAGATAGAAGGGTTTTGATAATTGCCATAAATTATTTTTATGTTTACCACAAACTATTAGCTATAGAGAGAATTTAATGAAAGAGCTTAATATAATACTGCAAAATATTAATTGTGTAGAAAGCATCTAATGTAATACAGTTATTCATTCTCAGTATTAATCAGGCATAACATGAAGAAAGCATTACAAATTTTTATAATTGTGAATAAGGGAAAAGCTGTATTAACTGATTACTGTACCACCAAAAGACAGTAAAATATAGGGGGATGATAGGACACCTCATTTCTAGCAATGTAAAGATTGGCTTAATCAGCGATGGTTTTACAAAGTACGGTTCAGGTGGTACTTTTAAATGCACATCTGAAAGCAAGTGTGAATTTGTTTTTTCAGTGGCAATTATTCTTGAGTAACGAGTAACTCTGCAGGATTATGTTTAAACCTTAATGAATAGAAAAGAGGAGCTGTGCTTAGCCTTGCATAAGAACCACAATCCCCCCCCCCCAAATAGCAAACACAGCCTAATGTCTGACATACCATATCGCAGAAGACAGAACAATGCCTCAAACCTATTTGGATCAGGCAGGGAAGCAGCTGTATAAACATCCACATAAGGTGAATATATTGACCTGCCTGTTTTATTTCTTACAAATGTCACAAGGTTTATGTGGAGATAAGAGACATTCTTGAAAACAGATGTTTCTGGTGGTTGACATTTTTGCATTGCAGCAATTCAGATTTTAATTTATTTTTGTAATTAGAATACTTTTTTTAAAAAAAGTTAGTTAAGATAGGGACCTTAGCAAAGATGTGTTCTTATTACATAGGAACTTGTGAAAAGGCAATAGTGCTTAGTAAGTTATTTTTGCAGGAATCCAGGATTAAACCTGGTAAATAAAGTTTTAATAGTTACCAATGATCTAATGTAAAGAATACTGTACAGTTCTATTTAATCTATTAACCTGAAATAAGAATAATTTCATAAAGTTTAATTTTCAGTTCTTTCAATGCATGAAATGATTGTAAACCAAAGGAGAAATAAAGATATTTTGTATTCGTTCAATCTTGTTAGTTTATATTTTTCAGCTTACTCAATTTATTAACACAGGTAAAATATTTAAGCAAGTACTTGCAAAACCAGTGGCATTTGTGAGCAACACAGAAGTTTAAAAATAAAACGGTTTCAACTGAATAACAATAAAAGAATTAGCCAAGCCAAACTGCACATAGGCACTGGATTCCAGGAGGCTTGGCTATAAGGTATACAAGACAAAATGGTGGCCAGGGGAAGTTTGAATCAATGTAACCAGGGGGAGGGATGATGTATTCTGGCTATTCGTCTCAGACAAGATTGTGCCCTCTGAAGTCCTTTCAAACTGGACTGAAGGGGAGGGGACAGGGGCGTTGCGATAGAAGTGTATATAATGCTATGAGTTTGAATGTTTGTGTGTGGTCTCTGGTTTAGAACTTTCTGTTGAAGCTTCTCTCAGAGATCCACTGCACTTTGCAAACTGCTTTTTCTATTTTCTGCAGAATAAACTCTTTTCTTACCAATCTAATTTTGTTGGTGTTTTAATCATGTTTCCAACACTCTGGAGCACCATTAGCTACACAAAGCCTTTTGCTTTCATCATATTTCTCACAGAAGATGCCAATAAAAAATTAATTTGACATGAGGGAATTTATTAAATTTATTGACAATATAAACATTAAATCCTATTAATATAAATGTAAAACTTTCATTGAATGAAATTGGGTTTATCTCTATCCATGGGTTGTTGGTTGTTGTTGCTTTTTTTCATAATTCAAGAATTCAGGCCACAAATACAAAATTAGTGATCTCCAGATGGTTAGATATTGCAAACCACTGACCATTTGGCTGGGTTTGATGGACATCCAACAGATTTTCTATCTGCTCTATAGATTCCATTTTCTGTCAGCAAAATTATAATTGCAGTTTTAGAATTCTGTTGACAATACTTTAGAATATATATATATATATATATAGTGACAGGAAAAACTAGTTTTGCTGAGTTTCTTCAAGTTTCTTCAAATTACTCTGGAGTTTGTACTAGGAAATGGAAATCCTACATCTTTAGTTGGTTGTATCTATTCTAAGAGAGTTATCATTAGTAAGACTGAGACCTGTTTACTTTATTAGAACTTTTGAGTACTTGCCAAAAATGTAGAAAAAGCTTGCATTTGCTAAAAATATATTTTTTGTGCCAAATATTTATTCAAAACAGTCATCTTTCACTTTAATGTATATACATTCATTTCCTTTTAGTCATATTCCATGCTCATATCTTCTGATACCATGTAGGGTCCCAAAGTGCTAGAGAAGTTAGAAATAGTGACACTCTCAAAGATACTAACCAACAACTTACTTATCATCTTCTTCCTTAATAGTAATCAGGTCAAACTGATTAAGAGCTTGGCAAATTTAAAAAGTTTTGTTATGTCTGCCAAGGTTCAGGCATGGCTTGTTGTAGGAAAAGTTTGAGAAGTTTGCCAGTATAATAGACTTAGTTCTAAGTGAAAGTCTACAGAGTCAAGCAGGAAAATATTTTTGGAATTAAAAAAACAGTAATTGGTCTGTCTTTGTGTTTACCCCCTGTTTGATAAAACCTGTTATGAAAAGGCTGCTCATTGGAATCTCCTACATCTTTTCAGGTGCTGGGAGAAATCAATGAAGGTAAAACCAATATATCCCTCAATGGTTACTGAGGATAGAATGAGTGTACAGTAAGTGGAGCAGAGTGTTGCTTGATAAAATAATGAAGGGGGGAGGCTCAGGGGAAAACATCTCTTTTTTGATAGATACTGAGGCTGATCATTCCTGCCTAGTGCTAGATGGTTTGTCAACCTATCTCTTATCGTAGTTCTGATATGCTTGTAAAAACACTTTCTTATAAGCATATCTGACACTCCAATTATACATTTAGAAATGTAAAAACTATTTCTCACAAAAGGATTTACAGAATCTTATTCTTTTTATGTGGACAGAGATCTGAACATGAATCTTTGGTAGAGAACTCTTTCATAAATTATACCACATCCTGGAGGAGGTTTTTATGCAAACCACAGTTAAAAAGGGCTATAACATTGCCCTTTTAATCTTGAGATGACTATATAATATCCATCATTTCCCTATTCCCTCCTGAGCTGAAGTGGATACTATAATATCCTCTGATACAATCTCAAAAGTCAATTGTGGATATTCCTTTCATCTAAACTAGTCCATGTGTGCCTAAAACAGAGTGTGCACCATCTTCAAATATGGAAACAGACACGGAAAAACAAAGAAAGCCTACCAAAAGAACTCCATACTCAGAAGAGGTTTCCAACCTCAAATTGGTGTGCTAAAGGACACCAATGGACAGATAGTAACCAATTTAAAACAAATCCAAGAATGATGAAAGGACTGTACTTAAATTCAGCAAAAAACTATAACTAAACTGTCAGGAAATCTGAAGAATGACATAGTGGCCAAAAGAAATTCTTCTTTGCCGTCAGAATGCATAGATTTTATGCTGCATAGAGTAAATCCATATTAAGAATTTGAATCCATCTTAGAATTTTGTATATTGTCTCATCAATATGCAATATACAATTTATTAATGCAATCATATGAATCTGTATAACCACCAGTGTTTATGCACACTTTTATTTAACTCATGTTAGTCACAATATATGCACAACTTATACTGTGTAGTATCTGATTTCTGAACTGAAGTTCAAAAATATTGGTATAGGTGTAAACCGGTATAGATAAAACATTATTATGAGCAGTGCTTTTTTTGTAAAAGAAAAAGGTGCCGGAACTCACACATGTCATACAACCCGCCTTGCCTACCCTACAAGGTTCCATCCCAAAAAGGTGCCGGAACTCCGTTCTGAGCGTTCTATGAGAAAAAAAGCCCTGATTATGAGTACTTATTCATAGAAGTATTTTATAACTTTAAATTCATGCTGCTCTCTAGTGGAGAATATTTTCAGTACAGATGTATTGAACCTGGAAAATATAAATGATAGCATGTTGTGATCCTACTGGCATTATTTCATTATATTTATTTAATGCTTTGTTCTTTCATGCCCCTTTCCTTTGATTTTGTAATCATTACTTTTTAAATCTTTTATTAGCTGTTAGTGGGAGAATCCCTGATCGTTTCCATGCAGTTATTCTTTAGTATTTCACTGTTCCCTATTTTTTTTATTTTGTAAATTCTTGGGAGAAGAAGAAGAAGAACCTGCCCATAAAACTCTGGATAACATCATGTTGACTAACCCCAATAGCATCATTTATACCAGTATATAATCTCAGGAATACTCTGCTAAAATTACTATTGTACAGATAAATTGTTTGAGTGGCTTTTCTCAGGTAATATTCTGTCAATTAGCAGTATATGTCTTGTCCACTTACCTTACCTTTCAAATACTCTTCCAGAAAAAATGGTATCTTCTGGAAATTCTATTGGGTGTGTCAATATTTCATACTATTTTCAACACTAGGATAGGATGAAAACTGGAGCAGTAATTATTTTTGTGATAATGATAAGAGTACAGTTTTCTTGAAACTTCAGGGAGTGACTCAGTTATTTCAGCTGTTTATATTTTTGGAAGTAATGTCATCTCATTATGTTCTTAGTAGGTTAAACTATCCTAGAAAAATACAACACCAAGTTACATAATTATTTAGAGATCAAATAATGCTAACAAGAGGAAACCAACTTCCTATCCCTTCTTTTAAACTTACTGCACATTGTGTATGGTACAAATGATTTTGCACATTCTATTCACTGCTCGAACACCAGAAAATAAAATCTAGGCAATAGGCTCAAATGTATTAGGGATAAATGTTAAAGCTTGACAAACACATGACCATCTACAGGCATTACACTGTAACTTTCTGATCTATCTCAGTGATGATTAGTAACAGTTCTACTAATGAAAGCAATTCTCCATGGACATGATAGAGATTGGACTTGCTTCACCAGTGACCAAAGATCCTTCCAGCAAATTAGTCATGAATTAGTATACACATTTGTCAAAAAGGACAATGTGTTTCTTAAGACTGTCATATAAATTCAGTGTGCATCACTAGGCACAATTATTTAACTGGGCATAATTTCCCAATTTTAGATACATTTTAGGTAACTTGTTTAAAAGATAATCAAGCGCAGCAAAAGAGTTTAAAACACTTTGCTTGTGGCAGACTTTTATTATGTGTTATATTTATTTTATCCGAAAACTTGTAAATGAAAAGATTATGGACATATAAGCTCATCAAACAAGGATCAGAAAAGGAGGGGGAGAAGTAATTTCAATTCTGTTTCTTTTGTTAATGTCTGTATAACTTTCAATTTATGTTTGTTTTGCTTTATCCCAAAGAATTATAACTTAAATTATTTTCAAAACTCTTCTCAGCTTGTGTAATCTTTTATTGCTTCTCATAGTATTTTAAATGTTCAAAACTGATACTAATCCATTCGACATTTAAAGATACCGATATGAAATAGCTTCTAAATTTACAGCAATTCATTAGCAGATGGATGAAGACAGTCCATTTTAAATTTGAGTTTAATTGTTTAAAATTACCACATTCTGACATTTTTATTTTTGGGGAATATTGGAAGATGTGAAATTAGAGCAACATATGATTATGTTTTAAGGAGCCTGACTATGTTGCTTTAAGTATTTCTATTTGGTACAAGGCATTAAGTGTGTTTTCTTGGATTCAGAATTTTTAAAATGTAATTATTTTAAATTTGAGGCATTTTTCTACAAGTGAGGTTGATGATGAAAACTCATGAAAATTCCAAATACCAGAATCTATTGTAATGAAGAAGCTAAAGCTTAGTACATTGTTTTGTGAAAAGTATTAAAATGTTATCAGTTTCTATAGTTTGAACATTAATTTAAAAGAGGGACTTAAAAACAAAATCAAGATAATATGTCAGAAGGCTAGAAACTAGGAGTCCATGAGTTTTTGTCCTACCTTAGGCATAAGAACTGACTAGGTGACTTTAGGCCAAACTCTCTCTAAACCCAGGCCACCTCATAGGGTTCCTGTTGTGGAGAAAATAAGAGGAAAAAAGAGTTCACCAACTTTCATTATTTTAAAATTGATAAAGGTGGGATAAAAATAAAAATATTTATAAATATTTATAATCTTTAAAATTATAAATATTTACAGATATTTTTACTTTTACTTTTTATTTATTTTTATGAATTTTAAATTGAAATTTTAAAAAATCCCAATCTGTTAAATTATAAATATTTGTAAATATTTGTAAATATTTTTATTTTTATTTACTTTATTTTTTTATCCCACCTTTATTAATATTTAAATAATATATTTTTTTTAAAAAATCTACCTTTCAGATGAAGGTTCAGTTCTGGCTCTTAGCAAATAACATTAATTAATTTATTAATAAAGTAATAATAATATATAAAGTTGGAAGGGACCTTGGAGGTCATCTAGTCCAACCCCCTGCTCAGGCAGGAAACCCTATACCATTTCAGGCAAATGGCTGTCCAGTCTCTTCTTAAAAACCTCCAGTGTTGGAGCATTCACCACCTCTGGAGGCAGGTTGTTCCACCGGTTAATTGTTCTAACTGTCAGGAAGTTTCTCCTTAGTTCTAGGTTGCTTCTCTCCTTGACTAGTTTCCATCCGTTGCTTCTTGTCCTGCTTTCAGGTGCTTTGGAGAATAGCTTGACTCCCTCTTCTTTGTGGCAGCCCCTGAGATATTGGAACACTGCTATCATGTCACCCCTCACCCTTCTCTTCATTAAACTACACATACCCAATTCCAGCAACCGTTCCCTATATGTTTTAGCCTCCAGCCCCCTAATCATCTTGGTTGCTCTTCTCTGTACCCTTTCTAGAGTCTCGACATCTTTTTTACATCGTGGTGACCAAAACTGGATGCAGTATTCCAGGTGTGGCCTTACCAAAGCATTGTAAAGTGGTATTAGTACTTCACTTGATCTTGATTCTATCCCTCTGTTAATGCAGCCTAGCACTGTGTTGGCTTTTTTGGCAGCTGCAGCACACTGCTGGCTCATATTGAAGTGATTGTCTACTAAGACTCCAAGATCCCTCTCACAGTTACTACTATTGAGCAAGGTACCACCTATACTATACCTATGCATTTGATTTTTCCTGCCTAAATGTAGAACCTTACTTTTGTCACCATTGAATTTCATTTTGTTAGATAGTGCCCAGTGTTCGAGTCTGTCCAGATACTTCTGTATCTTAAGCCTATCTTCTGGAGTATTGGCTATTCCTGCCAGCTTGGTGTCGTCTGCAAATTTGATGAGTTCCCCATCTATCCCCTCATCCAAATCATTAATGAAGATATTGAAGAGCACTGGGCCCAGAACAGAGCCCTGGGGCACCCCACTACACACTTCCTTCCATGTAGATGCGGTTCCATTGAGGACCACACGCTGAGTACGGCCTGTCAGCCAGCTACGAATCCATCTGGTGGTAATGCTATCTAACCCACATTTTTCTATCTTATCAAGTAGTAGGTTGTGATCTACTTTATCAAATGCCTTACTGAAGTCCAAGTAAATTATATCTACAGCGTTCCTCTGGTCCACTAATTTTGTCACTTGGTCAAAGAATGTAATAAGATTTGTCTGGCATAATCTGTTTTTGACAAACCCATGTTGACTTTTAGTGATGACTTTGTTTGCATCAAGGTGTTCGCTGATTTGTTGTTTGATTATCTTTTCCAGAATCTTCCCAGGTATTGAGGTCAGGCTGATAGGTCTGTAGTTTCCTGGATCTATTTTTTTTCCCTTTTTTGAAGATGGGAACTACATCAGCTCTCTTCCAGTCCTCTGGTAGTTCCCCAGTTCTCCAGGATCTTTGAAAAATATAGTTCAGTGGTTCTGAGATCACATCTGCCAGTTCCTTGAGAACCTTGGGGTGTAATCCATCTGGTCCTGGTGATTTGAACTCGTCTAGGCTAGACAGGTGCTCACTTACCATTTTCTTGCCTATCTTAACTTGCGTTTCTATTCTGTTTTTTATGGCACTGGTTTGGGTAGGTTGGACTGTTTTTTCCCTTTGTGTAAAGACAGATGCGAAAAACGAATTAAATAGTTCTGCTTTCTCCCTGTTGCTTGTCACCTTCTTGTCACTTTCCCCCACTAATGGACCAATCATTTCCTTAACTTTTTTCTTGTTTTTTATATGTTGAAAGAAGCTTTTTTTGTTATTTTTGACTTTGGTTGCAAGCCTTAGTTCATTTTGAGCCTTAGCTTTCCTCACTTCATCTTTGCAGGCACGGGCTATTTGCTGATATTCTGCCTTAGTTATGTGCCCCTCTTTCCAATTCTTATACTTGTCCTTTTTATCTTTCAATTTATCAGAGAGTTCTTTATGCAGCCATGCTGGTTTCTTTTGAGAGCTGTTATTTTTCTTCCTTGTTGGTATTGTACTAGACTGGGCCTTTATTATCTCACTTTTCAAAATTTCCCAAGCTTCTTGAGTTGTTTTCCCCTTTAGGATTCTCATCCATGGAATTCTTCCCATGGTCTCTCTAAGTTTATTGAAATTAGCTCTTTTAAAGTCCAAGACTCTAGTTTGTCTGTGTTCTATTGCTTGTGCCTCCAGAATGTTGAATTCCAATATTGCATGATCACTTCCCCCCAAAGTTCCTGTGGCTTCGACACCTTCTATCATTTCATCTCTGTTAGTGAGAATTAAATCCAATATGGCTAATCCCCTAGTTCCCTTCTCTACTTTTTGGGAGAGAAAGTTGTCTGCTATGTTTGACAGGAATCTGTTTGATCTTCCACTTGGTGCAGAGTTTGTCTCCCAGTTGATATCAGGGTAATTAAAGTCCCCCATTACTATTGTGATGTGCTTCTTACATACCTTAGTTAGCTGACTAGCAAAAAGTTCATCTATTTCCTCTGCTTGGTTGGGCGGCCAATAGTATACACCTATGGCAATGTCATTTCCCCCCCCTTTTATATTGACCCAAATGCTTTCAGGTTTACAGTTTTCGTCATTGTTGTGCTCTATTTCTGTAGAGATAAGGTTATTTCTTATATAGAGAGCAACTCCTCCTCCTCTTTTGTTTAGTCTGTTTCTTTTAAATAGTTTAAATCCCTCTAGCTGTGTGTTCCATTGGTAGGTTTTGTCCCACCATGTTTCCGTAATGGCAACAATATCATATCTGCCCTCATTTACCTAAATTTCTAGTTCACCCTGCTTACTGTTCATACTCTGTGCATTAGTGTATAGACATTTGAGTCCTTTATGACTGACGCTGTGTTTACTTGCTGCATAACTTGTGTGGTGCCTGGCTTCCCCTATTTTCTTAGACAGTGATGTACTGTATCAATTAACTCACTATCCCCATTATTTAGTTTAAATGTTCCTCCAAAAAAGCTGTGATTTCATTGCCAAGTAACTCAGTCCCTTTCTTGGATGGATGCAGACCATCTCTTTTATACATTTTTTCATTGGACCAGCTACAGACATCATGACTAATATAACCAAAGCCTTCTCCTTTACACCACTCCTTTAGCCACATATTAAATTCTGCTATATGCTGGCCTTTTCCATTTTGCTCCTTATACACTGGTAAAACCTCTGAAAAAGTAAGCCTACAGCCTATTCTGCTAAGTTCCTGCCCCAAGCTCTGGAAATCATTCTGCACAGAGAGTACATCTTTTTGGGACAGATCATTAGTGCCAAGATGTACAATAGCCTCCACATCACAGTCCTTGCTGGCATTCTTGATTATTTTGGAAATACGCTTCTTGTCCCTACTGGCAGTAGCACCTGGAAGACACCTGACCTCTTTCAAAACCTCTGTGTCCTTTCCTAAATTTACATCCCAAATAATAAGAATACTTATTACAAAAAGAATAAAGAATTCAGGCATTTCGCGTTATCAAGTTTTCCTCTAACTTCTACAATTGACCCCTTTATTGTAGTGGGATAAATGGAGTGGGGCATATAATGAATTCCACTGATTCAAATTACTGATCAGAGGAACCTTTTTAAATTTCTCCTATCAAAATTTTCTTTTTAACTATTTTCTTTTGACTATTAACTATTGACTTTATGTATTTAAACACTTTATTTAAACCTTTTAAATATAGAATCATTCAACAATGTGATTCCTTAGCTGCATCAAAAATTAAATAAAATTTAATTTTATTAAATTTAATAAAATTTTACTTCACCAGCAATATATAAATATACATAGAAAATAAAATGTGGATGTGTGAGTGTGAACGTTGTAATATACAAACTCTTGTAAAACAGACTACAGAGATAGAATAGAATAGAGCTGGAAGGGACCTTGGAGGTCTTCTAGTCCAGCCCCCTGCTCCAGCTGGAGAACCTAATCCATCTCAAGATAAGTGACTGTCCAGTCTCTTCTTAAAAACCTCCAGTGATGGAGCATCCACAATTTCTGAAGGCAAGCTGTTCCATTGGTTAATTGTCCTCACTGTTAGGAAATTTCTCCTTAATTCCATGTTGCTTCTCTCTTTGATCAGTTTCCAACCATTGTTTCTTGTCCTGCCCTCTGGTGCTTTGGAGAATAATGTGACCACCTTTTGTTTGTGGCAACCTCTCAAATACTGGAATATTGCTATCGTCATAATTCACATTACAATCATTAGCATTGCTTTCAAAATAAAGTAACCAAGATAAATTTATACACATTTTTACAAACAAAGCTTAACAGATACTCCTTTATTTCTTCAGTGAACTACAAAAAGGATATTGTACTAGGCAGTGGTGTGATTCAAATATTTGAACAACTGATTCTCTGTATGGATGCCACTTCCAGAAGTGGGCCTGGGCAACAAAAATTAGCCAAACTAGTGCAAACTGGGTGAATCCCACCACTGGTATTAGGGCCATGCAATTTAGAAGGAGGTTGTTAAGTGTGTTTCTACACACCTCTAAGAGACGGAGTTTTCTCGCTGGCACAGAAAGCAAGCCACATTGAAAATGTTTAGAAGACATTTCAAAGTACTCTGTAAGTAAAGGCATCCCATTTAATTTTCTTCCCTTACAATCTATGATATGTTTTCATACACTTGTATTTTCTAAACCCACTTATATGATTTTCATTACCATATGAGATGGTGTGTAGTGGCTTTAAATGAGATGATGTGCAGTGGGTTTCAAATGCAGCCCTTCTGCTGTTTACAGGTTGACATTCAGGATGCATATCACTCATAGTTCTTTCTTATGTTTATCTTAGAAACAATGAAGAAGCCTGGGAGTCCTACTTCATCCCAAGACAATATATCTTATACTTCAGATTTCATGTACTTTCATGAAAGTGATGCAGAATTAACACCCAAAGACAGTGAGAAAGACAAAGAGAGGGAGAAGAAACACATCAGTTTTACTTTATGCAATGTATGCAACATTCAACTGAATTCTGCTGCTCAGGCACAAATCCATTATCATGGGAAATCACACCAGAAAAGATTGAAACATCTGACCAAAGGAAACCTAAAAAACAGTTTTGGTGAGTTTTTAAGTATATTCCGTTGTGTTTAAATCTATAACATATAACTTTCCCGTAGTCTACTTTTGGGAAGAGAATAGTCTGATGTCTTGACTGATATCTTTGATTACTTATCAATGTAATGCAAAATAATGGTTCTATTATTGGTAAATGATTAATATTTTATTTTTCAGACAATAAAACTTAGAGTGTCAATGATTTTTCATTATAGTAGAATGAGCTTACGTTTTTTTTTCACTGAGTTTACTTGGAGTTATGAAATTTGGAAAAGGATTTGGGATTTTTTTTACCTTTTTAAATCTGAACAACACCACAACCATACAGTTGAAGTGAGACTCTTGTTTGAAAACTATCTAGAAGTTTAAGTTAATACAAAACTTCACAGCTTCTACTAGTAAAAGAAGTCAAATATTTTATTTTCCTAAGATATGAACAGGCTAGTAAAAATCTCAGTATACAGTATTCAGTGCAGACCCAAAGATTTGTTTTGCAATATTTTAACTGATATAAAACCCAGACATGCAAACCCTTTTTCTCTTCATACATTTACAGAGATATTTTCACAGTGGAAGGGGAAGTCTAAGGATATATATACCAGTTATCAAGGTGTCAGTTACAGCACAGATGGAAATGGACATTTCTATATACTGTATTATTAAGTTGCCATACTGTTATGGCAGAATAGGAAACTGCATTTATTTAGCAACTGTTTGAGTTTACAATGTCATTGCAAAAAGTGGCTTACAGCTGATTCTTATCCTTACAACCATAGCACTATGTCCACGCCCAACAGTTTAGTTTATTAATATAAGTTATTCATAGTTTTTCCCTAGGATGAGGAAAAATATCTAAGTCAAATAATCATTTTAGTATGAAATTCAGAAAAGAGTTTATTGCAATATAACAAGGCCAAAAGTATGCTTCTTGTTTAAATGTTATTAACATTTTTATTCTACTTTGTATAAGTCCTAAAGAATTGTGACTAGCAGCTGTCAGGCCTCCATTAATGGAAGGATACCATTATTGATGTGTAGAAATTATTTAGATAGCAAGGCTGGAATGCAAAGAATGTAAATATACAGCTTGCAGGATGAGGGTGTATGAAAAACAGAAGTCCAAGATGCTCCAGATATAAAGAAGAGTGCTCCAAAAAATGTAACTGATTGGAATAAATTCTGTTATAGTTCTGTGGCCTGCACAGTGATTGTCATTTGTGGCTAATCCCACTATACAGACCAGGTTGACTAGGTAGACAATTAAATCGACACCAAGGAAGATTAAAACTACAGTACTTTTACTGTACAGAAATTTTTATAACAGAATCTTATAAATAAGATTGTGCTTGTCCTCTTCCATGTAATGGTTCAGTGTATCACGGAGGAATAAGTTTGAGCCACTTCCAAATGTTATCTGGATGTCTGACCTTAAAATATGCACTTAAAAAAAATCCTTACTGTCCATATCTGTCTTACAGGTTTATTTTCTTTACTCTTTACATCATTGAAAGTGCTACTATTCCTAAATTTCAATTTTAAAAAGTTTGCTTATGATATGCTTGTCCTAATGTTTGGAAATCTCCAGTTTGTAGTCTCTAATGTAAAAGCATCTATCCATTCCACAACTGACATTAAGGAAGCAAATTTGATGAAATATTCCTTCTGAATTGTTTCCTGAAACTAAAGCAAAAAACAGGCCCAGCTGTTTTTAAGTCACCCTGAAAATACTCACTGAATTTTTAAAATGTGTAATACTGTCCCGTTTGATAAATGATAAATTCTTTTACCTGCAAATTTGCAATGTTAATTTTGCTTAGAAAACAACATGAAAAACAATGAATGCTGAATGTGACTTTCTTTTTTAAAATATAGGTATTGTCATATTCATAGGGACGCGGTGACTCAGTGGGTTAGGACGCTGACCTTGTCGATCAGATGGTCACAGTTTGGCGGGTCGAATCCCGCCAAATCAAATGGGAGGAGGGGTGCCTCCATCTTGGAAAACTGCTTTTATTTCTTTGATTCCGAAGGAAGATCAGGATGTCACTCAAGCAAAAAAATATAGACCAATATCACTTTTGAATACGGACTACAAGATATTTGCTAAGGTTTTAGCTAACAGATTAATGAGGGTACTGCAACAAGTAATTCATGGTGACCAAACTGGGTTTATAAGTGGTAGACAAATGAAGAACAACATGAGGCATATAGTTGACTTGTTGGAATTTCTGGAAAGAAACAATCAGATCCCTGCAGCATTGATCTTTTTGGATGCTGAAAAAGCCTTTAATCAATTGGATTGGCAATTTTTGTTGAAAGTATTAGATAAAATGAATTTTGGGGATAAATTCGTACAACCAATTAGGGCACTATATCAAAAGCAAACAGCCCGTATAATAGTAAATAATAGTCTGACCGAAGTATGTAACATTGAAAAGGGCACAAGGCAGGGGTGCCCGTTGTCACCTTTATTATTTGTTTTAACATTGGAGATATTACTGATTAAAATACGGGATTCGGAAAAAATTAGGGGAATTCAAATAAGAGATCAGGATTATAGACTGAGGGTGTTTGCAGATGATCTGGTTGTTACGGTGACCCAGCCAGAAAATTCAGTTTTAGAATTGATGGAGATAATAATGCAATATGGGAAAGTTTCTGGATTCAAGGTTAACATACAAAAAACTAAAATGTTGTCTAAGAATATGACAGTATCACAAAAGGCTGCTTTAGAAGGGCTAACGGGATTTGAAATTGTCAAAAGGGTTAAATATTTGGGGGTATATTTGTCACCCTCAAATGCAAAGCTATATAAAAATAATTATGAAAAGCTATGGGGAAAAGTTCAAAAAGAATTGGATAGCTGGAAAAAACTACAATTGTCTTTATTGGGAAGAATTGCAGCAGTGAAAATGAATGTTTTGCCGAAATTTCTATTTTTATTTCAAATGATACCTATTCTTAAAAAGGATTCAAACTTGGAGGAATGGCAAAAGGGTATTAATAAATTTGTCTGGGCAGGGAAAAGGCCACGAGTTAAATTTAAGATTATGCAGGACACGCGTGAGAGAGGTGGTCTTAAAATGCCTAATCTTAAACTATAATATGAAGCTGCTGCTTTGTCAGCAATAAGTGATTGGATTAATTTAACACAAGTGAGATTATTAAATCTTGAAGGTAATGATTTGCTATTTGGTTGGCATGCATACCTATTGTATGATAAGAAGGTGGATAATACGTTCAAGGTGCATATTTTAAGACATGCTCTGTTGCGAGTTTGGAAAAAGTATAGACATAAGCTAAATTATAAGATACCCTTATGGGCAATACCGAAACACGCAATAGAAAACATAAGTGTTGGGTTTAAACATGATGTGACTACATATAATGAAATTTTAAGTTTGGAAAGGAATGTATGGTATTTGAAGCCGTATAATATCTTACGAGAAGGAAAGATTGTTCAAACTTGGTTTCAGTATGGGCAATTACAGGCCAGGTGGAAAGAAGATCAGAAAATTGGTTTTTCAATGACTGATGAAAATTTGGTAAAGCAAATTAGAGATCAAGGTCAAGCACATATCAAAAGGATATATCTTGCACTGATAGAAATTGATTCAGAGACAGAACTTGTTAAAGACTGTATGATAAAGTGGGCTCAGAATTTTCAAGAAGTTATTACAATGGATACTTGGGAAAAGATTTGGGTGAGAAATGTAAAATTTACGCAAGCTCAAAATTTAAGAGAGAACTTTTATAAAATGTTTTATAGGTGGCATTTAGATCCTAAAAAACTAGTAAGTATGTATCCGAACTGCCAGCCTAAATGTTGGAGGTGTGGTGGTGAAGATTTCATATATGGTGGACCTGTAAAAAGGTTAAAGCATTTTGGATTAAAATTTGGTGGAATAAGCAGAAGATATTTAAGAAAAGGATAAAGTTTTGTCCGCAATTGTTTTTACTGGGCATTACTACTGACACTACTGTTGTGGACACTAAGTTGATGTTGAATTTAATTACGGCAGCGAGACTTTTAGTAGGGCAATATTGGAAGAAGGAAGAACTGCCGACTATAGAAGAATGGACTTTAAAAGTTTCCAACCTGGCGGAAATGGCAAAGATCTCAGCGTACTTGAAAGACCATTCACAACAGAGATATATTGTGGAGTGGAAAAAATGGATTGATTACATCCAGAATAAATATGGGACTAAAAAGTTTCACTTAGCATTTGAATAAGTATTGATGTGATATTTATATTGCTTGTAGTTATTTTATAAGAGTTAAAGTGCGACAGACTTAATAGTTATTGTTGTTTGCATATGGTAGATTATGATTGTTTTTACTGTTATACCTTGTATTTAGCTCTGGGAAGTCGGGGAGGGGGAGGGGGAGGGAGGGAGGTGTTGGGGAGGGTTGGGAAGAGGGGAGGGGGTTGGGAGGGGTTTTGTTTTGCTTTGTTAAAAATAAAATGTACTGTAAAACCTTTCAATAAAAAAAAAGAATCTCACCCGGAAGACAACTGGGAGCCAATGCAGCTCGTGGAGCAGAGGTGTAACATGGGAGTATCAGGAAACTCCCAACACAACTCTCGCGGCTGCATTCTGTACCAGTTGGAGCCTCCGAGTGATATGATACTTTCCCATACTTTCTTCTTCAACAAATATTTTGTCTTCCTTACGACAATTTTCTTCCCTCTATAATCACAAGAAGTAAATTGATGCTCTTAAGTTCATACCTTGAAGTTCATATCTGAAGCAACACTTTGAACTTGGATCTTCCTATACCTGACACTCTATGTTAAACTGCTTTTATATATTAAAATCTTCTAAATTATATATATATGTGTGTGTTATATATTATATATAAATATTATGTGTGTGTGTGTGTGTGTGTGTAATTTAGGAGATTTTAATATATTAGCTATTGTATATATCATATCACAGACCAGTGAATATAATTTGAGCACATTAAATTTTACTATATTAACATCAGTCTAGAGTTTTTAAAATAAACCCTAGAGGAAGGATCTACAATTTATTTCTAAATAACTATTTTTTATTTTAGGTCCCTTTGAGTCAGTCTTGAATTTAAATCCCTTATTTCAGGAATCCAAACTAAGCAAAAGTTTTGATTTGTGCATGTCTCAGCTAATATTTATTCATTTATCTTTCTGATGGAAAGGGAACTCAGAATTAAAATTATTAATTTATATGATTTGGCCTTATTGTGTTATTGTCACATTAGAGCTGTGGTAGGTATATCCATTTTGATTTTTAATCAATATTTCTATGTAAATGTAGGTGTTCTTTAGCTATAGTCCCAATATTCTGATTCTATTCAGAAATTGTTGATTGCTTATGTGCCATCCTTCTGATGTCAGCTCTTAAATGACTGCAAAGATAGATTTTCCTCCATGATGATTGGTCCTAACTTGGTCATTCACCTCTTCCAAATGTGCACCACCTACACCTGTAATTTAATTTAATCCATTCACTTTTCAGTTTTCTAGCAATATAGTCACTTGTTCTGGATTTGTTTATTTATTTATTTATTTATTTATTTATTTATTTATTTATTTATTTATTTATTTGATTTGTATACCGCCCTTCTCCCTAAGGACTCAGGGCGGTGTACAGTGACATAAATAACAGAATGCACAAATACAGATATTGAAAACAAATTAAACCCTAATTTTGCCCAAATGCAGAAGATAGTTACCTTAAAACAATAATTACAACAGAACCCGTCAGACCAGACCGGATTGCTCAAACAGATATGTTTTTAGGTTGCGTCAGAAGGAGCGAAGGTTGGGAGCCATCCGGAGCTCAACCGGTAAACAGTTCCATAGGTCAGGCGCGCCCACAGAGAACGCCCTCCCTCTGGGAGCCACCAGACGGCATTCTCCGAACGGCGGAACCCTTAGGAGGCCCTCTCTGTGGGAGCGCACTGGACGGAGGCACGTTGACGCTGGCAGCAGGTGACGCTGTTCTATAATAATCTGCTATATATTGGGTTTTTTCCTCCCAAGATGGCGATATAGTATTTAAGGTATTAGACAGCAAGAAGCACTAGTTCATTCTCATCATCCGAATCTCACTGGGTAGTTTTTAGTTAGGATTGAGTCAGACTTCTAGTCCTGCTGTTGTAACCAGCAAACTTCTTGAATTCCTAAATGAAATATGGCATATATATGAATAACATCTAAAGTTATATTATTTCATCAACACCATTGTATGTACGGGTAATCATTGTACAACTGCCTGTTTGGCAGCCATTTTAAGTTACAACATATTCTTAAAAGCTACTTATAATATGATTTCAAAATTACAATGTCAGCAGCCCCTCCTGCAGTCACATGTTCACATTTTGGGTGCTGGGCAATCAGCTCACTTTTATGGCCATTTGCATCCTATGGTCACATGACTGCAATGTTTAGCTGTTATTATTGGTTTCCAGCATTTACATCTGACTTCCAGCAAAAAAAAACCTACCTCCCCATTAGGTAAAATGGATTGGCTTAATGACCATGGGATTTGCTTAATAACCATGACATTCACTTAACAACTGCTACAGAAAACGTTGGGGACATGCTGACCTGATTAACGACTGCGAAGACTTATGTCCATACTTCTTATTTTGCTCATATCATTATGCTCATAAACTGTAGTTTTTTTAATGAATTCAACACAGTAACATTATTTTAAAAAGAGACACAATTAAAAACATTTATGAGAGATAGCTGTCTAGTGTTTCTTTGATGTGGCGAAGATGAGCTCTTAACATCTATCAAAATGATTGAACTGTAAAAGTGCCCAATGTTTTGTGTAACATTGAGCTAGAATTTGTGTTAATCCAGTATCTGTTCCGCACTTTGAGTAATAAAGAGCAAGTCAGGATTTTTTTTTCCTGGGTGACACCTTTTAGATTTGAAACGTACCACCTTCTCCTTTCAAGGATTAATTCCTTCAATCTCTTTATATAATTTAATTTATTTTATATTGATCATTCCCGTTGCAATTCTCTGAACTCTTCTTGTTTGTATGGCTCCTTCAGTGATGGTCAGAGCTGTACATAGCATTCAATATGGAATATGATCGACACATAATAAAGTAGCATGATAACCATATATAATTTGGAAACATACGATTTTTAATATCATTGAATTATGTACTTGTGTGTTTTGTTGTTAGATCATGTTATTAACTCACATTTTAAAATCAGAATAGACTCAACTATTATTCCAATAACCTTTTCTTACAAGCCAGGTATACTTGTTCTTATTACTTGTGTACCGGTATTTGATTTGTTCTCTAACTGACAAACTTTGTTGTTAAATTTTATTCTGCTACTTTCTGCTATTTATCTTATCTATCATCACTGTGAATTTATTTATTTTCCTGGATATTAGTTATTCCAAATCATTTTCTTTCATCTGCAACTTGTATAAATATTTCCTCTGTCCTGTAATGGAAACCATTAGTAAAAGTGTAAAAAAAAGTATAAGATCCAGGACTGAACCTTACAATATTTGATTTAATATCATACTTTAATTTGATGAAGACTCTTGGAATATGAGGTTGTTAATCAGAATGCCATTAAGCAATTTGCTTATCGGAACGTCATTGAGTATTTTATTGAATGCTTTTATTAAAAAAGAAATGCTCTTTTTAAACCCATGCTGACATATGGCAAATAATTCAGTTTTCAAGTTGACTACAAGTTGATTACTTATTAACAACTGTAGAATCTTCCTTGGTATTAATATCAGACAGATTATAGTTCCTTAGATCTTGTCTTATTCCGCATTTCAATATGTGCAATGTTATCTTGTACTTACTCCATTTCTCGTGATTTGTCAAAGATAATACATAAGAATCTGTCAGAACATCAGAAAATTTCATCAATGAATTTAGAAACTGAAACCTTTTCAGAATGAATAGATAGATAGATAGATAGATAGATAGATAGATAGATAGATAGATACAGAGCATCAGTTATTTTTATATCATTGTTACTAACAGGCCTTTGGTACACATAACTCATGATTATAATGTAAAATGAATGCAGGTATGCTGGTAGCATGAGCTTTGATACTTTAATTACTAGATAGGATAAGGAAAAATAAAATCCACATCACATGGATTCCTTCTACAGAGCAATTTGGCAGGATTGATAAATGAAGGACTTTTGAAGGGTATTTTTATGCTGATATCTGTGTCTTAGGATATCATCACTCTATGAAAATGAAACAATAATTGAAAGAAAGCTTTGCATACACTTCATAAATATACATGAATTGTGACTTTACAATGAAATAAGTATTTTGCTTCTGCTAAACATTAGTTTCTTACTACTGCTTTGCTTCAGTGGTTTGTAGCAACTGAATGCTCTGCACTCACTCTCTAAAGCTCCAGTCCTGCATACTTTATTGAAACATTGTAGTGTTGATTATTTTGACTCTGAAACATACCAGGTGATGAGCATTTCTGTTTAGACTGTTTCATTTTACTGAAAAAACAATTTGTGTCTGCAGCTCATGAGAAATATTGGGGGTAGATTTTTAGGTAATGCATTTATACATTTTCAGCAAAAATCTCTTGCTAAAAACTTAATGAACTCAGTTTTACATCCAGGGAGAGATTTTCTTGAGACTTGCTGGTGCAGCTAGGTCTTATAGATAACGTAATGTAACATAACATAACATAAACTCAGTTATGATGATGCCCACCTTAGCATAGGAGTGGGACAAGAAGAGTCCACAATGTAGGCTTTGTCATGCAGAAAAGCTCTCCAAATTTAATTCATAGCCAATGAAACCTATAACATGGCTTCTCTGCTAGATTATTGGAATGGATTGATGAAATCCAGGAGAGGCAGTCCCTAAAGTAAGCCAGTTTTATACCATGAAGAGCTTTAAAAATCAACAGTAGCATCCTGGATTAGACTCAGGATATTGGTAACCAATGCAGCAAAGACATAATCGTTCACACTGCTGCATTTTGCACTGGTTGAAGTTTCTGGATAGTGTTAATTTTTACTTTTTTCTGTATTGCCTGTTGTAGGAATGAGAAGGTTTAGAATATGTGGTTTAGAAGGAACAATTTTATACTTCAAAATCTGTTATTTAAGTTTTCACTTGGAAAGATGAAAATATGTCATCTTAGGATGCGTATTCTGTTTATCTTTAGATCCATGAAAGAAATGTAATTGTGTATAATTTCCTATTTATGAACTGCTAAGCATAGTCATAGCCCTATTTTCTTCTTTTGTTTACTTCTATAGACAGCTTTTTGAATCCCTTAAAACCCTGTCTAAAATGTGGCATTTTAGAATCCAAGATTTTAATAAAAGGTTTTTGTAAAATATAGGGTGACCTTAACATTGTGGAATTTGGAATATCAACTGTTGAACTGAAACTGTTAACAGTTAAGCCAAGCACGTTAAATCTCTTCTTTCAAGTCAATAAAGACTTGTTTATAATAGCATTATAATTCAATTCCTGGCAAATAGATGGGGAAGAAATGGAGGTAGTAACAGATTTTATTTTCCTGGGCTCCAAGATCACTGCAGATGGGGACTGTGGCCAAGAAATTAAAAGACGCTTGCTCCTCGGGAGGAAAGCCATGGCAAATCTAGACAGCACACTAAAAAGCAGGGACATCACTCTGTCAACAAAAGTGCGTATAGTCAAGGCTATGGTCTTCCCAGTTGCAATGTACGGCAGTGAAAGTTGGACCATAAAAAAGGCTGAGCGCCAAAGAATTGAGGCCTTTGAACTGTGGTGCTGGAGAAGACTCCTGCGAGTCCCTTGGACTGCAAGGCGATCAAACTGGTCAGTCCTAGAGGAGATCAACCCTGACTGCTCTTTAGAAGGCCAGATCCTGAAGCTAAAACTCAAATACTTTGGCCACCTAATGAGAAGGAGAAGAGCCTAATGCTGGGAAAGATTGAGGGCAATAGAAGAAGGGGACGACAGAGAATAAGTGGCTGGATGGAGTCACTGAAGCAGTAGGCGAGAGCTTAAATGGACTCCAGAAGATGGTAGAGGACAGGAAGGCCTGGAGGAACGTTGTCCATAGGGTCATGATGGGTCGGACATGACTTCGCAGCTAACAACAACAACAATAGCATTAGTTGCACAAAACAATTACAACTAAGAAATTTTTATTTGACTTTTGGCATCTGAAGAGTTCCTAAGCTTTCTATTTTTTAAAAAAAGAATCATTATATTCTTCTCTAGATATAGACATAATAAAGTTTGAAAGATGGCTTTAACACAGTTGCTGTTGAAGCAAAGGAGTAAAGAGCAACTGAATCACCACAACAGTTTATGTGCAATCTTATCTGCAGTTAAAAAATTTTTTATTGCTTTTATAGTGATACTAAGCTTTGCAGTCTTTGCATCCTATCTTTTACCACTACCACATTTTTACAAGGCTGTGGTAATAATCTTGATTTTTTCCCCAGTAAAATATGTATATATCTTTACTTTAAAAATTACTAATCAAATCAAAAATTACTAATCAAATTACTAAAGAGGAAGCATTTGCACTTATTTTTCAACTTAGTTCATTAATTAAACCTATTGCATAGGTTTTCTGAAAGAGTTGACAAGAGACAAACTCTTACAGGTCCATGCATATTTCAGCATTAAATGAAATAGCGGATAGAAAACGATCACTTTCATTTAGATACCACATTGTATCCTGACAGTTGGTAGAGGGGATTTATGCTTGGCCAACATTTTTGCCTTGGCAAGATATTGGTTAAGGTAAGAATAGCTGGATGAGGTGTTCGTTCAAAAATCTAGTTAGCTAGCAAGCATGGTTGCTCATCTTGGACAGGAATATCTACAAATGTGTTCATGTAAAAGTTAAATAGTATTTATAACTAAAAGGAAATTATGGCCAAGTTTTAATTAGACTCTTTGTAAATATTGTTACTCTTTAATAAGGTCCTTTTCTTTACAGTAATTTGGAACAAATGCAAATGACACTATTGTGAATCTGCTCAAAATACTACTTAGTACTTGAGATTACTGTATAGATTTTTCTCTGTATCACTTCAGATTGCAGTTCTCTCATTTTTGTTTGAATTAAATCTACACATTTACTTATGAACATATATAAATGCACTTTAGTGGGTTCCATTTTACAAAAATTATAATTTTCCATTTAAATAGCATGGAAAGCAATTTAAAATATTAAATTATTATTAATAATTTAATTATTATTAAATTATAATTAAAGTATTAATTATATCTCTAAATTAGATCTTGGGGTTCCAAAATTTCAAATGATTCATTAATGAAATAAAGGAAATAGAGCTATTCAATTCTTTAAACAAGTTAACAAGTGGACTATTGGTCTTTTTGCTTTTATGCCTTTTTGTTTAGTCAGTCAATTATTCATACATCACAAAGATAGTAGACTTCTATAATCAGCCAATAGAGAATCTAGAGTTTGAGATTCTTAATTTTTATCCTTGCCAATGAGGAACTAATAATCCATTTTGGAAAACAAATCTAGTAGGCCATTAATAGCAGCTTAATAATAATGCACTTAAATGCTCTGATAGATTATATCCCAGAGTTCTGAAGGAGCTGGCAGATATTATCTCAGAAACATTGCACCATTTCTTTCAAAAATCCTGGAGCACTGGAGAAGTACCTAAGGATTGGAAAATGGCTGATGTAGTTCCCATCTTCAAGAAAGGGGGAAAAAAAACAGACCCAGGAAACTACAGACCAATCAATCTAACATTAGTACCTGGGAAGATCCTGGAAAAGATAATCAAAAAACAGACCTGCAAACAAATAGAAGCAAACAAAGTTATAACTAGTAGCTAGCACAGGTTTGTTAAAAACAGATCATGCTAAACCAATCTTATTTCATTCTTTGATAAAAAAGTGACCAAATTAGTAGACCAGAGAAATGCCGTTGATGTAGTATACTTAGATTTCAGTAAGGCATTTAACAAAGTAGACCACAACCAACTTCTTGCTAAGATAGAAAAAGGCAGAATAGAGTTCTGGTTTGTGTCGCAGGGGAATGGGACACAGTAAGGCAGGGCTCTGCCTTCTGTGCCCTATTTTGCCCTGGTTGGTGCCCTAAAAGGGCTTAAAATCACCCCGAAGAGGCAGAGAAGAGGAGGGGTGCCTTGTTGATCATAGAGACATGGCGGTCTTTCCATTTGATCCAAGGAATGCTCTCCAAACTGGCAGGGGAAAGACCGGCTACATTCCTGTGACTGACAACCAAAGAGGAAAAAAGCACTACTTAATACATTGTAAACAGCATGTCTAGAACTGGGTGAGGATATTGATCCTTTCTTTACAATTTTACAACTAAATTTCCTGGGAAAGGCTCTCAAGAAGTGAAGAGCCTCTGCATGTATATTGATGCAGAATTTTAATTTTATGGGGGACAGAAACATACAATATTCAAGTGGAAGTAACATAAAGGTACATTTTGATAAAGTTGAGAAATGAGATAACTGTTAAGATTTTCTCTTTGAAAAAAGAAAAACAAAAAAACACTGAGGCAAAATATAAGAAATCAATGCTTTGTTTTAATAGTGGAAAATGGACTTTGAATGGCATCTAGTGGAGGATTTGTGTATAGCACTATAATTTACTCTGCTTGATGATTCCTACCCTGAGAGAACAACTGGCAATAAAGGAAAATATTTTGGCATACTTATCATCCTGACCTTCTTGGATTATAAATACTTACTGAGCTTGGACTTTTAACTTCATGAGCTAGTGGGAAAGAAAGAAAAAAATGACTTTGGACTATGCCAGGCTGGGAGAGACCTTTGAGCTGTTTTCAGAGAGGTAGAACATTTTGAACACTTTGAATATTGTGGATTACAACCTTGTCTGATTGACAGTTTTTGGGATTCTTGAGACAAGGGAGTACTATAAAATATTGCCTTCAGAATTGAATCTATACTTTGAAATATATTGTATTACAAAGGATACATATAAAGACCAGAAAACCAATCTCCAGGAGTGATGTCTCAAGAAAAAACAAACACCTTCCAGAAAGAAATATATTCTATGCTACAACTAATCCACCAAACAACTGTTGAATGCAAAGAGGATATAAAAAGAAATCATAATGAGACTAAAAACAATCTAGACAATATAAATGAGCAAATGTCCAAGTTAAATCTATAACTAGAAAGCTCCCAGATAACAACCACAAGGTATGAACAAATAATCCAGAAATCATGAAACAGAGGCAATGGATTTAGAGATGGAAGAGATTAAAGAATTGCAAGACTTAGCCATAACAACATAAATGCAAAAGACCTTTTACCCCTTAGGTCTGAAAAATATATCTGGTGGCAAAGAAACAGATTTTTTAAAAAGGAATACAGAGCTGTTAAGGGAAATGTCACAACTTGAGAGACAGGAAATGAAAAGAGAAATGGGGGGGATAAAGGAACTGGGAGTTGTTTAAGGAATATAAATGGGCAGAATTCCCCACAAAAAATACCCTCCCCAAATTGTTTTCCTCATGCCAAGCAATTTTCATAAAAATAGAAAGAAAATTCCTGAGTGATCTAATTGCCCTGGGTCGGAAAGCAACTTGGCAAAGAAAGAAAGCGAGAGTCAGATTTAAAAAACAGAAGACTTGACCTTCTCGAGGGGGCATTATATGTTTAAATACTTTTTTAAATAAGATCAAAAGAATGGAAGACTTAGACATGATCAGACTTTTATAATGAAAGATATGATTTAGAATTAAGATAGCTTTTTTCTTTTCTTTGATATGGGATATATGAAGGTAATGTCAAGGTAAAAATCACCTTTGTAGAGGGCGACGGACCGTGCTTCAGAGAATGCATGATACACTTGCAGGAAGGCAAGAAAAACACGACGCATAATCTTACTAAATACCTTTTACTTACAAAAATATAAAAACTAAATATATATTATACAGAGCTAGCTCACTACATCCTAAACGTAACAGTCAGTAACAGCAAAGAGAAAAAAAACAATACAGATAACAACTCAGAACTTTCTCTAGACATGCGCAATAAACAGACTGAAACCATAACATAGCTAGTCATATGGGATTCAATATGGTTACCAGATAAGTTATCACAACAGGTGCAGAGAGCAGGGGAAATGTACAGTTAGAAATGAACTTTCTGACGAACAAAAAAAAACGTGCAGTGACATTCCCCTTCTTTCGTCAGCAAAGTGAAGACTCAAGTAAGGCACATCTTCTCACGCAGATACTCATGCTGGGCTGTGGGAAGTGGTTTGTTCAGCATGTCAGCGATTTGATCACGTGTAGGCACATACTGTAATGTCACAAAACCTTGTTTCACCAGTTGCCTTATGTTTTGATATCGGATGTCAATGTGTCTGGACCTTGAACCTGTAAAACGTGTTTCAGAAATATAAACCACAGATTCATTATCTTCCATCACTGTGATTGGTCGAATCGGATGTGTCCAGATATCTGTGATTAAAGCATCAAACCAGGTTAAAGAATTGCATGCATCAGACACACAAGCATACTCAGCTTCTGTAGAGGAACAAGAAACAAGATTCTGTTTACGCACATGCCAGTAAACAGGACATCCATTTAAAAACATCATGTAACCTGATGTACTTTTCCGTGACTTCTTATCACTCGCCCAATCTGAATCTGCAAAACAACATAACTCTGCATAGTCAGTATGTGTGGGTTCCAACAACAACTTCATGTCTTTGGTGTGTTTTAGATACCTCAATAACTTTTTAACACATGACCAATGAAACTGTTTTGCCTTGCCTACGTGTCGTGATAAAAGATTAACACTAAGTGCAATGTCGGGTCTAGTCCAACTACTAATATACAGCAGCGACCCAATGACTGAGCAATATAGTGTTTGATCTTCGAACTCAGGACTTGGTTCATGTGCCAAAATGTGAAAATCAGTTTGCATGGGTATACTCACAGGCTTAGCGTCCTCCATGTTACAGTGATGTAACAGTTGTTCAATCTTCTCTTCTTGTGTGAGACTAAACCCCTTCTGAGTTTTGGCAATTTGAACACCTAAATAAGTGTTAATACATCCTAAAGACTTCAACGTGAAAAACTTTTGTAAAGCTTTAGCAAAAACCTCACTCATCTGCTTATTTGGACCAATATAAACAATATCATCGACATAAACAAGAATTATCTCATACCTATTACCGGATCTTTTGGTAAACACGCATTCATCTGTTTCGGACTTAATAAAGCCCATTGAATTTAGTTTGTCAGAAAGACATAAGTACCACATTAAACCAGACTGTTTCAGACCATAAAGACTTTTGTGTAGAAACCAGGTATCCCCTTCTTGCTGTCGGAAACCTGGAGGACCTTTGACGTAGATGTCTTCATCAAGATCAGCGTGAAGATAAGCCGTTTCAACGTCGAACTGGAAAACTTCCAGGCCAAGGATAGTTGCAGTGGCTAAAGCAATTTTTACACTTTCAGTCCGCACCGTGGGTGAGTATGTATTTGTATAGTCCTCAGGATAACGTTGAGCGAAACCCTGGGCTACGAGTCTGGCCTTGTACAACGACTCACCATTCGGCTTCTTTTTGATCCTGTAGACCCATCGAGTACCAATAACTTTCTTGTTTGCTGGAGGGCTTGCAGGCGTAAACACTTGAAGTTTTTTTTAAACTGTCCATTTCAGCCTGCATTGCCTCAAACCATTTATCTTGTTCTGATTCAGGAAGATGTTTGATCTGTGTGAACTTCTCAGGTGGAAGTGTAACATTACAAATCAAAGGTACAGGTGTTTTTGTTACTTGCCATGAATACCGTTTTGGAGGGATTCCCTTTGTGGACCTCTTGGAACGCCTCGGGCCAACCGTCCATTCTTCTTCCGTGTTGTCCTCGTCTTCATCATCGTCGCCAGCAGCAACATCAGCGGCTTGCGAAGACGGAACAGTAGGTTGAGAAGAACTCGTGGAAGGAACATTCGCCTGTGAATCTTGATCATCAGGTTGCGTGGCGTCAGCAACATCATCTCTAGGAAAATAAACTCCAGGATCGTTAGAATGAATCCTGGACCAGTCAGCATCTTCCTCAAAAGTAGCAGATTGTGAAACCACAATAACATGATGAGAGTCAATGTATTTGCTCCATTTTGAATTATCATCAATGCCCATAAATCTCATCCTTTTTGCTGCAGGACCCCCTTTCTTTCTTTGGGCTAATGGAATATTCACCATAGCATGTGAACCAAAAATATGGAGATGTGAGAGATCAGGCTTGTGTCCATACAACATGAAATAAGGGGTCTGATTTATCACACTACTCCAAGTACGGTTGATGATATGGTTAGCATATTTGATAGCTTCACCCCAGTATGGAAGACTGAGGTTAGCATCTTCAAGGAGGCAACGCATCATGGTTTGCAAAACCCCATTTCTGCGTTCTGCCACCCCATTTTCAGCTGGAGTATAAGGAGCGGATGTCTGATGTACTATCCCATTCTCACGCATCCAGTCCTGGAAACGCTGAGACATGAATTCAGCACCGCGATCACTCTGGATTCTGGCAATGTTGACCTCGAATTGGGTATAGACAAGACTAGCAAAGTCTTTAAAGATCTGAAAGGTCTCAGATTTTTCTTTCATAGGATATACATATCCATATCTAGTATGATTATCAACGATTGTCAAGAAATATCTTTTACCACCAAGTGTTGGTGCAAAAGGACCAACTATGTCAGTGTGTACCAAATCAAAAATGCGTGTTGACAGGCGTGTAGCGCGTTTTGGAATTGCTGCTGCTTTGGATTTGGCTTTCTTGCAGACAGCACAGTCCAAAAACACCTTACACCCCTTTAGATCCAAACCTCTTGCGAACTCTGGCATCTTCTTCAGAACACGGAAACTGGCATGACCCAATCTTCTGTGCCACTTATGGATACACCTGGAATGCAAAGGTTTACCTGTTAGTGAATTCTCAACATTAGCATTTTTATTAGGAACCCCAGGCTTGCTGTGAGCAACCTGTGTCTTTTTTGTATTCTTATCATTATTAGGAACCTTTGGAGTAGCAACAGGATCTCTCTTTGGGACGTCTCTCTCTGGGCCTGTGCTTTTTCTCTTTGGAGCTTGTATACTTGCCTGTTCTTGCTGCTTAGGCTTTGGTTTTAAATAATAAACACCACCAATCAACATGGTTTCAGCAACAATATCTCCGTCTTTGACTATATAACTTGCTTTTTCAAGATGGTGGACCTGAAAATGAGAAAACCTAGACAAATGACTCTGACTAAGCAAATTACTACTGGCAGACGGAACGTAGTAAACATTTGGAATGAGAGCACCGAGCTCTTCAATATAAACAGTTCCTTTTCCCATGACCTGAACAGGATGATTGGAAAAAGAGTAAAGTTCACGAAGTTCAGGTTCAGGCTCGTGCATCTCTGTGTAAAGCTCTTTTCTGTAGGTAACATGTAACGCTGCTCCACTGTCCAAAGTCCAAAGAAGTCGTCTGTCGTACTCTGGTTGAGGCTGTGGATCGTTGGTCACAACCAATGTGACAAGTGGAGCTTGTGGATCACACCTGGAACCACGACCACGACTTTGTCGTCCGCCTCTACCTCTGCCTCCTCTGGAATCTGTTCCTCTGGGCTGGTATGTGACGGGCGCTTGAACTCGTTGGGGACAATCCCGGGTGGCATGTCCCACACGATTGCAGATGTAGCATCTTGGCATTCTTGGAACGTAGGTCCTTCCACGGAAGGCACGCCTCGCTGAAGCTCTTGATGCAGGTGGTTCCCTTAAATGTGGTGCAGCTTGCATAAGTGCCTCTTCTTCGGCTAAAATTCTGCATACATGATCCACTGTGCGTTGAGCAATAGGCACTTGATTAATCTTGGAAATAGCATCTTTCCACTCATGATTCAAAGAATTGATGATAATGCTGATCATTTGAAAATCATCAATAGGATAGCCTTTTTCGCCCAGTTCTTTTCTAATACCTTTCATTTTAGTCAAATGTGCTCCAATATGTTCACCAGGTTTTAATCTGGAACCATGGAACTCAGACAAAAGTAAACATGTAGACTCAATTGATGTAGGCCGATAACATGTCTCTAACTGAGTCCAAATTTGTTGGGCAGTTGCATCATGTGAAAACGTGAGCTGCAATTCAGTGTCCATTGACATCAATAATGTTGTGCATGCTCTATTATCCAAGTCCCATATGTCAGGAGTCCATGGCTGGGCAGGAGGATTAAACACCATCATGTGAGTACCTTCTCTGCGTAACAAAAGTCCAACCTCACTGACCCATGCCCTGTAATTCTGTCCTGACTTCTTTAATTTTGAATCACCAGCCAGTGGTACAATGGAAGGTGTTTGATGAGGAATATACAATTGAGGTACTGGCTGTGCAGGTTGTGCAATCTGACCATAACCTGCAGGGGGCACCAGTGGCGTCTGTGCCTGGACATGCGGCAGTTGCATTGAAGCTGCCGGTAGTCTTGGTGCTGGCTGTGCCTGTCTTTGAGCTGCTATTCCACCCTGGCCAGCAGGAGGCGCTGGCGCTGGGGCTGGTGCATTAGCATAATCTGCAGATGACACTGGCCTTCGCATATAAGAACCCGGTGACAATTGCATGTGGGTTAAATATGGCTGTGTTCTGCCAGGTAGAGGAGCTTGCATAGAAGCAATATTAACAGGAGAAGCAATAGTAACAGGAATCCTAGCACCATCAGGGACTGGAGCCTCAGATAACGGCAGAAATCTTGTATCTCTGAGCAAAGACTCCTCCATAGACAATTGCGAGAGTGAGAGCTCCAATTTATGTCTTAATGCAGCTTCACCAGTAGATGGTGCTATAACATTTGCTTCAGGCATCACTGTGGCTCTGTATGTTCTTTGGGATGGCCCATAATCATGTGACATAGGAGCCTCCGGTTCCCATTCGTCTTGCATGACACTCAATGATGGGCGTGACTTTGGCTTTGGGGAAGAAGGAGGCAATATGGCTTCTCCTTGTGGGTGTGGCAATATGGCCGGTTCATGCTCATAATTCCTCTCATATTGCTGAACCATTGACACATATTTCTTTGCCTGCTGCAAACGCCTTTCAAAAACCCCAATTTGTTCACAGTAGCCTTGCATAGCCCTATCTCGCATAGTTTGCTTGAGGCTTGAAGGAGCAGAAGGAATTTTCTTCGGCTGGACTTTAAGTTTCACTTCAAGCCTTTGAAATTCATCTTGAGCCCCTGGAGTGTGAACATTTCCAATAACAGCTGCCAGGGAGCTTGGAAAAGTAGAAAAAGGAGTGACTGACCTTGCATCGTCGACAGGAGCAGGTGCATCTTCTCCAAGGCGTGTGGCCGAAGCTATCGGAGTTCTTAAAGCTGAAGGGAGCTGGCCCACAGAAAGACTCCTCTTTAGCCGTGGCTTCCTTCCTGACATGTTTCAGCAGTTAATCACCGCTGCCTCACTAGCACTAACTAACTGATAACAGCCGCAGAAACATGCATCTCCAAAAACATAAATCAAACCATCCTCTGCTACCAAAATGTCAAGGTAAAAATCACCTTTGTAGAGGGCGACGGACCGTGCTTCAGAGAATGCATGATACACTTGCAGGAAGGCAAGAAAAACACGACGCATAATCTTACTAAATACCTTTTACTTACAAAAATATAAAAACTAAATATATATTATACAGAGCTAGCTCACTACATCCTAAACGTAACAGTCAGTAACAGCAAAGAGAAAAAAAACAATACAGATAACAACTCAGAACTTTCTCTAGACATGCGCAATAAACAGACTGAAACCATAACATAGCTAGTCATATGGGATTCACTATGGTTACCAGATAAGTTATCACAACAGGTGCAGAGAGCAGGGGAAATGTACAGTTAGAAATGAACTTTCTGACGAACAAAAAAAAACGTGCAGTGACAGGTAACAGGAGGATTGATTTGAATAAAACTTTCAGCTATATAAATGTAATTAATACTGAGGAAATCTTAATTGATAACGATATTTCAAATACTGATAGGAAATCAAACTTTAATAAGAGTACAAAAAACAGGATATTGATTAATGATTAATAATATTGACATTATTGACTTATGAATTGATATGATTATTTGTATGATATTAGTAAAATATGATGAAGATGCTTATATCTAACTTTGCACACATTAACAGTACCAAAAATTGTAATGGTGCAATGAAGGGAAAATGGAAAAAATATGGAGAAGAAAGGAGGATCAGGGAAAAAATATTGGATTGTATAGTATTGAATAGATTTATATTGAAAAAGTTAATGTTAAATATTTGAACCCAGACAACATGTTGTTTATTAAGCACTAAAGACTGTAATTTTTTTAAAAAAATAATAACATTTTTATAAAAGAAAAAAAGAGGCGGAATAGACAACAACATCCAGAAGGATTTGTAGCTGGCTGACAAACCATACTCAATGAGTAGTCCTCAATGGTATTTCATCCATATGGAGAGAAGTAAGCAGTGGGATATATATATATATATATATATATATATATATATATATATATATATATATATATATATGTATGTATATGTATATATCAAAGGTATAAGTACATATAAGTACTAATTATAAGTACTTCCATCCTTCCGAGGTAGGTAAAATGAGGACCCAGATTGTTGGGGGCAATAAGCTGACTTTGTACTAATGCCGCTTGGGGGGTGGTGGTGAAAGCCCTAATAAGCAGGCATATATATATATATATATGTATATGTATATATCAAAGGTATAAGTACAGATTAGGCAAGATGTGGCTCAAAAACAGTAACTGTGAGAGGGACCGGGGAGTCTTAGTGGATGATCACTTGACTATGAGCCATCAGTGTGCAGCAGCCGCCAAAAAAGCTAATACAATCCTGAGTTGCATAAACAGAGGCATAGAATCAAGATCATATGAAGTATTAGTACCACTTTATAAAACCCTAGTAAGGCTACACCTGGAATACTGCAACCAATTTTGGTCACCATAATACAAAAAAGATGTTGAGACTTTGGAAAAAATGATCAAAGGCCTGGAGACTAAAACATATGAAGACTTGGGTTTGGCTAGTCTAAAGAAAAGAAGAAATAGGGGTGACATGATAGCAGTATTCCAGTATTTGAGGTGCTGCCACAGAAAAGAGGGGATCAAATTATTCTCCAAAGCACCAGAAGGCAGGATAAGAAACAATGGTTGGAAATTGATCAAAGAGAGAAGCAACCTGGAATTAAGGAGAAACTTCCTAACAGTGAGGACAATTAAACAGTGGAAGAGCTTGCCTTCAGAAATTGTGGGCACTCCATCACTGGAGATTTTTAAAAAGAGGCTAGACTGTCATCTGAGTGAAATGGAATAAGTTCTCCTGCTTCAGCAGGGGGCTCGACTTGAAGACCTCCATGGTCCCTTCCATCTATTCTATTCTATTCTATTCTATTCTATTCTATTCTATTCTATTCTATTCTATTCTATTCTATTCTATTCTATTCTATTCTATTCTGTTCTGTTCTGTTCTGTTCTGTTCTGTTCTGTTCTGTTCTGTTCTGTTCTGTTCTGTTCTGTTCTGTTCTATTCTATTCTGTTCTATTCTATTCTGTTTAGGTGTATGTCATGTATGTGTTTCACACTGAGAGTGGGCAACTAAATTTCATTTTTGATGTGTGCCATTGTGCCCACAGTAAAAAAAAATGACAATAAAACTTCTCTCTTCTCTTCTCTTCTCTTCTCTTCTCTTCTCTTCTATTCTATTCTATTGTTATGTATAGACCTTAAATATTATTTTAAATCATTTATGATTATGATAATAAACTACTGTATAACCCCAGGCTTCCTCATGAAATAATGTTCCATGTTGATTTTTGTTATAAAAGCAAATTCTTTGATTTAGATCACACTCAGATTTTTTTCTTATACAAAGAAAACTGTTTTTAATTCAGTTTATCCTTTGCAAAATATGTAAACTTGAATATTAAGTCATGGCCAAAAGCTGTGTAAATGATGAACTACATTGCATAGACATTTTGCCACTATACATTTTTCTTGCTTTTCCTACTTTCATAGGAAAAATAATAAAAGTTTTGATGATCTTATAACTTTAATGGGTACAAATAATATGAATTTATATTTCCAATCATACTGAAAGGTTACTAACAGCATGCATATTTTTTTTATTAAACATTAATTCATTGAACTTTATCTTCTAACCTCAGCTGAATATCTTGCGGATTTGCAGATATGTTATATTAAGTTAGCAAGAGACTGAAACAAGAGACAAATCTATCTGCTTTCTAACAGGTGGCTGCTTAACTGTTCTGTTTTATAGGCTCTTTTTAAACAAGTTTATGAGATGAAACTTGGTGCTCGGTTGTCCTTATTATGAAGTAATCTATTTACCATTGCAATGAAGTGAACTAATCCATGATTAAGAAAAATAAAAAGCATTTGGCATATGCAGTGAGCAAGGAGTTTAGGAATGAATCTGAAAAGCTACAAAAAAAACAACAAACAAAAAACCCAACAACAACCTTGGTGGAGCAGTGGGCTAAAGCCTCCTTAAGTAACACCAGCTGCCTGCAATTAGTGCAGGTTCGAGTCCCATGAGGCTCAAGGTTGACTCAGCCTTCCATCCTTCCGAGGTAGGTAAAATGAGGACCCAGATTGTTGGGGGCAATAAGCTGACTTTGTACTAATGCCGCTTGGGGGGTGGTGGTGAAAGCCCTAATAAGCAGGCATATACATAGAATGAAGGCTATTGCTAAGCACATTGATTTGTGCTTCTTAGATTGTAAGCCGCCCTGAGTCTTCGGAGAAGGGCGGGATATAAATGGGATTTTAAAAAAAACCCGAAACCCTCACATGCCTCCTTGTAATATTTAGCAATGGATGTATATTTAGAAATAAAAACTTAATTTGTTGTTATTTTATGCATTCACAACTATATTTTAGTACTTTTTTAAAAAAAACCTAGATATATCACTGGAATTACAGGTATTTGTTTTGGTAGGTTACTCTTAACAGGAAAATATTTTCCTCAGAGAAGATTCTTCTCATTTCAGCAGGTACGTCCATATGTGTTGTTACATATATGTTGTTAGGTACAGAATATATAAACTGGTGATGTGCTGGAAAATGTTTAATTGCTGTACTGCTATCTATGGACCTGTTGATTGGGAATAAGGCATGACACCTTAATTCTGCTCTCAGGGGCTTGCAAATTTCTTGTGAGTCAAATGAGTTGTACTACTGAATATAGGTCTGGGGTGACTACCGGTAAATGTTTAAGCTATTTCCTTAACATTTACAGTGGAAGTTCAATTATTCCTAACTGTAATATAAAAAGAAAGTTTTTCAAATCAACAATTCTGGATTTTCTACATTGTGAAAGGCTTTGTTCATTTTATATAGATACACAGAGTTTTTTAAAAAGAGCTTGATAGCGATCATAGTTTTAAAAGTCCTTTTATATAAAATGTAATATTTTATATTAAAGAAAAAGGTACTAATCTGGCTGTTTTCTCTTTCATTAGCTTCCTATATGTTATGTATTGAGATAAATTGCTTGTAAATTGTTGAGTAATGGTTAATGGCTGTTACTGATTAAACTCCAGACTCCTTGTCTCCAGAATTGTTAGTTTGCATTTTAGGCGGGAATTACTGTTTTAATTTCATTGACTGCCGACTAGCGGCAGTCCGTATAAATAGAAGCTAAGCAGCAGTTAGTGCTGCTTCTGTTGTACTGAATAAATGTGTTGCTGTTTCACCATTATGTCTTGTCAATGCCTCACTGATCCTGAAACATAACAGTGGTGATGAAGGTGGGATTTGCTGCTAAGAAGAAGAGAGCCAGAAGTCACTAGGGGTGAGGCCAGGCATCAGAGCCCTGGCAGGAACTACGTCCCCCCCCCCTTCCATCTGCCAGCAAGCCATGCTGGAGACAACCATGTCCTAAGGACCCATCCTAGGACCAGCAGAGAAGCCTTTGCAGCACAAGGCACTATTTGCAACCAGCCACAATATATAGTCTAGCCCCTAGGAGGCAGCCAATGGGTTTGAACCCACTCTTGCAACCTGGGGCTAGCCAATTGCAGGACCGGAGACAGCCAGTCTGGGTTGCTGGAGAGCCGTTGGCTGCTCTAGCAACACACGTGGTGTATCACCACAAGCCCAGTACATAACAGTTTCATTATTTCTTCAATCACTTTTCCTCAAGTGACTGGACAATGAAATGCTTGAATCCTGTATTTTTTTTAAGTGCTTAGCTATTAGCTGGCTAAGGTGAAGAAAGGAAAAATGATAAAAGATGCTGCCACTGAATTTGAACCACCAGAAATGCTAGGCAAACATTTTACTATTACAATATAAACAATAAAGACAAAGGGCTTAGAAGCTCTTAGACAGGCAATTATCTTTTCAGAAGGACTTTCCTTCCTCTGTGAAAAAAACAGTTAATTGTTGGAGTTAGAAAGGAAGTAAAACGCTCTAGGGTAAACAGACAAGAGCTCTTGAAATGACATGAAAGGAAAGGACCACTTTCAAACTGCAGCAAGAAAATGCACCTGGAGACTGAATGTGTGGGAAGAGATAAATAAAGGTTGAACCCCCCCCAAAAAAAGAGTTTGTTGTCTTGTTTTGACAATTTATACTGAGACTTGACATATTGAAATTAAAAAAAAAATTCACTGTTGTCTTTAGTTCAATATTATGGGTGACAATTAAGTTCCAACTATGAACCACAAACCTGAGTAGCTTTATTTTTTTTATTAAATCACAAGTCACTGGATTTCAATTTTTTTTCCTTTTAAGGTATTTTCAAGGTAACAGCGTTCCGTGTGCCTTTGGCATCTAGTCATGCTGGCCACATGACCACGGAGATGTCGTCAGAGAAGCACTGGCTCTTCGGCTTTGAAACGGAGATGAGCACCGGCACCTAGAGTTGGAAACGACTAGCACGCATGTGCAGGGGAACCTTTACCTTTACCTTTATTTTCAAGCAAGTTGTATTCTGTGCTGAACAGCCCTTCTGCCCCCTGAATGTAGTTGTTGAACAACTTGCCCTGGCTAGTTCCATATATAAGTCAACTCAGCACCTTATAATAAAATTGTGCAAGATGTTCTTGTTATAAGTTCCCTGTCTTCCAGGTACTCAGATTTTCTTTCCTTTTTTGTTTACAGATACAATAAAATGCAGAGGAATTCCTTAACTCCTTAACTTTCTTGCCAAGCTGCTCGTAGTCTGTTGATATTGTTTTTAGGTCCATTGTCATGTCAGTCATTCCCACGGGAAGGAGAAGAAAGGGATAGAAATTTATTTTAGGTTCTCAGCCACAGAACTGGTTCTTGCTCCAGGAAGACAACATACCCTGGATTGATTATCTAGTCTATACATAGCTGACTCTGTTCCCCCAAGAACTGAGTCTCTTATCGCCAATACTTCCCTTTTTTTTTCCTCTGGGGAAGTCTGGCTACTTTTCTCCCTATTGCAAGAAAACTTGATGATGTCCAGGTGTCTGCCTGCTTCTTCCGGGGGGGAGGGGGGCTATGAAATTGGTTGCTCAGTTCCAGTGGGCCTGCACTGGACTGGGCTCAACTAGATAGCAAGGGCATTGCTCTTGGTTATTTTTTCTTCTTCTTGTATGACTGACTTGTTTCCATCAGTCTTTCTCTAAAGATTCATATACAGCAGGGGTGTCAGTCTGTTGGCCCATGGGCCAGTTGCATCATGCAGAGGCCACACCCACCCCAGCTTTGGCAATGCAAAAAAAAAGTCACTATACGTCGTGACATATCACGTGATGCAGCGAGTTTGACACCCATTATTATAAAGCATCACTTCTTCCAGTAGTTGTTTGTTCCTCATTATGTTCAGTTTAGATATAGTTTTCTTGTTTAGGTTGGAGTTTCTCATTTTGTAGGCTGAGTCTCAGAGTGGCTAGAGTTTCCTCTAGAGCCTTACTTTTTCTTCCAGTAATTCATTTAGTCTTCATTTGGTATGTGTACTGTATAATTTGGTTCCTCCATGAGCCTAAGCACTTACATGGAACATATTTTTGCAAATCATAACAGTAACAGTCTCTGTTTCCATTACTGTGGGGTTTTTTGCTAGTTCATTTAAGGATTAATTTTTAAAAAAAATTGATCTCTTTTTTGGATTATTTCTTTGGGGGGATAGTCCTAAAAGAGCTACATTACTTTTACATTTTCTGATTTATTAAGGATCCATTTTTCTAAATGCTTGACCTTGAAATATATACAAATATACTTTCATCTATCTGTATGATGTTAGCATGATTATGAAAGCTGCATTAGGTTGAAGATTTCAAAACCTCATGATCTTAATTCTGCCATTATATTGTTGAGTGTTGATTTTTTCCCCACCATCTATTCTATCGGAAGAAAAAAAAATGTAATCTCTCTTTCCCACCCTACCCCATCCTTTGCTGCAATGGAGCATGACAAAGTCAGCAACTTTTCATATTTGATACTGTAGGAAGTCAGCATCCACCCACCCTAGAAAAGGAAATATTTGGGGAGATATTAAAAAAGGCAGAATATTATATTTCTCCAAAGGAATAATGGAAGAAAAAAAAATCTTAAAAGTCGTTTCTGCCCAAGTTTCCCTAGGCAGAAACTGAGCAGGCCAGCTCTGTAGAAATGCAGATTTGATAATCCTATTCAGAAAGACCACCTATTCATAAGCAAAATGCTTTCAGCCACTGCCCCAGAGAAGATTTGAGCTGATAGGATTAAAAAAACCCAAAGACTCCCAAGGAGAGAAGATGATCTTTAGGACATAATAGGATTAACCCACAACCACCATTAGAATACCAAAAGCTCAGGTCAAAGTACATGACACAGGGAAAGGAACAACCTCAAACAAGAACAACTCCAAACACAAACCCCCCAAATGGTATAAAAACCCATGCACTCCCAGCTCCATTTTGTCAGCACCCCAGAAACATGCTGCTGTCCTTTGTTTACAGATCTGTGAAGGTTGTAAATATGAGGATTGGTCATAGAATTACTTTTTCATCACTGTGGTAACTGCGAACAGTTGCTTAACTAGGCATTTCTAAATGAAGACTACCTGTATCATTTTGAAATTTCCTGCACATGCATTTCAGATTTTATTTCTGTAGTTCAGTAAAATTTCATATACATAATATGAATAAAATGTTTTAAAAACTTATTTTTATATAAAAATGGTTGTTGGGTTAGTTTTTATTAAAAATAGTCTGAAATAAAATCAGTCATGGCCAACTTAACTGTATAGTCTCATACATAATTATTGTAATATTTGTATTGAAACTAATAAAATCTTCCATGTAATTGGATAATGGATTGCCAGCTTAACTTCAGTGGGAGTAAGCTACTGTTATGTCTGGATGCAATTGATAATTCTCTCATAATGGTCCTGTATTTAAGTCTATAATTTTTGTTGTGATGACAGATCTCTAGAAATAAAAGTCTCAGAAAGAATGTGATACTATTTAAGAAGTCAAGATTTTGGATATTATTTTTAAACTAATTTTGGGGGTTGGAACTCTGCCCTTTAAGTCATCTACTTTTTTTCCTGAAACAAATATATGGATGCTGTCAAAGAGCTTTGTTTTCCTTTTACAGCATTTAATAGGAACTATTTTTAAATTCAAGAAAACAAATGTAAATTAGTTTTGGCTCTGTTACAATTGTGAATCCAGCCTTTTCTCTTAGGAGAGGAATAATGTATTCTATATACACAATTCATCAATCAGTTAAAGGCAAAAACTGTATCTAAGTTCTAGATGTCATATAATTCATAGTTCATGGAAGCAACTTATACTTGACATTTTTAACAAAAATGCTTATATAGTTACATCATCATTTCAAGTTTATTTTTTAAAAAAATATTTTTTATACTTATATGAAATAAAACTTCTAAGCATTGAAAATATTTTTTATTAAATTGCTAAAACAGGTAATTCAATAAAAATGGGTAAGAACTATATCACAAGATTAATTGTTGTATGGAATTGGAAAATAAAAGAATTCTCTTTCTTTACAAATTTTAACAATGTATTCTGACTTTCCTTTGCATAATTTGAATTACTGTATATGATGAAGTGAACAATCCTGTATAAAGACTTGGTGGCAGTGCAGTTTCTAGAGTTTATTCATAATCTTTATTATTCATAATCTTCTTAAATGGAAGTATTACACATATCATTCCTTTTCCATAATGAAACTTGCAGTCCTAAATATACTTCTTTGGGAGTATGATAGGAGTTGTGTTGCTAAATATGTAAGAATGGCTCTGCTAATTATATTGCTGCTGCCACACAGTTGTACTATTTGCAAAACAGCTGATAGTCATAGTAATGTCAAAGCTTACCTCTGCTTTCAACTGGCTTGCAAAGTTGCAGGAAAAACTTTTGTCTCTTATGTCTGAATAAGGACTCAAGGCTAGTTCCCCTCTTGACCCTTCCTTCTTACCTGTCTGGGAGTTTCCTAACACTTGCCCTTTTGGATGGATGTGCTAGGTTAGTTAGCAAGAAGCTAATAATGTTTGTATTTACATTTCTTGCATAGGAAGAGATTACAAGAGAGTAAGGAGGCATACAATAAGGAATATACCCTGTTTTTTGTTCTTAGCCTGCTCCAGTACATTTCTTTCAATGTGTATTCCGCATTGGGTGTCTGTTTCCTCTCATGTAAGACCTTCCTCTCCAATCTCTCTATTCAGTGAGGGTGAGGAAAAAAGATAAATTAGGGTCAGACACAGGACAATATGTACTAACTGTAACAGTGATCACATGACTGAGGGATGCTGCAAAAGGTCTAAATGCATGTTTTCAGCACCATCCTAATTTCAGTCACTGCACAAGATAGTCAATAAGTGAAGTCTACCTGTATTGTATTTGATTGTATTACTAATTTACTAGTTTTTATATTTTAGGAAAGAAAATGTAGCCATTGTAACATACCACTGTCACATGTACTTTGCATTTTACTCATACAGTCATATTAGATTGCTCAATTTTTACTTAGGGAAAAACTACAGAAAACATTTTTTCTGCACATAACATGTCAGAAATTAGAGAGAAAGTTGCTGCCAAGAATGTTATTTTGTAGAACACGGTTGTGTTTATTTGTAAGTCTATGTATATTTTTAGACTTGACTGAGATTTTGAGATTTTAAACATATCAATCTATAAATAATGTAGCAATGAAGAGCTTTTAAGACCTTTTTATATTAGTGCTGGCATATCTAACTTTGGATGTGATTTCTTTCTGGGCCAAAGTTTTAAATCAGCACTTTGTTTTTGATGAGCTATCACTGCATTAATTGATTAACATATTAGTTTGATTAATCCTGCTGATTCATGCTAGTTCACGTATTAGTTTTCTTCACTGTTAAATGCAAAATCAATTACAACGTGATTTTGCAATAGTCAAAGCAACTTCACTTTTGCTTTGTTACAGCAACTTTGCTTTTACTTCGCTACTAGACAGCTGCATCAAGTTTTTTTTTATCTCAGCTTCTTCATCCAAAAAAATCTGCACCATTTCCATTGTTGAAACCATTGAACTCTAACTATAAAAATGTGGTAAATCATGTTCATACATGTGTAATACTATTGCTGCAAGAAATAAATATTAGATTTCTTGCATTCTTTAAGCATGAACACAATACTTGTGAAAGTCTCTGACCCCATTTCCGCTACTATTCTTCCACACTGTTCAGATGGATAATTACTCTGACATTATCGTTTCCCATTCCAACTGTGGTCTCTAAAACAGGAATGATTGGTTGAGATTAGAGTCAGCATACATCACATATTCATACATAACTGTACAATATTATAAAATAATATAAATAATAAATATAATATGATAAAATTTTATTTATAAAATAAAATAATCAATAAAATAGAAATATAATAATAGAAATATTTTCCACTGTCTATTGGAAGTCTGATTATTTATTTTTAATGCTTCCAGAACAATTATTATTTAATTATAGGACAAATAGGCATCATTTTTTTTCTCTGTAGGCCAGACATATCGTATCAGGACAGTTTTGCCATTGCTGGCAATGGGGATGGTGCAGCTTCCACGTGACGCATCCAGCCTGTGGGCCGGCAGTTTGACCCCCTGCTGTAGGCCAACAAGTATGTTTGAAATAATGAATGCTAAGAAAGCATTCTTAACCAAAGCCAACTTTTATTTTGAGCTGTATTAAAATTGAAATGCTTACCTGAAGTTTAACATTAAAAATAATAAACTAAAAATAATAACAGTGCACTTTTTATTTTTAGTTCATTGTTGTTGTTGTTGTTGTTAGCTGCGAAGTCGTGTCTGACCCATCGCGACCCTATGGACAACGTTCCTCCAGGCCTTCCTGTCCTCTACCATCTTCTGGAGTCCATTTAGGCTCATGCCTACTGCTTCAGTGACTCCATCCAGCCACCTCATTCTCTGTCGTCCCCTTCTTCTATTGCCCTCAATCTTTCCCAGCATTAGGCTCTTCTCCAGTGAGTCCTTCCTTCTCATTAGGTGGCCAAAGTATTTGAGTTTTAGCTTCAGGATCTGGCCTTCTAAAGAGCAGTCAGGGTTGATCTCCTCTAGGACTGACCAGTTTGATCGCCTTGCAGTCCAAGGCACTTGCAGGAATTCTTCTCCAGCACCACAGTTCAAAGGCCTCAATTCTTTGGCACTCAGCCTTTTTTATGGTCCAACTTTCACTGCCATACATTGCAACTGGGAAGACCATGGCCTTGACTATACGCACTTTTGTTGACAGGGTGATGTTTCTGCTTTTCAGTGTGCTGTCTAGATTTGCCATGGCTTTCCTCCCGAGGAGCAAGCGTCTTTTAATTTCTTGGCTACACTCCCCATCTGCAGTGATCTTGGAGTCCAGGAAAATAAAATCTGTCACTACCTCCATTTCTTCCCCATCTATTTTTAGATGCATGAATTAGACCAGATGTGTACTCCCTAAGATCAGAAATAGCTGGGCTTTTCACTACTTCACTGAACCCAGCTACTGTGTCTATTCTCGGCATGATGTGATAAAGATACAAGCATACATTATGTGATGACAGTTGATTTTTTTCCCCTGGATTCATTGAAAGTATTTTTAATTCATAATTTGCAGTCGTGTTTTACCTTCGTTTTCTCTTATACAAATACATAACAATTTAATTTTTTGCAAGCAAATAATCTCAGCTAATCTCAATGTACACATGTTGTACTTTGACAATAAAGGTTTATTATTATTAAAAGTATCCATAATATTCTAGAGATCTATTATGTGCTTAATCTGTTTGTAACAATCCTGCTGGACTGAGACCATAATAAAGTTACTTTTTTTAACTGATTTCATTTTTCAGTAATACCAAAAATAAAGTTTTATCATTCTTAAAATAAGCATATACTTATATTTTGTATTTACTATAATCAATGCTGCTTTGGTAAAATGTTTGTAAAATAATTTGTCATACTGAGGAGGAACTGACATTTGGTCTAGGCTCTAGGGGAAACCTTGGTTAAAATAGGAAATGCTGCTTTGGCAGCAATAAAAGCAAGTATGGTGAGTGAAGAGTATTTTGCAGAGATCATGAATATTGTCACTAGGAATTTATAAATGTAGACACAGGAGATGAGACACTACTTTTCCTGAATGATGTGTTGATTGTTTATTTGACATTGGAATGTCTATTGGTATATACAATACTGCAATGCAGTTCTGTAATGAGTTCAGCTTGTTTCTTGAAATAAACTTCAGGACAAATAGGGCCTTGAAATCTATGTAAATATTTCCAGATTATTCTGAGTTGAAGCAAGATGAAAATCAGCACAGACTGAGCAAAATAGACTATTACACAATGCTGTAAGTATTAAATATGAACTGGCCTACAGATTTATGCATTCAAGGCTATACAGTAATAAGCCACATGCTGTTCAGATGAAAACTAGGATTACAAGCTTCAATTAATTAATCAGTATAATTAATTGAACAAATCTTTACTTATGTATTAAATATCTTTTTGGTTAATCAGTGGAACTGATAGCAAATACAAATTCCTACAGTGCAGAAAAATAGCAGTTTCCTTCTGTTTTTTAAAATAACAATTATTTAGATTGGTTTACATTTCTAATAATTCTTAAGCAAGACAGTACAGTATTCACAGAGGTCTTGCGCAACATAATACTGCTGATAACAGAAGTTGCTTGTCATATAATTATTTTTATTTTATTGCTTTCTGTCTCTGTACCCTATACTTATTTATATATACATTATTATTTCCTTTTCTCTAGTGGTGAATCTATTTTAATGAATAGTATATATACATTTACCTTAATTTGCAAAGTACTTAAAAGACAAATTAGTGTTTTAAAATTACTTTTTAATTGGAAACTATTTTGCATTTATCTCCATGAAGTATTTTGCAGTTCCCTACACCACAATACATATTTTAAAGAAAACCAAGTATATAAAACTGCAATAATTGAATATTAATTTCATGCAACTCTATGACTCAACATATTGCTTCTGTTGTGGAAAAAGGAATCTTAGAGATATGGAAAAGTAACTAGTGGGTAAAGGAGGAAAGAAGATATAAAACATTGTTCCAGTTAGAGAAGAAATGGGTTAGATCATTTTTTGAGATGATGGCTACAGAAATAAAACAAATAAATTAGAGTAATGACTGAAAAGTAATAGAAATGAATACCTTCATTGAAGCCCTGCTGATAATAATTCAAACTTTAATCAGAATTTAATCAGACTACTGCAATGTGTTCTTTGGAGGGCTGCCTTGGATATAACCTGGAAGCCACAGGTTGTCCAAAATGTAAAGGCTAGCTGGAACAATACAAATGAAGTCCACATGAAACCAAAGCAACACACATAAAAAGAGCACACTTGGGCACTTGCAGGGAACATTTTGACTTTTCTTGGACCCTACTGATAAATCTCCTATTGTTTTGTTTGAATTGCATTGTTATTGTTTTTTTATTTGCTATTCAGAACTCTTTTGTAGTAAGGTGGCCTAGCAACGCTGTACACCGAAAAAAGTGAACACATTTAAGGACAATATTATGAAAGGGCAGGTACAAAAACAATATATTTAGAGCAAAGAAAATTAGCAGAGATACAAATGGAAAACTATGAGAAGGAAGTATAAGGCAAAGAAAGAAAGAGTGGGGGGGAGAGAGTTGAAGAAGCCAAACACTTGTGATATGTTTTCTATCTCTGCAGCAGGAGAAAAGAACAAATAATTAGAGAGTAAGCAAAGTGATGGAAGGAAAGAAACAGGGTTTTTTTTGTCTTCCAGCATCTTGTTCATCAGGCATTTTCCTGTCTTCTGAAATAGGAAACACAAGCACCAAGAAGAGATTGCTTGGTAGTATATGCCCAAAAGCCAGGGGAAAAGGCTGGCAGACAGTTGGTAAAGCACAACTCTGGACTGGGACTGGAGGAGCTGAAAGTTGCTGCAGATTTAAATGGAAAAAGAAAAGAAAGAGATTTCAATTCTGGTAAGGTGAAGACTATGGCTGGGGACTGCAAAGACGAAGGAACACATGTCTAGCCTGGAAAAAAATTGGGCTGAGTAATCTGTTTTACAGTCATTGTCCAGAAGTTTCAGTAATTAAAATAATTAAACCATTTCTGTTTTAAGTAAACTACAAACACAGTATTGATATCCAGGCCACCAAATGATCAAGGTCTGTCTGTTATACCATTTAGCTCAAAATAGCTCTGGAGCTTTTTGTCAGTAAAACTAGTCCCCATTATTCTATCACTGATCGAGTTATTATGTTTGTATGATACTCTTTCCCACCATGCCAAATGAATTAAACATGCTGTGTTAATTGTATCTTTTAATGCAATGGAAAGGGAATTGAATGTGATTGCCTGATGTGCAAGGATTGTGACATAAATCTTATAATTCAAATAATAAAACACTAGTGAGCCACTGTGCCATTGTGGTCAAGATATTGGACTGGAAGAATGGAAATATAGGCTCCAATTCATTGTCAGCCTACCTCACAGGGTTATAGAACATCAGAGAAAATGTTACAAATGATTAAAAACTGTTCAACAATGGTACAGACTGGAGTTCTTTATTGGACTATTTAAACAACCTGATGGTCATCTTTCACAGTTGATGTAATATAGGTAGCCCTTGTCTTACATTCACAATGGAGCCCATGATTTTAATGTAGATCAATTCATTATAAGTCAAGGCACCACATGAAGAGATTTGATTTTACAATGTTTTTATAATCAGAAACAGCAAAAAACACCAGAAATTGGCAAAAATGTGTTACGCTGTGGTCACATGACTGTGGTACACTGTAACCAGTTGTAAATGAGAGCTGGTTGCCAAGTGCCCAAAATGCAATCACATGATAGTAGAAGATGACAGCAGTCATATCTTCCAGGACAGGTTATTTGGGGAGTCTGTTGTAACTTTGAACTTTGAATTAAATGACTATTGTAACTGGAGGACTACTTGTAATGGTTTCCTGCATTGAATGGATCTTAAACTAGAATATCTTCAAGGTCCACCTAACTCTAAAATAAATTATATGATTTTGAGATTTAAAAATTACAAATAATAACCTTTTACAAAATAACAATTTTGTGAACAACTTGTTACATTCTTTGGTGCTGTGTATTTCTCAAATAGAGGTTTTTATAATAAAAAAATTCTTATTATATTCAAGTTTAAAATCTTTGGTCATATTAATTTAACATGGTCATTATGATCAAGTTGCCAAGCTTTTGCATTGCACACCTACCTAGTAGCTAATTAAGTATGAAGTAGTTGCATTACAATTAGTTGTCCTAACATAATTCCAAAAATCTCATTGCTACATAATTAGCATTTACCACTAAAAAGATAATTAATGGTTGTAATAATACAATTAGCTTAAAATAGCAAATCCAACTTAAGATTTAAAAATCTTAAGGTTGTAATTGCTTCCCTGAAAATGTCTTGACTTGAACTTTTCTCCCTCCATCTGCGATTGGATTCAAGACTTTCTCAGGGACCAGTTACAAACAGTGAAGATTGGGTCTGCTTTGTCCACCCCCCTGAAGCTTTGCACCCGCTCACCACAGGGCTGCATGCTTAGCCCCTACCTGTACTCTTTGTATACATATGACTGCATATCACCCGACCCATCTACTGCAATAATCAAGTTCGCAGATGATACCACCATGGGGGGTCTTATTACAGGTGGGGATGAGACAGCATAGAGGGTGGAGGTACAAAAACTATCCATATGGTGTTGTAACAACAACTTGCACCTGAACATCGGCAAGACGAAAGAGATGGTGCTAGACCTCTGGAGGAAAAAGGAGGAACCTGCCCCACTTTACATCGGGGAGGACTGTGTGGAGAGAGTTTCCTCCTTTAAATTTCTGGGAGTCTACCTCTGCAAAGATCTGACCTGGAAAGCTAATACAACTCAGGTGACCAGAAAGGCCCAACAGAGACTTCACTTTCTCAGGGTCTTGCAGCAGAACAGGGTAGAACAGTGGCTTATGACCCTCTTTTACTGGTCTACTATAGAGAGCATCCTCTTGTATGGCATTGTGGTTTGGTATGCTGGTCTGACAGCCGCGGATAGGAAGGCATTACAGAGGGTGGTGAGCACAGCACAAGGCATTGTGGGCTGTCCCTTGACACCACTGGATGACATCGCCAGGGCTCGTTGCCTTGGAAGAATGAGGAAAATTCTCAGGGATGACTCACACCCTGGACAGTATCTCTTTACTCTCCTATCATCGGGTAGGAGATATAGGAGTATAGCCAGCCGTACCAAAAGGCTGAAGAATAGCTTTTATCCATGGGCTCTTAGATTTTTGAACGGGAAATAATTTTATAAACTTTTATGCATGATTGACTTGCGAGGCCGGTGCATTGTGCAATTAGTTCACTTGGTGTAATAAGATGGAGGGTTTGTGTCACTGTAAGTTGGGGATGGGAGCACGAAGGGAGGCTCAGCCAAACTCAATGGTTGTACTTTGACAATAAAGGTTCATTCATTTTGATAAAGAGGAATGAGTGAGAGCAAGCATATAATGAAGTTGATTAAAATAAATTCAAAAGTTAGTGAAGCACAAGCAGACCTATACAGATAGCAAAACCTAGCTTCACACAAAACTATTTTCACAAGCTAGGCATTCATAGTGGGGGAAAAAATAAATTTGACTATGTTAATTCATTACTTCTGTCTATATTATTATGATGATAGCATGTCATAACCTACTATCTCTTGCAGAATCTACAGTATTTTATCGCACTTTGTTGCATTATTTTGGACAAAATTGAATAATTTCTCTGAATGACTATCTGAGACTGTATTGCCAATTGCTAGTGGCTTATTTAGGTTTGTCATTTCTCAGTGTTATCTTAGAGGTTTTGGGGTTTTATTTGTAAAATAGTAAATACAGGCTCTAGTCAGTGAATACAGGCTCAGGAAATTTTCTCCAGTTCATTTCTGTAATAGTTTCCATGTCATAAGAGATTTAACAATATTTTCACTGCTAGTTTTCATTATCAGAAACTACAGTAAGATAACTTGTATGTGTTACTACAGTATAAAAAGTATAAGTATGAAATTTGTAATATTTTTCATTTTTTGTTGTTTCTAAAATATTTGACAACATAAAACTATATAAAATGTTTTATTATTTTTTTTGCTTCTGAATTAGAGAATTAAAACGTAGCTTGCTGTTGAATCATATTCATTGATCTTTGCAAAAGGATGTTAAAATTAAAAATCATTAGCAAACTAACATTGATTGTATCTTCCATCTAATCATAGTTCTTGTGCTTAGTCCCTGGTCCCATTGTTAGCCAAGGTTTACCTGTAAATTACCTGAAAACACACATAACTGTTGCTAGAAACAGTTTTATATATGTCTTGGGTTCTTTTTTTTAAACTATACTCAGTAAGGTTGACCCAAGCTCAAAATAACCATAAAAGCATGTTTTTTATATATGTTTATCTAGAAATATTTGGGAGATGTTTTATTTTATTTTTTAAAAAAATACAAAAAATAAGACACCAAACTTACAAATCTACATGTGACTGTTTTCTATTGTCTCTAATTTATAATTTATCCTACTACTATAGGATATTTCTGTCACTATACTAAATACTATTACTATAACAATCATACTTATTGTACTGTATGATTATTCAATAACTACTATTATTACAATACTACACTTTATAGTAATATTATTATACAATAATACAATTTTCGTACAAACACTGTTAATTTCTGTCTAGAATTTCTTTTTTTTTCTCAGTTACTGGCCAGCATATGCAGAGTACTTGCAACCTTCCACAGCTGTCTGTCTCTCCATCCATTCGTCTATCTCTATCTCTATCTATCTATCTATCTATCTATCTATCTATCTATCTATCTATCTATCTATCTAATATTAAATTATCCAGCTGGTTAATTCTAGGTGGCTTACAGAACAAACATTATTTTTCTAGTCATTTAGAATTAATTCAATATATCTGATTAATCTTACTGCAATAGAAAGCACGCATCCCAAAAGAAATACAAATGTACCAAGCCTTATTTTGTTCAAAAAAATTACTTGAACTAATGCTACTAATCAAACAAAAAGATGTCTAAGAAAATAATCAAAACAATATCCTTGCATATTGGGTGCTGTCCTCAGTGAATAGTCTTGTGTATCAAACTGAAAAGTGATCAAAACAATACTTGGATGAGAAATTAACAGGAAATATCTTGGAAATTAGCCTTGGAAATCCAAAAAACACCTTTAAAGAACAGTGGCAAGCCAATTTAATAAAAGCAAAATGTACTCTGATTGTTCAACATTCTTCATAAATCTTTGCTTCTGGTCTGATCATGTTCATTGCCTTTTTCTGAGCTATTTTAATTTCTCTAAACTTTTTTTAAAGTATGGTATGAAGAGTTAAACATACCATATTTCCCTTAAAATTAGACCCAGTCTTATACTTTTTTTGCCTCCAAAGAAGCACCAGGTCTTAATTTTGGGGGATGTCTTACCCGCTTACCTTAGGACTGCCGCAGCCAGGCCTTCCATGCCCAAACACCAGTCGTGCCACTGCCTGAGTTCTTTACACTGGCTCATCGTGCCAGTACTGTTGCTTGTGGAAGGAGGCCACATAGCTCATTGCACTGGAACAGCCATTGATAGCAGGATGCTACGTGGCACATCGTGTCGGTGCCATCACTTGCAGAAAGAGACAGTGCAGCACATTATGCCAGTACCACCCCTTGCAGCAGGAGGCCACATGGCACATCGTGCCAGTGCCGCTGCTTGTGGCAGGAGGCCATGTAGTTCGTTATGCCTGTGGTGCCACTTGCAGCAGGCCATGTGGCTCATTTTGCAGTTGCCTCCACTCATGGCAGGAGGCCACATGGCGCACATGAGCAGCAGCACTGGTGCAATGAACCACACAGCCTCCTGCTGTGAGCAGCCACAAGCAGCTGCAAAAGAATTCAGGTAGCGGCACGACAGGTGTCAGGGAGTGGGAGGCCTGGCTGCGGCAGTGCTAAGTAAGGTGGGTGCTGGGCGCATGGGGCAGCTCCACCCCCTCCTCCTCTGCCCTAGCTTGATTTTTATGTCTGTGCTTTATCCCAAAAGTAGGGCTTATTTTGGAGAAGGGCTTATATTAGTCACACCCGTAAAAATCAAGCTAGGGCTTATTTTCAGGATAGTCTTATTTTCGGGGAAACACAGTAGTAATTGAGGAAAATCTGACCAATTTAGAATACAGCAATTTGAAAATTTTATTTCTTGTATTTGCTTCTGTTAAATTATCAAATAATGCATTCAGCAAAATATAAATGGAACATGTTTCCTTTATAAGTTTTACTTTTACAAAAGTAATTTTTTTTGTAATTTTAAAGCATTTTTAAAATAAATATTTTTATTGGCTTTTCAGCTGTTAGAGCTTAAACATTACTTTCTGTGGAAATACATTTACAATAAATCTCAATTAGGTTTTTCCGTAACTGAATTTGTATTAGAGACCAGAATAGTATTTTTTATTAATATAATATTGTTTGGTAGAAGCTCAGTCCAATCAGGAAATTTTAAACAGTATTTTTATTTAATTGCACAATCTTTACCACCTTAGTACATATGAGGAACAATGAAAAAAACATGATACTGTATTTTTAGAAAAGATACTGTAGGATTATACAATTGTAAAATATATTTATTCAACCTAATTTTACCTAGTTTGCCTGAATTAGACAATAATGTAATTTTTAAAATTATCTTGTGACTAAGTGTGAACATGACTAGATGACCTCCAGGGTCCCTTCCATCATCATCATCATCATCATTATTATTATTGTTTATCCTTATTTATATCGCATACTGGTTATTATGTAACATTTGTAATAATGGGTTACCTTGGATAAGTTATGATATATTTTAATAAGTGTTATCAGTATTTTATGAAATACAAAGACAAACACACAGTTTCTTTATATAAGGAGTGATTGTGTGTAGTAATATAACTAAATGCCTAGCAGCTTTCTTACAATCATGAGACTAAGAGAAGCAACCAAGCTGTAAATCTGATCAAACTTCATGAAAGACCATATAATGCCAACTGATTACTTCTGGACTTCAATTAATGTGCTTAAGAATAAAAATAATACAATAGCAAGTCTAATTTTAACAACTACAGATGGGAAAAATCTTAACAGATGGATCATTATGAGATGTGAATGATCCTTATGAATAGTAATTTATATGAAACAGTAATTTCATATAAATATTATAAAGAATGGAGAAGAATAGTGAATGACTAGGGCCTCTATACTGCAGTACACATGAGTTTGAGCACTTTCTATATGACAACTGACTTGGACCAAACAGGAGCTGAATCATCATAACATGGTGTGTTCAGGTCCCAACTCTTGTAGGAAAACTAGAAGTATACAGAGGTTAATGGCATCAAATATTTCTCAGAGATCTAATATGAGCAACAAGGATGCATTTCTCCCCAATTGAGACAAACTGACAAGATCATAGAGAAAAAAATGACAAATTTCTGTTCCTAGATCAAACTTAACAATATGACTAGAAAGGCTACACTGTTGCTATTGTAAGATCCTCTAAATGATTCACTACTGTCTTCTCAACAAGTTTGCCAAGAAAAAAAAAGGTTAGAGACCAGCAAAATTAGCACACATGTCTGAATTCAGAGAATACTTCTTCAGGAAATGTTACATTACTAATGTTATGTATCATGGGTAGACCGGTCAAGACAGATGACAGGATGTCGAGGTTTCAGCTCAAGCTTTATTGTGGTTGGAACAGACAGAGTCTCCACAGCTCAGCTCCTTTAAATACTGTTGCCGGCAAGCCGGTGTCCAATCCACATCCTTAAAGGGTCCCGCCAGAATGGCCTGACCAATAGGACGGGAGTTATGACGCCACCTGTTGTTGCCGGGTGTTACACAGCTGATGTTCAGCTGAGCTCTCTGCTTAACAATGCTTAACACTTATATTCAATATATAACAACTAATTCCTTTGAGGCAAAGGAAATTACATGCTCTCTCAGATAAGTGTTAAGTATCTTCAATATCTAACTGCTCATGTCTCATTTGGTTGCCCAGAAGAGTCTGGGGTGGTCAAGAACAGATGGCAGAAGTCACTTTACAGAAAACTCTACCCCCTTCTTCAAGTTTTAAAAGTTCTGCAAATTGTCACATGGTACGCAAAATGCTATCTTGACCACTATCGGCTAACCAATCCAGAATAAAACCTGAAAATTATTTGGTGTGCTTTGTTCTGCTCATCTTTCCCTAAAGCAATTGGGATAATTTTGAACAGGGCCACCAGCCCATCTGCTTATTTTAGTTGCAATAAGCATAGAAAAGAATTCACTGCTCTTATCACTAATATTTTCTGTCAACACAGAGTTCATTAAACAACATAGTCATTTCGGGTAAATGATTAGGCAGAAGCTCCATGTCCCTACCAAATGACCATTACATTCCTCCATATTCATTAATATATTGTGTAATCACATTTACTTTTATATAATCCATGAAAATGTATTCTGCTGAGCTTTACAAGATGTCAAAACAATTGGCATACCCATTTGCATTCAGTTAAGTATTTATAGGATTTAATGGGCTTGATTCTTTTGTCCAGTTTTAGCTCCCTTGATTACCTTAATAGCAGGTAATTTTAACATCTCCTATGGTAGTGTTCCTTAGCAACAGAAGAATTAGTAAGACATTAATTCTAATTGGGGCAATTTAATTTTTAAATCTAAAGGAAAAGTGAGGCACTTTTCTAAACAGAATTAATTTTAACTTTTCTCCTAAAATATGCAGCTGGTTCTGATGTCACCATTTTATAAACAAATAAAATGTACATCTTTTGCTTCCTCACATTCTTTTCTATTGCTAGCACAAAACTTCTCATTTATAAAAGAAACCTTTCTTTCAGAACAAATTGCTAGAGAGCAGCTGAGCCAATGTCTGTTAAAGTGACAGAGACAGAAAAAAATAGTCATGTTTCCCTCCAGTTTCTTTTGTCCATAACCATTGCCTTTTCTTTCTGTTCTATTCTCATACTGTATTCTGTTTACCAGCTTTCTCTCTACTTATTTGATTAGCAGTCTTTATTATTCCTACCTTCCCTTCTGCCTATTATAATTATATTTCTGCTGCCTCTATATTGCCACCTGAGGTATTTCTTTCCCACCCTCAAGAAAACATAAGAGAAAACAGTATGAGGCAGAGCTTAACATCATTCTGTTCTGAGGTTTGTTGAACTTTCAAGGCACTTAAGAATATAAAGAGTTTCTTAACAAGCAGTTTCTTTTCCACTATAAAAGATCTTGGGAATTCTATATATATTTGCGGGTTGTCTAGGTCTGAGTAAGTGAAGTCTTGGACTTGTTTGAAGAACTGACGAATTGAGGACAGTTTAATTTGGAATAGGATATAAGAAGCCCCAGGGCAAAGAAAAGTAAACACAGAAAATATCATATTGAAGCTTATCCTCAAACTTGTACGAATATAAAACAACTGTGGAATTATATATAAGTAAGAGAATATTCTGTCACAACTATTTATAGATCTGCTGATTTTAGCTGAAGTTTAAAATTATACATTTCATAGGTATGTACCTGTCACGTCTTATTTAGTCAGATACCTCTGTACTTGAAACAAATATTATATCCTACGAACTTGTGTGTTCTTGTTTGTCAGAGACCAGGCCTAGTTAATGAGAATGTTAAACTGGCATAGTTTCTAGAGGAAGAGACATCTTTTTTGATCTAAAACTTCAGTGAAGATAGTCATACAGGGTACTACATGTTCATAAATATGTATTGGGTTGCATAGAAAGATGCCAGAACTAATCAGGATTCCTATGAAGCTGATATTAATCCTGATACTAATTTCCTCCTTTTATGTACTGAGGAGGAGGAGAAATGAGGATGTATTCTTGAGCTAGAAAGAGAAAATTGCGAAATTGTTATCATTTGCACCAGATTGTACGTTTTTGTTGTTGTTTTTAATCTACAGTGGCATTGGTCCATCCATGAGCATTTACTTCTTTTCTGTCTGCTGGTGAACTTGGGAAAAAATGCAAAAGAGGATAGTTAAAAGTGACAAGAGAAGAGAGAGTATTTCTACTGCAGTAGTCAATTGGGCTGGGGCAGTTTATTTACAAGAAATTGAAGTGGGACAAACTAGACAGCACTGCCTGAACTAGCACAAGATAGAAATAACTGATTTTCAAATAAAAACTAACAATATGGGTAGAAGTGTAGTCAGTTATTAGAGTAGGAGTAAAGACAGTCATGCATTATTAGTTTCTGGAAAGGATGTAATCTGGCCTTTTTATTTCCTTTTTAGCTTGTTTTGTTTCTTTTGAATGGTGTATAAATGTGGTTTATCCCTATATGTTTATTGATGGCAAACTGTCTGAATGCCAAGATTCCAGGAATTCCCTGGTATTTTTGGATTTATCTTGGTTTAGGATGCTTAAAGTTTCTCAGTTGAAACTCTGGTCAACTCTATTCATGAGTCTATGAGATTAAGGAGTTTTCTTTGTGTCTTCTGACTGTTGGTTGGTGTTAATTCAATCTGCTAGTCTTCTGCCATCTGTCTTACATAGTGGCTGTTATAGTCCTTACACTGTGTGTTAGATAACTCTATTTTTTTGTTCTTGGGCTACTAGGTCTTTGGTTTACTAAAGATGTATTGGAGGGCTTTAATTAATCTGTGTGCTAATGGGTAATCATAAAAGTTTTTGTTTCTGAGATGTTTTTGATGTACAGCAATGTTATCTTTTTCATAGCTTGGGTTGGTGGTGTTATAGTTTCTTGACTAAACAGAACTTTTTGAGGCAGAGAGCATCAGGGAGCAAAGCCTACACTCATTAGCACTGATATTGCTACCTGGTCAAGTAATGAAATGTCTGCAAGCAAACCACCAAGCTAGGGAGCGCACCAGGGTCTCCATAGTTCAACCCAGAGCTACATATATTGTCTTCTATTATACATATGGGTAGCGAACACTTCACAAATCACTCAAATGAAAAAAAAATGCATGTGGTCAAACCTCCTGCAAGGAACAAATATTCTTTTTGCACAAATACCTTACAACAGCATGCTCTGCCTATCAGGGTCAGATACAAACCTCCAATAAATTGCACAGCTGGATGTAAATAGCTCCTGAACTAAATATATTCTCTTTTATTGAAATAAAATAGGCAATGCAGTATTTTAATTCAGAGAATTTCAAAAAATATATCTTACAATGTCTTCATTACATTATGCAATTTTACAGTAAACAGCTGTGGAATTCTGTGGGTGTTAACATCTCCACCAGAGGGAGCCCACATTCCATGAAAACATGTTGAGAACACTGGTAAACATCTATTTAAAATATGTCTTTATGTTACAAAATTTGTTTTAGATCTTAATGTGACTCTTTTCATTTTTACAGTTAAAAAAATACCGATATTCAATCCAATTTTTAGTACAGGAAAAGAATGTTCCTTTTAAACTTAATGTTCCATTTTGTAAAAAAAAGCCATCTGCAAAGAATTCTCTCTCTCTCTCTCTCTCTCTCTCTCTCTCTCTCTCTCTCTCTCTCTCTCTCTCTCTCTCTCTCTCTCTCTCTCTGTGTGTGTGTGTGTTTGTGTGCTTCCATTAGTGGAAAACTGGAAATTATTTTGCAGATTAGTACTGCCTTGACTCCAAAGCAAAACATACTTTTTTCAATTATTCAAGATTTTTCAGAAAGTTATTTGACTTTATAGATTTGATATAAATTAACTATAAAGAGATATTCAGATAGCGTTAGTCCAACTTGTAGACCAGAGCAGGAAACAAACGCCATATAGGTCAAGACTGCTTTCGTTGTAACAGCTATAGTAAAAGAATATTGCAAGTCTAAATGTACTTTCCTTCTTCCTCCCTTTATGTTCATATGAAATCGGGAAGGTGTTTTCTCATTTTCTTGGCCCAGGCTGAGATCCCTACTAACCTGAATAGCTTGATACTTGCCCTTCTTCCTGCCTTTCTAGGCCATTTCCTATGCCTTCTACAGATATATAATTTCTGATTTAGTTTCATTTGGAATCATTTTACAATAATTTGAGATATAAAAATTATTTCACGGTGGCATTTCTCCTAATTCTTTTTTAATTATTTCTCATTTCATGGGTTACTTGGTAGATTATTGGTCTTTTTTTTCCTTTATGCTGTATACTTGAAACAATTTTTAATAATATGGCCTAAAAGTTAAATTCAACAGGACTTCATACTGACATTAGTTTGGGCAAGATAGGTTATTGCAGAGAGATAATTCAATGTTGTGAAATAAGACACAATATCTCAAACCTTTTAATGAATGAAGATATCTAAATGTTCAATATAAGTTGGAAGATGTAGGTCTATATTGAGAATACAGTTTAGTTTCGACAGAAATTTGAGAATTTGATGTATCATATTATTTTGTTAGGGACGAGGTGGCTCAGTGGGTTAGGACCCTGAGCTTGTCGAACAGAAGGTCGGCAGTTTGGTGGGTCAAATCCCTAGTGCCGCGTAACAGAGTGAGCGCCTGTTATTTGTCCCAGCTTTTGCCAACCTAGCAGTTCAAAAGCACTTAAAAATGCAAGTATAAAAATAGGGACCACTCCGGTGGGAAGGTAACAGCGTTCCGTGCACCTTTGGCGTCTAGTCATGCCGGCCACATGACCATGGAGACGTCCTTGGACAAGCGCTGGCTCTTCGGCTTTGAAATGGAGATGAGCACCAGCCCCTAGAGTTGGAAACGACTAGCACGCATGTGCAGGGGAACCTTTACCTTACCTTATTATTTTGTTATAATTGTATGATCACTCTTTAGATTGACATAGTAGTACAGTATTGAATTTTAAACATTTAAATTAGATCAAAAATAAAACATATAGGTACTAGATTTAACCTTGTGGGTATTGAATAGTAAATTACATAGGCATCAAATCATTCTCGATTCCAGTTATAATTGGATTATCTTTGAATTATTTTTGGAATATTTAAGAAAATATATAACTATCTCCTAGAAATAAGAGAGAAGGAATAAAAAAATAGCACTACAAAATTTTATGTGCATATTCCAGAATATCAGGTTCCCCAGAGAGACTTAGAGAGTTGGCTTAGACATATGGTTTTTGTTCAAAGATCAGATGGACACTGTGGCTTTGCTCAAATCCATCTTGTACCCCAATTTTAGTCTCGCAACTTGGTTTTCTCTCATCTATATATCCACAATATGCTCTACAGAGGCTGTCCTTAAAGGCCACTTGGAAACTACAGCTGGTCCAGAATGCAGTGACATGAATAATTATGGGCATACGTTGATATGTTGATGTAACATTGCTGCTTATGAATTGGTGCAATTCAAGGTCACTAGTTGGGACCTACAAAGCCTATAAAGCCATTCGTGGCAGAGGGCTTGGTTATTTGTACAAACAATCGATTGTAACAGGATCAGACAGGGTGGATCTGTTTTGGTTCCCTTCAATTAAGCGGTGTCATAAGGCTGGACCTATAAAAATGCCTTTTCTCTTACTGTGCCTGCCCTTTAGAAGAAAATTCCCTCCTTCCCAACTGATGTTGCCTTGACCCTCCATGCCCTTTGGATGGCCTTCAAGACTCAGATATTCAATATTGTGTACATTCCTGAGAAGATTATGATTTACTTTCTTTTCTTAGAAAAATAATTCACAGTTTTATAACAGTTGGAGTTATAAAATAAACCCTGACGAAAACCTGCCAAGAAAGCAATTCCAAACAGAAAAAAAGAATTTATATGCTATTTCCTAATCTGCTGACTCATAACATTCAGGGTGAGGAGTTCCAGCATCTGTGGCATTTTCTTACCAATAAAAGTCTTTCACATTGACACTAATGAGAGGGAAACCAACTATGTGAACTTTCATCTGGCAATTGCTGAAGGCTTGATTAGTAGGCATGTGAATCAAATAAGGCAATCTCTGGAACATTAGCCACAGTTACGTGCTCAGATATCTGATAAAATTGTGAACAGTTATGTCTCCAGCAAGGGATAGGGTGGGAAGTGACAATGCATTCTGACATTGTAATATAGATTTTACCTCTTCTGTTGTTATAGAATATATTATGATGCTAATATAAACCATGGAGCTTGTTTCATGTTGCACAATTCCATCATTTTGGTATCAGTGGGATTAGGAATCAATACCTATATTGGTGGATCCACTTCCACCTCTCCAACTAGCTTTTGATAGACAGTTGAGAAGAAAAACAGAATAGAGACACAAGTTAAGATAGGCACGAAAATGGTAAGTGAGCACCTGTCTAGCCTAGACGAGTTCAAATCACCAGGACCAGATGGATTACACCCCAAGGTTCTCAAGGAACTGGCAGATGTGATCTGAGAACCACTGAACTATATTTTTCAAAGATCCTGGAGAACTGGGGAACTACCAGAGGACTGGAAAAGAGCTTATGTAGTTCCCATCTTCAAAAAAGGAAAAAATGGATCCAGGAAATTACAGACCTATCAGCCTGACCTCAATACCTGGGAGGATTCTGGAAAAGATAATCAAACACTGAATCAGTGAGCACCTAGAGGCAAACAAAGTCATTACTAAAAGCCAACATGAGTTTGTCAAAAACAGATCATGCCAGACAAATCTTATTGCATTCTTTGACCAAGTGACAAAATTAGTGGATCAGAGGAATGCTGTGGATATAATTTACTTGGACTTCAGTAAGGCATTTGGACTTCAGTAAGGCATTTGATAAAGTAGATCACAAACTACTACTTGATAAGATAGACAAATGTGGCTTAGACAGCATCACCACCAGATGGATTCGTAGCTGGCTGACCGGCCATACTCAGCGTGTGGTCCTCAATGGAACTGCATTTACATGGAAGGAAATGTGTAGTGGGGTGCCCCAGGGCTCTGTTCTGGGCCCAGTGCTCTTCAACATCTTCATCAACGATTTGGATGAGGGGATAGATGGGGAACTCATCAAATTTGCAGATGACACTAAGCTGGCAGGAATAGCCAACTCTCCAGAAGACAAGCTTAAGATACAGGAGGATCTGGACAGACTTGAACACTGGGCACTATCTAACAAAATGAAATTCAATGGTGAAAAAAGTAAGGTTCTACATTTAGGCAAGAAAAACCAAATGTACAGGTATAGTATAGGTGGTACCTTGCTCAATAGTAGCAACTGTGAGAAGGATCTCGGAGTCCTAGTGGACAGTCACTTAAATATGAGCCAGCAGTGTGCTGCAGCTGCCAAAAAAAAGCCAACACAGTGCTAGGCTGCATTAACAGAGGGATAGAATCAAGATCACATGAAGTATTAATACCACTTCACAATGCCTTGGTAAGGCCACACTTGGAATACTGCATCCAGTTTTGGTCACCACGATGTAAAAACGATGTTGCGACTCTGGAAAGAGTACAGAGAAGAGCAACAAAGATGATTAGAGGTCTGGAGGCTAAAACATATGAGGAACGGCTGCTGGAATTGGGTATGTGTAGTTTAATGAAGAGAAGGGTGAGGGGTGACATGATAGCAGTGTTCCAATATCTCAGGGGCTGCCACAAAGAAGAGGGAGTCAAGCTATTCTCCAAAGCACCTGAAAGCAGGACAAGAAGCAATGGATGGAAACTAGTCAAGGAGAGAAGCAACCTAGAACTAAGGAGAAACTTCCTGACAGTTAGAACAATTAACCAGTGGAACAACCTGCCTCCAGAAGCTGTGAATGCTCCAACACTGTAAGTTTTTAAGAAGAGACTGGCCAGCCATTTGTCTGAAATGGTATAAGGTTTGCTGCTTGAGCAGGAGGTTGGACTAGATGACCTCCAAGGTCCCTTCCAACTTTATTACTGTTATGATTATGATTAAGTTATTTTTACCATTACATAGCCCAACACTTAGCTGAAATTAAGTTTTAATTTCACAATTGTAGCTCTGAATAGGCTGAAAAGACTCTTTTTCAATATATCTCATGACATTATTTCAGATTTTGTTTCATTGCACCTTTTTAATCTTTGTTTATAGGGTTTTTGAAGTAGAAATATTTATTTTCTATCTGAATAAGGGTAGTGGAAGCATTAAACACTATGGCTGCTTTATTGCTAATCAGTCTGTACATTCTGATGTTGTCATTAAAGAAAAAAAATTAGCCATTGCTGATAACACGATACATTATTTTGGTCTTATGTAACAGAAACCATAGTCTGGCATAAGAGGGAAAGTAATTTCTATAAAGTTTAATTGAGATATGCATTGGTTAAGTGCTAGAAAATCAGGTGGGAGAAAACTGACAAAAAATCAAGTGCTTAATGTTGAGCTACAGTAGAACAAACACTGGAATTCAGCCAATCAGAAAATACAGAGAACAGTACCAAAGAGGAAAATTTGGAAAGTTGCCATACAGGAAGAAATGGTAATGTGAACAGACAGCACAGAAGTGGGTCAAGTGGTGCATTTTTATATCTTTCTGGGGTGGTTATTACACACTAATGTAGAGAGATCATTCATGAGCATGTAGCTATTCAGGAGAGACATATATGCTAATGAGAAAATGTTAACTATTGGAATACGTCCAGCATATAAAGAGAGCATCCCCGCCACAGGAGTGGACAGATCGAATGTTTAGCACCTGGTTCTTTCTGTTTCAAGTAAAAGAGATTGCCTAATGGGCCTTTCACCTACAAGGGTTTTATGTCTGCATTTACTCAGCTGTCTTTAGCTCAATTGCACCAAGTGCAGACGTGAAACAATGCGGTGTTTGTTTTTCACCGTGGTTCATTAGCATCGTTCTTGGGCTTCCTTTCTATGATAATAGACCTCTCTTTTGTTTTATTTTTAGTATCTTAGAACGATTTATAGGCCAAACACATAGAGATACTTCTAATTAATCTTATCTTGAATGCCATGTTTTGGAGCATTAGAGGATACAAAGATGAAAGATTGTGAGACAGTGGTGTGATGTATGGGCAAGAACACAAAAGGATAACAGGATAATGAAGGAACATAAGTCTGAAAGTGATATGTGAGTAGATTAATACAAGAGAGAAAACATCTCTAACATTCACATTTTATAGCTGTCTAATAAAGGATATTTTCAAAACATTTAGTAAGCGGTGATATCAAGAGAGAGCGAGAACAGATAATTGTTACGCTTGTTTTTTTATATCAAAACTTCTGGTTATGCATGGGTCATGACTCAATTCAAAAGGAAAGTACTAAGTTCGACATAACAAAAGAAACAACTTGAAATCCAGGTCTAAGTATAAATGTAAGGGCTGTCTCATATCTCACTAATTGCTGCATGAAGAAGCCAAGCTAACTTTAGCAACAGGATATCCTCACGTCATTGTCTTGGTGCATTCCACCCTAAACCTGGAGATAACCTAAATTCATTTTACTTTATTTTTATCCTCAGATATTTTACTCTATGCACTATAAGTGAATTGCGCAATCATTAACTGAATCTGAATTTCCCCATTGACTTTACATCAATGGAAGTTGGCTGGGAAGGTAAAAAATAGTTATCACATGACTCCCTGGGATACTGCAACTGTCATAAATACATGCTGGTTGCCAAGTGTCCCAATTTTTATCATGTGACCATTGGAAAGCTATAACTATCATAATTGTAAGAATCAGTTGTAAGTCACTTTTCCAGAACCATCATTACTTAGAATGGTTGCTAAATGAATGGTTGTAAGTTAAGGTTTACCTGTGTGTGCATGACAAGTGCTGTTGCCTTCCATCCAGGACCCTGAATCCTGCTTCTCCCCTTGACGGATTGTTCCAGAGTCTTATTGCTGCTGCTGCGGCTGCACAACAAGTTTCTCTGTTGCGAAATGTGATATGTCACAAGCAAGGACAGTTTCTGCCTAGAGAAGGCCTTCCTTAAGTGAGGAAGGCTCCTGCAGCACAAAACGTACAGCTGTCTCTTTGCCTCAGCACTACTTTCACTTTTTGTCTTGAAGGAGATTATGTCTATAGAAATATGGATAAAATTCAAAATGGCTCTTGCTAACGTGAGGGTTATCAGAAGTGATCTTTTAACCCAGAGTCCCAGATTTCTTCAGTATTTATGTTTAGGTCAGAAGACATTCTGTGTATATTCAATACCAAAATATGTAATATGTAAAAGCATATATTAATCCACCATAATTTCTCCAATTTAATTTTGGTATTAATTCATCTTAAATTATTGCTCACTACTCATGAGTAAAGGGACTTTATGTAAGTCTATACAATTCTCCGCTGTGTTTTTCCCCAAATTAATTGGCCTGATTTAAAATAACTACTTATAGTTGTGGGACACATTATACCAAACAGCCTTCGTGAAGTAGGTTTTATATTATTACACTAATGATTTTGAATTACACTCCATTAATTCAATTAACCAATGTTGGAATGTTGATTCTTATTGCTCGCCAAGCTGGAAGGATTTTCAGCAAGGGTTCTGTCATGCAACTGTTTTATCTGTTTGGTTGACAGCATAACAAGGATCCTTATCACATCTACAGAACACATAATTCTCAGATAACCGAATAGACAAGATTAAGATTTTCAACTTCAATTTTTCAATTCAATGTGAATTGGGAGGTCAATTCCAACATTTTCCTTCCCTGTGTCATGACACACACATAAATAGATAATGAGTGGAATTTGCATTCAATGTTTCAATTTCATCTCTATGGATACCAGTGCTTATCTGAAAAGGATTGCCTTCTCTAAATTTACCATTTGACTCAAATAGAGTTCAACTAGATTGACAGTTTTGATTCCTAGAAACTCTTAATATTTAAACAGATCCATTTACTTGTATTAAAGTCATTAAACTTTTGTTTCCAATACAAGAACATGTTTCCAAGAGAGGAAAACATTTATAAAATTAATAAAAGAGAATACATATATAGTTCAAATTTAAACTGTTGAGGTCTTGGCCCTCTCAGAGCTTGCTTGTTTGCTTGTAGATATTTTGTTTTCTGATCAGCACTTCAGCACTGAAGATATTACCTAGATAACAAAATATCTACAAACAAGCTCTGAGAGCAACAAAATTCCACAGAAATTAATATTTCTGGCTAAACTGAATATTTCTCCAGGAGAAGGTCATTTTCAGAAGATGATCAGAAGTGATCTAAGCAAATTAAGGATTATATTCATCATTTTATTGTATTAATGAAATCCACTGTGATTTGATATTTATGTATTCCTATTTATATCATACTAGTGACATAAACTTTCTGAATGCATTGTTTCCATACCATATGTATGTACATGTTTCATATGTATTGTTTATTTAAACTGCACCTTATAAATATTACATTACATATTTTTAAGGCCTCATTCTTATTTGTATTTTCTTTATGATTTTTGTATACATTTACAATTGGCATTTACAGTTTAATGTACTGTTGTCTGTATGCTTATCATCATCTATTTTTGAGTCAAAGTCATGCAGATGAAATAATTTAAGTAAACACTAAAATCAAGCTATGTTTGTAGCATGTGTGTGTGTGTGTGTGTGTGTGTGTGTGTATTCTTATATAAGCCTTATAATTTATTTTTTCTCCATTTTCCAGAACAATTATCCTTAATTTAAATCTCACAATGGTGCTGTGGATTAGATATATATACTAAATTGCAATGACTATAGAAACAATATGCTAAAGTATGTTGACTATAATCATTTTGTGAACAGGTCCCAGGAGGGTTCTTTGATAATCTTGTGCTCTTATAACTAGGCAAGTATAATTGCAAAGTGTATAAAGAATATTTATATAACTTATTAAAATTTTCACGTATCAGGCCACACAATCTGTTCCTAACATGGTTATCTGCCACCAGTTTGGTGTGACCACATTTGTAACTCATTCTTTTTTACCCTATGAGATTGACCTCACTGATCTAAACTGATGACTTCCTTTCACCTAGGAGTTGGAAAATTGATAATGTTATTGAAACAATATGTTGCTATATTGGTCCTGTTCAGGGCTCTTTTTGTCATAGAACACTCAGAACGGAGTTCCGGCACCTTTTTTGGATAGAACCTTATAGGGTAGCAAGGCGGGTTGTATGACATATGTGAGTTCCGGCACCTTTTTCTTTTACAAAAAAAGCACTGGTCCTGTTATAAAGATGCCAAGTCATTAAGGAAAATGGTTACTAAACAGGTCTCTCTCTCTCTCTCTCTCTCTCTCCCCCCCCCCGTGTGTGTGTGTGTGTGTGTGTGTGTGTGTGTGTGTGTGTGTGTGAGAGAGAGAGAGAGAGAGAGAGAGAGAGAGAGAGAGAGAGAGAGAGAGAGAGAGAGAGAGAGAGAGAGAGAGAGAGAGTACAAAGATTGCTGATTCCTGCTGTCTCATTCAGATAAACCTTTCCCCTCTTGCAGACCAAAGAAATTGCTTAAGCAGGCTATCTCTTCCGGAGCTGCTTTTCTCCACATATGAAATATAGCTAAATGCAGCAGATGAGCAGTCTATACTTTGAAATACCTTTTCCTTGTAAACCATCTATCTACGGCTCCCTATATTGCCTTTTCTCTTTAAACTTCTCTTTTTGACAATTTTATCAACTTCATCCAGCCTATTTTTTCTTGGATTTTTCTTTCCTCTTTGCTTATTAATCCTTCTATCATATATTTGTTTTGTGATCTGAATTGTATTTATTTTGTCAATATGTCCAAATGCCCTCAACTCACTTCTTTCATGTTGGGCACTCACTTTGTATTCCATCCACATTCATTCATCAGCCATTCAATTCCTGACCTCCATCTTTTCTTGTTTTACCCCACACCTCATTTCCATTAGATTCTACTTCCTCTTATGCTTCTCCAGTGATCCCTAACTCACAATTCCATGCAACAAAATGCATATATACAGAGCTAGTTTTGCCTCTTTACAAGTAGTACTTGACTTACAACCACAATTGACACAAAAATTTCTGTTGTTAAGTGTGACATTTGTTAAGTCAGTTTGGCCCCATTTTATGACCTTTCTTGCCACAATTGTTAAGTGAATCACTGCAGTTGTTAACTTAATAAAACTAGTTGTTAAATGAATCTGATTGCACCATTGAATTTGCTTGTCAGAAGGTCACATGATCACATGACCTTGGGAACAGCAATGGTCATAAGTTGCTGATTTTGATCTATGATTTGCAATTGTCACTCTATTTTTTCCTCTCAAATATGAATAGTTTACTCTTTACACACACACACATACACACATACATATTCAGACCCATATTTCTTTTTATATCATGCAGACTGACATTGCTGCAAATAATTTTGACTCTTTGCAAACAATGCAGCATTATCTGTATTTTATAAGTAGGGTTTTTAAGAGCTTGGACTGCCATTTGTCTGAAATTGTGTAGGATAGTGTATCCTGCTTGAGCAGAGGGTTGGACTAGAAGAGATCCAGGTCCCTTCCAAATATGTTATTCTGTATCTGCACTATACTTCCATGTAAGATACCAATTTGTTCCTTTCAAGATAAAATGACATGCATGTCTGAACAAAATTACGGAAACCACTCCAGTTACAGATTCTACACTTATTCTTCTATAAAATGTTGTTCTTCTCCCCCCCCCCATACAATTTTGTGCCTAATTTTCCCTTTAACTCTTAGAAATCTTATAAATCTTCTTAGAAAATATATCAAAAGACCCATGCAAGCATTCGGCTGAAACTATGTATTTTTAAATATAGTCGGTGCTATTCTGACATCCTGATTATGATAGCTTAAGTTTCCTGTTGAAGTAAAAGAAGGCGGATAATATATTAAATAACAGAAATGGAGTTTCTGTTGAGTTGTGTGGCCTTATAAATTTAAATTAAGAATAAATAAAGACATAAATTAGTTTGCATAATTTAGATAAATAAAGAAACATTTTTTTCAAACTGTTCTGATTATGTGAATTCTCTAAAAAAAGAATGTGTATTTAAGTAAGGGATGTTTTTGTTTGCTATTAATATATTAAGTGATGAGTATTTCACTATACTTATCTGAAATATCTAGGTAATTTAAACTACCTAATTATACAAATCCACTACTTAATGCTGAAAGTAACTATATATTTTTGATCTGCTAACTTGGCTTCTCCTAAAAATTGCTTGGCTGGGGGTTAATCTATCTTTATACCATTTACCATTTACCTTTCAAAATGCTATCTACCTCCAGCTACTCCACTTCACCTTAACAATACATTTCACAAGAGCTAAACTGACTGATCATACCAGAGCACCTTGCAAGATTTCACTTTCTTGAAACAGCTCTGTTCCAGTTAATTAAGATAAACAATTTAAGATATACAATAATTCAAGATCAATTAAGATGTGAAATAATGAAGTTCAGAATATGCTTTTAAAAAGGAAGTACAAAAACAAATCTGAAAGTGAACATTTAAGAGATAAAATATTCCAGCCATTATTTATGAAGAATATTCATATAGATTTGGTATAAATCAGTGCAGTGATTTTTAGGAGCCATTATTTTACATTTTGCTATTAATGGAGTGGAATGAATGGACCAAAAGAAATTATGAGGATAATGATATTTTCATTGACAAAAATGAAACAGAACAGAAACAAAAATGATTTTTAACAATATATTGTTTACAATCATGCATGCACTTAGAAAGATCAAAACAAGAAATTGATTATTTGTGGAGGGATAAATTAATGGAAATTCTAATAAAATTGAATACAGGTAGTTGTCACCTTATAACCACAATTGAGCCTAAAATTTCTGTTGCTAAGCAAAACAGTTGTTAAATGAGTTTTGCCCCATTTTATAACCTTTCTTGCCAGAGTTGTTAAGTTAGTAACTCAGTTAAGTGAATCTGGCTTTCCCTTTTACTTTGCTTGTCAGAAGTTTGCAAAAGATGATCACATGACCCCAGGACACTGCAGTTGTCATACATATGAGTCAGTTGCCAAGCATTTGAATTTTGATCACATAACCATGGGGATGGTGCAAAGGTCATGTGAAAACTGTTGTAAGTCACTTTTTCAGTGCCATTGTAACTTTGAAAGATCAATAAATGAACTGTTGGAAGTTGAGGACCACATACATTTGTTTAAATATTGTCCTTACACAAAATAGAAGCTTGGAATATATTGAGAAAGGAATGGGGAAACCAATGGAATGGGGAAATAAAAGACTAAAAAATTGGAAAAATTCAAGTATATCAAATAATATTTAAAAAAACCCCTTAGTTCTTAAGAGATGGAAGTGTTTTAATTTAATTTAATTTAATAATTTAATTTGTATACCGCCCTTCTCCCGAAGGACTCATAACTTTTCTGCATAACCATGTAGAAAGAGAAATTGGGAAACAATGAAATGTCATGACCACAATCATAAATATATATATATCAAAATCTTTCTTCCTTATTCATCATGTACTATCTATCCAAACGTGTTTGCTATCAGTTGATACAACTTAATGGCATAATAATCAATTAGCCTATCCAAAAGGCTCTGACTGGGGTGGTCAATCTCAAGACTGGCTGTGATTTCAGAATGGACTGTTCCCTGAATCCAGTAGTCCTCTCCCTTTCTCCAAATCTACTTGTCATAGGTATTATCAAAGCAAGTGTTAAAATATACTTTTAAAGCAAAATAAATAAAAAACCCCTCAACCCTTAGTTTTTTGGATATTGCACTTTTCTCTTCCCAATATGCTGAGCTCCCAAACTTTATCAGCATTGGAACCGTATGGATGATCTCCGGGTGAGATTCAAGGTGCTGGTTATGGCCTACAAAGCCCTACATGGCATGGGTCCGGATTACCTACGACAGCACCTGCTGCCGGCATCAACTTCCCTCCGTCCAGTGCGCTCCCACAGAGAGGGCCTCCTCAGGGTGCCTCCGATCAAAGAATGTCGATTGGTGGCCCCCAGGGGGAGAGCGTTCTCTGTGGGCGCGCCAGACCTGTGGAACCACATTCCGGTTGAGCTCCGGATGGCCCCCGACCTGCACTCCTTCCGGCGTGATTTAAAAACCTATCTAATTGAACAATCTGGCCTGGTCTGATGGGTTTGGGGTTGGTTTTAAATAAGTTTTAACACATTTTTAGTATTGTATTCTTGGGCATAATTATTTAATTTTTTTAATCTCTTTTTTAACTTTTGTATTTACATTTTGATATTTATTGCCCTGTACACCGCCCTGAGTCCTTCGGGAGAAGGGCGGAATAAAAATTAAATAAATAAATAAAATAAAATAAATTTTGAATTGCATAATGAGTTGGACTATACTGTAAAAGTCATAAAGGATTATTACACTGGTAAATTGAAAATAGCGGTGGGATGCAAAAACATAGCTGATGCACTGATCAGCTTTTGATGACTAATGGGACAGTGGCAGTGATGAAGCTGGAGATGTTGATGATACTTAATTTATTGAGTTTTTTTAAAAAAAATACTGGTAGTTGCACAAGACTTCTTGTCGGGACTCATGCTATATGTTGTGTAGACTTGGGTAGACATTTCCATTCTATCGTGGGTAAGTTACCTTGAATTAAACATTGAATAACCTATTTTGCATTAGGTCTGTCATTTGTGTCAAATTGAACCACAGATCTAATACAATAATATTTAAAAAGTAAAGTTTTCCCTGTCAGTCATGTCGAACTCTAGGGCATGGTGCTCATCTCTGTTTCTTGGTTGATAGAGCCAGCATTGTCTAAAGACAATTTCCATGATCATGTGACCAGCATAGCTATATGCCAAAAGCACACAGAACGCTATTACCTTCCCACCAAAGTGATACCCATTAATCTACTTGCATTTACCTGCTTTCAAACTGCTAATTGGTCAGGAACTGGGGCAAGTAACAGGAGCTCACCCTTTATAATAATTAATAATAATAATAATAATAATAATAATAATAATAATAATAATAATAATAATAATAATAATAATAATAATAATAATAATAAGTTGGAAGGGACCTTGGAGGTCATCTAGTCCAACCCCCTGCTAAGGCAGGAAACCTTATACCATTTCAGACAAATGGCTGCCCAGTCTCTTCTTAAAAACTTCCAGTGTTGGAGCATTCACCACTTCTGGAGGCAGGTTGTTCCACTGGTTAATTGTTCTAACTGTCAGGAAGTTTCTCCTTAGTTCTAGGTTGCTTCTCTCCTTGACTAGTTTCCATCCATTGCTTCTTGTCCTGCTTTCAGGTGCTTTGGAGAATAGCTTGACTCCCTCTTCTTTGTGGCAGCCCCTGAGATATTGGAACACTGCTATCATGTCACCCCTCACCCTTCTCTTCATTAAACTACACATACCCAATTCCAGCAACTGTTCCCTGTATGTTTTAGCCTCCAGTCCCCCAATCATCTTTGTTGCTCTTCTCTGTACTCTTTCTAGAGTCTCGACATCTTTTTTACATCGTGGTGACCAAAACTGGATGCAGTATTCCAGGTGTGGCCTTACCAAGGCATTGTGAAGTGGTATTTGTGCAACACTTATGTCTCAAACCCCTACTGTCAGCTTTCCAGCTGACAAGCTCAGGGTCTTTAACCACTGAGCCATTGCACTCCCTTTCTAAAGTATCCCAAAGGTGCTTTTTCAGGAAGCAACTGGACATTCTTGTTTTTTCTTTGAAGACTTTTTGCTTCTCATCCAGGAAGCTTCTTCAGCTCTGACTAGATGGTGGGGAATGGAAGGATTTATCTTGCTCATAGATGGCTGGTCATTTGCATTCTTTCAGAGTTGTTGGGGCCATTTGGAGGTTTATCTGTGTCCTCAGGGCCACCTGAGTGTTGCAAATGGGTGTGGAGCCTTTTTAGCTGCAGGATGTTTTCTGCCCTATGTCTCTTCACTGTTGAAGATAGATGCAGACTGTTGGGAATGAGTCTGTATTGTCTGAATCTCAAACTGAGGCACAAATGGTTCCTGTAGTTTGCAATGTTTCCTGGAAATCCATTCATACTCTCGCACCATTCAAAGAATGTTCATCCTAAAGTGCATAGCTAAAAGTCTATGAAATCAGATCTGAAGAAGCTTCTTGGATGAGAAGTGAACCATTTTCAAAGAAAAACAAGAAAGTCCAGTTGCCTCCTGAAAAAGCACCTTTGGGACAACCATACCTGGATGATTGAGAATCTCTATAGACTTTTCTAAAGTATAAGGATGATTAAATAGTAGGAAAATGAAAATGGCATGACTGAATTCCTGTAAAAGTCTGTGAATTGGGCAACGGTGGTATAAATTTAAGTGCCTACTTTGGGAAGACAAATCATAAATAAAGTAAATTAAAATAAATGAGGTATCTCATAAAACACTATGTTACTATTACTATCATTTTGACAACTTTGGGTTTTGTCAAGGACTTGAAATCTTATAAAATAGTTTCAGAAACAGTGAATATTTCTTATTGAAACATGGGACCTTGTGCTCAATATTTTCAGGAACTTAACGTAAGCAATATACTGCTTAGGTAATCATGAACCACTTTCTGTTTTATGGCCAGAACAGATGGCTGTCCTGCATTAGCATGGGAAGGCAGGAATATTTCAATGCATGAAAGCATTGGAACACCGTATGCATTGCAGATGCTTGGTGAGGATTGCATTTTCTCTTCTATGCACCATTAAGTAGCTTAATAATTAAGTGATTCTTTGGTAAAATTACAGGTTTGCTACTCATTTTGATGCACAGCAGCATTAGATCACCAGCATTCTAAACAATGGAAGAAGGATTCTTCTAAGAATCCAATGGTGTCGGGAGGAAAGAGGGAAAAGAAAAAGTTGGAGGAACTTTTAAAAAAGATAGTGGCTGCCTATTAGCCCTGGAAGGTAGTCTAAACAAGAAGGTCTTTTGTTGTGTCCGGTCTCGGACGGCGAGTGATCACGCGGAGACAGTCTGCGGTTAACTGTTTATTCAGGTACACGTGGCCGAACTGGCCTTACCTGCCCGGTCGCCTCTATATGTATGCCCGGCGCCCAGGCGCTGGCCAACCCGCGGCCTCAGATCTCCCACGCTGGCCCTGGTCACCCAACCCAGTGTCCAGGAATTCCCACCGCGCTGGTTGGCCAATCAGGTGGCCGGACAGGTGTATACCTAACATCTTTATTGTAAAATTGTTGTTGTTGTTCAGCCATTAAGTCATGTCCAACTCTTTGTGACCCTCCCCCCCCCACATGCCAGGCCCCCTGTCCTTACTGTCTCCAGAGTTTGCCTAAATTCATGTTCATTGCATTGATGACATTATCTAATCATCTTATCCTCTGCCATTCCTCTCTACTTTTGCATTCAATTTAGTATGATGTGATGGGATATAGTCAACAGATTGCTAGGATTAACTGGTTGCTGTATCCTCCAGGGTTCAGATGTTAGGTCATTGTCCATAAATAAATAAATTTGCCTTCAGTTACATTAACAGTATCTTACAAGACTGAAAGTATTTCTCCCTTCCTTTGCAGAAAAGTACAAAGGGTATCTTCTGAAACATTCTCTGGGCTGAGATCTCTTTTACACGCTGGTTGTCCTGTCTATGGCTCTCCCTCCTATCTCCCAAAGTCATTCCCACATATCATTACATAGCTATGCATAAAATGAATTGATTTCAGTCTAATAGTAATTTCAATTGTTTTTACTACCAGGGCTCCCACATTTTTTTTCCAATTGCTGTTCAGTTTCGATTATATACAAATTTCTGATATTCTTCTGAAATGTTGCCATTCACTGAACAATCATTTCATTATAATATTTTAAACAATATTCCAGATCCTCAAATCTGTAATATCTGATAATGAGAAATCAGTGTTTCAGGAATAAGGTTCATATATTTCCTATATATACTGTATTGTTATAGAATGCATTTATTTTTTTCTGGAGCCATCTCCCAGAATATCATCATATAATACAGTATAATATAACAAAACAAGTTATGACAGGGAATAACAGAATTTATGCACTCAGTATATCTCTGGGGGTGAAACAACCACTTTTCAGAACTAAGAATTTTATGTGGCAAGAGAAATGCAATTTTTTTAAAAAATAACTTTCCCCAATTATGTGGAGACAGATGACCATGATATCATCTCATGATGATAACATAGTGGGCGGAAGAGGGGTGATAATGGGAAAAGATTGAATATTCAGTTTTTATTTCCCGTACTGTGGAGCTCAGATGTTCTAAATGCTATTCAATATATTAAATTTTGATAGACATAGCCCACATATTTTTTAAAAAAAATTCTTTCATCCTTAAAGTTATATTGTATAATATAGGCATTTTTTTTAAAAAAAATCCTGATTATAGAAGCCTTATGGTATACAAATTAATTAGACAGATGATTAAACTATTTGTGATTTTGAATCAGTCCCAATATTTATTTTATTTATTTATTTTATTACATTTATATACCGCCCTTTCCCGAAGGACTCAGGGCGGTTTACAGGGTAATTAAAAACCAAAATACAAAAGTTAAAAACAAGTTTAAAAAAATTAAATTTGTCCCTGTATAAATAAAACCCCAGTTAAAATAAGATTAATCCTCAGCCTGGGCCAGAGAGCTCGAAGAGCCAGGTCTTCAGGTCCCGGCGGAATGAACGGAGGTCGGGGGCAGTCCTCAGCTCCACTGGCAGCTGGTTCCAAAGGGCAGGCGCCCCCACTGAGAAGGCCCTATCCCTGGGTGTCGTCCGCCGGCAATCTCTTACCGGTGGCACCCTGAGAAGACCCTCCCTGTGGGAGCGCACTGGACGAAGGGAACTTGATGCCGGCAGCAGGTGTTCCCTCAGATATCCCGGACCAAAGCCATGTAGGGCTTTATAGGTCATCACCAGCACCTTGAATCTCACCCGGAGGGCAACCGGAAGCCAATGCAGCTCGCGGAGTAGAGGTGTTACATGGGAGTATCGGGAGACCCCCATCACAACTCGCGCGGCCGCATTCTGCACCAGCTGAAGCCTCCGAGTGGTCCTCAAGGGCAGCCCCATGTAGAGAGCGTTGCAGTAGTCCAAACGGGAGGTCACAAGCGCATGAGTGACTGTGCGTAGGGCATCTCGGTCCAGATAGGGTCGCAACTGGTGCACCAGGTGAACCTGGGCAAAAGCCCCCCTGGTCACGGCTCCTATATGGTCTTCAAAATTGAGTCGTGAATCCAGGAGGACGCCCAAGTTGCGAGCCCTATCAACGGGGGGGGGGTAACACCTCACCCCCCATCGTTAGAGATGGAATAGTCTGGTTAACCCGAGATGCCGATATGCACAGCCACTCAGTCTTGGTGGGATTGAGACGAAGCCTGTTTCTCCCCATCCAGACCTGGACTGCCTCCAGGCACTGGGTCATCATGGCGAGGGCATCACTGGGTTGGTTCGGGGTGGAAAGAAAAAGCTGGGTATCATCAGCGTACTGATGATACCCCACACCGAAACCACGAATGATCTCACCCAGCGGCTTCATATAGATGTTGAACAGGAGGGGCGAGAGAACCGACCCCTGAGGAACTCCACAAATGAGAGGCCTCGGGGCGGATCTCTGCCCTCCCGTCAACACCGACTGTGAGCGGCCCAGGAGATAGGAGGAGAACCACCGTAAAACGGTGCCTCCCACTCCCAACCCCCTGAGACGCCGCAGTAGGATACCATGGTCGATGGTATCAAAAGCCGCTGAGAGATCTAATAGGACCAGGACAGAGGAGCAACCCCTGTCCCTAGCCCTCCAGAGATCAAATCACCAACGTGACCAATGCCGTCTCCGTGCTGTATCCGGGCCTGAAACCCGATTGGTATGGGTCCAGATAATCAGTTTCCTCCAGGAACAGAGGAAGCTGATGCGCCACCACACTCTCAACAACCTTCGCCAAAAAGCGAAGGTTGGAGACTGGACGATAGTTATTTAAAACAGCCGGGTCCAAGGCAAGCTTCTTGAGGAGGGGTCTCACCACCGCCTCCTTCAAGGCGGCAGGGAAGACACCCTCCTTCAAAGAAGCAGTTATTACTGCATGGAACCAGCCTCGTGTCCCCTCCCGGGCCGCATAAGCTAGCCAGGAGGGGCACGGATCCAACAAACAGGTGGTGGTGCTCAGCCTCTCCATGATCCTGTCCACATCATCAGGGGAAACAGGGTCGAACTCAGTCCAGATAACATGCTCAAGTCCGTCTGATTCCTCCACATCAGACTCTGCCCAGTCAGAGTCCAGACCAGTCCGGATCTGAGCGATTTTGTCCGCCAGATGATGACTAAACTCCTCGGCTCGTCCCCATAAGGGATCCTCCCTCACCTCCTGATTAAGGAGGGAGCGAGTTACCCTAAACAGGGTGGCCGGGCGATTATCTGCGGACGCGATAAGGGCAGCAAAGTAGTTAGACTTCGCCGTCCTTATCGCCGCAAGATAAGACCTTATAAAGGTTCTTAACTGCAATCGGTCAGATTCGGATCGGCTGGACCTCCAACCGCTCTCTAGACCTCGTCTCCGATGCTTCATCTCCCGGAGCTCCGCAGAGAACCATGGAGCCCAACGGGATCTGCGCCGGGTCAGAGGTCGCAAGGGTACAATGCAATCAAGTGCCCCGGCGGCCGCCCTTTCCCAGGCATCCACCAGAACATCGACTGGGCTGTGGGTAAGGGTGATGGGTATAAAATATCATTTGTAGATTCTGCATTTTTCTTATAAAGCAAAACAGCTTCATTTCTTTATTGTTGTTGTTGTTGTTAGTTGCGAAGTCGTGTCCGACCCATCGCGACCCTATGGACAATGTTCCTCCAGGCCTTCCTGTCCTCTACCATCTTCTGGAGTCCAGTTAAGCTCACGCCTACTGCTTCAGTGACTCCATCCAGCCACCTCATTCTCTGTCGTCCCCTTCTTCTATTGCCCTCAATCTTTCCCAGCATTAGGCTCTTCTCCAGTGAGTCCTTCCTCCTCATTAGGTGGCCAAAGTATTTGAGTTTTAGCTTCAGGATCTGGCCTTCTAAAGAGCAGTCAGGGTTGATCTCCTCTAGGACTGACCGGTTTGATCGCCTTGCAGTCCAAGGGACTCGCAGGAGTCTTCTCCAGCACCAGAGTTCAAAGGCCTCAATTCTTTTGCGCTCAGCCTTTCTTATGGTCCAACTTTCACTGCCATACATTGCAACTGGGAAGACCATAGCCTTGACTATACGCACTTTTGTTGACAGGGTGATGTCTCTGCTTTTTAGTGTGCTGTCTAGATTTGCCATGGCTTTCCTCCCTAGGAGCAAGCGTCTTTTAATTTCTTGACTACAGTCCCCATCTGCAGTGATCTTGGAGCCCAGGAAAATAAAATCTGTCACTACCTCCATTTCTTCCCCATCTATTTGCCAGGAATTAAGAGGGCCGGATGCCATGATCTTGGTTTTCTTAATGTTTAGTTTCAACCCAACTTTTGCACTCTCCTTCTTCACCCGCAACAAGAGGCTCTTTAGTTCTTCTTCACTTTCTGCCATTAGAGTGGTATCATCTGCGTATCTTAGGTTGTTGATGTTTCTTCCGGCAATCTTAATTCCAACTTTTGATTCATCTAGCTCAGCCTTTCTCATGATGTGCTCTGCATATAAGTTAAATAGGCAAGGCGACAGTATACAGCCTTGCCGGACTCCTTTCCCAATTTTGAACCAATCAGTGGTTCCGTGTCCAGTTCTCACTGTTGCTTCTTGGCCCGCATATAGGTTTCTCAAGAGACAAATAAGATGGTCTGGTATGCCCATCTCTTTAAGGACTTGCCAGAGTTTGTTATGATCCACACAATCAAAGGCTTTAGCATAGTCAATGAAGCAGAAGTAGATGTTTTTCTGGAACTCTCTAGCTTTTTCCATGATCCAGCGTATGTTGGCAATTTGATCTCTAGTTCCTCTGCCTCTTCGAAATCCTGCCTGTACTTCTGGTAGTTCTCGATCCACATACTGCTGGAGTCTAGCTTGTAGGATTTTAAGCATAACTTTACTAGCATGAGAAATGAGTGCAATGGTGCGATAGTTTGAACATTCTTTGGCACTGCCTTTCTTTGGAATTGGAATGTAAACTGATCTTTTCCAATCCTGTGGCCACTGTTGAGTTTTCCAAATTTGCTGGCAAATTGAGTGTAGCACTTTTACTGCATCGTCTTTTAAGATTTTGAATAGCTCAGCTGGAATACTGTCACCTCCCCTAGCTTTGTTGTTGCTCAGCTTTTCTAAGGCCCACTTCACATTCTAGGATGTCTGGCTCGAGGTCAGTGACCACCTCATTGTGATTATCAGGGACGTTAAGCTCATTCTTGTATAGTTCTTCTGTGTAATTTTGCCATCTCTTCTTAATCTCTTCTGCCTCTGTTAGGTCCCTGCCATTTTGGTCCTTTATCATGCCCATTTTTGCATTGAACGTTCCCTTCATCTCTCCAATTTTCTTGAAAAGATCTCTGGTCCTCCCTATTCTATTGTTTTCTTCTATTTCTTTGCACTGTTCATTTAAGAAGTCATTCTTATCTCTTCTAGCTATTCTCTGGAATTCTGCATTTAATTGGGCGTATCTTTCTTTTTCTCCCTTGCCTTTTGCTTCCCTCCTTTCCTCAGCTATTTGCAAAGCTTCCTCAGACAGCCATTTTGCTTTCTTGCATTTCTTTTTCTTTGGGATGGTTTTGGTTGCTACCTCTTGTACAATGTTGCGAACCTCTGTCCATAGTTCTTCAGGCACCCTGTCTATCAGATCTAATTCCTTAAATTTATTTGTCACCTCTGCTGTATATTCAACAGGGACATTTCTTTATACTGGAGGTCTATTTAATAATAATAATAATAATAATAATAATAATAATAATAATAATAATAATAATAATAATAATAATAATAATAAGTTGGAAGGGACCTTGGAGGTCATCTAGTCCAACCCCCTGCTCAGGCAGGAAGCCCTATACCAGGGGTAGGCGACCTCGGCTCTTTGATGACTCATAGAATTCAACTCCCAGAATTCCTGAGTCAGGAATTCTGGAACTTGAAGTCCATGAGTCATCAAAGAGCCGAGGCCGCCTACCCCTGCCCTATACCATTTCAGACAAATGGCTGGCCAGTCTCTTCTTAAAAACTTCCAATGTTCGAGCATTCACCAATTCTGGAGGCAGGTTGTTCCACTGGTTAATTGTTCTAACTGTCAGGAAGTTTCTCCTTAGTTCTAGGTTGCTTCTCTCCTTGACTAGTTTCCATCCGTTGCTTCTTGTCCTGCTTTCAGGTGCTTTGGAGAATAACTTGACTCCCTCTTCTTTGTGGCAGCCCCTGAGATATTGGAACACTGCTATCATGTCACCCCTCACCCTTCTCTTCCTTAAACTACACATACCCAATTCCAGCAACTGTTCCCTATATGTTTTAGCCTCCAGTCCCCCAATCATCTTTGTTGCTCTTCTCAGTACTCTTTCTAGAGTCTCGACATCTTTTTTACATCGTGGTGACCAAAACTGGATGCAGTGTTCCAGGTGTGGCCTTACCAAGGCATTGTAAAGTGGTATTAGTACTTCACGTGATCTTGATTCTATCCCTCTGTTAATGCAGCCTAGCACTGTGTTGGCTTTTTTGGCAGCTGCAGCACACTGCTGGCTCATATTGACGTGATTGTCCACTAGGACTCCAAGATCTCTGTCACAGTTACTACTATTGAGCAAGGTACCACCTATACTATACCTGTGCATTTGATTTTTCCTGCCTAAATGTAGAACCTTACTTTTTTCACCATTGAATTTCATTTTGTTAGATAGTGCCCAGTGTTTGAGTCTGTCCAGATCCTCCTGTATCTTAAGCCT